>NC_071995.2:12500-1257000 GCF_028885655.2 Pongo abelii
CAGGCTCCTTCCCGCCATCCCAGGCAGGCTGACAGCGGTCATGTTTGTACCTACTGTGCCTGCCTATCTCTTTTGAATGTCCTTCTCTGACCTAATCTCTACTTATGGTGCCAGGTTTCTCTTAAGAATGTCCCCTTTGTCCTTATCAGCATGTAGCTAGCAATATTCTGACATTTTTATTGCAGAGTGAATGATGATTGGGGCATCTTAAAAGGAGTTCTAGGGTGTTTCTTTCTGCATAGGCACCTCTTCTCACTCGTACCCACAGTTGACAAGTGCCCATCCACTCCAGCACTAGAGATGCTACTAATATGTACATTTTTGGTGTTCCCTCCAGTTGAGCCTTCCCAGACTTTCCCTTTTCCAGGAGATTCCCCTCCTGTTCATGTATAGCTAGTTATCTACTCTAACAGAGCCCACTATCCTGTGTCTTTCCCAAAAATAGTGAGGGAAGGATTAATTGGAAACCATAGGAAATGATATGCATGTAGATGAAAACTTTACAATTTACACAAATAATCACTCAAAATCATCCTTACACTAAAAATGCAAAACTATACCATTTCTAGAAGAATCTATAGAAAAAAAGCTATGTGCCCTTGGGTTTGGTAATGAATTTTAACAAATGACACAAAAGGTTGATATGCACAGAAGAAATGACAATTTGGATTTCTTAATATTTAAAGTTTATACTCTGGAAAAGACCTTGTTAAGAGAACAAAAAGACAAGCCATATATTGAAGAAAATATTTGCAAAATACAGATCTGAGAATTTGTATTCAAAATATATTTAAAAATTCTTAAAACTAAACAATAAGTTAAACAGCCCAATTAAAAAGGCACACAGATCTGAACAGACACCTTACCAAAGAAGACCTACAGATGGCAAGTAAACATACAAAAAGATGCTCAACATACTAGAGAACTGAAAACCACAATGATATAGCACAGCTGGTCTGTATCTCTTACAACTGCTAAACTCTTTTAAAAATTACAAATGGCTGGAGGAAAAACAAGAACTCTTTTCACTGCTGGTGGAACAGTGTATAAGACCAAAATATGCCACCCCAAAATATAATGGTAGGAAACCAGAATATGCCACCCCAAAATATGTCCCTTTTGCTTAAGAATTATTCCAAGCTGATTGTTTTGAAAAAAAAAATGCTAACCAAAGGAAGTTCTGAAAACAGAGTAGAAGTTACCCTTGTGTAAGGAAAATTTACATCTATAAAGGAAATCGCCATTCAAAAGCTACCTCTCTCGACACTGAGAAGACAAGGATAACTAAATCACTAAAGAGTCTTATCAATGGAGAATGCATGGACTTTAGTCTGTATAACAAACCTTACCCTTGTCTATTGTGCTTTTGCTGGTTAACTCCCCACTACTGCACCTCAGATCTTCTTTCTTTAAGTTGAAGATAGTATTTATGCTTGAATTGAAAGCCACCTGTTGGAGATTTACTCATTTTTCCCTGAGTAGCTCCCATGTATCCATAAGGTATACATGTTTTTAAACTTTTCTGTTTTTCTCATTTTAATCTGTCAGTTGTTACAGAGGATCCCATCTCAGATTTCCGAAAACATAGAAAATTATTTTTCCTCCCCTATTACAAGTTGGGCATTTTTTTCCAAAGCTAAACAAGTCTCACCTTACAATCCAAAAATCACATTCCTAAGTATTTTGACAACTACTTTGATGTTATTTCCAAACAAAAGCTACCATGCACTTATTTACAGAAGTGCTATTCATAATGACCAAAGGAAAAAAAGGAATCAGAAAGTCTTACAATAGATGACTGTGTGGGAATCCACTCAGACATCAAAAGTTGTTATAAAGATTATTTAAATGAAAACATTTGAGATACTGAAGATAAAGGAAGAAATCTTACCAGAACTTACTTTATCCAATTAAAGCAGAGCTCCCAGAAAAATACAACTGAAATTAACCCCATCCAAGGAGTTTCTTGCAAATTCAGCTGCCATGGAGACAGCGTACTCTTTCCCATTAGCATTGATAAATGAAAATTAAATCCTAAGCTCCCACCTGACTGAACAGACCCACTCTTGGCTGAGGAGACCCAAGAGTAACTTTCAAAACTGAGTTCTCAGCTTTGCTAGCATTTGAGATTGTGATGGTTGAGCAAACTAATTAAAAGCCCAAAATGAAGGCTTGGGATAAATATCTGAGGGTGTCTAATATCCCAATTTTTCACCCTAGAATGGGCAGAGTCCTTGACCCCATTCTAGGAAGACTTCCAAAAGAAAAAAGACCTGCATTTCTTCAACAACACATATTGAGAGACTTTCCTGCATTTTTGACCTGTGGCTAACACTCCTCACCTTTCATTCTGTCATCAGTGTTTTGGGGAAACACCTTTAACTCTCTATGATTTACAGGTTATTAAGTGGCCCTTACAATTCCCTCCAGAGGTGGAAAAGACTAATGATGATGGTGTCTGAGCTCACAGCAGCAAGCAGGCATGTGTGCTCAGCAGCCATGTGGCTCATCTGGTAAGAGCTTACTAAATACGATGTTCTACAACATTGCTTAACACAAGGGGAGACACTCCTGACTCAGAGTGTTTAATTGCTCACCTACTTCTTTTTCTGCCCTCTTGGGCTCCTAAAATGAAAAAAACCCTGGAGTGATAAAGTGAGTCAAAGGGGTACCAGCTGCATCACAGCAAAATAGATTCCTAAAAAATCCCTGGCCTAAGATGACAACCTTGGCTGGATACGTTTGAATGTGCTGATAGTGGACATGGTAGAGTGAAGGTGGTTGAAATGTTCATGTTAAAGAACTTCCACCCAGATTGCAAGAAAAGAGAGAGGAATGGAGATGGCAGCACGATTCCCTACAATAAAAGCAGATGTTTTGAGATCACTTATCTTTGTTCTGAAAAAAATAAAGACAGAAACCAAAGTTTAGCCTGAGGCTACAATTAATTTGGCAATAAGCGAGAGGGACATATGGCATAGACAGATTTAAACATTTCTCCCTTATATTAATACAAATACTAAAATTACAAATAAATTTATTCCAAATAAAACAAATATTTAAAAAATTTAATGAATGAACACTGGAGTCTATAGTAGTATTTGAAGGAGATCTCACAAACAAGTTTGGTTTTTGAAGGTTAGAACTGATGGTCTAGAGAATTCATTTCATTCCAGAGAAAGAAAGAGAGGAATTTCTTAGGTTCCTTCAGGAGTGCGTCTAGCTTTGCCTCATCTTTGTTTGAACTATGGATACAGCAGAAGAAAACATGAGGATTTCACAGATTTAAGGTGCGAAAAGTCACTGGGTTCTCTAAGAACTCTTGGATTCTTCTGCTGGGAAAATAGGTTTGTTGAGAAAAAAATGAGTTGGAGGAGGCTGTTATTGAAGTGAAGCAGAATTGCTTTTACTAAACTGCTTATTACCCACTCTGTAGTGTGGAAACAAATTATTCATGCTCAAGGTCCTCTTACTGTTCCCGGAATGCAGTGAAAAGGGAACAGATTAGTTTTTCTCCCTCAGAACACAACCACTAGAAACATCCTACCTCAGATGAGATATTGCCTAATTATTTTCAAAAGACAGTGAAAAATGATGGATGTAAATGTTTGCTACAAAATAAATACATGCTAGAAACAGAAGCATCTGGGTCACAGCTATATTAGAGCTACCTGTGTTCCCCTGTCATTGAGATTAAAACAAAAATGTCCAATACAATCATTCATGGCATGGGAGAGGGAAAGTTGAAGGATGGAAAGGCCAGGCATAAAAGGATTTCAGAATTTCAGTCCATAAGGAAGTAGCTTTGTGCATTGTCTGTTGCTGTGTGCAAGATGAAGTCTGGAGAAAGAAAGCCTGCAGTAACAAGGGCTCTTTTGTCCATCTCACCTCTCTAGATACCAAGTTTCAGACATGTTGCATTTTAATTGAAAGGTTGATATAATTTTTTTAAAAAATAACACTTGCGGTGTTTGAAGTGACAAAGGCTGCTGTGACAAAAAAGCAGGGAAAGGGAATTTTTTTAAAAAAAGCAAAAAACAACAACAAAAACCCCACAAAAAAGCAAACAACAAACAAACAAAAAACAGAGGAAGAAGTTGAAACACCCTGGGTTGTGACTACTTCCAGGAAGGGGCTACAAAAGGCAGTTGGAAATTCTATTTGCTTTGCAACTGTGAGTTTTCCAGCCTGCTCCCTTTCTAAAGTATATTACTTTGTTTTTGGTTCATGAAGTTATCCCTTTCTGTTTTCTGGAACAGCTATGTATTTTCTTTATCTATCATCTATCTATCTACCTGCCTATCATCTATCCATCTATTTACTATCTATCTTTTCTACCTTTCACTATCAAGAGCTTGGGTCAAGCAGGATAGAATTCCAGTGTATGTTCACTCTACCGTTTAAGACAAGAGCTCTTGTAGGCATTCTCCATCACATCATAAACCTGAGCTTTCTAAAACAGGGTGTGGCAAACTACCATGCATGGGCCATGTCTGACACAGTCTGCGTTTGTGAGTAAAGTTGTAATGGGACACAGCCACATACATGTGTTTTATAATGTCTCTGGCTACTTTCATGGTATAACGGAAGAGCTGAGTCATTGAGAGAGGGACCACATGGCTTGGAAAACTTAAAATATTTAACATTTAGCCCTTTGCAGAAAATATTTGCTGACTCTTGTTTTAAAAGATCTCCATTTAGAATGCTACCTATTGCCTTCTGGGTAGAATCACAACTCTTTACCACAATCAACACAGCTTCAGCCCTGCTTCTATAACCAGCCTCATCTATTATTTCTGCTTCTCCTCCTTATTTTCCTTCTGGCCATGCTGATGGATTGTCAGCTTCCCAGGTGTGCGAGAATCTCTCCTCCCTTCCCGGCATTCTCATGCTCTCCCTCTGCCTCCCAATAACTTCCTTTCCCATCTCTCATGACAGTTCTCTTCTTCGTTCTTTAAGATGCAGCCCCTTTGCTCCTTCCTTAAAGATGTCTGTCTGGCTTCATTTTGGATGATGTGCTCCTTCTGCATCTCCCAGAGCCAGCCTGTGTGTGTCAGCTACGGCATTTCTTTGCATCTCTGTGTCATATATCACCAAATCTGCCTAAGCTTGCATGAGTCACTGCATGACAACTTCAGACTCCACCAGCATTGTCCCCACTAACCACGAGGCTTAGACATTTGTCCGGTATGCTCGGAGTTGTGGGGTGGTAGCGGTAACCAGCTGATGAGCATCATCTCTTACATCAGAATCAAAGCTGTAGATCTCTGCCATTGATAAGCATTTGGAGTTTAAAATTAGCATAAAGATTTTCCTCAAAATAAGAATAAATGACTTGACTAGGCTTTTGGAACATAGGATATTTCTGCTGGTTCATTTCGGTGTTCAGTATTCCCACCTGAATCTAAACACGGCTCTGCTCTTAGTAGCTGTGTGACCCTGGGAAAGTCACTCAATCTCCCTCAGCTAAATTTCGTTGTGTGAGTAATGAGAAAAGAGTTGTGATTTGTATTTAGTGAGTAATAACAAACAAAAGGCATTTAGCTTTCTGGAACCTGGTATGTAGTAGATCTGTTGATCTAGCTTTGTTGATAAAACTAGACCGAAAGGAGCTTTCAAAGTCAACAACAGTATCATGCAGTGAAGGACGTAGATGAGAAGCTGCTGCTGCAGCTTGCAGCTCCTGGAGGCCCGTTTTGTCCATGATTTAGCAGGAATGCACTACCTTTCCATGAGGAGACACTGCCCACAGAAACCAAGGCCAATCTTTGAAGACGAACATGTTTTAATAGCCTTTACATTATGTAATAGTGTAATATAAATAATAATGTATTAATAATGATGTAAAATTATTTACATTATTATGTTATGACTTTTGTACAGAGCTTTACACCTAGATATTCTGAAGTTGGTGGTCTGTGAGTGGCATCGAGTGATGACTGACACACTCTGACCTGGGGTAGAACAACACGTCTCCCTGCAGTTTGCTGAATTTCAGGGCATCACCACCTTTTTTCAAGAGTGTGTTTTCCTATCCTCCCGAGTTTTGCCCACTTAAGCAATGGCTTTGCTGTAATAAAGAATTACACTATTTATCAAAATATTACTTTGGAGAATACTGGTTCACATAGTTCATTTTCAAGTTTTCTTAAACTATCAGGCCCATAGCTAATGCCAGTGGCTCCAAGGATGAGAAAGCAAAAAGCCTTTTTTTTTTTTTTGGCCAAGACCAAAAAACACCACATTTCAAACTTTACTGTCTCATGCTAGTCCCTGGAAAGTTAGAAGTGAACACACTCCCCTCCCAGCCCAATCACAGCTAATGAATAACCAAGATCTCCTGCAGGTGCCTTTGCCTTGGCTTTGTGAGCCTGGAGTTGCTGGCTGGCACTGGGCAGCAGGCAGCAGAGCTGGTCCCATTTATCCATGCTTTCCCTGCTCTGTGGGGGACACAGGCACATTAAACAACCTGGGTCCTGGCCTGGCGATGGCTAGGAAGCTATTTGATGTCAGGCTCAACGTGGACTTCTGAGTTGAAAGGAGAGTATGGGTCACCCGGCCCCACTTACTCATTTTACAAAGAATGAAAATGGGGATCTATTCCAGACATGAGAGTACACATTGTAAGGCTGTGCAAGCTCGCCGCACTTGTATCCGCTGAGCACACACTTACTGAGTGCCGAGTGTCTCCAGCATGAGAGGGGCTCTAGTTCCCAGGGTCCCACCCTCCACAGAGGACAACAGCACCTCGAGGGACAGAGGTGCAAAGAGCAAGGTGGGGGCCCTTCTGCTGGAGAGGCGGCTCGGGAGGGCCTTAGAGGAAGTGACACCTGAGCTCTTCTCTGAAGGGTGAAGCTGAATTACTTGAAGCTTAGGGCAAAGGGGTGTCTGGGAAGTGGAGCCTGTGAGCCAAAAGCATGACTTGTCCAGAGAAGTGTAACAAGTTCCATATTGTTTCTATGCTGAATCTGCACAGCAGTCACCAAAGGAAAGAGCAGGATCCTGGAGCCAGGGCCTTGGAGTCCACCAGCTGGCAATGGGAATGTTCACTGGGAATTTTGGGGGGCAAAATGTGAAAATGTTTCCTCTTAGCTCCAATTCTCTGTCTCTCTGTCTCTTTCTGTCCCTCTCTCTCTCCCTTATCTTTAATTTTTGTATTATCCTAAGAAAACACAGATGTCTCAGATGTGGGGATTAGCAGCCTGCCTCTTTCTGGATGACTTCAGGGGAGCACTTTGGCCTCTCTGAGCTTATTTACAATAATTCACGAATCTTGCAAAAAAAAAAAAAAGTCATGGTAGCAGAGTTAGAAATTCTCCTAGTATTTCTTCTGATACTTTGAATTTATGATTAATATGTTTAATCTTCATCCCATCTGAAAAAGGAAAAAAACCTCCTGTTAGAATTAAATCCCCTCTGGAGATAATGACTATTTTTTAAATCTTTCATTTTTTTTATACTCACATTTGCTCCCAGTTCCTGCCAGGATCCACTAGAAAGCAGAGACACCCATGTATATTTGTGTAGCACTTGCTAAGTGGTAATAAAAACAGGCACGCTGCCCTCCTGAAGCCAACCTCCAGTGCCGGGGCCAGTGGCAGCAAGTAACAAAACCTTGGTTTCTGTATCTGCATCAGCTACATGGTGCTCACACACAGGAGGCATCAGCCAGTTTTCTCAGTTAAAGAGACAGAAACAAAATGTGTCCTCAATACTTTTTGAATTTAACATGTTACCTAATGTTTTACCTTAATTGCATGAATAAACTCCCTATGCATCTGGACACATGCATGGAAAAATCACAAACATTTCAAACCAAAACAGAGTATTTTGCCAAAAGAAAATTTCTTTGATATGTGAATTTCACTTTTTTCTATCTTAGTGATTTTAATGTAATGAAATTGAGAACTCTGTGCCTCTAAAATACTTTTTAAAGAGCACGGTATTTTTCCATTTTGAAAAAAAATTGGCAAAATATCTTCTACTCTATAGGTAGAAGTTAATTGGCTGAGGGTAATAAACAGAAGATTAAAAAACGACCTTTATCCCCTGATATTCTGTCAAGGGCTACAGTGAATTACACACCCTGGCTTGGGTTTGCACGCCACGTGCCGGAAGCCAGCAGTCATGCGAACCATGCTCTCCCACACTTAGGAAAAAAGCCCATGAGAAAGAGCTCCATCAAGTTCACGCAGAATGACCTCCAGCAAGACATGGAAAATGCTCAGTTCCACAAAATGTCTCTGTCCAAATACTTAGAGCGTGCAGCTCTGGCATCAGGTTCCTGTGAGGACAGACCCTGAGATGGATTTCTGGATGGAGGCTGCTGCCAGAGGAGACAATGTGACTGCAGATGGCTCATGCTGCTCCCATGCTGCAAGGGCCAGTGACTTGGGGCTCCCACCCGCCGTCCTGTTGGAGAACTGCGGAGATTCACCCCAGCTGGGTGGACTCTGCTGTGTCCCCTGTCAAGAAGCTCCTCGGATTCCCTTGGTTTTTCCTTTTTAAAACTCTCTGGTGTTTTCCTCTCCAGTGGGGGCTGCATCTCACCTTAGAAGAAAACGTTTTCCAACTAGGGTCTGTCTTGGTAGCTGGTCCAGAGGAAGGTCTCCTCTCTCTGGAGTGAGGCCCAGCCAAGTAACTCCAGCCAGAACTCTCACTGAGTGGGGCTGGATCTGCCCTTTCTCCTCCCATCCTCATGCTAACTGTGAAAATCCATCCACGCCCTATGCGAAGTCCTGCATCTCAGACTGTAAAATGGCAAAAGCTGAATTTAAAATAGATGATTATATTGACTCTATGAGGAAAAGAAAGTTCTGAGGTAGACAATTGGTAAGCAAGCAATTATGTGTAACTTGTTAGAACACTAGAGTGTAGTTTATTTGTCTCACTGATTATTTTCTGTTTAGCAGGCTGGCTAAGAGCCAGTGGGAGAGAAAGCTGGCTGGGAATTGAGAGGCATGAGGTCACCTCAGTCCCAACATTTCCATGTAAACGATGATGCGAGGTGGGCTGGTGGCAGGAGTCCCTGGAAATTCTCACAGTCTCAGCTTTTAAATTCTGTAAAATGTGTCATTTATGATCTCTTTAATGAATAACTTTTTTCTAATTAAAAAAGTGTATACTCTCTTTGGAGGATCTTTGGTAAATATGAAATGAGTTATAGAAGAAAGAAAATCATTCATAATTTTATCACTCAAATTTTGATAATTATATTCCTACATTTTTAACTAAACATAGATATTTTAGATAATATTGTACATAAAATGTTTTATCTGTTTTTTCATCCAATATTAGATCATAAACGTTTTACATGGCATAAACTATATATGTAACTCAGCTATTTCCACACCTGGATGCTTGATTTAACACTCCTTATACTGTTAACCATTTCAATGATTTCTACTTTAGCCTATGAATAACACTTCAACCAGCTATTATTCTTATATATATAGCTCATTCAATTACTCATAATCTCGTTGAGCATTTATTTATAATTTAATTGCATATTACCTGAGTGGATTGTAGTTATATGTTTATATGCTTATTCCAAATATAGTGCTAAGATTAGCATTAGAGATGGGAAAATATTCACAGGTTTTGAAACTAGAAGGAGCCAAACACAAATCCACAGTCCAGCTCTGCATACTCTCACCCAGACTTCGTTTCCTTACACAGAAAGTAAAGACAATGCTATTTGCCTTGTGGCAGCGCTGTGAAGTTAAAGGAGACACCGATTGTACACTCAGCAGTGCACGGACAGCGGCAGGCTGGGCCCCGACCAGCTCTAAGGACAATCACCATCGGTTGCCCCATGATCCTACTCTCAGGAGGCTCATATGCCATATGCCATGTGAGTGTCACTTACCTGGTGAACACAAATTTGTTGATTATAAATTATTCCCATACTCTGTTCTTTGTTTTACATGTTCACAAATCTGTAAAAAAAAAAAAAAAAGGTACAATTATGAAATTAAAAGTTAATTAAAGGGGGATGTTTTCATTATCTCTGAAATTTAACCTCCCCAAATCCAGATTATAAAGCAAGGAAATGTCTTATGGCCCAACACTTGCCATCGATACTTTTCTGATGTTAGTGGCAGGGGAGGGTAGCGAAAGTGAAGGAATCAGAGCTCTGATGGGTGCACGTTGTCTTCCCTACAAATCCATTTCTTGTCCGGCCTTCCTTCCTCACTGGGGCTGCTCTATCCTTTTCTGCACATTTGAACTGCACCCCTGTGGGCCATTCTCATTTGCTTTACTTCCTAATCTGAATTCCATGGGACCTGCATTTAAGAGGAGAGCGGAACCACTTTGGAACTGGAGGAAGTTCACCTTATGCCATATGCCTGCCTTCTTCCTCTACAGTGAACGGTCTCTGGTGTCCCTGGGTGTTCAGTTTCTTTCCACTCATGTGTTACTGACTGTTCAGGTGGCAAATGGCCCATGACCCTTATGGTATTTAAGGGAAAAAAATTAAAAGCTGTGTTTCTTTTTTATTTAACTTTTAGGTTTGGGGGTACATGGGCGGGTTTGTTATAGGGGTAAACATGTGTCACAGGGGTTTGTTGTACATGTTATTTCATCATCCAGGTATTAAGCCCAGTATCCAATAGTTATCTTTTCTGCTCCTCACCCTCCTCACACCCTCCCCCCTCAAGTAGACCCCAATGTCTGCTGTTTCTTTCTCTGTGTTCACAATTCTTATCATTCAGCTCCCACTTATAAGTGAGAACATGCGGTATTTGGTTTTATGTTCCTGCGTTAGTTTGCTAAGGATAATACCCTTCAGCTTCATCCATACTAATGCAAAAGATATAATCTTGT
The DNA here is from genome assembly GCF_028885655.2 of Pongo abelii. Lineage (NCBI taxonomy): Eukaryota > Metazoa > Chordata > Mammalia > Primates > Hominidae > Pongo > Pongo abelii. Next base: position 23,328 of record NC_071995.2, read on the forward strand.
TATTTTTTATGGCTGCATAGCATTCCATGGTGTATATGTAGCACATTTTCTTTATCCAATCTATGATTGATGGGCATTTGTAAATGAAGATGTGAAAAGCCTAGGTTCTGTGCAGCTTATCAACAACCGCTGCATGGAGATGCAGAGAAGCAGGCATGGTAGCCACCAGGACCAGGGCGTAGCTGCAGGCGGTCTGGGAAGAGTGGGGCAGGGGTAGCAGTGACTGAGGACATGTGGCAGGGTTGGGCAAAGGACACGGGAAATCAAGACCATTAAGTGTCTTTTATAGAAAGAATGGCAGAAGACTCCGATTACTTCCTAAGGCCCCTCTCCTTGGGAGGTGTTCCTGCTTTCTGGTTCAGTGTCTAGTCCCAATCCCTGGCTTGGAGATGAGTTGATAGGCTCTTTCTGGAGGACAAAAGTAAAACACCAGAGTGTTCGAAGGAGACCATAGTAGGCAGTACTTGGGAAGGTCTTATAGACCCCACCCCATGGAAGTGGGTCTCAACATTACAGAATTATAGAACCCTCTCTCGGGCCTGTGAACAGTTGCTGTTGTCTCTCTTTTCTCTCCTTGTGCCTGTGCCACCCTCAGAGAAGAATGGACCTGAGGAGGAGAATCCAAAGAGAAGGAGGCAGGAGAAGCAGGTGGCCTGCCCCTTCCACAACCATGACCAGATGGGCCTCCTCTAGGACGAGGCCACGGCAGAGGTGAAGAACATTGAGCAGCTACTGTCCCTTGGGAAGGGGATCTGGGCCTGTCCCCATTACCAGAGCTGCTCGCCATCCCTGCAGCTCAGATGAGGGCCCCGAATGGCTGAAAAGCCACACTTGGCTCTCACTGTGGTCAGACTAATGGCCACACTGCATGCTCATGGCACCTAGCCCATTCTCTCCTGGTGCATGGGTTGGAGAAGGCACATGACTTCCTGGGGGCTCCAGGCTACAGGGCCAATTGGCATTACCGAGGACAGGGTTTAGGAGCTGGGAAACCATTCCTAGTGCATTCCTAGTGAAACCACAGGAAGAGGATGCCGGGAGCTGAGAAGACTGTGGTGCATAAATCCATTTCCAAGTGGCTTTTTCCAAGGGGTGGTCCCAACTTCCATGCCTACCTGCAGCACTTGAGAGTACTGTCTTCTCTGATTTGCTGTACCTTTAAACAGAAGGAAAAACTGCTAAGGTGGCAGGTTTAATAAATGGTATCTCACTGTTATTTGGTGGGTATGATTTCACTGCTTTCTGGCTATTTCCTTAATTTGAGTACTTTGGAAACTATCACTTGTGGAAAATTCAGTATAATCCAGAAAAGATTTAAGCACATTTTAAAAGATGCAGGGAACTATGTTAGTAACCATTTTACACAGCAGCTGAATCCTCACCAGCACACCAGCTGAGCTGTGTGGACGCCAGCAGAGAGACGGAGGAAAGCTGCCAGCCCCATGATGTCCCAGGTCTTTCCTCTGCTGTCTGCCTCAGAGCAAGATGGACTAGTGCTGCAGTCATTTACTCACAAACATAAGATGGCCTAAAATTGTTATGATTTTGAATTTTTAAAGCACTTTTGACCTCCTTTTGCCCTCACAGTATTCCAGTGAAATAGCTAATTCTACATGTGGTGACACTGGGGCCCAGAAAGGTTAAGTGTTTTCTCATCAGGAGTGAGTGATGCATGTAGGAGAATGAAACTGGATCATCATCTCTCACCTTATACAAAAATCAACTCAAGATGGATTAAGGACTAAACCTAAGACCTGAAACTATAAAAATTCTAGAAGGTAACATTGGAAACACCCTTCTAGACATTGGCTTAGGCAAAGATTTCATGACCAAAAACCCAAAAGCAATTGCAATAAAAAGAAAGATAAATAGCTGGGGCCTAATTAAACTAAAGAGCTTTCGCACAGCAAAAGGAACAGCTAGCAGAGTAAACAGACAACCCACAGAGTAGGAGAAAATCTTCACAATCTATACATCTGACAAAGGACTAATATCCAGAATCTACAATGAACTCAAACAAATCAGTAAGAAAAAAACAAACAATCCCATCAAAAAGTGAGCTAGGGACATGAATAGACAATTCTTAAAAGAAGATATACAAACATCCAACAAACATAAGAAAAAATGCTGAACATCACTAATGATCAGGGAAATGCAAATTAAAACCACAATGCTATACCACCTTACTCCTGCAGGAATGGCCGTAATCGAAGAATCAAACAACAGTAGATGTTGGCGTGGATGTAAAAATCAGGGAACACTTCTACACTGCTGGTGGGAATGTAAACTAGTACAGCCACTATGGAAAACAGTGGGGAGATTCCTTAAAGAACTAAAAGTAGAGCTACCATTTGATCCAGCAGTCCCTACTGGGTATCTACCCAAGGAAAAGAAGTCATTATTTGAAAAAGACACTTGCACACGCATGTTCATAGCAGCACAATTCACAATTGCTAAATCGTGGAACCAACCCAAATGCCTGTCCATCAATGAGTGGATAAAGAAACTCTGATATATATATATATATATTATATATATATATATATTATATATATGTATATATATATGTATATATATTATATATACACATATATATATATTATATATACACACATACATATATATATATTATATATACACACACACACACATATATATGATGGAATACTACTCAGACATAAAAAGGAATGAATTTGCAATGATCTGGATAAGATTAGAGACTATTAATCTAAGTGAAGTAACTCAGGAATGGGAAACCAAACATTGTATTTTCTCACTGACATGTGGGAGCTAAGCTATGAGGACACAAAGGCATAAGAATGGTACGATGGACTTTGGGGACTTGGGGGTAAGAGTGGGAGGGGGGTGAGGGATAAAAGACAACAAATATGGTGCAGTGTATACTGCTTGGGTGATAGGTGCACCAGGTCTTCACAAATCTCCACTAAACAACTTACTCATGTAACCAAATATTGCCTGCACCCCAATAACTTATGGAAAAATAAAATTTTTAAAAAAGAGTGAATGATGGAGCCATTCAGTTTTCCAGTTTTTCATTTTTTAAATGAGTATTCTTTTTAGCTGGAAACTTTCCATGAAGAATGGCTTTTATTTGTGTTACCCCCATCTCCACTCCTTAACCCTCGCTTGAGATAGGATCCGTCAAGCTCATTTTGCAGATGAGGAATCCAAGGGTCAGAGAGGTTAGACAACTCTTCCAGAGTCACACAGCTGGGAAGAAGCGGCTCCAGGAGCAGAAGCCAGGCTGCTTCCTGGTTCACCAGTGGTTTTCAGTGTGTTTTGCAGAAACCTGGGGGCCTCCAGGGCTACTTGGGAGTGAGAACAAGGCGAAGCAGGGGCTCCCCTCTTGCCCAGCCCTGCCCTTGGTTTTCTCAGGAGTCACACCAGCCCTGGTTTCCTGTATTTGACTTTCCATGTAAAACTCTTGAGGAAAGCATCCTACAGGCTATCTCTGGAATATCCCTACACACAGTCCAGGCAGGAAACAGAGGCACTCACATCAGAAGCTGAGTGTTGGGTAGGTGAGGCTGCTACAGAGGAGACCTACCCTGCTCAGATACCCCCATCTCCCCTCCCAGCTGGCGATGCTGCCGTATCAGATGTGGGCAACCAGCTGCAGGGCCAGGTGGTGATCACTGATGAGACGCACACCCTCATCAACACCATCACAGGCATGCAGAGTGTAGAGGTCAGCGGCTCCCAGGTGTATGGGCCTCCCCTCACCAGCCAGGGCCTGCCATGGGGCAAAGGGACATGGATGGTTCCTCCAGACACCTGGAACAGGAATTCCTCTGGAGGTGGGGCTTGCTAGAGGGCGTACTGAGTCAAGGCAGTGACCTCATCGGAGGCTGACCATGGCTTTCCTGTGCATCCCAGAACTCTGGGGACCCCGCTCCAGTAGAGTGGCTCATTTCCCTGCACCTCACCTGCCCCCATGCTCCTGAGTCCCTCCAGCCCTGGATGCCAGCAGCCAGTTCTGTAAGCCAGGGAGATGGCATGAGTGAGGCAGGAGTCCTCTCAGGGTTGAATCTCGTCATTACTGAAGTTGCCTGGAAAGGATTGAACTGAGGGATGCTCAAGATCAGTGCAGGCTCCTCCTGCTGACCTATCATACACCGTGCATGGCACCAGGTATCTCTGGTCTTCACACTGACTCTGCCGTAAGGGTGGTGTTCCTGTTTTACATTGAGAATTTGGAGGTTTGGAGATGGTTAAGCCATGTCCTAAGGTCATGCAGCTCGTGAGTGTGGAGCTGGGGTGTGCCCAGTGGTTTCTGACCATGAGACCCCCACAGCATCCCACCAGTTCTACTGACCTGTGCCTGGGTTGAACTGAGGCCAGGATGTGATGGTGACCTTGAACCATCACTCGTTGTTGACTCCAGGTATTTTCCCAACCCAGTGGAAACTAGCGGGGAGATTCAGGACTTGAGGGATTCAGCCTCTTGCTTTTCTCTGACCCACAGCGGACACTGGAGCAGAACTTCCCTTCCCTTCCCTCTCTCTCAGCTCCCACCAGCCTACAAGCCATGGAAACCCATACCTTTTGTCTGCACCCAGCCCCCTTTCCTCCCATTGCTGGCTTCCTGTGTGCCTGGGGTCAGCATCTTCTAGGCGTATCTAAGATGTCGGCAGCACAGCCCTCGGCTGCTTACCCAGAGCCTGGTTTGTGTTCTCTCCCCAGCTCTGCCAGGCCATTCCCAGCTGCTGCAGTACATGGAGTGATACAAGTGAGACACGACTCTCTGAGGTAGATGAACAGTCCCTCAGCCTCAGTGGCCCCATGTCGGCCTCTGAGAGGCAGCACTTGGGTTCCCACCTCTGGCTCGGGCTGCCGTGAGGTGGAGCCACGTGCCGTTGGTGTCCTGGGCACATCATGGTATGTGCTGTCCATAGACCTGGGAAGCTTGGGACTGATTGCCGGCTCTGAGGCCTGGGGCTGTGGCCAGCCTGCTTTCTGGGAAAGGATTTGTAGCTTGTGACCCAGTTTGAGAGGCACCAGGCAGCAAGACCTCCGCCGGGGCGGGCGAGGTGAGTCGCTGTCAGGGCACCACCACTTAATGTCCATCGGCTTCTCCTCAGGAGGCATTTGAGGTACCTGAAGCAGATCCTGTATTTGCTGGAGAAGTTCATGGCCATGCTGGAGGGTGAGAGTTCCCTTCTCTTCCCCTGCTGACCTGCCGGGCTGCTTTTTCCTTGGATGCCCACCAGGACATCTCAATTCTCTGCGGTTTTGTTTGTTTGTTTGTTTGTTTGTTTTTGAGACAGGGTCTTGCTCTGTTGCCCAGACTGCAATGTAGTGGCACAATCTCAGCTCACTGTAACCTCTGCAATTCTCCTCCTTCAGCCTCCCAAGTAGCTGGGACTACAGGCACGGGCCACCATGCCCAGCTAATTTTTGGTGTTTTTAGTAGAGATGGTGTTTCGCTATGTTGGCCAGGCTGGTCTGAAACTCCTGACCTCAAGTGATCCACCCGCCTCGGCCTCACAAAGTGCTGGGATTACAGGCATGAACCACCATGCCCAGCCAATTGTCTGTGTTTTCAGTCTTGGTCATTGATTTAACAAATTCTCATACTTTATAGCTTAGTTGAGTTGTCTGACTTAAGCTTTTTTAGACCCATCGGTTCTTTGCCCGTGTTCTAGGATCTTTTCATTTTGCCAGGCCCCGCTCTGTGGGGATAGTAAGGATACAGCATCACAAGAGCACACAGCATTTCCCTGATAGCCGTAGTGCTGTGGGGTGTTCAGAGCACTTGCATGTGCAATTCTGTGTGCCCTGTGAGAAAGCAGGGCTGGCATTTGAACCCTCACTGATAGACGTGTAAACTAGAGCTCAGAGCAAGGGCCGCTTACGGTTCACAAGCCCTGCATGGGATCCTGGGACCTTCCGGCTCCAGCTCCCCTGCGGCCATGCATGACTCCGCTGCCTCCCTTCCTTTATGATGGGGCAGCCCCTTGGAAGGCGTCTGCGGAAGCAGAAGCTGCAGAAAGCCTGTGGGAGCTTCTCCTGGCGGGAGCTGGTCTCCTGTTGCTGCTCTGAGCCTCCAGCCTTGCTTTGCCTCGGGCTCACCACGTGGTCTGGGCAGCTCCTGTGTGCTCCCATGCCCTGTCAGTCTGGCTGCTGTGTCCTGGCCTCCTGGAGGAAAGGTGAAAAGCATGAATTTACAGGGCTTTGGGTTCCAAGTGCAGGTGATACAGACAGCAGACAGGGAAATACTGGATAGGAAAGGGCGGTTCCCTGGCAAAGGCCCCACCCTCAACCCTGAAGACCCATGGCCCTAAATAAGGACAGGCATGTCTGTTTTTGTCCCCAAAAAGTTGCCTTTTGGCCCACCATTCCCTGCATCCTGCCCCCATATAAACCCAACACTTTAGTGGGCACACACACAAGCAGCTGAATGTCAAGACCAGCAGACCAGCAATGACAGAAAAATGCAGCAGAAAAAGAGAGAAGAGGAGGGACGTCTGGACACTAAGGGGAGTTTGGCCAGAGGTGGAAGGAGAAGAGTCCTGCCACCGAGAGCAGTCCAACTCCAGGGGCAGACCACCTTCCCACTCCAACCCCTCTTCCGACTCCCCATCCATCTCACCGAGAGCCACCTCCACCACTCAACAAATCTTGCACTCATCCTTTGAGCCTGCGTGTGATCCAATTCTTTCAGGACACTGGGCAAGACTGTGGGATACAGAAGGCTGTCACACTGGCCATCTGCCCTTGGAATAAGGCAGAGGGTCCATTGAGCTGATTAACACACAAGCAGCCTGCAGATGGCAAATTTGTAAGAGCTTTGTAACACACGCCCACTTGGGCTTCGGGACACCCACCCCTAGACCCTGCACGGGCCAAAGCCCAAAAGCACTCACCCCAGGCTCTGCACCTGCCCATCTGCTGCTCCCCCCGGGGGGTTGAGCTGTACAGCCACCGAACAGGTGAACCACATCCCTGTCACACATCCTGCGAGGGGAGTCAGGGAACTATCCCATTTCAGAGGTATGTGAGTCAGGTGTAGGAGGCTTCTGGACCTGCCTGCCCTCTCAGTGGGTCCTTTGTATGCTCTAAACAGCAAAACAAAACCGTTCAAATACGGATGGTCTTCTTACTTGATGTGCACAGTGTGGAGGGAGAGAGAATAAGGAAGAGGGGGCCAGAGGACCACCATCCTGACCTGTTTGGATTCGCTTTTTTAGGGAACACTAAGCAAAATCTCAATACACACAGCCTCTTGCAGACAGGTAAAAAAGTTGCTCTCAGAGGGCCCAGAGCTAATCTGAGCCACTTCTGAGCTTCACCTTGGGACTGAAAGCTGAGGGCTCAAAACAAAACTCCCAAGGCCCTTCATGTGTTTGCTCTTAGGGATGGAGCTGAAGACTATCAACAACTTTCTCTTCCAGAGCCAGATCAACAACATCAACCTGTTCACCTTTCCACATTCCACATCTGATTTTCTTGTTATCACCACCTGTGGACAGAGTACTATGTTAAGAAAATGGACAGAAGAAAAAGCAAATTCCTTCTGTCCTCAAGCTGTCTGAGGATCCAAAACAGATACATAGTTACTTAACCCTTAATACAGCCTGCCTGTGAGACAAAAGTCATCTTCCTCTAAGGTGAAGGCCACAGGGACAGGTGAGAAAGGCACTTTTCTTGTTGCCCCATAGCACAGATGGGGACTCGCTGCCTCACTCCATCTTCTGGCACAGTCTCCCTAGGGCTTTTGGACAGAAGCAAGACATTGATTTGTTCTGTGTGACCCCTCTCTCATATCCCCACTTGGGCCTTGGGTCTGGTTGCAGCCTCAGACTTTTGTTCACTCTAGTCCTGCGCACCTGGCACTCCCCCAGGTGGAGCCTGGCCACTGCCGCCTGAACCCCAACCTCGTGACTCAGGTCAGCAACAGTGGCAGCCCCCGGGGATGGGGTACTGCCTGCATTCTAGATGGTATGCCAGGTGCAGTGGCTCTGAGCTAGGATATCCTATGGCCCCTGGCAAGGAGAGGAAACCGAGGCCCAGGGAGGTGACTTGGGGAGGATGGTGTGCACAGGCTTCCCACGAGTGAGCCAAGAGCGAATGGTGGAACCAGCCTCCACACCTGGCTGTGCTGATTTGAGGCCTTGCGTTCCTCCCATCCCGCCTGCCTTTTTTCTTGAAACCAGCTTTCCTCCTGAATTACCCATGGTGGTCATTGTCACTGCCATCATCCCTCTCAGACAGGCTGGGATCCAGGTCATCTTCGATGCCTTTCTCCCCTCGTGTCCCACACACCTGTGACAGCTGCCGGGCCTGAGAGCCTCAGACAGTCCTTCGTTCCAACGCTTCTCCCACAGCTGGGACGTGGACACAGGTGCTCCTTCCCTCGCCTTCCCTCTGCCCCACTTGCTTCCCTTCTCCCCGCTTCTTCCCGTTGGCCTCATCACCCACCATTGAGAGAATCTTCATCAAAGGCTGTCACTAGTTTTAGAAACCTATAAAGGCTTCAAACTTCTCATGTCTGCATCCCAAGCTAAGAGATGTCACCAAACCACGTGCACTGGTCTCATTGACTGAACGGCACTGCCCCTGCCCCTGCCCCTGCCCCTGCCCCTGCCCCTGAGCAGGCCGCAGGCTTCACCTCCTCTGTGCTTTGGCTCACAGGAGTTTCTTTCTTAAACTCTTAATTTTTAAGGCCCAGCTTAGATGCTGTCTCCTGGAAGGAAAGCCAAGGGGGCATACATTTCACTGAACAACCTTAGAGAGACGAAATCCACACAGACATGTTTGAGAAGAGGGTCTCCCCGACTCAGGAGGGCACTGTGTTGTGGGCAGGGGCAGTAGAGGAGGAGTGGCCTTGGAGAGGAGATGACAGGTTGGCGGCAAGGAGGCTCAGGGTGCCTTGGCAGGTGGCAGTGCATGGTGCTTCCTGGGTGGTGGAGGTGGAAGTCTTTTTTTTTTTTTTTTTTTTTTTTTTTGAGGCAGTTTCACTCTTGTTGCCCAGGCTGGAGTGCAATGGTGCAATCTCAGCTCACCACAACCTTCACCTCCCGGGTTCAAGTGGTTCTCCTGCCTCAGCCTCCCGAGTAGCTGGGATTGATTACAGGCATGCGCCACCACGCCCGGCTAATTTTGTATTTTTAGTAGAGACAGGGTTTCTCCATGTTGGTCAGGTTGGTCTCAAACTCCCAACCTCAGATGATCCGCCCGCCTCGGCCTCCCAAAGTGCTGGGATTACAGGCATGAGGCACCACGCCCGGCCCCATGGAAGTCTTTTTAAAAATTTAGATGACAGCTCACTCCGTTTGCACCCGTCCCTACAGCTGGGCTTGATTTTGCAGGTGCAGCGGCACTGTGAGAGGAGCACAGTCAGCAGAGAGATACCTGCTCCACTGTCTTGTGGGCCTGAGCAGGACCCAGCTGCACCCCTACTCCCCTGCCTTCACCATGCATTCCCCCTCTGCCCTCAGGGAACTCCAGAGTCCCCTTCATCCCCACCCTCCTAGGTGCAGTGGGCCTTGCTGGGGTGGTGGGATGTTGGCTGCAGGCGTCTTGGGCCGGGCAGAGCCTCCGATCCGCTCGGCCTCCCTCTCGCGGCTGCTCCTCATTCCTCTCCACTGCTCTCTCTCATCCCACCCAGCTCTTTGGCTTCACAGAACAATACGGAGCAGTGCTCTCATCCAGGGAGCTCAGCATGGAAGGGTTCTTTCCTTCTACCCTGGCACCTTCCTGGCTTAGGAGGAAGCAGTGCAGTGGGCACTGGCCTGCTGTGACTTGGGCAAGCAGGGGAGGTGGATGGGAGGGGATGGAGGGGCTGGAATGGGGGGGTCCCCTCGGGCAAGGGTCCCAGAGGAGCTTGTGTTATGGGGCAGGTGGGCTTTGGTTTGGGTCATGGTTTCATCATCTACGAGCTATGTGACTTGGACCAGTTTCTTTCTCTCTCAACCTCAGTTTCCCCATGTGAAAAGGGAGCAGACAGTACAGCCCACTTCGGCGGGATGGTTGTCCTGGAGATTAAATGGGGTTTAATTTAAAGAGAAAGTGCTAGTGCTTCTGCCTCAGACATGGACCCACCTAAGGACTCCCTTTCCTATGACAATAGAAGTGTCTGTTGGATCTGCAATCACCTTCTCCCCATAGATCTCTTTTTCCAGGCAGCCTCAGTCAGAGCAGCTTCAAGTTCTTGCTCCTGAATCCAGCCATGTACTTTACCCAGGTGGTGAAGGAAGGCCCGGTGGGGGCACTACCTGGGAGGCACCATGAAGCTGGTAAGGACACCTGCCACAGCCCCTTGTGCCCCAGGTGTTGGGATGAGACAGGACCTGGGGAGAGACGCACCGTCAGTGCTGTTCTCTCCTGGAGCCCCAAGCCAGAAAGGGTCAGCTCAAGTGGGCCCACTGGTGTCCACTAGGTGGTACTGCTCTCCTGTCTCACTGCTGTGCCTTTTGGGCATGGGATCGCACTTCTCCCAGAGAAAGCTGTTCTGTGGTATCAGCCTCTCAATGCGGTGCCTCAGTGCCACTCTCTTCCTGCACGCATCATAGAACTAGCAACCTTGTCTCTCCTATGCATTTAACTTTTAATATTTGTTTTTATAAAACTATTCTCTTTTCATTGCAGAAAGCACAGATAAGCAAAAACAGGGAAAAAATCATAATTCCACTTCAAAATGGTTCATTTTGGTGTACATCATAACGGTCTTTCTATGCATAGTTTTTATATATGTGGATACACATTTTTAAGACAAAACAAATGGTGTTGCCTCCACGTGCTGTTGTTATAACTTGCTTTTTTCACTCAGCAGCGAAGTGTCATAAAACAGGCTTCATTGTCAGCAAGCATTGCGTTTATTCTGCTGCAGTCCAGCTGCACTGTGTTCCAATTATATGGCTGTATTGTGTTTTACACAGCCATCGCTCTTTTGTTAGATATTCAGGCTATTTCCAGTTTTTCTCTGTTTTAAACAATATTGTGATAAATATAACCATGTCTCAGTGTAGTGGTGATTCCATCTATTGCACTAGACCATCCTCACATTGCTATAAAGAAATATCTGAGACTGGGTAATTTATTAAAAAAAAAAAAGAGGTTTAATTGGCTCACGGTTCTGCAGGCTGTAAAGGAAGCACGGCAGCATCTGCTTGGCCTCTGAGGAAGCCTCGGGAAACTTACAACCATGGTGGGAGGTGGACGGGGAGTAGGCACATCACCCGGCCACTGTGGTGCAGGAGGGCAGGGTGGGGCCGGTGCCTCGCACTTTTAAACACCAGATCTCACAAGAACTCACTATCGTGAGGACAGTACCGAGAGGATGGTGCTAAGCCATTCATGAGAAGCTCCTCCCATGTTCCAGTCACCTCCCACCAGGCTTCACCTCCAACACTGGGGATCACAATTCAACATGAGATTTGATGGGGACACAGATCCAAACCACATCACCATCCTAGCAAACGGCCTACCGGACGAAAGGCTGCTAGAAGTCCTGGATCAGCGCTTCCCAGCCTCAGCTGCCTGAGCTTCTGATTTTCATAGTTTTGTGTATATAGATTCATAGTTTTATTCATTCAGCATATTCACATTGTTTATAGTCACTGTTGTTCCTGATATTCAGGTTGTCTTGAAACTGGTATGAGGGCCCCTTCATGCTAGCTCAGGTCCTCACTGTGGCCTGGTCAGTCTCGCCTCCAGCATAGCAGAATGTCCTGGGCTCACCATGGGCGTCCTTGCCCCCACACTGGACTCATTTCTCCAAGCTGCCTTGGTTTCTTTTTTATGGGGAATGATATTTAGAAATCAAGCTGTGGGTGCTAGGATGTTTGCAGTGCTCCTGGGGCATCTCAGTAGACAGATCTAAGAAACGTATTTTCAGAATGAGTCCATATTGGTATTTCTAAATAAAAAGCAAAGGATTCATTTATTTGACCTTATATTGTATCTCTTTTTCTCTTAAGCTGAACATTTGGGGTTTTTTTATGTTAACATAGTTACTTATCTGCTCTATTCCACAATATACTTAAAAGTTTTGAAATCATAATACCAATATTACTTCTAACAATACATCTGATTGAAGCTGCATTTATTTTTTGCTCTTAGAGTATAACCCACTAAGGATGTATGGTCACTAGGCTATAAAGTCACCTGAAACCCGGCTTTTCTTGGTGTGCTTGTGTTGTCAGTTTGGTAGACGGCTAGGCTGTTCTTGTTTCATTTTGTTTTCAGTTTTGGAATTTGCTTTTCTTCTTTTTTTGATTTAATTATAGTTTTAAAATATGCAAGTATTTGTGTGGTTCAAAAGTCAAACCTATATAAAAAAATCTATTCAGGAAAGTCTCACTCTGACCCCATCTTCAACCTGTTCCCCATCTCCATAGAGAGTCAGTTTTACCAGCTACTGGCCTATCCTTCCAGTATTTCTCTTTTTTTCCCCAAAGAAAGCACATCTATGTCTTCATTTTTTCCTTTCCTGTTTTATTCATGTCAGGGACGTCCAATATTTTTGGCTTTCCTGGGCCACATTGGAAGAAGAATTGTTTGGGGCCACACATAAAATACACTGACATTAATGACAGCTGATGAGATTTTTAAAATGCACAAAATTTCATAATGTTTTAAGAAAGTTTATGAATTTGTCCTGGGCTGCATGCAGCCCAAGGGCTGTGGGTTGGACAAGCTTGATTTACGTGAAAGGCGTCTTAGTCAGCTGCCCAGGCCATTGCTCCTCTAGTGGGCTGCCTGGTTCTCCAACGGGCGGATGTAGCGGAGCTCACTCAGCCAGTACCCTCTGGAGAGGCAGGAACGTGATTATGGGGAAACACCCGGAGCATATGCTGTTTGGTCTCAGTAGACTCCTAAATATGAGATTCCTGGGTTTAAAAGTATAAAATAAATATGTTTAATTTGTAACTGATTACCACCAGAATTGTACTGTTCCGTATCCCACCAGCAATGTCTAGGAATGCCTGTTTCTCCACAAAGTGTTTACTTTTGGATTTTTGCCCATCTAACAGGTGAAGTCCTGGAGATTCTTCTTAGTGGTTTGGGCTGCGCCTGGCCATGTGTATTTTTTTAAATTTCCACTGATGATTTTGCTGCATGGCCAGGGTTGAGAACGACTGTGCAAATTTGCCGGATTTCCTTTGCTGTTCCTGCACGTAGTTTAAACGAGATCGCCAGCACCGGGTATCGTTCACCATTTTTCTTTTTGTTAACTTGCCGTCAGCCTTTTCTTTGACCTGTTCTTTCTGTTCATGTGTATTTGCTGTCTCTTAGCCCGGACTTCCCGTGTCCTTTCCACCGGGCCTTTGGGAGGTCACAGGGTCTTGATGCTGTGGTCTTGCTCTGCAGGTGTCTGACTTCCAGCAACTGCTGGCCTGTGCCAGGGTGGAAGCTGAGCACTGGAGTGGAGTTTTCCTGTGGAGAGCAGCCATGCCCAGAGTGGGAGGGGCCAGTGTTCATATTCTGGCCCCTGTTGTCTGCATGTAACCTCATACCACAACCAGGCACGGGGCAGAGAAGATCCCGAGAAGGGAGCCTCACCCTTCATGCGCTCACCCAGGCTCTCCTGCTCTGCTCCCTGCTGCCCGCTGCCCGTTGCGACTGTGGTGATGGCAGGTGGGTGAGTGCTGTCCATCGCTGCTCCTACACTGTAAGATAGGGTGAGGAATGCCCTTCCTGCACCGTGCCTTGGAGCACACCTGCATCTCCAGTTTCCGGCCCCTCCCTGGGTCTCACTGGATCACGTGATCCCTCCAGACAACATCATGCCCCTTGTCATCTGCAGTGGGATCTCCAACCAGCCCCTGGAATTCACGTTCCAGAAAAGAGAGCTGCCTGAGATGGTCAGTCCCAGCCAGCTCACCCTGCCACAACCTGGGCTCACACAGGAGGGGGTTTTCTGGGGCAGGGGTGCTCTGGCAATACCTGAGTGTTTTCAGGTGTTTGGGAAATTGCACTGGGACACCTGCTACAGAGCTGCACAGGACGAGCGGTATCGATCTAGATGCTTATGGGGGAAAGTCTGAGCTTCCCCGCCCCTCACCGCTTAGGCGCTAAATTTTCTTAAAACCTCCAGGCATCCCCTGAGGATGCCACGCATGAGAAAGCTGCTCATTCCCTTTGGCTCTCTTGCTCTTTGGTTATATCCTCTCCTGCTATAGGCAAGGATGAGGGACTTGGGGGCCATCTCCTGTGGCGTGCCTGGGGTGTGCAGCGCCTGACTGTCATCACGTAGCCCATCAGGACCCTGGAGTGAAGAAGGGAAGACTCAGTGCCAGGGCAACAGGAAGGCACCCCAGGACACTAGTGCTGTGATGTGTGTCAGAAAGCCACAGTCAGCAGCAGCAGCTGGGTGTGTTTGGTGGGAGGTGGCACCTTCCACCCTGTGCTCCCACCCAGGGCAGCCAAGTCCTCCCCACAGCTGCAGTCATGCCATGGGTCTCTCTCCTCAGTTTGGAGCCTCAAGGTTAAGACGCCATTTGCGGGGTTTGCTCCATGGGGGCTCCCTCTCTTCCTTCCTTAGATGGACAAGGTGGGTGGCCTCCTCTGTAACCTGTACAGTGTGGTTCCCGGAGAGTTGGTCTGTTTATTCCCATCCTACGAGTACCTGCACCAGGTCCATGCCCACTGGGAGAAGGGCAGCCTGGGCCGCCTGGGCCACCAGAAAGGTGAGTGGCCTGTCAGCCGGCCCTCCCACTCATAAGGACAGTGCCACCGAGTCCTCCAGGGAGCTCTTGTGCTCATCAAGTCAGGACAGGCTTCTAGCTTGTCATCCCCACCGCTCCCAGTCCCTGACTACAGAGGGTTTCCTCAAAGCCCCTCACTGCAAGGCTCTCCAGTCCCCCAGCCGGGAAACACAAAGCCACCCGCAGATCCAAGACACAGCACCCTGAACCCATCTCTGGGAGATGTCCTCTGCCTCCACATATTCCAGGAACCCAAGAGCGCACACCAGGTGGAGCAGGTACCACTGTCGTATTCCAGGTGCATTCAGGTGCGGGCATAACTCTGAGGCTTGGGCCCGAGAGCTTGGTGGGGCGGCGGCTGGAAACATTGTGAGTGACATCCAAGATTTTGCTCAGCACCTCTGGGGCTGTGGCCAGGAGACAGGCCGAGTGACGGAGGCCCTGCTCCTCTCTGTGACTGGAGGAAAGATGAGTGAGAGGATCAACTTCTCTGACAACCTAGGCCAGTAAGTAGTGCTTCTGCTCATCTCCTTGGCTGTGATACGCGGCCGGTCCTCACTCCAGCAGCTGGACCCCTACCTGCCGTCTGCTGCCATCAGAGCCCAAAGCCGGGCTGTGACTGCTCAAACCAGCCAGCTGGAGGGAGGGGCTCAGCAGCTCTGGCTTTGGCCCTGGGAGAGCAGGTGGAAGATCAGGCAGGCCATCGCTGTAGCAGAACCCAGTGGATTGGCCTAGGTGGGATCTCTGAGCTGAACAAGCCCTCTCCGGGTGGTAGGTGCAGAGAGGGGAGGGGCAGAGCCACAGGCACAGCCCAGAGGGCTGAGGAAATGGTAGAACGGAGCAGCTGGTGATGTGTGGGTGACGACCCAGGAGCTCCTGACGTCCACCGGCCCCAGGCTCCTGTCTCCCCCCAGGTGTGTGGTGATGGCAGGCATGCCCTTCCCCAATATCAGGTCTCCAGAGCTGCAGAAAAAGACGGCCTACTTGGATCACACTCTTGTGAGTGTCCCCAGTGTTGCAGAGGGTGAGAGGAGAGTAGGCGGCAAGTGGGAGTGGCGTCGCCCCTAGGGCTGTGCTGGGCCAGCGTCTCCTGTCTCCTCGGGAGGCTTGGGTAGCCCCTCCACACCCTCGATCTTCCCTGTGATGTCATCTGGAGCCCTGCTGCTTGCGGTGGCCTACGAAGCCTCCTGGTCTGGCTCCAAGGCCTGGCAGAGTCTCTTCCCAGGGAGAGCTACAAGCAGGAAATAGTCCGCATGAGTCATCCCCTTCACTCCCAGCTCAGAGCCCCAGGCCAGGGGCCCCCAAGAAAGGCTCCGGTGGAGAACCTGTGCATGAAGGCTGTCAACCAGTCCATAGGCAAGCCTGGCTGCCTCCAGCTGGGTGGACAGACAGGGGCTGGAGAAGGGGAGAAGAGGAAAGGGTGGCTGCCTGCCCTGTCTCCTACCTGAGGCTGAGGAAGGGGAGGGGGATGCACTGTTGGGGAGGCAGCTGTGACCGAAAGCCTTTGCCTCTGTTCCCACGAAGGCAGGGCCATCAGGCACCAAAGGGATTCTGCCAGCATAGTGCTCCTGGACCAGTGATACACCCGGCACCCTGTCCTGGCCAAGCTGTTGGCCTGGATCTGAGCCCTTGTGGAGGTCAAAGCCACCTTTGGTTCTGCCACTGCTGCTGTGTGGAAGTTCAGTCCTGCCTTTTCCTTTCCCGAGAGCCTCCACCACCCCAAGATCGCATTTCTCACTGCCTTTTGTCTGCCCAGTTTCACCAGAAGTCGGCCTCTTCCTGACGGGCAGCTGCACCGCTGCCTGGCGCTGCGCCCTTCCTTTCCTCTGCCCGCTGGAGACGGTGTTTGTCAGGGGCCTGGTCTGCAGGGATCCTGCTACAAAGGTGAAACCCAGGAGAGTGTGGAGTCCAGAGCGTTGCCAGGACCCAGGCACAGGCATTAGTGCCCATTGGAGAAAACGGGAATCCCAAAGAAATGGTGGGTCCTGGCCATCCTAGAGGTCTTCCCAGGTCAGCTCCCCTCTGTGGAATCCAATCTGTCTTCCATCCTGCGGGGCCCAGGGCCAGGCTTCTCACTGGGCCTCTGCAGGAGGCTGCCATTTCTGTCCTGCCCAGCTTCTTAGAGGTGAGACGGAGCAGACCCACCTGCTTCTGCCCTTTCTGTAGCAAATGAAGTTAGCTGCCCTGGACTAGTCACCCTCTAGTCTCAATTTAAAGAGATCCCCATGGCCACAGGGCCCCTGCCCAGGGGCTTGTCACCTCCCCCACCTTCTTCCCGAGTCACTGCTGCAGCCCTGCTCCCTAACCTGCCCCACAGCCCTGCCTGGATTTGTATCTCCCTGGCTTGGTGCCAGTTCCTCCAAGTTGATGGCACCTCCCTCCCTCTCAACCACTTGAGCAAACTCCAAGACATCTTCTACCCCAACACCAGCAGTTGTGCCAAGGGCCATCAGGCTCTCAGCATGACTATTTTTAGAGACCCCGTGTCTGTCACTGAAACCTTTTTTGTGGGAGACTATTCCTCCCATCTGCAACAGCTGCCCCTGCTGACTGCACTTCTCTCCTCCCTCTCACCCCAGAGAAACAGGTCAGCTGGGATCTTCTGCCCCCACTGCCTAGAGACCAACAGGGGCAGGAGGCAAGTCACTGACCCCGAGACATTTGCATCCTGCACAGCTAGAGGTCCTTTATTAAAAGCACACTGTTGGTTTCTGCTCAGCTCAGTTCTTTATTGATTTGTGTGCCATTTTCTCTGGAAGCCTCTTTAGAGAAGAGAAGAACACACTGGTGCAGGCTGGGTGGAGCCGTCCCCCCATGGAGCACAGGCAGACAGAAGTCCCCGCCCCAGCTGTGTGGCCTCAGGCCAGCCTTCCGCTCCTTGAAGCTGGTCTCCGCATAGTGCTGGTTCCATCACCACCCCCTCCCAGGGAAGCAGGTCTGAGCAGCTTGTCCTGGCTGTGTCCATGTCAGAGCAACGGCCCAAGTCTGAGTCTGGGGGAGGAAGGTGTCATGGAGCCCCCTAGGATTCCCAGTCGTCCTCGTCCTCTGCCTGTGGCTGCTGCGGTGGCGGCAGAGGAGGGATGGAGTCTGACACGCGGGCAAAGGCTCCTCCAGGCCCCTCACCAGCCCCAGGTCCTTTCCCAGAGATGCCTGGAGGGAAAAGGCTGAGTGAGGGTGGTTGGTGGGAAACCCTGGCTCCCCCAGCCCCCGGAGACTTAAATACAGGAAGAAAAAGGCAGGAGAGAATTACAACGTGCCGGCCCAGGGCGGGCAGTGGTCCTGCCTCCTACCTTTGCGCCTCATGACCAGCTTGTTGAAGAGATCCGACATCAAGTCCCCACCTTGGCTCGTGGCTCTCACTGCAACGAGAAAGCCACAGACTGGGGTGAAGAGTTCAGTCACATGTGACCCGTGGCTCCCTGTCCCCACCCCCATGACACTCCCCAGCCCTCCAAGGCCACTGTGTTTCCCAGTGAGCTCAGAGCCTCAGTCGATCCCCGACCCAGCACTGGGCACTGATGAGAAAGCGGCTGTTTGAGGAGCCACCTCCCAGCCACCTCGGGGACAGGGCCAGGGTGTGCAGCACCACTGCACGATGGGGAAACTGGCCCAGAGAGGTGAGGCAGCTTGCCTGGGGTCACAGAGCAAGGCAAAAGCAGCGCTGGGTACAAGCTCAAAACCATAGTGCCTAGGGCACTGCCGCTGCACGTGCAGGCATCGCATCACACCAGTGTCTGCGTTCACAGCAGGCATCATCAGTAGCCTCAAGAGGCCTCAGGTCCAGTCTCTAAAAATATCTCAGGAGGCTGCAGTGGCTGACCATTGCCTTGGACTGCTCTTGGCAGTCAAAGAAGATTCTCCTTGTCACAGCTTGAGCTGGGTGAGCTTGGAGAGGAAAGCTCCACTATGGCTCCCAAACCAGGAAGGAGCCATGACCCAGGCAGGCGGGCTGAGGACCTCTGGTGGCAGCCCAGGGCTTCCAGCATGTGCCCTAGGGGAAGCAGGGGCCGGCTGGCAGGAGCAGGGGGTGGGCAGAAAGCACCCAGTGGACTCAGGGCTGGAGGGGAGGAGGCGATCTTGCCCAAGGCCCTCCGACCGCAGGCTCCAGGGCCCGCTCACCTTGCTCCTGCTCCTTCTGCTTCTTCTTCTCCAGCTTTCGCTCCTTCACGCTGCGCAGCTTGGCCTTGCCGATGCCCCCAGCTTGGCGGATGGACTCTAGCAGAGTGGCCCGGCCACCAGAGGGGTCGACCACTTCCCTGGGAGCTCCCTGGACTGGAGCCGGGAGGTGGGGAACGGGGCAAGGAGGAAAGGCTGCTCAGGCAGGGCTGGGGAAGCTTATTGTGTCCAAGAGCCTGCTGGGAGGGAAGGCACCTCCCCTCAAATGATAAGCCCCGTGCTGGGGAGACCAGACCTTTCGAGACTGTGTGGGGCCTGGGCACTGACTTCTGCAACCACCTGAGCGCAGGCATCCTGTATGCAGACACTCCCTGCTCCCTCTCTAGCCCCCACCCTGCAGAGCTGGACCCCTGAGCTAGCCATGCTCTGACAGTCTCAGTTGCACACATGAGCCAGCAGAGGGGTTTTGTGCCACTTCTGGATGCTAGGGTTAGACTGGGAGATACAACAGTAAAGCTGAAATGTTGTAATTTCAGGGACACTGAAAAATGTGTTGCTGTGGTTTGTTATTAGACCCCTTCTTCCCTTTGGTTTAATTAGGAACAGGGAACCCAGAGCCTCACTAGTTCAGGCTCCCTCTGCCCTAGAGGTGAGAATTCCACAGCTCTACAGTTTGAAAACCACTATTTTATGAACCAAGTAGAACAAGATATTTGAAATGGGAACTATTCAGAAAATTGAGAATTTCTGACCACTTAACAAACCCACAGAAAATCCACCCGAGTGCACTGAGCACACCAGAAATGAGGTGGCCTCAAAGAGCTGCTCCCACCTGAAGGAGACGCGCTGCTGCTGCTGTCGTCCTGCCTGGCGCCTTGGCCTACAGGGGCCGCGGTTGAGGGTGGGAGTAGGGGTGCACTGGCCAGCACCTCAGGAGCTGGGGGAGGTGGTGGGGGCGGTGGGGGTGGTGGGGGTGCTGTTAGTACCCCATCTTGTAGGTCTGAAACACAAAGTGTGGGGTGTCTAGGTCAGAAGGTGTGTGAGCAGGGAGGTCCCTAGCCCAGCTCCCATCCCAGAACCCAGCTCACCTGCCTTAAGAGGCTCGGCTACCTCAGTGTGGAAGGTGGGCAGTTCTGGAATGGTGCCAGGGGCAGAGGGGGCAATGCCGGGGCCCAGGTCAGCACTGTACATGAGGTCGTTGGCAATGCCGGGCAGGTCAGGCAGGTAGGATGGCACATCAATCTCAGGCACCTGGCCCAGGTCTGGCACATAGAAGTAGTTTTCTGGGACCTGCAAGATTAGGCAGGGACATGTGAGAGGTGACAGGGACCTGCAGGGGCAGCCAACAAGACCTTGTGTGCACCCCCCATGGGTGGAATAAGGGGCTCAATAGCCTTGCCTGGAGAGGAGCTCTGGCAAGGCCCTGGGCCACTGCACCTGTCCCCACCTCTGTCCCGCCCCTCCCACCTGCTGTTCCAGCTGCTCTCTCTTGCTGATGGACAAGGGGGCATCAAACAGCTTCTCCTCTGTCTCTGCCCCCAGCATCACATGGGTCTTTGTTACAGCACCAGCCAAGGGGTCCAGGAAGACATACTTCTTGTACCTACAGGGGCGACATGGGGGTCAGGCAAGCTGACACCTGCTGTCCTGAGCCCATGTTCCTCTCCCACATCATCAGGGGCACAGTGTGCACTGTGGGGTCCCAGGCCTCCCGAGCCAAGCCACCCCAGTCACCCCCTGGCTCCTGGCCTATGTGCTGTACCTGTGTCTGATGCCCTGGGTCCCCACTAAGCCAGGCCGGGCCTCCCGCCCACACCCCTCGGCCCTGCCTTATGGCCATACAGGTTCTCGGTGGTGTTGAAGAGCAGCAAGGAGCTGACAGAGCTGATGTTGCTGGGAAGACCCCCAAGTCCCTCTTCTGCATCATCCTCGGGCTCCGGCTTGGTGCTCACGCACACAGGAAAGTACTTCAGCTTCTCCTGGGAGGGCCAGGATGGCCAAGGGATGGTAAATATTTAGTGCTGGGCCTAATCAGCTGCCACCCCATCCCAGTCAGCCTCCTCTGGGGGACAGAACCCTATGGTGGCCCCGGCTCCTCCCCAGTATCCAGTCCTCCTGGTGTGTGACAGGCTAAGTTATGTGCGTGGCCAGCAGACCTGCAGGGCCCGCTCGTCCAGGGGGCGGTGCTTGCTCTGGATCCTGTGGCGGGGGCGTCTCTGCAGGCCAGGGTCCTGGGCGCCTGTGAAGATGGAGCCATATTCCTGCAGGCGCTCCGGAGCAGGGTACTTGGCACTGGAGAACACCTGTGGACACAGGGACAAGTCTGAGGGGCCCCCAAGAGGCTCCGAGGGCTAGGATTGCTTGGCAGGAGAGGGTGGAGTTGGGAGCCTGGGCGAGAAGAAAGCCCAAGGTACAGGTGGGCAGCAGGGCAGAGACTGGGCAGCCTCAGAGGCACGGGGAAATGGAGGGACTGCCCAGTAGCCTCAGGACACAGGGGCATGGGGACTACCTTGATGGCCTTCTTGCTGCCCTTGATCTTCTCAATCTTGGCCTGGGCCAAGGAGACCTTCTCTCCAATGGCCTGCACCTGGCTCCGGCTCTGCTCTACCCGCTGGGAGATCCTGCCATGGAGAAGATCACAGAGGCTGGGCTGCTCCCCACCCCCAGCACACCTCCTGCTCCTAACAGCAGACCTGCCAGGCCAGGCCCTCAGGCAAGGGCTCTTAAGTCAGGGTCACCTGCTTGCCAGGGCCGATCTTGGTGCCATCCAGGGGCCTCTACAAGGGTAATCTGACCTGCAGGGTCGAGGAGTTGACGGTACTGAGTTCCCTGCACTCTCAGTAGGGACAGGCCCTGTGCTGGCACCTGTACATGCTATCTGAAGGACAGCCTCCAGGGCGCACAGAGGATGGTATTTACACATGCACACATGGCTATTGATGGGGCATTTCACAACCCCTCATGATCACGTGCAGCAGATAAAGTGGCCTCTGCAGAGGGGGAATGGAGACCGGAGGCTGAGACTGGCAAGGCTGGACCTGAGTGTCGTCACCTAAATTCAGACAGGGAACTGCCCCTGCACATAGTGAACGGATCACTGAGCAAACCCTGAGTCCCGACCACCACCTCTGTGTGGTCTAGATCCTCACCTGCTTCCATCCTCCCTGGTGCTGGGTGGGCCCAGTGATATCAGCTGCCCTGCTGTTCCCCAGATGTGCCGAGTGCATTCTTGTGTGCTTGCATCTCATGGAACGCCATTTCCCCAGACATCCCTGCGGCTGGCTCCTGGTGCCCGAGGCCCAAGTGCCTGATGCTTTAAGGCACATAACCCCTCATGCTTTTCCATGTTCTTTGGCCACAGCAAGGCCACTCTCACTGCAAAGTTAACTCTGATGTGTGTGTAACACAACATCCTCCTCCCAGTCGCCCCTGTAGCTCCCCTACCTCCAAGAGCCCAGCCCTTGCCCACAGGGCCACACTCCACATTGAGAGCAGCCTCCGCACTCACCTGGCACGAGCGAGCCTGTGTGATGCACAGGGATGAAAAGGCAGAGGTGCAACTGGGGCTCATGAGGAAAGGTAGGAGGAGGATGTGGGATGGTGGAGGGGTTGCAGACTCTGGGCTAGGGAACGCTGGGATGTCTCTAAAGGTTGGAATGAATGGCCTAGAATTGGACCCAATAAGCCAAAGCCACTTCCACCAACTTTAGAAGGCCTTGGCCCCCAGAGAGCCAATTTCACAATCCAGGGGTCCCCGTGCCCTAATGGGTCTGCCCTGATTACTCCTGGCTCCTTGTGTGCAGGGGGCTTAGGCATGGCAGGGCTGGGAGTACCAGCAGGCACCCAAGCAGCTTAAGTGTTCCATGACAGACTGGTATGAAGGTGGCCACAATTCAGAAAGAAAAAAGAAGAGCACCATCTCCTTCCAGTGAGGAAGCGGGGCCACCACCCAGCGTGTGCTCCATCTTTTCTGGCTGGGGAGAGGCCTTCATCTGCTGTAAAGGGTCCTCCAGCACAAGCTGTTTTAATTTACCCTAGTTGCCAAGGCAGCCTCATTCTGCCTTGGGTGCTGACAAGACGTTCAGTAGTTGCATAAGCTCTGCATTCGAGGTCCACAGGGGCAGTGGGAGGGAACTGAGACTGGGGAGGGACAAAGGCTGCTCTGTCCTGGTGCTCCCACAAAGGACAGAAGGGCTGATCACTCAAAGTTGCAAACACCAAGCTCAACAATGAGCCCTGGAAAATTTCTGGAATGGATTATTAAACAGAGAATTTGTAAGCACTTAGAAAAGGGCCAGCACTGCTCGAAATGCACAGCATTTCTCTTTGTAACAGGATTATCAGCCTGCTGTGCCCGGGGAAAACGTGCGGCACAGTGCATCTCCAGTCACCAGGATTTTGATGGCTTCTAACAAAATCTTGTAGACAAGATGGAGCTATGGGGGTTGGAGGAGAGAACACATAGGAAAAATCAGAGCCAAATGAACCACAGCCCCAAAGGGCAC
Source organism: Pongo abelii (assembly GCF_028885655.2). Taxonomy (NCBI): domain Eukaryota; kingdom Metazoa; phylum Chordata; class Mammalia; order Primates; family Hominidae; genus Pongo; species Pongo abelii. The sequence continues at coordinate 46,621 of NC_071995.2, forward strand.
AGTTGGACAATGGACTGATTCCAGCCTTGCACGGAGGGATCTGGCAGAGTCCATCCAGTTCATTCAACACCTGGTTAGAAAACTGGGGCCAGCACATAGCGGAAGGGTAAACTGGTTTCATGATCGAATCAAGGCTCAGACAATTTTTAAAGGCCAGAGAGTAGACTGCAATCACCAAGATGAAATTTACAAGGAACAAATTGAAGCCCAACATTTAGGTTTTAAAAATCAAGTGTATAAATATAGAAGGTGGAGGGAACTTGTCTTAGACACAGTTCAGGTGAAGAAAGACCTGGAAACTTCTGTTAACTATAAGCTCAGTAGGGGCTAAAAGCATGTTAATCAGCATAAAAAGGCAATGAGATCTTAGGGCACACAGCTCCCCGTCCCTCTTCTGACCTTCATCCATCTTTCAATCAGCAGGGACCATGCACTCTCTTGGAGGCACCACAGAAAACAGAGCCCTGGACTCATGAACAAATCCATGCCAGGCACCAGTCTCAGCCACAGTTACATCCCTTTAAACTGGATCCACACAGTAACAGGACTCTGAACTCCCCTGCAGACTGCAAAGTCTGCCTCATTCACTGCTATGTCTCTAGCACCTGGGATGGGGCCTGACGTGTAACAGCCACTGGCTGAACAGAAAGTGACAAATGAGCAAACATCTCAAGGAGGGTGATGAGGATGGTGATGAGTGAGAAACTCCCGACATATGAAGGTAACTGAAGGATGTTCTGGCTAAAGATCAGAAGACTTTGAGAATATGATCATTCCCCTCAAATATCAAAAATATCAAAAGGGCTGTCAGGTGGAGAAGTGAGTAAACTTATATCAGGAAGAGTGGGCAGAGTTGCAAGGAAACAGATCTCTCTGTTCTGTTAAAAAAAAAAATTCTCATAAACAACTGCATCACTTTGCAGAGCAATTAGGTTCCAGCTCACAAGCGCCTTCCAGGGGTGCCCCAAGGGCAAATCCTGTCTAAGGTGGAGGTAGAAGACATGATCCTGGGGCTCTTTCCTTAGCCAAGAGCCCATGAGACTAAGGAACATCGTGCTTGTTGACAAAGCCCCCGGACAGTCTATTCTCTTACAGTCACAGGCTATGGTGCCGACTCAGGATCAGAAAGCTTGCAGCATATCTGCTATCTCCATGGACTAGCAGGATGGTCTGGAAGGCTGTGTCAGGAAGGCCCGTAGGCCTCACTGGGGCCAGGCCGCCGTTGAACAATGTCCACCCTGCGGGTGGGGGAATGGTGCCATGAGAGCCATTTGTCTGTCATTCCTGGTCCAGAAACCCTTGGCTTGGTGGCCTACTTCAAGGTAGGTCAGTTTACAAGCTCAGTGCTGAAGCCAGACCCTATGGCACGCTCGCCCAGCACTAGAGAGGAAGCTGCCTCTGTGCACATCAGGGATGGAAGTGGCTCACCCAGCCTGTTCGGCGCGTGGTCTCACTAAGGGTCCATCTTCCTCTATCTGCCCTGGAGGGGACCATCTCCAAGCATCCCTTGCTTTCCTTCTCCCCCCTCCACCCCTCACTGTTCAATAAATTGAGTGCATCCCATTTGTAGAGCACAGTGCTGGGGCCGTGGGAGTCAAAGACGAATCAGACGACACACATCCACACTCAAAGGGACTCAGGGCTTCTGGGGAAGTACGAAATGAGTACCAATAACCACAACATCCCACAGGCCTGGGTTTCACATCTGTTTAGCAGCAGTGTGACCCTGGTGAGGTCACTAACTGGTCTTTGCCTCAGCTTCTTCCACTGAAAAACAGGAATGGTCCCTTCTACATCATGGGATTACTGTGAAGGTGAGAAGATCATGGCCCATCAACATCAGCATACCAGTCCCCCTAGAGGCTGCTGGGGAGGAAGAAGCAGGGAGCACCCACTCCTGACCCAGATTCACATTCACTGCTTCTCCTCCCCTGCCTCTGTCGTGACCCCAGGGAAGCAGACCCTGAACCTGGGCTCTTGCCTTCACCTTTATCTTCTCCACTCTGGGATGATTAAGAATGACTTGCTAATTATGCAGTGATCTAGTGCAATGTGTAACCTTCGGGGCCACCAGGTGTCAATCAGTAGAGAGAACAAGGGAGAAGGAGGGATGGAGGAAGCGAGGACAAGGGGAAAGGGGAAAGGGGAAAGGGGAAAGGAGGAAGGGGAGAAGAAAGGAAGACGTGGGGAAAAGGAAAAAGAAAGAGATGGAGGAAAGGACCAAGAGCTTCGCAGAGAAAATCACCCTTCCCAGGGGGAAGGTGCTGGGCAGTGGCACTGCCTCTTGGGGGAAGAGGTTGGGCAGGGGCTGACAGGCAATGGCAGATGACAGCATCCAAACTTCCACACAGAGTCTGTTCCTTCCTCTTCCCTGTGCCATCCCAACTCCCTCCTGCCTTGTCATCTACGTCACGGGAAGCAGGTGACATATCTGGCCCGTTATTTTGGGGGCCTGACTTCTCCCAGGTGAAGAGGGGGCAGATGGAGGGGCAGAAAGAGGGGGCAGGGAGGGGCTGGAGGGCACAGCTGAAGACAGCCTGGGAGGTGCTTGTCATCCCCTCCAGTCTCTGCACACTCCCGGCTGCAGCAGAGCAGGAGAAGAGAGCACAGCCTGGAATGCTAATTTGCCAGGAGCTCACCTGCCTGCGTCACTGGGCACAGACGCCAGTGAGGCCAGAGGCCGGGCTGTGCTGGGGCCTGAGATGGGGTGGTGGGGAGAGAGGCTCTCCTCTGCCCTTGTCTCTTCTGTGTAGGAGGTTTCTAAGCAGGAGGAGCGCGTTTAAGGGGAGGGATTCAAAGCTGGTCACATCCCCACCAAAAAAGCCCATGAACAATGAAAAGCCCACTTGCTTGTCCAGTTCTACAGGAGGGGAAAGTGGAGGAGGAGAGGTGGCGGTGCTCCCAACTCCACTGCCAGTCATCACTGACTCTCCCTTTCCTTCATCCTCGTTCCCTATCTGTCACCATTTCCTGTCGTTGTTTCCTCTGAATGTCTCACCCTGCCCTCCCTGTTTGCAAGTCCCCTGTCTGTAGCCTCATCCCTGTCACATCCTGACTACAATAACAGCTTCTGGGTGTCCCTGGCATCCACTCTCTCTCCCTTCTTGTCCCTTCCGTGACGGATGCCTGAGGAACCTTCCCCAAACTCTTCTGTTCTATCCCTGCCCTGCTCAAAATCCAATCACAGCTCCCTAACACTCCTGAATAACCAACGTGAAGTCCTGTCTTGAGTACTCCGTGGGCCCTAACTCACTCATCCCAACTCTTCATTCACTGCCTTGCCCCACACCCTGCCATGGAGCCCCCCGTGGCACCGTGGGGACACAAAGGAACCAGGGCAAAGCTCCCTCAGCACCATCCAAAGAGGCCTGGCCCACAGGCTCATGGAAAGTCAGCCTCTCACGCCCCGAGAGCTGAGTGCAAGGAGAGGCAGGGCTGTCTGCGCTTCCCATGCAGAAGCACCCCCTCCACCCCTGTGCAGGCCAGCCTAGACCACCACACACCACGTTCCAAGCCACACTGAGGCTTCTCTCCAAGCCTGCGGCCCCCATTTCCAGACCCCACCAGGGCGACCTGCACATCCACCTCCCTAACCCTGCCCCCTCTTCCAGGAGTCTGCCCTATGTGGAGTGGGCACGTGGTTTTCCTCTTCAGCAACTATTTCCTTTTTACTCAAGCAATGGCCCCATTTCCCTTGGGGAATCCATCTCTCTCGCATGCTTAGTCCCAGAGCTTCAGGTGGGGCTGCCCACAGAGCTCCTCAGTCTAAGCCAAGTGGTGTGTCATAGTCCCCTGGCCCCAATAATGGATTCTGGGACAGACACGAGGACCAAGCCAGGTGGGATGGGTGAGTGTGGCTTCTGGAGGAAGTGGGGACACGGGAGAGCATTCTTTCCTGCTGGACCTGACCCTGTCTCACGTCACCTTGCCACCTGTCTGGGAATGCAGCCAGACCCAAAGAAGCAAACTGACATGGTAGGAAAGCAAAACCAGGACCTGAGGACATCATTTTAGCCCTTACTCCGAAGGCTGCTCTACTGATTGGTTAATTTTTGCTTAGTTTGGTTTGGGGGAGTTCTGACAGGCGTGCCATCAATTCTTACCAATTTCTCTCCACTCTAGACCCTGAGAAGCCCACACAGTTCATGCTAGCAATTAACAATCAATCTCGCCCTATGTGTTCCCATTCCAGCCTCTAGGACAGTGTCAGCCACATAATTGGTATCTCTTAAGGTCCAGCACTAGGTGGAGCACATGGTGGAGAGACAGATGCAGTGACCTGGAACCAAGGAGTGAGGGAGCCAGGACTCAGGCCCAAGGCTCCTGAGAGGCATCCGGCCCTCCCTGGGCTGTGCCAGCAGCTTGGAGAACCCACACTCAATGAACGCAGCACTCCACTACCCAGGAAATGCCTTCCTGCCCTCTCCTCTCCTCATCCCATCCCTGGGCAGGGGACATGCAACTGTCTACAAGGTGCCAAGTACCAGGACAGGAAAGGAAAGATGCCAAAAATCCAGGGCTGCCCTCAGAGAAGGGCAACCATGCAGTCCCCATCTTGGCGAGGAAACACAATTTCTGAGGGAATGGTTTTGGCCTCCATTCTAAGTGCTGGACATGGGGTGGCCATAATCTGGAGCTGATGGCTCTTAAAGACCTGCATCCTCTTCCCTAGGCATCCCTTGGGCACATTTAGCACAACAATAAGCACAAAAGGTGCATCCAGCACTTTCTGTTACTATTGGTGGCAGGTTCATGAACGGCAACCAAAGGCAGTGTACGAGTCAAGATTATCAACAGGGAAGAGCTGGCATTTCCTGAAGGCTTCCTAAGTGCCAGGCACTGTTCCATTCCTTTGCATGTTTTGATTAATTTAATCTTTACAATAATTCTGCCAGGAAGCTACCATTATTACCACAACTTCACAAATGAGAACACTGAGGCTTAGAGGGGCTGGGTTGTTCACGGTTACAGAGGAAGAAAACAGGGGAGCTGGATCTGAGCCAAGGCATCAACTCCAAGGTAACCCCTCAGTCACTTCAGTGCGTGCCCCCTAGTTACTGGGACATTCTTGACAAGCTTGGGGCAAGCCGGTGAGTCAGTGGGGGAGGACTTTCAGGAAGAGGTAGGTTCCCAGTTGGTGACAGAAGAGGACGCTGCAAAGTGAAGGAGCAGGGGCTCCAGGTCTGGCGACAACCAGGGAATGGACAGGGCAGGGATGACTTGGACCACGAGAGGGACCTGAGTCAGGCAGTCACATACTTCCCGCTGGGGTCTACCACGTGAGGCACAGTGTGGGATCCTGGGAAGGAGACCAAGCCTCATTTCAGGTTGCTTATGGCCAAAGACAGGACCTGTGTACCCGACAACCCCTGGAACCTTTGCCAAAAAACGGCAAACACCATTCACTCACTCATGTTAGATAAACACTGAGTGAAGTCACTGGAGCCCAAGGGCTGTGCGAGGTCAGCGTTGCCAATACAAGAAGCTGCACCCCTCCAGCTCGGCTCCCTCAATGGCCACTCCGTGCTCCAGCCATGCTGGCTTCCTTTTAGGTCCTCCACCTCAAGGCTGTAGTTCATGTGCTTCTTTTGGAATGTTCTTCCTGACCTACCCACTCAACCCTCAGACTTTACCATAAATGTCATTTCCTCACCTCCACCTTCCCTGACCTGAAACCAAGCCAGGCCTCCCATGACGAGCCTCACAGTACCCCATCTCCCCTGAACAGATGCAGTAAAAACCCACAGAACCCGGGGCCATGATCTATGGCTTTGAATCCTGGCTCTGTCACTTGGCCAGGTCTCTCAGCCTTTCTGTGCCTCAGTTTCCTCATCTATAAAATGAGACGATGGCAGTGCCTGCTCATGAAGTGTGAGTTAATGCACTCAAATCAATGGTGGTGCATGGTTTATGCTATATGAATATTAGTGATTACAAAATATTATCAATAGACCTTGTCACAACTGTGATTGAAGAACTAATCATGTATTGGTTATTTAGGTCTTTCTCTCCTGCCAGAATGTGCGCTCCAGCTGCAGAGGCATGTTGCCTTATCCGTGGCTGGGTATATAGAGATTCCCACACTGCCTTGCACACGAGCACTACTGGGTAAATATTTGCTGGCTGCAGGAAAACGTGAAGGAACAGGCCCTCCAATGGGAGGCAAAACACGAGTTGTGAGAGCAGCGCCACCACAGGAAACCAGGAGGCTAAGTGGGGTGGAAGGGAGTGAGCTCTCGGACTCCCACGAGTAAAAGCTTCCAAGCTGGGCTCTCACCTTCAGCCCCTCCCCACACAGGGAAGCCAGATGGGTTCCCCAGGACCAGGATTCCCCAAGGGGGCTGCTCCCAGAGGGTGCGTTGCTGGGATTGCCCAGGACAGGGACGGCCCTCTCATCAGGTGGGGGTGGGTGGCAGCACCCACCTGCTGAAGATGTCTCCAGAGACCTTCTGCAGGTACTGCAGGGCATCCGCCATCTGCTGGACGGCCTCCTCTCGCCGCAGGTCTGGCTGGATGAGGGGCACGGCATAGGTCTGACCTGCCAGGGAGTGCTGCGTCCTCACAGGAGTCATGGTGCCTGTGGGTGGGAGCCGGAGCATCAGAGCCACCCACGACCACCTGCGCCCACCCAGCACGGGGCAGGGTGGCGTTGAGACAACACAGCCCTCATCCCAACTATGCACATAGCTTCAGCCGGCACAGACAGGGGAGTCGGGCACAGAGCATTTGCTGGGAGGCCAGGAGCACATAGGTGGGATTCTGCTGAGTGAATGAGGGAAAGGGCAGGACCAGGGACTGGGGAATTTGTAGGGTCAATGGAGGAGTTCAGAGAAGGTGCAACATTTCTGACCCCCTACAAGGTGCTTGATACCTGCCACGCACCCTTTCCATACATTGTCTCAGTTCAGCTCCCCACCTTGGATAAACAAGAAACCTTGGTTGCAGAGGGAAAAAGAGGCTGGAAACAAAGGGGTAGAAATGGGGTAGTGGGGGAGATTGCCTGATCAACTGCCAAATGGTACCCAGTTCTGGAAAAGCACAAAAAATGTGCACACACAGGTTCTTCCCACTTTAACCCCTGAGGAAGTTGAGGCCTCCTCCTGAAACAGACTGGGCAGTGGCTAGTGACTCTAGGTATAGAAGTATCCAGCCCTGCTCACCCAGGCTAGAGCTTAGGGGGCCAAGAGGAAAGAGGTGCCTGTGGGGGTGGAGGACAGGAAGGAAAAACACTCCTGGAATTGCAAAGTGAGGGCAGAGTCTATTTATATTGGGTTTAATTAACTCCTCTCCCTGGTGCCACTAAAGCAGCAATCACACTGCAGACGGCACTGATTTGATTGGCAAGAGATGCACCAGGCAGAATATTAAGGGACCAGGCCCCTAAAAATAGGCCTAATCACAGCCCCTCGCTGGAAAATGGTAAGGAAGACATTAATCAGGCCTGGCACTGTGCCCTAGACCTGCTCCCCTAGGCACTACAGTGGGGCCCTTGGTTGCAACACAAGTAGGTAGAGATGGATGAGTGTGACATGAAGGGCCTAGGAGATTTCATTCGGGTTTAAAATGCTGTGACCTTGAGTAAGCTGCCGTCTCTGAATCTGATCCTTTCCATTTCCCATTCTCCAAACTGAGAACTAGCACTGCTGAGACGTGGTTATTCCCAATAATACTTTGTATATTTTACATAACGTACCGCACCAACATCTTCACCCAGCTGGAGCCTACTCCTTTGCTCCCCCTGCTGGCTTCCCCAGCCCTCCCTTCTGCCCTCGTCAGGCCAGCACTTCTCACGATCTGCTCTTGAGCTTTTTCTCCAGCAGTGAGTTCCTCCTTTGCATACAGGCTTTCCAGACCTGTACTTGCCTTGAATACTCATCAGGGCCCAGGAGTTACTCCTCACCTCCCACTTATTTTTCCTCCAATCAAATAACTAAAGCATGGCCAGGTGATGCCCGGCCAACTGAGAAACCTAACCCTCTGAGACCACCACACCCCTTTCAAGCATGTTCCTCCCTCCCCTTCTTTGTATTTATACTGATGCAAGTTTGCTGGCTGTCCTAACTTATTTCTTTGCCTCAGTTCTCCCATATGTAAGATCACAAAGGGGGTAAAGATGCAAGATATTTCCTGTGCACATCTTCAGATGAATTCCTTGTTAGTGTGTGTGTGTTTGCTCACACATATGCGTGAAAGAAGAGTACATACACAAATCTCCTCAAAAAGGAGGCAGCAAGCCTGTTCAAGAATGGGACTGAATACACCTGATGAGCAGTTTACTTTCTGTCTGCAAACATCTACTGATCATCTATTAGGTGCAGGCCATGATCACAACAAAGATGAACAAGACACTACACTAGGCAGGGAGAGTCTCAAAAACAACTAAACTCAAATTAAATTCATTCTAATCCAGTCATGAGTACAAAGCTAAGGAGTGACAAATCCCTTTTGGAGTTAGGGGAGTCAGGAAAAAGCTCTTAGCAGAATGTGTGCCTCTCGGCCGGGCACAGTGGCTCACGCCTGTAATCCCAGCACTTTGGGAGGCCAAGGCAGGCAGATCACCTGAGGTCAGGAGTTCGAGACCAGCCTGACCAACATGGTGAAACTCCATCTCTACTAAAAATACAAAATTAGCCGGGCGTGGTGGTGCATGCCTGTAATCCCAGCTACTCAGGAGGCTGAGGAAGGAGAATCGCTTGAACCGGGGAGGTGGAGGTTGCAGTGAGCCAAGATCGCGCCATTGCACTCCAGCCTGGGCAACAAGAGTGAACCAGTTCCAGGAAGAAGGTGCAAAGACAGCATTCCAGGTAAAAGAAACAGCTTGAACAAAAAGTGTGTAGCAGAACAGCAAGCGGTCTTGAGTGCTGAGGGTACAATCATCCTTGGGGAAGTACTAGAAGAAAGAATGATACACAGAGGCCAGTTTGTTAAAAACACTTAAAATTAAAGCTAGGAGTTTGGACTTATGGCAGGAATGCAATCCTTAGACCTGTGCTGTCCAATATGGTAGCCACCAGGCACATGCAGCCACTGAGCACTTGAAATGTGGATAGTCTGAATTGAGATGTGCCGTAAGTGTAAAATATGCACCAAATTTCAAAGACTAGAAAAAAAGAATGTAAAATATCTTATTATTTTATATTGATTACATGCTAAAATAACCATATTTGGGATATACTGGATTTTAAAAATATATTACTAATTTCATGTTTCTTTTTACTTTTAGAAATCACATATGTGACTTAAATATTTCTTTTTCTTTCCTCTCACTCAGCGTCCTGTGATTCCAAAGAAATGAGTCTCTGCTCTTTTTGGGCAGGAGATATCCTAGAATGGACTCTGATCTAAGCATCAAAATTAATCATCATAACGTTATTATTTTATGGCCCCTTCTTCCCATATCTGGTAGCTTTTAAATGATGATCATGTAGATAATCTTTATTGTTCCTCTTTCAGCAGACGGTATTTTCTTATGCTACAACATGACTGCTAATAATACCTACATATGTTAGAACCATTGTGACTCCTCAAGAATCTCATCTAACTCTTATTATCAGTGAATTTATCATCATCCCCAATTTTAGATAAGGAAATGGGGTTAGAAAGACCAAATAACATTTTTTCAACATCAAAACACTAGCTTGAGATCATGCCCAGACTTGGATCTGTTGTCTGAATTCCAAGCTTTTTGTTATTTACTGATATGTTTTGTTTTCATGCATTAATAATGCAAATCTTAGTCCAAACATTTTGTTAGCAGTACCAACTGTAAGTCACCTTATCTTGATACTTTGTCTTTATGTAAACCTAAATTAGATCTGTTTTTGATACTGAGGGAACAACAAGGGAATCTAACACTAACCAGCCCCTAGTGTGTGGTCAACACTTTCGTTACTTTAGCATACATCACCCCAATTGTTTGTCTTCACCACACACTTTGGAGTTAGGTAGTACTATCTATTTTTACAAATAAGAAAACCCAGGCACAAAGGGGTTGATTAGCAATTATCTTTTGAAAAGCCTGTAGTTCTCATCTGAAGAAGTGACGGACCACCTCTTATTTAGTGGACAGACAATAACTAGTTGAGAAGACAGGGATTTTGATGGGGGAAAAAAAATTTCATCAAAAGTCATCTTCTATCAGGGAGTTTATGAGAAACCCTAGCTCCTCAGTTCCACAGTGGGTAACTGCAATTCATTCTAGGTCTGCGATATTTCCTGCCTATCCATTTTGTTAATTCTTCAATGCATTCCATAAATGCCTAAGTATTCTTTAATAATGGTGTTTTTCTTGCATCTATGAAGCTTTTTCAAATTCTTTTTAAGTGACAAAACTTGTACATGTGTATTGCACAATATTTCTAGTCGACAGCACTGCTTTAGAGAATGTAAACCGTGCACTCCCAGGAAAATGCAGACACAGCACGCCTCTTTGGGGCCACGGTTTATAATTTTGGAGTGTTCGGAGCCCTTCCTGCAGACAATTCTCCCACACCCCGCTCCAGGGTCTCTCCTCGAGTTACAGGCCTCGCTGTAGGCCCCGGGAACCCAACGCAGTGTCAGAGAAGTGGGGTCCCCTACGAGGGCCCAGGCGCTCCGGGCGGGCAGCAGCTGCGGAAGAGCCGCGCGAGTCTTCCCAGAACCCGGCCGGGGCGGGAAGACGCAGGACTTGGGAGGCGGAACCGGGACCCCGCAGAGCCCGGGTCCCTGCGCCCCACAAGCCTTGGCTTCCCTGCTAGGGCCGGGCAAGGCCGGGAGCAGGGCGCGGCTCCAGGGAGGAGGCTCCGGGGCGAGCCCAAGACGCCTCCCGGGCAGTCGGGGCCCAGCGGCGGCGTTCGCAGTGGAGCCGGACACCGGGCAGCGGCCGCGGAACACCAGCTTGGCGCAGGCTTCTCGGTCAGGAACGGTCCCGGGCCTCCCGCCCGCCTCCCTCCAGCCCCTCCGGGCCCCCCACTTCGCCCAGCCAGGCCCCCACGACCCTACTTCCCGCGGCCCCGAACGCCTCCTCACCTGCGAGCCGCCCTCCCGGAAGCTCCGGCCGCCGCTTCCGCTCTGCGGGAGCCGCTGGGTCCTAGCCCCGCCGTCCGCAGTCCGCCCGCGCCTCCGGGTCCTAACGCCGCCGTTTACCCTCCGCTGCGCCCTCCCCGAGCGCGGCTCCCGGACCCCGTGGACCCGGAGCGCTGTCCTGGCGGGCGGAGTCGCGGGCCTGGGCACGGAACTCACGCTCACTCCGAGCTGCCGACGTGCACACGGCTCCCATCCGTTGTCTTCCGAGCGCCAGGCCGCCCCTACCCGTGCTTTCTGCTGTGCAGACCCTCTTCCTAGACCTCTATCCTTTGTTCCCTCGCTGCCTTCCCCTCAAGTTCAGGACCAAGCTGTCCGCCAGCCTCGGCTCCTCGGGGCAGCCCTCGCCCTGGGTGCGCCCCGGGGCCAGCCCAGGCCCAGGGCCCGCCCCTGCCCTCCAGCCCTACACCTTGACTCGCTTTCCTGCGTCTCTCAGCCTACCTGACCTTGTCTTTACCTCTGTGGGCGGCTCCCTTGTGATCTGCTTAGTTCCCACCCCCCTTTAAGAATAAAATAGAGAAGCCAGACGCAAAAGTACAGATATCGTATGAGTCCACTTTTGTGAAGTGCCTAGAATAGTCAAAATTCACAGAGACAGAAGCAGTGGTCGCCAGGAACGGGGAAGCAAGGCGGAGTTGGGCAGCTTGTGTTCGATGGGTAGAGTTTCAGGCTGGGGTGATGGAAGGGTGGTGGAAATGAATGGTAGTGATGGCGGCACAACAGTGTGAATCTACTTAATCCCACTGAACTGTATGCTTAAAAATGGTTTAGACGGTGAATTTTAGGTTATGTATGTTTTGCCACAATTTTTAAAAAGCTAGTGAAAAGCTGGTAAAAAGAAAGAAAAGAGGCTTTTTTAAAAAGTTAAATATATAAAAAGAGCATCAGTCCAAAGTCCAGCAGTAGTCCCTCCTGGAATCCATTGGCTTGCCTCCGGCATTTTTGGCCCTTGCCTTTTAGGGTTGCCAGATTAAAATACAGGATGCCCAGTTAGTTTGAATTTTAGATAAACAACGAATAATTTCTTAGCCTAAATATGTCCCAAGCTTCGTTTGGGACATACTTATGCTAAAAAACATTATTGGTTGTTTATCTGAGATTCAAAATTAAGCATTTTGTACTTTATTTGCTACCTCTGGCCACCCTACTCTCTTCCTAATACTCTCTCCCTCTCCCAGTTTTGTCCGCCTTCCCTGCCTCCTCTTCTGGGGGAGTTAGATGGAGTTGTAACAACATGCCGCTGTCTCACTGGCTGCAGCATGTGGTCCCCTTACCAGAGGTAAGGAAGAGATGGATCTCCACTCATGTTGTAGATGGAATGTTTATGTCCTTTCCAAATTCTTATGTTGAAACCCTAACCCCTAATGTGATGGTGTGTGGAGATGGGCCTTTGGTAGGTAATTACAGTTAGATGAGGTCGTGGGGCCCTCATTATAGTTCTGGTAAGAAAAGAGAGCATTGTCTCTCTGTCTCACTCCTCTCTCTCTCTCTCTCTCATTTCTCTCTCTCTCTCTTTCTCTCCTCTGTCTTTTCCCACCAAGTGAGGATGCGAAGAGAAGGTGGCTGTCTGCAAACCAGGAAGAGAGCCCTCACCAGGAACCCGTCCAGCTGCCACCTTGAACTTGGACTTCCAAGCCTCCAGAACCGTGAGGGATAAATGTATGATTTTAAAGTCACTCAGTGTGTGGTATTTTGTTTTGACTAATACAACCTGAAAACATTTTCCCCTCACTCCACCTGAGCAATATCTGAGTGTCTTAAGGTACTCAGGACACAACAAAGGAGAAATGTCCCATGCACAAGGTGCACCCATGCCCGGGTAAAGCAGCCTGGCACAGAGGGAAGCACACAGGCTCAGGGCTCTGCCATTCATTCTTTGTGTGACCCTGGGCAAGCCATGAATGGAGCTTCAGTCACCCCATTTGTAATGGGATTTAATTGTGCTTGCCCTGCCTCCTTTTGAGGGCTGTAGAGAAAGGATGTCAAAGTATTTTGTAATCTGGCTGGGCATGGTGGCTCATGCCTGTAATCCCAGCACTTTGGTAGGCTGATGCGAGAGGATTGCTTGAGCCCAAGAGTTTGAAATCAGCCTGGGCAATATTGTGAGATTCCATCTCTACAAAAATAAAATAAAATAGCCAGGCATGGTGTCACACACCTGTAGTCCCAGCTAATGGGAGGCTGAGGCGGGAGGATCACTTGAGCTTGGGAGATCGAGGCTGCAGTGAGCTATGATTGTGCCACTGCACTCCAGACTGGGCGACAGAGAGAGACCCTGTCTCAGAAAAAAAAAAAAAAAGAAGTACTTTGTAATCTGTAAGGTTTATTTCAACACACACAAAAAAAGTGTATATGCTCCACGATGCCTGTGAATATACACACACACCACATCATATACCAAGCCTGGCTGTGTCTTCTCACAAATGCACTGCTAGGCAGCACTCCCAGTTTTAGAATCACACCAGCGAGTTCACCCTCCAGATGGTTCACCCTCAACTTCATAAAAGTTCTTTACCTAATCTACTGACAGGCTCATCCCCGACCTAATTTTAAAGATTTCCTAGGAGCTGCGATGGGAATCCTCGACCTCAGCCTGGACAAAGAACAGTTGCAGGTCATTCTCATGTGTGGACACGGAAGCCCTGCCTGCCTTTGCTGGCCAGCTGGGCTGAGTGGGCCTGGGAAATTAAGGCTGCAGGGTTGGTCCCAGGCAGTCTTGCTGAAGCTTGCCACATCCGCCAGCCTCCTGGATTTCCCAGGATCCAAGAGCATGGACTTTAGGAATTCCTGGTGGAGGAGTGAAGAAAATGCTACACGGTGTCCTGAGCCCCGATCTACAGGAAGAAAACTGGAAATAAGACTGAGGACTTAGTTTAAGATGTTCCTACTCAATCTCTAGCTTTTTTGCTACAGTTCCGGGAACAGACTCCCCTCTCCTGAAAACCACTTCCCTCTGCAGCATTAAATTTCACCAAGATGTCTTGCTTTGTGGGAAAGACTTCCAAGGATGCCTGGAGAGAGGAGGGTGGAAATGTCCCACTCTCTAAACAGATAGACGGATGCAGCCAGACAGAAATTAGTTTATCTTGCTGAGGTTTCTAATGTACTTGAAAGAGGCCTGGGTCTAGCAGTCTACCCAGAGGGCTCTGTGTTGTGCAGGCAAAGATAAGAACCTTCCCTGTGGGAGTTCCAGAGCCAGTTTTAATAAACACCCATCGGTGACTGTGTTCTGAGTGAGTTCACACCATCCTGACCTGCCCTGAGTTAGACCTTGCATGGTCTTCCTCCTCTAGGAAGCCTCTGCAGCCCAGGAACCTCCCCTTATCTGAAATGAACAGCATTTGAAGCTTCACCAGACAGACCAGACAGCTTAGCCCTCGCGTTGTGCCGTGTGGGTTGTTCTCTGAGAGGCAGTAGAGCATAGTGGTTACTAGGAAGGGAAGGCCTTTGGGACTAGACTGCATCGGCTGGAGTCCTCATTCTGCTTCATAGCCACGTGATCCTAGCATGTCACCTGTGCCTCAGTTTTCACTCTATCAATATATAATAACTGAATCTGTCTTTGTGGTGAGGATTCAGTGAGTTAACATATTTGAAGTGCTTAAACATGAGGCCTGTGTCCATAGATTAATGAATGAATACACAAATGGTGATACGGACATACAGTGGTGTCTTAGTCATAAAAAGGAACGCAGAGCTGATCCATGGCACCATGTGGCTGAACCTCAAAAGCATTAGGTTAAGTGGAAGAAGCCAGACACAGGTCACCTATTGTGTAATTCCATTTATAGGAAATATACAGAATATGTAAATCCGTGGAGAAAGAAAGCCGATTTCCAGGGGCTAAGGGGAGGGGAGAATGGGAAGTGGCTGCTTCATGGGTACAAGGTTTCATTTTGAGGTGATGAAAATGTTTTGGAACTACATAGAGATAATGTTGGCACAACATTGTGAATGTACTGAATGCCACTGATTGTTCACTTTAAAATGGTCAAACTTATGTGAATTTCACCTTAATTAAAAAAAAAAAAAAGGACCAGATGTGGTTGCTCACACCTATAATCCCAACACTTTGGTAAAAGGTGAAAGATTTTTTTTCTTTTTTTCTTTTTTTTAATATACTTTAAGTTCTAGGGTACATGTGCATAATGTGCAGGTTGGATACATAGATATGCGTGTGCCATGTTGGTTTGCTGCACCCATCAACTTGTCATTTACATTAGGTATTTCTCCTAATGCTATCCCTCCCCCAGCCCCCCACCCACTGACAGGCCCCGGTGGATGATGTTCTCTGCCCCATGTCCAAGCGTTCTCATTGTTCAATTCCCACCTGTGAGTGAGAACATGCAGTGTTTGGTTTTCTGTCTTTGTGATAGTTTGCTCAGAATGATGGTTTCCAGCTTCATCCATGTCCCTGCAAAGGACATGAACTTATCCTTTTTAATAGCTGCATAGTATCCCATGGTGTATATGTGCCACATTTTCTTAACCCAGTCTGTCATTGATGGACATTTGGGTTGTTTCAAAGTCTTTGCTATTGTGAATAGTGCCACAGTAAACATACATGTGCATGTGTCTTTATAGTAGCAGGATTTATAATCCTCTGGGTATATACCCAGTAATGGGGTTGCTGGGTCAAATGGTATTTCTAGTTCTAGATCCTTGAGGAATCACCACACTGTCTTCCACAATGGTTGAACTAATTTACACTCCCACCAACAGTGTAAAAGCATTCCTATTTCTCCACATCCTCTCCAGCATCTGTTGTTTCCTGACTTTTTTTTTTTTTTTTTTCTTTTGAGACAGAGTCTTGCTCTGTCACCCAGGCTCGAGTGCAGTGGCGTGATCTCGGCTCGCTGCAAGCTCCGCCTCCAGGGTTCTTGCCATTCTCCTGCCTCAGCCTCTGGAGTAGCTGGGACTACAGGCACCCACCACCACGCCCGGCCAATTTTATTTCCTGACTTTAATGATTGCCATTCTAATTGGCGTGAGGTGGTATTTCATTGTGGTTTTGATTTACATTTCTCTGATGGACGAGTGATGATGGGCATTTTTTCATGTGTCTGTTGGCTGCATAAATGTCTTGTTTTGAGAAGTGTCTGTTCATATCCTTTGCCCACTTTTTGATGGAGTTGTTTGTTTTTTTCTTGTAAATTTGTTTGAGTTCTTTGTAGACTCTGATTATTAGCCTTTTGTCAGATGAGTAGATTGCAAAAATTTTCTCCCATTCTGTAGGTTGCCTATTCACTCTGCTGATAGTTTCTTTTGCCGTGCAGAAGCTCTTTAGCCTAATTAGATCACATTTGTCTGTTTTGGCTTTTGTTGCCATTGCTTTTGGTGTTTTAGTCATGAAGTCCTTGCCCATGCCTATGTCCTGAATTGTACTGCCTAGGTTTTCTTCGAGGGTTTTTATGGTTTTAGGTCTAACATTTAAGTCTTTAATCCATCTTGAATTAATTTTTGTAGAAGGTGTAAGGAAGAGATCCAGTTTCAGCTTCCTACATATGGCTAGCCAGTTTTCCCAGCACCATTTATTACATAAGGAATCCTTTCCCTATTTCTTGTTTTTGTCAGGTTTGTCAAAGATCCAATGGTTGTAGATGTGTGGTGTTATTTCTGAGGTCTCTGTTCTGTTCCATTGGTCTATATCTCTGTTTTGGTACCAGTACCATGCTGTTTTGGTTACTGTAGCCTTGTAGTATAGTTTGAAGTCAGGTAGCATTATGCCTCCAGTTTTGTTCTTTTGGCTTAGGATTGTCTTGGCAATGCGGGCTCTTTTTTGGTTCCATGTGAACTTTAAAGTAGTTTTTTCCAATTCTGTGAAGAAAGTCATTGGTAGTTTGATGGGGATGGCATTGAATCTATAAATTACCTTTTCATGATATTGATTCTTCCTATCCATGAGCATGGGATGTTCTTCCATTTGTTTGTGTCCTCTTTTATTTTGTTGAGCAGTGGTTTGTAGTTCTCCTTGAAGAGGTCCTCCACCTCCCTTGTAAGTTGGATTCCTAGGTATTTTATTCTCTTTGTAGCAATTGTGAATGGGAGTTCACTCATGATTTGGCTCCCTGTCTGTTATTGGTGTATAGGAATGCTTGTGATTTTTGCACATTGATATTGTATCCTGAGTGTTTGCTGAAGTTGCTTATCAGCTTAAGGAGATTTTGGGCTGAGACGATGGGGTTTTCTAAATATACAATCATGTCATCTGCAAACAAGAACAATTTGACTTCCTCTTTTCCTAATTGAATACCCTTTATTTCTTTCTCTTGCCTGATTGCTCTGGCCAGAACTTCCAACACTATATTGAATAGGAGTGGTGAGAGAGGGCATCCTTGTCCTGTGCTGGTTTTCCAAGAGAATGCTTCCAGTTTTTGCCCATTCAGTATGACATTGGCTGTGGGTTTGTCATAAATAGCTCTTATAATTTTGAGATACATTCCATCAATACCTAGTTTATTAAGAGTTTTTAGCATGAAGGGCTGTTGAATTTTGTAGAAGGCCTTTTCTGCATCTATTGAGATAATCATGTGGTTTTTGTCATTGGTTCTGTTTATGTGGTGGATTACATTTATTGATTTGCATATGTTGAACAAGCTTTGCATCCTAGGGACGAAGCTGACTTGATCATGGTGGATAAGCTTTTTGATGTGCTGCTGGATTCAGTTTGCCAATATTTTATTGAGGATTTTTGCATCAATGTTCATCAGGGATATTCATCTAAAATTCTCTTTTTTTGTTGTGTCTCTGCCAGGCTTTGGTATCAGGATGATGCTGGCCTCATAAAATGAGTTAGGGAGGATTCCTTCTTTTTCTATTGATTGGAATACTTTCAAAAGGAATGGTACCAGCTCCTCTTTGTACCTCTGGTGGAATTCGGCTGTGAATCCATCTGGTCCTGTACTTTTTTTGGTTGGTAGGCTATTAATTATTGCCTCAATTTCACAGCCTGTTATTGGTCTATACAGAGATTCAACTTCTCCCTGGTTTAGTCTTGGGAAGGTATATGTGTCCAGGAATTTATCCATTTCTTCTAGATTTTCTAGTTCATTTGCATAGAGGAGTTTATAGTATTCTCTGATGGTAGTTTGTATTTCTATGGGATCAGTGGTGATATCCCCTTTATCATTTCTTATTGTGTCTATTTGATTCTTCTCTCTTTTCTTCTTTATTAGTCTTGCTAGCGGTCTATCAATTTTGTTGGTCTTTTCAAAAAATCAGCTCCTGGATTCATTGATTTTTTGAAGGGTTTTTTGTGTCTCCATCTCTTTCAGTTCTGCTCTGATCTTAGTTATTTCTTGCCTTCTGTTAACCTTTGAATTTGTCTGCTCTAGCTTCTCTAGTTCTTTTAATTGTGACGTTAGGGTGTCAATTTTAGATCTTTCCTGCTTCCTCTTGTGGCAGAGTACAAGGAAGTCCTGGGTTCCTGAAGGCATCATAGAGCCACCACGTCAGCCCTGTGCTGCCGACCTCCTTTCTCCTGCTGTGTGGAGAATACGAACCCTGGTGCTTGAGCTCGCGGTCGGGTTTCTCTTGGCCACAGCTGGAAGTAATCTTAACTGGATGAGCTCCTCAAAGTCTCACTATGTTGCTCAGGCTGGTCTTGAACTCCTGGCCTCAAGCGATCCTCCCACCCTAGCCTCCCAAAGTGTTGGGATTATAGGCATGAGCCATTGCACCTGGCCGACCTGGGACACATTTAAAGCAGTGTGTAAAGAGAAATTTATAGCACTAAATGCCCACAAGAGACCTCTGCCTGAGAACGTGGGTTTCAGCCTAAGAGTTGTAATATGTGTGCCCATTCACAGGTGCTGCATCAGAGTCCCAGGTGGGAAGACGGCAAGCATACACAAAAATGGTAAAAGGCAGAAAGGAGCCCAATCTCTTTCTTTTTAAGAAGGCTTTCCTAAGAATCTCCACCCAGCAACTTGCTCTTACATCTTATTGGCCAGCACTGGACCACACAACTGCTTCTAGATGCACAGGAGTCTTAGGATTCTATGAGAAAGAAGGGGAGGGTGGGCAAAGGGCAGCCAGCTGTATAGCATCTGTTGGAGACACCTAACCCTTGGTGGAGGGGTCGTGGTGCTGGGAGAAGGCTTTCTGGACGGTGTGACAGCAGAGATAAACTTAAAGGCCATGTAGGAGTTACCCTGGTGAAGCAGGGCAGGGTTACAAGCATTCCAGCAACATGAAGCAGCAGGAGTGTTTTAATTAAAAGAAGGCAGTTGCTGTAACCAACTATAAACAAATAAAGGCTTAAACACAATGGAAGTTCATTTGTCACTAAGGGAACATCCAAATCCATGATACTTTAAGTCAGGGACCCAGGTTCCTCCCATCTATGGTTCTGCCATCACTAATCTGGGTCTTCCACATTGCCGTGCTCCTTGGAAGTGGGAAGAGCAGGCGGAGGACACGTGGAGGTTTCAGGGACAAGCCTGGAGGCAGCATGCGTCACTCCCGTGCAGAGTCCATTGGCCAATGCTGGCTCCGATGGCCACATCTCACTGCAGGGGCAGCTGGGAAATACAGTCTGGCTGTCTACCCAGGAGGAAGAGCAGCCAGTTTCTGCTGCTGATGATCAGGAGGTGAGAAAATGTTCAGTCGGGCAGGGAGTGGGAATAGGCAAGACCACAAGCAGCTTGGTGCCTCTGAAAGGGAAAGCGGTGGAGGGGAGACTAGAGAGGTGGGTAGGAATACTGGATTCCACTGACCATGTGCTGGATGTCATGCTTAGCCCTCCTCCTCTGTGCCAGGTTAGGCGCTTGGTGTTTTACGTATATAATCTCAATTCTGTGAGGGCATCCACCCTGTGGGAAAAGAGCTGTTTGTTTCAAATGCTACTCCTGCTTCCTAACAAGTGTTTAGAGCTTAATTGTGTTCAAAATACATATGCAATGTTTAATACTTACAAGAATTTGGCGGGGAAAATATTACCATCATTCCCTTTTATGATTGGAGAAAAATGAGGCTTTGAGGGGTTTAAGAACTTGCCCAAGGTCGGCCAGGTGCAGTGGCTCATGCCTATAATCCCAACACTTTGGAAGGCTAAGGTGGGAGGATTGCTTGAGGCCAAGAGTTCAAGACCAGCCTGAGCAACATAGTGAGACTTTGTCTCTATAAAAAATAAATAAATAAATAAATAAAAAGAACTTGTCCAAGGTCAGACAGGCAGCCTCTTAATAAGCACACATATCCTCTATATTATACTACCTCTCATGGAGGATCTCCTGTGTTCTACAAAGAGTCTGGACTTGAGCCAGAATGTGTTATAATCCTGGGATCATGGCCAGTGGGCTTAGAAGAAGCCATCTCTTTCTCATGCCAAAATGAGGCTCCCCAAGATTTGCTCAGACTTACCTATAAGTAAGCATTGGGGGTCAGGAAAGAATTCATGAAGCCATGAATGCACCCTTCTCAGGGCAGCACCTGGCTGTCCCAGGTGAGAGAGGACTCCACTATCACAGGGAGGCATGGGAGCCTCAGCACCCATCTCTGAGCCCAGAATGACCCACCTGGAGACCTTACGGCTCTCCTGTCACCCCGAATTCCTGCCCCCTTTGCAGCCTTGGAGGAAAATGGAGCTGAAGGGCCTGCCCTCCATAGGGTGAGAAAGGGAGGCTAAAGCCTGGTGCCCACTGCCCTGGCTGCTCCGCATTACAGGAGCTGCGTGCTTCCTTTCCTGGCACAGGGTCCACAGCCCCGAAACCCCATTGTGTAGGAGCTGGGCACAGGGCAGCAGGACCAATCCCTGGAACAGCTCAGGGAGGATTATCCCAGCCACGGTCAGCAGCGGTGCAGCTGGCTCATTCCCAGATAGGGGGAGGCCAGAGCCAGGGGCCTGCTACAAGTGGGAAGGCTGGGGAAGGGGAGGCCACAGAGGTGTCCTGGCTGTGGGTGGTTCTGAGGGGGGCTCTCAGGGATGGGGCTAAATCTCAGGGGCAGGATTATGTAAATCAAAACAATTCTAGCCAGCGATCTAAAGCTTGGGGGAAAAAAAAAAAAAAACCCAGCCTGGCGGAAAGAATTTAAATTATAAAAACTTAGAAGTATGAAATGTGAAATCATCCCGTAGGTGCTCATTTAACAACGAAATCATCCCGACACAATGGGCCATATGTGAAAAGTCCTCCTCCCCCAACACATCCCCCAACAGGCACTCCTCAAACCTCTACCACCCGAGTGCTGGCATCCTCCCTGTCCTGCTTCACCTGAGACACCCCTTGTCTCATAAGACAAGCAACTACGGAAGGGGTGACAGGAAGACAAGACACGATTTTCTCAGGCCCAGTTTGGTGTGGGGAGAAAGCCTCCTGATCCTGAAAGCAAGAATTTGACCAGAGCAGAAGTAATCAGTATGCAGATTGACTCTCTGGTATGTTAATGTTTTTGCATAGATTATGAGGACCAGGTGAAAAGTGGGCCAGGGGAGCCAGATGTGTGTATGAGTCGTGGGTGGCTGAGATGAGGACAGGAGGGAAACTGGTTCGGAGGCTGCTGGCGAAAGGGTGGGGGTGCCAGGAGGAAGGGAGGCAGTTGTTTGAATGTCTGCATGAAAAAGCGGAGGACAGCAGGGTCTGGGTGAATTCGGGCAACCATTTGGACCGTGGAGAAAACCACCTGTGTGCGGCTGAGGACCTGAACTGTTAATTTGTTTTTTAACTAATGCAAAGATAAATATAAAAACTGATACTCCATCCAGTTACCAGAAAACGTTTAGGTATGTGTGAGACAACTTGGGTATGTGCACCTACCTTTTCAATGTAAATTCAGTGAAATCTAAATACAGATCCCATATTTCCAATAAAAAGGTAACATCTAAACTCGGATGTCCTATGAGTATAAAATACACAAAGATCTTCTGGACTTAGTATGAAAAGGGATTTTTTTTTTCAGGTACCTCATTAGTTATTTTTAAAATAGGATTGCATGTTGAGATGATAATCTTTTGGATATATTGGGTTAAGTAAATGTATTATTAAAGTTAATTTCACTTAAAAATGTTTAATGTAGCTACTAGAAATTTTAAAATTAAGCATGTTGATCACCTTATGTTTCTATTGGACGGCTCTCTCTAGACACAAAGGCTGCCAAGAGGGACCTCACTCTGGCTTCAGGGAGAAGAGAGGAATTAGCAAGGCCAAGCAGAGGCTCCTGAGGGCAGGGCCAAGGGCGGCTTGGTGGGGTGGGGATGGGATGCACAGAGATAACTCCAACCCTTAAGAAGGTGTTTCTTAGAGCAGGCTGTGACCTGTCAGTTTGAATATTGAGGCTTAGGAGCCTCTTGGATGTCCCTAGATCTGTACCCCTGAATTGCCCTGTGCCCCTGCCATCTTTGTTCCTCTGCTGGCATAGTGGTCTCACCTCCGGCAGTATCACCACCACTGGGCACAAGCTTTTCCAGCACAGCAACTGTGTCTTATTTCTCCTTGTACTCCCAGTGTTCAAACCATGCTGCACTCACAGAAGACTCTTCGGTGATATTTTGTGGACAGACAGAATGCCTGCGAGAGTGGGCTGAAGTGTGCATTGGGCTCCAGAGACCTTAAGGAGGGGAGGCCAGGTCCTGAGTAAAGCTGAAGGGGAGGGGCTGAGGCCTGCTGGCAAGGAGTCTCATCCCCTGGGGAAGTTCCAGGGACCCCTCAGAAGTGCAAGGGAACAGTGTTAGTGTTAGTCCAGTAACACAGCCCAGACCCTGCCTTCCATGTGGGTTTGACAGGAGCCTCCTAACTGCTCTTCTGCTTCCATTTTTGCCCCTTCAATCTATTCTCAACAGGGAAGCCAGAGGCATCCTTAACCATGTCAGATCATGTGGCTCCTCAGCTCAAAGCCTCATCTCAGAGGAAAGCCCTGGTCCCTTAAAAATGGCCCAGGTGGTGACAGACAGACTCTATGGTGAACAGACTGTTGCTAGATATCTGGGCTCGGAGGACTCGCCACTGCTCAAAGGCAGTGAGGATTTTAGCACTAGAAACTGGAGGAGAGGGATCCTTGTTAGGCAGGAGCAGAAAGCTTAGAAAAGTGGTCTCCTGCAGTTATGTGGAAAACACATCATGTAAGTGATAAATTGGGTATGCAGTTGAGGAGATTTCCAAGTAAAATGTTGAGGATGCTGCCTGGTTTCTTCTTACTGCTTATAATACAGTGTGAGAGAAGAAAGATAAATTGAGAAAGAGACTGGTTTTTAAACTGTTAAAATTGAATCAGGACTTGATGATTTTGAAAACTGTCAGTCTCCCCACATGGCAAAAGATGCTGAAATTAACAAATGGCTTCTGAGCATGTGGCATAGGGTGTAACTGTACAGTCTTTTGCTGATTCTGCATAAAGATCAAAGGATGGGAGTAGCAATGAGTCACACAGAAGCCTGTTGCAAGAGATTATAAGGGTGTACCATGCAGAACCTCTCCACCAAACTTTAGGGCCTCTGGGAAGCTTCAGTGAGTTACCCCGGGGGCCATCTTGGCAGGAGCTGAAGGTAAAAAGGTAGAGAAGAGCTTATCTCTAAAAGATTCATGGGTATGGCTCTTGACAAATCGACTATGAGCCCCACTGAAACCCACAGAGGACAGGCAAAGGGTTTGAGAAAGCTGTTTCACCCACAGTGCTGGCAGATTGGTCTGTAAGGGACAGAGTGCAAAATGAAAGAAGACTATCAGAGCCCCCAAACTCTACTGTCAAGAAGAAGGCTGATAAAACTACTTGGCTGCGAACACGTGGATCTTTCATGAGAAAAGAAGGATGACCCAGAGGCAGAAGCCCAGAAGGCAGAGCCAAGAGACATGGAATATTCCCACATCTTAAAACCTATTTAGGGAACACCAGCATTTGTCCAGCTGGATTTCAGAATCACCATTCCTTCATCCCTCCCCTGCTACCTCTTTCTGAACAGCAGTGTCTCAAGCTTTACCCACCATTGTGTGTTGCATATGTAGGGGGCAGATAACTTGTATCTTTAGTTTTCCAGATCAGAGGAACATCCAAAGAAATCTGTTCTACACCTAAACCAGATTTAGATGAGATTCTGGACTGTGAGCATGAAGGGATCTCAAGAGGGATGAATGTGTTTTGCATGCACAAGGGACATGAGTCTTGGGGACAGAGGACAGGCTGTGGTGGCAGATACTAACGTGACCCCTACAACCCCCACCTCTGCCATTCACACCCTTGAATAATCCCCTTCTCTGGTTGTAAGCAGAACCTGTGGCTTGCTTATGAAGGTGGCAGTATATATGTGATTCATGTACTGACCATATTGTATAAGATCACTGGCTGGACGCAGTGGCTCATGCCTGTAATCCCAACACTTTGGGAGGCTGAGGTGGATGGATCACCTGAGGTCAGGAGTTTGAGACCAGGCTGGCCAACATGGCAAAACCCCGCCTCTACTAAAAATACAAAAATTAGCCGGGCATAGTGGTGCATGCCTGTAATCACAGCTACTCAAGAGGCTGAAGCAGGAGAATCGCTTGAACTCAGGAGGTGGAGGTGGCAGTGAGCCAAGATCGTGCCACTGCACTCCAGCCTCAGTGACAGAGCGAGACTCTGTCTCAAAAAATAAATAAATAAAATGTTAAGATCATAACCTGTCTTTCTGGGGACTCTCTGTTGACGCCTTTGAAGAAGCAGGCTGCCATGTTGCAAGCTGCCTCATGGAGGGGATCAACTGTGAGGAGCTAAGAGCCCCCTCCAGTCGATGCTCACCAGGAAGCTGAGGTCTTGTGTCCAGTACCCTGCATGGAACTGAATGCTGCCATGTGAGCTTGGAAGCAGAGCCATCCACACAGCTGAGCCCCAGATGAGAACCCAGTGCTGTCTGACACCCTGATGGCACCTTACAGAGGACCAGTTAGGCTGTGCCAACTCCTGACCTGCAGAAGCTGGGGAACATTGGGTCGTATTTGCAGCTGCTGGATTTGTGGGAATTTGTCACACAGCAATTGGGAGTCACGCAGCCTGTGATGCCCCAACAATCCACACCTCCCGCATCTCCCTGCCTTCACTTCCTAGCACACTGCCCTGACACCCTCTGCTGTAGCCACGCTGGCCCTCTGCTGTTCTTCAAAGCCACCAGGCCTGCATCTGCTCCCAGCCTTTGCTCTCACTGCTTTCTCCTCCTAGAGAGCCCTTCCTGCATGTATATGTTTGACTCACTCCCTTGCCTCCTTTAGACTTTTACTTAAAAATCTCAGTAAGGATTTCCCTGGCTACCCTTTTAAAAATTGCAACCCACTTCCAACCCCATCCCCAACATGCCATATTTCCTTTCTTCTTCTTCCTTCTTCCTTTCTTTTTTTTGACACATGTTCTCTCTCTGTCACCCAGCCTGAAGTGCAGTGACATGATCTCGGCTCACTGCAACCTCTGCCTCCCCAGGTCAAGCGGTTCTTCTGTGTCAGCCTCCCAGGTAGCTGGGACTACAGACACACACCACATTGTCTTTTTTTTTTTTTTTTTTTTTTTGTAGATACGGGGTTTCACCATGTTACCCAGCCTGGTCTTGAACTCCTGGACTCAAGCAATCCACCTACCTCAGCCTCCCAGGCTTTCTTTCTCTCCAATGTGTTTGACTGTTTTATTTACTGCTGCATCCCCAGGTCATAGGAGGCGCTCACTAAGTACTAGCAGAGAAAATGAGTGAGCCATGGGGATTCATGGATGGAGGATGGTTATGATGATGAGCAGGAAGAGACTGGGAGACTGGAGGCCATTTTCTGGCTGGCGGACCTCTAGAGTCAGAACTCTAACACACTTTTCCTTGATACATGCTTTATGATAGAAAATGCAGTCCTGCAGGTGGGGAATGGACTGTGAGTCTATTCCTATGTTCTATAAAACACCGATGACTATGGATATACATCTGGTTGCTTTAAGTGTGTGCAGTGACCTGCACAATGCCACACCTAGTAACTGGTCAGTAGTAACAGAAGTGCCTCTCCTTTCCTCCTCTTTATACACGAGGATGGCTGGATACAGAGCAGTCAAACTTGACCAAGGTCACTCTCGTCATTTCACTCCAGACCTAGGAGACAGAAAGGAGTTCTCCTGATGCTGGTCCCCAGCTGGAGAAAGTGGCTCAGTGCAAAAACATCCCCAGGGGCTGCCAGCCTTCTAGGGAATGGAAAGAGAGGCAAGAGCAGTGGGCTCAAAGCCAGCTCCATTGGGAAGTGCAGGCAGCCTCAGGACAGAGCCTCAGGACAGAGCCTCAGGACAGACCTCCACCCTCCACCCTGGGGAGGAGCCACCATGGTTACCTGGCTGAATGTGGGTTGAATTTGGATCAGACAGGGTGATGAGGGAGCTGCCACTTGCTGGATGCCAGATGCCCCTGGCTGACACACAGAAGGGCAGGTGTGGTCCCGGCTCCCAGGGAAGCAGGGTCCTCTGGGCGTTGGCCAGGCAAAGAAGAGATGGAGGACCACAGTGGCCCCGCCAGGCCTTCCCCTGTCCAGCTCACCTGTGCACTCCTCCTCTCCCTTCCTTCCCTCTTCTGCCTGACTTCCTTTTCTGGCACTGTCCTTCCTTGTTTCTGTTTCCCCTCTCTCCCTCTTGTCTTTAGCTCCTTGGGTTTACTTTATTTTATTTTAAATTCTAGGATACATGTGCAGAACGTGCAGGCTTGTTACATAGGTAAATGTGTGCCATGGTGGTTTGCTGCACCTATCAACCCATCACCTAGGTATTAAACCCCACATGCATTAGCTATTTGTCCTGATGCTCTCCCTCCCCTCACCCCCACAACAGGCCCTGGTGTGTGTTGTTCCCCTCCCTGTGTCCATGTGCTTTCATTGTTTAGCTCCCACTTATGAGTGAGAACATACAGTGTTTGGTTTTCTGTTCCTGTGTTATTTTGCTGAGGACGATGGTTTCCAGCTCTATCCATGTCCCTGCAAGGGACGTGATCTCATTCCTCTTTATGGTTGCACAGTATTCCATGCTGTATATGTACCACATTTTCTTTATCCAGTCTATCACTGATGGTCATTTGGGTTGGCCTGGCATCTTGCTGGTATTCCCATTGAAGACTGGTGGGGACAGCCATCATCACCATGGCAGTCCCCACACCTTGCAACCTAAGTGCCTGTGTGATTGGTGATCGGTGAGGAACAGAACATCATTTACATATACAAAGAACAGCACGCTGTTTTCTTCCTTGAAGAGGAGCTGGCCCTCCTCCTTGCTTGGCCATCAGGCTCAGCTATGGGCCTGGGCTTGGTTGATGGGAGGGAACAAAACGAATATGGGCCTTCTGATCAGATGGCTCTGGTTTTGAGCCCCAGCTATGCTACTTAGTAGCTATGTGATCTTGGGAAGCCACTTCACTTCTCTGAGCTTCATTTTTCTCCCATGCAAGATGGAGATAGCAATTCTCTTGTAACTCAACTCTATGCTCATCACTTAGTGAATCTTACCTAAATCCATGTCTTCAATTTTTTTAATTTTTAATTAAGGTAAAATTTACATGCAGTAAAATTTGTACGTTTTAGAGTGTAGTTCTGTGAGTTTTGACAAATGCATACAGTTGTGTAACCACATCACAATTGAGATACAGAGCAGCTCCATCACTCCCCAAAATTCACAACCCTCCCCAAACCTCCTTGCAGTCAGCTAACCTCATCTCTGCCCCAGGCAACCTGAGATATGATTTCATCACTAAGGATTAGTTTTGCCTATTCTAGAGTGTCATGTAAATTGCATCATACATATGTATTCTTTTACATCTGACTTCTTTCACTCATCATGTTGTTACATGGACCTGTAGTTTGTTTCTGTTGAAGAGCAATATTCCATTGTGTAGACAGACCACCATTTGTCATCTATTCACAATCCATGCACATTAGGTTGTTTCCATTTGAGGGTTATAATGGCTAGAGCTGCAATGAACATTATTTTGCAAATCTTTCAGTAGACAAATTATTTTATTTCTGTTGGGTAAATAGGAATGCAATGGCTGAGTTGTATGGTATGTATATATTGAACTTCTGTAGAAACTACCTGTTTTCCAAAGCAGTTGTACAATTTTCCATGTCCCCCATAATGTATGAGCGTTTTGGTTGTTCTGCATCCTGGGAACATTTAGCATTGTCAGTCTTTTAAAATTTTAGTCATTCTGGTGTGAAATAGTATCTCATTGTGGTTTTAACTTGCATTTTTCTAACGGCTAATGATGTTGAGTACTTATGTGCTTATTGGTCATTTGGATAATCTATTTTGTGAAGTGCCTGTTCAAGCCTTTTCTGTGTCTGCAATTTTTACTAGCGAGTTTATTTCTTCTTATTTAAACCCCACTTCTGGGCTCCGGACAAATATATCAATGGAATTCTTCATAGTGCTGCTTGTATGTTTCGAAAGGACCTCAACTGAACATAAAGGTAAACTTACAATCTTCTCTCTCACTCTTCCCCCCTCCACTTTCAGACCTTGGCCTCTACCACTGGCACATTCTCTAGTAGATGACCTCACCGTCCACACAGTGGCACAGGCCAGAAACCTAGGCAGCATTCCTGATAGCTCTTCTCGTCTGTTTCCCTACTCCCACCCAGTCCATCGTGTTTCCTCCTACCTGTTTCTTGAACCCAATCAATTCCCCCAAATTCCTCTATCTCCACCACTGCCTAAGCCACCATGGTCTCTCACCTGCATTACCACAATAGCCTCCTTTCTTTCTTTCTTCTTTCTTTCTTTTTTTTTTTTGGAAAGGAAGTCTCTGTCACCCGGGCTGGAGTGCAGTGGCGCCATCTCGGCTCACTGCAACCTCCGCCTCCCAGGTTCAAGCAATTCTTCTGCCTCAGCCTCCCAAGCAGCTGGGATTATAGGTGCTCACCACCACAATCCGCTAATTTTTGTATTTTTAGTAGAGACAGAGTTTCACCATGTTGACCAGGCTGATCTCAAACTCCTGGCCTCAAGTAATCTGCCCACCTCAGCCTCCCAAAGTGCTGCGATTATAGGCACGAGCCACCACACCCAGCCAATAGCTTCCTTTCTAACAAGTTTTGTTCCCTTCAGGCTGTACTCCATGTACCAATCAGTGTCAGGCCTTTAGAAAACACAGATGTGATTGTAAGACTCTCTTATTCAAATCCTTAATGGCAGCCCATAACTCTTAACATAATTATTTGTTCCTTAATGTGATCTATAAGACGAGCCATGCCCCAGCCAGACGGTTGTCTTTGAGCCATGGTTCCAGGCTCCTTGTGTCTCAGGGCCTTTGCACAGACTGACCTGTGTTTGCAACACTCCTACTCTCTTCTTTACCTCACTAACGCCTGCTCATTCTTCACATCTCAGTTCAAATTTCACTTCCTCCAAGAAGTCTGCCCTGATCAGAGACGAGATTAGGAATGCTCTAAGCTTCTTTCATAGACTTATCTTATAATGATGTATTTCTGGGACTATTCAAAGTATGTTTCTCTCACTAAACTAATAAGCTCTGTGGGGAACGAATCTGTTTCATTTGTGGTGTGTCCAGGTACCTAACACCAGGACCAGCTACGTAACATATGAGGCCCAGTGCAAAATGAAAATGCAGTACTTCTGTTCAAACAGCAGGAAAAAGTGTCACTGAAGGTGCTCAAATATACAGTGTTTTCCTTTCTTCTGTGTTCTCTCTCACTTGACTTGTCATGATATTTTTATTTGCTATTTAATGTCATACTAAGTTAAAAAACAAATTTAAGGCTGGGTGTGATGGCTCATTCGTGTAATCCCAGCACTTTGGGAGGCTGAGGTGGGCGGATCACAAGGTCCGGAGTTTGAGACCAGCCTGGACAATATAGTGAAACCCCATCTCTACTAAAAATACAAAAAATTAGCTGGGCGTGGTGGCAGGTGCCTGTAATCCCAGCTACTCGGGAGACTGAGGCAGGAGAATGGCTTGAACTTGGGAGACAGAGGTTGCAGTGAGACAAGATTATGCCATTGCACTCCAGCCTGGACAACAGAGTGAGACTCCGTCTCAAAAAAATTAGATAAAATAAAATAAAAATAAATTTAAATTATCATGAATTTTTACCGCTTGTTTTTATATTGTAAGATGCAAGGTATAAATGAAAATATTAGCATTGACCTCTTATGTAGAATCAACACAATTACACAATTCACATTCCATAGCTCATCCATGTGTATGTATTTCATTCTTACTAAAACAGTAGATATGCTGCACAAAACTAGCTCAACTCTTTCTATCTCACTTCCTGACACCCACACACTCCAGCAACACTCTCTACCTTGGGATCACGGACACTAAGGAAGGACTGAAAGGACAGGAACTATAGGCTGCTCTCTCTTCCCCTTTCCTTGTTCCATACAAGTACTAATGAGGCCAGGCCCTGCTTAGCTTCTGAGACGAGATTGGGCACCCTCAGGGCACTGTGGCCATAGTGTCCTGCCCTTTCCTTTCATGTCATCTCAACACAGGGGTCGGTTAGCACAGGGAAGTAACTCCAACAAGAGAGGATACAACAGGGCTCCTCAGTCATTTGTGTCTCTTCAAATGTCATTGCCTTCTTTCTGTGTACAAGCGCATTCTGGTTTCAGTGGAAAGTGAGGCCTGTCCAGTTGGTTAGTGCCCCACTCACTCAGTCACTGACTAACAACCTTACCTCTACTCACTGCTGAGTTTCCTGCACACCCCACAGCATGGCTCCCCAGGGGCATGGAGAAGATTATGTGAATGGGGCAGCAGGGAACGGCGGCCACTCACATCACATGTGGCTCCTCTGCTCGTGTGCATGCTCCCTTGTCCTACAGGACTTCGCTAACAAAACAGAAGTGTAAAGATATCATTATTAATGTGACAGCAGAGTGTTAAACCGAATGCGGGGCACTTTCGAGTGCAGGACACTATGCAACTGACTTCGCAGGACTCAGAAAGTGGCCCTGCCTAGCACATGGCCACATAGTAGACGCTAATCAATGTGTTAAGTAAAGGAATGAAGGGTTGTCACCTGATAGAAGATAAACAGTTCTTCTGGTTTTGATACAAACTAAAGGCCTCTCTCCTCCATCACCTTGGAGATCCCACATAAATGTCAGAGGGGCACCACTGCCTGTGATTGCCTATCTTTCTGGAGAGGAGAGAGAGAGTTGCTCTAATATGTCAGAGCAAGAGTGAGAGGGAGGGCATGACGGGAAGCTGACAAGGCTTATCTGTGAATTAATCACCGCACTTTGCATGTACTGCAGGTCGCACCTTGTAGCCCATGCTCTTAAGACATGGTCCAAGTGTGAACTAAGCTCATAGCTCACTGCCTTCATCCACCTCCATCCCCGCTCCAAAAGAGAGCTCAAGTTGCTACTTCATTAGCAGAAGGACTGTGGGACCCATCCTGGAGGGGTCCGGGAGCAGACAGAGCAGCTCAGTCAAGGTCGGAGCCACAGGTTGCTGGACCTTCTCAAATTCCTCATGTACTGCCTTGATTTTCATCACATGCAGAAAGATCTCTGAGAATCACAAAGCCCAAGAGCCAGGAGACCTGTGTTCAAAATCTGGCTTTGTGTGAGCCTGGGCAAGTGATGTCTTCTCTCTGGGCCTCATTATCTGCTCCATTAAATGAGAAAAGGAACTAGTTAAGCGGCCTAAAAGCAATGTTTCCCAGGAGCTCTGATGTCTCAGGAATTGCGCTGGTCGGGACAGGGGAGATTCTCTCCAGCTTCAGTCAGCAGTAATAATAATAATAGGAGGCCGGGCGTGGTGGCTCACGCCTGTAATCCCAGCACTTTGGGAAGCCAAGGGGGGCGGATCACAAGGTCAGGAGATCGAGACAATCCTGGCCAACATGGTGAAACCCTGTCTCTACTAAAAATACAAAAATTAGCTGGGCATGGTGGCGTGTGCCTTAGTCCCAGCTACTCGGGAGGCTGAGGCAGGAGAATCGCCTGAACCTAGGAGGTGGAGGTTGCAGTGAGCCAAGATCGCACCACTGCACTCCAGCCTGGCAACAGAGTGAGGCTCTGTCTCAAATAATAATAATAATAGGAAACATTTACAGGGTACCCACTGCCCCAGGTGCTATCATAAATGCTTCACATATATTCACTCATGCAGTAGTCACTATACTCCTATGAGATGGGTTTCAACTTCTATGCCCATCATCAGATGAGAAACTGAAGTGCTGAAAGTCTAAGTGACTACTCAAGGTGACACAGCTAGTAAATGACAAGGCAAGGATTCGAGCCTTTGTAGTCTGGCTCTAGGGTGTGTCTACTTCACTACACTATTCCCATTGTTTTACCTCCCTCCCTCCCACCAACCCATCCATTCACCCACCCATTCATCCAAACATCCACCCATGCATCCGTCCATCTGCCCACCCACCTATGCATCCATCTCGAGTTTCATGTAAGAGTTTATTTAATAAAGGAATTCTGAAGAATCATAAAAAATAAAAGCTTGAAAACTACTCAATATTGCTATTTAAACTGCAAAAGTCCCCAGGGGTGGGGTTCTATGACTCTCCCCCATTCCTGGGTCATTCTTAGAGAATTTTCTGTGGGTGAGGGTGAGGAAGAGTTGGCAGCAATTAGAGAAAGAGAAGATTTTAAAACAACTTGTCAAATGTGACAACCTGCAGCTTATGTGTAGACAGAATGATGTAAGAAAGCTTGGGTGGCTTGGAATGTGGCTTCATTCTTGCTTCCCTCCTTCTTGTCTCCTTCTCTAGGCAGAACTAGAAGGGGTATTAAGGATTAACTTGTATAATGAAACTCCAGAGGGCTGGACTCAGACCAGTGGGTGAAAGACAAAGGAAGGTCGATCACAGCTCAATCTAAGGAAAATCTTTCTAGCCACCTTGTCATCCTAAAATTGAATAATCATTTCATGATGCAGAGAGCTGTTGTCCTGGGAAATTTTGGGCAGAGCCTGCTGATCAGGAAGGATGTAGTGGGTGCCTGGTGGGGTGGAAGGGTGTCTTAGAGTGGGTGAGTCCTTCTTACGCCCAAATCATGGGATTCCATTTCCACCTGGCTCTGCTGTGGGACTTTCAAGGCCCAGGGAAAGGCAGAGTATGGTCCCAGCTCACAGGGAGTGGGGGCAGTGAGGACAGGTTAGAGCAGTAACCAGGATTCTCCGATGTGTACCTCCAGCTTGAAGCTTTCTCAAGGATACTCAATTCACTACCATCGTGCCCTCCTCAAAGCCAGCATTAAAGAAAGAGGAGGTCAGGCTCAGTGGCTCATGCCTGTAATCCCAGCATGTTGGGAGTCCAAGGCAGGAGGGTCACTTGAGCCCAGAAGTTCGAGACCAGCCTGGGCAACACAGGGAGACCCTGTCTCTGTAAAAAATAAAGTAATTATCTGGGCATGTTGGCACACGTCTGTGGTCCCAGCTACTTGGAAGGCTGAGGTGGGAGAATCACTTGAGCCCAGAAGGTCAAGGTTGCAGTGAGCTGTGATCATGCCACTGCACTCCAGCCTGGGTGACAGAACAAGACTGTATCAAAAAAAAAAAAAAAAAAAAAAAAAAGAGGAAAATTCTCTGTATGCCCTTCTCACAGCAGGGCTTGCTGGATTGTTTAACATGTCTGTCGTGGAGGCTTCTAACCTTCTCCAAATCAAGGCAGGTCATTTACTGGGGCCGGAGGTGGGGATGCAATGGGGGAGGGATGTTCTCAACTTTAGCTGGTCCCAAAAGTTCTGTTTAGCCTGAGCTCACTCCCCAATTTGTCTAGCACTTTCCTGTGCATATAGAACGTACAGATGTAAGCTCAGGGGATACCAACACAGACCCAGTTCACAGATGAGGATAGGGAAGCTCAGAGAGAGAAAAAACTCACCCCAGGTACCATGACCAGAGCGACAAACTCAGTCTTCTGGCTCCAGGAAAACTCTCACTGCTCCTACTAAACACTAAAACCTGTTGAGCATTTACTCTATGCAAGACATTGTGCTCCCACAACAACTCCATTATACCCATAGTACAGGGGAGGAAACTGAGGCTCAGAGAAGTTAAATAACTGCCCCAAGACCCCAATGATGGGAAAGGGCAGAATGAGAGTTCAAACCCATGCCTGCCTTTTCCAGAATCCATATTCTTTTCCACGACTTTATTCCACTTTTAAATCCAGAGAAGCTCCAAGGAAATGGTGTCCTGGGAGAAGGGGTGAAGGCCTGGGTGTTCCAGATGGCTCAGTGCCTGGCAGGACTGGCTCCACCCATCAGGGGGGCATCAGGGGAGAGTAGGGTTTTCCTATCTCAGAATGCGACTATAGCAGGTACCCAGAGATGCCTCCCATCCCTATGCCCTCAATTGAGTGTCGCTATGTGAGACACAAAAAAAAATTGTGCCTCAGGCTGCATTTAAGAGAACCCCTGGCTGAGAACTCAGGGCAACCTGGTCTGGGTGGCATTTCTGGCTCTGCTATGTACTAGCTTTGGGCAAGTCACTTTATTTCTGTGCACCTCTGTTCCCTTTGCATACTTGGCAGCACATCATCAAGCATCCATTTTCAGGATCATCGCTAACTCCCTGCCCCAAGTACTCTCTTCACATCAGACGTCCTAATGTGTGGTGCAGAGAAATAGGGGCAGGGCTTAGGGTAGGAGACATGGGTGTCAGCCCCAGTTGTGCCTCCATCGGCTGTGTCGCTTCAACCAACTCACCCACTCTATCTGGGCATCACTGGCCACATCTGAGAAACAGGAACAATAACTGTGCACATATTGTGTATCACTCACTAAGAATCAAATAAAATGAGTATGCCATGACATGCATTGTTTATTTATCCCCACAGTAACCTGTGATGTGGATTCAGTTACTGCCTCTACTCCGTGGTTGAGGAAACCAAGACCCAGAGAAATTGAAAACCATAAAGCAAAATACAAATCCTGGCTGGCTCGGATTATCATCACTGTTTCAATACACTAATGAAGCAAACGCCTATGAAAACAGGTCCAAAAGGTTACAAGGAAAGGCTGTATTTGCTTTATTTCCCTGAAGGATAATGGCCTGGTTTATCTGAAGTCCAGCCACAGAACACATAAGAAGTGTGTGTGAGCCAGAAGCACTAGCCACTCAGGTGTGCACGTGTGGTTACAGCAGGGTTAGCTTCTGTTCTGCCCAGAGGTAGAGGGCTGGATGAAATGACCCCTGAACACCCTCTCTCATCACACAGGATTCATCAGAACATCTGGGCAGGAGCAGATGTCCCTTCCCCATCCCCCTGCCCATCTAGAGAGCTGTCCCACCAGATCCTGGTGGGAAACCCGGACTTACACGCTGAAGTGAGAGAAAGTTCCCCTGGGGTAATTGCGGCTCATTGGCAAGGAGGCCATGCCTTCCAGTCTTGTCAGGTGGTTGAGGGAGAGGGAGGCACAGATTGAGTACCCAGGGTCCGAAAAATCAAATGCCTTGCTGTTCTTGCGGGCGGTCTTTGGACATTAAAGCCTCTATCAATATCCCTTCTGCTCCCATCAAGTTATCCTGGAATTATGATCTTAAAACATACATGTCAGAGCTAAAAAAGGAAATCTAGAGATAACCTCATTTTATAATCTCAATTTTAAAACATTTTATTGTTGATTATACATACACGTGGAAAAAGTACATTATATATTATATATAATCTGCATGTACATGTAATATAGACATATATGCAAACACAAACACACACACACAATTCAACCAAATATCTTACACTGTCATGTAAAAAGTGAGACTTCCAAGCCCACGGGGAAAGTGCCCTTTTCTGGGGCTGCCTCCTTCCCAACAACTGAGCATAGTTGCTCTTGGTTCTCTCTCTTGTCCCTCCCCACCACTTCCTTAGTCTTTCACGAATCGCATATTTTTTGAACACCCATCGTACCCAAGGCTTCAGACAGCACAAGTTGGAGTGTGGGGTAGGTGCCTACAGTTATTAGGCACAGATTCTTTCCCTCACAGATTTCACAATCTTGGAGGGGATCACAACTACACAAATAACTACACAAAAAAAAGACAGTGGTAAAGGCCAGAGAAGGATATAGGTGAGGTGCTACAAAACTCACGGGAAAGAAAATGGAAGCTACCATTGGCATAAGTGGCCTTGATAGGACAGGACTTGAGCATGCAGAGGTTCAGGATGAGAAAAAGCACTTTACACAGAGTGGAAAGCGCAAGAAAAACAGCTGTGGGTGTGGGAGGAGGAAATGGCCCAATCAGCTGGAGCCTGATATTCATTAGGACGGCGGTGGGACAGGATGCCGGGAGAGAGGCTGGGTGCAGAGGAGAGGAAGGCAGGCCCAGCGTGGGCCTGGAGGAGCAAACCTGCATGGTGTGGCTCAGGGAAGGGGAACCCCACACTCACTTCTGGCCTGGCGTTCTGGGGATCCCCACTTCTCTCACTGCGGAGATGAGTCCGGCATCAGGGTGTGAAGACTGGAGTCCCAGCCCCAGCAGCCCCGCTTACCAGCTATCCTTCCTTAGGGAAACCATGACTCCCCTGGGCCTCAGATTTCATGACCTAAGAGGGAGATTATAACCCCTTTCTTGCCTTGCTCAGAGTTGGCTGTGAGGACTAAATGGTCATGAATATGAAGATGTCTCTGAACTCGAAATTGGGGCACAAATGCAAGGCATTACTTTTATTGCCTTATAGCCCAGGAGTTCTCCACATTTAGGGTTCATCAGAAACACCTAAAAAATGTAGTGTTTTGGCTTCTGGCTGTGAAAAACTGGCTGGAAGCCAAAAATTGGAACTGTGCTTGCCATTGCGCTATCAATATCAAGAAAATGGCTTCATCCCAATCTACACATCTACTTAAAAGCCAGTATTCAGATGAGCAGCACAGGACCATGATTCCAGAGAGAAGACAAAGAAACCAGGACAGACTTCCAATCACCTTGGCCCTCTGCCTGGAGAAACTTCCAAGATGGCAGAGCAGGGAGGGGAACCAAAGCACAGCATGATGTGTCTCTGAGTTGAGGATACAGCGAGTAGAGTTTGGGGAGGCTGAGGTGGCTGGAATTCAGAGTGCAGAGTGCCAGAGAAGAGAGAGTTATGTAAAGAAAGGGCTCCAGAAATCGGCCCAGGTCCTCCTTGAATCCATGGCTGAACACTAAGCTGCACACGTTTATGGGGACATTCCACAAGACTGATCAAATATGACTGGGGGCTCCAAGCTGAACAATGGTCAGGGCTCACAGAAGGCCAGAAGAGGTCCAGCTTCCAACCAGCCAGAGTGAAGAGACCTCCATGGCATTCAGTCGGATGACAGAAGATCACACCTTATAGTAGGGATAAACTAGCCCTGGAGTACCAAGTACTCTAGATTTGCCCCACACAAGCTTCAGCACAGGTCTTGAAAGGTTCAAGCTGATCCCAAGAACAAAGTCCAACACTCTTTTCTTTCTTTCTTTCTCTTTCTTTCTTTCAAGCTGATCCCAAGAACAAAGTCCAACACTCTTTTCTTTCTTTCTT
The DNA here is from genome assembly GCF_028885655.2 of Pongo abelii. Classification (NCBI taxonomy): domain Eukaryota; kingdom Metazoa; phylum Chordata; class Mammalia; order Primates; family Hominidae; genus Pongo; species Pongo abelii. Next base: position 84,084 of record NC_071995.2, read on the forward strand.
TCTCTTTCTTTCCTTCCTTCCTTCCTTCCTTCCTTCCTTCCTTCCTTCCCTTTCTTTCTTTCTTTCCAGGATCTCGCTCTGTCACCAAGGCTGGAGTACAATGGTGCAACCATAGCTCACTGCAGCCTCTACCTCCCAGACTCAAGACATCTTCTCACCTCAGCCTCCCAAAGGTCTGAGTCACCCAGCACAGCCAGGAACATTATTCCTAAGTACTGAGAGGAAATAAACGTCCACCTAGAATTCAATATCCATGAAAAAGAAACTTCAATAATTAAGGAGAAATAAATACTTTTTCAGACCAAAAAAATGATAACATTTGTCACCAGGGAGGCCAAGGCAGGCGGATCACGAGGTCAGGAGATCAAGACCATCCTGATTAACACGGTGAAACCCCATCTCTACTAAAACTACAAAAAATTAGCCAGGCGTGGTGGCAGGCGCCTATAGTCCCAGCTACTCGGGAGGCTGAGGCAGGAGAATGGCGTGAACCCGGGAGGCGGAGCTTGCAGTGAGCCGAGATCGCGCCACTGCACTCCAGCCTGGGCGACAGAGCGAGACTCCATCTAAAAAAAAAAAGTTTCAATCAATTTTAAAAGATTGACATCATATGGAGTATGTTCTCTGACCACAAAGGAATTAAGTTAGAAATCAATCATAGAAATACTTGGAGGTAAACAACATAGTTTTAAATAACAAGGGATGCTACAAAATATTTTGCACTGAATGAAAATGAAAATAAAACTGGTGAGCTGCAGGTAAAGCAATGGTTGGCAGGATGTTCACAGCTTTAAGTGAAGTGAAAAAAGAAAAAAAGTCTAAAATCAATCATCTAAGCTTCCACCTGAAGGAGTTAGCAAAAGAAGAGCAAATGGAAACAAAAGTAGGTAGAAAAAGGGAAACAGCAAAGGTAAGAGTAGAAATCAATGAAATAGAAAATGGACACACAATAGAGAAAAATAACACCAAAAACTGGTTCTTTGAAAATATCATAAAATTGGATAAATTTCTAGCCTGACTGATTTTCTAAAAATAAACAAATTGCCAATCTCAAGAATGAAATAGGGGACATCATGGCACAGCCTACAGACATTAAAATGTTAATAAGAAAGTATTAGAAACAACTTCATGCCAACAAGTTTGAAAATGCAGACGAAATGGATACATTTCTTGAAAGACACTGTGCTGGTTTCTAATTGCAGCTGTAATAAATGACCTCAAACACAGAGACTCAAAACTACACAGATTTAGTGTCTTACAGTTCCAGAAGTCAGAAGTCCTAAACTGGGCTTCTTCTGCTGAAATCGAGGTATTGGCAGCACTGGGTTCCTTCTGCAGGCTCTAAGGGAGAATCTTTCCTGCCTTTCCCAGCGTCCTCAGGCTGCCAACATTCCTTGGCTTCTGGCTCCCAGCAGCAACCACACCACTCTGACCTCTTGCTTCTCTGGTCACATCTTCTTTCTGACTTTGACACTTCTGTCTCCCTCTCACAAAGACTTGTAATTACATTGGGTCCACCCACATAATCCAGGATTAACTTCCCGTCTCTGGATCTTTATTTTAAGCACATCTTTAAAGTCCCTTTTGTCATGTACAGTAACACATTTACGGTCTTGGGGGATTAAGACATGAGCATCCTTGGGAGGTCATTCTGCCTACAGAGACACAAATACTAAAATGGATAGACAAAGAAATAGAATATCTGAATAGCCCTATATCTATTAAAGAACCTGAATTTGTAGTTTAAAATCTTCCCACAAAGAAACCTCCAGGCAGACATGGCTTCATTCTGTCAAACATTTAAGGAAGAAATGAACCTTAACTTGTCACATTGAACACACAAATCCATGTGAAATAGATCATAGGCTTAAACATAAAAGCAGAAACTATAAAATCTCCAGAAGGAATATAGGAGAACATGTTTATGACCTCGGGATAGGCAAAGGATTTTTGATAGGACACAAAGAACATGAATCATAGAAGAAAAATTGGTAAGTTTGCCATCAAAATAAAAACCTTTGCTTTTCAAAAGATAATATTAAGAAAATGAAAAGGCAAGCCACTGACTAGGAGAAAATATTTGCAATACATACATCTGACAAAATATTTGCATTACGTACATCCAGAATATATAAAGAAGTCTTACAACTCAAAAATAAAAAGACAAACAATTCAACAGAAAGTGTGGGCAAAGAAGATACACAAATGGCCAATAAACCCATGAGAAGATGATCAACAGCATTAGCCAAGAGGAAAACACTTATTAAAACCATGTTGGGATACAACTACTCACCCACTCAAATGGATTAAATAAAAACGGGATGAAAATACCCAGTGTTCACAAGGATGTGAAACACCTGACTCTCTCATACATTGCTTGCGAAAATAAGAATAAGTACCATCACTTTGGAAAACCATTTAGCAGTTTCTTATTCCGTTAAACACACACTTCTTTTTTTTTTTTTTTTTTTTTTTTTTAAGACGGAGTCTCTCTCTGTTGCCCAGGCTGGAGCGTAGCGGCACGATCTTGGCTCACTGCAAGCTCCACCTCCCGGGTTCGCGCCATTCTCCTGCCTCAGCCTCCCGAGTAGCTGGACTACAGGCACCTGCCACCAAGCCCGGCAAATTTTTTTGTATTTTTAGTAGAGACGGGGTTTCATCGTGTTAGCCAGGATGGTCTTGATCTCCTGACCTCATGATCCCCCCGCCTTGGCCTCCCAAAGTGCTGGGATTAAGGGTGTGAGCCACCACGCCCAACCAATACATACTTTTATATGATCTAGCAATTTCAATTCTATTTTTAATAAAACATATGAAACATATTAAAATATATGTCCACACCAAAACTTGTCCATTAATAATCACAGCAGCTTTATTCAAAATAACCAGAACCCAGAAACAACCAAAATGTCCATCAACAGTTGATGACATGAATTACGGTACATCTACTGTGAATACAACTCTAAAATAAAAGGAACAAATGAATGATACCTATAACAGAATGGATGAACTTCGAAAGTATTATACTGAGCAAAAAAGAAAAACATGGCCAGGCATGGTGGCTCACACCTGTAATCCCAGCACTTTGAGAGGCTGAGGCAGGCAGATTGCTTGATCCCAGGAGTTGGAGACCAGCATACACAATATGGGAAAACTTTGTTTCTACAAAAAATACAAAAATTAGCTGGATGTGGTGACATGCACCTGTAGTCCCAGCTACTACGGAGGCTGAGGTGAGAGGATCACCTGAGCCTGGGAGGTTGAGGCTGCAGTGAGCTGTGATCATACCACTTCACTCCAGCCTGGGTGATGGAGTGAGACCCTGTCTCAAAAAAACTAAAAAAGGGGACTCAGAAAAAAATGGCAAATAGTAGGCAGGACTAACTTGCAGCTCCCACTCAGATGGAGACAGAACAGTGTGTGAAGACTCACATTATGAGCTTTTGCTCCAAGAACTACCACAAAACATACCAGGAAACCCAAAAGAATTCACAGACCCTTTGAAAGAAGCAGCTTGCCACTGCAAACTTCATGAGACAGCCAAAAAACTGTGAGTGCCTAAAGTGTGAGAGAGGGAAGGTCTGCCTCCAAATACACATCCTTACTGGGGATCCTAAAAATCCAGATCACAGGAGAAGGATTTAACCTTACATAGAGGTGAAATAAATTTAGAGAGCCGGGTGAAATATAAAAGTAGAAGCGGCAGTGAGAAGAGCTCTGTAAGTACTCCCAGCCCCCAGGGAAGCCCAGGGAAGCCATTTCTGACTTTCTCTCACTGGGGTCCTCAGGGAGGGCAGAGAGTGGAATTGGGGAAGGGTCACAGGGAGGAGACTTCCAGCAGAACTTTGTAATAATTTCAACGGAGCATGAATTTTCCTGGACAGCATTGTGGGGTGGGGCAAAAACGGGAAGTGCAGATATGAGCACAGAAGCCAAGGCAAGCAGGGAGGGGTGAGACCTGAAAGCCCTGCTTGCTTTCTCAGCAGGGAGGCTTATAGCCTGGGGCAATATCTCAGCCTTGCACACCTGAGGTCTGGATATAAATTTAGCTCTGTTGGGAGAGCATGGCGGGAGCACTGGCCTTGCTGGCTACACGGGAGCTGCGTGAGGCCTGTCACTGCTGGCTTTCCCCCACTTCCCTGGGACCTGTATGAAGCAGCAGAGGCAGCCATAATCCCTCTTGGAGTATAACTCCGCTGACCTGAGAACAACCCCCCGTCCCCCACAGTGGCTGCAGCAAGCCCTGCCCTAGGAGAGTCTGAGCTCAGACACGCCTAACACTGCCCCAACTTAATGGTGTTTCTTTACCAGCCCTGGTAGCTGAAGACAAAAGACTAACTCATGGGAGCCCTATGGCCCTGCCCATCACCTGAGAAACCCAAATACTTATCCAGGTGACCTTAGAGCAAGCTTGTATCCACCCCTATACTACCACAGCTAATGCTCTCTTGAAAGCATCACCTCCTTGCTGGAGGCCAACCAACTCAAGCCATTACAGCAACTCATAACAGAACAGCACTGCTCCAGAAAAGGAGAAAACAACAGCTAATTCCACTGCCTGTAACATCTTGGCTCCCCAGAGGCCCTGAGTCTGTCCATGTAACAACTTCATTGCTAGTATAACCAGCATTCGAGAAAAACAGTGCACTAAAGAAAACTACAACCAAGGACTCTGACAGAGTCCACGTCACTCCCCTGCTACCTCCAGCTGAGCAGGTGCTGGTATCCACAGCTGAGAGACCTGAAGATGAATCATATCACAGGACTCTTTGCAGACACTCCCCAGTAACAGCCCAGAGCCTGGTAGCCCCGCTGGGTGGCTAGACCGAGAAAAGCAATAACAATCACTGCAGTCCAGCTTTCAGAAAGCCACATCTCTAGAGGAAGGGGGAGAGCACCACATCAAAGGATTGCCCGTGGGACAAATCTGAACAGCAGCCCTTGAACCCCAAATCTTTCCTCTGACATAGTCTACCCAAAAGAGAAAGAACCAGAAAAACAATTCTGGTAGTATTACAAAACAAGGTTCTATAACACCCCCAAAAGGTCACACTAGCTCACCAGCAAACATGGATCCAAACCAAGAAGAAATCTCTGAATTGTCAGAAAGAGAATTCAGAAGGTCAATTATTAAGCTACTCAAGGAGGTATCAGAGAAAGGTGAAAATCAACTTAAAGAAACTTAAAAAATAATACAGGATGTGGATGAAAAAAATCTCCAAAGAAATAGATCTCATAATTAAAAAGCAATCACAACTTCTGGAAACAAATGACACACTTAGAGAAATGCAAAACACACTGGAAAGTTTCAACAATAGAATCAAACAAGTAGAAGAAAGAACTTCAGAGCTCAAAGACAAGGCTTTTGAATAATCCAATCTGACAAAGACAAAGAAAAAAGAATTTTAAAAATGAACAAAGCCTCCAAGAAGTTATGTTTGATATTATGTTAAATGACCAAACATAAGAGTAATTGGTATTCCTGAGAAAGAAGAGAAATCTGAAAGTTTGGAAAACTTATTTGAGGGAATAATGAAGAAAACTTCCCCGGCCTTGATAGAGATCTAGACATCTAAATACAAGAAGCTCGAAGAACACCTGGGAAGTTCATCACCAAAAGATCATCACCTAGGCACATAGTCATCAGGTTATCTAAAGTTGAAAAGAAAAAAAGGATCTTAAGAGATGTGAGGCAAAAGTATCAGGTAACCAATAAAGGAAAGCCTATCAAATTAACAGCAGACTTCCCAGCAGAAACTCTACAAACTAGGAGGGATGGAGATCCTATCTTTAGCCTCCTTAAACAAAATAATTATCCAGCAAGAATTTTGTATCCAGTGAAACTAAGCATCATAAATGAAGGAAAGATAAAGTCTTTTTCAGACGAATACTGAGAGAATTCACTACCACCAAGCCAGTACTACAAGAACTGCTAAAAGTAGTTATAAATCTTGAAACAAAACCTTGAAATACACAAAAATAGAACCTCCTTAAAGCATAAATTTCATGGGGACCATACAAAAACACAATGAAAAAACAAGGTGTTCAGGCAACAACTAGCACAATGAGCAGAATAGTACCTCAAATCTCAATACTAACATTGAATGTAAATGGCTTAAATGCTTCTCTTAAAAGATACAGAATGGCAGAATAGATAGTAATTCACCAGCCAAGTATCTGCTGTCTTCAAGAGACTCACCTAACACATAAGGACTCAGATGAACTTAAGGTAAAGGGGTGGAAAAAGATAATCCATGCAAATGGACACCAAAAGTGAGCAGGAGTAGCTATTCTTATATCAGACAAAACAGATTTTAATGTAACAACAGTTAAAAAAGACAATGAGGGACATTATATAATGATAAAAGGACTAGTCCAACAGGAAAATATTAACAATCCTAAATATATATGCACCTAACACTGGAGCTTCAAAATTCATAAAACAATTACTACTAGCCCGAAGAAATAAGATAGAAGGCAACACAATGATAGTGGGGGACTTCAATACTCCACTGACAGCACTAGACAGGTCACCAAGACAGAAAGCCAACAAAGAAACAGTGGACTTAAACTATACCCTAAAAACATTCATCAGCACATGGAACATTCTCCAGGACAGATCATACGATAGGCCACAAAACAAGTCGCAATAAATTTAAGAAAATCAAAATTATATCAAGTACTCTCTCAGACCACAGTGAAATAAAATTGGAAATGAACTCCAAAGGAACTCTCAAAACCATGCAAATGCATGGAAATTAAATAATCTGTTCCTGAACAAAGTTTGAGTCAACAATGAAATCAAGATGGAAATTAAAAAATTCCTTAAACTGAATGATAATAGTGACACAACCTATCAAAACCTCTGGGATACAGCAAAAACGTGCTAAGAGAAAACTTCGGCCAAGGTGGGCAGATCACCTGAAGTTGGGAGTTCGAGACTAGCCTGACTAACATGGAGAAACCCCATCTCTACTAAAAATACAAAATTAGCTGGGCGTGGTGGTGCATGCCTGTAATCCCAGCTACTCGGCAGGCTGAGGTGGAAGAATTGCTTGAACCCAGGAGGAGGAGGTTGCGGTGAGCTGAGATCTCGCCATTGCACTCCAGCCTGGACAACAAGAGCGAAACTCCGTCTCCAAAAAATAAAAATTAAAAAAAAAAGAGGAAACTTCATAGCATTACAGTCGTACCTTTAAAAAGTCTGAAAGAGCACAAATACACAATCTAAGGTCACACCTCAAGGAACTACAGCAACAAGAACAAACCAAACCAAACCAAACCCTAGCAGAAGAAAAGAAATAAAGATCTGAGGAGAACTAAATGAAATTGAAACAAAAAAAATAAAAAAGCTAAGGAAAACGAAAAGCTGGCTCTTTGAAAAGATAAACAAAATTGATAGATCATTAGTGAGATTAACCAAGAAAAGAAGGAGAAGGTCCTAAGAAGCTCAATTATAAATGAAACAGGAGATACTACAACCGATAAAATAGAAATACAAAGAATCATTCAATGCTACTATGAACACCTTTACAAGCTAAACTAGTAAACCTAGAGGAGACAGATAAATTCCTGAAATATACAACCTTCCTAGATTAAACCAGGAAGAAATAGAAACTCTGAACAGACCAATAACAAGCAGTGAGATTGAAATGGTAATTTAAAAATTGCCAGCAAAAAAAAAAGTCCAGGACCAGATGGATTCACAACTGAATTCTATCAGACATTCAAAGAAGAATTCTCAACAATTCTACTGAAATTATGCCAAAAGACAGAGAAAGAGGGAATCCTCCTTAAATCATTCTATGAAGCCAGTATCACCCTAATATCAAAACTAGGAAAGGACATAACAAAAAAAGGAAACTACAGACCAATGTCCCTGATGAACATAGATATAAAAATCCTCAACAAAATACTAGCTAACCAAATCCAACAGCATAGCAGAAAGCTAATCCCCCATGATCAAGTGGGTTTCACACCAGGGATACAGGGATGGTTTAACATCCACAAGTCAATAAATGTGATACACCACGTAAACAGATTTTTTGTTAAAAAAATCATATGATCATATTCATAGACATAGAAAAAGCCTTTGACAAAATCCAGCATCCCTTTATGATTAAAACCCTCAGCAAAATCTACATAGAAAAAAACATGTCTTAAAGTAATAAAAGCCATCTGTGACAAACCCACAGCCAACATTACTGAAGGGGGAAAAGCTGAAAGCATTCCCCCTGAGAACTGGAACAATGTAAGGATGCCCACTTACACCACTTCTATTCAACATAGTACTGCAAGTCCTAGCCAGAGCAATCAGACAAGAGAAAGAAATAAAGGACATCCAAATTGGTAATGAGGAAGTCAAACTGTTGCTGTTTGCTGATGATATGATTGTATACCTAGAACACCCTAAGCACTCACCCAAAAAGCTCCAAGATCTGATAAATGAATTCAGTGAAGTTTCAGGATACAAAATCAATGTACACAAATCAGTAACACTGCTATACACCAACAGCAACCAAGCTGAGAAACAAAGCAATAACTCAACCCCTTTTACAATAACTGCAAAAAATAAAATAAAATACTTAGGACTATACCTAACCAAGGAGGTGAAAGATCTCTGCAAGGAAAACTACAAAACATTGCTGAAAGAAATCATAGATGACACAAACAAATGGAAACACACCCCATGCTCATGAATGAATAGAATCAATATTGTGAAAATGACCACACTGCCAAAAGCAATCTATAAATTCAACGCAGTTCTCATAAAAATACCATTATCATTCTTCACAGAACTAGAAAAAAAGAAACTTAAATTCATATGGAACAAAAGAGCCCACATAGCCAAACCAAGACTAAAGAAAAAGAACAAATCTGGAGGCATCACATTACCTGACTTCAAACTATACTACCAGGCTATTGTCACCAAAGCAGCATGGTACTGGTATAAAAATAGGCACATAGACCAATGGAAGAGAATAGCAATCCCAGAAATAAAGCCAAATACTTACACCCAACTGATCTTTGACAAAGCAAACGAGAACATAAAGTAGGGAAAGGACATACTATTCAACAAGTGGTGCTGGGGTAATTGGCTAGCCACATGTAGAAGAATAAATCTGCATCCTCATCTCTCACCTTCTACAAAAATCAATTCAAGATGAATCAAATACTTAAATCTAAGACCTGAAATCATAAAAATTCTAAAAGATAACATTGGAAAAACTCCCAGCACTTTGGGAGGCCGACGCAGGTGGAACACCTGAGGTCAGGAGTTCGAGACCAACATGGTGGAACCCTCATCTCTACTAAAAACACAAAAATTGCCAGGGATGGTTGCACACTCCTGTAGTCCCAGCTACTTGGTACTTGGGAGGCTGAGGCAGGAGAATCACTTGAACTCCAAAGGCTGAGGCAGGTGCATCACTTGAACCCAGGAGATGGAGGTTGCAGTGAGCTGAGGTCGAGCCACTGCACTCCAGCCTGGGTGACAGAACAAGACTTCATCTCAAACAACAACAACAACAACAAACAAACAACAACAACAACAAAAAACACCACACAATGTGATACCATCTAACTCCTGCAAGAATGGCCATAATTTAAAAATCAAAAAATAATAGATATTGGCATGAATTTGGTGAAAAGGAAACACTTCTACACTGCTGGTGGGAATGTAAACTAGTACGACCACTATGGAAAACAGTATGGAGATTCCTTAAAGAACTAAACGTAGATCTACCATTTGATCCAGCAGTCCCACTACTGGGTATTTATCCAGAGGAAAAGAAATCATTATATGAAAAAAAGACACCTGCACACATATGTTTATAGCAGCACAATTCACAATTGCAAAAATATGGAACCAGCCCAAATGCCCGTCAATCAATGAGTGGATTTAAAAAGGAATGAAATAATGGCATTGGCAGCAACCTGGATGGAGTTGGAGATCATTATTCTAAGTGAAGTAACTCAGGAATGGAAAACCAAATATCATATGTTCTCATGTATAAGTAGGAACTAAGCTATGAGGACTCAAAGGCTTAAGGATGATGCAATGGACTTTGGGGACAGGAGAAGGGTGGGAGTGGGTGAGGGATAAAAGACTACACATTGGGTACAGTGTACACTGCTCAGGTGATGGGTGCTCCAAAATCTCAGAAATCACCACAAAAGAACTTATCTATGTAACCAAACACCACCTGTTCCCCAGAAACTATTAAAATAAAAATCACCATAGTAATTTTTAAAATAATAAAAAATTTAAAAAGAAAGACACGAAGTAGTGTATACTGTATGATTTTTATGTGAAATTCCACAACAGAAAAAACTAACATATATTGGCAGACAGCAAGTCAGTGGTTAACTGGAGCTGAGGATGAGAGGAACTGACTAAAATAGGGCATGAATATTTGTCAAAATTCATTGAACTGTCCACTTAAAATGGGAGCATATCATTGGATAAAAATTATAAGTCAACAAAGTTGATTTTTTTAATGAAAAAAGTTTTTAAAATAAAAATTATTGGTTCCCATTCCTAGTGATTACAATACAGCAGGACTGGTATTAAGGGAGAAGACCACCTCTCATATTGTCTTATGCCCAATTTCTGCCTCCAAAGAAAGAAAAAGTAAAAACTAAAACGCAGAAATGAAATCCACAAGCAGACAGCCCAGCGCCACACCCTGGGCCTGGTAGTTAAAGATCGACCCCTGACCTAATCGGTTTTGTTATCTATAGATTACAGACATTGTATAGAAAAGCACTGTGAAAATCCCTATCCTGTTGTGTTCCCATCTAATTACCGGTGCATGCAGCCCCCAGTCACATACCTCCTGCTTGCTCAATCGATCAGGACCCTCTCACGCACACCTCCTTAGAGTTGTGAGCCCTTAAAAGGGACAGGAATTGCTCACGCGGGGAGCTCGGCTCTTGAGACAGGAGTCTTGCGGATGCCCCCGGCAGAATAAACCCTTCCTTCTTTAACTCGATGTCTGAGGAGTTTTGTCTGTGGCTTGTCCTGCTACAATATAGGGCTCAGAAATCTGCATTTTCAACAATCCCCATAGATAATTATGCTGCGGGCTGTTTCACTTATCGTATTCGTCTCTAATTTGCTGTGCAAGCACCCAATTCTTGGACAGCAAATCAACTAGGCAAACAAAGAAAATTCAGAAAAAAAGAGTTTGAGTTTTTGTGTGCCCTTGTTTCATCCCCCAACCTCCATTCTTTAGCTGGAATGCTGGTCACTACCAAAGCATCCTCCTGTGTGCTGTTTCCCCTAACCGTGAGCTCAGCTGTGGATAAGCTTCCTTTATTCATTCTTTACAAAAGGAAGTTTGCTAGGAAGATAAATGGGAGAAAAGCAAAATAAAAACACATCACGAATGCAGATAAACCAATATATGTGCAGAGCACAGGTTCCTTCTCATAAGATCATTCAAGTCTGGCACCACGTGGTGGAGGGGGGGTGGCCCAGCTCACTGGGCACATGGTACCCAAAAATATGCCTACCCTGGGGGAATGGAAGGTTGACAGGGAGCCTGATGGACATGTGTGTGAAGAACGGAACAGCACAACAACAAACATGTGAAGCGTACTCATAGCCCTTCCTCCTTCCCATCCCATTCCTATAAAAGAGGAAAGAACAACTCATTTCCTTCACTGGGCATGGTGGTATGCATCTGTAGTCCCATCTACTCAGGAAGCTGAGGCTAGAGGATTGCTTGATCCCAGGAGGTCAAGGATGGAGTAAGCCATGATCCTGCCACTGCACCCCAGCCTGGGTGACAGATAAGACTTAAAAAAAAAAAAAAAAAAAGGAAAAGAAAAGAAAAAGAAAGGGTCATTTCCTTGCCAAATTAATTTAAACCAAGTGCTGTATTTCCATTCATTAGTTTTTTCCCTGCTGCCTGATGTATCTTTCTCATCTCTGGCCCCCTGTTCTGTCTACCTGTTGAAACATTTCCCATTCTTCATGGCCCAACTTGAATAACACCTCTGTCAGAGCTCATCAGATCAATACAGTCAAATGAATCCTCTCCCTCCTCTGAACCCTATGGCACTTGGCTTGAAGAGCTCTTACGGAAATCTTGAGTTGTGTTTTACTTATTCATGTGCATGACATATCTACTCTATGAGATTGGAATCAACTTGATTATGGAAATGATAACTTATTATCTATGCTAGATGTGGCTTGCATAGATTCTGGTACATTACTTTGCACCTAGTGGGTGTTGATTGTTGTAGACATGAATGAATGATTCAGTCGATGCTGATTAATGTCTCTGAGCTTTTGCTCATGCTGCCTTCCCTTTCTGGAAAACCCTTCCCACATCAAGCGTCACTTCCTCCAAGAAGCCTTCCTGGATCTCCAAGCTGCTGGCTCCTATAGCACTCTGGGCCAACCTCTGCCTGATTACTCACCACCACTATTATGCGTCAAAGTTAATCATGACCAATTTCACCCATTTATTTATAAGCTTCAAAAAGCCTAAGATTCCATTCTAGTCATGCTTCTCTTACCACCATCTAGCCCAGTGTTTGGTAATAGTGTGCATTTTATAACTGTTTGTCAAATAGAATGATCTATTCAGAAGCTTCTGGAAGCGTTAGCCCTTGCCACAGAGGACCTGGTTTATTTAGTGTTTCTATCAGGAACTGCCACAATTGTCTTGAGGTCTCACTCCCAGAGGAAACCCAGCATGAACAGCCTTCCCACCCCAAGTTTCGTCACGGATGAAGGAAGGAGCAGGACCAGACGCTCTTTAGGGTCCCTTAGAGCCCCAGAATTCTTGTGTTCCAGGGAATCCCCCGGCAGAATAGATGGCTGCGAGCAAAAGAGGCGAGTGTGGCCCCTCCTCAGCAGGTCTCTAGATGAACCCCAGCCTCTGGAAGGCCTGGACCTGGGGAAAAAGAATTCGCGTCCCTTCAGGGCCCCACGCCTTCCTCTCCTCCAGCACATTTCTCTTTTTCTTGGCCCCACCTTCCCTTTTTCTGCTTCCTCTCTGCTAGCCTCTCCCCTTCTCTTCCTTTCTTTTCTGTTTCTCTTCTCCTACAGGTCCCACCGCACCTTCCCAGTATCGCTGCTTCCCCTTCGCCTACTTCTCAGTCTGGCCAGTCAGATTCACCGTCCTTCTCGGGTCGCCTGCGTTATCTTGCTTTCCTCCCACGCCCCGACACAGGCTCCCTCTCGCTGGCCTCCTCCCTCTCCTCTCTGCCCTGCAGGCAGCAGAGCCTTCTATGACGCCAAGAGGCAGGGAGGTGGGGTGGCGAGGAGTTGGGGAGGCCTGGAGGTAGGGGGTGGGGTGGGGGTGGGGCCTTGCGCAGGCGCCCCGCCCCGCGATGCGTGTGTGAAGGTCGGGGTGGCGGTGACGCGGCGCCGGCGCGGGGAGGGAGGCTGGGCCTGTGGGAGAGGGAGGCGAGCCGACCACTGGGCTGCTGGGCTCCCGCGCCCTCGCGCTCCCCGCCGCCAGCCCAGGCGCAGGCAGGGCGCAGGCGGCGGCGGGCGGCATGGAGAGCCTGCTGGAGAATCCTGTGCGCGCCGTGCTCTACCTCAAAGAGCTCACGGCCATCGTGCAGAACCAGCAGAGCCTCATCCACACCCAGCGAGAGCGTATCGACGAGCTGGAGCGGCGGCTGGACGAGCTGAGCGCTGAGAACCGCAGCCTGTGGGAGCACCAGCAGCTGCTGCAAGCCCAGCCTCCGCCCGGGCTCGTCCCCCCGTCATCCGCCCCGCTGTCGGCCGCTCCGGCCACCGCTCCGGCCACCGCTCCTGCCGCCGCCGCCAGGGCCCAGGAACCTTTCCAGGACAAGGGACAGCGCTCAGCAGCCGCGCCACAGCCCGCGCCCGATCAGCCGCCGCTTCAGCACCACGGACAGCTCCTGGAGCAGCCCCAGCGTGGCCCTGGCAGCAGGGCTCACACACCCCAGTCGCCCCACAAGCATCTGGGGACACAGGGGGCCGTGACTGACAAGGAGAAGGAGCGTCCCCCGAGTTGCTGCGCTGCTGCCGGAGCCCTCCTTCAGCACAAATCCCCCTCCGCCCTCGGCAAGGGCGTCCTGAGCAGGAGACCTGAGTGAGCGGGGAGAGGAGATGGGAGCAAGGGAAGCAAGTGGGTGTGAGGGAGAGACGGGGACGTTGGGTGCGTAGGAGTCTAAAGGACCGGAGTGATGTGGCCTGAAGGCGCCAGAAGTGTGCAAAGGAGATTTTGGGTAAATGAGGGAACGATATCCGTGCTTGAGAAGGTTTTGGGGAAGGTTGGAGCAAAAGGGAGTAACCAGACCATTAGTAGGAGCAAAGGAGGAAGGAAGTGGGTGTTAAGCGATTGGTGATACTGGGAACTGACAGCATTTAAAGGGAGTTAGGCTGGGATGAAGTTCGAGTGAAGATTAAACTGTAGAAAAGAGAACCATTGAAGGAATCTTTTTAAGTGAGAAAAAATTTGGAAGGAAGTTTGGGTAGTAAAAGTATTTGCATGGAGACTGAGATGTGAGAAAAGCTGAAGGCTTGGAAAGAGGCATGTGAAGAGCTTTAAAAAGGCTGGGGCCCAGGAAGAGTAGGACTGGGGTAGAGGGGAATCCAGGAGGCCGGGGACAAACCTGAAAAGCAGGAGTGATGTGGGAAACCAAGGGAGCTGGAGGCAGAGGAAGAGAAAATGTGGCTCTTTAGCTGTTGAAGTGGGAGTCACAGCTAGGAGTGGCTCATTTAGGGAAGCTTTCTCTTCTCTGACCTGAGTGGGCACCCTTCCTCTGAATTCCCGCAGAGCCAAAGAGGTGCAAGGGAACATCCCATCAAACCAGTGGAGGACTCAGGCATGGCTTGAGGGCTCAGTCTGGTTACAGCTTTTTCCTCCAACTCAAGGAGGGTTTTTCATACAGGGTGTTTGGCCGTTGTTGAAAGGGAACAATGACATGGGGGACAGTTGGCAGATGGAGTTGGTATTCAGATGTCATGCCTGTTTAAATCTCCCTGTTAAGGCCAGCAACTGCAAACCTGATTTTCCCTGGTTATCTGGTGATCACTGAAATCTTGTCTTGGGTCCTGAGAGAAATGTTAACCTCTCAGTTCCTAGAACTTCAAGCTCTTTCTTCACTCAGGAGGTCCATGAACTAGGAATACAGGAAGAAGATATGAAAGTGTCTGGGATGTTCTCTCCTCTGTACTGGAAAGGCTGTGGCCATGTCCGCTTCTTTTCTCTGATAGGGAAAGTGATGGAGAGCTAAATAAACAACAGTTCAAGGGAAATTGTCCCTGGTCAGCACCTGACCTTGACAGTGGTGCTGCATAAGGGAATGGGGAGGGGGAGGTAGAGCTGAGAATCTCATCTTCATCCAGGTGCATTAAGTCTGGGAGATACTCGTGAATATTTGCTGTATTCCTTCAAAACTCATTTTCTTTTACCATCTGTGGTAGAGTTAGAGAAGTTGGGTTAGGGCAGGGTAGCTCACAGAGTACGTTGATCAAAACCACGGGATCTAAGAGGTGAAGGTCTAACATCATCTGGCTTGGCAGACTTAAAACATTTGATTCAAGTCCCAAAAAGATACAGTTTTCTACCCCAACTCCCTCAAAACCCCTTTGTACTTAGTTCAGTTTCACATTTTTATTTTTATTTTTTCCTTATCTGGCATAAAAAGCAGAAAGTCAGTTTTCCCTCAATGCCCAAGGTTCAGCAAAAGGCAACATGGTTCCAAGATACTAAGTGGTCTTTTCCCCCACACGAGGGGGTGAATTTTTCCAGTCCCCTTCCCTGAGGGCAGCCACAGCTACCTGGTCATTATGATTTCTCTCCTCATGACCTTTGGTGTCTCCTTTCTCTCCCACAGCATCTCCACTTTCTTTGCATCTCTTCAAGGCACTGTGTGGCCAAGAAGAGTTAAGGAAAGATTATTTTTCTTAGACAAAGACATTGCCATGGCCTTCAGAGTGGCCTACGGAACACAAACCTTTTCACTCAGTTGGTCCTGCTAGGAATCCCGGGATTTAGGAATCATCTGGGCTCCTGTCCAGCCCCACATGTCAATTCTGGAGAGGAATTGTAACATCCTCATCTTTCCTTCTCACCTGTCCTGCTTTTGCTTCCCAAAGGAGCAGAACAAAAATAAGAAATAATTAGCATGGTGGAGCAGAGTGGAAGTTATTGGAATCTTTCACTTAGAAAGTTGCCCCAGGCACTTAACAGTAATGCCTTACTTTCTTCAGATTCTCCAGCTTTTTCTCCTGCTCCCCAAGCCTGCACACCCAGAAACATAGAGACCATAGATGTGCCCGCCTCCCCTCATCCCTGCAGCTCTCTTTCCTTGGATGTGAAAACATGGTAATCTTGGCTGGTTGAATATCTTCTGGACCACTCATTTCTTTCCCCACAGTGGCCCAGCTTCAACCCAAATTTCCCCACAGAGCTCAGGACAGAATCACAATTGCTAATGACACGTTTGGTCCTACCCTGCTCTCTGCCCGTGGCCTGTTTTGTATGTTTGTTCTCCTCTGCCCATAGTTGTCTATGATGCAGGACAAGATGGAACCAGCAGGCAGAGAGAGATCTCCATGGAGAGGAGAGGTGAGGAGGAGGAGAGCAGAGCCAGTAGCCCCCTCCCTGGTATTGCTCCTGGGGAGCTCCCTGCAGAACTGGTTCTCTACTGGGAGTGCTCAAGCGAGAGGAAGAGATGGCACATTGGGTCTTCCGATTGTGGGTTTCCTGTGAATCCTCCCTCATTCTTCTTCTGGCCTCATTTCAGCAAGAACGCAGCCCCAATGAGGTGGCTGAAGAGTGGGTGAGGGTTTCCAGAGGCCAGGCACTCTGGTAGATGCATTATAACCTCACACAGTTTGACTTTTATCCCCAGAACTCCTCTTCCTACCCGATTCCAGGAGCGGCAGAAGCCCTAGAGAACTGGGACTGGAAAATAATGAATCATTTAATTGCCATCTTATCTGCATTAATACATAATCTGGCCTCTCTCCCTCCTTCAGCTGAGGGAGACACAAAGGTGGTGGTCTTGGAGGTCAGTCCAAGAAAGCAGCAATGTGTGGGTGAGTGAATGCAGAGATATTATGGAAGAAAAACATTTGAAGGGTTAAAATTATTTCTCTGCATGCTTCTTGATTCTTGCTAAGCTCTGACCCCCACTGCTTTTGCCTCTTAATGAAAGCAGCAAACATAGCTTCCTCCTCTTTATTTTTTCAATCAAGGCTCACGGAATCTACAGAGTTTATTACTATCCATTTCCTGGCTGGTGCCAGAACCTCAACTTGACCTGACAAATCCTCCTGCCGTGGAAGCACATGAACTTATCTGAAGCTGCTGGCTTCAGTGGCTTCTAAGCACATTTGCCCAACCACCAGTCATGCATTTAGTGTCCATGGATGACAGGGCTTGTCCATGTCTCCAAGGCCACAGGCAGATGATTGCTGGAGGATAAATTCTTGCATCCCAATTCAAATTCATCTCCTACTCCAAATCCCAACCTCAGTATGACTATGAAGTCTGAAGGGCTCCACAGCTCCTGTCTTCTCTCTGTTACATTGTTTCTTCCTTTCACATCCCTCCTCTGCCTCACTACCCTTTTTCCTTCCTTCTCTTCTCCCCTTCTACCTCTCCCTCAAACACTTTATCTCTCCCATCTTCTCTTCCTTCTATCCTTCTTCCACATAAGCTACACAGGGAAATCTCTTTCCTCTCTACCCTTATCCTTTAAACATGAAATCAATCTTGAGTATCTTTTGAGCTCCCTGTTCTCATACTGACTGGAGGCTGGGGACGGCTAGAAGAGTTCTGGATGTGCTTTTTAGCCTGATTTGTCTAAGATGCTAATGGGAACTGGGATCTCTGCTCCTATTGAGTCAGAGTTGCATGCTTGAAGGTGATAGCTCATGACTGGCCCATCCTGGAAACTATTAAGAAAGAAAGTGTGAAGGTCTATCAGTCAACTATATGGATCAAGTGTCCAGTCTATTCAAAACCCTGCACTCAGTGCTGTGGAAAGATTGGAAAGAAGCAAATGGTCCTTGCTCAAAATAAATGAGACACACATCTAGAAAGGTCTAAACAAGGGTAAGCATATTGCAGCTGCCTAGAGCAATCCTCTATCAGAACAGCACAAGGTAAAAAGGGTGAGTATACAAATCATGTTAAGAGCCAAAGAGCAGATTTTCTTCATTGAAGTCAAAGGTTTATGTCAGAATTGTAAGAGGCAAGGATAGCTGGAAAGGGAACAGAAAGTAGAAAATTCAATCCATGGAGATACCTGTTTTGCATGTCTATTTCATTCCAGCCTCTGATGATACAGCCCCCCGCTCATCCTAAGCCCCTCCCCATGAGGCCAAACCCTATCACTACGTGAGGACAGTCTCAACACACAGGGACTTTGTCTACCTTGTGCCCAGAAGGCCTGGTTGCTGAGGTGGCATCGTATGGCCCATGCTCATCAATCTGCCTATCCTCTTGTTCTTCCACTATCCCCAGCAGGGAGAGAGTTTCTAGTCTAAGAAATGGGGCCAGGATGAAGGCTCACTGGCAGAAGGGAGTGTGCGTCTTTTTGTTCATATCTAGAATCTGGCATAGTGTGGCCACTTGCAAAGATTTGCTGCCTTTTGCCTTTCTGAAGGCCTAGGTCACTGCTCTTCCTTTCTTTTCATCCAAAAATAATGCATTTAATAGAACCAAGTCATCCCCTGATCTCTGGGAAACCCTGATTGTCTCACTCCTTCTTACCAGCCTCCATGCCGTGTTCCATACCAGCTCCCTCTTTCCTCCCTCCCAATCTCTCCCCAGACCAACACAGTGAATGCCACAGGGCCTCACAGAGGCATCCTGGTACATTTTCCCGCTGGCCCAAAACCAAGCAAAAGAAACAACAGTTGGTCCTGCTGATTCAGCAAATCTCTGTGCAGCCTGAGTTTCAAAGGTCACTTATGAGAAAAGGCAGCTGGGGTCAGGGCTGGATGGAGAGGGAATGGAAGGGAGGGTAACATTAAAAAAGAGGGAAGGGCTGGGACAAACATCGGGGCTCACAATCTGGAAGGAGACTCAACTCCTGAATTTACACACCATGTAAAGATTTTTAGACAAGCTGCCTTGTTGGGAAGCCTGAACATCTTTTTTCACTGGAGCCTAAGCATATCTCAGTGACCCTGGGCACAAGGCAATGGCAGCTTAGTAAGGAGTTCTTAGTAAGAGGCCCTGGGGACACTCTCACTGCACCTAGCAGATTCTCAAATGTGAGGCCATCTGGCAGGGTTTCCAAGGCTTGGGCCACTGCAGCAACTTGCTCCTCTGCTTCTGGAAAAGCACAAAGTGCAGGTTTCCACAAAGGCTCCAAAGGGTTGCTGATTTCCATGGAAGAAAGGGGTGGTCATCTTTATTTCAGTCAATGAGGGCATTAACGAAAAGAAAGGGAATCAGGGCCAGGTGTGGTGGCTCACGCCTGTAATCCCAGCACTTTGGGAGGCTGAGGCGGGCAGATCACAAGGTCAGGAGATGGAGACCATCCTAGCTAACATGGTAAAACCCCGTCTCAACTAAAAAAATACAAAAAAATTAGCTGCGCATGGTGGCGGGCACCTGTAGTCCCAGCTACTCTGGAGGCTGAGGCAGGAGAATGGCGTGAACCCAGGAGGCAGAGCTTGCAGGGAGCTGAGATCGTGCCACTGCACTCCAGCCTGGGTGACACAGCGAGACTCCATCTGAAAATAAAAAAAAAGAAAGAAAGAAAGGGAATCAGGAGTAAGTCAAGGGCAAAGCTAAATCTTTCAGGCTGAAAGGAATTTCAGGTAACCACTGGATCACACAGTGTTCAAGATCTAGGTGGTTGAGAACATGGGCTTTGGGCAAGCACACCTGGGGAGAAATCTTGATACCTCCACAGCTGTGAGACCTCGCCTTCATTGTTTACTTTCTTTTAGCCTCTGTTTTTCCACTTATAAAATGGGGGAAATATCTACCTTAAAGACTGTTGTAAAGTTTTAAAAATTACATATAATTTATTTAGTACTGTTTGGGGTATATAGTAAGTGCTCAATAAATTGCAGTATTTCTACAGATAAAGAAACCAAGATGGGCAGATCAGTTGAGGTCAGGAGTTTGAGACCTGCCTGGCCAACATGGTGAAACCCTGTCTCTACTAAAAATACAAAGTTAGCCAGGGATGGTGGCCAATAGTAGTCCCAGCTACTCCGGAGGCTGAGGCAGGAGAATCACTTGAATCTAGGAGGCTGAGGTTGCAGTGAGCTGAGATTGCGCCATTGCACTCCAGTCTGGGCGACAGAGCAAGAACTCCATGCCCCCCAAAAAAAAGAAAAAGAAAAAGAAAAAGAAACCAGGGCCCAAGAAAGATAAGAGGTTCACCTGTTGTCAGATGACAGTGACAGACTAGAATGCAGGTTCACGGTTTCTTCTACACTGCCAGGCCACCTTTCTACATATGCTCTATTCTCATTTACCCTCTACCTCTGGCCCATGTGCACCCAAGCCATTCCAGACACAGGAATGTTGAGTGTACCTTGAAAAGCAACCAGCAGCACAAATCCACCATCCCTCTGTGATCTCTAATGCTGTCTCACAAATTTCTAGTTGGCAAAGGCTTCTTGAAACCCAACTAAAACCTCTTCTGTTGCATTTTAAGATTATTTGCACTTCTCTTAAGGATACCAAGAGATCTGAGTTATCACCCGATGCCCCGTGGTGAGAACAATCACCCCATTTCCTAATTAGCAAAATTACAGTCTCATCTAGGAGAAGGTACACTGACTTGTCAAGGACAAAAGTGGAGAGTGAGAAGGGAAATGGCATCTGAACCCAGGAAGTGCTTCCCACTTCTTCGGAATGAGGCTGAATCAATTTCTCCAAGTTCCTCCTTCCTAGGGATGGAAGGTAGACCTGTACTTTTCTGGACTCTGAGGTCAGAAAGCTGAAAAAAACAACAGGGAGGGACTAAGAGGCCTGATGTGTGGTTGTGGGTTTTCTTCTCTTAAAGACTTTTCTTACATGAGATATCTTCCAGGAAAATGAAAACAAATGAAAAAGAAAAGATGGTGGCCTCCTAAAATTCTCTCCCAGGGTGTTTGTGACTGTGAGGCCACCACAGGCAAAGACTGCTGATGTGTGTGTGTGCTGGGGTGGAGGTGGAGGGCAGACTGTTTTGCTGTTGCTCTTTGGTTGGAATAAGGGATCTGGGAGGGTTATGTAACTCTTCAAGACTGGTGTGTGTGCTGAGCGGCACCTTTCTTCCCCGGCAGGTGGGCTGCTATGGTGATGTGGGCAGCCTGTCCAAGTCCCTGCCCAGAGAAGGGCCCCATGCTCTGTGCTGGCATCAGACCATTCCCTCTAAGCCACAGCTTCAGGGGCTAGAGGCTTTTACGAGCTGGGCCACGGTCTCCTAGCCCCATTGGGGAGTTAACCAAATATCAGAGCTAGAAGGATTCTTTAAGGTAACCTGTTCAAACTTCTCATTTGGCAAATGAGAAAACTAAGGCCTGAGAAGGAAGTGACTGTTGCTTCCAAACTAGCTAGTGTCAGAACTAGGTTTAGAGCTCAGATTTTCTTAACTCTTCATCCACTGCTCTCAACATTATGTGATGATGGACCAAAAGAGCCAGTCAGGGCTGCTTCACGGGTGTGCGAGGCCAAACTTGCAGCTAGTCCCACAACCCCAAGGAGGTCCCTGTGCCTTCCAGAATATCTCGACTATGCTAATAATTCCACAATCAGAGATGACGTTAGGTACTTCAAGGTTATCCTCCTTGTCTAAATGCAAATTCTTCTAGGAAGGGGGAAAAATCAACACATTTAGCCTTATCAGTCTTTTATACTTTAGTGTGAAAGAGTTTATTTGAGCAATTTCCCAGAGAAGGGTTTGGTAAGAGGGGAGGATACTGTGGTAGCAGTGGTTAACTAAAGGCCAGGGAAGGAGGCTGCTAAGGAGCTGAAGGGCTCATGAGGGAGGCAGTTCAGAGTCTAAATGTATTTTTAGCTCAACTAAATTCTACAGAGAATTGGAATTGCCTTGTTTGGCTCTGATAAGGAAAGGGGAGGGACACAGGGCACTTCCACTGACTGGTCATGGAATAGTAAGTCTTTGGGCTGTAGAAGGGATACTTTCCCAAAGAACTTCATGTGTGGAAGTCATAAAGCAAGAAGTTAAAGAGCATCATGATGTGCGATAAGCTTGTTTGCTCCTTTCTAGGATCTTAAAATAATTTTTTGGATGGTGAAATGTCACATGACTCTGTTGGGGTTTGCTATGGGGCAGGAAGATGTGGGCAGGAAGAGCTGGCAGGCAGCAGAGGTTGGTGTCGCACGAGCCTGAAGGGGATGGGAGATGAGAGTCAAACTCAACACCTAGAAGGTGCATGATAAATACTGGTTGAATACATAAACTCTCCGTCTGTAGGGCCCAGGCAGGCTCATGGATTGTTGAGTGGAGGTGGGTTGTGGTATCAGGGCTGAGGAAGAGTTGGGCAGAACGGAGGACCCCTGGGTCCAAGAGCACAGCTCACTGTCCTGCAGCTGAGCTCATGTGGAAAGCTGGACTCAGAGGCTCGGCTCTTCAGGCTGGTTGGGGTGCGAGAGGGATGAAGGATGAGGGGAAGACTGCCCCCAGCAATAAACAGAACCGACCCCAATCCTAGCTATGAGCAGGGAGAGCCCTCTACTCCCTCTGCCCCCAGCCTCTGACCAGTCTGTCAGCCTGGGAAGCTGCATTAAGAACAGATCTCTGCAGTGAGCGTTTCATCACACATGCACACACACACACACACATACACACACGCGCACGGCCTTGTCAGCAGGTGGACTGAGAAATGGGCAATGGGCCTATGAAGGCAGGAGGGAAAGGAGGCTTGCATTGTGGCCATATCTCTGGGGGAAAAAAGAGGAAAGAGCTGGATTCCGGGGTCATGAACCAGCAGCACCCAGATTCCAGGCCCCTTACTCCTATCTCTCAACCAGGGAGGATCAGCTGTGTTCAGGGAAGTGTCAATACCGTGACGGGAGGGTGAGCAGGTGGTGCACAGGCGTTTGTGGACCTGAGTGGGCACGACTCTGCGTGGGCAACTGTGTGTTACTGACTTGGGCTGGGGGAGTTGGAGGACAACCCACACTATACTGAAGATGCATAGGCTTCACAGCAAAGATCAGCATAGCTTTATCTCAGTATCTCCCAGTGACCCCTGGCCTGGTCACACCATCAGCACTCCCGGTTCCTTCTCCTTTCTCTGCATGAAGTGTTTCATCTCCATTGGCTATACCCAGATCCTCCTGGGTCTTCCCCTCTGTAAAATGGGGCAAGTCTACCACGCCTCCATACCCACTCTGTCTGGAGCATGCAGGAGACCAGGCCCCAGAGGAGTGAGCTCCTGGGAAGAAGGCTGTGTGGAAGGGGACAGGCACAGGGGCTGTGCCACTGGAACTCTATGGAGGTATAGTGTCTGGAAGCTCAGGTACAGGGCGGCGAGACACACAGAAAGCTGTAGTGTGATTTTCCCTGCAGGATATCTTGGCCTAGCTGTGGCCAGGGCCTGGTGCCAATGACCTCTCAGGTCAAACCAGCCAACCACTTGCCTCCAATCAGGAATGCACGCCCCATCACAGGCAGAGAGACAAGGGAGTTCCACAATTTCTTCCTTGATGAATGATTCCTATCTACCACAATTTTCATTCAATGCATCAAATCAACCAATGATTATTTAAAAACAGCAGCTACAAAACCTCGGCAAAGCGGGTGGGAATTTCCTGCTTGGGTCTAGTCTCCGTGTTTCCTGTGCATAGCCTGGTCTTTACCCTGGATGCTTCCGAACGGGCATCATCTGGCATCTCTGACATTCTTGACGCTGCTTAACGCATGGTAAGAACCCATCAGAGAAAGCCAAAGGGATTTCCAGAGACAGGTAGAGGCACTGCGCTGGGCAGCACCAGGGAGGAATATTATCTTTTCAAGCAGCTGGACTCTGACCTAGAAGCCGGAACTCCTGAGTACTGAGGTCAGCACCTCTCTCACACACCCCCAGCCATAAGCGTGAGGCAAACCCCTCCCCTTCTCTGGGCCTTGATTTCCCCTCCTGCTCAATGGGGACGTTCTTGGTCCTCCTTCTGCCCACTCTACCAGGTCGCCAAGTCTGGCGAAGCAGAGCTGTCTGGGGGTCACCGCAGCAGGAAGGACCGAGCTTAGATACGAAAAAAGACTTCTAAATGGCAAGAGCCACAGAAAGGACGCTCCAGCTGGCTCAGGAGAGGGGGCTCTCTCCCTTTCAAGAACAAAAGGTGGCCCTGGGGCAGAACGAGGTAAATTCTGCAAGGACTTCCACATCTAAGACCCTAGAGATCTCCAGTCGGCTCCCTCCGACCATGAATGCGTAAAACCCGGGAGCAGCAGGAGGGGAGGGCTGGGGTGCAGCTGGCCTCCCTGGGGTGTCCCCTCAGTCCCTCCGCCCCCGACCCTCGCCGGGCCAGCCTGGCGAAAGCCTTTCCTCCTCTGTGCGCGCTCCCCGGGCTCCTCCGTGGGGAGGGAACGCGGAATCGGGATCTCGGCTGCGTGGCGGGCTGGCTAGCAGCCGGCAGGCGAGAGGGAATCTCCCGGCCCACGCGCCCCCTCCCAGCGTCCAGCCTCACGCTTCCTCACGGGGGCGGCGGCGAGGACCCGCACCCCGGCGCGGGGAAACCGCGTGCCCACAGCCTCCCCGCGCGCCCGCCCCCGCCGCGCCGGCCCGCCCCGCCCCGTTGAGGAAGGCGGCTGCTGAGTCACCCACTAAGGGAAGCGCCGCCCCCGCGCCCCTCGTCCCCCGCCCCCCGCCCCCCGCGCGGAGCGCTCCCCACCGCCGCTGCCCGCTCCCACGCAGCCTCCCGCCCACGGTGTCTGGGGCCTCCCGGCGCAGGGCGCCGCCTCCTCCCGCGTTCCCAGCCCGGGGAGCAGCGGGGCCCCGGAACTTCCCAGGCCTTCGGGCTGGGTGCTGGGTGCTGGGTGCTGGGTGCTGGGTGCTGGGTGTGCGCCCCTCCTCGGCCTCCGTGGGCCGCAGCCAGGGCTAGTGTGATGGTGTGAGTAGATTCCCTTGGAGAAGAAGGGGACATTGAGGCGGGGGCGGCTAGGAGGGGTCGGGGATGAGGACGGTGACACCGAGGTACAAATTCTACTCAGCATCCACATTTCCCGGTCTTCCTTGTACCCAAGACACCTCAGCAAAAAAATAAATTTAAAACTCCCAGCCTTATCTTAGCCTTCCATGTTTATATTTGTGCTTTATCGCATCACAGTCTTAGAATTCCCAGGGCTGTAGGTCTCCTTAGCCTACGGTGCAGCATAATAGTTCTGAGTAGGGCCCTGGGTTTGAATCTCGACTCAGTCGTTTACTAGCTGTGTGATCTCAAGCAGTGAGAGCCTCGCGTTTCCCGTTCGTAAAATAAGAAATACGAATAGTACCACCCTCCTGAGATTGCTGGAAAATTCAGGGGTGATGCCAGTAAAGCGTCAGGCAAGCCAAGTGCCTGGCATGCAGTGAGGGCTCGGCGCGTGGTAGTTGCTGTCATTTTGGGACCCTTCCAGTGGCAGAAAGTGCTCTTTGAAGGTGAGAGGCCTTACCGCCCCCCACCCTGACCCCAGCATCTTCTAAGGGGCTCTGAACAGGACTCCTTCCCTGTTTGATTTCACACCCTTTCAAATATTTGAAGGCAGATAGCCATCCTTCCCTTCCCTTGCCTTCCGGTCCACTGACACCCCTCCCCCATCTCCTTTCAGGAGAACATACCTGATCCTGGCACTTCCTGCTCCTCATGGTTCTGCGGGTGGCTCTGCTTCACCCGGGTCACTGCTCTCTGAGAACACAGGAGCTGGGAGTGAGCCCTGCAGCGCAGGGGCTGTGGCCAGACCAGCTTTGGGCACAGGGAGGCCCTCCCTCACCCCCTGCCTAGCTTTGGATGGTGGCTAGGGACCCACTGGCTTTCTCAGCCCCAGCCACAGATGGGACGTATCACACACGAGGTCAGCTAAAGCCTCAGGGCTCTTTCACTTGAAGGATTCTGGCTTCTGGCCACCTGTACTTGTGCAGGTGGCTTTTAACATATACACAAAATTGCTAATGTAATTTGCTTTTAATGTAATTCACCTTTTCCTTTCTTTAAGAGATGGTGACTGTGTCACCCAGGCTGGAGTACAGTGGCACAATCATTGCCCTCTGCAGCCTCGAACTCCTGGGCTCAAGTGATCCTCCCACCTCAGCCTCCTAAGTAGCTAGGACTACAGGCATGCATCACGACACCTGGCTAATTTTTTTTTTTTTTTTTTCTGTAGAGACGGAGGCCTCCCTATGTTGCCCAGGCTGGTCTCGAACTCCTGGCCCCAAGCAATCTTCCCAATTCAGCCTCCAGAGTAGCTTGATTTACTCTTTTCAAATAGACAATACATTGACCTAGTACAAGATTTAAAAGAAAAGAGTTTACAGTGAAAAGCATCTCCCCTATCCTTGTTTCCTAACCACTCGGATTCCTGCCCGCCCCACACCTTCCAGCAACCACTATTATTTCTCATGTCTTTCCAGCTATATGTACATTTAAGCAAAATCTTTATTTCTTTTTACAGAGATACTAGTATACTATATGCTGTTCTGCACCTTGAGTTTTGTTCCCTAATAATGTATCTTAGTGATCTTTCCTTATTAAATATAAAAAGAGCTGCCACATTCTTTTTTAATAGCTGCAAAATATTCCACTGTATGGCTGTGAAGCTAGGTCCTTTCTGCTGTCTGCTGAGAGTTTTGGAAGGCAAGTAATTATTTAAGGTGGGCTTTCTGAGGGCCAAAGGGGGAGGAAGCAGGTATTATTGAGCAGCTGCATTTGAACTTGCCTCTCCGGCTGACGTGCTGCTGCAGCCTCCTGTAGACATGGGTCAGTTGCAGCAGAAATACGATTCGGCGAGTGCTTCTCAGTCTGAAAACTCTAGCTTGGTTCACTTTTGCTCCCCGGGGCTCCCTTTGTTGTCAGCAGTCATCAAGTTTGGGGGAGCCATCAGGGTGTTATCATCTGGCTCAAAACCAGCTGAAGGTGAGTCCTACAACCACATCAATTTCTGGAAGCCTTTCTGGACCGATCTGATAAATAAATAGATGTTCTTATAGCCTCACTCCTTACTTTTCACCCCAGGTTGAGCACACACCAGTCCTTGCTAAGAACGAAATTAATTCTTTATTCTTGTGGCTTAGAAAAGCTTGTTTTCTTCTTTCTGTAAGTATATATTTTCCTGGCATCTGTATTCTTCCTTTCACTTAACAAATATTTATTATCTGCTGTGTGCCAGTTACTATTCTAGGCCCCGGGGTATAGCAGTGAACAAAAAAACTCCCAAATTCCTTTATGAAGCTTACAGACAAACAAGATCACTAATGAAAACTTATAGTGCATCTGATGGGATAAGTGCTCTGGAGAAAAAGCAGAGAAGAGACCCGGAGTAAAGGAATCTGCACTTTCAAACTGGGTGCCCTGGGGAGACAGCACCTGAGCAAAGTCCTGGAGGAGGGGAGGGGGGGAGTTCTGTGGCTGTCTGGGGACGGGCGTTCCTGGCAGAACGAACAGCTAGCACAGAGGCCAAGGGTGGGACCCTACCAGGTTGTTCAAGTAAGACAAGGGCCGAGAGCACAGGGAGAGGCGTCTGAGGCCAAGTCAGAGAGATTGTTGGGGCTTGGGAAGGTAGGAGGGTGCAGGGGCGTAGCAGATCTTGTAAGAGATTCTCAACTGGGATTTCCAGGTCCACCAGGGAGCATTTGGAAATGTGTGGGCACATTTTAGTTGTCACAATGGCTGGTGGGGCTTGGGTGAGGAAGGTTGTTGTTCTGTGGCATGCAGTGGTAAGGGCCACGTCAAACATCCTGCAGTCGGTGGGACAGACCACACAGTGAAGAATTTTCCTGCCAAAAATGCCCCTGTTTCTTGTTGAGGGCATTGGAGTCCGTTAGGAAGTGTCTGGCTTTTACCTTCAGAAAAACTAGGAGCCAGTGGATGACTTTGAGCAGA
Source organism: Pongo abelii (assembly GCF_028885655.2). Classification (NCBI taxonomy): domain Eukaryota; kingdom Metazoa; phylum Chordata; class Mammalia; order Primates; family Hominidae; genus Pongo; species Pongo abelii. The sequence goes on from NC_071995.2 coordinate 112,082, forward strand.
GGGTGCTTAAAAGGAACTTGAGATGCTGGTTTGAGAATAGACTGAAGAGGGAAGAAAGACAGAGGCAGGGAGTTCGGATAGAAGGTTGTTACATAGCCCAGGTAAGAGATTCGGGTAGAAGGTTGTTACGTAGCCCAGGTAAGAGATTCGGGTGGAAGGTTGTTACGTAGCCCGGGTGAGAGATTCGGGTGGAAGGTTGTTACGTAGCCCGGGTGAGAGATTCGGGTGGAAGGTTGTTACGTAGCCCGGGTGAGAGATTCGGGTGGAAGGTTGTTACGTAGCCCGGGTGAGAGATTCGGGTGGAAGGTTGTTACGTAGCCCGGGTGAGAGATTCGGGTGGAAGGTTGTTACGTAGCCCGGGTGAGAGATTCGGGTGGAAGGTTGTTACGTAGCCCGGGTGAGAGATTCGGGTGGAAGGTTGTTACGTAGCCCGGGTGAGAGATTCGGGTGGAAGGTTGTTACGTAGCCCAGGTAAGAGATGCTAGTAGCTTGGACCAGGGTAGTAGCAATGAAAGTATGATCTGCAGCGAAGACAACAGTACTTCCTGAGGGATCAGTGTGGGGTGTGAGACAAACGGGAGTTGAGGATGAGCTCAAGGTTTGGAGCCAAAGTTATTAGAAGGATGGGATGGAGAAGTCCATGGGGGCTGAGGAGGGTTTGAGTGTTTGACGGATGGCGTTTGAGACAGCTCTTAGATGTTTGAGAGGAGATGTGCAGTAGGCATTTGGAATGGGCTGGAGGTATAACTTTGGGAGGCTTTTAAAGCCTTGAGACTGGGCCATGCCACCAAGGAGTGACAACAGAAGATGAAAGAGGCCCAGGGCAGATCTGCAGTGCATACAACACTAAAAGGTGGGCATGGGAGCTGAGAAGGAGCACCCAGAGGGAGGAAAACAGCCAGGAGAAGCACCTAGTGTTCTGGCAAAGAGCGTTTCAAAGGCTGCTGAAATGTGGAGGATGCAGACTGAGAACTGTCCATTAGCTTTAGCAACATTCAGGTAATTGGTGACCTTGAAAAGCGTAGTCTTGGGAGTGGATTTGGAGGCTTGATTAGTGGGTTTGAGAGAGAAGGGAGGAGAGACTTTAGAGACAAATCAACCAAATAGAACATGTGGACCCTTGATCTGGCTTGATTTAGACAAAGCAATTGGAACTAGACATTTTTAAGACAGTTGGGGAATTTGAACATAGATGAAGTATTAGGTGATGTTAGAAAATTGTTAATTTAGTTAGGTATGATTATGATACTCATATCTTTTTAAAGTTCTTACCTATTAGAGGGATACATTGTGGGTGAAATGATATTTCTGGGGCTTGCTTTATAGTACTGTAGCAAAAAAGTTGGGAAGTAGAAGACTGGCAAAATATATGTTTGAAATTTCCCTAATAAAATGTGTAAAAGATGCCAGAATGGGAGGAATTGTAGAAAGCTCTGATGAGTTTTGCTATAAAGAGAAGCAAGGAAATGGGGTGACAGCTGAAGGGACGAAGCAGGTTCAAGACAAAGGATTGTTCTTTAAGATGGGAGAAGTCATAGCATGTTTGTTTCAGCAGCATGTCAGCTAACTACACATGCTGACCGTCCACCGCAGCAAAGGCCCTGTCCTAACTCCTGTAGGGAAACTGAGAATGACTACATCACTCCTGGAGGAAAGTCATCATTTAATGAAAGCTAACATGGACCATGCACTTACTGTGAGTGAGGCACGGTGTTAAGCACTTTACAAACTTTCTCTCAATGTGTCCTAATAACACCTTCCTGAGCTAGGCTCCATTCTGTATTCCAAGCAACATGAGGTTGCTTGTGCAGATTCACACTCAGCCAGTGTGACCCTGGCAGGCAGTGCTCCTAGCCTCTACTCTCCATGGCCACCCCGCAGACAACTACAGCAACATGCCTCCAAATCTCCAGGAGAAGTTTTTTCCAAATCCACATGGCCCAGCCTCAGCCCTGGAGACTGTTGTTCAGCAGGGGTTAGGGGAAAGAAGACAGCCACAAATGCTTGCAATGAGGCTCTCAGGAGGTTCTGACGCAGCTCCCTGCTGGAAAACCATTAGGATATATCAGCCTGGGCACACTCACTTATCATCGCATACACCAGGGTTCACACCGGTGCTGTGAGTAATTAGGCTGGCTGAGGCTAGGGAAAAAATTAAAATGTGATGAGCTGGGCTGTACAGGAGAAAGCAGAGGAGGGCAGCTGAGCGTGGCATTGTCATTTAGGGATGGGAAATTCTGTTTAGGCTCCTCAAGGGCAAGAATCATATGTATACATTCATTTTACAAGTATTTGTTGAGCACCTACGGCATGTCAGGGGCACAGGGATTCGCAGTGAACAAGTCAAACAAAGCCCCTGCCGTCATGGAGCTCCCATTCAAGAGGAGAAGGCAGATATTTAACAAGAAAATTCACACACATATAACAGAAATTCCCAAGGACTAGAAGAAAAGTACGGGGGTGGCTCGGGGGAAGATAGCTCTGAGGAGAAGTCCTCACTTAGGGGGTGGCATCTGAGCAGAGAGATGAAATAAAACAGAGCACGTGAAGACCTCAGAGGAAAGCATTCCGTGTAAAGGCCCTGGGGCTGAAGGAAAGGCATGTGTTCAAAGAACAGAAGAAGGGAAGGGGGGCCAGAGGGGAGCAAGAGAGAGAGGAAAGAGACAGGGACAGGAGATGGCGTCACAGTGGGCCTTCTGAGGGAGGAGTTTGTGGGGAGAGAGGTTGATGGGAAGGCGGGCGGGGGGGTGGGTTGAGCAGTGGAATGATGTGATCCACAATAGAAAACAGAGCTTAGGGGTTCAAAGGCAGAGAAGGGAGAGCAGTTCAGCAGGGAGCCCCGGAGCGCCGTGCACCCTCATTTGGTGTCCACTCATTTATCCAACCTTCCTTTCAACATCCACGTACTTGATTTCTGCTGTGTGCTCGACATTGCTGTGCATTTGTTATCCCATTTATCCACATGATACTGACGGGAAGATATTACAATCCCTACTTCACAGAGGCAAACTGAGGCTCAAAGAGGTTAAGGTGATCCACCCAAGGTCACACAGCTAAAGTGACATCTTCAGGATTCATGTGTGAGCCTCTTACACCCTGGCATAGCTGTCCTCACTGTAAGAGGAGTCCCCTGTGGTGTGGGAAGTGCTTCCCCCAGGCAAAGCCTAATCTGGGACAGAGACCATTGTTCAGGAACAGAAAAGCTGGTGGCATCGTGCCCATATGACAGTTGTTCACGTTGCTGCAGCTCTGAATTTGGCCCGTGGCCCACTCATCTCAGTGCCCAGCCTGGCAGGACTGGGCTTGATGACTGGCAGAGTACCACCCACGTGTAGCCACAAGATGAATGGTTTACAGGTCCCCATGGGACATCACATCCCTGCGTGGCCCATATGGTCAGGAGGGTTCACATAGTGGACAAAACATCCTTGTTCTCAGCTCTGCATGTGTGCATGTATGCATGCACATGTGTGCACAGGCAGGGTTGTATGTGAGAATATGTATGTGTGTATGTATGTATGTATGCATTTACAAATCCAGGAGTGTGCACACATGTGCAGGATGGTGTGTGCATAGGTTTGGGGCATTTATTTAGGACCTATGTGCATTGTTATAAGAGCTCTGAATGAGTGCATGAAGTGAAGCATGCATGTATATGTGTGTCCACCAGGAGGTACGGTTGTATGTTTGTGTGTACACATCTTTGTGCACCCAAGCAGGTGTGTATGAGTATGTTGAGCATTTGGGTTTAGCAGATTCACCAGAAGCAAACAGCTGTTTTTGTGGGTACGTGAGGTACCTAAGCAGTCTATGCTAGGTCAGTTGAAGCTCTGGAATTGGGGATTGGCTGGGTAGGTTTTGATGTTTCTGTCAAACTTCAAGAGTCTGACTGTGCTATGAAGGGCAAGATCAAGCCTCTTCCACTCACAGCCCAGAGGCCGCCTCCTCTGCAGATGCCTGGGGTCAAAGGGTGCAGTGAGAATGGATGCCAGAAGCAGAGCAGCAAGAAAAGTCAGAGCTGTGGGTCCTCGGGAGGTCGTCAAACCTCCGTTAGCCTCAAATGGCATTAATAATAATAATGACATTAATTATCATTAGTATAATATTTTTCCATGGGATTACTCTTAGGATGTTCAGAAATGTTTTTTAAATCAGAAACATGCATAAATGCGGTGTTGCTATTGGTCAGGACTTGCCTTCACCATTCCTGGAGAAACACTGCGTGCCCACAGCTGATGAAGGGTGGGTTAGGAATGCTGTGGAAGCATGCTGCCCTGGCGATGTGAGGCAGGACTTGGTGCGGAGCAGCCTCAGAGCCTGGCAGAGGCCCAATGGCCTTGATCCGTCCTCTCAAGCTGGCCTTGCCTAGCTGCCAGGCACCCATCTGCCAGGTAATACAGAGATCTCTTGTGAGGGAAGCTGGCAGGATGCAGCCACGGGCCCAGCTCTGCAATTCGTGCTATGCTGCCATGCCTGGCACTAGGAGCCCTCTTGGCTCCCTGCAAAGTCTGCTGGAGTTCAAAGAACTAGGCCTCAAGCTGGGCAACTAAATGGCTCTGGCATTTCTGACAGTGCCACCCTGCTGGGCAGGAAGAGCAAGAGTGGCATGGAGCTCGAGGACTGACAGGAAGCTGTCACTGTTCTGGGACTGGGCTGAGTGGCGGGGTGAGCATGGCCAAAAAGGAAGCTAAGGCCTCCTGGCACGCTTAAGTTATAGCCTGGGTTTCCTGTTCTGAGTTAAGCTCACCCAAGACTGCCAGGTAGATGCCGAGGCTGTGATATTGAGCAAATATCTTAAACTCTCTGAGCCTCCTTATCTGTAAAATGAGGATTAGTTATAGAGATGTTGTACTGCCTTGAGCGTGTGTTGATACTGATGAGTAGGTCTGTGTCTCTAGCATGTATTGTGCCTTTGTTTCCAGGCATGTGCATGTTTCATATATGTGCACGCTTAATCCCCCATTTCTGTCCAGCACCCTTAGGAATCCGGATTTATTCACACATTCAGTCAACAAACCATTTCTGCTCGAAGCCATGTGCCAGGCTATGCTCTGTACTGGATGTAGAGATGAATTGGTCACAGGCATGGCTCTGGAAAACTCATTCTAGTATAGGGAGATATGACATGTATATAAACATCAGTGATATCGTGTGGAAATAATAGATGTTGCATTCCACTAGTGTCTCAGGGAAGCTACTGAAGGAGCTCAGAGGTGGGCACTTCCGGCCTAGGTGGGGCAGAGGCCAGCAGGGTTGGGGGTGAGCACAAAACAAACAAGGGAAGGCTTTGTGGGGGAAATGTCTTTGGCACTGGACTCTGAAGGCTGGGCAGATTCTGGATGTCTAGATTTCGGAGAAGCCTGGGATCACTGGCTGAGATGGCCATCACCTTTAGCCTGTTTCCTAATTGTAGCATGATGATATGGATACAGGCTTTGCTGTCCCCATAATACTGTGAGGCTTTGGAGTGTGCAGTAATCGGGTCTGGGACAGTGAGGGCATACTCCTTGGACCAGGCTCAGATCTAAGCATTTTAGATCTGTTAGCTCATTTGCTCATCACAATAAGCCTTAGAGATAGATGCTGTCAGTATCCTATTTTATGAGTAAGGAAACTGAGGCTCAGGCAGGCAAAGATATTAACAGGAAAATAGCAAAGATGGACTTTGAACTCCAGACAGCTCCTGCCTACCCCATATCAGCGTACGGCCTAGTACAAGCATTTTTCTGTGTGTGCCTGCTCTGTGCTAGGTATTGTACTAAGCATAACACAGGTATCTTGTTTGACCTTCACAACAACCTGATGAGGTCATTTCTTGTATGATCTCCCTTTTACAGTTCAGGAGACCGAGGCTGAAGAAGATCAGATGATCTGCCTGTGATTCCACAGCCATCTCTTGGAAGGGCAAGGATGCCATGCAGGTCTTCCCAGATCCTTAGATCCGGGAAGGCCTACTGGCTCTCCATGAAATTGTGCTCTCTCCTGTGCTGCGAGAAAGGGCCTCCATGAAATTCCTTCCCCAAAGTGTTCCGTGGCTCCCTCTCAGCTATATGCAGGTGTACTCCTAGGACCAGAGGCAAATAACCAACAACATGCTGTGAAAGCTACCTCAAAACTCAAAATAACAAAACAGATCTCGTTTTGCTCAGAAATCTGTAGTTTTGGCAAAGCTTATTGGGGACAGGTTTTTTTCTGTTCTGCATCATATCTGCTAGAGGGGCTTGGAGGCTGGAGGTTCATTATCAGGATGGTCATCAAGTGGCTGTCAAGCTGGGGCTGGCTGTTGGTTCCTTTCCATGCATGCCTCTCCATGGAGTCATTTGGGCTTCCTCCCAGCATGAAGGCTGATTCCTCTCATCACCGTGCAAAAAAAGTACTAGGAAAACCAGGGCAGAACACTTCTCTGAAAGTCATGGGAGGGGTGTGTTTCAAATAGGAGATTTGGGCCAACGTATGCTACAGAAAAGTGAAGTCAGACACTGAGAAGTTCTTAGATTTGGCAACTAGGAGATCACTAGGGACCTCCCGAGATTAAATTCTGCTAGGCCTCTGGGGGAAGAATCCAGATGACAGCAAGTTGGCAAGAAATCAAGGTGAAAGGAAGCTCACACAAGCAGACAACTCTTTTTGGAAGACTGACTGCAGAAAGAAAAGAGAGTTGTAACCAGGGGAGCGGAGTTGTAGGGAATAATCATGGTTTTAGGATGAGAGATTTGAGCATGTTTATATGCTGAAGAAAAGGGGCCTATGAAAATAATGACATTGAAGACCAGTGGGGGAGGAAAAGGGGTAAAGATCGATAGGGCTTGGAGAGAAGGCAAACAGCTCTTCCTTGAGATCAAAGGTATCAGAAGTAGGACACATTCATAACAGCTACCATGTATTAAGCCATGTTCTGTTGTAAGGGCTTTCGAAGTGTTTTAACTCATTTCATCCTTATACAATCCTTTAAAGAAGTTCTGTTGTATAAGTGCAGTTAGGTAGGGTTCCTCAGGAAGGATTCTCACAGGCTTCACTAAAAGGAGGACTACGGCGGGCCCTAGCAGGGAGGGGCAGGCAGCCCCTCTCTAAGGCCAGCACGACTGGACACGGCAGAGCTGGCTTCAGTAGTTGCAGCAGGAGGGTTTCGGGTTAGAAGCATGTTTTCTCAACTATTTCTTTAAAAAGGAAACTCATTTTTTTCAAATTAAACCTAATAGATATTCCTAAGACATAAAACTAACCAAATCAGAGCTTCGTTAGTTGAACAGAAGGTTCTGTGCTCTGCCTTCTCCATTCTCCTCTTAACCTTAATATGGTCCCTGCAGCAGCTGGTGGGGCACTGGGCCTCTTCGGAGTACAGGAGAAAAAACACTGGGTTACTGCAAGACCAAACTCATACTCTTTTATGAACATCTGAAAAACGTACAGTGTGTTCTCAGGAAGAACCTCACTGAATAATAAAGGGGCAGGTCACTGTTTTCCTAGGACTCTGTTATCCTTTTTTTCCTTGATGGCAGAGGCATGGACTAGAAGAACGTCAAAGCTCCCCCAAAGGAAAGTGAGCACAGAATCAAAGAGAAGCAAGTCCTGGAGAGCAGGAGGTCCCTGTGGAGATTACATCCTCTGGCAGGCTTGGGACAGAACACTGAACCTGGTTGGGCACCCTGGGTCTGGATACCAACAGGCCAATGTTTTCTATAGCCTTTTGCCCCGGCTTCTGGAACAGCTGTAATTGCTTGCCTTATTAAGATCTTCCCAAAGCTCTCTGTGGAGGACTGTGCAGTGGTAGATTGCACCAATGAGCAAAGGAAATCTACCTCTCCCTCCACAGCCCCCAGGCCTGGAGAAGAACATAGGGACCAGAGAGAAGGAAGTCAAGACAACATCCTGGTAGGGCTCTGTTTGCAAGAGAATTGTGGTTGCTGATTTTCTCAGTAGCAGAGACTAATAATACCAGTAATATTCATTATAAGGTTTTGCATTTGTGCAGGGTTTATTATGTTTCTCTCAAGGTAATTTCATATTCAAGTCTTGCTTGAATATGAATCCCCCACAGTTCAGTAAAATAAATAAGGCAGGTGTAGGAGCCTTGTTTACCATGACCTGACCCTCCCAAAGGTGAGCATAGAGTGGAGGCTGGGTCTGCATCTCCAGCCCAGAGCTGTTTCTATCACACCTTCTAGGGACTCTCAGTCCTTAGGCCCAGGCCCCAAATTTCCCCCATTCAGCCATCCCCACCCCCAATTTTCTCATTGTCCCAGTTTCTGGCCCCCTGGACTCCTTTGGCTCAGTGATGAACCATCTAGTCTCTGAAAATACAATCTAGCAGTTGAAAGGAAAGAAAAATATAGTGTCTTTTCTGCTGCTTGGAAGGGGTTAATCATTAGGTGATCTGGGGGCAATGGGTGGAGGGAAATTAGAAAGGAAATTATTCTAAAGCCTCTTGATAAAGTAGCAAGAAATGAGAAGGAAGAGGAAAAGATTTTGGTCTTTTTTCTTTTTAAAAATCAGTTGGATTAAGTTAAAATTAGATACAATATTCAGCCATTTTACGTGTATAACTTGATGAGTTTTGAAAAATTACACTTGTGTAACAACTATCTCAATCAAGATACAAACGTTTTCATCACCCAAGTGACCCTTTGTTCCCTTTTACAGTTCATCCCTTCCTTCCTGCATTGCTGAAACTTACCTCTTTCTGTCAATATAGTTGTGTCTTCTCTAGAATATTATATAAGTGGAATCATACAATATGGAGTCTTTTGTGGACACCTTCCTTTATTTAATACAACATTTATGAAATTCATCCATGTTGGTTGATGTATCAGTAAGCTTGTTCCTTTTTATTGCTGAATAGTATTACATTGAATGGACATACCACAGTTTATCCATTTGCCAGTTAGTAGACATTTACATTGTTTCTGGGTGGTTTTTTACATACACGAATAGTTTCATATCAGTATAACTTTTTGTTTATCTTGGGTAAATACCTAGGAATGCAATTGGAAGGGTATATGATAAATGTATGTTTAACTTTAGAAGAAACTGCAAGACTGTTTTCCAAAGTGTGGCACTATTTTGCATTCCTTTCAGAGGTGTGTGAAAGTTCCAGGTGCCCCACACCCTTGTCAACACTTGGTTTTGTCAGACACAAATTTTATTCATTCGAGTGGATGTGTAACAGTATCTCCTTGTGGTTTTAATTAGCAATTCCCTAATGATTAGTAATGTTGAACATCTTGTCATGTGCTTGTTTGTCCTTAGTATATTTGCTTTGGAGAAGTGTCTGTTCAGATCTCTTGTACATCTTCCTATCAGGTTGTTTGTCTTTTTATTATTGAGTTGTAGCAGTTCTTCAAAGAGAAAAATTGATGTACTTTTTTCATTTTTATGAAGTCTAACTTAGCAATTCTTTTGTTTCACGGTTTGTGCTTTCTGGTCCTATCTAAGAAATCTTTGCATATCCTAAAACCACATATTATCTTCTGTATTTTCTTTGAGATGTGTTATGGTTTTATCTGTTATTTTAAGTCTATGATCTATTTTTTTAATTTTTATGTATGGTATAAGGCATGGATTGAAGTCTATTTTTTTTGCATCTGGATATCCAGTTGTTTCAGCACTATCTGTTGAAAAGTTTATCATTCCTTTTTGAATGACCTTGGTACTTTTACCAAGGGTCGATTTGTGATATATGTATGGATCTATTTCTGGCTTCTGTTTTTGTTCGATCTGTATGTCTATTCTTACGCCACCACTGCACTGTCTTAATTATGGTAGCTTCATTTTCAGTCTTGAAACCACCCAGTGAAGTCCTACAACTTGTTCTTGTTTTTCAAAGTTGTTTTGGCTATCCCCTCCTCCTCCTCACCCCAGGAATCAGAGATTTCTGAAAAAATAAGGGTTTCTTTTCTTCCTATTTATTAAGTTTAAATAGAAAAGCCTCTTTGGAGGAGGTGAGAAAATTAAGAGAAAGTGGAAAAAAAGAAATCCAGTCTTTAGGCTCCACCAGCAGTAGTGATGGTGATACCAAGATGGGTGGGGATGGGGCAGGTGACCAGAAGCAATTTTATGATTTCTCCCTTCTCCTGGAGCTCAAGGCAGCTTCTTTAGAGAGGTTCCCTGGTTATTTCCTTCTGAAGGCTGGGGATTCAGTCTGCTGTCCTTAGCTTGGTGAAGGGAGGGGGATCCTCCTTCACAGTTGCCCCCTGGGGCTTCTGGCTTGGCCTCCTTTATTCTCCTGCTGGGAGCTCCCCCCCACCCCCGGCCCCGCCCCACTCAAGCCCTCGCCTGCTTCTCCCACTGTGGTACTGCACTCTTCGTCAGTTCTTCTAAACCACTCAACTATTTTTATGGCCATGCAGTGGAATCCTGAGTCTCAAACTAAATATAGATGTGGGAAGTTATAGCGCACAGGCTTTCCTCAGCTCCTTGCTGCACTTGATGCTCCTTCCCCATCTGGCCAGCTGGCCCTGACTGTTGCTCCTCTGGCAGCACTACTCCCCCATCTTCCTGGTTCTTTAAGAAACAGGAAGGCCCAGCGCGGTGGTTCACGCCTGTAATCCCAGCACTTTGGGAGGCCAAGGCGGATGGATCACTGGAGCCGAGGAGTTCGAGACCAGCCTGGGCCGCATGATGAAACTCTGTCTCTACAAAAAAGTCAAAAAGAAATTATCTGGGTGTGGTGGCACATGCCTGTTGTCCCAACTACTTGGGAGGATTGCTTGAGCCTGGGAGGTTGGAGGTTGGAGTTTGGAGGTTGCAGTGAGCTGAGATTGTGCCACTGCACTCCAGGCTGGGCAATGGAGTGAGACCCTATCTCAAAAAAAAGAAAGAAAGAAAAGAAAGAAACAGGGTTCTTTCCTGACTGACCCCTAGCTTCCCCTCTTCCTTCAGGTCTACGCTGCCTCCTGTGCAGACCGTTGACTCCCATCTTGCTTGAGAGATGCCTTGGAATTCCCTGAGCAAGCTGCTCCTTGATGGCCAAGGAACACAGCCTCCTACCCTGGTCCAGTCTCATTCCGAGTGCGGCAAGCTCCTGCCCAGCCCAGCCTCACAGCACGACTAGGGATCCCCAACACATAAAAACCTCATTCTGGGCCCACAGACTACCTCATGTTTAGGTTTTACCACATCCATCCAGCAGTCCAGCTGCCCCATCAGAACTCATCAATATGGGGGATTTGGGATTGCCGAAGCCGCAGGGGACTGAATTCTGCTTCAAGCCATTGGCCCTGGAAGAAGTCTTTGGCTGGGATTCTGTAAGCTTCCCTCAAGAAGGCTTCCCTCAAGGAACATGGCCCAGTCTCAGTTCTTGGCTTTTGGAAGAGAAAAAGCCAGAGACCGAGAGTGACGATGTCCCTTTTTCATAGAGGTCCTTCCACTGCCAGTTTCCTTTGGCCCCTCCAGCCACAGAACTCGCAGGGCCACAGCCTTGGGCTGTGGTTCCCACGACTACGTGATTGGTACCCCCAGACTTGTGCGCCACAGGGGCTCTGAGAATGCCCCTCCCAGGCTTGTGCTGTGAGGTAGATTGGGGGCTGTATGGTTCCAAAGGCCTAAGGCACTTGAATGGTCCCCCTGCTGCCCCCACCCCAAGTGTGGTGATTGCACTCGGGCCTACGGGGACCTCTCTCCTTTCTTTACTTCTCCAGTAGCGATGGGGAGCAGCCGAGATGCGGGTCCTGGGCCCTCTCCCTAAGGCCCCGCATCTCAGGATTTGCTCGACCTGCTGGGACCCTGTCTCACTCTGCACTAGGCCTCAGTTTCCACCACAATGAAATAGGGATGCAGAGATGCTGCATGCCACCGTCTGCCCTGGTGTGACAATTCAGGTACAGAGAGCTGAGCGTGTTGAGTGTGGAGCTCCTGGGAAGCAGGTTCTGAGAACAGCTGGTTCTTGCTGTATTGAGGAGACATTTTCTGCCCCTTGGTGCTCACAAAATGCAGTACTGGTTGATTTCAAGAATGCAAGAAGCATTATCTGAGGAAGAAATACTTCCTTTCTTTCTGTCATTTGCACAGATGAAATAAAAGGGCTGGGTCAGGAAGCTGAATGAATGAAAGGTGCGTTTGTGTGGCCTTTGCCTTTATAATGTGCCTTGCCATTCGCTGTTGTATTTGCCCTCCTAAAAGCCCTGCAAGGTGCAGGAGCTACTATTATCCTAGCTTTACTGGCAAGAAAACTGAGGCTTTGAGAGATAAGGACTTAAATGAACGCACACAGGGATTGTGATCCACTTGTGGAGAACTGGTGCACCTGGGATGGACCCCCCAAAGCTTCGCTGTGGTGTGAGGATAGTGGCAGGACCTCAAGCCAGCCCTCCTGAGGTGAGAAAGCCTTACTCTGGGGTCTGTGGACAGAAGCAGGTTGTGCCCACGGTCCCCTGCCTCCCAGGTGGACAGATTCTGATGGGATATCCTGGCAACAACCTCAGGTTGGTGCCACCAAGAGATCCTATTCCTTACCTCCTGTCCCCTGCTCACCTTGCCAGCCCCTGGTGTCCAGTGTCCATCTGCTATGGTGGCAGTGTTCCAGGGAGGGTGGGAAGAGAGCAAGGCAGAGAGAGAGGGGAAGGCTGTGGCCTGAAGACTAAGGATTCAGGAAGAAGCTTGGAGACAGCGTCAGAGGATGACCTAGGCAATGATCCCTCTGCCCACAGTCTCAGTGTGGCTACTTTCCAGCCACAACCAAACAGGAACTTGGGTCTTTCTTGATGTGAATGTTCTCTGCTATGGTTTGAATGTTTGTTCCCTCCAAACCTCATGTGGAAATTTGGTCCCAGAGTTGGAGGTGGGGCCTAACTCAAGGTATCTGGGTCATGGGAGTGGCTTCCTCATGAATAGATTAACATCCTCTCTAGGGAGTTGGGGGTGAGTGAGTTCTCACTCTGTTAGTTCCCCTGAGAGCTGGCCCCTCCCCTCTCTCTTTTGCTTCTTCTCTTGCTATGTCATCTCTGCACACACTGGCTGCCCTTCCCCCTCCACCATGAATGGAAGCAGCCTGAGGCCTCACCAGAAGCAGATGCTGGAGCCATGCCTCTTGTTCAGCCTGCAGAACCATGAGCCAAATAAGCCTCTTTTCTTTGTAAGTTACTCAGCCTCAGATATTCTTTTACAGCAACACAGACAGACTAAGGCATTCTTCTAGCTGGTGGACTCCCTGAGGCAGGGACTGCAGTGATGCTTCTTTGCATACTCAAGCATTGAGTGCCATCACTATACCAGGCACTGATCTAGGCACTAGGGACTCCCTGCCCAGGCTTGGTAAATGAACACATGAATGCCCGCTGGCCAAAAACCCTTTGAAGAAAAGTTGTGGGCATGATCCTTGACAGGAGCCTGCCTGGGGTTTAGGCTCTGCTACTAACTAGCTGTGTGACCTTTGGAAACTTAAGCTAAGACATGCCCAGGTCAGGAAACTTAGACCATGACCATGGGCAGGGTGGCTGGCCAGGCTGGTCAAAGGCAGGCAAGGCAGGTCTTACAATTCAGCATGAGCTAAACCCTGAAAGAAGACAAGAAGCGTTCTGGCCTAGGCTGAGGAGACCCAAGGAGCAGGAGGTGGACGGAGGAGCTCAGAGGCAGAACTGGAAGACAAGCTCCCCTCTTGGCTGAACTGTCCCCCAGTGGCAGCAGAAGCCCCAACAGCACTGCCGGCCCAAGCCCAAGGTGCCGAAGGTTTTGGGGACATTCAGTTACCCATCACATGTGTCACTGCAGCTGAGTCTGGGGACCTGGGAGGACCAGCAGGTGCCTGCCCTCAGTGTCTGGACAGAGGAGTGGCTCCTAACCTTGGGAGGAAGCCTCTGGGAAACAGGGGCAGGATCAGAACAGAGTCCCCCCAGGCACCACTGTGACCATGTAGCTGAATTTTCCTTCCTGAAATGCCAGCGCTGTGGGTAGTGAACAAGCAATGCTTCTTTGCCTGTGCTCTTGATGGCTTTTGTCAGAAATTCCAAACCTGTCCTGGGACCCCGGAGCAGCTGGAGGCCTGGAACTGGGGGTGTAGGCTCCCCACTGTACTGAACACCTAGGTCCACCTACCCTGCGTTGTCTGGGCTCTGGGCCCTTCTTGCTCCTGCTCTATCTCCTCATTCCATTTTCCCCTTTTCTTCAGGCCAGGAAGCCTCGGGTGCCATCAAAAGATGTTTAGGTTTCATACAGTTCTCTAAAGTCTTTGATTTGCCCCGGGAATGAACCTCGGGCTGGAAGACTGACCTGGAATTTTGGCCGGGGAACCACTGTAGGTAAATCACTTCTCCACTCAGCCTCAGTTGCCTCATTTGTAAAATGAGGGCTCAGATTCAATTATTTTCTTTATTGCCCTTTAAAAAATTTATGTTTGTTGCATCAATTATTAGTCTATGACCTATAGATTATATATAATCTGTAACAAAAAATGTATTAAATGAACAAAAGTCCAAGATAAACATTGCCCATGATCTAGTCTGTGAAATGACATCAATATTTGTGTTGGTTTCTGACATCTTCCAGCTCTTATCTAGGTTCATATTCAGTTGTAATGGATTTACAGTAATATCACACATGGGAATTTATATTTAACATTGTCAGTCAACATTTTACCCTAAGCATTGCTTTTCCTTTTCCTTTTCCTACCTCCGTGTTTTTTCCCTGCTCTCATCTGCCGAGGTAGCCAATGTTAATAGTTGAGTTTGCATTCATATATAAATAGAGTACACATGCAGAGAATTTGCATGTGGTGAGAGGAGTCATTTTTTATTTTATAAAATTGGGGTCACTCTTTATATATTTCTCTGCAACTTGCTTTTCTCATTTAACAATATGTTGTGGAAATCCATCCAGACTGAGAGATAGAGTGCTAACTAGTTCTTTTTGAATAGGTGGCGTAATCCCATGGTATGGTTGAAGGTATTACAGTTTATTCAACCATTTCCTGATTGAGGAGGACTTGGGCTGTTTGCATTTCCCCCCTCCACCACCACACTAAAAACAATGCTTCTGTTGAAGAAAAGAGTCAAACTCTGTAAAATATTTGAAGAGATTTATTCTGAGCCAAATATGAGTGACCATGGCCTGAGGCACAGTCTTAAGAGGTCCTAAGAACATGTACCCAAGGTGGTTGAGCTGCAGCTTTGTTTTATACGTTTCAGGGGGACATGAGACATCGGTGACTTATGTAAGTAAGAAAATGAGACCGAACCAACGTGCACATTGGTTCAATCTGGAAGGGTGGGACAATTTGAAATATGGTGGCCACAGGTGGATTCAAAGATTTGCTGATTGACAATTGGTTGAAAGAGTCGTTATTATCAAAAGACGTGGAATCAGTAGAAGGGAGTGTCTGGGTTAAAATGAGACGGTGTGAAGACTAAGGTTCTTATTTTGCAGATGAAGCCTCCACGTACAGGCTTCAGAGAGAATAGATTGTAAATTTTTCTTATCAGACTTAAAAAGGTGTGAGACTCTTAACTGATTTTCTCCTGGATCAGGGAAAAGACCTGGAATAGGAAGAGGATTCTCTACAGAATGTAGATTTTCCCCACAAGAGACAGCTTTCCAGGGCCATTTCTGAGACATATTTGCAGGGCCAATATATATAAAAGATATGTATTTTGCTGTAAAATAGTTCAGTTTCTTTCAGGGCCTGCTACCTGTCATGTGATGCTATACTAGAGTCAGGTTGGAATTTGCTACAAATTTGTCTTATTGCTACAAAGAGTCTGTTTTTTCAGTCTTAAGAGCTCTGTTAAGACTGTTTTAATGTTTTTTGTTAAATGTTAATGCTGGTCAGCTGTGCCTGAATTCCTAAGGGAAGAAGGGATAAGGAGGCATGTCCTACCCCTACTTCCCATCATGGCCTGAACTAGGTATCTTTGGAATGCCGTTGGCTGAGAAGGCAGTCCATTCAGTCAACTGGGGGGCTTAGAATTTTATTTTTGGTTTACATTTTCGTAAACACTTCATAATTCACATCTACACAGATAATGGGTCAGGGCACCCCTCTCTCCACATCCTCACCAGCACTCATAGTTAGCAGTCTTTTTAATGGGTACCAACCAGTCTGATGGATGAGAAATGGCATCTCAGCGTGACTTTAATTTGCATTGTCCTATTTACTAGTAAGCATCTTTCCATTGGCTATGAATTTGTTCTTAATTTGAGTTTGTGAGGCAGAATAGCACAGATGTGAAGCGTATTTGTTGGCTCTTTTGGGTTCTCGTTCTGTCAACTGCTATTCCTGTGCTTTGGCTGTTTTTTCTGCTGGGTTTGTCTTTGCACCATGAATGTGCTGGAGCTCAGTGCAGAGTATTAACTTGCCTTCTGTCATACATTTTGCACATATACTTTCCTAGTCTATCATGTGTCTTTTGACTTATTAGGGTATTTGTTTTCATACAGATTTTTTTCTTCACTTTATGGAGTCAGACATGTTTATCTTTTTTTAATGGCTTTTCAGTTCCCCATTTTGTTTTTAAAATCTCCTCGACACATAAGCTATATTCCTAAGCTTCCTTTGATTTTTTCCTTTTAATTTCTCTCGTTTAAACATATAACCTTTCTGGAATTTATTTTTTGTCAAATTAAGGTTAGCTCAGACAGGTGTGATGGCTCATGCCTGTAATCCCAGTGCTTTAGGAGGCCAAGATGGGAGGATTGCCTGAGGCCAGGAGTTCGAGACCAGGCTGGGCAACATAGTGAGACCTCTGTCTCTATGAAATTTTTTAAAATTAGCTGAGCCTGGTGGCACATGCCTGTAGCTGAGACAGGAAGATTGCTTGAGCCCAGAAGGCCAAGGTTACAGTGAGCTATGATCACACAACTGCACTCCAGCCTGGGCAATAGAGCAAACCCTGTCTCTAAAACAAACAAACAAAAATTAAGATAGGCTCCAGTGTTCTTTCTTCTATGCAGATAGCCAAATTCAGCATTTCCTGTCTACACTCTCACACCCTGTGGGCCCCCAACAGGTACCTGGGAGGTGGCTACCAAATTCGGGGCTAGGAGGTCTGGGAAGTGGTACAGATGCCCCTTCCCCCAGCCATGGAGATATTCTACTTTTGTTGTTTTACAAAATAGGCTTCCAGTAAAGATTTGGTTTGGACAAAGTGTTCTGAAGCTGAAGGAATTCTGAAAATCCCTTTCAGATGATCTCTGGGGGCCCTTCCAGGTTTGACATTCTCTGACTCAGTAATGCCCAGGATGGCAACTGCTTATTAAGGAAGAGAAGGCAATGGGTCGGTGTATCTTTATCCAAAAGTAATTTCAATATTGAATCCCAGGTTGGCTCAAAGCGGATATTGGAATCACAGTATTTTAGAGGTGGAAGGGACCTTGGAAATCCTCTAGTCTAGTGCCTCTCAATTCTGGCTGCCTTTAGAATCACCTGGGAGTTTGTTAAAAAGTCCCGGTGCCCTGGACTGATGCCAGACCACGTAAATCAGTCCTGCACGTAAATCAGAGTCCTGGGGGGAAGGGAAGGGTCCAGGCATAAGTCGTTTTAAAAATCTCCTCATGATTCTAATATGCAGCTAGGGCTGAGAACTACTTCGCTAGTTCAACTCCCTTATTTCATTAGTAAGTCAGCTGAAGCCCAGAAAAGGTGAGCCTCGTATGACACAGCTGCCGAACTGTAGAGCTGGGACTAGAACCCAGATCCCTGCCTCCTGCGTTGGCTTTTTCATCTACACCAAATGCCTCATCAAGCACCACTCCTTGGATTTTTAGCTGGCAACACTAAAGTCCCTGTATGAATGTTTTGTATCTTTGTCTATGATCAGCTTGAAAGTATAGGGTCATAAAGAACAAACAACGATAACAGAGCAAGACCTTTGGTGCATGCACATGAAAGAGCCTGCTGCGGGGAGGGCCTGCGGAAGTAGGAAGGGTGAGTTGCCAGGGAGGTCAAGGAGGTTTCACACAGGAGGTAGTATTTGAATTGAGCCTAATGGGTGATTGAAGAGGACTCTGATGGACAGAGCATCAGTGCTGCACTCTTGCCCACAGCAGTGATTGGCTGCCTGATTTTTACACAAGGGCTCAAAAGGGTGGGGGTAGGAGCAGCAAGGTTTCAGGGCAGAAATGCTTTAGTATCAGGCAGGGCGGGGACCCAGCCTGCCTCAGGCGCTCTGATCTCCCTCTGCTCTGCCCACAGGAATGAGACCGTGCTGCACCAGTTCTGCTGCCCAGCTGCCGACGCCGAACAGAAGCCCGCCTGCTCTGACCTGGCCTCCCAAAGGTGGGAACTGTGGCCCTTCCTCCCTTCCGCACCCCCACCTCCCTTCCTGTTACAACAAAGCACGTACCACTGCACTAGCTATTGGGCCTCCTCCTCTTGAGTCTCATGTGGGGTAATTTGTTTGCTTTCACCTCCTTCCTCAGACTTCAGTTTCTCTCTGCTCTCTCTGGACCCCAAATGAGCTGTTCCCAACTTTTAAGGTGATTATGCCCTGTCGATCACACCCCACACGTATGCTCCTTCCTTCTAAATGGCCCATGTAAAATCTAACTTTCGTAATTAGCCAGGAAAGTTGATTTGATTGGGGATATTCATGTCTCACATGGTAGGGTGCCTGGCACACAGTGGTGTGCACTCAGCCCGTGCATAGTGCCCAGCCTTCCTCTTACATCAAGGATTTATATTTTTCTTTCTAGTTTCTCTTCTTCCAGTCAGCTGAGGTGCCTGACTTTAATTTTAAGGATCTCTCAGCCCTGTCTGCATTAGTTGATAGCCTTGGGGTGGAGCGGGAGTGTTGAGGAGTCAGGTTTTAGAGCCACAGTCCTAAGCTTTCTCCTGTTTTTTCCTGGGTTATCCTCCTGCCCTCTGCCTCCCTGTCCCCCTTCCTAGTGCTCCCTCTCCATCCTGTGATCAGCCTTCTCCCTCCGCATCTGCCTCTGTCTCTCTGCCCTTGTGTTTCTCGTTTCTCCTCTTCTGTGCCCACGTCGTGCTCCCTGCCCGCCCCCCGATCTGTGTTCTGTCAGTCTTTCACTCTTTTCTCTTTTCCACCAGTTTGTCTGTCTCCATTCTGCACATTTCTCTTTTCTTGACTTGTTCTTTACTCCACTTGGATTCTGGCCTGAAATTTGCCCAGTCTCTCAGTCTCCTGCTATGGAGTGAACTTGGGCAAGTTACTCCACTGCCCTGGGCCTCAGTTTCCTCATCTGGATAAAGGGCTTGGTCTGTCTCAAAAGTGGCATTCACCTGTCATCCTGTTGAGCCTCTGAGCTGCTCAGTGGGGCCAGACTGGGCAGGTCTTCTTGTCCCTGAAGGATGAGAGGAGAGTAAGGGTTGGAGGACCCAGAGACTCGTCCACAGTCACAGAGCAAGGACCAGCGCAGCCACGGGAAGCTTAGGGCGTCGGACTCCTCATGCTCACCATTTTCAGGTTTAAGATCCAATGACTCTGTGATCTTTACCCCTTTATCCTCTGGAAAATAACTACAGTGATCAGAAGTGGTGGCTGGTGACCTTGGGGCACAGACAGACACCCCGTGAAAGGCACTGCTGTTCATTTTCCCTCATAGGGGAGCCAGCAGAGGTCAGAGAAAGAGGCGGGGCCCTGAGGAGGACTCAGAGAGGCCGCACATCCGAGGGGTCCTTAAATCCAGGGCTGAGGAGGAATGGGAGTTACTGAAGCCAACCATGTTGGAGTTGGGAGGCTGATGTTTCCGGTGTCCTCTGTGACAAGTTTTGGGCCAGGCCTGGGGACATAAAGGCACATAAGGCCAACTTGGACCCTTGAGAAGTTCCCCATGCAGTGGGACATCAGGATACCCTCAAAAGGAAAACTGCTCACCTGGAAATTAGAAGGAAGAAGAGAAATGGGAGAATTAAATGGTGGAGGGAGAAGGAAAGAGGAGAGCGTGGAGATGTGGAAGACACCAGGATGATGTAGAGGAAGACCGTGAGTGCCCTGGCCCCTTCCCATGAGCCCTCACTGTTCAGACACAGGGCCCGAGTCTTCTTCCTAGAAACTGCCTTCCTTGGTAGGGGAGAAGAGAGAAAAGCTGTCTGGCCTGCCTCCAGCTCCATCAATTCAACCCAATTCAGTGAGCATTTTATTGATACTAACCAAGCACCAGGCCTCAGTGAGGATGGATAACACACCCTTGAGAAGCCCAGGCCTGGCAGGGGCGGGCAACAGAGACTGTCCCTTGGGCTTCCTGTGGTCTGTCCTCCCGTCCACTCTCAGCCTGCATGCTCGCTCACACACCAGCACTCCCCTGCTGCCTTCGTCGTGCCCACCTGCAGCCCTAGCTCCAGGTGGGAAGGAGTGGGAGAGAGGCGGCCCCAGCAGCACGCCAGAATGTAGGTAGATGTGGGGTAGGGGAGGGATGCTGCCCTCTCAAGGGGCTGGGGCTCCAAGGGAATAGGGTTATTTTCCAGGGTTTGAGGTGGATGATAGGAAACCCATGATCTTAGTTTCCAAGAGGTTTGTTCTTCACCTTGTTGTTCACCTTCCCCTGGGAGGTGCGGGCTTTGAGGTTGGGGACAGGAGGTGCTCTGGGGAGGGAGTGTGGGAGTTGGGATATTCTCCTGAATGTTGGTTCATGGAGGGGCCTATACACCCTGCCTATGGGGGCCCTCCCCCGGCTGGGGACAGGGAGGACTTGCCCCCCGAGATGGTCCAGGGCTTCAGCTGCTCTCTGTCTCTAGTTCCCAGTTACTCCAAGTTGTCCTGTCTGTCTGTCTGATTTGTAATTTCCTAGAGCCTGTTTTTGTCTGTCTGTCTGATGTGGCTTTCCTGGCTTAACTGAGAGGAGCCCCTCTGGATGTTTTCTGGGCAGCCCAACAGTGTATGTGTTTGCTCTTGGCTTCTTGGGGGAATTCTATGCTAAGATAAGTTTTCCCTGATCAGACTCTCAGCATCCCTGCACCCAACCCTACCAACGATTCCTTCACCAAACCTCATTCCTTCCCCTAGCCCAGCTGTCCCACCTCCAGAGCATAGCCACAACTTCCCAGCAAGCTCCTCTAGTGGAATGTGGCACAGTCAGAGGCCAGCCTGTGGGGCTGGCACAGGCGGGTAGGTCACACAGCCCTCTGAGGAGATCTGGTATGGACTCTGGAGCGCTGAGACAAGCCAGGCTCCTCCCCCATCAGTCTGGCTCCTCCCCCATCAGTCTGGCTCCTCCCCTGTCAGTCTGGCTCCTCCCCATCAGTCTGGCTCCTCCCCTGTCAGTCTGGCTCCTCCCCATCAGTCTGGCTCCTCCCCTGTCAGTCTGGCTCCTCCCCTGTCAGTCTGGCTCCTCCCCATCAGTCTGGCTCCTCCCCTGTCAGTCTGGCTCCTCCCCATCAGTCTGGCTCCTCCCGTCAGTCTGGTTTCCCACTAGCTCAGCCAGTAGGAATCATGGCCTCCTGAGGACTTCTAGGATCAGCAGTTGGCCTCCATAGGAGACCCCAGTAAGGAATCCAAAGTCAGTGAATCAGGTGTCAGGGCCCTTGGTGTGCGGACTCAGCCAGCCACAGGATCTCCCTTGCCATCCTCTGCAGTCTGGCTAAGGCCGGCCCCCACTCCAGCTCCGGGGCTGAGCAAGGGTCCCTTTCCTGAGCAAGTGCCCTCCCTGGGGCACTGCAGTGCCTGCTCATCTATCTGATCAGAGATGTAGAGATGCTCCTCAGCCCAGAGGAAAGTCTGCTCCCTCCCAGAAAGACCCAGGGCCAGAAGACAGTCTCACCCCTCCCGAAGAGGCAGAGAAGCCTCAGCCCTACCGAGGCCAGGACAGCCTTCCCCAGCCACCTGCAGAGGAGCAGATGGGGGCTGGTGTCAGGGAAACTCTGTCTTGGGGCTGGGAGCCTGACAGGGAGTGATTCGCCCAGGAGTGGGAGCACCTGAAATTGAGCACATCTGGAAGCGTGGGTGTCTGCAAAGGGAGGCTAAAGGAGCGTCAGCGATCTGGAGTACAGCGGAGCAGCTAGGGGGCTGGCAAAGCGCTGCGAAGCTGGATAACCAGATAGAGTTATTATGGGTTCTGCTGTGCCCTGGTTCCCCACACCCCCTTAGGAAGGCAATCTATGTCTGCCAGGGTAATTAGGCCCTCAGGTGGGAGCTGGGGGTGGTGCCTCCTCCCAGCAGCCAGCCAGGAAGCAGCAACTGCGTGCCAGGCTCTTTCTCCCCAGAAAAGATCGCCCCCTGGTCGTTGCCCCTACCGACCGCCTCCCTGCTGCCAGCTAATGACAGGGCTTTATTCTGGGGCACTGAATAGGCCAGTAATTGCAGCCCTACTTTCGATCCTGCGGGCTCCCTTCCCTTTCAGGCTCTCAGTGACAATGACCCAGTAGCTGGCCAGCTGCCTCCCAGCATAGAGCCCATTTGTCTCAAGGGTGATAATGGGGCCAAGATGAGGAAGATGGGTCTCTATTAGAGTAATGGGAGGAGGTGGCTGTGGGAGAGGGTGGGGCTCAGAAGACGAGGTGGGGCTCAAAATGGGGAAGGTTGGCTCAGGACGGGGAGGCGGGGTTAGGCAGGGGAGGCGGGCTCAGGAGGGGAGGCGGGACTCAGGAGGGGAGGTGAGGGCTCAGGAGGGGAGGTGAGGGCTCAGGAGGGGAGGTGAGGGCTCAGGAGGGGAGGCGGGACTCAGGAGGGGAGGGGAGGGCTCAGGAGGGGAGGCGGGACTCAGGAGGGGAGGTGAGGGCTCAGGAGGGGAGGTGGGGGCTCAGGAGGGGAGGCGGGACTCAGGAGGGGAGGCGGGACTCAGGAGGGGAGGCGGGCTCAGGAGGGAAGGTGGGGGCTCAGGAGGGGAGGTGGGGGCTCAGGCGGGGAGGCGGGCTCAGGAGGGGAGGTGGGGGCTCAGGAGGGGAGGCGGGCTCAGGAGGGAAGGTGGGGGCTCAGGAGGGGAGGTGGGGACTCAGGAGGGGAGGTGGGGGCTCAGGAGGGGAGGCGGGACTCAGGAGGGGAGGCGGGCTCAGGAGGGGAGGCGGGACTCAGGAGGGGAGGCGGGCTCAGGAGGGGAGGCGGGCTCAGGAGGGGAGGCGGGCTCAGGAGGGGAGGTGGGGACTCAGGAGGGGAGGTGGGGGCTCAGGAGGGGAGGTGGGACTCAGGAGGGGAGGCGGGCTCAGGAGGGGAGGCGGGCTCAGGAGGGGAGGCGGGCTCAGGAGGGGAGGTGGGGACTCAGGAGGGGAGGTGGGGGCTCAGGAGGGGAGGTGGGGGCTCAGGAGGGGAGGTGGGGGCTCAGGAGGGGAGGTGGGGGCTCAGGAGGGAAGGTGGGGGCTCAGGAGGGGAGGCGGGCTCAGGAGGGGAGGTGGGGACTCAGGAGGGGAGGCGGGCTCAGGAGGGAAGGTGGGGGCTCAGGAGGGGAGGTGGGGACTCAGGAGGGGAGGTGAGGGCTCAGGAGGGGAGGCGGGACTCAGGAGGGGAGGCGGGCTCAGGAGGGGAGGTGGGGGCTCAGGAGGGAAGGTGGGGGATCAGGAGGGGAGGCGGGCTCAGGAGGGGAGGCGGGACTCAGGAGGGGAGGCGGGCTCAGGAGGGAAGGTGGGGGCTCAGGAGGGGAGGTGGGGACTCACTCAGGAGGGGAGGTGAGGGCTCAGGAGGGGAGGCGGGACTCAGGAGGGGAGGCGGGCTCAGGAGGGGAGGCGGGCTCAGGAGGGGAGGTGGGGGCTCAGGAGGGGAGGCGGGCTCAGGAGGGGGAGGTGCTAGGCAGGAAACAGAACAACCCCTAGGCCTCCAGAGCAAGAAGGGATCTGGGTAGGGGTCTAAGGGGCACTCTGAGCCTCTGCTAACTGAACTGACTCACTGCTGGTCCTTGCTTCTTCCTTCTCAACCACCCCATCCTTACTCCAAGATGGAAGACATATTGAACATATTATTTATTGAACGTGCCAGGGACATCGTGCTGGGCACTGTTGATATTTTATCTCACGTAATTCTGTGAGATAGGTGTTATTCCCATTTACAGATAAGGAATCCAGGTTGGAGAGAAGTTAGGTATCTTGACCGAGGGACCACTGCTAATTATTTCTGGAGCTGGACAGTGAACCCAGATCTAACTCCTACACACAACCTCTTTTCAAAGAGCTGCTGCTAGAATTTTTTTTGAGGGCTCAAGAGAAATCCTCCCAGCCATTTCACTGGATCTTAAATAACATCTGTTTTCTCTGATTATAAGTCATACACGCTAGTTGTTGGAAATGTGGAAAATACAAAATATAAAGAAGAAAATATAAATGGGACTTCATCATGTAGAATTAACTGATGTTAATATTTTAGTGTGCAGCCTCCCAATGTTTTATTTTTCTCTGCGTTGGGTTTTACATCCTTCCCACGCCCATTTAAAAAAAAAAGATTTTGTAGTCTGCGTTTCCCACTTGGCGAGGCGTACTGTGCCCCTTTAGAGGGCCTCCTCCCCTAACCAGTCCCTCCCGGCCGCCCGCCCTGGTGGCCCACGTGGCTCGTCGTCGCCGCTACAGGCAGCAGCGCTGCAGGGGCTCTGCCGAGGCCGCCACGCGGGGTGCCCTGGAGGACGGGGCGCGCTTCCGAGAACGGCTGCGGGGAGACCCCTGCATTAGCATAGCCGGGGCATTTCTGCCTCTCCTGCCTCTTTCCATCGGCTGTGATGGGGCCTGAAACATGATCCATGGACCAGCCAGTGTTTACCCAGCGATGACGGAGCAATTAAATTCTCAATCGATACAGTTACGTCTTCAAACAGCTGGGCTGGGGCGCCGCAGCCTCACGTGCCTGCTCCAGGAGTCGCATCCAGGCTGCTGAGAAACTGGCACCACCCACTGGTGGCTTAGGGCGGCAGCGTGGGTCGGTCGGGCGGTACAGCTGCGTCCTCTTTCCCTAGAAAAGGGCAGAAAAGCCCTCGGCTTCCCCCACAGGCCCCGTGGGGCGGGCCCGCCCTGCCGGCCTGGCCCCAAGCTCTGGGTCTCTGCCTCCCGCCCCAGGAAAGTGATGGAGGCAGGGGAGGTTAAAGGAAGTTTTCTTTGTCTCCTTCGGGGTTCACTGGTTGGTTGGGAGAGGATTTTGGAGAGATTGGGATGGGGTGAAAATCCCCACAAGCCCCCTGCAGTGGTGGGAGCATCTTGCTCGCTGCAGGGGCAGGGTGGGGGCGGGAATCCTGGGGTTTGAAGGCTGGGCTCTGGGGTGGGACAGAGTGGCACCTGCGCACAGGGAAGCATCCTGGGGACAGGGGGCTTGCTACTGTGGTTTGGGCTTTGAGAGCAGTTGTGCTCGTGGGTGATCTGAGGAGCTGTGTAGTTAGAGCAGAATCCAGCCGGCCTGGGCTCCATGCCCAGGAAGATGGCCGAATTCCGACGTGGAGCTGCAGGAATCTGCCCTAGGGAACTGTGCGACCTGTCACTTTACCACCCTGTGCATTTTTGTCCCATTTGTCCTGAATCACCAGATTCAGGAGGCATAAAAACCAAAATAGAGCTCAAAGTACTTTGACACTTTGGGAGGGGGTATTAAAATATCCCGGAGAGTATTAGGAAGGTTTTGTCTTGTCATTGACTTTTGACTTTCTGTTCAGAGGGCTCTCCTCAGCTGGGATGTGAAACTCCTGTTTGGAGTCAACTATTTGCCCAGGCCAATTTCCTTGTGTAATTTTCCCTGCCGGGCCTTGAGCATCCTCTGAGACTGGCCCTTTCATGTCACCTAGGCTGTCGCCAGAGGGTGCTTGGGGAACCTGTCAGTGCTGCTGTGCTGGGGCTGCCCTCAAATGGCTGCTCTTTAAGGCACACAACTTTGTCAGCAGCATGTTTAGAGATGATTGGAGGAGAAGTCCTGCTAACCCTGTGCCGGTTTTGTGTCTCCCACCCATGAGGGAGAGGAAGCAAATACTACCCACCATGTCCTGAGTGCTTGCTATGTGCTATGCAAGAATTATCTTGTTTAACCCCTAATAGAAGCTGGTGAAATATTTTTCCCATTTTACAGACAAGGAAACTGAGGATCAGAGACAACGAATGCCTTGACCAGGGTCCATGTAGCTGGTGAAGAGCAGAGCTAGGTTTTGAACCAGGTGCTTGTCAGTTGCAGCCTGTAACCACCAGGGCAGGTGGATAGCAGAAGGCAGGTGTTGTCAAGTATGGGAAGCGAAGGTGAGGCAGGAAGGTGAACAGCTGCTTCCCATGTCCCCAGCCACAGCCAGCGGGTGGCTGAGAGCACATAGGTTATTATTGTTCAGGGCCTCAAAAGGCCTAGCCTCTCTTCCCTGGCCCTCCACCCTGCCCCTTGAGGCTGTGTATGGACTCCAGGTGCCATCAGGTAAATGCACCAGAGCAACCAAATTGAAGAGAGGAGTGACCCAGAGAATATTTTTAGGGACAGAAACAGCAACAACAACAATGCTAGGCTTTATTGTTAAGGAAATACCCCTAACTAAAGATAATACTTCCAGAACAAGTGAAAGACGCCACGAGGAACATCTAAGCTTTCTCTAGTCCAGGGTATTCGGTAATGCAGTTTTATCCAGTTTTCTGGGAAATGTGTTCTTGTTTCATTTACTGGAAGCTTCTTGTTGGAATCTTTTGGATCTTCTTTTCTCACTTCCAGGAAGAGTAACCTCTGTAGGCTTAGAGATTTTTCTAATCCCACTATTTCCTGTGCTTTTGTTTTATTTTCTCTTCTGAAAGGTCTTTACCCATTCACTTATCTTCTGACCAATAACATGACCATAAAAATGATTTTGTACTGATGTGTGATAAAAAGAGTTTTTAATTTGTTTCATCAAACCAAAAACGAAGAAATAATCTATAGCAAGAGTGATTTGATCAGATATGGCATTCTTAAGACATTTTACTGCTCTCAAGAGACCATGGAATGGCTTAAGAAAGGAGGTTTTTAGAGATTTCTTTTGTTATGATTAAAAAAACAAAACAGGAAGGACAGCTGCCTATGAAGAAGGACTGGAGTGTGTTGCTGTCTCCAGCAGGGACACTTTCCATAATTCCCTTTAGCACCCTCAAGTTAAAGTGGCTCCCATTGTCTGAATCAGTATTTTCTACCAGGCCAAATCTGGGTATAATTTGTTCTAAGATTATTTTGACCACATCCCCGGCAGTGGCAACTGGGAGGGGAAGGCCTCTACCCTGGAGAGGTGGTCTACCATTACCAGCAGATACGTTAGTCTCCCTATTTTGGACATTTCTGTAAAATCTACTTGAATGCTTCGAAATGGCCTTAACCCAGGAGGTTTCCCTCCGGTAGTCTGTTTTCTGTTTTCTTTCTTTCTTTTTTTTTTTTTTTGAGACGGAGTCTCGCTCTGTCGCCCAGGCTGGAGTGCAGTGGCGCCATCTCGGCTCACTGCAAGCTCTGCCTCCCGTGTTCACGCCATTCTCCTGCCTCAGTCTCCCAAGTAGCTGGGACTACAGGCGCCTACCACCACGCCAGGCTAATTTTTTTTGTATTTTTAGTAGAGACAGGGTTTCACTGTGTTAGCCAGGATGGTCTCGATCTCCTGACCTCGTGATCTGCCCACCTCGGCCTCCCAAAGTGCTAGGATTACAGGCGTGAGCCACCGCACCCAGCCAGTAGTCTGTTTTCTAACTACCTTTTTGTTTATTCTCTGGCAGGTCACATAACACCCACACACTTGTTTAACAAGGGTATAAATCCCTATATACCCATAATTATTGAGTATTGCATCACACATGGCCTGGGGACCCCAGTGGCCTCCCTTATGGAGTATGGATATCAGTTCTGTCCTTATCAGTTTGCTTATCATTTCCGTCCCATCAGGGAGCACCTACCTCCCATCCTCAGTTTGAGTGGCCCCTATCTTGCCCAGCTTTTCCTCCTCCTCTTTAGAAAGTTGGGGTTTTAATACCACCTTAGGGATATCTGGGATTAGGCCAAAGAGTTTAACTTCTTCCTCTGGGGAGGCTGCTTAGCAGCTTTATCTGCAAGCCTGTTCCCTACAGCTTCTATAGTGTTTCCTTTCTGATGGCCGTTTACATGAACTATGGCTACTTCTGCTGGAAGCGGGAGGCTTTTTAAAACTTGTTTGACCAGTTTCCCATGTACCAATTCTTTCCACCTGCTATTTATTAGGCCCCACTTTGTCCAGATCTTTCCAAAGGTGTGTACTACTCCATAGGCATATCTGGAATTAGCATATACAGTGCCTTCTTGGCCTTATATGAGCTTCAGGGCTTGGTTGAGAGCATATAATTCACAGGTTTGGGCTGAGCAGTTATTGGGTAATCTACCTTTTTCTCATAAGGTTTGTTTGTTTCCATCAATGACAGCCTGGACATTGTGTCTTTTACCATCTATCACTCGGGATGGCCTATCCACAAACAGCCTCATTCCATCAAGTAGTGGAATTTCTTTAAGTTCTGGTCTAACTTTAGTTTGATATTCTGTCATATGTAAACAGTTATGGTCTAATACCTTCTTATTCTCCTCTCATTTCCATAAGAAACTGACTGGAGTTTGTTTAGGCGCCTCTCCAGGACCCTACTGACCCCAGGAGGAACTTGAGGAGGCAAGGGACTGACCAGCTGGCCTTTCAGGGTGTCTTTGGCCAGGCTCTGCTGGGTCTGGCTCTGGGCCAAGAGCTGCTGGTTTGAAGAGCTGCCAGCCTATGGCGCCTTCCCTGATGGGCACTCTAATCAGCAAAGGCTCCTTCTTTGCTTTGAATGCACCATCCATCTCACTGGCAGGCCAAGAGCTGCACTGTTTGTATTCCACGCCACCCCCACTGGTGACCCAACAACTGCAAAGGGTCTCAGGTTTGTCCCACTCTGGGAGGGGACTCAATGGCTTTTCCTCCTCCTCAGCTGCAAGGATCTCCCCCTGGCCCAGCCCGGCTCTGGGAAACAGAACTTTTATACACCCCACCTCAAAGCATCCTGGCGGACTTCTCCCCAGCAAGAGCTCTCTCTACTTCAGGGATTGCACACTGGTATTTTCTTTCACCTGTATTGGGTTATTAAGTTTTTTTAACTGATCACCAGCATTTAAAAATCCTATTTCACATAAAAAGTCAGAATTCTGGCCTCTGACAAAGCAGACAGTCTGGCAACACAGGGCTGGCACTGTGAGAACAGTCGAGCAGCTGCAGCCCCTCTGCAGAGGTGTGCCCTCTTCAGTTAGCCACAGTCCCCATCCAGCCCTGCAGCCCTCCTTCTCACCATTTGCTGGCCGTGTTGTCCTTGGAGTTTACAACTCTAGTTCAGATCTTCCTTATGTAGCTCCCTAGCCTCTCTGCAGCCTTACTGATGGCTGCCTCTGGCGGACTTACAGCCTCTCAGTAAAACAGCAACAAACCTTAATGGTCATCTCATCCATTTGCCCTTCCATAACCTGAATCCTTTCTGTCGCCTCCTGACAAACAGCCATCTAGTCTTTGCTGTAGGCAACCCACTATTCCTCAAGTAGCCCCATCCTAAACTCTCCTCCACTTCCCCTTCTCACTTGCATCCTCCAGTTCCCGGACCCTGTCCCTCCTCAGTGGCCACACTGCACCCTTTCCCGGCACCTGCTTGTTGCTTGAGCCTCTAGAACCTTCCCCCAGCCCTGCCAACCTCTCCACATCCTCTCACTTCCTCTTGTACTCTTTCTTCCTTTTGCATTATTTTTCTCCCCGGTCTCAACTTCGGTGTCTCTCTTTGATCTGTCTTTTCCAGTCTTTCGCTCTCACTCGTTTTCTTTTTCTATCTCTCTCTATCATCCCGTTTCCTTTTTCCCTCACACTTAGTTTCTTCCTCTTTGTCTCTCTGGGCACAAGCTAAACCATGCTGGGCCCTGGCCCCCTGACAATCTGCAAAGATGGACAGCTCTGCTGAAACAGCAAAGCTTCATCGACAACCTTTATCGACAGCTTTCAGCAGCCGCTTCCACACACAGTTGTGTGGCCGCCTCTCCCTTGCCTTCAGGGTTAGCAGCTTAACTCTTTCTCTCTCTGGCCCTCTACGTTTGCCATTTCCTCCCCTTTCTCTTTCCAATTTTCTTTTTTACTTTTTCTCTTTCTCCCTTTTCCAGTTTCTCTTTTCTTTCTTCTTACAGAAACCTTCTGAGCTTCCCTCAGTAATTTCTTCATCGGTTTTTCATTCCACCCGTCAATCTTTTGCAGTTTCTTAGTAATATCAGGCCAGCTTTTGTCACAAAATCAACTTCTAAAAGGCCTTGCCCTACTGGGTCCTCTGGACCTAATCCTGAATATTTTCTTATTTGATCCCTGAGCCTCTGCAGAAATGCAGAGGGAGTCTTCTCTTTTTATTGTTGGATCTCGAATGCTTTCAAGACATTTTGTGTTCTAAGAGTGGACTTTTTAATCCCTTTAATTATTAGTTCCCTTGGGTCCTGCATTGGGGCCTGATCTCTGAGGTTATTGTTATCCCCTCTGGGATTTGCTTTTGAGAATTTCTGCTCAGCTGGCAGGACTCCTTCCCCGGGAGAATGGGGTCTCTCCCAGATGGTCATGGCTGCCCTTGTAATCATTCCCCTCTCTTCCCCAGGAAACAGAATGTTTATTACTGACATTATCTTAGCCCAAGTATAAAAATTGGGTCCTAAAAATTGATCTAGCTGCTCTGCTAAACTGAGGGGGTCTTCCCAGAGTGGCCTCATTTTCTTTTTAGAATTCTGAACCTCAGTACTTGTTAGAGGCACACTCACAAACCCAACTCCTCTCGGTCCTGTAGAGACTTCTCTAAGAGGGCACCTGTTAGACATCTGCTGTTTAGAAGGAATGGGGAAATTCTCAATGTCCTTCTTACATTGTTGTAATTCTTTCCTCTAGTTTGGATAAGGATTTAAGGAAGCATTGGGTTTAGCTTCTTCATGACCCCCAGATTCCTCTTCCTCCGACCTTCCTGTTGCCCCTGATCTCCCTGTTCTGTTCTTCCTGGGATGTATGGGGGGGCAAGTGTGTTAGGGGATCCCAGGGCTTTTCATCGGGCAAGGGCTTTTTACTATGCTCTTTTTCTTCTTTTTTAAGGGGAACATGGGGGTTAATTCACTAATCCAACAAAGAGCATAACCTGTCTCCTCTTGTGAGGATGGAGTTTTATTATTCACAGAGAATTAAAGCTTGGTACACCCAATCCTCATCTGAGCCAAACTTAGGCCAAAAGACCAAAGGTTGACGAATGGGCTTTTTGGGCCAGATAAAACAACAAACTTTATCATCTTTTGCTTTTCCTTGTCCCTGGTTTGAGGACTATCCCTTCAAACCTGCAACATTCTCCCCAACGGACTATTTAGGGGAATGTCAGAGGGGTTCTCTTTAGTTCCCTCTTTCCTCTGTTCTCTAGGCCTAGAATTCTTGTTTCCCATTTTTGGTTAGTCTCTGTGTCTGAGCTTTTGCCTGTGTATTCAGCCTCCCTTACTGGAGGTTTCTTACACACCCCAAGACCTCCGAAAATGCACAACCATCAAGCAGTACTTACGGTCCAATTTTCCTACCTTAGCTCGTGCATGAGGTTGCCTGGTTGTCGCAATGCCTGCTTTTCTCCCTGTGTCACTTTAGTTGTCTCCTGAATAACAGTTTCGGGTTTGTCTATGGCTTCTTCGGGGAGCCGAGACACCCGGACAGAGTGGGCCACACAAATCAAGTGGGACACATCTCCCCTCTCAGCTGGAGTCTCACTCCGCGCAGGCATGGAAATCCCCATAGGGGCCACCAGGTTGTGAGAAACAGACTCACCCGTCCAAACCCAAAGAATGGACTCAGAGACCCGGAGAACAGCAAAAGTGAGACTTGTAATGACGGTCTTGCAAAATCGGGTGTCTGATGAGCAGGCACACCCAGCAGTTTCAAGAAGCAGTTTATCCCCTAGTGCACAGGTCTCTGCCCTGGTTCCTCATAGGCTGAGTATTATGGGTTACAATCTTCCCGGATGATGCCTGTTCATTGCTGGGTAGGGGCTGTAGGTGGTTTTTTTAGGGTTGTTTTGCTGCATTTTGTTGCAGCCCACAATGCATTGCAATCCTAGCTAGCTCAGGGGCTCATAAAGTATTTGATTTATGACCTAAGTAGCTGGGCAGGCTGATAAGAACAAACAAAATGAACTATTTTGTAGGCTAGTAAACTTTCATCTTAGACTAAACTTCTTTGGTTCAGGGAGGGCAAATAAGGAGTGGGGAAGTGGGGGAAAGGGGGATGGTGGGGAAGTGGGGGAGGCCAACAAGCAGGCATCAGCTATCCAAGCAGGGTCCTAGTATATCCTGTTTCTTCTGTAGTTTGCTGACCTAAGCTGATTCAAGGCATTTCATCCTGGAAATGGACCACTGTATACATTATTTCCTTCAAAGAGCCAGAGGAGTAAGAGAAAGTATCGCGCGACCTAGAAGCTTGGGATTTGGAAGGGAGCCGAGGGGAAGGGCAGACCAGGGCAGCACCTGGGCCTCCAGAAGAAGCTGGTGCTTCCACCACACCGACTTAGACAAGGCACAAGGCATCCCCCCCTTCTCTGGGCCCCAGCTTCCTCAACCATAGCATGAGGGGTTGCACTGTCGAATCCCCAAGGCCCTCTACCAGGGATTCTGTAAGAAGGCATTCTGCATGGCCAGGGACGGGACCTGCTCATGGAGAGACCCAGGGCAATTGCAAAGCAAAACAAATGGCAGGGGGTGGGGTGCGAATGTTGACCCTCTGGTGAAATGCAGTATTGGAGCAAAACAGCATGGAAAGGGAAGCCCTGTGTAGGCCTGTGCACTGTTTTTTTTTTCTTTCTACATTTCACTTATTATTGTAAAAATATTATCATAATATTTTATCATTAATATTTATTATTATTATTATTATTTTGAAACAAGGCACTTTCAAAAAGGAGAAGAATTTCACCCCACTCATAATCCTGCAGAGGATCCCCTCTCATTGTCCCTCTTCTCCATTCATCTTGGGCAGTGCAGCCTGGACACTGGGAAGTGCCCCCTGGAATGCCTCAGGGAACAGCCTGGCCCCCACTTCCTTCCCTCCAAGCTGGCAGCTCTTAGCATTTATCCTGGGCTTGGATGCAGTTTCTTGCACTCCAAGGACAGAAATGATGGGAATGATGAGAGTTTTAACAACTAGCATCAATACTGCATTTTCCGAGTTACAAAACTCCTTCTGTCCTTTTGCTTACTTGATTCTCACCACAAGGATCCTCAGCTTCTGACCTTGTAAACAGTCAGAAGGGCAAGAATCACTGTGTCCATTTTATAGCTGAGGAAATACTCAGAGAAGATCACAAAGGTAGAAGCAGGCAGAGGTTAAGACCAGAGCCTATGCAAAGAGAAGGCAACAATGGAGCAGAGGCTTTAAACCTGCTTCTTCCTTGTCCCTGTTTGAATGTGTCACCTTGCTCACTCCCCAGGTGCCACTGCCACACAGCCTGGTGGGATCTTGGTGTGGTCACCTTGTTCCATGTTTATACTGAAGCTTTGAAGTCTTGGAGAATCAATTAGGCTGCTGTGAGTCCTCAGATTCCTCAGGAATCAAGGGAACTGACTCATCAGAAACAAACTCATAAGAGACTGACATATCATATTAGTATGAATTTACTAATTTATAATGAGAAACTGTCCTGATGAACGGGATACTCATGTTCACTGATCACTGAAGAACTTAAAAATAGTGAAGGCTCCTTCCCTCCCCAGGTGCAGAGGAACGAGCACCACATGGTTTTGTGGATTCCTTTCTAGTTTGGAAAGAGAGAGAGAGAGGTGAGGAAGTGGTAAAGGAGCTCCCTGGACTAGAAGATAAATTCAGAACTTCAGGGAATCACTGTAATGTGTAGCAGTTGAAAGCATAAACCAGATAATTCAAATCTAGGTTCAGGTCCTGGCTTGGCCACTCACAAACTCTATAACCTTGGTTAGATTCCATAAGCTTTCCAACCTTGAGTTAGCTCATCTGTAGAATGGGCATAGCACTTAACTTCTTAGGGTGTTTGGCAGGATTAAATGTGATAATGCCTGGAAAGGTGTCCAGCATCTAGTAAGGACTGCATACGTGCTAGCTGTGTTAAAGCTGGATTTTCGAGAGCAGAGAGGGAGGACTCAAACAAGATTTAAGGTCTAGAAATTCAGATGTGACTAGGGAATGTTTAGAAAGTACAGGCCACATGCTTCATGTGATGAGCCTCTGCTATGGCAAGTGTGTTCTTCAGGTTCCAAGCATGTTGCTCAGACACAGCTCAGGGACCTGAACAACATGCTTCCATAGCAGGGGCTCTGGCAAGGTCTAGTCCGTCTCATGGGATAGCAGGTGTTGGGCGTGGAGAAGAGGCAGTCTTTCAGATGTTTCTATTCAGGCCCAGCTCCTGACATGGAGTGGTGGCGGGATAGAGCCCAATATTCAAAAAGAGAGAAAGAGAGAGACTCTGAGAACTGAGGGACCAATTTGGGGAAGAGATCAAAGAAGCTAAAGACCCAGATGAATGTCAATCAAGTAGGGCCAACAGGCTCAGAGAGGAGATTTTCTAGACATCAGGACAGGAGAGGAAATGATTTAACTCAGCAACAGGCTGCCACAGTGAAGACGGATGGGATTAAGAGCGGAAGCATTTATTTTATCAGCCAACAGTTTGACTGCCTGTTCTCCTGAAAGAAGATTGTTTATCCAACAGGGAAAGGCTTATGGCCTGGCACTGTCCCCTGGCCTGCCCCGTGGGGTAGTCCCCAAGCCAGGATCTCTAAGGCTTCTTCCCAAGTGTGTCCTGCAGAGACAGTGAGCAGATATTCCATTGTCACATATACAGCAGGAGCCTAGCACGTCCCTTCCTCTTAACACTTGCAGAGATAATGCATGGAAGCCACAGGGCATGCGGGAAACAGTGTGGCCAATCTGATATGTGCAGCATGAAAGCCTGCAGCTAGATGTCAGGTAGGACTTCCAGTAGGAACACTGAAGACAAGGAAGTTAACTTCAGGGAAACAAGTGGGGAATCTTGCTCCCTGGTAACTAGGTAAATGTCCAGAGCAATGTCCTACCCTACTGGTAATTCTGCCATTTCCATTTCTTGGGTCACAAGAATCCTGTTTTCAGCAAGAATGCACCTGACCTCCACAGGCACCTGTAGATCATCAGATTTCCTCTGGCATGTGGTGAACTTGGGCCTGTGAGGAGCTGTTCTTCCCTGGAAATAGCTCAGGACCAAAGAAACATGTGCTCTGCTGGGGTGAAGTAGGGCTGACCTGGGTTGGAACAGAAGGAAGAAGGAATGAAGGGGCTTTAGAGCCAAGAGAATATGAAACACCCAGGCGTGGCCTCATGCCTGCCTCTGGTATGGGCTTTGTACACACATGATTTGTGTGGGTCACCATAACAGGGCTCTGTGAGGGAGCCAGAAAGAATGAGACAAGGTCCATGCTCTCCAGGGAGCAATTAGCTCATGAACCGGAAGCTGGGGATGCATGAGGGGCCCAGATTAGGGGAGAAAAGCCACAGTTACCAAGCATCAAGTAGATGCCATAGGCTTTGTGTACATTATTTCACTCTCACAGCAAAATCATGTAGCAGGTATCCCTACTTTACATATGAGCAAATGGGCTCAGAGAGGTTAAGGAACTAGCCCAGTGCCACACAGCTAGTCAGTGGTGGGATTTTAACCACAGTCAGTCTGTCTGGTTCTAAATCTCATACTTATCCCACTCTGCTGCCTTCCAGTCCTTGTTACCCTCTGGTAAGCTCCTCTGGCATCATCTGTAACTCAGAGTGTCACCAATTACACCACACACAAAAGGCCAGCACATCTCGATTTAGAGAACTCTAGCACAAGACACCAAGAGCGATAAGAAATTGATAGAGCAAGCTAAAGCATTGTCCTTTATTCTGAAATTATATTCTTCCTACTTTTCATTTTTTTAATAATTTATAGGAAAAGTGAATGATACGTTTGCTTTTTATTTTCTTATTTAACAAAATAAAACATGGGAAGTCCCAAAAGAGAAAAAAATAGTTGCTACTTATGTAGGGCTTGCCAACCATTGTACGTGTATTAGCCCTTTGTTCTTGGGACACCTCCTTTCACAGGACGTTGAGGCACAGGAGTTTAAGTGACTTGCCCAAGGCCACACTGCAGATAGCTGGTAAAGCGAGCATTCAAACCCTGGTGGTCTGGCTCTAAGTCTGCACTACAATTAGAGGCTGCAACTCTACCCCTAATTACAAGTTGGCTGACCCTGGCTGCAGTCTCATGTGCTCCCTCCTCTCAGGGACCCCAAAGGCACTTGCCCCGGGGACCTAGTCCCCAGCTGCCTCTCCTGTGGGGTACCCTCTCCCAGCATCACTGGGCATTTCTGTGAGCCATTCTTTTGTGGTTCCTAATGGTCACCCGTGGTCCCTTTGGAACCTATTGCTCACTCAGGCCACAAAGGGCCAGTGTGTGGGGGACTTAAGGAATAACTCCATTTTGTTTTCTAAAAGTCTTCCTTGCTGTAATATTGGGGTCCAAGACTGTGAGGCCCAGCCCAGCTGCAGGCAGACTCCTGCCATCTTTCCAGTCTTGCCAGCATGGAGCTGCGGGGCCAATCCCCTTGGAGGCACTTCCCTGACCCTTTGGGATCTGCAAGACCCTGACTGCTCCTGAGGCTCCCACAAGGCATGCTGTGCAATTCTGGCACTCATGTGAGGCAGCAGCATTGGTTATGTAAACACAAGGGGGAAGTTCCTTGTGTTTACGTAAGTTTGCCCTAAGGGGCAAACTTCCCCCATGGGGAAGAGCTAGGGAAGGACCGACACAAATTCAGGACAGGGATTCTTCTGAGGAGGGGAGAGGAATACACAGGGCATCAGAGGCTTCAAATGTGCTCTTTCTTGAGCTAGGTACATGTGGATATTTTTCTGTACG
Organism: Pongo abelii; assembly: GCF_028885655.2. NCBI lineage: Eukaryota > Metazoa > Chordata > Mammalia > Primates > Hominidae > Pongo > Pongo abelii. The sequence goes on from NC_071995.2 coordinate 148,773, forward strand.
TTTCACCTCTGTGTTACCTATATTTGCATATATAAAATATCTCATAATAAAAGAAAAAATAAGTAAAATCTGGAGTTCACTAGGCTGTACTGAAGCCACAGGGAGATGACTTTGGGTTGTGGCCAGGGCAGGATGAAGAGGCTGTGGTTCTGCAGCCTTATCCTGAGGCTGGGTGAGAATGTTGAGAGATGGGAGCTCTCTTCTCCTGGGGTAATCATCTTCTCCTGGGGTAATCACAAGAGCAGACATGAAAGGTGAGAAAACCACGGTGTTCAGCAAGCTGTGTCTGCCTGGGCCAGAGAGAGACATGCCTGTGTGAAACTGTGTGTCATGTGTTGGGAAGCAGGCAGGGAGGATGTTCTTAGAGCTTGACATTGCCACCAGAACCATGCCTGTTTATGACAATGTAAAATGCTCAAAGATAGTAGGATTCCGGGGGCAGTAAGATGGCACTCGTCAGTATGGCCCAGCCTGGGAGGCTATGAGGGAGGTGGTGTCCTGAGGAGACCTGAGGAAGCTTCCAGAAGAGGCCTTCCTGTGGGATGGGCTGAGCAGGGGAGGGCTCCACATTCACCCTTGGGGATAGTCTGTAGGAGCCACCCTGTGGCCTGGGTATTCTGGCGTAGGTGAGGGGAGGGCTGAGCCCAGAGAAGTGGCTGTGATTCCTTTGACTGGAACACTCTAGAGACCAGCCAGCCCCCACCCACACCTTTTGGAGCAGTTGTGAGAGCAAAGCCTGGAGACAACAAAGAGAGAAAGAACTTCTTCTCCTAGGGTCCTTGGGAGCCGGACAGGAGAAGCATCTGTCACAGCCAATGAGGTCAGGGCAGCCTTTGGAAGCAGAAGAGAGCCGGGACAGCCACATCTGCCCTCCTGCAGGGGCTTCTGGCCTGGATGATGGCAATCAAGGGGCCATGGTAGGGGAGGCTTACGCTGTGTCACTGGGAGCTGAAGTTCATCTGATGGCTTCAGGTTAGCAAGAGCAGGGATGGAGCAGCGACGGAGCGGGTGTGGCCAGGGCCCAAGCAAATGGCAAGTGGGGAGGGAGAGAGCTGGGCCTCTCCTTCCTGCCTGATGCCAAAGCATCTTGTCCAAGCTGCCCTCTTACAATGAGGATACAGAGACCAGAGAGGGGAAGTGATTTGCCCACAGTTACGCTGCACACGCTGCAGGCTGGGGTGGGATTGCCTCCTGACTCCCGGCCCAGTGCCCTCTCCACCACCTTGGGCAGGACCTTCCAGCTCATGCTTTGAATCAGCACGAAGTGAATTGATTACTTGTCTTGTCACTAACACTGGCCTTCTGTTCACCTCCACCCCCCGTCATGCCATCTGGGACCTCAAAAGACACGTGGCTTTCCGTGCTCGGTGCCTTTATTCCGCCCGCCTGAAATCACTGTATTGATTCAAAGAAAGGAGGGAAAAGAAGTGTTTTAGAAAGGGCTAAAAATCTTGAGGGGACGTGATGCAGGTTGTTAGCTTTTGTCTAGAAAATGCTTCATAGCTTTGTCCCAGAAGAGCTTTAAGAATGGCTGGCAGAGTCTGGGATAATCTAGTGCAATTGGCCAGGACATCTGGAGGAGTCTTCACGCCCAAGGAGTCCGTCAGCCTTCAAAATGCTCCTGGTAAAGTCTCTAGTAATTACTATGCCAGCCATTGCCGACATAGGAGAACAGCCCTCAAGCTCCTGCTCTGGCAAGCCACCCCACTATCAACAGCAGACTCCCTCAGGGGCTGAGCCTGCGGGTAGCTCCTCATTCCAGCCCCTCTGGTAGGAGAGTGCTGGGCCTCAGTCAGCACCTTCCTCCTCCTCCTCGTCTCCTGGCTGTCACATAGCCCTTCAGTTGCTCCTGTCCCCTTAGCTCCTGGCAGTGGGCAATGTGGCTGCCAGGGCCTGCCTGGGAGCCCAGAGAGGACACTCACTACCCCGAGTCAGCTCCCTGGCAGGAGCTGTGTGAGCACAAATGCTGGGGGGCACTGCAGGTGTTCTCCCTTCTCACCTATTCCTGGGTGGAAAGTTGTATTTCCCACCGTGGTGGATATGCTAACCTTTGGGTTCATTTCGTCTTCATCACTATCCTGGAAAGGAGGTATTTGCATCCCCATTTTGCTGATGAGAAAACCGTGGTCGAGAAAAGTTGGGTATGGTACTCAAGATCTCCTAGCAGGTAGTTGCAGAGCCTGGGGCCTCACTCCACTCAGGCTCTCTTCCGTGTGCATGAGGATTCCGTCAGTGCCAAGGATGAAGATGACCAGGCTCTGAAAAGCCCTGAAATATTTTATCTGTGTGACCAGAGAGCTGCCTATATCCCTTGGCACTCTTCTCAGCATATGGAAAATACTCCATGATTTTCTCTCCATAATAGTGTGCTTAGCCTGGGGCCTATAGAGTCTGTAAAGCCCCTGACATGAAGGTAAAATTTGGCATGTGTGAAATCATGTGCATTTTTCTAGGAAGAGAGCCCTGAGCCCTTAGCAAATGTATATGGAACCCAGAAAAGTTCCATAGGTCTGGGGGCAGACAGACCAGGGTAATCCTGGCTGCCAAGAGAAAGAAAGGCTGAGGCTCCAAGGGGGATTCAGTTCTTGAAGAAGCAGACTCGAGTTCAGAATGTTGACTTTTTACCGGGTGATGCATTTGGGATCAATACCCATGGAAGGGAGGGGAGGCACACAGCATGGGGCAAAGTCTACCACAAAAGCCCAACAGCAGCCTCAGCCAATCCCACGTGGCCCATCAACCTCAGCCCATGTTGGGTAAGAATGGTGAGCCTTTATATCCCCACTGCAATTGGTGCCTGAATGTGGACAGCCCTTGGAAGGATGTGACTTTGGGCCAGGTAGCTTTCTGTAGCTGAGCCAATCTTTGATGGGGCTGATGGGGCCGACAGCTAAAGGCATTCTCCACAGTGCTCCCAGCAGCTGAGCGAGAAGTCCTCCCTTGAAGGAGGGTCTGGGTGGCGCATCACCAAGCCCAGCTCAGCATTTCTGCTCTTGGAAAAGTAGTGGAGAATAAATAATATCTACCTATCCATCCATCCATCCACCCATTTAACATTTATTACACACATCTTATGAGCCAACCCTGTGATAAATACCTGTGATAAAAAGGTGCACATGGCACGATCTGGTGGAGGAGAGAGACACATCAGTGAATAATTAAAGCACAAAGTGGTCCTTGCTGAAATAGAGGCAAGTACCAAGAATTGTTAGAGCATAGAAGAGGGTGGGACCGACTCCTCCTGGGGAAGTGAGCGATTCCTGAAAGAGGTGACGATGCTGAGAAAGGAGTGGATGGAAGGCATCTCCAGCAGAAGGAAATCATAAAGCAGGATGGTGGCCTGAGAGGGTTTGGCAGATCTGGCAAGACTATCAGTGTGGATGGAGTGGACAGGTCACTCGGTGGGGATGAGGGTAGAAAGGGAGATTGGAGTAAGACTGGGAATGGACTTTATCCCACCAGTATTGTGGAGTCACTGATGGGTTTGGGCAGAGGGTTGGCATTGCGGAAATCAGCTCTGAGGATAGACAGGCTGGGGTGGCCACTGGAACCCCAGGGCACCATCTGTGTGCCAGGACCAGGCATGCTCAGCAGGTGCCTAGCATCCCTGTAAGCATAAGCCAGCTTCCCACCTGAGTGACCCTCGGATGTGATGTTGTTCTGTTCCAACACGCAGGTCATTCTGCTCTTTGGCACATGTGATATTCCTCTGAGAATGAGCGATGGCCCTGTTTCCCTACTTTCTCAAAGAGGTTCACTTCCCATACCAAATCCTGCTCTCATGCATGGAATGACTCTTGATGCACTGGGCCCTGTGTGTATCAGTCTAATGTCACGTGAACACATCAAAACTTTCTGTGGAAAGCTTTCTGAAGGACCCCTTCATCTTGGTGCCACCCACATTCTACTTTTAGCTTCTCAAATAGGTGCCCCCCCCCCCAGGGAGTAATCCTGTGACCAGCATCACTCATATACCAGCAGTGACCTCACGTTTTCTCCCGACTAGTGCACTGCCACTCAAGGAATGTTTCTGCAGCAGGATGAGGAGCCTAAGAGAGTGGAGAGCCCCAGGACCCCCCTCCAGTGCTCTGGGAAGGGCCTTATAAGAAGCTGTTCAGGTCCCAGAGAGAATCCCATCCACATACTTCCTGTTGAAGGGCCAGGCTGCCTGAAATCTGACCCACTAGGGATGGCAGCTGCAGACTGTGGAAGCTGGAGAGACACAGCCTGTGTCTTGGAAGGAGAGGAGAGATGTTCTGGGAGCTACAGCGATGGGCTTCCAGTTCCATGAGAGACTGGATTGAAGTAGATGGCCTTCAAGTTAAATAGATGGTACTTCCAGCTATGACGGCCTAAGGTGAAGATTCCAATCTCTTCCTCAGACTTATTTGTAGATGGAGTGCAGAGGAAAACAGAGGCTGAGGACATGCTCTTGATGCTCAGCCACCAAAGACAGGGTGTAAGGACTCAGGTCTCTGCTGTGCCCTGGCAAAGTGCCAAAGCTCAAATCCACACCGACAAATGCCCACCCAGGAATCCCCACATCATGGGTCCCACGTGTTGGTGACACCCAAGGCCAAGGCCCTTTTGCTGTTTGCTGCTCCAGTGGCTGGAACAGGGTGGGAGGAAGCCTCCAGAAAGCCTGTCCATCTGGAAGGCTGGGGAAGGCCATGGGGAATAGTGGAAAAACCCTACTTTTTCAGTTCCATGAAGGTTGACAAGGGGGCTAAACGTTGAGAACAGCCCCCCGTACAGAATTCTTCATGTCATTTTTCTGGGGACTCCTTTGGGACTCCATGCCATACGATTCTAGCTCAGAAAACAGCCACCATCGCCGTCACCCTGTATTAAGGTCTACTGTGTTCCAGGCGCTGTCCTAGGTGCTGTGAATGCTTTATTTTTTCCTGACAGCAACCTTGAAAAGTTGTTATTAGGATGTCCATTTTGCAGATGAGGAAATAGAGCCATAAAGAGGTTGAATAACTTGCTCAAGTCACATAGCAAGTAGCAGAGCCAGGATTCTAACCCAGGTCTCCCTGACACCAAAGCCGTGTACGTTGTTTGCCCTCCACGACGTAATCTTCAACAATGCCACATTGAGAACAGTCCAGGGGTTTTGTGGCCACCTTCCACCACACGGTCTTCTAGGTAAGTCTATGGAAGGAAGGCAAGGATAAGGGTTCCCTTTCCAACACTTTTTCATCATATACCTGAGAGGGCCCCAGTCTCTCAGGTCCCCAAGCACGGAGATGGGCAAGGTGGAGCTGGGTCCACCAGCCACAGAGCCTGGAACCTTGGGGCCAGTGGGCCTTGGTGGGCCGGCCTCTGCCCTGGGATTCAAGCTCCTCGAGTGTCCAAGCAGGAAGGGGCCCTAGAGAAGAGCAAGCTCCCTCCGTGGAACAGATGAGGGAACTGGCCCAGGAGGAGGACATAAATTGCCCAAAGCACAGAGCTAGTTAGAAGCATTGTGTGTGCATGAGTGGTGGAAATGAATGTATGTGAGAGAGAGATTGCGTGTGTGTGTGTGTGTGTGAGGGGTGGCCCATGAACAAAGGTCCACAACAAGGCTATTTTTTAAAATTTGTTTTGTTTTATCACAAGTAGTTTATTTGGGACAAGGTGACCCCAGGAAGGGGCTTAGAGGAGTGGGGAAATGAAACACAGAAGAGAATGAAGCCATGGCAGGGTTCATTAATGATCAAGTTACCGCTTTGGGCCTCTGGGGTTCAATCCCACTGGGGACTTAGGGAGATGGTATAGGGTGTGCCTCAGAGTTGTCCCGTGCAAGGGACAGGGAAGCCGGGGTATTTATGCAACAACCCCATTGTCATTGGCCGAGTGCTGCCATCAAGGGATGTCGGCATCCAGCACCTCTTGCCAAGCACATTCCAGCAATCAAAGAAAGCAAAGGGCTGGTATTAAAGGTGTCTGGACCCTTGAGTAGCCACCAGTTCCCTAGAGTCTTGAAAACCTTTTAGGGTAGAGAGATCCTGGGCATCGGTGCCAAGGACAATCTGGAGGGAAGATGAGTAAAACTGATGCTGCCCTGCAGGCCCTGGACATAGGCTGTGCTGTGGCGGGAAGGGGCTGTTTCTGCATGCTCCAGGGGAAGAGATGTCAGGTGATATAGCAAGAGGGGTTGAAGTTAGAGCTTAAAAAGAACTTCCCAGTGACACTAGTGAAAAACATAATCAAAGATGTCTAGAGGCTTACATGCTGGCTCATGCCTGCAATCCCAGCACTTTGGGAGGCTGAGAAGGGACAATCATTTGAGCCCAGAAGTTCAAGACTAGATTGGGCAACATAGTGGGACCCTGTCTCTACAAAAAATTTAAAAATTAGCCCGGTGTGGTGGTGTGTACCCACCTGTAGCCCGGTATGGTGGTGCGTACCTGGAGTCCCAGGTACTCAGTAGGCTGAGGTGAGAGGATCGCTTGAGCCCAGGAGGTTGAGGCTGCAGTGAGCTGTGATTGAGCCACTGCACTCCAGCCTTGGTGAGTGAGACCCTGGCTCAAAAATAAATAAATAATACTTTTTAAAAAGATATCTGGAGCTACAGTGAGCCATGCAGCTTGATTGGTGGCCACACAAGAAATGGTGGACATAGAAACAGGCAGCAGCAATGAAGATTTTCCATGGCCAGGGCCAGCCAGCGAGCACTCCTTTATCTGCCAGAGGTGCAGGGGAGTGCTGGGAGGACAGATGGAGATTGAGAGAAGGGAGATTCTCAACCCCACCCTTGGCTGGGAGGAAGCACCAGGAGGAACACCTCTCTGCACCCTAAGGTCCAGTGGAAGCCGCAGGAAGAGGTCCCTTCTTTGGTGTGATTTGGCCTGTCTTTCATGGTGGCAGTCTTGGAAGACGTAAGTCCTTAGGTTGCAGCTCTCCTGCACCAGGGCCACCCCACCACCCTGGGCCTCTGTTCCTCATTTGTAAAAATGGGGAGGTTGGGAGGCTGCATTAGATGACCTTGAGGTCCCTTCCGGTCCTGACTTTCTGTCACTGTCCACTGTAGAGGCCATCCCCATGGCCCCTGGGTTCTCCTCAATTCACCATCAACAACAAGTGTTGACTAAGCACTCAGCATTTGCCCAGCATGAAGGGGCTGGGGGACATACTGAAATAACACATAGGCCCTGGCTTCTAGGAAGGGATAGCTGGGGAAATAAGAGTTTACTGGGCCGGGCACAGTGGCTCATGCCTGTTATCCCAGCACTTTGGGAGGCTGAGGTGGGTGGATCACCTGAGGTCAGGAGTTTGAGACCAGCCTAGCCAACATGGTGAAACCCTGTCTCTGCTAAAAATACAAAAAAATTGGCTGGGCATGGTGGTGCATGCCTGTAATCCCAGCTACCCTGGAGCCTGAGGCAGGAGAATCGCTTGAATCCAGGAGGTGGAGGTTGCGGTGAGCCAAGATCTCACCATTGCACTCCAGCCTGGGCAACAAGAGTAAAACTCCATTTCAAAAAAAAAAAAAAAAAAAGAGTTTATTTACTGAGCACATACTCTGTGCTAAGCACCTGACCTCTGCTGCCTCCTTCCTTCCTCACTGTAACCTCCTAAGGTAGGAACTAGGACCTCCATTATACAGACAAGGGAACCAAGACTCAGAGGAAAAGCCAGTTGCCCAAAGCCACACAGTGGTAGAGCTTGGGTTTGAGCCCATGGTGTTAACCACGATGACTCTCCTCCTCTGGGAAATAGACATTGACTCTCTAAGGACAGCTCCTAGTGTTCCAGGAAACAGAGCAGTGAAAGCTGCAGTCATCCAGGAAGGCCTCTTGGAGGAGGTGGCTTAGCACTGGGCCTCAAGGGAGGGGCAGAACTTGGAGGCTAGTGGGGAAGGAAGCAATCTGAGGAAACCAACTCTACAAAGCAGGCTGGACCGTGTCTGCTCCAGGCAGCAAGCTGTCTTGTTAGAGTAGGCAGGAGAGCTGCAGCCATGGCTCAGCCTGCTGTGGCTCCAGGGGAACAGAGGATGGGTCAGGGAGGAGCAGGTGTTTTCTAAACTCAGCAGGGCAGGAAGCCTCCTCTTCACAGCCTCAGCCCCCACACCTGGAGTCCACCCCCCTGGAAAGGCTTATGCCCAAGCCAGGCCAGGCACCCTCCCTCCTCCAGACTCATTTGGTCAGTCTAAAGATGAGCTGGCTTAGTGTGGATCAGCTTCCCCAGCCACCTAAGCCTGTGCCCAAAGAGCCGGGCCACCGATAATTACAATAGGTAACACGTGTAGCAGTCACCATGACTCAGGCACAGCTTAAAGAGTCGTAAGTAACTTCAGCCTTCCAGTATCCCTATGAGGTAGGTACTGTTACTGTGCCCATTTTATAGATGGAGAAACAGAGGTGCAATGAGGCTGAGTGACCTGCTCAGGGTCACACAGCTCATAAGAGGCAGAGCCCAGATGCACTGCTCTGCCGTACTGCTTCTAAGCAGAGGTTCCTGAGCCCTGGCCATAGCTGCCCCTTCCCTCTGTCTGAGCTGCCTCCCCAGGTGCGGGTTCTTCTCCGTGCCCAGGGCTCGTCCCTGCCATGGTAGCCCCTCCCTAGAGGAGACTGTGAAAGACACCCCCTCCAGTCCTTGCCACGGGAAAGGCCAGGCCAGAGTGCCCAGCTTCTCTCCCCCACCCCCACATCCACACGCACCCTGTCGCCCTCTCCCCCAACCGAGCACCGTTGCCTTCTGTTCACAGCGATGGCTCCTGCGCCCAGGCCAGTGGGGGCATGGAGGACTCCGTGGTGGCAGCGGCGGCGGTGGCAGCCGGCAGACCCAGTGCCCATGCCCCGAAGGCTCAAGCCCAGGAGCTGCAGGAGGAGGAGGAGCGGCCGGGGGCAGGGGCTGCCTCCCCAAGGGCTGGCCCCCAGCACGTGGCCTCCCCCGGCCGGCAGCAGCCTGCCCTGGCGACGGCGCTGTGCTCCCACGCCCCTGCCGCCTCCGATTTCGAACTCTCCCTTGATCTAAAGAATAAACAGGTACCCAGGGGGCCTCTTAGGGGGGCGGGGAGGGCGGTGAAGGGGCCCTGCCTTTGGGGGCTGTCGAGGGTACTAGGGATATCCCCGCTGGGCCCCCTCCGCTACAGGCGCACCTCTTTTGCCACAGTTCTCCTGCACTGAGCGATCTAGTTTGCCCTTCCCTGGACCAGCCACAGGCCTCTGCCTTCTACCGTGGCAGGGCTCATACCCTCGCAATGCCAGGCCCTTGGGCAGCATGTCCAGGGTCTCTGCTCCTCACACAGTGCTCAGCAAGCCTCCACTGCCCCACAGACCACTAGGCAAGGAGCCCACTGTTCTCTGGGGAAGTCCCCACCTCCACCTGCTGCTCAGAGGCCATAGTCCAGCTTCCACGCCCACCAAGGGAGCCGGTGCTAGGCACCCACAGGCACAAACGAGGCACAAAGACAATCGAAGCAGACAGGATTCCCAAGATCATTCCAGACTGGGGGAGTCCAAAGCTCCCCTATTGGAGAACAGATTCCATGGAGGGGCCTGGGCCTCCATCTTCCATTCAGGAAGAGAAAGTGGCCAATTGTGGGACCCCCATTGAACCCCCAAAAAAGATAATGCCTCAGTTTGTCTTGGCAGACAAGAGTCTTGATGGAAGGGGTGTGTGTGTGTCTGTGTGTGTGTGCTTAGAGAAAGTCGTGATGATGTGATACTGTTAAGGAAAGAGCTTTGAACTTGGAGATGTGGACATGGGATCCAATCCTCGCTCTTCCTCCTATGAACTCAGTGACTTTGGGAGTTGCCAGTTAAGCCCTCTGGGTATTGGTTTTCTCATCTGCAAAAATGGGAATTAACTTTGAATCACTTCCAAGGTCCCTTCTGCCCCAAAATGTGTAGGTTCTAAAGAACAATTCTTCAACTCAATAGGCAAGGTATCTTCAGAAAGGAAGCTGGTGGGAAGGCCACTAAGACTGAGTCAAGCCAAACTAACTTCCTTCCTCTCTTGGCATTGATGCCAAGCTCATATCCTGGCTCAGGCCAGCTGTAGGCAGCACATCAGTAAAGTGTTTGACCAAATCCCCCAAGATATCTACGTGCACATGCTAGGAATGTGTGGATTACTAACAAGATAATAGGGAAGGTTGTTCTCAAACCGAATTATCCAAAAAATGTTCATAAAAAAAATCCCAGGGAGTTGAGTGGACGTGCTGTCCAGGTCGACCTTAGATAAGGCACCAAATTGAGGTATACAAGTTACATTCATCTGGCTTTCTGATGACATAAAGCTGAAAGAGAACAGCTGATACCTTGGTGAAAGCATCCCAGACGTTGTGAAAACCTCATCAGGGCCCAGGCGCGGTGGCTCACGCCTGTAATCCCAGCACTTTGGGAGGCCGAGGCGGATGGATCACGAGGTCAGGAGTTTGAGACCAGCCTGACCAACATGGTGAAACCCTGTCTCTACTAAAAATACAAAAATTAGCCAGGCGTGGTGGCACGTGCCTGTAATCCCAGCTACTCAGGAGGCTGAGGCAGAATTGCTTGAACCCGGGAGGCGGAGGTTGCAGTGAGCCGAGACTGCACCACAGCACTCCAGCCTGGGCAACAGAGCGAGACTCTGTCTCAAAACAAAACAAAACAAACAAACAAAAAAACACCTCATCAGGACAGAAGGATGGTTTTAATGAAAAAAAAGAAAAGTCAGATGAAATGTGGAAAAATCTAAAATTCTGCTCCTAGCTTCAAAAACCCCACAGCACTAGCATAAGACGTTCAGGCTCCAGCCTGAGAGACAGGTGACTGTAAGCTCAAGGCGAATCAGGAGCAGGGGAAGCAGCTGCCAGCAGGGAGGGCAGCTTTCACACCCTTCACGGGAGACCCACACTGCCCCGCAGAAGGGAGTGTTGCACCCGCAGCCCCGCACTGCTGATGGTCAGGGACCCTCGAGATCCATGCTTGGTTCTGGAGGCTGCATTTAAGGGAGGAAACAAGAACCCAGAGGTTCCTAATAAGCAGGAGGATGGCTGGGGTTATATGGAGAGATTGTAGACAGGAAAACAAGTTTTAGATGTAGAAGGGCTGCATGTGAAAAATGATTTGATGTATTTTCTATCATTCCAGCCAAAAACAGCAGTACCAGTATATGAAAGCTATAGGAGGGGAAGATTTTAACTTAATTAACAAATAAACTGTTAAAAATATGGAATGCCCTGCCTGTGAGGTAGGGAGTTCTCTGTCTCTGGAAGTGCCCAGGCAGGGCTGGGTAACCATCCATCTGCGACATATAGTGTGGTCTGGGGGCCACTTGGCCAGATGAGGGGTCCTCTGCTTCTTGAGGTCAGAGACCATCTTTTATCCGTTTTGGTACCTTCCCCAGCATCCAGCAGAGTGTGCTGGACATAGTAAGAGCTCACTGGGTGAGTATTTTTTTTTTTTTTTTGAGACGGAGTTTTGCTCTTGTTGCCCAGGCTGGAGTGCAATGGTGCAATCTCAGCTCACCGCAATCTCTGCCTCCTGTGTTCAAGCGATTCTCCTGCCTCAGCCTCCCGAGTAGCTGGGATTACAGGCATGCACCACCACGCCCAGCTAATTTTGTAATTTTAGTAGAGACAGGGTTTCTCTATGTTGGCCAGGCTGGTCTCGAACTCCTGACCTCAGGTGTTCTGCCTGCCTTGGCCTCCCAAAGTGGTGGGATTACAGGCGTGAGCCACTGCTCCCGGCCTGGGTGAGTATTTTTTAAAAATAACCATGCTGTGCAAAGCAACAAGGGAATGAGTTACCAAAAAACAAACAAAAAAAATGCTCCTACCTGCCCCTAAAGGAGATTACAGTTCCACTTAAGGAGTATCCAGTCAATAACACCAGATAAAACGTGTGTATTGGCTTGGACAGGTGAGGTAGTTTGGTTTTGACCGACTGGGTGTGATATTGGGGGTGGTGCGGGATTCTAGTCGGTACTGTGGGCTTCTTCTATAGGGGCATAATTCTAAGAGATGGCTTTTAGAATGTTGGCCAGATTGAGTCAGGTGAGGTGAGGAGTGGCAGTGGGTGCAACAGGGCCCTCTGCCGAATGAGTCCAGCCTAGGAGAATAGCTTGGTTCCCCTGACCTGTGTATCCCTTTAGACCAATTATAGGCTGGGGGTTGGAGGATAGGGACAAGTAAGGCTTGAGGAGGCTAGAGCAAGGTTCTTAGAAACATGGCACACATTTATAGGAGACAGAACTCGACTCCTCTCTCTTCTGCCATGAGCTGTATGGCCTTGGGCAAGTTGCTTGACTTCTCTGGCCTCAGCTGCCTCCTATGTTTGGACTTTACAGGCTCTTCCCTCGGCCTCAACCTCTGAAGTTTCCGCTCCCCTCCACACCCCTGCACTTGGCCTTCTCTTGCTTTAGGACTTGCTTTAGGTACCTCTTCCTCCTCTCAGGAAGCTTCCCCTGCCTCCCAAGTCTGCACTGGGTGCCCCCTCTCAGTGATCCCACAGTACCCAGGTGTCCCGTCACAGCCCTTCAGCCCTGTGCCAGCATTTCCTATTTGTTTGACCCCCTCCTTGAAGGCAGGTGCATGACTTGTTCCTCATTATACACTCAGTGCTTAATGCAATGCCTGGCAAAGAAGCTGCTGGAAAGATAAGAAAGGGGAAATGATCACTTAGTGACATAAAGGGGGATGGGATGGATATACAGCCTGGCGCCAGGAACTGACTCTGCCTTAGGTCTCTTTGAGATCTAACACTTGGTATTCCAACCCAGTGATTCCACCAGCCACACTGAATCCTGTGTTCCATGGCCTGGGAGGGGTGTTGGGAGGGGTGTTGGACAATCTTAGCTCCCCAGCCCACCGATCTGCCAAGCCTCCTCTGTCAGGACTGTTTTCCTCGGCTGTTCTCCTTCCTTCACCGCTGCTCTAGCCCCAAGCCCCACTGATGCTGCCTCTTAACAGTTCCTGAATCCCACCCTCTCTTGCCTTCCCCACTGCCCCTGCCTCAGGAGGCCAGGCCATCCTTCCTCTTGCCTGCACCCCAGGAGACCTCCTGTGCTTCCCCTTCTTTGAGCTCTGTCCCTTCCAACTTCACCTCCACATGGCAGCTGAGTCATCTTCCTAAAGTGCACCTCTGACTGCGCTGATCCGCGGGAAATCCTGATGGCTCTTCATGGTGTGCAAGACAGAGGCCTCTCCAGGCTCCCTGCCACAGTCCCAGCCCCATGGGGGTTCCAGCCGTTCCTATTTGCTGTCCCGAATCTCAAGCCACCCTCACCTCTGGGCTTTCGTGTGGTTTTGTTTCCTCTCCTGGGGATACTCCTCACCTGTCCCCGACCCCGTCTGCTGCACCTGGGAGACTTCTGCTCATACTTCAGGTCGCAGCCGAGGCACGTGCTTTTACCCATTGCCTGTGGCCTCCTCTGTGCTGTCTGGGAGTGGGAGCTGTTCCACTCAACAGCATGGACCATGTTGTTCTCAGGGCTGTGTGGAGTTGAGCAGGTGGTGCTCGAGACACCTCCAGGGTGCTGCATAGCCCATGTGAAGAGCCAGCGCTCCTGGAGCTGTGCCCTGGGAACTGTCCTGTCCTTGCCCATCTTTGCTGCCCTGCACCTTGCACAGTCTTGGGCACCTAGGAAATGCTCAGCAGGGAAGGAACATAGGAATGAAGGCACGAGTGAATGAGCGAATGAGGCCTACCCTCCAGCTTCCTGTTCTCCCTGCTGGCCCCTTCCCCAGCACCTGTCCAAGTCGCACAACAAGACGGTCCTCCTGCCAGCTCTTCTCCCCTTCTCCCTCTGCCTTTGACCCTCTCACCCCACCCCAGCAGTCCTGGGGGATACGACCTAGGGCGGGCCAAGAAGTGAGCATGCAGGTCCCTTTGGGGAGCCCTTTAGGAAATAGAGGGCCTAGGTGTCATTTTGAAATTCCTCCAAGCCCTCTAGGGAGTTTGTATCCTGTTGCGGAGCGACTGGAGCCCTTCTTAGCCATCTGAATTGCAGAGCCCTCTGGGCTGTCCAGGCCAGAGGGCTGTGGAGCTGCGGTCAGTAGAATCTGGGCCCTGCTCCCGGAGCCAGGTCCTGGACAGAAGCCATGTTCTGCTGGAGAGCAGCCTGTCCCCACAGATCCCCATACCCCAAGCCTCAGGGTCCAGCCTCACTATGGGACACCTCTTCAGGAAGATGTGGTGGCTATGTTTCTAAGTCACTTTCACTCTTTGCATCTTGGTTTCCTCATGTGTGAACCAAGGGTTGTACCAGAGGGCCTCCTGGCCCCTTCCCACGCTGAAGGTGAGATTTCTACCATGGGCACAGAGGGCACCAGGGCACCAGCCTACAGAGGACAGTGGTGACGACAGGGCACTCCAGGGGTTGTCCCTCTCCCCGGTTCATTCCATTCAGGGAACAGCACTGCACAGCTGCTCTGTCCCAGGCCCTGTGCTAGGCCTGGAGATGCTATGATGCAAAAGATACAGGCCTAGTCATCAGGGTGCCCACAGCCCAGTGGTGGGCAGACACAGGGCCAGCACCAGTGTTACTACCTGAGCACTAGCTCTGTGTCAGGCCCAGGCTAACAGTTGCCATGTGTTATCTCCCCGGGTCTGCACAATGTCCCCGTGAGATTGGCACCATTACCGTCCCATTTCTGGAATGGGAAGATTAAGGCTAAGTGATGTTAAGTAACTTGCCCAAGGACACAGCCCTAGTAAGTAATGCAGCCAAGACATGGACTCCGCAGCCCATGGTTTTGACCCAGTACCTTCCACCATCTCTTGGCATTACAGTGAGGAACAGGCCCCGTGGAAGTGGCACACAGGGTCTGTGGAGCATGAGGAGGGCAGGCAGCCCAACCTGGGTTCAGAGCCAGCTCCTAGGGCAGCCTCACTGGAGAGTCTCGTGACCTCACTACTAGCTGAGCCATAGCGTGTGCCCCATGCCTACCTGGCTGCCCACTCCCAGGCAGGCCTCAACACCCCGCGTGTCAAGCACTTGCTGTATTCCAGACAGCAGGCTGGGAGGAGGGCACACAGAGCAGGCATGAGTCCCCTGCCTTGCAGGAGGCCACAGCCCTGCCCAGCACAGACCCAAGGCTCCTGTGGGCCTCTCTGAACACCCCCAAAGCGCCAGCCTCCCCAGTCTCTCTGCTCCTCAGCCTCACACCTGGGATCGCCGGGCCAAGTTCTGGAGGCTCACAACATGCTGCCCTTTCGTGGTCTCACCTGGGAAGTCTTGGATGGCAGCAAACCCCTGGAAGCCCCCCATACCCGGCCCCCGCTCCTCAGCACTGGGCCCCCCCAGCTAGCGGCTCTTCCTCCCCACCCTCTAGCTTGGCTGCCGTCTTTCGGCGGCCTCTTCAGGCTCAGCTGCCACAGCAACCTGAAAAAAGGGAGCATGTTCTAATTAACACTGAGAGGCTCATTAGAGAGACGGAGGCCCCCGCGCCCCTGCCGCTGCTTCTTCTGGCAGAAGCTGATAAATTGCTATCTTGGGAGGAGGCAAGGCCATCATTCCTTCTGGGTCCTGGGGTTTAGAGGGAAGTGAGCAGAGCTGCTCCCTATTCTGCAGGCTCAGAGACCCCTCCCTCCCTGGGGCTGCCTCCCCTCCCGCACCTCTCTCTGCTCTCTGACCTGGCCCTGGTTCAGAACGGGATTGGGGTAGATGGGAGGGCCTCGCTGTCGTGGATGGAGCTGACCTGGGCCATTACTGAGTCCCCAGGTCCTGCCAGGATGCTGGGGTGGGAGGAAGGATGGAGTGCTGGGTTCCAAGCCGCGGCCTGGACAAGAGTCTGGAATTTGATTTCCCTGGGGTCACAAGAGAGAATTCAGTTTAGTTCATGTCTGCAAACACTTATTCAGCCTCAGCCACAGGTCTGGCACAGCACTGGGCACAAGAGATGCAGAGACAGATGTCTTGCCTGTGATGGACAGTCTGCGGCGAGAGCTCTGAGCAGGGGGTGGCACTGAGCATTGAGGGTGGGGAGGAAGGTGTAGGGGACAGTGCAGGTTGGGGGCGTGGCAGGGCCAAGTCTGGGATCAGTGGGAGTTGGTTGGTAAATGGGTTAGGACACATGATGGTGAGCCCAGAACTGAATTCCAGTGTTATTCAGGGAGCAGTCGCTCCATGCCAGTTAAGGTGCTGGGTGCTGGACAGGATGACTAAGACATATTTGATGCTGTGAATAACTTATGCTCTGTTGGAGCCTGGGGGAGGGAAAGGGAGGGAAGGATGGGTTGGAGAAATGCCACAAAGATTAGTGGAGAAGACTGAGTGTCAAAGAGAAATTGGGGCTCGAGGCAGGGAGACCCCATCTGTTCGGGGCATTGAGAGGGCTGCATGGAAGAGGCACATTTGAGATAGGTCTCGAAGAAGAGGACATTTCTACCTGGAGGAAAGGGGAGGCTGGGCGTTGAGGTTGGGGAGAGCATTGCAGGCTGGGAGAGAGCACAAATGAGTCCCCAAGCAGGGAGCCTCGTGGGGGCAGTCGGGGGAGAGCAGGCAGGAGCTGCTGAGCAGTGTGGACTTTGTGGAGTAGGACTTTGTGGCCCAGCCAGAATGTTAGGGTTGGAAAACCAGGAAGAAGCGTTTTTATCTGTTTGGGGCAATGGTTCTCAAACAAAGAAAAGCCTGTGTTGACACCTGCTGTCGGAGAGCTTGGATCTGGTTCTGCAGTGTAATGCTGCTGGCGTGGTCCAAGTGGGAAGAAAAAGAGCCCTACGTGGTGACATTCTGGAAGGATATCACGGATATTGCAAAATGTATGGGGTGGGGGGCCCCAGGAGCTACAGGAGGCTGACAAACACAGTGGACAAGGCAAATGAAAACCCCAGGACAAGGCAAGTTTCCCAGGCTGGGTGCTTGTCAGGCCAATAAGGAAGTCAACAAGAGCTGGTTTGGGTGAAGTAGGGAAAACAGTGGCATAGTCTAGATGGACAGAGGATCCACAGGCAGTTGGAAATGTGGGTCTAGGATCAGGGCTAGGAATGGAGATTTGAGAGTCATTCCCATCATTATCACTGTCACCATTAAGCAGCTACCACTTATTAAGCTCCTGCTCTGTGCTGGGTGCTCCATGAAATAATTTAATCCTCACAAGAAGACACAGGGTCAGCAGGATAAACCCCACTTAATAGATATGAAAACTGAGAGTCAAAGATGTTAAATTCATCCAAGTCCCATCAGCCGGGATCTGGGGCTGGCCATTCCCCTTATTTGCCACTTGCTCACCAGCCCATCAAAGTAGAAGTTAAGAGAGTGGACTGGGTCCTCAGAGGGAAGGCAGACAGGGCTGAGAAGGTATCCACCTGGGGAGCACGTTTACAGTGACCTGGAAGGCTCTGCCTGACACAGCTCCCTTCTTAATTCATTGTTAATTATCACCCGTCACGAGCTCCTCTGATGATGTCCAACACAGAAGCCATGGAAGATGTCCAGAGTGTACGGGGAAAATTAAAACGTGTATGGAGACTGGCTGTGGCACCCATGTGACTCGTAACCAGCGCACATAGGGGTTTTGTGGCCAGAATACAGGATTAAGGGGTTGTAGGGAGACAAGACAACCAAGATAGACTGAGTCATGAGCACTGGGGAGAGTTGCAGAAAGGAGTGGGGAGGGAGGCTGATTAGGCCCATGGGGCTGAGTGACAAGCCCCAGATCTGCCTCTTCCTTGCTGGTTGGCCTTGGATGAGTTTAACGTCTCTCACCCTTGACTGAGATGGGAGGCAGCAGGAGCCAGAGCACAGGGCTCAGGGCAGGGTTGAGTCAGTATCTGGCATTTGCTTCTGGAGTGAGGCAGAGGTTAGTGTTCTAGAGGTTCACTGTAAAATAGGAAGAAAGGGAACAGGCTAGTGCCCCAGAGGCAGTGGAGTCAGCAGAGTTACGTTGTAGCCTGGGGAGGTCTGGGAAGATCTGTGGCCAGGTGCAAAGCTGCAGATAGGAAGAAGGAAATGGGAGTAAAAAGAGCACCTGTAGCGTGAGCTGAACACACAAAGGAGGCAGGAGCGGGAGAGCGTCTGCTGTGAGTCAGATTAGGAAGGTTTTTGAGAGTCACAAATACAACTTTGGAATTAATTTGTCCAATACATACTCACTGAAGGCCTATTATGTGCTGGGCACTGTCCAAGCATTGGAGGAGATAGCAGTGACCACGGCAGGTGAAATCTGCCCTCGTGGGGCTTGATGTCTAGTGGAGGATGTGATGGGACAGATTCAAGAATTTAAAATCTGGTTTTCTTTCCTGCTTGGGTGAAGCATAGACATTGCCCAGTAGTAGACGGAGTCTCCTAGGGTTATGTCAGCTGGTCTTCTGCCTTCAAGCAGGATGATACCATGCCAAGGGCATGGACCCCATCACCATTTTGGAAGCATCTCAAGCAATGGATTTCATACCTTCCCTGTGTTGCCAACAGCATCTTGTGCTGCAAACGGATGCTCTTGGGCCTGGGGTTTTCCTAGAAGTATAAATAGGCCAGACGGGAAAGAAATGTGACATCTGGCTGGGCGTGGTGGCTCACGCCTGTAATCCCAGCACTTTGGGAGGCCAAGGTGGGCGGATCACCAAGGCGCCGGGAGTTCAAGACCAGCCTGGCCAACATGGCAAAACCCTGTCTCTATTAAAAAAATACAAAAATTAGCCAGGCACAGTGGCGCACACCTGTAATCCCAGCTACTCGGGAGGCTGAGGCAGGAGAATCGCTTGAACCCGGGAGGCGGAGGTTATGGTGAGCCGAGATCGTGCCACTGCACTCCAGCCTGGGTGACAGAGCGGGACTCCATCCCAAAAAAAAAAAAAGGAATGTGAAATCTGTCGGTTTCTCATGGTGCTTGAGTAGGGTTGACAGACAGAAATTGAGAGAAAAGGAGACAGTTTAGTGATCAGTTCCCCTTCCTCTCTACATTTCCCCTTGGGGAATGACTTTCCTGCCTGAGCCAAAGCCAAGTCCCTATTCCAGGCCTCAGGGAATGTGTCAAAGTTCAGCAGGGAGAATGAGCCAAGCTACATTATTTCTGCAGGAGCAGGAACAGAATGCCTCAGAGGCAAGTATCTGTGTCTCTTATGGGTGCATGAGGTCATACCTAGTAAAGATCAAGTGGGGAAGTGTCCAGTTCGTACCGTGGTTAGAATTCTCAGATGGCCCCCAAGTCCCCTTCACGCTAGTGTACACATTCTATATAATCCCCCTCCCTTGAGTATGGGCAGGATGAGTGAATGTGATGGGACATCACTCCGATGATTAGGTTACCGGTTGGTTGATTTTGAGTTAATAAAAAGAAACATCATCCAGGGCGGGTCTGAGCTAATCAGGTCAGCCCTATAAATGAAGCTGAAGCCCCAGACAGACACTGTGCTGTTAGCCTTGAAGGACCGAGCTATCAGGTTATGAAGAGGGCCACATGGCAGGGGACAGCAGGCAACCTCTGGTGACTGAGGGCCTAAGTCCTGTGAGTGCAAGGAACTGAATTGTGCCAACAAGAGTGAGCTCAAAGGAGGACCCCATACCTTAGATGATATTGCAGCCCTGACTGATATCTTGGTTTCAGCGTGGTGAGATTCTGCGCAGATAACCCAGATGAGCTGTGCCCAGACTAGATTCACAGAGCTGTATGAGAAATAAACAGGTGCTGCTTTAAGTGGCTGGATTTGTGGTCACGTGTTACACAGCAGTAGACGAGGAATACACTTGGTGTGGTTTAGAGCGCCTTGAAGACCCCTCCAACAGGGGGATTGTGATAGCACTGGGAGCTTCCTCCTGCTCAGGGCCTTGTCCTTTATGAAATGCAAGTAACTTTGGGAGAAGCCATATAGGAAGGCTTAGTCGCCATTTACGCATTAATCTGCATAAGTTCCAACGATCTCCGAGGGTAGAGTTGGATGTTGGGGGAGACAGAATGATGTCCCCAGGTTTGGGAATGCGGAAGGGCACTGAATGGCCAGGCTGGAAGCACTGGAGGCAAGCACTGAGGATGTCTCATTTTATCTGGGATTGTCCTTGGGGATTGGGGTTGAATCCACAAGGTCTCCTGAGCTAAGAGGGTACCTCTGCTAGCCTGGAATGGGGCACCCATCACACCCTGCAGGGAGGGAGCAGAGGGCACGGCTGGGCTGTGGGAGGCAGGCATTCATTCTGGCTGCAGCCTTTGGGGGCTCCAGTGGAGCAGGAAGCAGGTTGAAGTGTTGTGCTGAGGGATGAAGTATGGCCTTTCTATCTGTACCCTCCCCCACCATGACCCCTGGAGGACAATCTATACCCTCCCCACCCATGATCCCTGGAGAACAATCTATACCCTCCCCCCCCATGATCCCTGGAAGACAATCTATACCCTCCCCACCCATGATCCCTGGAGGACAATCTATACCCTCCCCACCCATGATCCCTGGAGAACATGGGACGTCCTTGTTCTTGCCTTGAGTTGTTCATCTCAGCGCACCCATCCCAATTCTTCATTTATTCGGGAAGGACACCATGTGTAAGCGGCATGTCTGGTTGTGAATAGGAAACACTTAGTGAGAGTGTTTGGGAAGTGATCCCAAACTTCTCTGAGTCTGATCAGAGTCTAGGATGCCACCATTTAAGCCCATCACCTTCACACAGGCCTTGCCCCTTATTTAAAGGCAGAAGCCTCTGGGGGCATGGCTGTCATACCTTCCCAGTCCTTTCCTGAGAAGTTTCCATAGGGAGGAAAAGTGAGAGCGTAGCAACCTGAGAGGAGAAAACCCATGGACAGGAGGACAGAGCCGAGAGGAGGCACGCTGGCCCCCTGACAGAAATTTTCCTGGGATCAGATCTGCCAGGTGCCATGCCCCCGAGCCCACCCCACCCAGCCCTGCCCTGGTTGGACAGCTCCCACCGTAAGAGCAGAGGTGACTCAAATTGGGGAACTCTTGGTAATGGTGGCCTGGAGGGACCCCCATTCTTAAGACACCCACTCAACTTTTCAGCAAATCCACATTTACTGAGCAGCTAACTATGTACTGCGAACACACGGATGGTCCAACCCCAATCCCAACCCTTCTGATGTTCCCAGGGAAAAGAACCACCCAACACAGAGACAAGGTTGCTGGGGAGGAGCGGGGAAGCACGAGGAGCTGTGAGGGTTTTTTAGCATTTCTGTTTTTCATTGTTTAGGGGAGGAGCGGGGAAGCACGAGGAGCTGTGAGGGTTTTTTAGCATTTCTGTTTTTCATTGTTTAGGGGAGGAGCGGGGAAACACGAGGAGCTGTGAGGGTTTTTTAGCATTTCTGTTTTTCATTGTTTAGGGGAGGAGCGGGGAAGCACAAGGAGCTGTGAGGGTTTTTTAGCATTTCTGTTTTTCATTGTTTAGGGGAGGAGCGGGGAAGCACAAGGAGCTGTGAGGGTTTTTTAGCATTTCTGTTTTTCATTGTTTAGGGGAGGAGCGGGGAAACACAAGGAGCTGTGAGGGTTTTTTAGCATTTCTGTTTTTCATTGTTTAGGGGAGGAGTGGGGAAGCACAAGGAGCTGTGAGGGTTTTTTAGCATTTCTGTTTTTCATTGTTTAGGGGAGGAGCGGGGAAACACGAGGAGCTGTGAGGGTTTTTTAGCATTTCTGTTTTTCATTGTTCATTATTTTAAAGTGTGCACAAAAGTAGAAACAACAGTGTTATAAACTCCCCCGTAGCTATCATCCAGCTGTAACCATTGTATTAATATTTATTAATATTAATATTGTGTCATCTAACTCTTCCACATTTTTTGACAGAATATTTTAACACAAGATATCATGCATTTTACCCATAAGTACTTCTGTATGCATCTCTGACATGAACTTAAAAAGAAAAGAAAAAAAGAAAAAAACAGAAACAAGGTCTCACCGTTTTGCCCAGGCTGGAGTGCTGTGGTACAGTCATAGCTCACTGTAACCTCCAACTCCTTGGGCTCAAGCAGTCCTCCCACCTCAGCCTTCCCAGTAGCTGAGGACCACAGGCGCACGCGCACCGGGACACCCAGTTAATTTTTTTTTTTTTTTTCAAGAGAGAGACAAGGTCTAGCTATGTTGCCCAGCCTGGTCTCAAACTCCTCAGCTCAAGCAATCTTCTCTCCTTAGCCTCCCAAGATGCTAGGACTGCAGGCCTGAGCTAATGCGCCCGGCCATGAACATTTTGCAATACCCGCCACAGCATCAAAATCTGACCACCATATGCAGCACCTCCCTTCTGGCCCTTGGGACATCACCAGTCCCCAGAATGGACCCCTCCGTCCTACATCTCTAAGAGTCTTGCCATGTGGCCATGACGTTCTAGGAGGTTCACATCGGAGCTGCCCAGGAGCCCCCACCCCCACCCCGCACTGTCCCTTCCTGGGCCCCGCCCGAGTTTGGCCGGGTGACTCCACCACTCCTTAGAAGGGCTGACCACCCTTCCCCTCTGAGCCCTTCCTCCTCTCTGTCCTTGTCCTTGCAGATTGAAATGCTAGAACATAAGTACGGGGGTCACCTGGTGTCCCGGCGCGCCGCTTGCACCATCCAAACCGCCTTCCGCCAATACCAGCTCAGCAAGAACTTCGAGAAAATCCGCAACTCGCTTCTGGAGAGCCGCCTGCCACGGCGGATCTCCCTGCGCAAGGTGCGCTCACCCACGGCCGAGAGCCTGGCGGCCGAGAAAGCGCTCATGGAGGGCTACGGCCTCATGGGGCTGCCGCTGGTGCGCTCGCCCTCCCTGCCGCCCACCTTCGCGGGCACCCTCACCGAGCTGGAGGACTCCTTCACCGAGCAGGTGCAATCCCTGGCCAAGTCCATCGACGACGCGCTCAGCACTTGGAGCCTCAAGACCATGTGCTCCCTGCAGGAGAGTGGCGCTTACCAGCTCCACCAGGCCCTGCAGGCGGCCGCGGGGCCCCCAGGCCTGGAGGCCGAGAGGCGGGAGCCGGAGAGCGCAGGCCCCGGGCCCGGGGATGAGGACGCGGAGACCCCCGGCCTGCCCCCCGGCCACAGCGGCACCCTCATGATGGCTTTCCGGGACGTCACGGTGCAGATCGCCAACCAGAACATATCCGTCTCCTCCTCCACGGCTCTGTCGGTAGCCAACTGCCTGGGCGCTCAGACGGTCCAGGCCACGGCAGAGCCCGCGGCGGGCAAGGCCGAGCAGGGCGAGAGCTCTGGGCAGGAGGCCCCGGAAGCCCCCGCTGTGGGCCGGGAGGACTCACGCGCAGAGGCTGGGGCTGGCGGGGCGGCGGGGGAGGCCGCAGCCCCCAAAACAGAGGAGGAAGAGGAGGAGGAGGAGACGGCGCAGGTGGGGAAAGGGGCCGAGGCCGAGGCAGGCGACTTGGAGCAGCTGAGCAGCAGCAGCACGTCCACCAAGTCCGCCAAGTCGGGCTCGGAGGTGTCGGCCTCCGCCTCCAAGGATGCCCTGCAGGCCATGATCCTGAGCCTGCCGCGCTACCACTGCGAGAACCCAGCCAGCTGCAAGTCGCCCACGCTCTCCACCGACACCCTGCGCAAGCGGCTCTACCGCATCGGCCTCAACCTCTTCAACATGTAAGTCAGCCCTGGCCCCCAGCCCGGAGTCCTGGACGTCCTGGGAGGGAGGGAAGGAGGAGGGCACCTTCCCTCCACCAAGCAGGGCGCCAGGTAACTTCCCACGTCATCCCAGGGTCCTCCAGGCGCGTCTGTGCCGTGCCTGATCCCTGAGGTCATGTTTAGGAAGTACATATTGTATTTTTAATCATTCTGAGTTTATTTTAAGAAAGATTAAAGGAAGAAAAGAACACATCAAACACATGCTTTCACAACTGTTACAGTTTAAGATGAAGCTAGGGTTTGAAAAGTAAGAGAATGTAAAAGAAAAGACAGTATTAAGTAAATAACAGTTCAGGCCGTTTGAGGATTAAGCAGCAATCATTCGGGTGGATATGAAGCCAGGGAAAACGCATTAGCTCCCAGGGTTGGTGAAATGCGAGGCTGGGTGGGGGAGGGAGGAGAGGCGCCTTGTAAAGAGTGTCAGCAGAGAGCAGGAGAGGGGAGGGCTACGAGGAAGAGAGAGTGTGAAGCAGGCAGAGGCGCAGTAGAAAGAGAACAGGGGAGAAATGACCGACCGCCATAGCTCAGAGACCCCAACGAGACCAGGACTGGTCCTGCACCGAATGTATACAGCCAGTCCCAAGCAAAGGAAAGGAAGCACACCTGCCCCTCCCATGGAAATGTCAAGTCCAGGAGGCAGGCACTCGCCTCCATCCTCCACTCACCCCTTCATAACCCTGAGCCAAGAGCACACCTCCCCGGCCGTAATGCATGTTCATTCGTTCATTCGGCTGTTATTTATTGGGTGCCAGGCACTGTGACCACAGAGGTGAGGACACATCCCCTGGCCTCAAGAGGCTCCTATTCTAGGGGAAGTAGCTACTGTTCATAGCTCACCTTACATAAAGCATCTGTAATCTTCCCAGCAGTATCTACACAGAGGTATTACCACGCTGTTTTACAGAAAAGGAAGCCGGCTCACACCAGTAAGGCGAGCTGCACACGATGAAATAGCTAGTACTCGGCAGACCTCGGGGAAGGCGGATCTGACTCTAAACCACCCCCACTTCTGCAGTGTCTCTTCTGCACATGAAAACTCACACAGACACTCACCTGCCCCAAGACAGTAATTCTTAAACTATCCATAGTGAAGAACCAGTTTTGTTCCCCCACACCTTTCTGAAAATACATTGTGGGCTAATACTTTTGTAAAATACAATAAAAATGAGTTGCTAGAAAAACAATCACGTGCCTGGTTGTCCCAGAAATGTCGAAATGCTATGGGAGGTTCTAAGTGCTTACCTTGTGTTTCTGTACTTATCTCTTCCTGGACCTGTGAGAAACAGCTCAGGGAGCAGCATGGCTTCAAAGCTTGCAAAGGGAAGAGGTGGTGTGGCGGAGGTCTCACCTCTGTTTCTCCCACCCTCTTTCCAGGGTTGGGGCGTCTGCGGTGGGGACCTGCATATTGACAACAGGATATGGGTAGGGGGAAGGGCAGGACTGAGGTAAGACCCAGGAGGCAGGGACAGAGAAGGGTACTTCTCCTCCACCTGCTCTGGAATTCACTTTGTTTGCAGACCTCGCCTGTCCTCTTTCTGGTCACACACCATCCTCTGTGTGAGGACATTCAGTGGGTTGAGGCTCTGGTGAGAGACGCTTCCAATGGGGAACTGGATTTCCAAGAACCTCTGGGCACTTCTATGGGTGGAAGACAGGGAGGAAAGAGTCATGGATGGCTTCAGCTCACTCTCTGCTGCTTCTCCCCACCCCCACCTCCAGA
Organism: Pongo abelii; assembly: GCF_028885655.2. Lineage (NCBI taxonomy): Eukaryota > Metazoa > Chordata > Mammalia > Primates > Hominidae > Pongo > Pongo abelii. Next base: position 173,943 of record NC_071995.2, read on the forward strand.
AACCCAGACAAGGGCATCCAGTTCCTGATCTCACGTGGCTTCATCCCCGACACCCCCACCGGTGTGGCCCATTTCCTCCTCCAGCGAAAGGGCCTCAGCCGCCAGATGATTGGAGAGTTCCTGGGCAACAGCAAGAAGCAGTTCAACCGCGACGTGCTGGAGTGAGTACTCTGCGCTCCAGGCTCCCCCCACTCCTTCCCACACCCCACCTGCCCGGGCTCTGTCTGTGAGCTCCTTGGTGAAATCCTCGCTCCAGTTCTAACAGCTTCCAGCTTCCAGATTGTCCACAGGAACCAGAATCCCCTCTTTAGCCCATCACCCCAGTGGGCCGGAGCCCTGTCTCCCGTCAGAGTCATTGATTGAGTTCGCCCCAGGCCAGGCTTCATTTGAGGCAGCAGGGGATACAGAAATGGTCCAAAGAGACAAAAAGCCTTTTCTGCCTGCCACTCTCCAGGGCAAGAGAAACCAGGAAAAGGAAAGGGCTTGTGTCAGCACTGGGGTTCATCTCTGCCTGGTGAAGAGCCCCTCAGCCCCCCTCCCCCAGGACCCTCCCATTCTCCAAGGTTCGTTTTCATATCGCTGGAGGCAAAAATGTGAGACAGAAAAAAGAAGGGGTTAAACTGAGCGTTTTAGAGCAAGAAAATACTACAATTCCATAAAGATAAATCTACTAACAAAATCATGACCAAAGAAAAATTGTTTCTTTAAAACCAAAGAAAATGGTTTTAATGTCCAGTAGCAGGGAGGGACCCCCAGGGGGCTGCCTTTGTCCCCGCTCAGCCTTGACAGTGTGGACGGGCAAGAGTCTCTTCACACTCACGCCTTGTCCAGAATGGCAGGGCAGGGCTGGTGCTCCTCTGAGGCTGAGGGGCAGGGCCTTGCAGCTACTCCTTCCCTGGGACATCGGCTCCAGCCCCTGCCATGCCCCCGTGCTCTTTCTGGCTTCCACTGGTTCCCTAGGTTGGCCTCCTTCTTGAAGGTCTCCATTCTTCAGGGACCTCCCTCATTTCTCTCCCCTCTTTCTCCTTGGGGACAGTCAGCAGAAGTGTCTCCCAGGAGGCCCTGGGAGGAGCTCTCCCTTTCATCCTCACCCCTGGAGCAGCAAGGGACTGCCAGAGAGGATCTGGACGCTGGGGGAGTCACCCACCCAGTGGTCAGCATCCCTGGAGTGGGAGCTTGGAGATTTAGCTTCTATTTATGGAGCTGTCTTGGTGCTGTGTGCCCATGTTGAGAAGCCCCTGTCCTCTGGGCCTGCGTTTCTATGCCTGCAGAGTGGTGCTGGGTTGTAAGGGCTGAACCCATTGCCCTCTGAAATCCCTGTCACATTTCTAAATCCACTGACGTGGTGGTTTTCTGACTGAGTTCAGTGAGTGAGGGCTGGGATCCGCTCAGGGACCTTGAAATCCCTGCACGGCCCTCAGCTGGGTAGAACTGAGTTCCTGCCCCTGACTCTTGGTGGCTTTTGACAATTTATCATCCCTCCTGGAGCTGCTGGTGGAGACGCTCCGTGGATCTCAAAGAGGAAAGAGAGACAATGCTAGGCAGCGTCTCCCTCTCACCTCCTTTCTCTTCTCCCTCCGCTTCCCTTCCCTTCCCCAGCACTGCTGTGGAGGCCCGTGGAGGTGATACTGGGATCCAGGATACATCTGGGTTGCAGAAGCGGAGAGATGGCATTTCCTCACGCCCTTCCTTTTCTGTGTCCCCTAGTTGGCTCATCTCTCTGGCTTTCCTGCACTGTTGTCCCAGTCCATTCCTTCCCAAGCCAGGGTGAGGTGCTGGCCCCGTAGCCCCAGGCACCCCGGCTGTCTCTCTGCTCTGGGGGCAGGAGTGACTCTGCTTCACCCACAGGCCCTGACTGTTGTCTTTCTTCTGTCTTTCCCAGTCTCCATGTGGCCTGCGCCCTAAATTCTAACCCTGCAAGGCCCACATTGATCTGGAGTGCTGGGAGCACAGCGTTTTCCTGCAGCCCAGGTGGTGCTGAGTCGCGCAACGAAAACTAATTGCCCTCTTCCCTGGGAGACTGGGTGTATGGGCTGTGGGCTGGAGGCTTGGAGCAGTGGCTCCACCCTGTGCTGAGGAGGCGAGCTGGGCTGGGGGCTGGGCTAACCTTAGGCAGGGATCAGGCTTGGGATGGGTAGGGGCCAGACTCCCTCCTTGGTACACTCTTCCAGTGAGAAGAGGCAGTGTGGTGTGACAGGAGAAATAGCTGGACCCGGGCTGTGCTCCTCTGTGCTGTGTGGCTTTGGCAGGACACCTCTCTGGGCCTCGGTGTCCTCATCTATAAAATGAGAGGGCTGGGCAATGTGATTGCAAAAGTTTCTCCAAGTCCTGAGAATCTACCACCTTTCCCATCTCTTAGTGCATTGGTAGCACTGCCCTAAACACTGAGGCATGCTTTGTCATCCTGCCAGAGCCACCCACAGGCCCCAGGGCAGTGCTGGGGTGCCAGGGTTCATGCAGGGCAGTGCTGGGGTGCCAGGGTTCATGCAGGGCAGTGCTGGGTTGCCAGGGTTCATGGGGGAATGAGTTGGCCATTTGTTATTCATTCAACAAACATCGAGCACCTATTTATTGTGTGTTGAGAATGGGGCCACGCTGGGCACCTGTGTGTGTGTGTGTGTGTGTGTGTGTGTGTGTGTGAAGAGGCATGGCTCACAGTCTCAGGGAACTTACAGAACCAGGTGTGGATGGGGAGAGGTGAGAAGGAGGAGCATGGAAAGCGAGTGAGAAGAGCAAGGGGCCTCCAGCCAGAACCCTGGCTTGGGCAAGGTTGAGCGCAGAGCTAAGCCCTGATATGCCCTGGTGAAAGCCGCAATCCCTCATGCTTGATTGTGTAGCCCTGCAGGCCTGGCATGCTGACTCAGCGCCACAGAAAGGAGCTCCTCCCTAAAGTCCATAGGTCACTGACTGCCTTGCTTCTCTCTGAGGTGGAGAGGGCCCTGTCCTGCAAAGGGCAGGGAGAAGATGGAGAAGCAGGAAGTAGCAGGCACTAGCAGGGGAGGTGGGCACTGGAGTCTTTGCATTTCCCTGCCACTCTGGCCAGCCAGTCTGGATTTCAGAATCACTGTATCTTCTTTACTCCCGCCAGAGAAAACACACACACTAACCGAGTCGCCAGGTGCCATTTTCCCAGGCCTGGAAGGCTTCATTGGGATTCTATACGGCTCCCCTGCCCCCGCCTGGTGACATTTAGCAAGTGGCATTCATTCTGTACAAAGCTGTTTGCCGAATAAAAGGATATAAATCACCCATCCCCTTGGAGACTAAAACAGCCCAAACCACAGCACTCTCCCAAGAAGCAGCCGATGAGAAAGCCTCTCAGAGGGGAAGGGTGTGCTTCCAACTCTCAGGCCTGTGAGGAAAGGAAGAGGAGGGAGGGAGCAGCTGCCACCTCGGCTGCTGGTCTGTGTCTGAGCATCATGAATGCTGTGACATTTGCTTTCAGAATTCGGCCCTCAGCGCTCTTGGAAGCTGACATCTCCATCCTTTTGTGTCTTATTTCCACGGAAGACACATTCCAAGAAGGAATGTATTCTTACCAGGCCTCATCAAATGACAATAATAGAAGCCATTCTGAGCTCAAAGAGCCACACCCATTCCAGTGTTTACCTGCAAAGGTTTTGCTTTTGGTTTTTTTGAGACAGAGTCTTGCTCTGTTGCCTGGAGTGCGGTGGTGCAACCATGGCTCACTGCAGCCTTAAATTCCTAGGCTCAAGAGAACCTCCCACCTCAGCCTCCTGAAGAGCTGGCACCACTGGCATGTGCCACCACACCTGGCTAATTTTTAAATATTTTTGTAGCGATGGGGGTCTCACTGTGTTGCCCAGGCTGGTCTCAAACTCCTGGCCTCACACAGTCCTCCCACCTCAGCCTCCCAAAATGCTGGAATTACAGGCATGAGCCACTAGGCCCAGCCTGTTTGTTTTTAAAGGAGAAATCAGCCTCAGTTTCCTCAGTAAAATGCTGGTAAGAGTACCTGTCTCATATGAATTAAATGTTTTCAATGTACATGAAGTGCCTGATGCTTAGTAAGTTATCTGTAAATGTTAGCTCTTTCTTTTCTTTTTTTATTAGAGACAGGATCTCTCTTTGTCACCAGGGCTACTGGGCAGTGGTATGATCAAAGCTCACTGCAACTTGAACTCCCGGGCCGAAGTGCTCCTCCTACCTCAGCCTCCTGAGTAGCTGGGACTACAGGCTAAATGTTAGCTATTTCATTATTATCTTTCCTACTTGAAAGCACAGACATTAGAACCCCCCACTCCCCGCCGTCCCATTCCCTGCGCACAAGGAAACCTCCTCAAACATGACTCAAACTCAGGTCTACTAGGCAGACAACGAGAACTTGCTGGGACTTGCTGGGCTTTGCTGGGAAGGGGGTCAGCCCAATCTGGGGAGCATCCTGCAGCCTGAGGAAGCCCGGTCCAGAAGCTGAGAGTAATACGGTGGCAGGCCAGCAGCAGGAGCCAGACAGCAGCCAGGGCTAGGGTCCTCTAGGGCTGGAAGCCTCTCCCTCTCGGTTTTCACATGGCTGGGGAATTTGGCTCTGCTCTGTTTCCTTTCTGAAATGTTCGCTTCAGCAGGTTTGAAGGCCAGCGGATGGGGAATGTTCCATGCTGGCTGTGAGCGGCCTCTTTCTGGCCTGGATGATTTTTTCCGGTGTGAATTCCATGCACATGGAGAGCATTGGTGTCTACCATCTCCATGAAATGCAGGAAGGCAGCTTCTGGGTTGAGCTGCCGGAAGAAAGCTTCCTGGGTGTTCCTTCCCTCCACTGCATCTGCTCCATCCTTTGTTAAATTCCAAGACATATCAGGGTTTGACGTTTGGGTCAGATTCCATTATTTTATTTCCATGGAAATATGTTGGCCAGAGTATAACAGATTTGTTCTTCTTAGAGGACATTTAGAAATGAGGACAGATTGTCTGTCAAATTCAACAGTCTGAAAAACTCTGGCCTTTCATTGCTAGGAAGAAATCATTTGAGAGCGTCCTGCCCACATTGCTGTGTATAATCTCAGTTACCTTATTCCTGAGGAATTCCCATGAGGCAGGGGACAGCAGGCTGGGGCCCAGGCAGACCTTATGTGTCTGGAGGAGATAAAAAGAGGCCCAGGCAGGCATTGTGGCTAACACCTGTGGTCGCAGCACTTTGGGAGGCCAAGGCATCAGAATCACTTGAACCTAGGAGGTTAGGGCTACTGTGAGCTGTTAGGGCACCACTGCACTCCAGCCTGGGCAAAAGAGACCTCATCTCTACAAAAAAATTTTTTTAAATAGCCAGGTGTGGTGGTGGGCACCTGTGGTCCCAGCTACTCGGGAGGCCAAGGCAGGGGAATCACTTGAGCCCAGGAGATGGAAACTGTGGTGAGTTGTGATCGCGCCACTGCACTCTAGCCTGGAAGCCTGGACAACAGAGTGGGAGCCTGTCTCAAAAAAGACAAAAGAGAGAGAGAGAGGAGAGAGGGAGGAAGGGAGGAAGGGAGGGAGGAGGAAGGAAGGAAGGAAGGAAGAGAGAGAGACCCAGTGCAGGCAGGCAGGAATAGAAGATTTAGGGTCATTTCCACTGCTTTGGAAACGGTACACTGCCAGCACCAGAAGGATGGAAGGAGAACATCTTCAAAAGTGCTGTCTTTGGGGTTATGGCTTTGACCCTTCACCTCTCCACTCTCTCCTGCCGCACTCCCCACCACAGATAGACAAGGGATTCTCCTGAACAGTCAACAGTTGTGAGAGTTTAAGACCTACTTACTTCTGTAGCTGGAGATCTTGGGACCTTCAGTCCAGGATTGAGACTCCCTTTGGCTTCGTCACTTTGGCATATAAATTGGACTTTTATATAAAAATGGACCTACCTGCCACCCAGTCCTTTCCTGACTACTCAAGCCTTTGCTCTGGAGGAGTCAGTCTCCTCTGTGTGATAGCTGTGGCTGCAACAGGCCACTCCGACGTGGGCCTTCTAGGAGGGTCTTCCGGAGTGTCACTGTCTCCGGGGCAGGGCTGTCATATCTCCAGGAGGGCCGTTTGTGACCAAGCAGGCTGTGAAATATAATGACAGCTCACATAGATCAGCACGTGCTGTGTGCCACAGGTGCTGTTCTGAGAGCCTTACATGCAAAACCTCATTCCATCTTCACAGTGACTCTGGGAGGGAAGTGTGGCTAATCTGTACCAAACGAAGGCACTGAGGAACAGAGAGGTTGGGGAGCTTGCCCACAGTCACAGAGCTGATCAGTGGCTGAGGTCTGAAGCCAGCCACAATGACTCATCACCTGAGCCCTTAACCCTGCACCATCCAGCCTCTGTGCGTCATTCCAAGACCCGTGTGGTCTGGTTGCTTTCACAGTCCTTGTCAGTCCCCCGTCACGAATCATGACACTGAAGACCCCTTAGACAATCAGCTGGTCCAGCCCTTTCATTTTACCCTGGCAGAAACTGAGGCCCTAGGGAAAAGAAATGACTAGTCTCCTGGCCAGTGGCAGAGAAATTGAGCAAAATCAGGTACTCTCCCACCTCTCGCCTTGGCGTTATTTGCTATGCCCTGACCCTCTCAATTTGGGAAGAAAGCACAGCTGAGAAACTGATTCGTAAGTCTCAAGAGGTCTGAGCCAGATTTAGCTTCCTCTCTCTGGTGTATGTGTATCTTAAAGGGCCGATGGATGGCTGTCTAATGATACAATTCCAGGCAGAATTAGTTGGTGGGGCAGGGAGGGGTCCTGTCCACTGACAAGCGTGTCAGCCCACACCTAATGAAAATGATCATGTATTAAGCCCTGTTGTATACCAGGAACTTCCACCCACTGCCTCTTTTAACACTCACAACAACCCTGCACAGTAGATGTTCTCAGTGTTGTCTCCATTCTCAAGGTGAGGAAATGAGCCACCAAGAGGCTCCATGACTTGAAGTAACAGTTCCACGGCCTTTTCTTATTCCATCCACTGTTATTGGCATAGAGCAGTGCTTCCAACAGGGTGGTCCCTGGACCAGCAGCATCAGCTTCACCTGGAAGCTTGTTAGCAATGCAAACTCAGTTCCCGCTCCAGGCCCGCTGAATCAGACTCTGGGGCTTGGGGCCCAACAATCCGTGCACAAATAACCCCACCAGGCAATTCCAATGCATGCCTCGGCTTGAGACCAACCAGCCAACAGGGATGCTGCTGAGCCCAGCAAAAGAAAAATCAGCTCAGGGCATCTAAATTGTAAGGGTAATTTGAACTTAGTTCTTTTGGTACCTGAGTCTCAAGGTGTGAGTGGCAGCCAGCCCTACCCAGGCCCCCTCAAAAGAGAGTTTCTTCGTCCACATGACATCACCAGGAACACTGGCAGGTCCTGCATCAGTTTCCTCCTCTTCTATTTTCTTAGCCACGTTGCACTTTGCCAAAACGCCTTGACCTTTGTTGAGCATGTTATGAATTCTGACGAACAAAATAACTCTCTGGAGGATGGGGATATTTTTAATTGAATTGTAGAAGCCAAGAACTGCCAAATAAAGCCAGGGTTTCTACATTCCGTGGCAACAGGTGGTTTAGTTTTCCTTCCTAATCCTGAAACCTGGGCTTAGTCTCAGCCAGGAGCATGAGCTTGGGCTTCACCTTCCAGATCTTCGCCGTCTCTTCCAGTCAATTAAAAATCCCTGCTGCTACCATTACCTATTTTTAGCTCCCAACCAGTTCCTTTGTGTGCCAGACACTGTCTTGCTATCATTAAAAAAAAAGAAGGTTGAGATGATGAAATTCATTTTGATCACAGGCGTGTAGGACGCTTCATTTCCCTGCAACACAAACTGATTCCACGCACAGATCAATGTTAACAAGCAATTTTATGCAAGATTGTACCTGTTTCTACAGAGGCAGGGAACATCCATCCTTTTTCCCCAACCCTTGTGAGGTATTTGCTGCAGACCCTGCAGAAGCTCATAGGAAAGAGGGGGAAGCCTGAGCAAAACCAGTGCCACTCGTGATCCACATACCCGTCAGCGGCACCTCCTGAGACAGGTCCAGTCATGCTTGGCTGGAAGCGGTCTAATCGGTACCAGTTGCTCTAGTTCTCAACACTCACTCACTTACATGTGCAGTAGGAGGAAGAGGGGCCTATGCCCTCCACACTGCCTCACTGCCTGGAGTCTGGAAGCCTCGGGGCCATTTGCAAGTCCATCACAGGTGTCGGTGTTAGCTCCGGATAATCTTGGCAGCAAAGCAGGCTGAGTAATCCTGGGCCGTTGGGTAGAACTTCCAAAGGCACAGACCACTGAGGCTCCTTCTCCAGCTGCCGGCACGCAGTCATTCCTGGTCATCTCTCACTCACTCATTCATTCGTCCCACAAAACAGTGATTGGGTGCCCATACACCAGGGAGGCAGAGATTAAAAGAACTGTCCTATCTTGAAGGAGCCTGTAGCCTCGTGGGGAAGACAGGCAGGCAAATATTATGACACAGGGAGATAAACGCATTGGTCAACAGAAGGTGGGTTCCGGGGAAGACTCCTAGAGAGGATGAGCGGAGGTCAGGGAAGACTCCCAGAGAGGATGAGAGCTAAACAGAGACCTGCAGGGTTGGGGCTGGGCGGCAGGAAGAAATAACAGCATGAACCAAAGTAGGGGCGTGAGAGCCAGGCTGCAGGAGGGGACCACGCTGGGGAAGGGGCAAGAGAAGCTGGAAGCAGACAGGGCCTCGTTTGCTTTGCTGAGAAACTTGGGTTTCACACTAGGGATGTGGGAAGCCCTGGAAGAAATGTGAGCAGGGGCACGAGCCACGGTACCAAGTGAGCAGCCTAGAAGGATGGCTCTGAAGATGGTTTGGAGGCAGGGAGACTGGTGAGGAGGCTACTGCTGTTAACAGCCATGGTGAGAAAGAATGAAGCCCTAAACTGTGGCTGTGGGCATGGGGAGGGGAGAAGTTGGCAGAGCCCAGGGCCGTGGAGAAGCAGCAGGGCCGTGGCCAATGTGGGAGGGAGCCAGGCAGCCAGCACACAGCCAGTGGTCTCTGAGCTGATGAGAATTCAGAATACGCATGTGCTTCAGGCCCCCTGTGTTGGTGCTCCATCTACCAAATAAACACGTATAGATTTTCTGTTTCAGGGGCAGGGAGATGCTGGATTCATGGACATTTCATCTGAAGAATCTGTCAAACTAGACATTGTCAAATATTTACTCAAGCAAGTTAAACTGTTAGCTATCTAGAGCCACTAGAATGGGGGCAGCCACCTGGACAGTGGTTGTTGAGAGGGGGATAGGGCCCAGTTTCAGGTCAGTGAGGAGGGGCAGCTGCAATGGATGAGGGGCTCCTCCGGAGGAAAGAGTCCAGCTGGGGAGGGAGGGTGATGGAGGCCAAGAAGACAGTGTTTCCAGAAGGGAGCAATGAACCATGTCCATGCTGCCAAGGGGCTGGGATGAGGACAGAGAGAGGCCATTGGATTTGGCCACGTAGCAACCAGCAGTGGCCGTGACAAGGGAAGTGTTAATGGTGCCCTGGGGTTGGATGCTTGAGTGGAGCAGGTTGAAGAGTGAATGGAGATGAGGAAGTGGAGGCAGCAAAGAGGAGAGAAGAGAGGCAGTGTCTAGAGAGCAACGAGGGCTCAGGGCAGGGTTCTGATTTGTAAGATGAAAAAGACAAGCACTTGGGTGCTCCTGAGGATGATTCAGTAGAGGGGAGGCGTGGTAGCTATCTGAAAGAACACCTCAAACTTCTTGTGCCCCAAGATGGAGACTCCGTCTCTCCTCCAGCATGTGTCTGCACCATGATACACTCACACTAGAGAACGGCACCTCCAGGCCCCTGGGTGCTCCAGCCAGAGCTCCAGGATGCACCAGGGATGCCTGCCTTTCCTCACTTCCCACATTCCCTGCATCTCGAGTCCCATCTGTTCTTCCTCTAAGATGCAGCTAGATCATTCATTCAGTTTGTTTCCACTGCTCCTGCCTTAGCCCAAGCCCCATTATCTGTAGCTTGGACCTCTGCAGTAGCATCCTAACTGGGCCCCTGCTTCTGTCTTGTTCCCTGCCCCGCTGCCATTCATTTTCTCCCCAACAGCCAGGGAAATCTTCTTAGAACAAACAGGACCCTGTCACTCCTCTGATCATACCCTCTATTGTGTCCCAGTGCATTCAGGATAAACTCCCAAATCCTTCTCATGACCCACAAAGCTGACAGACTGAGCCCCTGACTGCCTGCCTAGCCCCACAGTCACCATTCTCCCTATTACTGTCTGCATTGCAACCTTGTGGACCCTGCCTAGGTCCTTGAAAGCTCCTCCCTGCCACGAGCCTTTGCATATGCTCCCTCCCTTAGCCCACCTGACAGCTCTCCCCTCTCTCCTTCCTTTGGCCACCTCCTACTCATCTTTCAGGCCTCAGCTCAAATGCCATGTCCCCAAAGAGTCCTTTCCAGACATACAATATAAAATATATCTCCTTTGTCCTCTCCTGGAACCATTGTTTCCCTACATAGAACTTGTCATGATTATAGGTAAAGAATTATTTTTGACTCTGTGTTCAATGCCTGTCTCTCCCACCAAGACAGAGACTATGTTGCTTGCCGCTTCACTGGATCCCGCGCACAGCCTTGCACACGGGGGCCACTCAGTGCATGTTGCTGAAAGAGTCAACCAGCCACTGCCACGGGGCACAAAAAGCACCAGAAAGGGGAAGGCAGGAGGTCAGGGATATGGACCCCTGCTGTGGGCTCCAGGTGCCCAGGCCAGCTCTGAACCTGCAGGGGGACCACAGAGCCCCTGTGTTGACTGCCCATGCATGCACCAATAGGCTCGCCTGTGTAACTGTGTCCACATGCTTCTCACAGGTCCCCACCAAGCCATCTGGGTAAGATCACAGCCCCTAAGAAGACATGCATTAGTGCTGGCCACTGAGCAGCAGAAAGCCAGGGAGAGGTGGGGGAGAGGAGGGCACAGGGGGCCACCTGCCCCAGGAGATGTCAGCAAGGAATGAGATGTGTGCAGCACCCCTGCAGGGCTGGCTGTCTAGTGTACTTCAATCTAATATGTAATAAAAACATCATGGTACATGGTTCATATTGCACAAGCTTGAGAAGATGAGGTCATTGCACACGTAGTGAAGCACTTAGAGCCATACTCAGTACAGAGAGCTCAGAGAGAACTCCCCCTATTGAGTAAGGGACCTCCCTGCCACCCCACGCACACCCAGAAGTGAAGAGAAGACAGCCCAGTGGGGCAGGGAGAGGCCTTACAAGATTAGGAAGCTGAAAGCCTGCTCTTCCTAGCTGTGGGAGCGTGGGGCAAGTGCTGCGTGGCCTTAGTTTTGTCTTCTGTAAAACGGGGAGATGATACACCGGAAAAGACCACCCGGGAATGTGTGGTGCTCTTTACCTTAAAGATGACCCATGAGGAGAGATGACTCCGGGCCACCCTGGATGGAGGCTGCAGGATGGATTTGGTAAACTGCCCACACTCATCTCCCCATGAGGATTCCAGGGCAGCAAAGAAGGCTGGAAAGTGGGGATTAGGAGTGCTGGTAGACGCTGCAAAAGAAGAGAAGCAACGGGACAGAGAGTGAGAGAAGGGGAGGGAGCAAAAGAGGGCACGGTGCAGGCAGAAGCTTATGCTCAGGGAGTGAACAGAGGAGGCTCATGCTGGAGAGGGCCAAGGCTTATAGGTGCTTCCAGGGAGACAGGGACCCTGGAATGAGCAGGGCTTATGGTAGACAGCACAGTCCCACCCCCAGCCACCTTCCCCAGGATGACACAGGCCCCATCAGGAAGGCAAACGTGATCAGTGATTCCCCCGGAGGAGGGTGGGGATGAAGCCACCAGCCAGCCAGGAGTGCTGCTGTGGTCATCTGCCCCCTGCCGTTGGAGCATCTGCAGTGCTTCAGAGATGGCCGGTGCCTCTAGGTCCCAGTCCTGAGAGGTCACCTGGTCGAACCCCCAACTCTCCAGTGAGGAAGTGGCCTCCTCAGGCAGGAGGGTAGAGTGTCCCACCACTCAGCACAGCTTCCTGCCTTCCAGCTAGGGATTTCACAGCCAGAAAATGTCATTTTTTCCCCCAGGGTCTGAGAAACCCAGAATAGCACCTGTTCATGAAACACAGATACCCTGTGGTGGCAAATGCAGTGAGGGGAGGAAGGCAGGATGGCGGGTACATAGCCAGGGGAAGAACTACATCTGCTTATGCCTCCATCCACCCCTCCCTCACCACCCCCATGCAAAAGCAGCCCCGATAGCCAGATGGGGACACATGCCCCTAAGGACGGCTGCCTGGTGGCCTGTGAGTTGCTGGACTCACTTTAAAAGCCGCAGTGAGGCCTACCCTTGCACTCAGCTCAGTCTTTGGTTTCACAATTTAGGAACAACCTGGAGATCTTGCAGAGAATGCTGATTCCCAGGCCTTGCCCCCAAATATTCTAATTTGCTGGGTCTGGGGTGGGGTCCAGCGAGCTGCATTTTAACAAACCACCCTATGACTCTGCTGTGGGGTCCTGAGAGCACACACTGGAAGATGTTGGATGAGAGGCCCTTCCAGCTCCACAGCCCAAGTGTCCACCCCTGCAGCCCTCCCCGCCTCGAGGCCCACGAGGGGTGTATTCAACTCCCATTCTGTGGGCCGACCTTTCAACCTGGCTGCTTCCCCCATCCCGGTCCTTGGCTCTCAGGCTCTCGGCTCACTAATGGGGCTTTTAGCAGCAGCCCTGAGTGAGTGAACGGCTGCTTGTCACCTGAGTGAAGGGCTGGAAACTAGGCCATCGTGCTTGGCTGGGCAGATCCCACCCTCACCAGCTGCTCCCGCTGCCTCTTGCGGAAGGCTGCCCCCACGGTGCCCTGGGCCTCCCGGCACCCCCACCATTGCAGGGTGAGACCTGGTCCACAGCCCTGGGGCAGAAGGCACTCAGAGAGAGGCTCTGGGAGGAACGTGGATGTGGGAAGCCGAGTGCCAGGACCTCAGCTTTCAGAAACAGGGAAGGGGTGGGTGCATGGCAGATGGGGGCAAGTCCTAGGGAGCAGCAGGATGCCACTCAGAGGGACCAAGGGCCATTCTGGGGCCCTGAGGACCCAGGCCTCTTTCTTGGCCTCATAAGAGTCAGTGTCCCTGGGCTGACAAGATGGGATCCGGCCGCTCCATGCCGCCCCCACCACAGTCCACGGCGCACTTCACATCTTCATCTCTACCAGACTTCTTCTGTCTCTTCCTCTTCCCCTCCTGTCCCTTTCTCTCCTCGTGCCTCTCTGTCTTTCCGCCTTCCTCCCTGTCTCTGTTTTTCGCTTGTTCTTTGTCTCAGTCTCCAGTCTTGCTCCCTTTTTGGGATCTTTCTCCTGCCTTTTCCTCCTTGCCTGTCCCTCTCTTTCTCTCCTTGCTCTCTGTCTAATTAGACTTTCCTCGTCCTTTGCTGCCCCGTTCCATCTCTGTGGCCCACACACTCTGACTCCCTTGCTGCGTGACCCCACTGGTTCACCTCCTCCAGGCTCTCTCTGTACCCATCGGACCACAGCCTCTTGGTCACCAGCCCTAGACAGTGTCACTGTGTGGCTCCGTTGTGCCCAGTTGCTGACTCCTGATGGGCTGGGCTATGGTAACACACAGATGTGGCCGTATAGGGCCTTTGGCGCTCACATATGGCTGCAGAGGGTGCAGGGTGGAGGTGAGGAGGGCCACCGGGAAACCGGAGCAGCCTCTCGCCTGGCTGGCCCTGGAGGCCCCTGTTCGCCAGCCGGCAGCTCAACCTCAAATGCCCTGATTCTGGTGCGGCCAATTCTCATGCTTGGGCAAGATGCTGGCCTCCACCCCTAGCCCCACCCTCACCTGCACACTGTCCCGACCAGCAAGCCTGAGAGGAGTGGGCTTTGACCAAGCCAAGGACAACTCACAGCCTGAAGATGGCCATGGGCCCTGCCTTCGGGAGGGAGGGGAAAAGGAGAGGAGGAGAGACCCCCAACTCCCTCTCGGCGCCCCCTCCCTTTCTAAGAGTCTTCGGTGATGCGCTTTTCTCCTTGTTCTCCCCAGAAAACTGTGGGAGGCGGAGTCCACGGACCACCAGGCCCTGACCACCTCCACTGTGGCGTCTCCCCTTGTTTTCTCCTAAAAACTGACGGCAGAGTTGGGGGTCTCCAAGTCTTCTAGGCAGTGGGCACGAATGGAAGCTGAGGTTGTGGAGGAAGTGGGTCCACCTCAGAGCTCATGTCACCATCACAGGGCCACTCAGCAGGCGTTTGCTATGCCCTTGATGTGCTGGGCAGGCAGAGGGGCTGCTTGCCGGCAGTGGGCAGTGTCAGGAGCAGTGTGCAGGGGCTGTGCCATAGCCGGTGGGAGGAGACTGGGGTGAGTGGGTGTAGAGTGGGCAAACGTCAGCTCCAAGAGCCCAATCTAACGCGCTTGGTCTGCATCTCCCAAAGGGAAAGCAATGCCCAGGGGACATTGGGTCCCCTGCTTTGCCAGGCCTGGGCTCCTGCCTCGCTGCACAAGGCCCTGGGGACAGGGCACCCCAAAGGAGGGTGAGGCAGGGTGAGGGGGCTGGAAGGGTTCGGCCTCAGACCCTGCAGTGCAGAGTCCCCTGGATCGGGCTAGACCAGAGGAAGGCGCCTGCTTAGCTGGGGGAACTGGCATGTGACCCCACACACACACACACACGCTGAAGCTCGGGATATTCACAGGCAAACCCCCCCGGGTTGGAGGCAGCATTTCAGAGGTAGCAAGGCTCTTGGGGAGCAGGGACTCCAGCCTCCTCCCTTTTCAGAAGGTCACACGGAGGCCCCAGGAGTGAATGGGCGAGCCAGAGTCACACCAAGTTTGCAGGAGGCCCGGACCAGAATCTGGCCCTGCGTGTCACGCTGTCCCCTCACATTAAGCGCATTTGTCATTTACTCTTGAGAGGCCATGCCTCCCACCACAGCCCCCCCTGAGGGCTGGGGCAGCTGGGGGGAGCTGGGCTGCAGAAAGCCCCAGGGGCTTGAGGGGCTCTGCTCCTAACTGGTCAGCCTACAGCAGAAGGGATCCAACGGAGGACTCAGCCTCCTCAAGACCTAAATAAGAAAGTGAAATTTAAACCTGGGAGAAACACAGGCTCCTAGCAGGTCTCTGAAAGAACAGAAGAATCAATGTGTTTACTGTATTATTTATGTTGAAAGCTTTGCTTGGGGTACTCTGAGGTTAAGAAGGAAGGAATTGGGATTTGGAGTCGGAAGATCTGAGTTCAGCCTCCCTCCACCCGTGTCCTGGGCCACCAAAGCCTCTCCTGGCCTCAGGGTTTGGGATCCGAAAGGGCTACTGTGGCAGGTGGGAGGAGATGGTCCTCTTGGGGCATTAAAGGGCGACCCCCGGGGGTGAGTAGCCTGAGGGGCCCTGCACCTGTCCTGGCTGGGAATGGAGGCCAGCGGGAATGGGTGTTGGAGGGTGCTTAGGGGGCCGCCTGACCTCACACCCTCCCTGCCTGCCCTCAGCTGCGTGGTGGACGAGATGGACTTCTCCAGCATGGAGCTGGACGAGGCCCTGCGCAAGTTCCAGGCGCACATCCGTGTGCAGGGGGAGGCCCAGAAGGTGGAGCGGCTCATCGAGGCCTTCAGGTAAGGCCACTTCCCAGCTCCACTCCCCAACAGACCCCAGGGTGGGGAAGCCGGGCCGCTGTGAGCCTGGCAGACAGGAGATGCCATCAGGAGGGTTGGACGTTGGGCCAGAAACACCCCTTCTGGTGTGGGCAGGAGGGTGTGGGCTGGGGAGAAAGAAGGGAAGGGAAGAAAAGGGACCGATCCCTCGAGCTCCCCAGGCTGGAAATGTGGGGCATTTAGGGGTGTGGGGAAGAAGACCAGAGTATGGGACAGACAGTGGTCTCCCTGGACCTAAAGCCTTCGGAGAGCTGGGATACCCCCTGGACATCCCCCTCCTTTGTTGGGCCCGGGAGGAGGGTGGGCAGGGGCTCAGCGTCCGCTCTGCATCTGACCCCCCCACAGCCAGCGCTACTGCATGTGCAACCCCGAAGTGGTGCAGCAGTTTCACAACCCTGACACCATCTTCATCCTCGCCTTCGCCATCATCCTCCTTAACACCGACATGTACAGCCCCAACATCAAGCCTGACCGGAAGATGATGCTGGAGGACTTCATCCGAAACCTTCGAGGTGAGGAGATGGGCACTGGGGCAGGAGGGGCAAGGCCACGGCTCAGGCCCCGTTCTGTGAAGCATGCACTCTGTGAGTCTGAGCCCCTATCACAGATCGTCACCTGCTGTCTGGGCCTGGTCACCCATAGCAAGCTGGGAATATTACTTGTGAGGCAGGCGGCTGGGGAGTTTCCGGCATGCAGCCTGCCACCGCCACCGCTCTACCAAACAGCAAGCGCCCTTGGGCGGTGCCTCTTGCCCTCGATGGAACATGGTTGGCCTCTAGGCCCCTGACACCAGAGCTGGTGGCTCAAGTGGTGCCAGCCCTTCCCCTCCACAACTTATGAGGAAGGAGCCAGGAGCAGGGCCCTGGGTCCATTTAAGTCAGCCTTGCAGATAACTGTATGGCGCCAGCTGGCAAGTCCTTCTCTCATCGATGCAGCGCACTGCCTGGCAGGGAGCAAACCAGGACTGGCAGAGTGTGATGTGTGCTCAATTGTTTTTTTTTTTTTTTTTTTTTTTTTTTTACCCTTTAAAAGAATCAAAGTTATACATCCACATAATTTAATAAAGTCAAATAATCCTGCAAGGCTTATCACAGAAAAAAATTAGTCCCTGCCCTTCTCACCACTCACCTTCTCCAGAGGCAACCACTTTTGACTTTTTTAGCTATTTGTGTTTCTTCTGTATCGATAAACCGCAGGCTTCTGCTTCATTTTTTTCTCTCTCTTTTTTTAACTGGCATAAAGGCCATACTGTGAGTGTGTAAGCCTGAAGTTTGATGAATGTGTACGGTCATGTGCACTGTGTCATCACACCCAGATCTTGATCTGGATCATTTTCACCTGCCCAGAATGTTCTCTCCTGTCCCGTCCCAGTCAATACATTTGCCCAAGAGTAACAACTGTTCTGCCTTTTATCGCCATTGACGAGTCCCGCCCGTCCTTGAGCTTCATCTAAATAGGGCCATACGGTATTTATACTTTGGTATCTGGTCTCTTTTATACACTGCCTCTTGTTAATTATTACTTCTGTTGCCCAGGCTGGAGTGCAGTGGTGCAATCTCAGCTCACTGCAACCTCCACCTCTCAGGTTCAAGCAATTCTTATGGCTCAGCCTCCCAGGTAGCTGGGATTACAGGCGTGCACCACCACACCCAGCTAATTTTTATATTTTTAGAGCAGATGAGGTTTCACCATGTTGAACAGGCTGGTTTTGAACTCCTGACCTCAGGTGATCCGCCTGCCTCATCCTCCCAAAGTGCTGGGATTACAGGCATGAGCCACCATGCCTGGCCCTTGTTAATTATTTTTATTTTAAGCATTATCTATTAATTCCCCATTATAGAATGTAAGGATTTAGCCCTCTTTCGTCCACCTTCCCCGACCCATCCCACTCATGTCAGTGCTCATGTTATTAAGGCTCTGCACACACACTCCAAAGCTGAGTCTGCAAGTGCAGAATGATTGCAACTCCCTTCATCTATACTTTCCTTGGAGCTAATGCTTCTCTTTCCATTTGCTTAACTCTCTGAGGACCTCCCCTGATTCAGCCCCAACTTCCCACCCTATGTATCAAGCTCCTCTCCATACATCCAGACCCAGGAGGTGGTGCAGGAGGGTCATCTTCCGGGAGCCTCTGGTCCTGCTGCAGTCTGGACAGTGGCCAGGCCAGGGCACAGCCAGCATCCTGGGCCCTCCTTCCCTTGCTCTTATGATAGATTCCTGGTTCCTGCATGTCAGAGCTTCCTCATTTTTCGTTTACTTCCAGAGAAAAGGCCATTTTTGAGAACTTGCATTTCTGAATATATCTTTTTCTGTCTTTGCCCTTGTTTGGGAGTTTGGCTGGGGATAGAATTCCAGCCTCAAAACACACCAATCGGGATTTCAAAGGCATTATTGCTGCATTGTGTTTTAGCTGCCAGTGCTGCTCTGCCATCCCAGCTGCTGGCCTTTTGTCTGTTACTCTTTCTCTCTCTCTGAAAGCTTGCAGGTTCTTCTGCCTGCCCTTCGTGTTCTGGATTTTCACAATGATGTGCCTTGCTACAGTTCTTCTTCCATCCATCATGCCCAGGGCTGGACTGGTCCTTTCCATCTAGAAACTCATGTCCTCCGGTCATGGGAAGTTTTCTTAAATGTTGTATTTGATCATTTCTGCCCTCCAATTTCTCTGGACTCTCTTTCTTGAACTCCTGCTATTCTGTTGGTGGATCTCCTAGTCTGATCCTCGTAACTTTTATAGTTTTCTACCTGCCGTCTTTGTTTACTTCCTTGACTTTCTGGAAAATGTCCCTCAGTGCCATCTTTCGTGTCTCCTACCAAGTTTTTCATTCCTGCTGTCATATTTTTCATTCTCAATAGGTCTCTTTTGTCCTCTCAATGTTCCTCTTTTATAGCATTTTATTCTTGCTTTGTAGGTGCAATATCTTCTCCCATCTCGGTGAAGATATTAATATTGGTTTGTTTTTTTTTCTCCCTGCTTGCCTCTATTTCTTCTGGAGTCCTTTTTTCTGTTCCCCCCCCCCCCCCCGGTATTTCTTTCTCTTTCCTGGTATAGACTTTCCCAATACACTTGATGAAATCTGGTTGTTCATTCATATTTAAGAGTGAGCCACCAGAAAGCTGATGAATGACTGTGAACACAGGTGGAGACTGCTGGCTGGTAGGCTTTCTTGTAGGGTGATTTAGTTCAGCCATTTCACTGGGAGACCCTACTGCAGTATCTGGAGATATTTTTTTCTTGTTCTGCCTGATACCCAGAAGATAAATGTCCAATCTGTTGACCAGAATGTATGATTCTGGCTGCTAGAGTTCTGAGATCTTTAAGTGGGAAGTGGGGTTCAGGGTTAATATATAGGTATCAACTTCATCCCCCAGTATTCAGCAGAGTCCCACCCTTGGCTGGGTGTGGGGGTCCCTCATCTCAGAATTCCAGAGAATGGACCCCCAGTCTTCTGCTGGAGTGAGGAGGGGACAGGGAAGCCCAGAAGCTTTCTAACCCATTTTCAACCTGTTTTCCTATTTCCAGCCCACCTTCACCTTCGCTTTTAGGGGCTGCTGTTACCACCAGCTCTAAGCCTTTTGGTGGCTGTGTGGTGTTCGAGCGGCTTCTAGCCTCTCTGCTGGTCTAGGTTTCAGCTTTCTCAGGTTTGCTAAATCCATCCACTTATTTATCCACTTTCCACGTCCTGGGGTGCCTGTGCCTTTGCTCCTGTTCTCTGTCTTTGTGGGTTTATGCTTTTCTAAAAGATTCCTTTCTCCTGAGTATTCAGAAGCAGCAGAGGCATGCAGCCTGCCACCTTGAACTGGGGGCATCCATATACTCAGCCTTTCTCCTTGCTTTTTCTTACCCGCAGCCTGATTTCTTTCAGCCTCCTTGGCTGCTGCATGGCTCATTTGCCTGACTTTAAGAACCAAGTTCAGACGTGGAAGAAGCCAGAACAGGCAGGGAGCTGTGCATGGAAGGCATGGTGTCCTTTCAGTAGCTGGGAACACTCCTTTGAGAGATGCTTGCCAAAGTTGTTTTATTTTTAATTTTTCCCTC
This sequence comes from Pongo abelii, assembly GCF_028885655.2. NCBI lineage: Eukaryota > Metazoa > Chordata > Mammalia > Primates > Hominidae > Pongo > Pongo abelii. The sequence goes on from NC_071995.2 coordinate 193,543, forward strand.
TTATAAAAGAAGCATATAGTCATTAAAGAAAGATTTGAAAATAGTAGAAAGAAGATATTTTAATCGCCTGTTTCTCCAAAAGAAATGTGTTTTCTTGTTGGCATATTTCCTGCCAGTGTTTTTTTGTTGCCCGAGTTTTATCATTACTATGAAGCAGGAGGTGGGACAGGGGTGTCCTCGCCTGCATTGCCAGGGGTCTGCCTGCTCCCCCACTGCTCCCAGTGAGGGAGGAATCTCTTCAAAGACTAAGCCCTCAACGCCATGCTCCGTACTGGAGGGGAGAGGAGAGCCCAGGAGGAGGAAGATCCAAAAGAGAACGAAACAGAACCTCCTTATGATGCTGGAGTGGTGGGGTGGAGCTGGGGGGTGAGACAAACACAAGGAAGACCGTAGAACTGCAGAGGCACAGAGGGTTCGCGGGAACATGGAGGCTGTATCTGCCATCAGGAAAGAGGCCTGGGAGGTGGGTGCGAAGACTCTGGTTGAGGAACATCAGGAGGTGAGGCAGGAAATGTGTGTTGGGGCCACATCACATCATTAGTTTTGGTGCCTGGCTAAGGAACTTGTTCTTAATTGAATGGGTATGAAGCACCAGCGATTGAAGGCATGGCAAAAACCAAGGCCACCCCCGGGGAGCTCCAGGCTGGATGGGTGTCTCTTCTGTGTGGCTGCAGGGCTCTGACACCCTCCCTCCCAACCCCACCACCGCCCCTGCCCCCCCACGTTGTTAGGTGTGGACGATGGCGCTGACATCCCCAGGGAGCTGGTGGTAGGCATCTATGAGAGGATACAGCAGAAGGAGCTGAAGTCCAATGAGGACCACGTCACGTACGTCACCAAGGTGGAGAAGTCCATTGTGGGCATGAAAACAGTGAGTGTCCACAAGCCACCTATCTCCCATCTCCTTTCCCTTCTTTCTTCCTGGCATCTCTTCCCATTCTCCTCCTTACCTTTCCAAAACTCTTTTTCCGTATTCATTCACATGATAGTTATGGAGTACCTACTGTGTGCCGGACACTGCATCTCTTTTTTTTTTTTTCTTGCCTGATTTCCTCATTGCCTCTTGCCACCAGATACTGCAGCAGGAGAGACGGAGATGAGATGTCAAGAAGGACTGCCCAGTGGTCTAGGGTGGAAGCATCTGGGTAGCCAGATGAGATTTAGTATCTCTTTCCTAGGACAGCATGACTACCAGGCATTCCTGGATGGTCCTGATGAGTAGAAGGCAGGAAATGGGCTCAACAGACTCTAGGCTGTGGCATCACCATAGATTTGCCCTATTGGTAGTGACCTGTGTCCCAGGCAGCATGTTCCAAGCCTGCCATGATTTTTAAAGTGGGCCTTCTCTGTAGGCTACTACACTTTATACTATAAAGGATGTCATGGGGGTTCCAGTTCCTCCTCCTCATATTGTTGCCTCAGGGGACAGTGTGGGAGAGTTTGGAGACCTCTTCTGAGGCCCTGCACTGGGCTGCCGCCTCCCAGTCTGTGGAGGGACAGCCTTTTCTGCTTTGAGAGCCTTTATTGCTGAGGTCTTAGCATCTGTCGGGTTGCAAGCAACTGGTTTGTCTTACACGCTGAAGTAGATGCCAGGTGTCTCTGTGATCCCTTCGCTCTTGCACACTTGCATCTGTGCAGTAGAGAAAGGGTGGAGGTATCATATCTGCAGGCCACAGCCTGGGACAGGGATGCCCTCAAGGTTATGGAGGGAAGCAGGTTGACAGTGGCTGGGTTGGAACAGCCTGAAAGCTCTTCTCAATTTCCTATTCCTGTCCCTCTATCCCCTCATTTATTGTGGCTTAGTGGACCCCTTCTCTGGCCGTGCTCCCCAAGAAGCATGACAGGGATGAGCCCTGGGACGGGGATGAGCGTGCGAGGGAAAGAGCCTCAGACGAGGAGAGAGAAGGATGAGAGTCAAGTCCAGGCCCCACGACAGAACCAGAGCCCCTCCCCTCTCCCTCCACGGAACCGGAGCCCCTCCCCTCTCCCTGGGCCCCGTCTCCTCTTCTGGAAAATGGGCGCGTGGGTGGGGAGGCCTCGAGGCCTCTGGTCTCTCCCACTGAGCGCCACGCCCGCGTGCAGGTGCTGTCGGTGCCCCACCGCCGCTTGGTGTGCTGCAGCCGGCTCTTTGAGGTGACGGACGTGAACAAGCTGCAGAAGCAGGCAGCGCATCAGAGGGAGGTGTTCCTCTTCAACGACCTGCTGGTGGTGAGTGGCCCCCGCCCCGGGACTGGGCTAGGCTGGGGCTGCCTGCCGCCCTGATCAGCCTGGGCAGAGTCCCTGAAGTGGGCAGGAAAGGACGCCCAGAGGTTTCAGACGGAATGCCTGTTCCGTGAGACAGATCTGCCTTCGTGGTGCGTTCACACCGTGGGTGTGAGAGGGCTCAGGCAGACATGCTAACTCCTACTTCGTAAGTCATGACACCGAGACGTCAGATGATCTGCTCATGGTTGCACAAACTGTTAACGAACTGGATCCCAGACCATTGGCCTCTCCACGTTACAGGAAGCCCAGGGCAGGGAGTGCACAGGGCTGTGCTCACACCCCAGGGCCTGGGAGGAACAGGGCCTAGGTGGGGCATGCTCTGTCCCTGGACCTAGGCGAGGCTGGTGTATCTCTGTGTGTGTGTGTGTGTGTGTATGTGTGTGTATGCGCACACATACACACATCTGTACCCACAGATACTTTTTTTGCTCTTTGAAAACAAGTATCCATTCAACAAATATTTGATCAGTGTTGACCATGTGCCAGGCATCATTGTAGGTCTGGAAAACTGGTGAGCAGGACTGGAGCAGGACTCGTGTCTCCCTTGCACCGGCCCTCTCTATCCATGAGCCACATTGGCACTGCCTCTAAAGTGATCACAAGCCTGAACCACCTCTCACCACGCACTACTACAGTCTTAGTGCACGCCTGGTGCACTCAGTGAACCACATCAGCCTCCAAACGGCTCTCCCCACCTCTAGGGTTCACCCCCCTAAGAGCAGCAGCGTGATCTCTCTGGAGTGAACATTAGGCCACGTGTCCCTTTTCCCTAACCCTAACCCTGCCTTCTCCTCAGCCCTGTGAGCCGCCTCCCTCCCGTGGGCCAGGCCTTTGTACTTGCTGCTCCTTCTTGCAAAGCTCCTCCAGACCTTGCACCCTCCTCTTGCCTCCTTCTTTTCATTCAAGTCTCAAATCACTTTGATTCCTTATCCTATTTCATTTTCTTCAAAACACTTAGCACCTTGGTTTTGTTTTTTTGCTGTTATACTTTATTGTTTGATCACCTGATGGGCACGGTGACACTCCACATTCCATAAGCACCTTAAGGGCAGGGGCTCTGTCCTGAGTTCTCCTGTATCTCCAGGGCTCAGCTCACAGAAGCTGCTGAATAGAAATTTGTTGATTAAGCAACCAGACGACTTTACTAAAACGAGCTTTCATTGTAGTAGGGGAAGGAGATAGAAAATAATTAAGAAACAGACAAACAAGATAATATCAGATTGGGGGAAGGCACTATGAAGGCCACAAACCAGGTGATAGTACAGAGAGTGACTGGAGTTAAGGGCCAGGTTTGGGCTTGCTTTGGTTTGCTTTTTAGAGGAGGTGGTCCAGGAAGGTATCTCTAAGGAGGTAGCATTTGAGACTTAAGTAATGAGAGTAATGCAGCCGTGCAAAATCTGCCGGGAGAGCTGTGGAGTGGGAACAGCATATGCGAGGGGCCCACAGTGGAACTGAGCTTGCCCTTCTCAAGCTACAGAAGGGAGGACACCGTGGCTTGGGCAGAAGGCCAGAGTAAGGCAAGGACCACATCAGGTGGGTTTTACAGGCCAGCTCAGGCGCCGTGGCTTGGCTTCTAAGTACAGAGGGAATAACCACTGTAGGGTTTTGTGCAGTGAAGAAGCACATTTTGGGGTAGTGTGTGCACATGTATGTATATCTGTACCTGTATGTGCACATTCATCACTGCAGGGTTTGTGTGCTCATGCAACCCCCGGGTGTTTGTGCATCCGTGTGTCCATGAGTGCTCATCAGTGCCTGTCTATTTCCCTCTCCTGAACAGATTCTCAAACTTTGTCCGAAGAAGAAGAGCTCCTCCACGTACACCTTCTGCAAGTCAGTTGGCCTGCTGGGCATGCAGTTCCACCTCTTTGAGAATGAGTGTAAGTCTTTGACAGCCAGTGTAAGTCTTTGAGAAGGAATGAATGAATGAAATGGCTGGGGCGAGTTGAGGGAGAAGGGCTGGACAGCAGAGTGGATGGAGGCATGAGACCCCACGCCCTCCTCATGTCTGGCTGGCTCCAGCCCTCGGCTGCTGCTGCTCACAGCCCACTGGGGGCCTGGGGTCTGCTTTCCAGATTACTCTCATGGCATCACACTGGTGACCCCGCTCTCGGGCTCCGAGAAGAAGCAGGTGCTGCATTTCTGTGCCCTGGGCTCAGATGAGATGCAGAAGTTCGTGGAGGACCTGAAGGAGTCCATTGCTGAGGTGACGGAGCTGGAGCAGATCCGGATAGAGTGTAAGGACGCGGGCTCCCTGAGGCAGCTGGTGGGGGTTCCCATTCAGCAAGGGACAGGGGCAGCTTGAGACAGACATGCCTGACTCCAGGGAGCAGCGCGGCCCTGCCCTGGCCCCACTTCGGACCCTCCCCGTCTCCAGGCCCCCCCGCACCACACTCCCACAGCCCGGGTGGGAGCACCAGTTCCCATGTTTCTTCACAATTAAAGTGAGGCTTGCTAGAATGCACACACGTGTGTACACAGATCAGCAGGCACGTGGGGCTGCACGTGGGCCTCTTGGAACAGAGAGCTCTGCTGTTTTACTAGGATGACCAAGCGAGCTGGCCAGGCAGGCCCATGGGACTCTGGTGCTTTCCTTCCCACCAAACCGTCTGCTGTTACCTGCCCCGCTGTGGCCCAAGTCTGTACATTGCATCTGGTTGGCCTCATTTCTTCACTCTCTTTTAATCTTGAATCATCCCTCCACTTTATTTTTTTTCAAAACATTGTCCTTTTGAAGAGTCTAGGCTGCCTTCTTACTATCCCACATCTTACAGTAGTCTCTGTTCCTCTGAGGAATGCTTAGATTCTAGATTGTTCCATTCAGGCATTTTAGAGAATATGTGGGTCTCTTTCTATGTCTAGGTGGTTTACTGGCCGCTTTGGGGTTAAGGGAAGAGCGGCAAGGGCCTGCAACCTGTACCCATCTGCAAGCTTGTACTGATTAAGCATCACAGAGGCTCCAGATAGCCTTTAAGGGAAGACTGAATAAGAACAGATTCAGAAACTAAAACAGAAAATGAAAATAGGCTTCAGGCCTGCCTCTATGGCCACTTAGTTAAAAAGTGTTTCTAAATTAATATCTGTCCATTAGGCGCTAGGAAAGGCAGGGAGAGTTTTTGAGCAGGGGATCAATGTGACAGGCTGGTGCTTTTGAATCATCATTGTTGAGGCTCCTGCTACACACTAAGCAGTTTATTTCTGTTCTGTGGATCCTCATAGTGACGCTGCAAGGTAGGTGCACTGACCCCACTCTACAGCTGAGGCTCGGAGTTCAGCCGTGTGTCCAGGTCGCGCATGTTAGAAGCTGTCATTTTCATTTACGTTTGATTCTACACTTTCCACTCGAGAGTGAGAGAAGAGGTTCTGTTTATTTTTTCTAAGGAAACAATTTAAACCAGGGTAAAATGAGACCCATCAGCCTGGACTCTAGAACTCAGGTAACTGCTTGGTGGGAAGGGGTGCATGGAAACTCCCTTCCTTCAGTCTGTTGGCTTATTTGAGTTCAGTGGTGAAACAAACAGATTCTTTTCAAGGGCTGGACTGGATCCCCAGAGAGGCCGCCTCTGCTGTTGTTCTGGAGCATTTTCAAGGAAGCACCTTGAAATGGCTTCACTTCTCTCATTGTCTAACTGTCCCAGATGGCTCCGCACTGCCCTGGGGGGCCGTAGCACACCAAGTGGCACCAGCATTGCTGGGAGAGGCACCTTCCCCCATCAGCCCAGGAGCAGCACGTACCCCGCTTCCCAAAGTCACAGAGGAGCAGATAGCGTCAGAATCTGTCATGTCAGGAGGTGAATATCCTCTCCTGCTGCCTCAAGGGTAAAAGAGCAGGAAGAAAGGCTCATGCTTGGCCTTTAGTCTTCACTGGAGAGAAAGGGAAGGAACAGCTGAGGGAAGAGGAAGGGCAGGCCAGGGAGACGGGGAGGAAAGAAAGCCAGGAAAAAAAAAAGAAAATGGGCTGAGCTCAGTGGCTCACACCTGTAATCCTAGCACTCTGGGAAGCTCAGGAGAGAGGATTGCTTGAACCCAGAAGCTCAAGAACAGCCTGGGCAACACAGCAAGGCCTCGTCTCTACAAAAAAGAAAAGAAAATGGAAAACAGTATCAGCTACCATTTATTGAGGACTAATTCTCACAACAGCTTTCCACAGTGGGCATCATTTTACAAATAAAGAAACAGGCTAAAAGCACTTAGGGAAGTTGTCCAAGTTCATAGTCAGTGACAAACCAAGGTTTGCATCCAGTGGCCCAGGACTCCTGACTTGTAATTATGATGCTAATTTCTCCAAAGCCCAGAGAGCCCCTCTGTGGGGAGAGAAACAACTCTCAGTTCAGTAAAAATATTTAGCATTGATCGATGGGATGGTGTGATTGAGGCAATCAGGACAAATTGTTCTGGCTTGGGGGCCTACAGTTCAGTGTCCCTGGTTTCTAGACAACCAGAGAGACTGAAAATGGAGCCCAGGAGAGTAGCTTTAATAAAAGGAACTTGAGTTATGTCTCCTGGAAAAGAGAAGCGGGAGGAGTGATTTAATAATCATGTCAAATCTCCAAGGATGGCAGCCGGCAGTTCTGCAGCTCCACTGAGAGAAGAACAAGAAGGAACAGGTTTCCAATCCAGTGAGAGGAATTAAAATTGAGTACTTAGACAGATGTCCTGGCCTCGCAGGCTTGCAGCTTCCACACCCTCGGTATGGACTTTCCTCCTTGGGAGAGCTTTGAACACCTTGCGGAGGCTCAGCCGGCCAGGCAGGCTCCGTCCTCCCAGGCGCCGGGTGGAGAGGTGGGGTGTCGCCCCTGTCAGCAGGCTCTGCTGTGCCAAGTGCTTTTCACACAATGTAACAAAACTGATACAGGTTGGTGCGAAAGTAATTGTGGTTTTTGCCATTACTTTCGCACGAACCTTAATACTTATGGAGTACGGGTCACTAGCCAGGCCTTGTGCTTTATGTGTACCTCCCCACGCAGTCCTCTTAATGACACCGTGAAGTGGGCATGGCTGTCCTCTCGAGTGAGGCATGGAGAGGTTGGGTAACTTGCCTAAAGCCACACAGCCAGGGAGTGTCAGAACCGGGGTTCAAACCCAGGCAGTTCACCTCCCTCATATCAGCCTCTTCTGTGTCTCTCTGACGTTCAAGCAGATATGATCATCCCCATGTGCAGATGAGGAGACTGCGGCTCCAAGGGGGTATTTAACTTGCTATTCAGTGGTGGGGCCAGACCCGAGGTCCGTGTTTCACAGCATGTACTGGGACCTCTCTTCTTCATCCCCCCCTTCCCGCTTGCCCCTCATTTCCTCCCTCACTCTGTGTGGCTGAGGTTGTTTCTCTTGCTCACGGGCCTCTCCATTCCTTAGGGGAGCTGGAGAAGCAGCAGGGAACAAAGACACTCTCCTTCAAGCCCAGCGGAGCCCAGGGGGACCCCCAGTCAAAGCAAGGATCGCCGACAGGTAAGCCTCGGCTCCGCCCAGGGCGCCAGCCCCCGTGGAGGCCACTCAGGGACCCTGGGTGTGGGTCCTGGGCAATCTGCAGGGAGAGGTGCCCATTCCCATGGCGTGTTTCTGTCTGCTGAGGAGCGCCAGGCTTGCCTTCTTTAATCTCATGGGCTTTAGTGGTGGGAGTGAGGAGGAAGGCGAAAGAGAAATGTGTCTGTCCATTTTGCAAACTGCACCAGAGTTCTGGAGCCTATGTGAGATGTCACTGTCTGCCCCGGAGGAGTCGGGCAAGAGTCCTGGCATCCCGGCCCCAGCAGGGAGGCCTTCCCTCCTGCAGCCAGGCTGTCTTGACGAGGCGAGGTCAAGAGAAACCCCATGAGGAACACTCTCCAACCAGGCAGTGTAAGAGGGCAGGGTGACCAGAAGGATCTGGATCTTGCTCTTCTTTCTACAGTCCCTTCACCAAGGAGCCACAAGCACTTCCTGATCCCTGGCTCAGGTCAGCCCACCCCAAATCCAGACAGACCCTCAAACTCCACTTCTCTAGTGACTTCTCCAATTGAATTGCTCACTCCAGCCGAGTCACGTTGGCTCCAGAGCTGGCCCCTCCTTCGGCCTGCCCCAACCTTACCCCCACCTGCAGGGGGCCAGGAAAGGTTTCCACCACCTCCCCTCCACCAGACCCAGATAAAGAGAATGAGGGGAGACGCATGAGAATTCAGTCTCATCCCAGTGAAATCCCAGCAAGCCATCCGCAACTGTCCACCCACTAGTTAACTCGGTCACTTACTCTCACACTCAACAAACACTTCTCAAATGCCTGCTGCCCTGTGCAGAACACTGGAAAGCCAGGGTCGTAGCAAGACGCCAGCTTGAGCTGAGAAACTCCAGTGGGCTCCATGCGGTCCATGACCCGCCAGAGTTGGCCCTGAGTCCTGACTTGGAACAGGCAGCGGCATGGGGACTGGTTACGGCAGCGAGGACATGAGACTCACTTTCCAAGCAGGACATGGGGCTCTTTTCGCTATGTGGAGATTCTGTGATGGAATCTTCCCTGTATGGGTTTGACCTGCCATCATGCGTCCATAATTCTCCACGCTGCCTGATCTCAGCTGGCCTCTTCATTTCTATAAGGTCACAGGGCACGGGTCGCTGCTTTTGTTTTCTCAGCTGTGAAACCCCAGAGCCAGCCCTCAGCTGCGTATCATTCCCTGCCATTCCTTCCTGCCTCTCTTTTGGAAGCTGCCTGCCCTGGTTAGGCCCAGATGCCTGTTCCCAGGGACGTGTCCCTTAGTCCCCTCCACAGCGGGGTCTTTCTCATTCCCAAACAATGGTGCAGCTCCCTCTCCTGCTGCAGGAAGCAGAGGGCTGAGCACAGCAGGGGGAAACCAGCACCCCCAGGGGTTGGGAAATGAGAGGGGCTCCTGTGGGGGTCGGGGTGGAAGCTGGGAGTGACTCAGCCACAAAGAGCCAATGAGCTGTCCGTGGGGGTCCGCAGGGCCTCTGCTGCTGTGCCAGGCCGGCCAGAAGGCCCTCAGAGTAATTACAGAGCCATTATCGGCTCTCACCGTGCCAGGCACTGCGGTGAGTGCTGTGCAGGCCTCAGCCCATTCAGTCCTCCCCCCTCAGCCAGGCTGCAGGGCTGGGAGCAAAGAAGCGTGGCCCAGGCTCAAGGAGCCTGTGATCCACGGAGGCTGATGAACGTGGCGCCCACAACCCAGGCCCCTCCAAGCCTCTCACAGTTCGTACTGGGAAGGCTTTGACTGTGCGTAAATCAGATTCCACAATGCCAACATCAGAAAGAGCGGCAGTGATCTTCTAGTCTGCGGCAGCCCAGAGAGATGCAGCATCTCGCCCAGGTCACATAGCTCCTAAGCGGCAGAGTGGGGCTCCCAACCTCCACCTCAGTGAGGAGCAGTGTGACCCCAAGTCTTAGCTGCAGAGATGCTTGAGGGGCGCAGGGGAGGGGCAGGGGCTTGGTTCAGCCAGTGGAGAATGAGCCCTGTGCTCTTTGCATTCAAAGCCAAAAGGGAAGCTGCGCTCAGGGAGAGGCCGGCGGAGAGCACGGTGGAGGTAAGTGGAGCCCTGGTTGCCCAGGTGAGTGACTACCCTGCCCCCTTGTTCTTCTTCTCACCGTCTCTGTTGTTTCTCTTCTCAGGTATTAATCAATGCCTCCCCAGCCCGACTCACCATTTTACCAATTTCAAGAGATACAATTAAAAGTTACTGCTAGCATGGGTAATGCCACTGTTCCAGAGCCTAATTAAGCCACGAGCTCTTTCTCCCCTTTCCCCAGCCTGCTGCCCTCCGAGGCCGAGCTCCCAGACTAACACAGTGGAGACGGAGCTCACAACACCCTAGGGCCATCCTTCCTGTGTGCCCCCAAATCCACCTCCCCAGCAAATGCTCACTGCTCACTGCCCCCCCAGCACTTGCTGTATCAGAAGACCCCACATCCTCTTCCCCAAGTCCTCCCACCCTCCATAGCGGGGAGCCTGGGCTCCCTCGGAGAATGACCCCTTAGGTCAGGCCCCAAACGATCACTTCCGGGGCAGACCCTGCCCTCTTGGACACCTGGGGCTAGGTTGGAGAATTGAGACTTGGGGGTGGGTGGGAGGGGGAACTCCTCCCCGGAACAGCTGGTCCATCTGGAAAGCCGGCCATGGCGTAGGGATGTGTGCAAAAGAAAATGAGACAGAGTAGGGTGGGGCTGTCCTGAGGGCTTTCCTGGGGGAAGAGTGATAAGCTGAAGACTGTCTGTGGTGGAGGGGCGGCTGCCCATCGGGCTCCACACCACATAGCGAGGGACTGCAGAAGAGCCAGCAGCAGCTGGTCCCTGCCAAACCCCCACAGTGCCACCTATGGGAGGAGTGTGCAGGTGCCCCTACAAGCCTCATGAGCCCCACCCCTCTCCCACTGGGTCCTCTTGCACCCCAGTGAGTCCCAGCTCCACTCCTTTTCTGCCTGGCCTCCCGGGGCCACCGGCTGCTCATACAGACACCTCCCTTCCCAACCCTACTTCAACCCGGAGGGGCCCCCATTAGGTGTCTTAGGAAGCTGCCCTACCCACCAGTCTGACTAAGCCCTGGGAAGCAGCAGGATACCACGGGGGAGCTCAGTGTCTTCTCTCTCCCCCACGGCCCCCCACCCCCCACACACCCGTGTCTGGAGGAGGCACCTTTACAAGGAGGAGCTTCCTGCCCCAGCAGCCGACAAGCCCCCAGGGTGGGTATTCTATTCCCCGCCCCCCTCCACTCCCCATCCTCCGCAGCTGCCCATTCGTGAGCCTTGCAGATAAGCACACCCGCGCCCAGCCCTCTGTTCTGTTCTGCCAGCCCTGCCCCGCCCTGCCCTAGCCTGAGCTACCCAAGGAGGACAACCAACCCCACGCACTCCTCCCTCCTGCCCTAACGGCATATGGCTATCTGCAAGGCTGCCACCCTCAGCTAGCTCAGGGCCCTGCCAGCCTCTGCTCTCCCGCTCAGAGGGCAGCCTCCCACAGCCAGCTGGACCCCAGGCTCTCTCTCCTCTGCTCTCTCTCTGCCGTTGCTGGCCAAGCCCCTCTGGCAGGTGCTTCTCCATCTTCTCTGAGCTGTCCTGACCTGCTGCTCATGTTCCATTCTCTGTCTCCCCTGTCCCCTCATTCCTTCTTTCATGAGCAGGGAGGTGAGAAGGGGGTCAGATGAGAGGACATTTTGCTGTCACTTCCTGCTTTTCACTTACCACTAAAGAGGAAGGATCCAGACTGGGGTGGGGCCGGGGTGCAGTGGAGGGGACCAGAGCAGGGGAGGTAAACGGGACGTGCAGGCTGTGGCCCAGAGGGGGCGCGGCATGGGGAGCTTCAGGGAGAAGGACGACAGCTCAGTGGGTCTGGACTGGGACAGCCAGACATTCGCCTGGGGGGCCGCTGCTAAGTCCAGGCGAGGGAGGCAGATGAGCACAAGCCCGTCCTGGCTGTCTCAGGCCCCACATCTCCTGGGGAGGAATTCAGAATACAAGCAGGAGGGGAGAGGAGCCCGCGCCCTCCAGCGGCTTCTGCCTGAGTGAGGACCCTGGACGGATCCCCAGAGGCAGGTGGGCCCCAGCCATGCTCTCTGCCTGCCATGTCTTGGAAGGACAGTGAGGGGCTCAGGGCACCTTCGTTTGTTTAAGGAGACCTCAGGCCTGGAACATGTGCTGAGGTTGGAGGCTGAGAAGGAAAAATAAAGCCCGTGACATGCCGAGTGTGGCAGTGGGGCTCATGAATACTGAGGGCAGACAAAGGCCTGGGGAGCCTCGGGAGGGAAGCTGCCCCCTGAACTGCACCTACAATGAGGAGATGCTAGTTTAGGGCTCCGGGATAGTTTTGGGCTAGGCCACCTGGGTCTAGGCCTGGGATGAGGTACCTCCCCTGCAGCTTCCGTTTCCCCCTCTGTGCTCTGAGCGCCGGCCCCAGGTGGTGCTGCCCGAGGACAGATGGCAGCCCAATAGAAAGATCCTCAGAGAGGAGGAGGGTCTCAGCCTCCCCCGGAGGACCCAGGTGTTTGGAGGGGGTTGTGTGGTGTCATAGCCACGGGCAGGGGAGCTTGGGGGTGGAACGGTGTGAGGAGTTGAATCCCTCTCCTTCCAGAATCCTCTAGCCTCCCTTCCACCCATCTCCTCCACCTCCCGCTGCTAGCAAGGGGAGGCCAGGCTAGTCCATAGTGACCTCCATGGTCTGAGGGAGGGGGCTCATGAGCACCATCTGGGCCACCTCCTCCTGCCCCACCTTGGGGATCAAGGTTAGAGCCCTCTCTGGGGACCCTCTCCGCAGCCAGGCAAGTTAACCAGGACCCAGCTTGGGCCAGAATGGCAGCTGGGGAGCTGACTCTGCCCTCGGCTGTCTGGGCTGCTCTCGAACGCAGGGTCATGGCCGTGGGGAGTCTGGGAGGACAGGTAGGTCCAGATCACCCTCTGGCATTCTGGGGTTTAGGCCTCTATGATGTTGACGGTGCCAGTGATCCTTTCTCTATAACAAGGCTGGAGGGAACAGAGGGAAAGGCTCAAAAACGCTTGGCTCTGTCCCTGGGTCTGCCCTCCTTTGCCTCAACACACTCCTGCGAGGTGGGGAGGGGCAAAGACTATGACCCCTGCTTTCAAGCTCAGAGTGTGGTGGAAAAGGAAGTGAGGACACCCAGCAGGTCCATGAAATCAGGCGGCAGAGGTACGCAGAGCCCATCTCACAGATGAAGAGACTGAGGCTGCAGAGCGACGCTGCTCACAGTCAGTGGCAGAACATGCCAGCCTCTTGACTCCTCTCTCCCCCCTGGGCAAAAGCCAGGGTCACAACCCAGTCTTCTCGAGGGTGGAGAGATGGGGAGAGGGTCAGAGTGAGGGCTGAGAGTGGGAAGCAGGCCAGGGGACCTAGCAGCTGGGAATTAGTCTTGTAACATTGCACGCTTCTCTGGCTGTTTCTAAACTAGGTGTCAATTCACAACAGGCTTCAAACGTCCCAGCACAACTCCGGGCTGGGGGCCGAGAGGGGAGCGCCGGTGCCGCCGCCAGACCTGCAGCCTAGCCCCCTGAGACAGCAGCCCCCACCACTGCCGCCGCCGCCACCTACACCCCCGGGCACCCTGGTGCAGTGCCAGCAAATCGTCAAGGTCATTGTCCTGGACAAGCCCTGCCTGGCCCGCATGGAGCCCCTGCTGAGCCAGGCTCTCTCCTGCTACACCTCGTCCTCCTCTGACTCCTGCAGCTCCACACCCCTGGGCGGCCCCGGCTCTCCGGTCAAGGTCATCCACCAGCCTCCGCTGCCCCCGCCCCCACCCCCCTACAACCACCCTCACCAGTTCTGTCCGCCAGGCTCCCTGCTGCTCCGGAGCCGCTACTCCAGTGGTTCAAGGAGCCTGGTGTAGACTCTGCCCCGCTACCCTGCGGTCCCAGGAGGGCCGGCCACTGGGGGGCCTGGGCTGCCCCTCCACTGCTCCCCTTACCCCGGCACGACGCGTTCCTGGTCACTGATCACCGTCATCTTGGGAAGAGAATCCCCATCCCTGGCACCTGGGTTTGCCTCATCCAACCATCCTTCCCTTTCTCAGCTGCACCCCCTCTCCAGATCTGAAGACACATCTCGCTCTCCCGGGGCCCTACACAGCCAGACCCGGCGAGGCCTCCTCTTCCCCTGGCCACCACTTTCCCCCATTGGACCACGGACTGAAGAAAACTGGAGCTGAGGGTCTAACGAGCTTGCAGGCTTTGAGTCTGTTAGTGCCCGGGGGCCCTGGGCCATGGGCAGCAGCACGAGGCTGGGCCGGCCGGCAGTGGAGCACTAGACAGAAGCGGCTGGCTCGCAGCCCGGAACTAGTGCTTCTGTGGCTGCGCTGAGGGGAGGAGGGTTGCTCCCACCCCCTGGAGGGACAGGTGGGAGGAGTGAGGAGGGGGCTTTTTCTGCCGTCCCCGCCCCCAAGCCTGGCACTCTCAGGAGGCTACTCCTTGGTCCCCAGGGACGTTGGCTGTCATGACTATGTCCTTCCCCCTCCTCCCAGGGCCTCTGCTTCCTCAGGAGCTGCCCAGACTCCAGAAAAGCTTGGAGAAAGGGAGGCGGGAAGGGGAGCACTTCTGGCTCTCTGTAGGTCAGTTCAACAGGGCCATGGGATTGCGAGGTCATGTATCTGCAAAATGCACCTTTTTAAAGAGTGTCTTAGTTCCCCAGCCCCAGCTAATACCCGGCCAATGCCGTGTGCGCAGAGGCATGTGCACGCAAACACGCATGAGAATCAGGTCATTCCTTCCCCTGTGGAGGCAGAAGTGGAGACGGGGCAGTGATGTGCTCAGCAGAGAGGGGGCTCGGCCCGAGGCAGGGCTCCCTCCTGCATGAGTCTGTGGCCGCCAGGAGGGACTTGGGTGCAGACAAGAAAAACAGGGGCTCCAGAGGCATATGCATTTCCCCTGTGCCCCTCAGCCTTTAAATATTCCCTCCTCCTAGAAGGTTCTAGACACCCCCCTTCCGGCAGGGGTGCCCAAGAGTCCCTGGACCCTCAAAATTGCAAAGGAGACCCAAGCGGGGCTCGCTGACCTCCCAGGGCCCAGCAAGATGGGATAGCCAGCCTTAGGTGGCCCCACGAGCCCAAGCCCGGGGAAGGGCCCCTCCCCAGCCAGAGGAGAGGCAGCCACCCCGCAGACCACAGGAGCCGTACCGTGGCCTGCGCAGTCAGGCCCTATCAGGACGTGTCTGTCCCAAGCCTGGCCAGGCTCCGGTCCTGTGGCAGTAGCTCATTGCTGTCCTGTGTGCAGGAGCCTGTGGTTAAGGCCTCCTGGGAGAGGCAGTGAACATGAGTCAAATGTGGCATGGACTTGAATGTCCCCACCCTTCCCCCGCCCCGCCCCACCTGCAGTAGCCGGGCCAGGTAGGAGGCAAGGATCATTCCCTGCTCTCGGAGGTTCCAGATGACCTAGTTTCGTTTCGTGTGTGTGTGTGTGGTCACCCAGACGTCACTGTGATATCACCCAGTGAGTCTATTTCTGGCCCTGTCTTTGTCGGCCCAGTTTCTGTAACTTGCAGCCAATGTGCCCTCTCCCCTGTGGCTGCCAGCCCATCTGCCCCTCTGTGTCCTTGCTGCCCTGGCCCTCTGTTTTCTGTAACAGAGATGCTCCAGTCATTGCCTTTCAGAGTGGAGCAGACGACAGATGGGGTGCACACATTCAGACACCTCTGATGCCCTTAGCCAGTGCAGGGATCGCCCTAAAAGTGAAGGCCTGGACAGGAGGAGTCAGGGACTTGGGAGGAGGCAGAGCTGTGGGGATGGGAGTGGAGGAATCAAAATGAGGGAAGCTGAAAATAGAATGAAAACGATGACTAAGAGGCAGGAGTGCGAGGTATGGGGGAATAGGAACTATGAGCTAAATATACTTACGGGGTGGGGGCTGTGGGGGCCAGGGACACCCTCCCAGACAGCCCTGGCCCGCCAGGCAGGACCCCGTCCCCTGCTCACACAGCTCTTCAAGCTTACAAAGTGCCCTCTCCCCTGCTGAGGGGCACGGCAACCCCAGGCCCTCCCTCCCACCTCAGCTGAAGCCCCGATCTTCCAAATTGGAACCAGCAAGTCTTAGGGCTGGCACACATCTGGGCCTCTATCTGAGAACCCGGACTCTTAGGCACCTCAGGGCCCCTGCCCCAGGGCAGAGGCCCACCCCCTGGGTTGGTGCAGTGGCTGCCCCGGGCCCCACGGGCAGCACAGGGAGTCTGTCCAGGAAGCAGCCCAGCCGGGGTCAGCATCCTGTGGAGCCAGTCCTGAGCTGGGAGGGGCATTTAACCCCTGAGGGCCTGGGGCAGGACACAGCTGGCCCTCCTCATTGTCAGGGGAAGCAAATGCCCAACATCTGTAACCTCCCTTCCCTGCTCAGTCCCCAGGCCAAGGTTGGGAGCCCTCTCTGTCCCCGTCCCCAGAGCCTAGACCTCAAGGACCTAGGAAAAGCCTCCTGCTCCCTCCCCACGGCAGCAGACAGGGCAGGGCCTCCCCATGGCAGCAGACAGGGCAGGGCCTCCAGCCCCCCAGAGGGCCAGTAGGGGATGCTCTCAGGCCTTCCTGCTTTCCCAAGGTTGTGGGGACAGTAGAGTGCTGAGCCCCAGACCTAGTCACCCCAAGATGGCCCCACTCTATCCACTCTCTAGACCTTTGGGAAATCTGGGTCCCTCTCCTGATTTGATCCATTCGGCCCCAACTCCAGAGTCTGGAATGGGAGATGAAACTAGTTTTCCACCCACTTTTGGACAAATCCCACCCCTAGATCTGAAGCAAGCCCTGCCAGTAGCTTGTCCTGGAAGCCTGCCTGCCTGCCTGTCTGCACAGGTGTCTTGATCCAGCACACACTGATCAGCCCTGCGTCTTCGAGCCCCTGCGTCACCGGTCCCCACGGCCCGCCAGGATTCTCTTTGTACCCACTAGGCTTCCCTGATGACCATCTGTCTGTCCGTCCCTGTGTCTGCTGTACATACCTCCTGCTGCACCCTCTCCCCGCACACCTGTCACCCATAAGAGAGAGAAACCTCTCTAGGGAAAGGCAGGGTGGCTGCACCCAGCAACTAATCCAAATGGCAAATATTTTGTAACAAAATAGCCCAGAGGTATTTTATCTGTTCAATTCATAGAGTTTTAGAGATTATATTGAAAGATGTCACTTGAGCAAACTGTGTCGGCGCAGCTTCTTTTGCTCTCCCAGCAGGGAGGGCTCGCCTTAAATCAGAGCATCTCTTGGTGAGGATTTGAGAAGGACACCAATGCCCTCAGGCCCTCAGGCTGCTCTCCCCTGGCCACAGCAGCACCATTCCTTTACCCCAGGATAATGCACTCATGTCCCATGGTTAGGAACCCCTGTCTTCAATAAGGGAGACTCAGGTGTGGGAAGATAAGGTAAGTCTTCTGATGGGTGAGCACTGGCAGAGCTGGGAGCAGGGCTAGGAAACTGACCACCATGTGTGTGGGCCTGACCTGGTAAGACATGCATACACCCCCCTCACTCCACCTCCCCGACCACACACACACACAGCTTTCAGCCAGTCCAGAAAGCAGGCTACAATGGAGACTAAAGGCAGCTCTGGAGGGAGGAGGCCCCACGACAGTCAGTACACCTCCAGGGGGGAGATGAGGACCACCTCTGGCCTGCTTGGCTTTCTGCAATGAAGAGTGAGGGTTTGTCAGGGTGCGGGGAGTCCATGCCATTGGCCATGCCAGACATCAGCTCCCAAAGCCTGACTTCAGTGGCAGGGTCTGGTTTGTCCAGCCCCTGGGTCCAATCTTCCTGAAATGCAGGAACCATGGGGCCCGTGAAAGGACTAGAGGAGTATTGTTGGGGACAGTGCATAAAGCCACAGAGAGCAATTCAGCAAACATATCCTGAGCCCCAAAGTGTGCCAGGTCCCCTACTGGAAGCCAGAAGGGATGCCAAGGTTCTGGGAAGCATATGGATATGACAGTAGCCGAGTGGCTGTAAGGAAGCAGGGAAGGCTGCAATGAGGACTGGGAGAGGGGCAGGGGCTCAGTCAGGTTGTTCACAGCCAGGTGCAATGCTCAGCTCAGCTCCATGGGGGCTCGAGATGGGGTGGTTCTCCTGGTCAGGGAAAGAGGAGAGACGCTTCCAGCAATGCTGAGTCATCAGAGGAGAGCAACTGGCTGCCCCAGGACACCCGCAGAGAGGGCACCCAGCTCTCCTGGTGACCAGAATTCTGAACACCTGGAAACCCCAGTAGCTTCAGCACCTTCCCCAGGCTGGTTCCTGTTGTTCCCAGCTAAAGGGAAAGGAAACTTGACCTCACCCTCTTACCAAGAAATGGGAAATTCCAGAATAAGCTGGAAGCCAGCTATGACCTGTCCCATCCTGGGAATTCTCTGACCTGGGAAGCTGAGGACTGGCCCCTTGAGAGCACTCTGCGGGGAACCGGCTCAGCCCGGGCCTGGGAGAGAGCCAAGGGCCAAGACGGCCCTGCTGCTATCTGTGCCGGATGCAGGCCCATGGCACCATTCTCCAAATCTCGGGCCCCTGAGGTCATCTAGGATGAATGCTTGTCCCTCCAGTGAGAGGGAGACCATCCTGTTCTGATAGAGCCCGTCTGGTGGTCCAGGCCCCTCTGTGCCCATCAGCCGTAGGGATGGAGAGCTACGGTCCGTGCATCTCCCTCCATAATGACCTTTTGTAGATGGGAGAATGTCAGACCCATCAGTCACAGACTTAGAATGCTCCTAGTAAGGGGTCCCAAGATGTACTGGTTTTTGGCTGAGAGCAGTGGGCAGGAGATAGTGCTGGAAATCAGGGTGAACTGTACGATAAGTTTGTGACCACCTGCTGAGCACTGTTCCAGGTGCTGGGGGCTATGCAGTGAAGGGGACAGGGCAAGTTCACACTGGGGGGTGTCAGCAACAAGAAATGGAGCAACTGCCTTCACATAGAGGATGGTGACCCCACTGGGGTGATGGGGAGAGCCTGTTTTAGGGTGAACATTCAAGGAAGGCCTCTCCAAGGAAGAGAATTCAACAAGGTCAAGGTCCGGTCTGAGGGCAGGTGAACAGTTCAGAGACCATCACTTCAAGTCAAATGACCATATTTATGAGGCAGAAACCAAGACAGTTTGTCAAAAAACTGTTTCCTGATATATGCGTTTACTTACATGAAAAAAGCTTATGAAAGTGTAAACATGAATTTCAAAACATCTTTACTGAGGAAAGCAAAATTGGTCTTCTAGCAAATCCAGGGCAGACAGTCACAGGCCAGGAGAGGAAGTGCTTGAGAGTGAGCAGTCAGGCGCTCCGGACAGGCAAGGATGGGGCCGGGGGTGGGGCAGAGCTAAGGCTACGTGGGCAGCTGCCACCGCAGGAAGACCAGGCCACTGAAGTAGACCGCAGAAAGCACACACCAGCAACAGTGAAGTCAAGCTACCCTGAGCCGAGGCAACTGCTGCCCAGAGCAAGCACGTGCTTGTGTCTTGTGCCTTGTGGAGGCACCCTGCATAGTGATGGGGAGCAGCCCACTCCAGGTCAAGGCAGCCTGTCTACCTCCTCTTCTGTCGCCTCAAACCAAGAGGGCTCAGGTTTGCCATTTTCAAATTTTTCCTGTATTTATGTTTCAAAGAAGGGGCCTTGGTCTGTCGCCCAGGCTGGAGTGCACTGGTACGATCACAGCTTACTGCAGCCTGCAACTCCTGGGCTGAAAGGACCCTGCCGCCTCAGCCTCCCAAGTAGCCCAGACTACAGACGCATGTCACCACGCCCTGCTGATTTTTAAATTACTACTATTATTATTTTTGTAAAGATGGGGGTCTCTCTCCAGCCTGGCCAACATGGTGAAACCCCGTCTCTACTAAAAATACGAAAATTAGCCAGGCATGGTGGCGTGAGCCTATAATCACAGCTACTCGGGAGGCTGAGGCACAAGAATCGCTTGAACCTGGGAGGCGGAGGTTGCGGTGAACCGGAATCATGCCACTGCACTCCAGCCTGGGCAACACAGCGAGACTCTGTCTCAAAAAAAAAAAAATAAAAATAAAAAGATGGGCTGTCTCTCTATATTGCCCAGGTTAGTCTTGAACTCCTGGGCTCAAGGGATCCTGTCTCCTCAGCCTCCAGAGTAAACTGAGACTGCAGGTGTGCACCACTGCCTGGCTAATTTTTGTATGTCTTTGTAGAGACGGAATCTCACTATGTTGCCCAGGCTGGTCTCGAACTCCTGGCCTCAAGGGATCCACCCACCTCGGCTTAGGCTTGCCATTTTTAAATAATGGAATGACTCCATGGCCTAATGCCCAGCAGTCCCAAGGAGTCCGGGGCTAACAGCCTTTCACGTCTCAGCGTGAACCCCATAGAACGGAAGTGAGATTGATTTCTCCTTCAGGGGGCTGGCACTACATGGCTGTGGCCGTTGGCATGCCTCCTCCCATCCCAGCTCTGACAGATGTGGCCAATTGATCATTGCTTTCTGGGAGTCACCATCAATCACATGTGCTGACTCCAGGATGAAAGAACTTGCCAACCGCCCCGTGGTGTCCTCATGGAGACACCTGGAAGGGAGGCAAAATGACAGAAGGCATTTTGACAGAAGAGAGGCATTTTGCTTAGAGCAGGGGGCAGCAGGCGGGAGGTGTGGCCCTCCTAGTGCCACTGCTCTCAGGTCACTCGTGGACAGCAGCTCTGGGGGTGCTGGCTTTGGCTCCTTAGCTCTGCCCCTCAGGGACTCAGGGCTGCTTCCTGCCAGGACTCCTCACTACTCAGCAACCCGTCAACTACCCTGTGCACCAGGTCCCCTCACTCACCTTCCTCGGGGTGAGCCACATGGACCCCGGGGTCACAGATGAAGGTCTGAAGACGCCCAGGCCAGAAGGACGCTCCATCCTTCCAGGAGAACGTGAGGCCCAGCCAGAGCCCAGCGGCCTGGAGCCACAGGCTGAGTTCTGATCTGCTCCCTTTCCCGTCCCAGGACGGCAGCCAGGCCCCGAGACAGACCCAAGCCCAGGTCAGAGTCAGGGACGTTAAATGAGGGCGCTGGAATGGGGGGTGCAGAGGGACAGGTCCAGAAGTGGTTCTGCCAGAATTCCCTTCCGGATGGGCTGGAGGAGAGGGAGCTGGAGCTCAGCGGGCGGGCGGAGTGGGAGTGCTTTCCTCCTCTGCACTCTCCCTCCCGTGCCCCTGCAGGGCTGCATGGGTTCCCTCCCTAGGGAACCAGGCTGCCTAACCCACCAGCCGGCCCCTAGCACCTCAGCGCTTCCTGCTCCCATGACCCTGAGGACTAAGTGACCTCAAGCCTGGCTCTGGGAAAACTGTGGGAACCGGCTGCTGGGAAGACGACCTGGCTGTTACTCCCACGTTTCCAGCTGCCTAGACAGACCTGCCTTGCCCTCCTTTCCTCAAGAAACCCTAATCCCCTTTCCTTCTGAGACACCTGGGGTAGGCGTCAGCCTCCCTCCCTGCACCCTCAGAGGGAATGGAAGGCAGGAGAGTCACAGAGCAGTGCCAGGCCTGCAGGCTGAGTCACAGGCCAGGCACCCTTCCATGGCTAAGGGGACTACTTCACTTAAGAGGTTAAAAACGAAGAACAGAATAAGCCCAAAGGAAAGAAATAATAAAGACAAAAGCAGAAGTGATAAAATAGAAAACATACATACAATAGAAAAGATGAACAAAACCAAAAGTTAGTTCTAAGAAATGACTAATGAAGTTGACAAACCTCTGATAAGACTATCATGAAAAAAAGAGACGGCACAAATAAATAACTCGAGGACCAACAGGGAGAACGTAACTATGAATGCTGCAGAGATTTTCAAAATAAAATACTTTGAATAAACTATAAACCTATGGCAATAATTTTGAAACCCTCCACAAGATGAACACTGTCCTAGAAAAATATCTTACCAAATCTTGCTCAAGAACAAAGAGAAAATTTGGGATGTATAACCATTAAATTAAAGTGGAATAGGTAATTGCAAGTCTTAGGGCCAGGAATCCCAGCACTTCGGGAGGCCAAGGCAGGAGGATCACTTGAAGCCAGGAGTTCAAGACCAGCCTGGGCAACATAATGAGACCCCCATCTATACACAAATTTTAAAAATAAGCTAGGCATGGTGGTATGCAACTGTAGTCCCAGCTATTCGAAGGCTGAGGTGGGAAGATCACTTGAGCCCAGGAGGTTGATGCAGTGAACCATGACTGCACCATTGAACTCCAACCTGGGCAACAGAGCGAGACCCTGTTTCAAAAGAAAAAAAAAAAGAAAAGAGGGCCAGGTATGGTGGCTCAAGCCTGTAATCCCAGCACTCTGGGAAGCCGAGGTGGGCAGATCACTTGAGTTCAGGGTTTCGAGACCAGCCTGAGCAACGTCGTGAAATCTCGTCTCTACCAAAAATACAAAAAATTAACGTCACTCCAGCCTGGGTGACAGAGTGAGACTGTGTCTCAAAAAAAAAAATAAAAAAGAAGGAAAGTCTATTCACCATCGCCCAGCCCCCACCCCCAAGAAAAATCACACACACAACACCCAGCCAGATGATTTTACAAAATTCTACTACACTTCAAGGAACAGATAATTCCAATATCGTATTAACTCTTTCAGAAAAGAGAAACAGAACATCTCCAAACTCCTTTTCATGAGCCTAGTGTAATCTTAAAAACCAAAGCAGACAAGGATGGTATGAGACAAAGAAGACTACCAACCAATCTTGCTTATGGGCATAAATTCAGAAATTGTAAACACAATATTAGCAAACTGAACCTAGTATTGAATAACAGAAAAAGATATGCCATAACCAAGTAGGGTTCGCCCCAAGAATGAAAAGATGATTAAATATTAGAAAAATATAATAATATAATTTGTTGCATTGACAAATTAAATGAGAAAAACAATATGATCATCTCAATAGATGCAGAAAAAGCAATCCATAAAATTCAACCCTTACTACTGATTTGAAAAAAACCTATAGAACTTGGAACGGAAAACACTTCATAGCCTAATAAACGGTATCTATAAAAAATCATCAGCTGGCCGGGCATGGTGGCTCACACCTGTAATCCCAGCACTTTGGGAGGCCGAGGTGGGTGGATCACTTGAGGTCAGGAGTTCCGGACCAGCCTGGCCAACCCAGTGAAACCCCATCTCTACTAAAAATACAAAAATTAGCCAAGTATAGTGGCACATGCCTGTAATCCAGCTACTGGGGAGGCAGAAGCAGAATTGCTTGAACCCAGGAGGCAGAGGTTGTAGTGAGCTGAGATCAAGCCACTGCGCTCCAGCCTGGGCGACAGAATGAAACGTGTCTCAGAAAAAAAAAAAAAAAATCATCAGCCATCATACTTACTAATGAAATGTTAGGGTTCCTGTCAAAACGAGGAAGGAAGCAAGAGTGCCTGCTGCCACCACTTCTAGTTACCAAGTGAAGGAAGATAAGAAAAAGAATCATGATCGGAGAAATAAAACTGTCATTATTTCCAGACAGTCTGAGCGTCTACGTAAAACACCCTAAAGAACCAAGAAGAAAAAAACAACTTTAACCCAGAGGAAAAGGCTGAGGCTGGGCAGGGAGCCCAGGTCTCCGGACAGCTGGCTGGGGAAGGCGGCTGCCCCCGCCCCACCCGCCGTCATGGCTGCTCTCTGTCCTGCTCCCCGGAACCCCCTCTCAGTGACAGACCCAAATTCCAACTGCACTTGTTGAGGATCCACTCTGCCTACCTTCGCTTGCTCCGTGTGCCGGGGTCTTAATGAGATGGGGACTGAGTCCTGCTTGGGGAAGGGACTTGCCCACTTTGAGTCCCTCATGCTGGGGCGCAGCATCAGAGTTCTGGCCTCGGGGCCAGGGCCTTTTGGATGTGACAGCCACCCTCTGTGTGTTAGTGAGATTTGCTTGGGCAGAAAAAGCCTCAGAATGTGACTGCACCAGAAGTTTCGGCTAGACTCTTGTTATAGCCATGGGTTGGGCACTGACCCTGTGGAGGCACAGGGGCCTGCAAGGGCTCAGCCTTGGCAGGGAGCAAGCTCCCCTCTCTGTCTGTGGCATCATCTGGCAACTTGCACTCGCCTCCCCAATCAGTTACTTCCCAGTCACGTGCCAGCAGGCTCCTCAGACCTGACAGGCAATCTGCCCCTGCTGTGGCCAGACTTGAAGCAGAGGGCACTGGAGTGCGGGTTCCCGGGGCCCAAGACACTGACCCACCTCAACCCTGTGCCACCTGCCAGGCTTGGCTCTCATCTCTCCCCATCCTGTTTGGCAAACACATCCTTCCATGGCCGCTGCATCAATGGGTGGTTAACAAGCTTCTCAGCCCTGTCAGATCCAATCAGCCCTCGTTGCTTCACTGAGCAGCAGAACCTGCAGGGAGGCTTCAAGGGCTGGGTCGCCAGGAAGCTGGGCCATGTGAGCACGGAGGTGGCAGGGACAGAGACAGCCAGTCTTCACCTCCTCACAGCAAGAAGAGGGTGAGCCCAGGGTCAGGAAAGGGCTCTGGAGGGGTCAGAGGAGGTGAGGCTGTGGGAGAGAGGCAGGAGGCTCAGGCAGAAGGGGACCAGGAGGCTGAGGGATGCCTCTGACGAGGGGCCACGCCTGACCCTCAAAGAGGGTGACTCTTGCGCTCTGGGAAGTGGCCACGACAGCACCCACAGGCCACAGTGCATGCTAAAGCTCAGCTGTCCAGGGGCACACTTGACCCAACAGAGAGCCCACGTCGGAGGAGCCAAGGCCTTCCACCGGCAGCCACAGCAGCTGTCAGCCAGGTGAAGGAACTGTGAGCAATTGGATCCAAGCGTGGGTATTAGTTACCTACTGCTGTGGAAAAAATCACCCCAAAGCTTACGGCTTAAAACAACCGTATGCATTTCTCACCTCTCACTGGGGTCAGGCATTTGGGGCCCACTTGGCTGGGCATTTCTGGCTCAGGGCCTCTGTAAGTCTGCAGTTCCTATCCCAGCCAGGGCTGCCGCCCCTAGAAGCCTTGGCCAGCTGGGAGGATACACTTCCACGCAGTGTATTCAGCTTGCAGTAAGCTGCTGCTGTTGACCATTGGTGGGAGGCCTCGATTCCACGTGGGCCTCTCTAGTGGGTCAACTGTCCCCGCAGACAGTTAAGCTTTGGTGTACACTCTGCCACATGGGCGCTGCTGATGTAGCACATCTATTGAGATGTAGCTCTGAAATTAGAGGTAGCCACTACCCTTCTTCAGGAGAGTCCAGGTGGGAAAGGGACTTGATCCAAGATTAATGGATGAATAGCATCATAGGATGTGAGGGCTACACAGGAGCATGCTGGAGCCTGTGGTCACCCTGCTACCACCCCTTTGGAGGCACCATGACCCCCCGACCACTGCCTCTGCTGTCCCTTGCACCGCACCCAAGGGCTCCTGTTCCCTCCCCTGCCCAAAGTTCACTTCCCCCACTAGGGCACAGGTGATGAATTCAAATGCCTGCAAAAACGAATATGTGAAAAAGCCAGGTGTGACATGAAGCGGGGAGCCTGTGGCAAAGTACAGAGTGCCTGAGGACTTCTGCTGCAAAAATCAATTTTTTCATGCCACACTGGCCAAATTGTAACTGCCAGATTTGGCCTCTGTGCACCAGTCTGCAACTCACACACCAAAGGAGATAAAATGAAAGTGTGTCCAGAATGAGTGGGTTCTGATTTCACTGACTTTAAGAATGAAGCCACAGACCCTCGCAGTGAGTGTTACAGTTCTTAAAGGCTGCATGTCCGGAGTTTGTTCCTTCTGACGTTCAGATGTGTTTTGAGTTTGTTCCTTCTGGTGGGTTTGTAGTGTCACCAGCTCAAGAGTGAAGCTGCACACCCTTTGCAGTAAGTGTTACAACTCTTAATGCAGCGCGTCTGGAATTTTTCGTTTCTCCAGCTGGGCTCCGTGGTCTCGCTAGCTTCAGAAGCTAACCTGCAGATCTTCACAGTGAGTGTCACAGCTCATAAAAACAGCACGGACCCAAAGATTGAAAGAACAAAATTACTAAAGCATGCAAAAGAACCTCAGCACATTGCCACTCTTGGTTCCCGCAGCCTGCCTTTATTCTCTTATCTGGCCCCACCCACATCCTGCTGATTGGTCCATTTTACAGAGAGCCGATTGGTCCATTTTACAGAGAGCTGATTGGTCCGTTTTGAAAGGGTGTTGATTGGTGTGTTTACAATCCCCGAGCCAGACACAAAGGTTCTCCAAGTTCCCACCAGAGTAGCTAGATACAGAGTGTGGATTGGTGCATTCACAAACCCTGAGCTAGACACAGGGTGCTGATTGGTGTGTTTACAAACCTTGAGCTAGATACAGAGTGCCGATTGGTGTATTTACAATCCCTTAGCTAGACATAAATCTTCTGCAAGTCCCCCACCAGCCTCAGGACGCCAGCTGGCTTCACCCAGTGGATCCCGCAGGGGCGCAGCAGGTGGAGCTGCCTACTAGTCCGGTGCCGTGCGCCTGCGCTCCTCAGCCCTTGGGTGGTTGATGGGACTGGGCGCCGTGGAGCAGGGGGCAGCGCTGGTCGGGGAGGCTCGGGCCGCACAGGAGCCCACCGAGGGGGAGGGAGGCTCGGGCATGGCGGGCTGCAGGTCCCGAGCCCTACCCCGCGGGAAGGCAGCTCAGGCCCGGCGAGAAATTGAGCACAGCAGCTGCTGGCCCAGGTGCTAAGCCCCTCACTGCCCGGGCCGGCGGGGCCCGCGGAGCCCACGCCCACCCGGAACTTGCGCTGGCCCGCAGGCGCCGCGCCGAGCCCCGATTCCCGCCCGCGCCTCTTCCTCCACACCTCCCCGCAAGCTGAGGGAGCGGGCTCCGGCCTTGGCCAGCCCAGAAAGGGGCTCCCACAGTGCAGCGGCGGGCTGAAGGGCTCCTCAAGCGCGGCCAGAGTGGGCGCCGAGGCCGAGGAGGCGCCGAGAGCGAGCGAGGGCTGTGAGGGCTGCCGGCATGCCGTCACCTCTCAAAAGCAAACCCAAATCACGACCCCACAGCTGCTCCTTAACGCACGCACGTCGTATGCACATCCACACACACACACAGGCGCGCGAACTCACGTGCACACACATACACAAACACACACCTGTACTGGTGCTCTGGGCAGGCTGGAGAGTGAAACAGTTGCTCCTTGCCCAGGTTGTGGAGCCATTATGGCTCGGTCCCCGTGAGCGGCGAGGTTGGCCCGAAGTCCCTTTCCCGCACCCCCCGTTCCCTCCGTCCCCACCCCCATCCAGATCCCTCTGGACTCATCCAGATCCCTCTGGACTCATCCAGAGAATGGGAGCGATGGAGGGAGGAGCTGTGGACGCTCTCAGCCAGGGCAGACAGCTTGCGGCACAGGCTGTGCGCTGAAGCCAGGGGGTCTGGGGCAGCAGAGAGGATGGCGAATTGGTGCAGGGCGAGGGAATCTGAAAGAGGGCGGTGTGGTCCGCAGAGAGCGAGGCTCGGGAGCCGGAGCCAAAGCGTGCCCACTAGGGTGCAGCGCCGACAGGTGCCGCGGCGTTTGCAGGCGGGGAGAAGGCGGCGGGAAGTACTGGACTAGCTGCGGGCAGGGGCGGGCTGAGGAGCGCGCCCGCGTGCTAGGGGCCCCGGGGGAGGGCGGCGGGGACGCGGTGCTGCTCCCCTCTGCCACCCGGCGGCCGCAGACAGCGCTGCGCCCGCCTCGCCTTTTTCGTTTTCCGCCAGACCCGGCCTCATGAGTGAGAGCATCTGGTTGAAGCCGTTGCTCTCCTTCTCTTTCCCCTGGGCCTCCTTCTCTCCCCACTAGCCGGTCCAAGGAGCGAGAGCACAGGTGCACAGAGCAGTCCAGCGGGAGACAAGGGGGGCGGTCGGAAGCTAAGAGTACCTGAGGTGGCATAGGGCTGTCGAGGACGGAACTCACCCCAGCCAGACCTGATTTCTCCTGCAGCCACTGGGCGGGGGCTCCAGGTGACATCTATATGCGAATCACCCCCCTCATCCTGGGTGGCTTCCCTTGTCCCAGGAAACTGCCCTGAAATTCCCTCCCCAGCCCCAGTCCCTCTCCTCCCTTCCCTTCTGAACACAAGAGCACCGAACTTATCCAAACCCTGCCTTCCTCCTCCAGGAAGCCTTCCAGCCACAGAAGAGGCATGTGGGACTTGGTAGGCGTGTGGGAAGAGGAGTGGGTGAGAAAGGGGTGGAGCCATGTGTGGCAGCTAAGGAGGGCACCCCCACACCCGCCCACTGGGAGACTCTCGCAGACTCCATGCATTCCGTGGGGGAAGAAGAGGTGGCAAGGACAAGAACAAAAGGATCTGGGAGGACGTCGGGCCAGGTGATGATGGGCTGATGGAGAAATTACCAAGGCGGGGGCGCCAGTCTGGGGAGCTCCTCACCACCTCCAACAGAGGGGCCCTCTCTTCCCCCACCCCAAGAGGCACAGCTCAACAGAAACGGAGCAAGGCAAAGGACACCAGCACACATGGCAGGCAATCCATACACACTTGTTAACTAAGGCAGGGGGGTTAATGGGAAGACACTGGCCCGAGCACAAGGAGATAAGGTTTTAGTCATATCTCTGGCCCCCAAGAAGCCATGTGAACTTGAAAAAGTCCCTTTGTCTCTTTGGTCTCCAGGTTCCTCATCCATGAAGTCAGGGGGTTGCGTTAGAAGCAGGATGGCAAATGGTGCTGCCTGGAGCACATTCGGAAGGATTGTGAGGTGGGAAAGAATCTGTGATCAGTTAGCAATGTCGGCCTTGGGCAGAGGAACGGACAGTACAGGGAGGCATGCCGAGTGTTTGTGAAGTCTAGGAATCATCTCCTAAGCCCCTTCCATTCCAATGCTCCAGGAGTTGATGAAACACTGCAAGAACAGTGTGGAACTAGGGCGGGAGCTGGAGATGCCATGAGAGACTCAGAGGAAACTCCAGGCTGACAGCATGTGAAAGGCTTGCCTCTGTCGTTAAGCCTAAGGAAGAATCCCCTAACGGAACCTCCGATCCAACACAGTGTGCTCAGTTGTCACTTCCAACAGGGTATTGTCCCATCAGGCTCTCCACATTGGACGGCAGTGTGCGTTCCAATTATAGCTCCTCTCCCCATGTACAAATGCAGTAAGCTCTAACAAGAGGCATCCCCACAGCGGAGTCCTCATAACTCGAGGTGTTACAATCAGATGGCGGCCTCCAAAAAGACCCCCCCTTTATAAAAACGATGGTGCCTTCCCACAGGGAGTGGCATCCCAACATGGCACGTCCCAGTGGTGGTGTTATCAGCACAGGGGAAGGAGCTGCTCCAGCTAGCACAAGAGAGGAGTCTGGCCTCCAGCTGGGGGTGCCTGTGGCTCTCCAGAGGTTCCCAGCAGGATTGTGGCAGGAGACAGAGGCAGAGGCTGTCTGCTGAGAATGGAGGGTGGCCCTGACCTAGGTTCCCGGCTTAGGAGCCGTCTGGCCTCTGGCCACGCCCTACAAATGGGTCTCCTTCTCCCCGGCTATCAGTCCTTCCTTTGTTGGGGAGGGCCCAAAGTTCTGGCCAGCACTGCCATCCAAGTAGGAATGTTGTTTGGGCTGTGGCAGACTGGAGTCAGGGGTGATGAGCTGACGCAGGCGCTGTGGAGAGAAGAGGCAGGGATTTGGAGCTGTTGGTGAGGGAGGCACAGAAGGTTCCTCACATGTGCATCCCCAGGGCCCAGCCCAGAGTGGAGCACATGGCCAGCACCGCACAGTATGAGTGAGTAAATGAATGAACCGTTTGTGGTGAGAAGGGAGGCAATAATACCGTGACTACGAACAAGCGTGCACTGCCTGGGTTCCAGTCCTGGCTCTGCTACTGACCTGCGCCATGTAAGGCTGCTCACTTAACCCCTCTGTTAATTTAATCCCCCTCAATTTTCTTACCTGTAAATTGAGAATAATGGTAGAACACACCTCACAGAACAGTGCTTGGCATAGAGTAAGTGATCAATAAATATCTATTTTTGTTATTGTCATTATTGTTATTATTACTATTATGTGCTCAATAAGTATCTATTATTTTTCTTCTTATCAGTGGTACTGGTATGACTGTTGTTGTTGTTGTTATTGGTACCATCTGCTCCCTCCTTCTTCTTGCCTTAAACGCAGATGTGATGACTGGAATCATGACAGCCTTCTTGTGACCATGAGGCGATAAACATGATGATGAAAACACAGCATGCCCAGGATGGAAGTGTAGAAATGCAGGAAAAGTCTGGTCCCTAAGGGCCTCTTTAAGCAGCCAAACCAAATACCAGCAGCCCTAATCTCTGACCTTCTTGAAATGTAAAAAACAAATAAGCCTATTTGCTAAAACTGTTGTAGGTTGGGTTTTCTATTACTTATAGGCAAGATAGATTTCTACCTTTGTGGGTCATTGGCTATAGCTCCTTCCAGGAGGACATGTCCCAAACTCTAGACAGGGAGCCTCTTGTATGTGTCCCCAGGCAGAGTTAAGAAGCCAGGAGCCTGTGTGTGGCGTGAACTGTGCTTGCTGGTTATCAGTTTTCCGAGGGCAAGGAAATCTATAGTCTGTAAACCTTCTGTGTCTGGGCACCTTCCTGTTCATGTTTGTGACTTAGTTTTCTCCTAAACCTTTCAGCAGTTTGCCCTCGGTTAGCCTGCCCAGATCATCCACG
Organism: Pongo abelii; assembly: GCF_028885655.2. Taxonomy (NCBI): domain Eukaryota; kingdom Metazoa; phylum Chordata; class Mammalia; order Primates; family Hominidae; genus Pongo; species Pongo abelii. Next base: position 223,788 of record NC_071995.2, read on the forward strand.
GGAGCTCAGATTCTGCAGGTCTAGGACTCTAGGACTTTTCAGAACATTTCTGAAAAGCCACTGGACTGGTCTTCAAAGTTCGTCTCGTTAAGATTCTGTGAGACTGAAGAGCTGCCCCACACTCAGAGTTTGTGTCTGCTCCCTGGCCCCAGCTGTGTGTCCTGCCCCAAGTCCAGCCTCTCTCAGTGCCCTCCTTTAAGAGGTCACTCTCCCCCGCACCACCTACCTTCCTGAAAGAACCCTGAGTCTTCAGGAGGGTGATGACGATGAAGAGTGGGACACAGACCATGGAGGACAGAGCCAGGAACCAGCCAATGGAGTATCCCCAGGGCGGGTACACATAGACGTTGTTGTACTTGAGGGGGGTGTACTTGCTCAAGGAGAAGAGGAAAGTGGCCTGGGAGAAGGAAGGGGCAGCCATGGGTGAGAGAGGGGGTGACTGAAACCCTCTCCGCGGCTACATACAGCCAAGGACAGAGGACAAGTCAGGTGCACTGCAGCATGTCTGTAAGGTGGAAGAGTAAAAGCCCCTGCAAATCCCAGGCCAAGGCATCATTCACATCACAGACGGACACAGGAGGTGATACAAAGGAAGGGAGGGGCTCGGAAGAGCATCATTCACATCACAGACGGAGACAGGAGGCGATACAAAGGAAGGGAGGGGCTCAGAAGAGCATCATTCACATCACAGACGGAGACAGGAGGTGATACAAAGGAAGGGAGGGGCTCAGAAGAGAAGCTCAGACAGACAGGAGACCAACCACTGAGAAATCAGGCAAAAGCAGGAGGCACTGTGAGGAAGGGATGGAGCAGGAAGTAGAACAAGATTCTACTTATGGGTGGATAAGATGGCCCCAGAAAGAAGAGCAGGGAAGGCAACATAGAACAGGAAATGGACCAGGCCCCACAGTAGACTGGACAGGTGGGGAAAGAGCCCCGCATGTCAGCCATCCTTTCCCTCATCTCTGGAGTCTTCTGGGGGCAGGAAGGGATAGAGGGGCAGCTGGTGGGCACATACCAGGCAAAGTCCAGGGGTCAGGAAGAGCCAGGAGATCTTCACCAGGGGCCATGGCCGGTAGCCAATCATGTCCTCAATGTTGTCATAGAAACGGTCCGCCCCTGAGCAGGCATGGCGTGGGAGAGTGTGAGAGCCAGAGGGTGAGAACAGCTTCCCGGTGTCTGGGAAAGACCCACTTGGCTCTGTGCTCTTCCCTCACCCCCGCCCTGTGCAGGGAAACTGGAACAGGGCACGTGAGTGAGACGCCTCCCTGACACCCTGTATCCCTGCATGAGATGCATTTGAGTCACGAGGCAGGGGCTGCCCCCACACGCTGCTGCTGCCATCTCTTGTCAGTGCTGTCTCTTGCCTCCCTGTCTTGTGATGGAGACCCCACTGTTCTAACCACAAAGGAGTGGTGTGAGCCCAAAATGGGGCTCAATGGTTAGACAAACACCTGTTTACCTGGGTGGCAGAGATGAATTTGGTTCAAGTCAAAACAGCGAAACAACAAGGGTCCCGCTGTTCAAGCACATCATAGAAAACTCATAGACGCTAGAGGGCTACTGGGAACAGGACGGTGGTCTAGATTCCAGACTCCAGAGGAACCACCTCTGAGTTCCCAAAAAAGCATGGTAAGAAAGTTAATTTGTGTTTAGTGAAAACATTGACTGGCTTCATTTTGTTTTGTTTCATTCCTGCGGTTTCCACATTTGCTGTAGTTCTAGGCAGAGCCAGTCTTCTAAGAAGTAAAGAATCACTGATTGGTAAAGATACTTGGAGGGCCTCTCTACCTTCCCACCCAAAATACCTTCCCACTGATCCCTGATGCATGAAATCACACCATTAAAGAGTCGTTCCTTTGACTGTGAAAAGCCAAAGTTAAAAGCCAGATATTTTGCTGGGTGAGCGACCATGTCAAGGCTTATCAGCCATTCCACCTGTTGTGATCAAGTTTAGCAGGTCCCCTCTGAGAAGAAGTTTTGAAAAGGAGTTGGGTAAAACCGGAAGGCATCAGATGCCTGAGGTGAGAAGGAAGGAACATCTCCGTGGAGAGGAATGGACACACGTGGGAAGGCTTAGGGTAGCAAAATAAAGTCTTTTCTACTCATGGCTGTTCCTGAGGCCCTACTATGTGGCACCCACTGGACCTCTACCCTGAGCCTTGTGACATTGGCACTGGGTTCACCTAACGTGGTGCAGTGGAGCCAGAGGGACCTGGGGTATGACGACGGCTTCTCCGCTTGCTATGTGAGCTTAGGCAAGAGACTGAACCCCTCTGAGCCTCACTCTCCCCCTGCACAGACTGTAAGTGTGTGAGACCAACCATCTTGGCACGCAGTCGTGCATTGGCTCAGCGAATCAGGCTTCTTCCCCTTCCTGGTGTAGGACATAGTCACCACCTGGCTGTTGCAGCATTCAGTATGGTAGCTATCTCAGTCTGAGGGGGCCAGGCTGCTGGCGGAAGTCAGCGAAAGGCAGAATTCACCTCAGTATAGGAAAGAAATGCATATATAGAAAAGACTACCTCAAAAACACAGGAATGAGCTCCCTGTCCATGGAAGTACTCAAAGTCTGGGTGATCACCTCGTTGTTGGAAAGGCAGTGTGGGAGTTTGTGGAGGATTGGGCTAAGTGGCGATAAACATCCCTTCTGACTAAGATTCCCAGTAGCAAAGGGCCTCTGGCCACCTCCATATCGAGGACACTGTGCACTGTGCACTGTTATTGATCATTCTCTCACTGTTGAAGGAAATCCATTTTGTCATCATTACAGCTCTGCCTGCTGCCATGAAAATGCCAGGCTTCCCAGCCACGGGTAAATTTCCCAGTAAGAAGAAGCAGGACAACAGCGCAAAGACACACAGAAACCAGAGGGCCAGAGAACTGCCTCCCCCAGGCAAAGCCTGCCCCTGGCTGGCCTAGACGGTCTTTCTCCCACCCTGCTTGCCCACCCCACTCACCATACACCCAGCTGATGCAGACCACTTCAAACACTGACAGGAACAGCAGGCATATGCCACTGGAAGCATAGTAGTCAAACAGCTGGAATATGTACATCCCGCCCTGTGGGGAGAGCGTGGAGCTGGGGCATGGCTGGTGCAGGGCTGGGACACACTCCACCCCTCGGAGAGATGGCAAATGCCCACGTGGGGTGCACTCCTGCCTGGACTGTGGGATGCCATTCCTTGCATCTAAAAGGAGTTTGCCCTGTCTGCCTCTGCCTTCAGGCCCCCCAGTCAACATCAGGACAATAACCTCTGACATCTGCAAGGGCACTGGGAGACTGTGGTGGACGCACATCATCTCGTCTGCCCAGCATCTCCTCTTCTGGAAAGTGACACCCCCTCATTCTTTGTTCCTTTTAGACTGCAGTATCCTTCTCTTCCTACTCCAGGCTTGAATAAGAGTCATAGCCTGGACATTTGCCACACTCTCAGGAAAAGGGCCCTCTCTTTCCTCTGGGTTGGCTGACAGTAACAGGTAAGCCCAGCATCCATCCCTAATGTCACAGGAGGAAAACCTGCCTCTGAGTGAAGTCACAGGAGACCAAGGAGCATTCCTGACAGTGTCACAAGAGCAGCTGGATCCGACCATGCCGAAACCCAGATATCTCTAGGGTTTTCAGCAACCTGACCCAATACGTTCCCCTTTCTGCTTAAGCCAGCTGTATTGGTTTCTGTCACCTGCAACCAAAAGAGACCTCACAAATGCATGTTGTGTGGTCCCTACAACCTCACTGTGGAGAGGCAGGGCAGGCATCCACACCCCTCGTCAGCAGATAAGAAAAGTGAGGCTCTGAGAAGGGTCAGCAGTGCCCCCCATGGCTCCTTCCCCAGGAGCCTGGCCTGCAGGCCAGCGGCCCCAGCTCACCTCGGTGACCAGGAAGAGCCCTATCAGGTAGCACGTGACAGCGATGGTGAGGATGAGGAGCTCGCGCCGCCCGCTCTTCCGGAGCTGCCTAGGGAACATGTCTACGGAGGCTGTCACCAGGCACTCCACACAGACAAACTGTGGGCCAGGAGGGGAACCAGATGAGAGGGTGTGGGGCTGGCTGTTGGCCACCCGCCCTGGCCTCCACTTCCCCTGGCTCATCCACGTTGATGCAAAGGTGCAGGGAGCGGCACAAAGGGAAGAAATGGGGGTGTCCTGGGGTGAGCCAGCCCTGCCCTTAACTACAACTCCATGACAAAGAGTCTCAGCAGTGAGGGTTAGAGGGGGGATATGTTCTGTCCCCAGGGCTCAGGAGCTGGGGCTGGGCCGCTTGAGCTGAAGGAACATCTGGGAGGAAGCATCCATGCATGCAGAGGCTCAAGGCTGGGAGCACAAAGCCAGTGGCCCCTTCACACCAGAAGGTCTCCAGGCCACACCCCCAACCCCAAGGAAAAGCCCTGGACAGCAGAGGGGGCCTCAGGTTTGTGGTCAGGGCAGTGGGAGTGAGGGAAAAGTAGTGCCAGGACAAGCAGAGGCTGGCAAGAGGGTCACCATGGCAGGGCAGGCTGGGCTGCAGTGACGTACCTGGCTGTCCAGCCCTAGGAATATGAGCATGATAAAGAACAGGCAGGACCACAGCTGGGATAAGGGCATCATAGTCACAGCCTTGGGGAAGGCGATGAAGGCCAGCCCGGGACCTGCCAGGTACACAGCACAGTCAGGGAGGCTCCAGGGCATGTGCTGCCCTTGGGGAAGAGGCGTCTCTTTAAGCACTGTGTGTGTGTGTACCTGTGCAGGCACTTTAAGAGGAAAGGGTGATTCCATCCACTATTCTTCTCTTTCCAGGCCTGGGAAGCATACCATTCATTCATCCATCCATCCATCCATCCATCCATCCATCCATGCATCCACCTATCCATCCATCCATCCATCCATCCATCCATCCATCCATCCATCTATCCATCCATCCATCCATCCATCCATCCATCCATCCATCCATCCATCTACCCATCCATCCATCCATCCATCCATCCATCTACCCATCCATCCATCCATCTGTCCATCTGTCCATCTGTCCATCCATCCATCCATCCATCCATCCATCCATCCATCTACCCATCCATCCATCCATCTACCCGTCTATCCATCCATCCACCATCCATCCATCTATCCATCCATCCATCCATCCATCCATCTACCCATCCATCCATCCGTCCATCTCTCCATCCGTCCATCCGTCCATCCATCCATCCATCCGTCCATCCATCTATCCATCCGTCCATCCGTCCATCTACCATCCATCCATCCATCCATCCATCTACCCATCCATCCATCCATCCATCTGTCCATCCATCCATCCGTCCATCCATCCATCCGTCCATCCATCTATCCATCCATCCATCCATCCATCTATCCTTCCATCCATCCATCCATCCATCTACCCATCCATCCATCCATCCATCCATCCATCTACCCATCCATCCATCCATCCATCCATCTACCCATCCATCCATCCATCTGTCCATCTGTCCATCTGTCCGTCCGTCCATCCATCTGTCCATCCATCCATCCATCCATCCATCTACCCATCCATCCATCCATCTATCCATCTATCCATCCATCCACCATCCATCCATCTATCCATCCATCCATCCATCCATCTACCCATCCATCCATCCATCCATCTGTCCATCTGTCCATCCGTCCATCCGTCCATCCGTCCATCCATCTATCCATCCATCCATCCATCCATTCATCCATCTACCCATCCATCCATCCATCTATCCATCCATCCATCTACCCATCCATCCATCCGTCCATCCATCTATCCATCCATCCATCCATCCATCCATTCATCCATCCATCCATCTACCCATCCATCCATCCATCTATCCATCCATCCATCCATCCAACCATCCAGTGTTGGTCCATCTACGATCCATCATCCTCCCCCTCCTCTTTCTCATGGTAATGGAAGCCCTGCTTTGTGCTAAGCACTGCCACAGATGCTAAAATTAAATCCTATTACCCATAAATAAATCATGTTGCCCATCTTCTGGGACTCATGCCTTTCAGCAAGAGAGAAGTGTGTTCTCTGACTCTCCTTCCCCTCAGGCCCCAGACAGCAAAGTGGCACCTACCTGACTCGGCCACTTCAGAAATGGGCACCCCTTGCTCTTGGGACATGAAGCCCAGGATGGAGAAGACAACAAACCCAGCCACAAAGCTGGTGGCACTATTCAGGAAGCAGAGGGCGATGCAGTCCCTGTGGGAGTGGGGCAAGGGCAGATAGGAACAGGGAGGAAAAGAGAGGAGGAGAGAGAGATCAGTCACCGGAGGAGAGGTCAAAAGACAGTGAGAGGGGACCGAGGAGAGAGAAGGGGGAGACAACGGAGGCACAGAGGAGGGGAGGAAGGGAAGACAGCATGGGAAGAAGACAGTAGAAGAAAAAGACAAAAATCAGGTGGCAGACAACAAAGAGAGAAGTGACAGAGAAAAGGAAGAAGAAAGACATTTAGTCTGGGAAAGGAACCCACAAGGTCAGTCTGATACAACGTATAATGAATAAGGAAGGTCTGGGCCCAGAGACTATGGGTCTTTGCCCAGAGCCCACCCCCAGGCCCCAGCCCTCCTCCGCCCCACCCCGGCCCACGCTGTTCTCACTTGTAGCAGTTGTTGTGGTACTTGTTGTAGCTGCCCAGGGCTGTCAGGCACCCCTGGCAGATGGCAAAGGAGAAGAAGATCTGGGTGCCCGCATCCATCCACACCTACACAAAACCCCAAGAAAGAGGTAGAGGCAGCCCCCAGGGCCCAGAGCCAGGGTGACCCGAGATCCAGACCCGTCCCCTGCAGCACCAGCCTGGCCCCTCAGCGCTCCCTGAGTGCTTCCCTCTTGTATCCCAACCCTCCCTGAGTGCGCCCTCCTGTCTCCATGGTGATATCCTCCCCAGTGGGGCCCAGTTTCGGTTTGGTTCTGTAGGCACTTAGTGAGGACCAAATACATGTGTGTTGCTTGGATTTCTCCAGGGGAATCTACAAACCATGGCTGCACCCAAGGCCTATCTGCAGGACACAGCTAGGAGTCACTTGTCTCATTCAACTAAGATCTCTATACATAGTGTCTTAAGCAACTATGACCTGGGGACAAAGAGGCTGCTTCATCAAAATATCAAGATAAAATGCCCAGGAACCATGGCTCATGCCTGCAGTCCCAGCTGCTCAGGAGGCTGAGGCGAGAGGATGCCTTGAGCCCAAGAGGTTGAGGCTGCAGTGAGCTATGATGGTGCCACTGCACTTCAGCCTGGGGGACAGAGCCAGACCCTGTCTCTAAGAAAGAGAAAAAAAATTTGTTTAAGAAAAAAAGTTATATTTGAGTGGTGGAATTACAAGAGATTTTTAGTTTCTTTTTTATAGCTTTCTTCCATATTTTCTAATTTTTCTCCAGTGGGCATCTATTGCTTTTAAACCAAGGAAAAAGCAATACAAGACTCTCAAAACTACAGACTTGGCTGGGTGGGGAAGGCACCTGGGGAAGTGGTCCCAGCACGGTACATACCTGAGGGTCCTTGAGGCGGAACAAATCTGGCTTCAAGTAATAGATGATGCCCTGGTAGGCTCCGGGAAGGGTGACACCTCGGATCAGCAAAATGACAAGCATCAGGTACGGAAACGTGGCTGTGAAATAAACTACCTGGAAGTGGGGGGCAGGCCAAGGTCACTCCTGGTGGGGATGCAGTGGCCCTCCGGCCACGCCCCACAGGCAGCTCGAGTCACATGGAGCTCAATCCCAGCCTCAGAGACAGCTGAGAGGGGCTAAACACAAGAAACTTTCCACACCTCCCTTTACACATTCCAGTGGGTCCGTGCTCCCCACAGGGTGTGAGATACACATCAGCAGGGGAAGGGTGGGGAGGGGAGGAGGAAGACAGGGGGGAGGCAGGGTACAGGCTTCCAGCCCATAACCTTTCCAAGACCATTTTTTCCTCTTATTTTTAGTCAACATGTACATATGTACATAATCTGTACATATTTATGAAAAAGAGTGGTATTTCTGTACATGTATATAATGTGTAATGATCAAATCAGGGCAAAGACTAATTTAAAGTCCAGAATCTGGTCTTTCTTAATCCTTTATCCTGGCTGTTCTCTCCTTGCCCCCTGGTGACCCAGGTGACCAGATTTGCACAGTGATCTGTGGGGAAAGTTAGACTGTACTTTCCCAGGCTAATGGTTGGGGGAGCAGCGGTGGCCGGAGCTCTGGGGTGTTCTACTCTGCCACTAAGCAAACTCAGCTCCTTCCCTGGGTGGCAGCAGTGATACTGCCTGTGCTGTTATTACTACGATGACCACTTTCATCATCCCTATTACCAACTTGTTACAATTCAGGGAGGGGAAAGGCTGCTGCGGGAACAGACTCAGTGTATGGCCAAGCAGAGAAGCCCATTTACTGAGCACTCCTGGCTTTAAAAAGGCATGAAGCACAGTCTCCGGCTCTCTGGGTTGGAAATAATGCTCAAATCTGAATTCTCTCTATGTGACAAGCCCATTGTTGCCCATTCTTGGTGGGAACCCCTTCAATGACTGGAAACTCACCACCTCAAAGACAGTTCTGTTTGCTAATTCAAACTCAAAATTATCTTGCTATGTTGTTAAATACAACAACAAGTGAGTCATAAGAGCGTGTGATCCTAATGATGTCATAGCCACACCTAACGGATACAGACACACACACATACATATGAGAGAAACCAGAAGGCAACACAGCAAAAATGAACAGAGATTAGCAGTGCCAACCTGCCAGCAGTGATTAGCTCCAACAATGGGACTTTTCTGTTTCTAATTTGCCCTGAATATTCTTTTTTTTTTTGAGACGGAGTCTCGCTGTCGCCCAGGCTGGAGTGCAGTGGCGCAATCTTGGCTCACTGCAGGCTCCGCACCCCGGGGTTCACGCCATTCTCCCGCCTCAGCCTCCCGAGTAGCTGGGACTACAGGTGCCCGCCACCTCGCCCGGCTAATTTTTTGTATTTTTAGTAGAGACGGGGTTTCACCGTGTTAGCCAGGATGGTCTTGATCTCCTGAACTCGTGATCCACCCGCCTCAGCCTCCCAAAGTGCTGGGATTACAGGCGTGAGCCACCGCGCCCAGCCGCCCTGAATATTCTTATGTAAACCGGACTTTTAAAATCGTATTGAAAAAGAAAGACTTTCCTTGCATTGAGCTAAGCTCCGCCTTTCTGTGGCTCCCCCTGTTCTCACTATGCATCTCCCCTGCACTGCTCAGGAAGCGTAGTTTCTTAATAGAAATCAATTCTCCAGAGGGTCCCCCTCAAGTGTCCCCATAGCTTTCCAGGAAGCAGGACATCTCACCTTGCCTGTAGACTTGACCCCCTTCCAGATGCAGAAATAGCAGATGACCCAGGCGAGCAGGAGGCACAGGGCCAGCTCCCAGCGCAGGGCGCCCAGGTCATGGATGCCCGAGGTGATGCCCAGAACTCGCCTCCTGGAGGATTGGAAAAAATAAGTAATGAGGGGAAAGGCTAAAGGGGACAGTTTGCGTCTGTCAGCAAGTCTCCTGATTCTCAGAGCTGACCCCACGGATCTCATATTCCAGGGCTTCCCCCACTCCCCACCTCCCCCACAGTCAGGCCACGTTCCCGTAGACCAAACTACTACCATCATCCTATATGTATCTTTATCTTTCTAACTCACCCAGATTTTTTTCTTGTACAGAAAGATGGAGAGAGAGAGAGATGAGGAATGTATAAATGAGCGTTTAGAGAGCAGATATTTATATATGCAGGTTGATGGGCAAATGTGTGGGTATCCCGTGGAGGGGCTGAATGTGTGTTAGTTTCTACACATGTGATGGGGTACTGGAACTGCGTGCATGGGTGTGAGGGTCCGGTACTCTGAGGGCATTCATGTGTGAGGGCATTGGTGCCTACGTGGGGGTTAGCTCAGTGTGAGAGTGTACAGGCAGGCTTGTGTGGGAATGTAGGTGGACGAGTGTGGGCACAGGTAATGTGAAAGGGTAAGTTGTCATGTGAGAGGGTGAGTCTGTGAGTGGAGGGTGTGCCCATGTCTTGATGTGAGCACTCCTGCCTTGGGCAATTTCAAGCTACCAGCATGACACCACCGAGCATGGCACCGGGAAGAGACATGCACACTCAGCTCTCCTAAGGCTGTGAAGACTGTGTCCAGCACCCCACTGGACATGTGTGGGCAGACACATGCGTGGAGGTAGGGATGTGGGGGTGAAGGTGGACATGATGGATAGATGTGAGTCTCCGTGGACCCGTGTGGGTAGATGTGAGAGCGTTCTCCCCTGCCTCCGTGATGTGTGGGGTTGGAGTGGGGCGGGGGAGGAGGTGCTGGAAAGCACACACAGAATCTTAAACTTGCACCCCAGACATTCAGACTTGCACAGCTCAGACATCCAGATTTCCTCTGCTTGGAGCCTCTTCACATGTGGCAAATGGGCCCAGCACCTACTCCCAGAATTCCATGACAGGTGAGGTAAAATTCTCAGGTGGGGTCACTGTGCCGGCTCTTGAGTGGTTCAGAAAGTCCATGCAATGCTCTGTTGGGGACAAGGTTAGGGACAAAGGGGAGAGAGATGCTTTTATACCCTAGTCCCCCTGACCCTCTGGCCTTGCAGCCTAGTGGTCCTCACCACTCCTAGCCCCAGGAGCTTCTTTTGGAGCCCCCACTCTCCAGAGCATCAGGAGGCTCATAGGGCCAGCTCTTCCTCCCCCTGCTCTTGTTCCCTGTGAATCTGGCTGCTCACCTGGCTGCCCTGCCAACCTCAGACAGTATCCAGGCTTCAGATCTACTCAGTCCCGTCATGGGCGGCTGGTACGGAATGCACTCTCCCCTCTTGCCTGTTCTGACTTCCTGTCTCTCCACCTGACGGGCCAAAGGACTGCGGCCCTGCACCTGCTCTTCCCCCTGCTTGGAATGCTGCTCCCATGCTGGGCTCTTTCTCACTTCAGGCCTCAGATGACACTTCTCCCTCCCCTTGTTCTACTGTTTCTGCAGTTTCGTTCACCTATCACAATTTGTAGTGGTTGTGTTTATTTGTCTGTTTTTACCACCAGACTGTAAACACAGTGAAGGCTGGGTCCCCGTTGCTTTTGCTCAGCCTTGTACCCGTCTCCAGCCCTTGGCACCGTGTTTGGCATGCAGTAGGTGTCCAGTAAGTGCTTGTTAAGAGCACGAATGAGTAAGTGGCAATAACCCTTGCAGCCATTTAATACAGTCCCTCTGGGTTCTCCCAACCACACTGACTCGTCCGAGTGGCTGGCCTGAGGGCCACAGAGGAGCTAAGGAGCAGAGCTGGCCCAGGAGCCCACATGGCTTGGCTGTGAGGCAAGTCCTGCTACCCTCCCCATCGTTGCTTGGACTCACCAGCCACCGCAGCCCAGCCCCTTTTAGGCAACATCCAGGGGCTGAAATGATGGATACCTGTGTTCCAAAAGTTGTTGCAGGTCGTCCAGGGCAGCTCAGAGGTGAAGGAGCTGAAGAGGTAGAAGAGAGCCCAGGCAAGGATGATGATGTAGTAGACATTCAAATATGACTCGATGACCACAGACGCCAGACCAATGCCTTCCAGAGTGGGGGAGAGGTGGGGAGGGACAGGAGAGATCAATGTTAGCAAAAAAGTCGCACAGAAGCTGCCAGTTGAGGTGACAAGGGTATTGGGTGCTACACAAAGAGAACCACTGGGGTTTATCCAGTGGCATGAGAAGCCATTCATCGCATATTTTTCTTTCTTTTTTTTTTTTTTTGAGATGGAGTCTTGTTCTGTTGCCCAGGCTGGAGTGCAGTGGCACAGTCTCGGCTCACTGGAACCTCCACCTCCCGGGTTCAAGCGATTCTCCTGCCTCGGCCTCCTGAGTAGCTGGGATTACAGGCATGTGCCACCACATCCAGCTAGTTTTTGTGTTTTTAGTAGAGACGGGGTTTCACCATGTTGGCCAGGCTGGTCTTGAACTCCTGACCTCAGGTGATCCACCTGCCTTGGCCTCCCAACGTGCTGGGATTACAGGCACATCACCTGTGCCCTAGCGGAGGAAGTAAGAACTTTGGTCAGGGGAGGGAACAGGAGCCCTTGGGTGTGATGCAAGGGACAGCAGAGGACAGTGGTTGGGGGTCCTGGTGCCTCAGACTACAGGCGTCAGCCACTGCACTGGGCCCACAGCATATTTTTCTAAGGAAGAAACACAGGTTACAGGACATTACCCTATGCATTCTCCCATCTTTGTAATATATATTTGAACATATATTTTTTTTCATGAGAAAAGCTCTGGAAGGATCTTCACCCAAAAGAATTAGCAAGTGATTCTCTAGGTGGTAGGATTTCAGATAACATTTTCAAGTTTCTGGGTTTTTTGTTTTTTTTTTTTTGCTATTTGCACTTTCTAGTTTTTCTACAACAACCATGTATTGGTTGTAAAATGAAAAGGGGCTGGAAGAAGGAAGGAGTAAGTAGGAAAAGTTGGTAAGAATGCGTCTCGCACCTATAATCCTAGCACTTTGGGAGGCCGAGGCGAGCGGATCACTTGAGGCCAGGAGTTCAAGACTAGCCTGGCCAACATGGCGAAACCCCATCTCTACTAAAAATACAAAAATTAGCCAGGTGTGATAGCACACGCTTGTAATCCCAGCTACTTGGGTGGCTGAGGCACAAGAATCCCTTGACCCCGGGAGGCAGAGGTTGCAGTGAGCCGAGCTCACACCACTGCACTCCAGCCTGGTGACAGAGGGGTATCAGGATAAAAGCAAAAGCAAGAAACCAGAAGGAAGGGTGAAATGGTCCCTGCGTCAGGAACTCAGGAGCCTGAGTCAGCACCTAGCGCCATCTCACCAGAAGCTAGCAAGCAGCAAGACCGCCAGCAAAGGTGGAGACCTGGCTGCTATTTTAACACTTGTCGTGAAGCCTCGTGGTTAGCTGGATGCACTTGGTCTCCTGGCAGTGTATTTGGGGCGGGAGGGGGTGGGGGGAGAGGGAGTGCTTACACACACCTCCCCAGCCCACCTCTACAAAGTGGAATCTTTTCCACCGTCAGTTGAAAGGCAGCATGTTGCCAGGTGGCTCGGGAGTCCTGCAGAGAGGGGCTGGGGCCCGGTTTCCCGGGTGAGAGAACCCCCCGCCCCTTCCCTGCCAGGTTAGCCCTCTCTTACTCCAACTCCCGGGTTCAAGCGATCCTCCCACCTCAGCCTCCGGAGTAGCTGGGACCACAGACAGACCCGGCTAATTGTTACACTTTTTTGTAGAGACGGGAGAAGAGGAGGGTCTCACTATGTTGCCCAGGCTGGTCTCGAACTCCTGGGCTCAGGCGATCCTCCTGCCTCGGCCTCCCGAAGTGCTCACTACTTAACGAAGGACTGTGGACCTTTCAGAACAGCCTGGCTGGAAAATCAATGCTGACTAGGAACAAAACCTCTCCTTTGGGGCCAGGCGAGCCCACCCTGGCGAGGACGGTTCCACCGCGGTCTCCACCGCACAACGGCGTCGGGGCGGCCCGGGCGTCCTCCGGAGGGGACCCGCAGATGGCAGAGGGTCCCTGGGGAGCGGGCGGGGTGTGGAGAGCGCGCACACAGACGCTCACACAAACACACAAACAAGCGGCCAGTGTGCCGCGGTGGAACGCGCTGTGCTCGCTGCCGTCCGGCCCCCGTGAACTCAGCGGACCCGGGATTGCCGAGCCGGGGGCCGGCGTTCCGGTGGGGCTCTGGGAGAGGGGCGGGGGCGGCCCCATCTCTGAGGGAGCAGATGGGTTGGGTGAAGAAGGTGGCGTTGGGTGGGTTGGGTGGAGAAGGTGGCGTTGGGTGGCGTTGGTGGAGAAGGTGGCGTTGGGTGGGTTGGGTGGAGAAGGTGGCGTTGGGTGGGTTGGGTGGAGAAGGTGGCGTTGGGTGGCGTTGGGTGGAGAAGGTGGCGTTGGGTGGCGAAGGTGGCGTTGGGTGGGTTGGGTGGAGAAGGTGGCGTTGGGTGGCGTTGGGTGGAGAAGGTGGCATTGGGTGGCGAAGGTGGCGTTGGGTGGGTTGGGTGGAGAAGGTGGCGTTGGGTGGGTTGGGTGGAGAAGGTGGCGTTGGGTGGCGTTGGGTGGAGAAGGTGGCGTTGGGTGGCGAAGGTGGCGTTGGGTGGGTTGGGTGGAGAAGGTGGCGTTGGGTGGAGAAGGTGGCGTTGGGTGGGTTGGGTGGAGAAGGTGGCGTTGGGTGGGTTGGGTGGAGAAGGTGGCGTTGGGTGGGTTGGGTGGAGAAGGTGGCGTTGGGTGGTGTTGGGTGGCGAAGGTGGCGTTGGGTGTGTTGGGTGGAGAAGGTGGCGTTGGGTGGGTTGGGTGGAGAAGGTGGCGTTGGGTGGTGTTGGGTGGCGAAGGTGGCGTTGGGTGTGTTGGGTGGAGAAGGTGGCGTTGGGTGGGTTGGGTGGAGAAGGTGGCGTTGGGTGGGTTGGGTGGAGAAGGTGGCGTTGGGTGGGTTGGGTGGAGAAGGTGGCGTTGGGTGGCGTTGGGTGACGAAGGTGGCCACCGTGCGGCTTGCGGGGGAGCGTGTGCGAGCGCAGGGGGCGCCTCGAGCCAATGTGCGCAGCTCCCGGAGAGGGGAGCGCGGTTAGGCCGGCGGAGGGCGGAGGGCGGAGGGCAGCGAGGGCAGCAAGGGCAGCCCGGGCCTCCCACCAGCATGGCACCGGCGCACACACTTCCCGCTGAGATCCCAGGCCCTGCCGCCTCTTTGACTTGGAGAAGAAGGAAAGAGCCACAATCTCTCTCCTCTCCTGTTCCAGTGCTCCGTTTGCTCACCCTGACCGTGGCACCCCCATTAGCCGTCTGTGTGTTCCAGAGAGGCCAGCCCTGCATGTGCTGTCCGTGAGCGTGCTTGGACCTAGGCATAGGACCCAGCTGAGTGGGACATTTACACGACTGCTGGGATCGAGGGCAGAACAGGGGGAAACTGTGTTCTGGCTGAGGCACAGCACCCCTGGAGCACCCAGAACCTGTGAGTAGAACCATAGGTAAGCCAAGCTTCACTCAGTTCCAGCCCCTCACTTCTGCCCCTGCAGGGGTCCCATGGTTGCCCCAAGAGGCATCAGCACCAAACTGGCCTCCCCCACCTCCCCCCCATCAGTGCTAAGCGTCCCAGCTTGCTCGGAAGGCAGCGTTTCCCCACCGGGCTCTCTCCAGCCGACCCATGAAGCCTGATTCTGCACTTGGCACAGGATTGGGTAGGAAGGGAGAGACAATGGGGGGATGCAGGCAAGATGGCAGCCCCATGAAGAGGAAGGTGGGGGAGGGTACATACCCTGGAAGAGGGGGCAGATCTTCCTCCAGGCTGTGACACTCCCTTGGCTGGTGTATTGGCCCAACGCCACCTCCAGGAAGAACACCGGGATGCCGCAGGCAAAGAAGAAGATGAAGTAGGGGATGAAGAAGGCTCCTGCAGAAGAGAGAGAGGCAGGGCTGAGCCACACCCGGGCTCTTCCTCAGCCTCCATCCTTTCAGACCCTCCTCTCCCAACAAACCCGCCCTCCACCATCCTGTTCTTAATCTCCCTGCTGACACTTCCCAAGGGCCCAATCGGCCTCCTCCTGTCTGCAAGCCGTCCTGAGTGTTAGGCAGCTACAGGTGGGAATGTTCTGATCTGAACCCTACACAGAATGAGAAAGGCCTTGGAAGGGAAATTAATGAAAACTTAGGTGGAAATTCTAATATATGCACGATTTATTTTCTTAGTGTGCTTTACAAATCTAGTCAACAGATTATTTTTGGAATAAACACATGGCTTCTGTATAACTTGATATGCTTATTAAACTTTTGGTACATTTTAGAGGAAAACAAACACAAACACCTCGGAAGCATTATTTTCCCACTAATAATTTTCAGGGTGTTTGTTGCTTCACCCAGTTCTGATCTGAACGGGGCTCCCAGCAGACAAGGCTGTCATGTGATTAGGTGCCAACCTGCAGGTGCCAGAGGGAGGCCAGGCCTAACAGACATCCAGCAGGTTGCACAGGAATGGAATCTGAAGACCACACCAAGCCCAGGAGACCCACTTCAGTAGGAGTCACTAAGGCATAAAGCTCGCGTGAGAAGTTCATCTCAGGGTGAATGGATTATTGCGTGTTACACCATGAGAACGCTGAGAGCTTATTTGGTGCCTACTTCATGTCAGGCACTCTTGTACGTGCTTCATCAACATCACAGTCCTTGCAAAACAACCTCTCGTGGGGCAAGCCCTACTGTTATCCCCATTTTGCAGATAATAAAAGTGAGGTCGCTTTAAAGATGGAAAAACCGAAGCACGAATGAGGAAACTGAGGCACAAACCCAGGCGGTCTAGTCCTGAGGCTGAGCTCATAATCACTACACTATATACCTCTGATACTTCATATCCATATTATTATGTAGAAAACATAGAAAGTACAGAAGGAAAGAAAGGAAAAAGCATTGTATATCCTTCCAGATTTCTTAAAAGCACACACACGTATTTCTTTTTTGCAAAAATGAGAAGTAATCATGTATCAAATACATTGTTTGATAACCACTTTTTAAATTTTTACCATAAACCTCTTCATGTCAATAAATACATATGTACCTCATCATTTTGATTGCTGCATAGTGTTCCACTCTATGTATCTATCCTAGTGCACTTCATCAGTATGTTATCATTGGACTTTTGGTCATTTCATCCACAACACTGTCATAATGAAGACCGCTGTCCACATCCTCGTGTGCTTGTCTACTTCATTCCTTAGTACAAATTGCCAGTAGAGGAATTCCTGAGTCAAAAGGTATGCGCTTTTTTTTGCTTTGTGTGTGTGTATGATAAAATATACACAATATAAGCCACTTTAACTGTTCTTAAGTATACAGTTCAGTGGCATTAAGTATATTCGCAATGTTGTGCCACCATCACCACCATTCATCTCCAGAGCTTTTTCATCATCCCAGACCGAAACTCTGTACACGTTAAACCCTAACTCCCCATTCCCCTCTCTCCCCAGCCCCTGGTAGGCGTGATTCTACTTTCTGTTTCTATGCATTCGCCTATTCTAGGTACCTCATGAAAGTGTAATCATACAGTACTTATCTCTTTGTGCCTGGCTTATTTCACTCAGCATGCATGCCTCCATATTCATGCAGGTCATAGCATGAATTCCCTTCTTTTTGAAGGCTACGTAATATTCCCTTGTGTGAACCTACCACATTCTGTTTATCTATTCATCTGTTCATGGATAATTGGGTTGTTTCCATCTTTGGGGTACGCACATTTTTTAAACGTGCATTTCCAAATTGTTCTCCAAAACTCTTGCACCAATCTGCATTCCTGACAGCAATATGTGGGAGAAGGAAAAACGTTGTGTCTTCTGGATCCCAGGGAGCCACAACAGGCCAGTAACTCTCCACTGAGTTCCAAAGTCCCTTCGAACCCCATGTTTGCCTTTCCAACCCCAGGAATACTACAGTGTTGGTCAGCACAGTGCCAGTAACACCACTGACTCAGGTTTCAGTGACTTGGGAAGTCCCAGGACCTAGGCTGAGGGGTAGCATTCAGTAGAGGGACATGGCCTGAGGCCTCCCCAGAAGGCACTTTACAGGATGTCTGTCAGGGCGTGTGTCCCACGGGACTCCTTCCCACCTGTGTGCAGGAGGTCCTTCCCTCTGATAAAGGAGGTGGCTTCAGTTCTCACCTGGGAGTGTGGACTTCCACCCCACAGAAGACGGGGTGACCTCAGGAGGCCTGGAGCTGGGCCTCGCTCAGACCAGGTCCTCCCTGAAAGGGCGGCACTAAGTCTGGACCTTCAGGGCGCAGATGAAGAGGTTGGTTCTGGAGCGCGTTAGGGCATCCTCTACCCTTGGGTTTTTAGAATGCTGACGCTGCCAACACCCTCCCCTCAAATTCTCTTATCAGTGCCTTGCTTTGGGAGATTACCCTGCTTCACATCTCCTTGGTGTCAGCCCAGGCTATGAGCACGGGCAGCCCAGTGATGTCCCCAGGGACCTTTACCGACAGGGTGCCCTAAAGCCTGGGGTTGGTGTAAACACCTCTACGTTGTGCCTTACCTCTGCTGCGCACTCTTTTCTGAACCACTCACAACCTAGATAATGGGAACTTCCTAAAGTTCTCTTTTGAGATGAGTGATTTCTAGTTCAGGGGCTCCCCTCTTTTTCATAACCAAAGACCTCATTAGACCAATAATTTTATTACTCTTTTTTGTTTCTTTTGAAAGATTTTTCTCTACAGAACTATGTTTACTAATTAATAATCAATAAATTTCCCTGCATATATTAATAAAAATCATATTTAAGTGCCAATCAGGCCTTATGGTCAGCTTGATATAAACTTTACTATCACTCTGAGTTAGTACAGTTCAGTCTAAAGCAAAAAAATAAAAGACATTTGGACTAGTCTGTGACGTCCTGTTTCCACATCCATCCATCGTTAGGTTGCTGGAAATGAGAAAATGAATTCCTGGTCCTTCTTTACTACATTTCTAGACCCCCAAGGACCAGTGACTCCAGAATGGGACCCCAACCTCATTTGGCCCCTCATGTTAAAGGTGAAAGAAAGGGTGTCTTTCCCAAGAGTTAGGCTGGGACAGAGGTAACCCGGATCCGATATTCCATGATGTTACTGCGGGTACTTATCTCTCTCTCTCCACCCCACCTCACGGCCAGGACAGAGGCCAAAGCCACACCAGAAGCCAGCACGACAGGACAGAGGCAGGGTGGGTGCCCGACACCGCGGCCCTGCCTCCCAGGCCCTAGTGCTGTCTCCCTCCCAGATGGCTGGGTGAGGAGTGTGCCGTGATGCAGGAATGGTTCCGAGGCCCTCTGCAGTCCTGGGCAAATCTTCCTGCAACAAAGGAGGGCTTAGTCTGAGCACCTCCATCTCCAGCCCTAACATCCTATATGCCGTGAGATGGTGGCCCTGGATGAAGAAGGAAACCACCACCCGCCCCTTCATCTTGCCTCCCCTGACTTTCTGGCCCAGGGTCAGCCTACACTCAGCCTCAGCACCAGAGACCGAGCCAGCCCAAGAAAGCCTACTGCTATTTCTTAGGGTTGTCAGTTCAAGCAGCTTGTGATCGTAACTATAAGGTTTAAAACACATAGCAAGATACACAGTAGACACTCCGTAAATATTGGTCAGATTTAATATAAACAGTGTTTAGGAGGATTTTCTCAACAACAGTTATCTCTAAATGTGAGTATTCCTTTCTACCTTCCTGAAATGTTTCTAATATTTGCAATAAACGCATACCATTTCCACAAGAAGAATAAAAGTGATTTCAAAAGGCAAAAAAAAAAGAATCTAACCATTCACAAAGGATGGCACATTGAACGATTCTATTCCTGTGAAATAGCCCTAATAGGGATCCATCGAGACGGGCCGCACGTAAGCGGCTGCCGAGGGCTGGCAGGGAGAGGGAATGAGGAGTGACTGCTAATGAATATAGGATTTCTTTCAGGGATGATGAAAATGTTCTAAAAGAGGTTGTGGTGATGGGTGCACATTCCGTGACTAAAAACCACTGAACTGTACACTTAGAAAAAGGAATCTGGCCCCTCCCCACCACTGCTAATTTTTACATCCAGCGCTGAAAAATAATAAAATCATGTTTCTCTAATTTGGAAAAAACTCAAAGGCAAGGTATTTCTCCAACCAAAATTGCTTCGGTGGCTCCCGTCTCACTCAGAACAGAGCCTGAGTGACCCCTGTGACCTCTCTGGCCTCACCCCGTTATTCTCTCCCTCTCGTTCCGCCCCAGCCACACCTGCCTCCTCACTGCTCCTCAGACAGGCCTGCTGCTTCCACCCCCAGGACCTTGGCACCTGCCGTTCCCTGTGTCAGAGTGTTCTCCATCCAGGATACATCCACGACACTCACGCCTTCCCTTCCTTCAAGTCTGCTGAAATATCACCTTCCCCTCTGCACACCTAGCATTCCCTATCCCTCTTCCCTGCGTCACGCCTCACCCCTCCACTCATCACCGTTTGACACAGGCCACGCTGAACTGTTTGTCCGCAACCTGCTGCAGACACAGCACAACTGCTCAGAATCCTTCCACGGAGTGTGGCACACGGAATGTGTTCTGTTTTGCACCTAGCGCCGGGTCTGGCACGTGACAGGCCTGCAATCAAGTTTGCTGAATGAATGACTGAATTCTATCAACAACTGACCTTTACGTAGTCATGAAGGAGCTTGTTAAAAACTAGAATTTCCTGGTCCTGCCCATCACCCAGTTTCATCTGCACCGTCATCCTGGGAGGTATTGTCCCCATTTCACAGAGGGGGACGCTGAGGCTAGTGGTGGAGCTGGAACTCCAACTCAAGTCCTCCAATTCCAAAATAGCCCTCCTTTTAGAAACCACACTGCCCAGGAAGGAGGGCCCAGGTAGGCACTGCCCAGCTGCCAGCGCACAGCTCTCCCCACCATGCCTACTTGAAAGTGAACTCACCACCTCCGTTTTTGTAGCAGAGATAGGGAAACCTCCAGACATTGCCCAGCCCAATGATCTCCCCAGCCACAGACAGCACAAACTCCATCTTGTTGGTCCATTGGCCCCGATCCTTCGCCTGGTCCTCGTCTCCCTGGTCCAACTTCTCTCCCTCCTCGGGGACCCAGGAGACCGCAGGAGGCCCATGCTCGTGCACTGCCACCTTCCCATCCATGGCCGTGTGGTGGGTTGGGAGGCCCCGCTGGGTGGGCAGGATGGCGAGGGCCAAAGCCTGGTGGGAAGAGAAGAAATTAGCTGTAAAACCCGACATGCTCCCGCCAGCCCTGCTTTCCCGTCCCAATCTCTGCTGTCCGCGTATTGCTGTTCTTCCCAAGTGCTCCATGGCATTTACACCTAAAGTTACACTTCGTTCTCGTAACTCTAAGAGCAAATCTTAGTTTTCTGAGTTTGCAGATGAGGAAATCCAGGCCTTGACAGATGAAGTGATTTGCCCAAGACCACTCAGGAGTAGAACCGTGATGAAAACTCAGGCTCAGGCTTTTTATTTGCATGTCTGTTTTTATCCGTACAGCTCGCCACCATCCCAGCCAGCCCATCTGCCCAGGTCATTGAGGTCTGCTGAGTGACCTCAGCCTAGCCTCTGGCCTCCAGGTCAGAAGGGATCAAAGGCTGCCGAGGTAGCAAGGGTCAAAAGGCAGGTGTGGCCAAAGTGACTGCACGGTTCTCTCCTAGCCAGTTGTGTGCTAAGGTGATCGATCAGCTCGGAGTAAACAGGGGAGCCAGCAGCTCTGGGCAGCTGATTGGGGGGAAAAGAAAAGGTGGGGCCTCTGAACAAGGCCAGAGGACAACAAGGATTGGCACCAGGGGCAAGCGTAAAGCTTTTGAGGGAGCCCCCCAGCTCCTCTTCTCTCTGTTGCATCTCTGTCCTGAGAAAAACTGGGGGGCCCTGGTGCCAGAAGGGATCACCAGACCAGTTCTCACCTGGCTGGCAGTCATCTCCAGATGACCCAAGGTGATCAAATGACCGGCTCCTCAAGAGAGAGGCCCAGCAGTGGCTCCCCTCTCAGCAGGTCACTGCCCTTCCCTTCTCCCTGCCCTCCTAGAGAGCCCAAAGCTCCCTAGACCTCCAGAAAAGTGACGCGGGCCATTCTCAGTTCTACTCTCTGTCCCTTGGCCTGCTTGTCAACTGCCAAGAGATAAATCCGCTTCTGTCAGGGTGTATCTCCAATCTATGTTTGCCTTCCCCTCCCTCTCAAACACACAAACAATTGCCCTGAGGCCACCTCTGCCTTTATTCCCAGGAATTGCCAAGAGGAGGTGCCCCAGACTGTAGAGGGGAGCACCCATCCCACAGCCCCTCACCTCTGAGGGATATTGAGGGAATCAAAGCGACCAGGTCTACCAAGTGCGCCACGCTCCTCCAGGACTCTAGAGAAACAGGGATTCTTTTTATTAAGGAAGAGTCTGTGTTTATTTATTGGTCCTTTTAACCCAGGCAACAGCCCAAGCCCAAGTCAGTTAGAGAGGCGTGGGCAGGAGCCATTTGAGGTTATGGAAATTTTTGAAGGTGACTTGGAGGGTGCAGGTTATCCCAGGAATGGGAAAGCATGTCAGAGTGAAATTCTGGTATTGAGACCTACTCAGAGCCTTTCACGGCAAGCTCAGCTCAGGAGGGAGGATGAGGACAGCCACCCAGTGGGAATCAAAGGCCTTGAGTCTCTGTTATAAGGGAGAAGACGGGGGAAAGGGGGAGGACAGAGAGCCTCTGGGTTCGGAGTATGTGATCAGACCCATGGGGACTGTGAGCACTGGAGCCTGGGGATGAAAAAACGGGGAGTTGGGCCCCAGGGGAGAAGTTGGTAACATCTGAACCCAAATGTGGATGTTGCTACAGAATTAGGAATGAGGCACCCTGAGAAATGACCCTGGAATCATCACCAAACAAATTAACAAACTAGTGAACGAGCTTGAAAACATTCATGAAAATGCACCAGACAGGAAACCCAAGTTCTAATCCAGATCTAGCTGTTAATAATAATAACAATAGGTTAACATCTGAGTCAGCAGTATGTTAAAAACAGGCACTCTTTCTATATATTATTGAAGTGCATCCTCCTAAGAATCTTTGAAGTTAGGTATTACTATTAGCTCCACTTTATGTGTGAGGAAGTGAAGCTCCAAGAGATTAAGGAACAGTGCCTGGCGCCTGCAGGGCCTGGGGGACGCTGTTCTCAATGCTAGAATAAACTTACCAAGACAACGAGTGGTGGAGCTGGGTCTCTAACTTGCTGTGTGACCTCAGAATCACACCTCCTCTCTGAACTCTAAGCCTCCCTGGAAGAGAGAATGACCGCTGCTCAACAGGGGTTTTCGGAGGGTGAGGGGATAAAAACAAGACTCAATAAAGACGGAGAACTGACTGCCTCTGCTCGCCGGCCATAGCGTTGCTCATCTCAGGACGAGCCCCAAGCACAAGGGCCCCTAGGGCAGTGGTCAGAAATGAGCCTTACTGTTCCCAGACCACAGGCAGCTATGGCAGGACCAAGGTGGTCTCAAGAGTTGGGAGAGTGGAGGCTTGTTGGGGAGAAGGAGTAAATGCAGGGAAAGCCGGAGGGGTGCAGGGGCAGGGAAGCAAATCACACAATCCAGTTTGGGCCCAGGATTTGGGTTTCATCACAAACAGGGGAAGAGAGAAAAGAGAACATGAGCTGATGAACTGACACTGACCCAACGTGATTTCTTAAAAATAAAAATAAAAAAGTAATTGGGAGGAGCATAACTTGTGGTTAAGAATGAAAATCCAGAATGGCAGAACGAAAGCAAGAGCAAGTGAAAAGGACAGCTGGCCCCGAGCTATGGTAACTCGAGGGGAAACAGGCTTAAACTGCAGCAAGAGGGATTTAAGTTAGACTCAGGGAAGAAATGGCCCAGAGGATGTTAGACACCAAAACAAACTGTACTGAGTTCTCCTTTCTGGGCTACTTTTAAAAGGCAAAGGACTACACACCCCACCCACGCTGTACCCTTCCACCTCCAGCTTCGGCTGGCCGCCTCTCCAGCCCCTCGCGTCTCCTCCAAGGCTGCCCACCTGCTTTGCTAAGCTGGGGCAGGGGGTGAGGGATGGGGAATGGGCCTCATCATATTTCAGTGCCCTCCAGAAGCAAACACACCAATTTCCACACCGGGCTTGGTGCTGCCCAGAGAGGAAATCTTCAAGGGACTAGAAAGTCCAAAGTTAACTCTGTTTTCAGGAGCTGGGCATGTTGCCAGAGGCCCAGCTGGGGCTAGCAGAGGGGCAGACAAGACCAGAAATGCTGCTGCCCATGTGCTGCTGGCATCCCAGCTCTGTCCCCTTTGCTCCCCAGTCCAGCATAGGAATAGCTCAGACCCTGCACATGGGGGGATGGGACACCCAGCCCCTGCCTCAGTCCACACCCACATACCAACATCCATTCCCGTACACACACTGGTGCCATTTCCCGTCACGTCCCTTCGCACACACATACCTGTGTGCATGGCACAAAACCTGGCTCTCTCTGTAGTCCTTCACACCCCGTGAGCTGCTGGTCTCAGCTGGTGGCTGCCTGCAACTCCCCTGAGTGCCCCCCTTGGGCACAAGCACACCCATGGCACCTACCGCCCAAAGCCGAGACAGCTTCCTCCTGGGAGGCGCCTGGCACCCAGCTCGCCACGCTCAGCCGGCAGGCAGCGGGCAGGAACCCCTCACCTGTGATCATTTATTGCAGTTCCTGGGCCCTCAGGAATGCCCCGAGGTTTCTCCTGTCCACTTCTCCTTCCACCTTGCTGGGCATCATCTGCTTCCCTCCCCTCGCCAGATGACCACCTCTGCTTTCACCCACTGCCGTGACCAGCTCCCCATCGCTGGACTTTCCTGCTCCACAGGTTAATCGCTGAGCTGCTCCCACGCTGGATGGGGCGGAGCTAGGGGGCACCC
Organism: Pongo abelii; assembly: GCF_028885655.2. Classification (NCBI taxonomy): domain Eukaryota; kingdom Metazoa; phylum Chordata; class Mammalia; order Primates; family Hominidae; genus Pongo; species Pongo abelii. Next base: position 248,129 of record NC_071995.2, read on the forward strand.
CTTGTCCCGAGAGTCGTGGGCATCAGACTTGCCCTTTGGCCTGAGGTTATTGCAGGTCCTGCCCCCCACCGCAGACACGCAGTTCCACAGTCTCGCTTCCCAGGGCTCTATCCCTCCAGCCCCTCTGAGCAGCAGTTGGAGACTGCAAAGACAGAGCCAGCCCCTCCACTTCCCGCTCACCTCAGTCCCCAGCACCCGCTCCTGTGGTCAGCTCGGCTGCGGGCATCAGGTCTCCAGGAGAGTCCCAGGGCAGCTGCTTATGGGAAAGCCAAGAGAGCTGGGACCTGAAAGGGAAACTGCCCTCCACGTTCACGCCTTACCCTGTTCCTCCCAGTGCAGAATCCCATGTGACTTGTCCAGGGACTCCCAGACAGAAAGAAGCCGTGTGTGTGTGTGTGTGTGTGTGTGTGTTGGGGAGGGGGGTGTGTGTGTTGGGGAGTGAAGGGACAGAGAAATACCAGGAGCAGCAGGAGGGACTGAGGCCAAAAGTTTGTGAACCAAGATTACAACATCCAACCTCAGGAAGTCAAGTCCTCTGTCCCCAGCGCTCCCACCCCCATCCCACTCCCACTGTGAACCCACGGTCTCCAGACCGGTGCCCTCCCCGTGGGCATGGCCCCATGATGGCCCCTCCAGAGCTGGGCTGAGCTGCTCCCTTGGGCAGGGGAAGGAGCTCAGAGACTCACACCCTGACCTCATCTCCCCTCTTCCTGCTCCCTGCCCTTCCCCCTTCCCCCTTTTCCCCTATCCCCCTCCAGAACCATCTCCTTCCCAGGGACAAGGAGACGGGGATGTGCAGCACAGGGGACAGCCCTCTCTTACCAGAGACTCCAGGCTGTAAACTGAGAACCTTGGGAGGGGAGGTGACCTCACTGACGAGGGCAAGGGAGGAGGGTGAATCACACGCTGGAGTTTTCCACCAAGTACCTGCCCTCTGTGGCTTCCAGGCAAGGCCCTGGACCTTCACAACCCCTCTCCTTGGGATTTTCCTAGAGAAAGCACTCAGAGCATATCTCAAGAAGCAATGTAGAGAGGACCCAGGCTTGGGACCAGACAGACCTGAGTTTCTTCTCCTCCTCTATCATGTATCAGTCACGACAGCTAGGCAAGGGTCAGCCTTGGTTTCCCAGTCTGTCAAAGGTAGGTAACAATACAATATCTACTTCGCAGGGTTGCTGTGAGGGTGCAGGGATATCATAAGTGCTTAAGGGGAGGTGTGGGTGTTGGTTGTGGGTCCTCTGGAAGCAGAGACTTGGATGGTGGGGTGTCTGGTCCCAGGCACCTCTGGTCACTGCATAGCACCAGGTACCTAGCTAGAATTTGTCTGGGGTGGCCTGGCAGCTATCAATGGGGAAGGGTATTTTTTGAATACATGTGCCCTACGCTGTGTGCCCAGTGAGCTCCTCCAGAACAGCGTCCTGGTCACTGTCCCTGAGCACGCCCACCTGGTGCTGGGTACAGCACTGTCCCACCACCCTTCATTCAAAATAGACAGTGCTTCCTTCAAGACAAAGGAGGTGCTTCTTCAGCTCTAGGTAGTATGAAGGGAGAGGAAGTTGTGGGGAGAAAGGGAAATTTCCTTTTACATGTGCTTCCTCTGTGTATTTTAGAACTTCCCAGCAGGGGTGGGGTGTGAAGTGAGAATCTCAGTCTGTAGTTTTCCATCAAGCACCCCCACTATATGTCTCTTGGGCCCCTCTCAGCATCTCCTGTGGGGTTCCACATGAAGAGGAAGGCAGAGCAGTTCTCAGCTCTCAGACCCATTGCCTCTATGAAACCAGAAGCCGGGCTGGGGGTCAGCTGTGGCACGGTAGGACGTGGCCCAGCCAGAATCCATACTTGAGCTACCCCGGTGATCAGGTGTGGCCTGTCCCTGCATGTCAGGTCCACCATGGATTGATCACAGAGCTATTGCAGAGGGGACATCAAAGTCCATGCGATCACCTAGCTGCAGCTACTCCAGAACAAAACACCAGCCTCTCCATAAAAAGGAGAAAGAGGGGAGAGGATCGGACAAGCCAAGAGGGTGAGTTTCCTTGTTGGTTCCCTCAAAATTTATATTTAGCACCTACAGTGTGACCTGCTTTCTGTGAGGATGAACAGCAACAGCCCAGCAGTCCTGTCACCTCTCCTTCACCTTGTCAGAGAAGCTGCCTGGTTGACCTGGCCCAGGGGGTACAGTTTGACTTTCCCCCAAAAGAGCTACCTGGTCCCTCCCTGTTTTTATCTGACTGCTTCTGGCCTTAGTCCCACCATCTTAATGTTGAGCCCTTCCTCACTCAAGTTCTCCTAGCCTCCAAGACCCACTTGGTATTCAGACCAGTTAGTAAACTCCTGGAGGCCAGAGACTCTCATCTTTGCAAAAGATAGGCATCCTGGAAAGCCTAGCTGAGACTGGGCTGTTTCCACACTGAGGAGTGTGCAGGGTGAAGACAACGGGTAGCTGAATGAGTCTATGACCTTTGCTGCAGTAGGAACCACTGGCCACTGCAGAATGTTCTCACCACCCTCATCTTCTAATCCCATGCATACTTTCAGAGGGCCTGGAATAGGACTTATTTCCTGAGCATCTAACTCAGACGAAGAGTTTTACATGTTACTTCATTTCATCCCCTTAAGAACTTTGAAATGTAAAAATTATTAGCCCCATTTTACAGACAGGAAACTGGGGTGAATAAACAGAAGCTAAGTGATTTGTCCTAAGGCCACACACAAGTAAGTGATGGTGCTGGGATTTGAACCTGGGCCTCTTGGCTCCAAAAATCTATGCTTGTTCCACTGTAGCTTACTGTTCCCCTGACCATGAATATCTACAGGGCAGGGGTCTCATTTCATAATTCTTTATTTCTGCCTCTAGCATTTAATACAATTCTGCCTCAGAATAGGCACTCAGTGGTCATTGGATGGAGGATGGATGGATGGATGGATGGACAGATGGATGGACAGACGGATGGACAGACGGATGGATGGAGGATGGATGGATGGATGGATGGATAGATGGATGGATGGATGGATGGATGGACAGACGGATGGACAGATGGATGGATGGAGGATGGATGGATGGATGGATGGATAGATAGATGGATGGATGGATGGAGGATGGATGGATGGATGGATGGATGGAAGATGGATGGATGGATGGATGGACGAGTGGATGAATGGAACTTGAAGGGCAAAAAATGATTACAGTTTTCCCTTTTCTGGGAGGACATTGTTTCCCCAGAATCAGGGGGCTTAGATGACTCGGGTCCTGCTTATCTGGGACAATGCTGCTGTGCACTGTCACCTGGTGAGTGTGGAGCACTCTCAGGCCACAGGATGCAGGATTATTTTAGGACTACGTCTTCTTTGCCTTCTAGTAAAAATGTTTAACTCAGCCAGACGTGGTGGCTCACACCTGTAATCCCAGCACTTTGGGAGGCCGAGGCGGGCAGATCACAAGGTCAGGAGATCGAGACCGTACTGGCTTAACACGGTGAAACCCCGTCTCTACTAAAAATAGAAAAAATCAGCCGGGAGTGGTGGCAGGTGCCTGTAGTCCCGGCTACTCAGGAGGCTGAGGCAGGAGAATGGCGTGAACCCGGGAGGCGGAGCTTGCAGTGAGCCAAGATCGTGCAATTGCACTCCAGCCTGGGCGACAGAGCGAGACTCTGTCTCAAAAAAAAAAAAAAATGCTTAGCTCAATAAATGTGTAGCCTCCTTCCTGGAGCCCAGTGCAACCTAGTCTGAGACTGGGGACAGCAAGGATATCTCTAAACTCTTTCTGAGCTTTTCTGTGATACTGACAGTCTGAAGTGGTGGGGCTGGAGCTATGGGAAATAGGATGGGTTTGCCTGAAGGTGTCCCCAGGGCAGCTGTCCCTATAGCATCTGCTGGACTCTAACAACACTGATGTAAGTAGTATTATTCCTGCTTTATGGAAGAGAAAACTAAGGATCAGAGAGGTTAACTTGCCCAAGGTCACACAGTTAGTAAGTAAAAGGGCCAGGATCCAAGCCAGGCCTGCAAGCCCCTCTACAGGAGTATGTTCAGCTGGCTGTGGCGTCTCTGAGTTTGTGCACATGTGCACATGTCTCTGAGGATAAGGAGGGGCTGGTGCCTGTACGCCTGTGTGTGGATCTGAGACCTGGGTATCCTGTGGGCAAGGTCTGAGGCCCCGCGCAGCCTGGTGGGCTCAGTGCCTAACAAGCTGCTTCCCCACAGCCCTGGGCGTAGTCTGTAACTCTCCTGCTACCTCTGCTTCTGCTCTCCCTGTTCAACTTGCCCCCAGGCTCTCAGTGCTTGCCTTTCCTCTCTAACAGGTGTGGCCTCCAGACAAGAGAGGGCTCCCTTCCTTTTGGGTCTTCTTCTCTGGGAACTCCAAGATACAGGGCCCACCCCTCCAGGCTGGGGAAGCAGGTGTCACTGACTCGGCTGCCCTACACCCCCACCCCCACCCCCATCTCTTCAGCCCCTTTGGCTAAGGCCAAGGTACTCCTGCTTCCTTCCCTCAACCCTGACCCCTGACCCAAGCCAGCAGCATTCTCACATCTCTGCCTGCCAGTCCCACCTGAGCTGTTAGAGCCTCACCCCCTCAGCCACCTCCCTCCAGTTTGATGACCTCACACCGTGTGTCACCAAGTGACTGAAAGGACCCTCACACCCATTACCTCCTTTGAGCCCTACAACAAGCCCTGCTTGGAGAAGGAGTGCATGGCATTTTCTGCAACTGCAAAGCAAAGAACCTGAATTCCAAGTGACTGCACAGACACACAGCAAGTTCTGGAAGCACACCTCCTGGTTCTTACACCAATAGGTGACTCTCACACCATGTTCCACCATCAGGAAGCTCCTAGATGTGACTCGGATCACAAATGAGTCCCACATTCCCACTGAGGCCGGCTGTCATATGGATGGATAGAGACAGGTATTATACCCTTAGAACCCAACCTGCACCATGAGGTCCTGCCTTACCCCAGTTATTATTTTCCACAGCTCTTTGCTCTTTTCTGTCATGGTATCTGTCACTCATTGTTTAAGAAATTGTATCTGTTTTTGCTCCTGGCATGTCACGAGCACAGCACGGCACCACGCGGGAGGTGTTCTGACAACAGTGTCCAGTGGATGGAGCTGCCGGGCTTGCAGCATCTCGAGTTTGGGCCTGCCTCTCCAGCAGATGTATTTCTCCCCTGGTGAGACTGAGATTCAGCCCAGCACCCTCAGGGAATGCCTGAGCAGTCATTCTCCAGGAAGGGGCAGCCAAGGCTGACATACAGTAGGACTGCTGTTGTTAGTCTTCACCAACTCTTCCAACGACAAAAAGTCAAAACCTGAAGACTAGCAAATATTTCAGTGCATTTTTTTCCACTAGTGGACATGTGAAAACTAAGATCACCCTTAGACTGCAGCCCTAAGAGTCACAGGACACACCAAGGGCAGCACCAGAAGACCCATCTGAACAAAGGTGGGCACACGGGCAGACCCCCAACCTGCGCATAGGCAGGGAGAGACGTAGCTGTGTGTTCAGCCACTTCCAAAACCACACACAAAGCAACAGCCAGAAATATGTGGGCCCCGGCTCCATGCCCATACCCAGAGGCAAGGCTGCAGAGACACACCTGTGGCACCCTCTGGGCACCCCCCCCATGCCCACTGACCCCGAGTGGGGGTGGACTTCCTTCCACCTGGATCCTCTTTGCAGCATCACCCTAAGAGCTCCTCCCTGCAGCTCAGGCCCTGACAGTAGAGCCGTGGCCACGGCAGTACCACCCCCTCGTGGCCACATCTGGCGGTGCCCCAGCATCCGGTGTGTCCTATCCTCAGAAGAGCGAGGCGGTCCCGAGGAAGTGGCGTCCCTCTGCTGGCTGAGCCAGGCAGTGCCCTCCTCTGCCAAGGCTCCCCCCACCTGCTGCACTGGGGCGTGGTCACAGCCGGCCCTGTCCCACGTCCCCCGTGCCCGGCCTCGGTGGGCACACAGGCACAGCTTTGGCCGCTGGGGGTAGGCGAGGACACAGCAAGGAAAGTAGACAGGAGGAAGCTGCCACAGCCTTTCCCTCTGCTTTGGCTAGGACTCGGGTCTCCTTCATGCGTCCCTCAATTTCCTTTCTTATTCCACAGCGCAAAGACGGAGGAAGGAAGCTGAGGACGCGTGGAGAGAGGCTGGGCAGCCTCCTCTGGTCCAGATGCCTGTTGATGGAGGCTCTCAGCCTGGCCGCACCACCCGCCCCCATCACCGTGCTGAGTGGGCTCCAGGGAGAACTCAGTGGGGGAGGCTAGGATGGGGAGGGGCAGGGTCCTAAAGCCATAACTGTAACATGGGGAAGGGTCAAGGCAGCCAGGCAGGGGGCAGAAATCAGACAGAACTGCTAGCAGTCAGTGGGAAGAATGTGGATTTAATGGAATGAAGGGTGAGAGGGCCCGAAGCCAGCAAGTCTCGCCCCACCCGCCAGCCCCCACCCAGCTTCCCAAGGGTCTCAGAGGGACACTCTTGGCACTGGCCTTTCACATCTGTTCAACAACCCCTGAACTGAAAAGTTGGAGTGGGAGGCCTCCAGCTCAGCAAGTGGACTCCAAAATACCCCTCTTGTCTTATCCACTCCAGGTGGGGGCAGGGAAGCACACGGGGCTGCTTCTGCCCTGTCCCCTCTACAGCCATCCCCACGGCCAGGCTCCATCCCCACGGCCAGGCTCACAGGCACCATCCCAGGGCCTGCCCCCTAGCAGTGAGACTCTAGCTCTGTGAGTCTGAGCAGTGAGGTCCTGCGGGTGGCGGGAGCCGAGGGTCCTGCTGGGTTCTGCTGGGGCAGGTCCTCGGCTGGGCACACGAGCTGACGGATTCTCTGCAGGGAGAGCGGAGGTGGCTGTCAGGTGGCGGAGCGGGGGCAGGTCTGCCAGCTTCCCTCATCACCAACATCTACCTGCCTCCCCACACAAAAACCTGCCCTCCTGTCATCACAGCCGCTGTCTGGGAGTCCCCCTGTGTCTTCCTGAGACTTCTCAGCAGCCACTCTATCGCTCCCTGACACCCAGGCTAGGCCCACTGGCCCCTCCATACAACTGTGTGCGCCCTGGCTGGCAGCCCACCTGTCAGCACCTGCGAAGCTTCCCAGCCCCTCTGGCTGCTTTCCTGCCCACAAAGCCCCTACCTCTCTGAAGGGGCCCTTGAGGGTTCCGAGTCTGTAGAGGCTCCAGGCAGGAATGCAGACCATGGAGGACAAAGCCAGGAGCCAGCCCAGGGCATCGCCCCACCATGGGTACGTGTACTTCTTGTTGTAGGTCAGCGGAGTGTACTTGATCAGGGAGAAGAGGAAGGTGGCCTGAGGGGGAGAGCAGAAGAGAAAGGGGTTGGGGGGTGGGGGCCTTGTGCCCTCAGCTCTCCCGCCCCCCCAGCAGCCTGGCAGAAATCGCCCTCCAAGCCTGGATTCCCTCTAGCTCTTCTGGACCAATCAGCCTCCAATCTTCTCCATCCACACTCTACCCAAAACCCACACCCTCCAGCAGTATACTCTGTCACTCCAGGGCCCCTGTGCCCCTGGGCACCTCTACGTGCAGCTGACTCCCAGTTAGGATGTGATCATGTGGCCACTGCGTGCTGTGAGGTATTTACTACCTCTCCTGCACCATGAGTTTGGGGTATGAGTACCTCAAGGGTAGAGGCCATGCCTCGTTCTCCCTCTGCTCCTCAGTTATATCTGGCACACAGTGGGGGCTCAGGAACAGCTGACACAAAGAGACAAGGCCAAAGGAAGCTGCACGTTGTGGTTTCAGGCTCACATTCTGGAGCCAGGTTGCATGGGTTGGAATCCCAGTTCTCTGCAACTTTCTAGCTTGGGCCAGTGGCTTAACAACCTCTTCAACCTCAGTTTCATCTGTAATGCCAGTGTAACAACAGCACTTCCTTTATGGGACTCTTGTGAGGATTCAATGAGTTAATACATGTTAAAGCACCTTGTGCCCAGCACAAAGTCAGTGCTCTATACCGGCTGCTGTTATGATTGCTGTGGTTATTAGTATTATTATGAGCAGCCCAAGGCACCCGGGTTTCAGTCCTGGCCTGTGACGTTAGGCTCACACTGTGGTGTTGGTCAAACCATCTGACAGCTCTGGACCTCAGTTTATCCTTCTGTGAAATGGAAAGGAAGAATCTATCTTGCTGTAGTTTTCTAGAATCCAAAAGGAGGATGAGTGAAAAATCTAAGATGATTTTCTGTTCCTAGGGAGAAGTCCATTGCAGGGCTAACGGCTTCTCTACCCTGCTAGCCACCGTCTCTCCCTCTCTTCATCTGACTTTATCCCTGAAATGATCTTACTGTGCACACAGCTGGTGTGAGGAAGAGCCAGCAGTACTTGATAAGAGGCCATGGCCTGTACCCAATCATGTCTTCGATGTTGTCGTAGAAGCGCCTGGCTCCTACCACAGAGAAAAGAAGAAGGAAGGGGGAGAGAGTCATTCTTTGGCACCCAGGACATCAGGATGGGGCCACAAACAGACCAGAATGGGCAGGGACCCATAAAGAGATGACATCACAGCTATCTGTTCAAATCGTTGCTGGGAGAAAAAGCTCTTCCCTGGCATTCACAGGCATAAATAGCAGCAAGCAGGACTTGGCTTGGGTGCAGGCGGTCACTTCCTGATTATCAAGGTTGTCAAAAGCTGAAAACATTTGGACAGGGCAGGATATGGGCCCACCTGAGGTGGTCTAGGTATGGCTATAACCAAGACTGTGGGCAAGGCAGCTTCTGGAGGGCCTTCCAAAGGTAGCAATTTAGGATTTGCAAGGTTTTGGAGGTTGGGTAGGGAGGCACCCCAGGAAAAGGTAAGTGTAAGCAGTAGATGTCTGTTTTGTGTCTAAGGACCCCAAGACCCTTAGACAAGAGGAGGGTGCTGGGACCTAGGGGAGGAGTCACTCACCGTAAACCCAAGCCACACAGAGGGACTCAAAGATGGCCACGAATAGGAGGCACATGCCACTGGCTGCATAGTAGTCAAAGAGCTGGAACACGTACATTCCGCCCTGCATGGGAGGAGATTATTTTAAAAAGAACTTTATCCAGTGGAAACAGAAAGATTCCCTCCTATGCCCCTTCGCTTCACATGGGGGAGGCACAGAGCAGAGTTGGTGAGGATCAGAGGAGACAGATCATAAAAGAGAAGTAATTTGTAAGCCATAAAGCACGAGGTGGATATGAGACGCTAATTATTTTTATTATTGTTTTGGGACAGAATATAGATGAAATAAGACAGCTATTGTTAGATTACATCTGAGAACACTTAGGGACTGGCCACGAAGCCCAAGACATAGAGCGTACTCTTTGGGGAAAGGATCAGGATAAGGGCTGTCATTGATACTGTCAAGCTGACAAGCTCCGTCTCCCTCCTTCTCCCTAGAGACAGCACAGAATGTCACCCAGCCCCAAGGCTCCCTTTCTTGCTTTGAAGTTTGTACATAGAACTTGGTTCAGCTGCCTGGGAAATCACCAGATCTTGCTGGAGAGGCAGCTTCATCCCAATCCAATGCTCCACATACCTCTTCACTTACTGTGGAGCCAAATGGCTCCTCACCCATCCCTGGAGGTGGGTGGTCCATGCCCAAAGGCCAGAGGAGGGACCTGCCTACTTTGTCGTTCCTGGGATGGGGAAAAGAGGGAGTCCTAGTGTCCGGAAGCCCAGAAGACCTGCCCTGACCGGAAGCCAGGGTATCTGCCTCACCGACAGGTAGCAGCTGTCACTTGGCTCCTCCTCCCCAGCCTTCCCCCGCTTCCCAGGCCCTCACCTCTGTGAGCATGATCAGCCCCACAAGGAAGGAGACGACAGATACTCCAAGGATGAGGACTTCCCTCCGGTTCTTCTTGCGGAACACGTGAGGGTACATGTCCACCAGCGCTGTCACCAGGCTTTCTACACACACAAACTGGATGACAGGGCAAAGGGATTGGAGGGAAGGAGAGCTCCCGAGATGCCCTGTCCATGAGCGCTGGCTTCTCGCTCCCAGGATCAGCCCTGCCAGCCTCACTGTCTCAGGTCCCCTCAGCTATGGTCCTTGCCTGGTTAGGTCAGGACTCACCCTCAAGCTCTCGTGTCCCCAAAAGGGCATCCACTTCTGACATTCACCCAGTCCCCAGCTATTTTAAGGGCCCTTGGGGCATAAAGCTCAACGACATGCCCACAGCTCCTCCTCCCCAGCACGCACCCCCCACTCATCTCTCAGCCTCTGAGTGGCTGCCTCTTGATACCTGGCTATCCAGTCCCAGGAGAACGACCATGAAGAAGAAACAGCAGGCCCAGAGAGGAGAGAAGGGCAGCATCACCACGGCCCGCGGGTAAGCGATGAAAGCCAGGCCAGGGCCTACGACAAGGAGCAGAGGAACATGGGCCAGTGCCCGGGCCAGCTCCAGGCCGTGGGTGACCCGTGGCTTCCCAGTGTGGGGCCACAAAATAACAGGGGCTAGAGAAAACTTCACCCCAAAGTTACTATCACCACCACCATCCTCACCCAGGAGAAGCCACCCCAACCTCCACCTGGTTCTCGCATTTCCACTGTACTCTCACTGGCAAGAACAGAATCTAGAGACGGTAGGTGTAGAGGGCTGTGGGTCTAAAACGACTTCAGATCTCCAGATCTATTGTACAGACCTGAAGTTTCAAGCCTAGAATGAGCTCAGAAGCCAGCAGGCCATAGAAATTTGTGAAGCAGACCCGGTGCCAAACGCAAGGGGGTGGTAGGGCCTGGTGAGGGGCGGAGCGATCACGCCCCAGCTCCTCGCGATGTTTTGTTGTATTTGTAAGGAATGTAGACGGTACCCAAAAAATCGCTCCAAGGCCAGAGTTGGCCCAGGGTCTCCGGTTTACCACCTCTGCGCCTGGAGCCCTTTCTGTCACCCTGCAATGAGTATACTGGCACTGATCTCAGAATGCCGCTGACACACATCCTCGCAGCGCGTGAATGTTTCTCTCGACTGACTCATATGGCAGGAAAACATGCACGTAATAGAGCCTGAGTCTACCCATGGGAAGTTCCTCTGAAAAGTGAAGAGCATCACTGTGACCTTGGAGGTCTTTTGCTTCTGCCAGTCCCAGCTCCCACATTGGTGAGGTGGGGGCTGTGCAGGGCCTGCCGAGCAGGTTTCCGTTGCATGGTACAAGTAGAGTGCCTCGCCTAGCACCTGGCGACAGTCAACACTTAGAAAGTGAGACACGGGCCAGGCATGGCGGCTCATGCCTATAATCCCAGCACTTTGGGAGGCTGGGGTAGGTGGATCACTTGAGGCCAGGGGTTCAAGACCAGCCTGGCCAACATGGTGAAACCCTGTCTCTACTAAAAATACAAAAATTAGCTGGGCATGGTGGCACATGCCTGTAATCTCAGCTACTCGGGAAGCTGAGGCACGAGAATCACTTCAGCCCGGGAAGCGGAGGTTGCAGTGAGCCAAGATCATGTCACTGCACTCCAGCCTGGGTGACAGAGCAAGACTCCATCTCAAACAGTTTAAAAAAAAAAAAAGAGGGAGAGAGAGAGAGACACTATCCTTCTTAATGAGAATCACAGACATCCGCTGCCCAGAGCTTGGCATCCTGTGTGGCCCAGGCGTGCTTCTGAATGCCATTGGTAAATAATCATCTTGTTACAGGGCAGAAGTAGGTGAGCAAGAGAAATATTTTACGGCTTATCCAGATCGGGGCCTGGGCTTTGATGTTATCTGAAAGCAGCAAAACAGCACTGCATGGTGGAAAGGCAGTCACTTACAAAAGGGGGAAACCCTATATGCTGATAGGAACTTCTCCTTGAGATTCATTTCAAAGTGAACAAAATGAGGCCAGGTGCAGAAAAGTGTATATATGTTATCATTTGGTTTTTTAAGAAGGTGGCAAGAAATAGAAATAGTAATATGTATTGCATGTATATGTCTGTATATATATATTTTTTCTCATATATGTCTAAACTATTTCTGGAAGGATAAACACGAAATAGATAACACTGGCTGCTTCCAGAGTAATGAACTGGAAGTCAAGGATGGGAAGAAAAATGTTCACTGTATGCCTACTCTTTAAAGCTGGAATTACTGTTTCAATTCTCCCCCAAGTCTTCCCAGAATGCATCCACTGAATGGTGGCCGTAGCTCACCCAGAGTGTAGGTGACACAATGGAAACGCCTCTAGACCCTGGCTGCCAGAGGTTTGAACCAGGCTTACTGCCTCCAGGCCTCCCCAGTAACACTCACCTGACTCGGCCACCTCAGAAATGGGCACCCCCTGCTCCTGAGACATGAAGCCCAGGATGGAGAAGATGGCAAACCCGGCCACAAAGCTGGTGCCGCTGTTGAGGAAGCAGAGGGCGATGCAGTCCCTGTGGGGCAGGGGTGAGGAGAGGGTGGAATGGCAGGGTCAGAACAGGGCTGCAACCTCTCCTGCTTCCTGTCTGGGAGCACAGCCCCTCCTGGCGGACACTGTCCTGGCCCCTTCACGGACGCCGGAGCAGGGCTACCTGGCAGAATTCAGAGGACCACACAAAGCACTGGCTCTCCTCCTACACTCCTCGGCCCCACCAGCCCGGGGATGGAATACATCAAGGTAGTCCTAAAAGAATGAGGCTCCAGGGAAGTAAAACATGGATCTAGATGTGACAAACCACCACACAGCCGCCCCTCTCTGCCATATAGGTCCACACCTCATGGGACACTACCACTCTGCCATCGTCCCATTTGGCATGCTAACACAGGGGTAGAGACATGGGCAATCCCAAACAACAAATAACTCTTAGTCACCTAAATTCAGTTTTGAGATGTACAGTATGATTTCGCTTCAGCTGTGTTTCAGCGCGTATTAAAATTGGCTTAAATTTTCTGAGCACAAACCAGGTAGGCAAAGAGAGAACAAGGGGTACAGCATGTGAAGTGAGGGAGATGGTGTGAAAAATGGGTAAGGATTCAAAGTTTTGGGGGCAGATTTACCAAGCAAGCAAGACTGGGGTACACAGTAGGACCTCACTTCACATCGTGGATACATTTCTTGCAAATTGCAATTTTAAGCAAAACAACCTATAATGAAACCAGTTTTTTTTTCTCATCAAAGTTATAAGGAAACGACATTATTCAAAGACCTGTTGTGCTTCTCAGGCTTGCTTAGCTAGCACTCCTGAGCCCACTAACCTCTACATCGGCCAGGAGGCCAGGTCCCCCTGCAGTGGTCTCCCAGCCAATCACAACTATCCCACCCTTTCGGATGCAATTCTCTTCCATCTCGCAGTTGGCCCCTTGCAGCTCCTGGTAGCCCTGGGGTGTTGGATATGGGGGTGTAGACAGGGGGGCAGATCCAGGAGCTGATGCACCCTCCAACTCACCCTCGTCTAGCGTGGCTGGAAGGACAGTAGAGAGATGCAGGTGTGTGGCTCAGGCCCCACGCCCCCAATCACCTGTAGCAGTTGTTGTGGTACTTGTTGTAGCTGCCCAGGGCTGTCAGGCACCCAAGACAGATGGCGAAGGAGAAGAATATCTGGGTGCCTGCATCCATCCACACCTACAAAGGGGAAGGGCAAGAAAGGTGAACTCCCAGGAAAGCCAGGCCATTCAAGCCATGGGCGGACATAGGCATGTGGCTGAGCCGGACACTGGCTAGGGATGGTGAGAAGTCTGTTCTCAGCCAACACTGGCATCCTGCTACCTCTGCTCGCCCCAGTGGGCTCTACTCCCTGGACTCCTAGATGAAGTTTCTTGGGCACTACTAGGATAGAATAGGTATTAGGCATTCAAAGAAAATGAAAAAGACTAAAAGACCCATGGTGGAAACATGTAGGAGGGTGGGACAGGGCTCCAAAACAAAGCTAGGTCTCCTGTCAGGTTTTTGGTCCTAGGTTCTGCCCCCACTTTCTCCTATGACGAGTGTGGAGGAATCCAGGCACAGGGTCTCCAGGAACACTGTCCCTAATAGCAGGGCCACCACCAGTATGTAGCTTTGCCCCTCACATCTCAGCAACCTCTGTCTAAAGACAGGGAGAATAATTCTCGGCTCACAAAAAGGCAAAAGGACGAACAGAAACACCTCTGAAAAGGGCTTTGTACTCCTTGGGAGGGAAAAAATCACAGTCCAGCTAAACATAGAATTCAGTTGTTATTGTTATTATCTCAGCTGGCTTGCCCAGCCTGTGCATGTTATGATTTAGATCTAACAGCTAGAATAACATCCCAGACAGAAAGAACATCAAGGCAACAGGACCGAGCAACCCTGCAGATCTGCAGGACCCTCCCCAGGCGCTCGTGCCCCTGGCGACGTGAGCACAACCAGGGAGCCCCCTGCTATGGACGCAGACATCCAAGCAGGTGTTCCTCACATGTCTGTGTTCCTAACAGAAAGGGCGCCGGATGACCCGTCCATGTCTTTTGCTCAGCCTCATTCCAGAACCCCCCAAGCAGGCCCCTAGTTTCCATAAAACCCTCTGTCCTTTCATCCCTCTTTTCTGCTAATATCAGGCCTCCAATTCCTCAGTCCCTTCCTGGTCTTTTCCCGCCTCGCTAGGCATGGTCACCACCCTCAGCCCCTGCCCCCTGCTCCCTCCTTTCACGCTCACCCCTACCAAAGTGGCCACATTTCTCAGCAGTGTACGGGCCCGAGGGATCCATCAGCAGGCTGACCACCTCAGAATCACGCCGATTCCTCAGCCAGCATCCCCAGTCGAGACACTGAATCCCTAGGCCTGAAGGAGAACCCAGAACTCGTATCCTTTTCAGAGCTTCCTGGCTGATCCTAATGGTCACCAGGTATGGGATGCTGTCCTATGGCCCCTGCATCAGGGGTGCACCCAGGGCACCCATCCTCTCATCATGTTTCCATTCTGCAGGGCCAGGGACAGAGCAGGGAAGACGGTGGGGGGAAGGAGAGAATGTCTCCAGCCTCCCATTCTTGAGTTAACTGGGAATCCTGTCCTGAGGGGGTCTGTGAGGCAGGAGGTGCCACCAGGGACAAGGGGTCAACAGCAAGAAGCACAGAGGAGGATTTGGAGGGGCTGGAGCCAGGGAGGAAATCACACAGAGAAGGAAACGCTGGGAATGAAATGCGAGAAAAGGAAAGGGAATGAAGGACAGACCCTGGGACAGGCAAGGGAGTGCTTGCAAACTGCGGTGTCTCACTTCTCCCAGTTTAAAGAAAAAAAAACTTTCAGTGTGATGCCACACGAATTTTGAGGAGATGCCTTGGCCAGTCTGTTTGCTCCTTCAAGATGTTCCAAATCCTTTGCTCTTCTAAAACTCTGCCACACAGATCCTGCGAAGATAGTCATCTCAGGAAAACTCACTGACTTTGGCATGAAAGTCACTCGGTTCTATCTCATTCCTGCTTCACTGGCTAAGTTATTGGCAGCTTCAAGAACAGGACCTTCCGGCAAAAGGCCCTGAGCTTATAGAGAAAGTGCTTCCCCAGGGTCAGAGGTGTAAGGGCTCAGGACCAATGCATGTCTCCTGGGGCCCACGGGTACTGCCCCTTCATGAGGTCGGGCGCCCCCTCCCAAAAAGGTCATTCAGGATGTGTCCCGGGAGCCTGGAGGCCTCGCGCCTTGGACATTTGCTCCCGGGCCTGACAGTGCACGGGGTGCAGACTGGGCCATGAATTACCAAGGAAACACGCCGTGGCTGGCCACACACAGGCAGAGGCACAAGCCCGATACGGGCAGCTTTGTGAACTTGTGCTTGGGAAGGAATAATAAGAGAAATCGTGACTTGGCCATTTACGTCGCCTCGGCAGGGGTGGGAGGTCGGAGTGGGGTCATATGGAGACTGAGTTGGGGGAGAGGTTAATGAGAACTAAGGAAAATGCAGCAGGAGGGCTGAAAACCCAGAGCACAAGGGTCAATGAAAATGCAGCAGGAGGCTGAGAACCCAGAGCGCAAGGGTCAATGCACTCTTCTTTGACCAAAGCCCCCTCACTGGGAGCTTGGCAAGCCCCAGCTCCCCACACAGCTGCTGCCCGACAGGCCTGCTGGGATGGGGAAGAGAACGGGGTCAGAGCAAGCTGTTCCATTCCCACCACAGGCGACCACTCCCTGCCCACTCCATGAGCCCTGGTTTCTGGAATAAAGCTCTGATTTGTCTCTGGCTAGGGCAGAAGGCCGACCAAGGGAAAAACAAGTGTAAAAAATTCTGGGTGGAACGCAGGTAAAAGAGGTCTTGGGGGGAAAGAGGAGGAGAGGGGACTCTAGAAGATCTGGGAAAGATGTTTTCAGCCTCAAGTCCAACCCCCAGGATTATTAATATCTATCTACTATTTTTAGGAAGGCAATGTTTTGTAGTGGAAAAGCACAGCTTTGAAGTTACATTAATCTGGGCTCAATTCCTGACTTATTAATTACTGGCTGTGTGATCTTAGGCAAGTCACTTAACCTCCCTGAACCTCCCTTTTCTCATCAGGAAAATGGGTATAATAACAAATAAAATAATGTATGTAAAATGCCTAACACATAAGTAAATATTAGTTTCCTATCTCACCTTCTGGAATAATAAAAAGCAGCTCTTAAAACTCTCAAATAATTCATATTCTTTGGGAAATACCTATCATGGTAAATAAGACAGCAGTCATCAAAAGACTACTTGAGATAAAACCCAAGCTCCCCCATATGCTAGTTTTGTGATTCTGGGCAAGTTTCTTAAGTTTCCTAAGCTTCTGTTTCTCCATCCGTAAGATGAGGCTGACTCCAAACTCACAGGGTTGAACTGTGTCAAGCACTCAGCAAAGGGCCTGGCGAATAAGAAGGACATGATAAGGTTAGCTTTGGCCACTGTTTACTGCTGCTATTATTTTAAAAAGCAACTCATCTTTCATTGATAATGAGGTGGCATAGATCGGATTTCAATACTAAAATAAAGACTAGTTCTAATCGGTAATTTCAGCTTCCTCCCTTAACAAACCTCTCCTTAGGCTTGCTTAACATAGGGATTTAAAAGGTTCCACGAAGGTTCTTTGGATGTCCTCCTCCCATCCCCCGCCCTCAGCAATCTCCTAAAGTGCGGTAGAACAGGCACAGGGCCAGGACCCAGGAAAGAAACAAGTGGTCTGAATAAAGCGCACGCTCCAGCAGAGCCCTGGGTCTCCAGTGGCCAGTCTCCAGGGGGACGAGACAAGGCCTGGGGACACCGGGAAAGGCAGCAACCTGCCTCTCAAACAGCAAGCCTGGCAGAAAAAGGGGAGCAAACGAGAGGGGAGCACGGCGTTGTCTCTGCCTGGCTCCCCACAACCGGCCTCAGTGCTTGGCAGAGAGATGCGTCTTTGGTCTGTGTTGGGGAGAAGACATACCTTTCTCAAGTGCCAGGCAAATGCCAGTTAGAATGATCACACTTCCTGGGGAGTGCCAACCAGATTCAATTAGGGCTCTGGCAAAGCACCCCCACCCTGCAGGTGCTGCTTTGTTCACTGACAACAAAGGCCTAGCTTCAGCATGAGACTTGGACCAGGCAGAGAAGAAGGTTGCTCAGGACTAGTCCTGGCACTTGAGCCATCCCCCTCCCCACAGCCCCAAAGCACTTGGAACACAGATGCTCCCTGCACAGCCCAGAGCTGGCTGGAATGGAAAGAACGGTATCCCAGAGCACAGACTGAAAGAGGTCTTTGTCCCTGCAGTCACCCAGACAGAGACTTATGGCCTCATTAATGCTCAGAAGTTGAAAGCTACCTGGTCCACCTTCTTTATGTTTTCTGGAAGCTGTTATATACCAAACATGGCACGTGGAACAGATCCGGCACATAGCAGATGCTCATAGTAGATTCATTCAGGTTTTTGCTGAATGAATAAGCTGTGAGAGAAACAAAGGTGAGCGGCCTGGGACCTCGTCTCCAAGAGTGGATCATAAAGCGCGTGGGATTCGTCATCACTCAGACCCAGTCCCAGCTGCGGGTATGAGGATGAAAACATGCTTTAAACTCTCTAGGCCTTAATGTCCTAATCTATAAAATGGGGATGCCTTGTTGATCTGCTGTGAGCGTTTGCTGAAATAACGCATGTAAGCCTCTTAACGACGTCAGGGACAGAGTAAGCACGCCTTAGTTGTTAGCTATAAATAGCTGATCAGGACAAAGCCATGAATCTGTTGTGGAACTAGGGAGCCCCTCTGTCCTTTTTCTCTGCCTGCCTACCTGCCTGTCACCTTTCCTGATCATGCCGCCTTCCTCTCTGGCCTAACCCGCAGACAAAGGCGATCTTTGTAGCTTAGCCACCGGTTCTCAACTCTGCCCCTCCAGAACCACAATGGCTTTCTCTTGTGTGCGGAATCCAAGCCAAACTCTTCACCCAGCCTTCAAAGCCGCCCCTCCACTCAACTTCCCCCTACAACTCCTGCTCGCCACCTACCGTCCATCACAACCCTTTGGTTCCAGATAAGTCAAAGGGCTTATGATTCACAAAACAAAGATACCCTTTGCCTGGTCTGCCGTAATTAGTGGCTGCGCAACCTTACGCCACAGTGTGCTCATCTTACAATGAGGAACGTGCACTGGGGTCCTTCTAGGACCCTGGTTGTGCTTCTACAGTTTGGCTCCAAAGCCTGACTGCAGCCCTCGTACCCTGCGTGGACGTGAGGCAGTAGCAATCTGTATCTCTACGCTGTCTGAGAAATGAGAGAAGGGAAAGATAAGCTCCTATCCCACCAGAAGGTTATTGAGAAACACTCAGGACCAGGGCTACTTGACTCTGCAGGGAGGTTTCTGAAAAGCAGCGATCTGTCTGTTTCTGGAAGCCACAGCGTCCCAGTAGAGCTCAGGATGAAAGAATCAAAACCTGGCCGGAGTGGCCAAGAGACCTGAGAACAGTTTGGCTTCCAGATCTCCTGACATTCTGCCCCAGGGGGAGCCATTGCCCCTGTGTGCATGGAGCTCCCAGCCTCGGTGTGCCTGTCCCCTTTCTCTTGCTCCCTGTCAGCAACGTCAGTGAATATGCTGGTGCCCGACTATTTTAAATGTTTGGAAAGCCATCCCAGTGTGTCTCCACGTGCTGGGAGCCACCCGCCCTTATGTCTCCTTGGGGCTTCTTTCACAGACATGGAGAGACTCTTCCAGCAACAAGAGGGGGATCTCTAGGTTGCACACTCACTCCCCCGGCAGGGTGGTCTCTGTGCCCGGGAGGCAGAGGCAGGGCATAACCGGGTAACATTTCAGGGCCTCTGGGGCGGAGCTTACCCACACACCCCTCCGGCTTTCAACACCTCCTGGCTTTGCCAGCTTTCAGATGGCTGCCAAAGAGGGGAAGGTAAGAGACCTGTCGGAGGCAGGGGCGGCCCATTCCAGGCCTTGCTTTCCAACCCCCTTCAGGCAGCAGGCAACACCACCCCTCCCTACCCGGACGGTAAAAAAGCCCGCTGTAGCAGAGGGAGTGCAGAACGCGAAGGAAGGGTGGGGAGGAGACCTGGAGCCTCTGGACAACTAACAGGGAAATTTAACACTAGCCCGGCTGGCTGAGGGCAGGGCCAGGGAGCTGCGGCCTAGACACGGGTCACATGGGCAGAGGAAGGGGACTAGGAGGCAGACTGAGGGGTAAGAATTAAAGAGGAAGCTCAGTAGGAGATGAGCTCCTAAGAGATAAATGTACGAAGCGGGTGGGGAGAGGATGGGAGAAGGACACCCTTGAGTAAGGACTGTGAGTGACACTTGTGGCCCTTGAGAAATATTACTAGAAATACTACCCTAGTAATATTTGCCTGGGTTCCCTGGCAGCTGTGAACCCAAGAAGGGACAGTGTCAGACACCTTATGACCACAAACAGCTGCTAACATGTCAGAGGCATTTGAACCAGAGCGACTCCAGCTTGAATAGGGGCTGAGTAAAATAAAGCTGAGACCCACTGGGGCTGCATGCCCAGGAGGTAAGGCATTCTAAGTTACGGGATGAGACAGGAGGTTGTCATGTCACATGATACAGGTCATAAAGACCTTGCTGATAAAACAGGTTTCAGTAAAGAAGTCGGCCAAAACCTGCCAAAACCAAGATGGCAACAGAAGTGACCTCTGTTCTTCCTCACCACTCATTATATGTAAATTATTATGCATTAGCATGCTGAAAGACACTCCCACCAGCTCCATGACAGTTTACAAATGCCATGGCAACATCAGGGAGTTAACCTCTATGGTCTAAAATGGGGGGGAGTCCTCAGTTATGGGAATTGCCCACACCTTTCCAGGAAACTAATGAATAATCCACCCCTTGTTTAGCATATAATCAAGAAATAACCATAAAAATGGGCAACCAGTAGCCCTGGGGCTGCCCTGCCTATGGAGTAGCCATTCTTTATTCCTTTATTTTATTTTATTTTATTTTAGAGACAGAGTCTCGCTCTGATGCCCAGGCTGGAGTGCAGTGGCGCGATCTCAGCTCACTGCAACCTTCACCTCCTGGGTTCAAGCTATTCTCCTGCCTCAGCCTCCCGAGTAGATGGGACTACAGGTGCCTGCCACTAGACCCAGCTAATTTTTGTATTTTTAGTAGAGGTGGGGTTTCACTATGTTGGCCAGACTGGTCTCAAACTCCTGACATCAAATGATCCACCCACCTCGGCCTCCTAAAGTGCTGGGATTACAGGCATGAGCCACTGCGCCTGGCCTCCTTTGCTTTCTTAATAAGCTTGCTTTTGCTTTATTCTACTCCCCCCAAATTCTTTCCTGTGCGAGGTCCAAGAACCCTCTCTTGGGGTCTGGATTGAGACCCCTTTCCAGCAACAAACAGATGTCTAGAGAAGGAAGGGTGCACTCCCGCTGCCACTGTGGACACCCTAGGGTAGTGCTAGGTGCAGGGGTTCCCTGTCAGAGTGCAGGGAAAGCCTGAAGCTCAGGTGCCCTGGGAGTCACGTGAGGGCTCCTGTCTGTGGCTTCTTACCTGGGGATCCCACAGACGTGTGAGGTTTGGGTACAGGTAAAACTGAATTCCTTGGGCTGCCCCAGGCAACGTCACCCCTCGAATTAACAGGACCACCAGCATGAGGTAAGGAAATGTGGCCGTGAAGTACACCACCTGGTCACGGGCAAATGAGAGACAAGGAGCTTGTGAGTGAGGAAGCGGCAGGGGCAGGAGGCAGGAGGCAGGGGCAGGAGGCAGGGGCAGGAGCTCCTCAGAAAAGGTCAAGGGACTGTTCCTCCTGCTCCCAGCTCATCCGCAGCTGTTTAGTTCTGTTGCAGGAAGTCAGGAACCCCGAATGGAGGGACTGGCTGGAGCCGCGGCAGACGAACATAAATTGTGAAGATTTCATGGACATTTATCAGTTTCCAAATAATACTTTTATAATTTCTTATGCCTGTCTTTACTTTAATCTCTTAATCCTGTTATCTTCATAAGCTGAGGATGTATGTCACCTCAGGACCACTGTGATAATTGTATTAACTGTACAAATTGATTGTAAAACACGTGTGTTTGAATAATATGAAATCAGTGCACCTTGAAAAAGAACAGAATAATAGCAATTTTTAGGGAACAAGGGAAGACAGCTATAAGGTCTGACTGCCTGTGGGGTCAGGCAAAAAGAGCCATATTTTTCTTCTTGCAGAGAGCCTATAAACAAACGTGCAAGTAGGAGAGATATCACTAAATTCTTTTCCTAGCAAGGAATATTAATATCAATACCCTGGGAAAGGAATGCATTCCTGAGGGGAGGTCTATAAATGGCCGCTCTGGGAATGTCTGTCTTATGCAGTTGAGATAAGGACTGAGATATGCCCTGGTCTCCTGCAGTACCCTCAGGTTGACTAGGGTGGGGAAAAACTCTGCCCTGGTAAACTTGTGGTCAGACCAGTTCTCTGCTCTCGAACCCTGTTTTCTGTTATTTAAGATGTTTATCAAGATGATATGTGCACTGCTGAACATAGACTCTTATTAGTAGTTCTGTTTTTGCCCTTTGCCTTGTGATCTTTGTTGGACCCTTATTAGTAGTTCTGCTTTTGCCCTTTGTCCTATTCCCTCAGAAGCATGTGATCTTTGTTAGACCCGTATTAGTAGATCTGCTTTTTGCCCTTTGAAGCATTCGATCTTTGTACCTACTCCCTATTCTTACAACCCCTCCCCTTTTGAAACCCTTAATAAAAACTTGCTGGTCTGAGACTCAGGCGGGCATTGTGGTCCTACCGATATGTGATGTCACCCCCGGTGGCCCAGCTGTAAAATTCCTCTCTTTATACTGTCTCTCTTTATTTCTCAGCCAGCCGACACTTATGGAAAATAGAAAGAACCTATGTCGAAATATTGGGGGTGGGTTCCCCAGATATAGTTCCATCTCCCCTATCCCTTGAGCCACATCCTCCCCTCTTCCCTTCCTCCCTCCAGCTAAAAGCTCCCGCCTCCCCTGACACATATTCAATAAATATTTGTTGAGTGACTGAATGACATTTGGCATTCTCCCAACAAGTGTGCTTAGCATTCATGGCAAGGATTGTCAGATATGAAAAGATTTGTGACACATGACCCCTGTCCTCACGGAGCTTACTAGCTTAGCACAACCAGGCAGCCAGATTAGGAGAGGCCCCCAGGGCAAGAGTTCGGGAGAATTCAGAATGCCCTCTTTGCTCCAGGGCAGAGTCCCCCGGAATTCTTGAGTTGGTTAAGAATCATTTTGAGATGAAGAGACTTCATGGAATTCTTTTTCCAAAGAACCGTTGTATGAATTAGGGAACCATGACTTGTGTTCAATTTGCAATGTGCCCACCCATCGTCAATTCCAAGATCAGATTACCCTGGAGGTGTCCTTCCTGCCTTTCTCGCTCTCTTCCAGTACCAAAAACCAGTAGTATGTGAATCTAGGAGAGACACAGAATCAAGGAAGGACACAGAATCAAGGAAGGGAGCCACATTGAATCCTTGCTGGGTCATCGCCTCCCATCCTCGACGGGGCCACAGCTTAGAGAACTCCCAGGTGACAGCCCCCAGGGAGGGCAGGGAGTCCAGGAAGGGGAGGGCAGGAGCTCCCCACACGCACCTTGCCTGTGGACTTCACCCCCTTCCAGATGCAGAAGTAGCAGATGACCCAGGCCAGCAGGAGGCACAGAGCCAGCTCCCAGCGCAGGGCCCCCAGGTGCTGGATCCCATCAGAGATCTTCAAGACCCGCCGCCTGGGGAGAGAAGGGTTGAACCTGGCTTACTTTTTCTGCCAGCCTCAGTTTTGTGGCCCCGTCCTGGGACAGTGGAGCTGAGCCTGCCTCCAGGCTCTTGTCCAAAGGTTCTCCGCTGTCTTCACATGAGGCCATCCTTAGCCCAGAGCTGGAGGTGGACATAAAGGTGGAGAATGGAGACTATTCCAGGTAAGTTTGCTCTGAGTGCTTTGTCCCCAGCCAGGGGAAGGAGGCACAGGCACCTATGTTCCCAACCAGGGTTTCAGGACCTTTTGACAGCAGGACTCTTGCCCTGGGTGAATATCAGTACTGGGGGGAGGGGGTGGGTCAGAGTCCACACTCTTGCAGGCACAGGGAGGAGGAAGTGCGGAGTGAGAGCACATAGGCACACACACTCTCTAACGCGGGGCGGGGGTGCGGGCAAGGAAGGCCAGGCACAGCCCCAGGAGAACTGCAGAAGTCTCATCTCTGAAACCAGTCCTGCAATAACCACAAACACAGGCACCACAGAAAAAAGCCACTCAGTGGAAATTCTTCCCTTGCTGTCCATTGAGAGTGACCTTCATGTGGACTCCTCCCCACACCCTTCTTTGAACACATGGCCCACACTGGGTGGGGAAGGGTCTCACTTACTCCCAGAACTCGATGACAGGAGAGGTGCCATTCTCAGAGGTACCATTCAAGGAGCCGTTGGTCTTCTGGAACTCCATACAGTGTTCTACCCATGGGTCACGAGGAGGGAAAAAAGAGAAAAACCATCAGCCAGCCTATGACACAACTAGAGAGTGGGGTGAAATTGTAGGAGAATGGGAAGGAAGGTATTTGGCAGGAGCCAGGCTAAGGTTATCTGTACAAAGCATCCTCCCACACGTAATAACCTCAACAAATGCAGCTCACTCTCTCCTGCACACTTGGACATGTGGGTACATAGATGCTTGGGTATACATTCTCCTCAAGCATGATCAGATGGCAACAGGAAAGATGCTCTTCAGGCCAGTTGCTTCAAGGCATGCTAACATTTCTACGTAAGCGTCCTGTGCAAAGTCACCACCTTCGAGGAATAATAAGAGGGAAGTGATGTGTCAGAGTGGCCAAGAGCGCAGGTTGGAAAGCTGTGGCTTGAATGCTGACCCCAGGGGTATGAACTGTGCGGCCGTGGGTAAGTTATAACTCAGCTCTCTGTGTTTTGCTTCACTCATCTCTAAAATAGATAGTAAGATCCATTACATAGGATTGATAAGAAGTTAAATGAAAACATGGATGTAGAGTGCTCAATAAATGGTGCTCTTTATTATTTGTGTGTGACTTTGGAGTTTTACAAAGAGTACTGACTTTTTTATGTTTGATAAATACAATAATCCTGGGAAATATTAAGACAGATACTGTTTTCCCCATTGTGCCCATGAAGACGGTGGATCTTCTTAGAAATGGCCTGTATCTGCTCATGAATGACCAAGTGTAGGCTGGAACCCAGGTCAGCAAATTGTCTGGGTTCCACCTTCAAAATATCTAGACTGATCCTTCTTGTCACCTCTGCTACCACCACCCCAGTACAGGGTGGCAGCATCAGCTCCCGGCTCATACCTGGCCTTCAGCTTTCACCCTTGCTCCCCTCGTGGAATCTCCATTTTGTTAAACCTTAGATCACTCTATGTCATACCTCAGGTAAAGGCCTCCAGTGGGTTTCCCGTCCCACTCAAAGAAAAAAGCTGCAGCCCCTTTAGCTGCCTTCAAGGCCGTATTGGATGCATTCCCACACCATTCCCCTCAGCCACCGGCTCTGCCACGTCCACCCTGTTCCCTGCACACATGGGGTGTGTTAGATCCATTCCCACACCATTCCCCTCAGCCATCTGCTCCACCACATCCACCCTGTTCCCTGCACACATGGGGTGTGTTAGATCCATTCCCACACCATTCCCCTCAGCCATCTGCTCCACCACATCCACCCTGTTCCCTGCACACATGGGGTGTGTTAGATCCATTCCCACACCATTCCCCTCAGCCATCTGCTCTACCACATCCACCCTGTTCCCTGCCCCTTCAGCCACCTGCTCTACCACATCCACCCTGTTCCCTGCACACATGGGGTGTGTTAGATCCATTCCCACACCATTCCCCTCAGCCATCTGCTCCACCACATCCACCCTGTTCCCTGCACACGTGGGGTGTGTTAGATCCATTCCCACACCATTCACCTCAGCCACCGGCTCTACCACGTCCACCCTGTTCCCTGCACACGTCGGGTGTGTTAGGTGCCATGCTGCCTCAGTTCCTTCTTCCTAGAGTTCTTGTCCTCCAGCTGAACGACTCGTTCCCCCTCCTCCTTCAGACCAATGCTGAAGGGGCATCTCAGTAAGGCCTTCCTTGACCATGCCACTTAAAATTGCAATCCCACCCATAAAACTCACAGTCTCTGTTTTATTTTCCTCCATAGCCCGTCTTCTAACACGACATGTACTGCTGCTTTCTAACCGGACACTTCTCATTCACTTGTTTTGTTTATGTCTACCTCCCATCACTACAATGAAAGCCCCAGGAGGGTGGGGTCTTTGTTTTTGTTTATTACCATATTCCCTGTGCTCAGAACAGAGCCTGGCGTATAGCAGGAGCTCAACAAGTATCTGTTGGGTGATTGAAGGCCAGCTGGGTGCTCTCTCCACTAAACCATTCACTTCCCTGGACGCTGCAGTGCACACAGAAAAGCATTATTTCATCTTGGCGGGACAGCGTGTCTCGTGCTATTCAAATGCTAGGCTCTGAGTAAAACCAGGCTCACTAAGAGAGATGTCAACAATGTCAAAAAATAATACTCAGGTATTTAATGTACCTCAGAATTGTCCCAGAGACCCCCAGGCAATCCACAGAAAGATGGGCCTAATGATGCTCTGAAGCAAAAGCTCTAGGCCACCAAAAGTTGACACAATTGTTTCAAGAGGGACTCCACTGAGATCTGGATAAAATCTTTACTATCCGACAGGCTGGTTGTCAAGGGTGGTTTCAGTACACATAGATATTTAAAAAAATAAAAAGGAAGAAAAGAAAATATATATAAAGCTAAAGAAGTATAATAAAACAGATTTTTTTTGGAGACCAAGTCTTTCTCTATTACACAGGCTGGAGTGCAGTGGCACAGTCTCAGCTCACTGCAACCTCCACCTCCCAAGCTCAAGCAATCCTCCTGTCTCAGCCTCCCAGGTAGCTAGGGCCATGGGTGTGCACCACCGACCCTGGTAAATTTTTTGTATTTTCAGTAGAGATGGGGTTTCACCATCTTGCCCGGGCTGGTCTCGAACTCCTGAGCTGAGGCGATCCAGTGGCTTCGGCCTCCCAAAGTGCTGGGATTACAGGTGTGAGCCACCGCCCCCAGACTAATTATAATAAAACAGACATTTAAACCTTGATTCATTCGATCAATATTTTTGAGTGCTTATGATGGAGCCAGCACTGTGCTAGGCACAGAAGCTGTGGCGATAAAGACACCTTTTCTGCCCTCACGATCTTGATGACTAGTGGGAAAACCAAGTCAACCAACAGACGAAAAGTGAGGGAAGGGCAGCAGCAGGGCCGGGGCCAGTGCAGGTGCCACCAGGCACAGTTAACAAGAACCTAACGCAATCGCCGGTGCAGGTGCTGCCAGACACAGTTAACAAGAGCCTAATGCAATCTTGGGGTGTCGGAGGAGGTACCCCCAAGGTTTACTTTCCCTTTGAAAAATAACGGTGGAATGGAGGTGGTGGCAGTGATGCACAAAGACGTGCCTGGAAGGGGAGCATCAAGTGCAAGATGAGAGAGGTAAAGGAGAGGTGGTGACACAGACAGGAGTCAGGTAATGAAGGTGTAAAGAATATCAGGCTAACCGTTCAAAAATGCTTTTCCGGGCAAGTAAAGGATTCAAACTCCAGTTCAGAACTGAGTAACTTATCTGAGCAAGAAAGAATTGGGCCAGGCACAGTGGCTCACGCCTGTAATCCCAGCACTTTGGGAGGCCAAGGCAGGTGGATCACAAGGTCAGGAGTTCAAGACCAGCCTGGCCAAAATGGTGAAACCCTGTCTCTACTAAAAATACAAAAATTAGCCGGGCATGTTGGCAGGCGCCTGTAATCCCAGCTACTCGGGAGTCTGAAGCAGAGAATTGCTTGAACCTGTGGGGTGGAGGTTGCAGTGAGCCGAGATCACGCCACTGCACTCCAGCCTGGGTGACTGAGACTCCATCTCAAAAAAATAAAAATAAAAAAGATAAAAAAGAAAGAATTAATCATGGTTAGCCCACTTCAAAGGGCTAGGGCCTTGTTGACTGGCACTGGAAGATACTTGGACAAGGAGAGAGGGATGTGCCAAGAATCCAAGCAGAACAGTGTCCACAGTGCTCTCCAGCCATGCCGTCCAATAGGGCAGCCACGAGCCACCTGTGGCTGTTTAAGTTAACATTCAACGCAAATGTTAAAGTTCTGTTCCTCAGACCACTTGCCACATTTCAGGTGCTCAATAACCACACATAGGAGTCACTCCAAACCTACACTGGTTCAGTGGGACTGCCCGTCAAAGGTAAATAAATAAATAATCACATGTAGCTGGTATTAATAGCTACCATATTGGATAGTGCAAAGAACATTGTCATCATTACAGACAGTTCTTTTGGACAGCATTGCCCTAGATATTTTTGTTGTTGTTGTTACTTTCTATACATTAGACTCAGTAGTTCTATTGCCATGGGTGGCTCAGGTAGTTGTATAAGCACAAGAGAAATTGCAGATATGCAGCACATAGCAACATTTCAGTCAACAGTGGATCACCTGTATGGCAGTGTTCCCATTTGATTATAAAATACGGCATCTTTACTGTACCTTTTCTATGTTTCACTATGTTTAGATACACAAATACTTACCATTGTGCTACAAGTGCCTACAGTGTTCAGCACAGTATTATAGCATACGGCCCAGGTGTGTGATAGGCTGTGCCATGTAGATGTGTGCACTCTGTGATGTTCATCCAAGGACGAAATTGCCAACAATGCATTTCTGAGAGTGTACCCCTGTCATTAAGTGACACGTCACTGTAATTGCTGTTATAAATCACAGCGGACCCTTGAACAACATGGATCTGAACTGTGTGGGTCCACTTATACATGGATTTTCTCCCACCTCTGCCACCCCTGACAAGCAAGTCCAGATGAATTGCAAGTTTGAAAGACCTAAAACGTATCAGAAAGAAGATACGAGAAACAAATGAATGAACAAAACATATATCCATATATCAAACTAACCATATTTCAAATTGATTTAAGCAAATGGCTAAACAACATAAAAGTGGTCAGTTCTCATTGAATATGTTAATTTTTTCTTTAAAAAGTTCCTGACATTTTGCCTGTGACGCTGGTGAATTCTTGATCTTATTATTGACATAAGCTCTCCATGGTCAACTTGGGTGATTTCTGGTGTGTCCGTGTTAAGCTGGGATATAGGGACAATCCCACTTCCAGTTAATATGGCAGAACAAGAGGAGGAAGTGGACCCTTGGGTGAGGACCATACCTGTGTTCCACTCGTGGTGGCAGCCGCCCCAGGGCAGGTCGATGGTGAAGCTGCTGAAGAGGTAGAAAAGGGCCCAGGCCAACACAATGATGTAGTAGACGTTGAGGAGGATGACGATCATCTGGGAGGCATAGCCAATGCCTGTGGGGAAACTGCAGAATTGGGCTAGGAACACTGGACAGTGGTGGCGTGCACCTGTAATTTCAGCTATGCGGGACGCTGAGGTGAGAGGATTGTCTGAGGCTGGGAGTTCAATTTACCATTGAGGGAAACTGCTATTTTTGTAACTCCCTGTGGATCTATAATTATTTCAAAATAAAAACGTAAAGAAAATCCTATATATGGGGAAATAATGAAATTAAATACTGTAAACTTTAAATACTTGTGTCAAGATAGAACTTTTTTTTTTTTTTTTTTTTTTTTTGAGATGGAGTTTTGCTCTTGTCACCCAGGCTGGAGTGCAGTGGTGCAATCTCGGATCGCTGCAACCTCCGCCTCCCAGGTTCAAGAGATTCTCCTGCCTCAGCCTCCTGAGTAGCTAGGATTACAGGTGCCCACCACTACACCTGGCTAATTTTTTGTATTTTTTGTATTTTTGTATTTTAGTTTCGCCATGTTGGCCAGGCTGGTCTCGAACTCCTGACCTCAGGTGATCCACCTGCCTTGGCCTCCCAAGTGCTGGGATTACAGGCATGGGCCACCACGCCCGGCCAAGATAGAACTATTAATGAAATAATTTTTTCTCATTTAAAGTTCTCTTTTAAAATGTTTATAATTGATTTAAATATGTCTTAAAATACAACAACATTGTTATGTATTTAAAACATATAGCTAAAGTAGCTTTGCACTCTACTTACTTAACCTAAAGCCTCTGCCCCATCCTCACTGCTGTTTCTCGCCTATTCTCTGATAGATCAGCTGACTAGCTCAGTATGCAGCCCACAAACCAAGGGTTTAGCATAGAGACTCGGGGTCTTATCTTAACCTCAGAACTGCTACTAATCACTCAAGTCATTCCAAACAAGGTTTATAACCACTAATGAAGACGCTTTGGAATCAGGTACAGAGCTACTCACCCTCAAAGATGGGGCAGATCTTCCTCCAGGCTGTGACGCCTCCCTGGCTAGTGTACTGGCCTAGTGCTGTCTCCAGAAGGAAGACAGGAATGCCACAGGTAAAGAGGAAGACGAGGTAGGGGATGAAGAAGGCACCTGTGGTTAGAAAACAGGCTGTTCATTTCCTGGGACTATTCTCACGGTCTGCATTCACCTCCTCCCATTACCAACCCATACTACCAGTCAGAATCTCAGAGGCAGAGAACATGCGAAACTGCAGGAGACAGCTGTCTAGATGTTTGGAACATAGCAGAGATTAAGAGTCACCCCATTATCTAAGATCTACACAGCCTCTTGCCTTTTTTCACTGCAGTTTCAGTCTATACCTATTAAAGTTTGTTCCCCACTGAACAATTACTGCTTAACACATAACTTGTGGCAATAACAAGGAGCTTATTAAATAATGGATGTCTAGGAGCATTGGCACAGCCCACAATCTATAATTCTTTTCAAAGAAAGCATTGCTCTTAATGTCAGGTAGTCTTTTAGTAGGCTGAAATCAGATGCCCTTTCAGTCATTGTTATGGTTTGAATGTATCCCCTAAAGTTCGTGTGTTGGAAACTTAATTCCCTATACAACAGTGTTGGGACATGGAGCCTAATAAGATGTAAGTCATGAGGGCTCTGCCCTCATGAATGGATTAATGTTATTACTGTGAGAATGTGTTTGTTATAAAAGTGAGTTTGGGCCAAGCACGGTGGCTCACGCCTGTAATCCCAGCATTTTGGGAGGCTGAGGTGGGAGGATCGCTTGAGCCCAGGACTTCAAGACCAGCCTGGGCAACATGGGAAAACTGTCTCTAAAAGAAATACAAAAAATTATCTAGGCATGGCTGTGTGTGCCTGTAATCCTAGCTACTCGGGAGGCTGAGGTGGGAGGATTGATTAAACCTGGGAGTTCGAGGCTGCAGTGAGCTGATTGTGCCACTGCCCTCCCTCCAACCTGGGTGACAGAGCAAGACCCTGTCCAAAAAAAAAAAAAAAAAGTGTATTTGGCTCTCTGTCTTTTGCACGAATATTCTCTTGCCTTTCTTCCTTCTGCCATGGGATGACACAAAGAAGAAGGCCCTCACCAGACATGGACTCCTTGCCCTGGACTTCCCAACCTCCAAAACTATAATAAATAAATATCTGTTCCTTATAAATTACCCATCTCAGGTGTTCTGTTGTAGCAACACAAAATGAACTAAGCTAGTAATCTGTCTTCTTCTGTTTTTATAAGCATTGGCGGAGACAAGCCTACTGATGCCAGATATACTGGTATTTTCTCTACCATAGACCTGTCACTGCTGGCAAAGTGGACAGGACAGTTCATAGGACATAGAGTACCAGAGAAGAGAGAACTTCACAGACAGGAAAATCTGCTTATCTGCAGAGGGTCCCCCTCAAGCTTTCAACTGAGTACTAGTCAGTGCATATGTGTGAGAAAACCGAGGTGAGGGAAAGAACCATTCAAAATGATTAAAAATAATGGTGCTCACATACTGCCAGAGTAAATAATCTCAAGATTCACCAGGCATTAGGCAGAGTATGCAGAAGGGCATTTCCTCAGTAATGGGGAATAATTATCCCTAGACTGAGCACACTTCTAGTCCTACCTAACAAATCTTAAAAGCAAGACATAAAAAGAGCAAGTAACTTCACTGGTCCCAGAACAGAGCTCAAGACTATTTACAGAAATACGAAATTGGCCGGGCGCAGTGGCTCACGTCTGTAATCCCAGCACTTTGGGAGGCTGAGGCGGACAGATCACAAGGTCAGGAGTTCAAGACCAGCCTGGCCAACATAGTGAAACCCTGTCTCTACTAAAAATACAAAAATTAGCCTGGCATGGTGGCACGCACCTGTAGCTCCAGCTACTTGGGAGGCTGAGGCAGAAGAATCGCTTGAACCCGGGAGGCAGAGGTTGCAGTGAGCCAAGATCGTGCCACTGCACTCCAGCCTGGGCAACAGAGTGGGACTCCATCTCAAAAAAAAAAAAAAAAAAAGGCAGGGTGTGGTGGCTCATGCCTGTAATCCCAGCACTCTGGGAGGCCGGGGCAGGCGGATCACGAGGTCAAGAGATCGAGACCATCCTGGCCAACATGGTGACACCCCATCTCTAGTAAAAATACAAAAATTGGCCGGGCGCGGTGGCTCAAGCCTGTAATCCCAGCACTTCGGGAGGCCGAGGCAGGCGGATCACGTGGTCAGGAGATCGAGACCATCCTGGCTAACATGGTGAAACCCCATCTCTACTAAAAATACAAAAAAATTAGCCGGGTGTGGTGGCGGGTGCCTGTAGTCCCAGCTACTTGGGCGGCTGAGGAAGGAGAATGGCGTGAACCCAGGAGGCAGAGGTTGCAGTGAGCCGAGATCGTGCCACTGCACTCCAGCCTGGGTGACAGAGCAAGACTCTGTCTCAAAAAAAAAAAAAAAAAACCTTTGAAAAAGAAGAACTGAAGTTGTAGGCTGAATTTCACCTGGTATTTCTATTATCCTCAAGCACAGTACTGAAGACAGTGTGGTACTGGTGTCAAAATAAACAGATCAATGGAACAGAGTAGAATTCATCAACAGACCCACATATATACAAATAACTCATTTTTGATGAAGGTATAAAGGCAATTCATTGGAAATAGGATAGTCTTTTCAACAAATGGTGCTGGCATAAGTGAATACCTATACAACCCCCCAGAAATGAATTTCAACCCATACCTTCACTGCATACAAAAATTAACCCAAAATGAAACATAGACCTAAATGTCAAACCTAAAACTATAAATCTTCTAGAAGAAAATATGAGGCCTTGGGTTAGGCAAAGATCTCTTTATATGACATCAAAAGTATGGTTTGTAAAATAACTAATTGATAAACCAGACCTCATCAAAATTTAAAATGCCTTCTCTTCAAAAGACACTGTTAGAAAAAGGAAAAACAGTCCAGGTGCAGTGGCTCATGCCTGTAATCCCAGCACTTTGGGAGGCCAAGGCTGGAGGATCGCTTGAGCCCAGGAGTTTGAGATCAGCCTAGGCAACATAGTGAGACCTTGTCTCCACTAAAAAAAAAAAAAAAAAAAAAAAAGTTTTTAATTTTCCGGGCATGGTGGCACAAGCCTATAGTCGCAGCTACTTTTGGGAGGCTGTGGTGGGAAGATAATTTAAGCTCAGAAGGTCAAGGATGCAGTGAGCCGTGACTGCACCATTGCACTTCGGCCTGGGTGACAAAGTGAGATCCCATCTCAAAAAAAGAAAAGGAAAATTACAAAACACAGACTGAAAAAAAAAGTATTTGTAAAATGCATTTCTGATAAAGGACTTGTGTGTTAGAATATATGAAGACACCTCAATAACAAAGGATAAACTACTGATACGTGAAAACTATAAATGAAACTCTAAATAATTATGCTGAATCATAATTATCAACATACCATATGATTCCATTTATATAATATTCTAAGAAATGCAAATAAGGTATGGTGGTATCACAATTATAATTATCAACACACTGTATGATTCCATCTATATAATATTATAAGAAAAGCAAACTAGTTTAGTTTGTATTTAGCATAATTATTGATTGCACTGGGATGCGATGGCAGAAGTGAAGTTGGGAGGAAGGAATTAGAAGGAGACAGGAGAAACTGTTTTGGAAGTGATGGACATGTTTACTATCTCAATTGTGGCAGCGGTTTCATGCGTATATACATATGTCAAATTTATCAAATTGTGCACTTTAAATATGTGTGGTTTATTGTAAGTTAATGAGGAACCCAGTTCTCCAGTTCTTCACCTTCCACTTCCCAAGGTTGTAATCTACACATCCATAATTCAGGCACTAAGGGGGACTTGATTATGAGGACAAAGAAGGAAAGGTAGCAAACAGTTCAGCCTAAGAAGTCCATAAATCAATCCAAGGTTTGCTGAGCAGGAAGGAAAACAGGAAAGATAGAACCCAGCAGCTGACAGGAACAGTCACTGTGGAGAGCCCAGTCCAGAAAGAAACAGCTATGGGCCCAGCCCCTTCCCATATTCATGCTGCCTGCTCTTTCTCTATAAACCAAGCCAATGCTTAACTCCGGGCCCCGTGGTCAGCTGCTCCCACCTCCTTTCTCTGCCTCGTTGAGCACCTTGGCACCCTGCCAAGAGGGACAAAGTCCACACCTGCAAGGAGGGGCTACAGGCCCTAGAAGTGTGAGAGGGGTGGGGGTGGGAGGGAGCCAAGCGGGGCCAGGTACAGACTGAGGAGTCCTGAAGGGCATTCCGCCTCTTCCCCTCCGCAGGCACCACCATCAAAAGATGAAGTTAGTCCTGGGGATGGGGGGTGGAGTTCACAGTTACCTGCACCCCCATATCATCCATACTAGTCTCCTCAAAAATTCTAACATGTGCTGGCATTTTCTCCGTGAGATGGGAGAGACCACATCCCCATCCCAGAAAGGAATCACTCTCTTGGCCCCCGTTCTCAAAAGGAGCACGCTCTGTGGTGTCACTTGTAACGTTCCAGCCAATTTCTTACGGCATAAACTGACGATCTTCCACTTGAGCAACAGAAGAGCGAGGAGCTTCCATGAGGAGTTACGTGCTGTCCTCGGCATGAGCCTGACCAACAGTGGGCCCTGAGTCATTAACTACACTTGGTAACACACTGTCACGCACTGCTAAATTAACCATTACTTTTATATGAACACACGAACAGGGCTTCTTATTTCTCTTTATTCTCTGCTATCTATAAACAACATAGGGCTAATGGTTTTCCTTGCTGCCAAGGGAATCCTCTTTGTGTGGGCATCCCCGTGCACCTTCTTTACAGGCTGGAGCTGAGGGATCTTCCCCCTCCAGGCCCTTCTGAGAGGTCCTGCTGTGTGCCTCCTGTCGTGGCCTCACATGGAGACTCCAGTCCCAAGTTAATTCTGGATGTTGAGCAACTCGGTCTGCCAGCAGCCAGGGTCCAGGCAGTTGGAGAGGTCTCAGCTGAAGGCCCATGTTCTGAAGCACCCAGGACCTAGGTATGGGAAGACTGAGGCTCTGAAGAGGAGTTGGAGGGGACAGGGAGGAAGTCCTCACAAAAGATGGTCTCCAGCTGGTGTCCTGAAACTAGTGGAAAACTTAAAGTTTCTTGGCATGTGTAACTTTTGCCCCGAGTGAAATTTCAGCAACCTGGACTTAGAAATTAAGTGAAAATGTTGGCAGACGGTTTTTTCATCTGGGCTGAGATAGGCAGGAAGGTGATTTAAATTCCCCGCTGGCTACGGACAGTCCTATGACCAGAACCCTCTCCTGCTACCTTCTTCCCACATCACGCCTCCTGTGTTATCCTGCATCTCCTCGTCCCATGACTGGAACTTTAACTGGGCAGGCCCTAGTAGAAAATCATATTTGCTTTCCCTCCTGGCAGCTGAGGGTGGAGGGCTGGAGGAATAGTTCAAACGTGCAGCTTCTTCAGCCGCCGCGCCAACTCAGGGCTCCACCCCCGAGGCGTCTGGCCACTGGCACACTGTCACTGCTATGCAGGGACTCACGTGCCTCCTTCCGCTCAGAAGGGAAATACACAAGGAAGGGGTGGATTTTACCTACTCCCACATTTTGCCCCGATAACCCATATTTACTATTTCCAATTCTTTTCTCCCATCTCCCCCATTATCTTAAATCCATTTCAGTCAGTCATTGCCCCCAGCCCTCCACTGTAACCACTCTTATCAAGGTCATCAATGACTTCCCAGCTGCTAAAACCAACAATCAATTTCCTTTCCTCATTTTCTTAACCTATCTGCAGCCTTTGCGGCAGTTAATCTCTCCCTCCTCCCTGATAGAATTTCTTCACTTGACTTTCCAAAACAATTCATTCTCTTGGTTTTCATCCTGCTTTACCAGTTTCTCATTTTCTCTCTCCTCTGCTGGTTTCCCATCTTCTCCCAGACGCACTAAAGGTCCTTACTTTCTTTTCTTATACCACCAAAATGTTAATGATCCCCAAATACACACCTCCAGCCAGATCTCTCTCACAAACCCCAAACTCACATTCTATTGCCCAGTTGCCGTTTCCATGTGGACATCTAATAGATACCTCAACTCAACTTTCCCAAAATTCACCCCCTTACTTTCCCTTCAAAACCTGCTCCTCTGGGGCTAGGCACAGTGGCTTATGCCTGTAATCCCAGCACTTCAGGAGGCCGAGGTAGGCAGATCACTTGAGGCCAGGAGTTTGAGACCAGCCTGGCCAACATGGCGATACCCCATCTCTATTAAAAACAACAACAACAACAAAAAAGCAAAACCTTGTTCCCTTCATGGCCTTCCACATCTCAGTGAATGGCAGCTCCTTCCTTCCAGTCACTCAGGTGAAAACCCTTGGATTGCTTAGATGGGTGCTAGCAGCGGAGGGGATGAGAAGTGGTCGGGTCCTGCACATGTCGTCAGGGGGGGCTCTAGTCCCAGGCATTCGGGTGCTGAGTTACTCGCTCTGCCAGCAACCAGGGTCCAGGGAGCTGGAGAGGTCCTGAAGCTCCCAGGACCTGGGTGTTCGGGTAGAGTCAAGAGTTATGAGACGTGGAGAGAATTAAGGATGACTCCAACATTTTTGCCTTATAACTGGTCAGCTTCTGCCCTCACTCCCCTGTACTCAGTTCTCAACATAGCAGCTAGAGAGATTATTTTAAAATGTAAGATCACTGGCCGGGCGCAATGGCTCACGCCTGTAATCCCAGCACTTTGGGAGGCCAAGATGGGCAGATCACCTGAAGTCTAGAGTTCGAGACCAGCCTGGCCAACATGGCAAAACCTCGTCTCAACTAAAAATACAGAAATTGGCTGGGTGTGGTGGCGCGCGCCTGTAGTCCCAGCTACTGGGGAGGCTGAGGCGGAAGAATCACTTGAACCCAGTAGGTAGAGGTTGCAGTGAGCTGAGATCATGCCACTGCACTCCAGCCTGGGTGACAGAGCGAGACTCCATCTCGGGGGAGTGGAAATAATGTAAGGTTACTGCTGCCCAAAACCCTGCCCTGCATCTGAATGTCACTAGAGCAAAAGCTGAAGTCTGAGAGTGGCCAATCTGACATACCTGATCTGTCCCTCTCCTTGTCCCCAGCCCATTTACTTCCCTGACCTTACCTTCTATTCACTTGCCCAGCTCCAGGCTTGAGTCCTCCTCAAACAAGCCAGCCAGACTCTTGCTTTGTTTCACCCTTTGTTTCCTCTGCCTAGAGGAAAGCACTTTCACCCAACCCCATAATATCCGCATGGCCAATCCTCTCACTCCGGGCAAGCCTTTGCTCACATGCTGTCGGTGACCACCCTTTTAAAAATTGCCACCACCCACACCCACACTCCTGATCCCCTTTACCCAGCTCTCCTTGTTCTTTTCCTGTAGCACTCATTAATTCTGGAATGCTATCTAATTTACTCATTTATCCCATTTATTGTGTAGTGTCTGTCTCCCTCCTCTAGAATGTATGCCCTATGAGGACAGGGAATTGGTCCGTTTTGTTTATAGATGTATCCCAACCACCTAGAACAGTTCCTGGCTTATGCTACGTGCTCAGTAAGTATTTGCTGGTGAATGACACAGGCTCAGGGCTTGGCTGAGTATGCGCCAAGGCAATGGACAGAGACTGGAAATTATAAAGCCATTAGGATGAAGCAGGTGCCTGGGGGTGGATCAGCTGCAGGTCCTGGACAGCAGGGAGATTATTTACATAGGAGACAGTGGAGGCGGGCATCCCTCTCACTCACCTCCCTAAAAGCATCCCTGTTGCTTCCGATTTCAGATGGGCTTCTTTGTATCACTTTCTCAGCTTCTCTGCCTTTTGACCACAGTTTTCAGCTGTTTGCCTTGTGTTCTATCATAGCCCTGCCTCAGCCCTTTCCCTGCTCTGGAGCTCATTTCAAATTAGATCTACCAAATGTTGAAACCAAAGAAGATGTCACTTATATTTTTAGTTTGGAACCAAAATTGTGCTTTGAGGACTTCTTCATCCCTGAGCTTCTCACTAAACAAATACTACTACGAATCAAATTCCTTGATTGCCCTCCCCTCTCCGCCAAGCACAAGAGTGGCTACTTGGAGCTGTGAATTTAAAGAAAGGGCCCAGGAGCAGGCCAGTCGGGTACATTACGAAGGATGGCACAGCCTGGAGTATCCCAGCATCCTCTCCAGGGCTTGCTCAGAACACTCTTCCCATGCCCAGGAGCCAAGGCCCCAGTCTGAGAATGGTGAGTTCAAATAAAAGCACTAAACCAGGAGGAAAGGGGTCCGACCAATCTACAGGGTGTCCATTCTCCCCAGCCTCCTTCCCACATCAGCAGCAAAGGGTCCTTTCAGGAAGAGGCAGCAGTCTCTTCTTTCGCAAAGAGACAGGAGGATGACAAGATGAAGTTTAAGGGCCCATTCTCTGTAGGAGTTTGCTTTGCCTGGGAGGTGAGAGGAGTTAACTGATGACAGAAAGGTTAAACTGCTGAGAAGACCAAAAAAAAAAAAAAAAAACAGAAAAATAGGCAGGTCCAGGTTCCTCTACTGACCACACACATCCTTGATCAGCCCGCTTACCTTGGCAAAGGAGCCATTTCACTAACCCAGCCAGTGGCCCTGGGTGACTCATGCCCTCTGGAGCAAACCTGGGCCCCTGCCTGGAGCTCCCCAGTCCCTCAGAACACTCCCCTCCAGCTGCTGTCATCCATCAGCAAACAGGGAAGAGGAGTGCTCAGGCCCTGTGCTTGATAAGGGAAGAAGTTATGGGTAGGTAGTGTAAGGGTTAAACAAAGAGAACTTGACTGGATGGCAGGACTCCCATGTCAGGACTCTCCACCAGAATCAGCGTGCTGGAAGGCAGGCTCTACCCAGGGAGAAGGAGACCACAGCCGCCGCCCTGCTGCCTCCACCTCCCCACACAGGACCCACGTGAATGACCAAGGGCTGTGGGTACTCTTTTCCCACACAAGACACAGTCAACACGTTCCCAGGCCCACACAGACTCCCCACACAGCCCTGGGACCCAAACATTGCCAGACAAAGGACCGGGGAGAGTCCCTCGTTCCCCGCTTCCAGTCACTGCTCCCCTCCACTTTCCCCTATCAGCCCAGTGGTTTGCATTAGACCTGGAAGGCAATCTCTCCCACCTCTTCATGCCATTCCTGCTAATTCCCAGGCCAACCTTTACCCAATTCCAGAGAGGCTTGAGGAAAGCTGCTCACCTCCTAATCTCTCTGCCATGTGAGGAGCTAAGCTGGTTACCAGGTTCCAGACCCAGAGTCCCAATGCCAGATTAGTCCCCAAGCCTCCAGCTTTCACCCTGGGCCAGCTCCGTCTCTCCTGATTCTCCAAGGGGAGGGTACTCAGGCCTAAATTCCTAAACAAGCATGTGGAGCATTCGGCACTAGGTAAAAAGTGGGTAGAACTTCCCTCTTCCCTCACAGTGCAAACTGAGCAAAGTCCTATGATTTCAGGCCACTGGCCAGAAATTCCTAGGAAGAAGGGACACATCAGCCCATTTTCATCCCTCTGGAAACATACAAGTTAACCTCCAACCCAGGGACAATCCCCAGTTGCCACAGACCTGGGAACCAGACTCCATGGGCCCAGGGCATCTCTCGTGTTCTCCCCCAGTTCCCACACCTCCCCTCTGTATTGAATGCTTTCTCTAAAATCATTGTGAGACTCAAGCTGGATGTGTTCGGCAGCTCTTACTCACCTGCAAAAGGATAGATGTTGCTTTAAAGGACCTCAAATCCTGTAGCCCATGAATTTATCACTCCTCTCATCATTTTCCCTGGTGACCTACCTCTGTATTCCACATTCCTCCAGGCCCGGCTGCAGTCTCACTACAAAATCAGACCTGGGAGCCCCAATCCTACAAGCTTTACTCATAAGCAAGGAGATATTCCTAACCCACTGGTCACCCAGAACCCTCCAGTACTTGGGAAATCACTCTGGGGCTTCCCACAGAGATACAAAATTCCCTGAATGTGGGTCAGTGGTTGCAAAATTTCTGTCACTGCTGTGGGGATAGCAGAGTTACCCCAGGGGGCTGAAAGAGAGGGGAATGAGAAGCCAATGATGATACAGTAAAGAGCTGGAGGTCATGCTCCCCCTACAACATGCACACATTTGTGCTGCAAAATTTTTAAAAAGAGAGCCTATACTAGAAGGGGTTGGGTAATGGATGGCTTAGGGAACCTCACCGTGCCAGCAGAGTAGGAAAAAGACACAAGGCCAAGGCTGGGGAATCTTAAGACCATAGAACAGTTTGGTATCAACATCATCATCAACAAAGCTACTATTTATTAAGTTCTTTACACACATTGTCTCTAATCCTTACAATGACCTTGAAAGGCAGGCATTATTATCTCAATTTGCAGGAGCGGCAATTGATGCTCTGAAAGCTTAAGTAACTTGTCCAAGATCACAGAGTGTAAGTAGCAGAGCCAGAATCCAAACTCCCATCCACCTGGTTCCAGCTTGTGCTCATATTTCTACGACGCCACATTATAATAGAAAGAGCCCTGGGATAGTCAGGTAACCTTTCTAGGTCTTAGTCTCTTACAGAGTGTCCTTAATGACCTCTAAGCGTCCTCCTACCTCCAGAATTCTATACATCTATGGGACTCCCCAGAAGGGCCGTAAGTGCAGGAGATAGAAGTATCCTCCTTCCAGGAGTGGGTGGGGTGGCACAAGGGCTCTCACCTCCCCCATTTTTGTAGCAGAGATAGGGAAACCTCCAGACGTTGCCTAAGCCAATGATCTCCCCAGCCACTGACAGCACAAACTCCATCTTGTTGTTCCAGTGCCCCCGCTCCAGGGTGCCATCTTCCTCCTTCTTTTCCATGACTGGATACACTGGTTTTGTCTCTCCATTACTGGTTGTGCCTGAGACCCTGCTATCCATCCCACCTGGAAAACAAGTGGGATGCTCTGTTACTGTTGGGAACCCCAGAAGGAAACCCCTCCTCCTCCTGCTTTTACCAACAAATCCATAAGGGAATGAATGCACTGGAAGAGGTGAATTTCTATTCCCTTCCCTGTAGACCATGTCCTCCTTAGCAGTTCTCATTGGTAGAAGCTGGGTGACAGCTACTGAAAATATATATTCCTTTCCTGTTTCAGGAAGAAAGTGTTGGTACTGATGGACAGCCTTTGCTTCCACTATAAAGCCCTCTTGGGTTGAGGATTGTAGACATGGAGGAGTTCACGGACCGCTGTGCTGTCTAAATTCTCCCTGCCGCCCTACAGTCAGCCTCATCGGGATTAGCATGTGCTTCAGTCTCTTTACTCTGTATGCTGGGACACGTTGAAAGGATGGGATTTTACATGTCCTCAAAGCCACCAATTTCCCTTGCAGGAATTTTCGCTAAGGAAATAATTGTGATTGTGAGTGAAAGGTGTAGCATTAGGATATTTATTGTTCATAACAGTGAAAAATCAGAAAGTACATAAATTGTCAAAAATGGTAGATATGTTGATAAATTATGGCACATTCATATAATGGACTACTATATATAATCATTAAAACCTGTGTTACAGAAACAAGTATATTGGCACAAAAGGATGCTCACAATTTATAGTAAAAAACAGTACATACAATATGATCATGCTTGACAAATATTTTATAAAGTATTTATAGGCGTTGAAAGATTAGGATGGCCACCAAAATGTTTTTCTTTCAGCAGTTGGGTTATAGGAACATTTCCTTATCTATATTTTCTACAATTACATCAAAAAATGTGTTTTACTTTTGTAATATAAAAATAAAAGCCAGTTTAAAAAAAATCCTGTCAAAGGATTGGGAGAGGTTGAGTGGGACCAGGAATTGTGAATAAGATGAGGTGGTCTAAGTACTCCTTCTATGTCTCTCTGAAATCAGCTTAAGGGAGAGATTTACTACGCGCTCTTTTTCTTTTTTGGTGATGACAAATTAGGAGTCTGTGACAGTAGAGAAGATGACATAAATAAAAAGCCACAGTTTTAACCATTCACTGTCAGAAATGGCCCATTCCAGACCACTGTTGGGATTGAGGATGACTGGATGTGGCCCACATTTAGTTAGCAACTACTATAGACTAGGCACTTCACATACATGCTTTTCATTTAATTCTCACAACAACCCTGAGATGTAAGCATTATTACCCCCACTTTATAAATAAGGAAGTTGCAGCTCAGAGAGGTTAAATAATGTGACTGCTGCTGCCATGTAGCTACTAACTTGCACAGCCAGGACTTAAACCCACTCTGCCCCTGCTCTTTCAGTTCCATCCCTTTGATTACATTGGTTGCCTAGGTTCACTGGCGCGTCTACTAAAAGCATCTTCTAATGACTCTGCCTTGATTTTGCAGAGTGGCCTCTTTTCTGGAGAAGGAGGCAGATGGACTTTTTTCTAAGCCTCAAGCAAAGTTCATGTTAACAGACTTTCTCAGCAGTAACCTCTTCTGGCCACAGACTCTCCTTTGGCTCTGACCCAGAAAATTAGAAAGTCAGCGAACAGGCCAGGCGCGATGGCTCACGCCTGTAATCCCAGCACTTGGGAGGCTGAGGCGGGTGGATCACCTGAGGTCAGGAGTTTGAGACCAGCCTGGCCAACATGGTGACACCCCGTCTCTACGAAAAGTACAAAAATTAGCCGGGCATGGTGGCAGGCACCTGTAATCCTAGCTACTTAGGAGGCTGAGGCAGGAGAATCACTTGAAACCAGGAGGCGGAGGTTGCAGTGAGCTGAGATCACGCCACTGCACTCCAGCCTGGGCAACAAAGCGAGACTCCGTCTCAAAAAAAAAAAAAAAAAAAAAAAAGTCAGGGAACAGCAGGCATCTATGTTTATCTGATA
Source organism: Pongo abelii (assembly GCF_028885655.2). Taxonomy (NCBI): domain Eukaryota; kingdom Metazoa; phylum Chordata; class Mammalia; order Primates; family Hominidae; genus Pongo; species Pongo abelii. The sequence goes on from NC_071995.2 coordinate 290,605, forward strand.
AATTAAGGAATGAGCTCCTTTCTACAAAGGAGAAACTCAAGTAACTGGTCCCAAGAGGGCTCCTCAGTCCTTTTGGGAAGGTTGTCTAAGGTACTGACTGTGCTGGCCTCCCCTCCCTTTATCAGCTGATGGATCTCTCCCAGTGATGGAAAGCCTTCCCTTCTCCACCCTCCCAGACCCTAGGAGAAACATTAGCCCTTTCCTGGCTCCCTTAGCCTCATTAGAGCTGCTTCTCAGAGGTAGCATGTTGTGTCTGAAAGGCCATGAGCTATAGAGTCAGATGAGGCCAAGTTCATACATTAGTTTTTTCTCATACCAATGTCTGACTTCAGAGAAGTTAATGAATGACTCTGAGCCTTAGTTTGTTCATCTGTAAAAGTGGGGATGATAGATAGGATATACTTAGCTATAAGAATTAAATGAGGAAATATACATATGTATACACACTTAATAGAATAACAGGTACTCAAATTTTTGTTTTCTTTCAGTCCTGTCAAAGAGTTGATCATTGTTCTCTTTTCTCAGAGAAGAAAGACTTTGTTTTCTTGGAGTTAAATCCAGTTGTCTTTCCTCTCAATCTAGGGCTCTCTCTTTCCAAATCACATTGTCACTTAAGTCAACAGCCACCCAAGTTTCAGAAAGTCAAGAGAATAGCATATAATCTTTGCATTTGCACACATACATGTCAGAAGCATATTTTCTAGGCGAGGGTAAGAAAAAAGTCCTTTGGTTTTAAGTCCCATGGATCCCACCAACCTGCAGTCTGAGACGCAGAAATAGAAAAAAAGAGAAGAAAACATTTCGAACCTTAGTGAAGCTGCTGCCAGAGGTCCAGTCAGGGGAGAAGAATTATCTAAGGGGGAAGGAGAAGGTGCTGGCTATTTAAAGTGTGGTTCCAAAACGCCTCTGTGGCACTTGAAATTCTAAACTTGGCCCAGCCCACATTCCACCCTTGTGCCTCCCCCTCCCCTTTTCTCCCCTCCCCTCGGCCACTGGACAACCCACACATGAGTGATTTCACAGTCTGGGGAGTGTGCACGCCCTGGCAGGTCGGGCCAGTTGCTGGTAAGCTTAAGAAGCGTGGTCTCCTCCCCGGAGCTCCTGTGTGCTTCCCACCTGGTGAGCTCAGGGTCTCTCTGGAGGGATCCTGCCTCCCACCCCTGTCTCCAACACAAGTGCTCCTGTAAATCCATCAAGAACAGGTATTCCTTTGGTCAGGTGCTGTGTAGATTAATTTAAAAATACATTTATCTTACCGTTTCACAGCTTGCAATGTGGAATGGACGATGATTTAGAACAAAGATACACAGATGCAGAATTCTGAGATGTCAGAAAAACTTCCCAAACATACACAGACATTTATACACATATAGAAAAAGTCCGAAAAAATCTTCGCTAAACGGTTAATAGTAGTTACATTTGTAGAGTGGAACTCAGATCAGGAGATGGCAGTAACGGAGATTTTTTCCCCACTTTTTCAATATTGTTTGGATTTTTTAATATGCTAGAATTTTAAAATATTTTTTAAATCAATAGAGAAAAGGAAGTGCCAAAGTTTAAAATAAAGCGAAGCCCTAAAGCTGTTATAAGTGAAGGAGCAGGCGGTGAGCACGAGGCCGAGGTCATCCAGGGAGCTTCGTTTCTCTGCAGGAACAGCCTACAGAGGCGGCTGTGAGAGTAGTTCCTTCAGCCTGGAGTCTAGGACAGGGCAGAGTCCCACCTCAGCCATGTGCTGAAGCACAGTACATGTAGTGGAAACCTGCTCAGACTTTGACACCGGAGAGTGTGGGGTCTGAGTCCTACATACGTCACTGTCCAGCTTGAGATTTCAGGAGATGATGACTAACTGTAAATGGCAGCTGTTATTCATCCTTAAGGGATTATTCACAGTGAGCAGTGAGCCCGGAAGTCTTCTTGAAGGAGACAGGACTGAGAGACCCCTGAGCTAAGCTGGGCTCTGGCTCATGAGAATGAGTTAGGTAGGGGATGGGGCAATGAGTGAGTGAGGTGATAGAGACATCTTGCGATGACAGAGAGGTGTGGAAAGAAAGACGGATCGAAGGGTCTAAGGTAGTTTCCGTTTCCTTGATCCCTCATCTAACTCAAGGGCATGGGGTAGGGGCAGGGAAACACTGCATGGTAATACCTGGAGAGCTTCCCAGAAGCTTCTTGGAAATTATTATTCTTATGTTTCAGCTGCCCCTGTTCCTCTCCCCTTTCAAGCTTTCATCTGTTAGATTGAGCTCTGTAAAGCAATAAACCAAAAGCGTCCTGAGACAGCCTACAAACTCATGTAAAAAAAGACCATCTTCAAAGCAGTGTTATTGACTTCCATTTTTACTTATCATTGAGTGGTACTTACTAATGGCCTACTATGCATTATAAACTTTGGCATTTATAATCTAAAATTACCAGATAACTGTTGTTTTCTCAGATACCATTCAGCCTTTGGCAATGTTGCACAGCCCCTTCTGTGTCCTCACATATGCAAACGGTTGCAATTTCCAGTTTCCAGGAAAGACCGTCAGTGATAAGGACATCATCAGGCTTATCCTGAGTTGGTTGTGAGTTGCTGCTCTTGTATTAAGGAATGTTGGCTTTACTTACCAACTCTTTTGTTTTTACATAACTGCTGCCATGTTACATGTTGACTCTTATTTTATTCCTCTCCAAATCTTTGTTATCCCCAATTTCTTTTTCCTCTATAAAGTGGGAATGGCTATGGTAGGTTTTTTGTCCTGCTTAGGTTGACAAAAGTTAAAGAAAAAAAAAAAAAGCTTGAGAACCACTGGTAGATAAATGTTGGTGACAGTCCCTCACTTCTTGTCTGGGGTTCCACACAAAACAGGCATGACTAGCCTTGCATCTACCTCACGTTGCCATCATCCTTTGGTCTGCTGGGTGCAAAGTCAAGAAACCTGAAAACAGGTAACACCAGAATCCGTATTCAGGAATTCTTACTCAAGAGGCTGCATGTTTTAAGACTCACTAGAGATTGTCACTGAGGATAACTGAAGGCTGTGCTTCCCACAACAGGATTGTATAAAACAAAGTGAACCACGCAAAAAGCAGGCCTAGGAGGTCCTGGTTTGTACCAAGTTCATCCCAGGTATGTTTAAATGACAGTACGCCATGATACGCTCTCCCAAAAATTGTTTGACTACTAGGAGTGGAATAAGAACAAATAAAATTTTTTTCTAGTTTGACATTTCACAGAAACAAATTTTAAAAGCAGCATGATTTGTTTCAAGAAAGAACATTTCTGAGTAACATCAAGGTGGCAAAGGAAGTGGTGGGTTCTCCTCTGGAGACCTTTAAATTAAGAGATATAGTTCTGTTTAACCACAGGAGTCAGAAACCTGTTGACTTTTTGGATCCCTTTTCAAATATCACACTGAAAGAAAATAAAAGAGCAAGTAGAACAGACTAAACAACAAATTATGGCTTTTGCTATAACTGAAATAATTTGAACAACAAAATGAATGATAGTATTGGATTGTAGCCCAAAGAACAAAGTTCACTAATAAGTTCATGCTGATACAAATAACCAACAAGTTAATAAGTGGGACAAAAGGACCAGTCTTCCTTACAGTTGAATTCCAATTAATACATATAGAAGGATGCCGAACATGGTGGCATGCACCTGTAATCTCAGTTACTCAGGGAGGCTGAGGTGGGAGAATTACTTAAGCTCAGGAGTTTGAGGCAACACAGCAAGACCCCATCTCAAAGAAAAAGAAGTCTTAATAAATGTAGAAGGAAAGAAAAATAGAAAATCACCATTAGACAAACACCACTATAATAATTGTTGCAGACAAGATCTACCAATGAATGCTAAAATTAGTGGGTGAAAGTTCCAGAAGGAACAGAATTTTTACAATTCCAAAGTGTCTCCCCCAAGATATTTATTAACTACAAAGGGAAAAATAGTAATTTTGAAGTAGATAAGCCAGGCAGAAACCACCTTAACCAAATGACCAAGGTCAACATCACCAGTAATAAGACAGTAATAAGACATCAATATCTCTCTATATCATGAACCACGGATATGATGTACTAAGAGCAACACAACATTTCTGTGGTATTCTTGCCAAAAATGCGGTTCAATCACAAGAAACATAAGACAAACCCAAAGTGAGGGGCATTTGACAAAATTACCGATCACTACTCTTCAAAAGTGTCACGAATGACAAGACAGACAAGACAAGAAAGACTGAGCAAGTGTTTCAGGCTGCAGGAGACTAAGGGAAAATCACAACTAAATGCAATGTGGGGTCCTGAATGGGATCCTAGATAGGATCCTGGAATAGAAAAGGACATGAATGTAAAAACTGGTGAAAGTTAAATAAGGTCTTTAGTTTAATAGTACTCTGCCAATGTTAATTTCCTCGTTCTAACAATTGTACTATGGTAGTGAAAGATGCTAACATTAGGGGAAGCTGAGTGAAAGATGGAAACTCTCTGTACTATTTTAGCAATTTTTCTGTAAGTCTAAAATCAGCTTAAAGTTTTTTTTTTGTTGTTGTTGTTGTTGTTTAAGATTTTTGTTTACACTCTATTACGGTCCAAGTACTTGACCCTGCTGTGAAAAGCTCTGGGATGTTACGTGCAGAAACCAGAGGTGTCACTGAAAACTGCGAAGCGTTTTCTGTTTGATCCCAGATGGGATAATTCACCTAAATTCTATAAACTCCAATTTGTTTTCTTGTTTCTTGTTTGTTTGTTTGTTTTGAGATGAGGGTCTCACTCTATTGCCCAAGCTGGAATGCAGTGGCACAATCATAGGTCACTGCAGCCTCAACCTCCCAGGCTCAAAGGATCCACCCAACCCAGTCTCCCCAGTAGCTGGGACTACAGGTTTGCACCATCATGCCCAGCTAATTGTTTTTTAATCTTTTATAGAGATAGGGTCTTGCTATGTTGCCCAGTCTGGTCTTAAACTCCTAGCCTCAAGCAATCCCGCCTCAGCCTCCCAAAGCACTGGGATTACAGGCGTAAGTCACCATGCCAGACCCAAGATCTGAAAGAAACAAGACTTATGACAAAGAATATTAAGAACGTCAACCATTACCATTAGTAACGTTTGTTGTGCATTTCAAATGTGCCAGGAATGGTGCTAAGTGCTATACAGGCACCATCTCATTTATCCTCAGAACAAACCTATGACACAAGAATTACTGACATGACCATTTTAAAGATAGGAAAATAAAGGCTTAGAGATAATTAAATTACTTGCTAGGCCACATAACTAGTAAATGGTAGACCCAGGATTTGAACTCAGGTTTGTAGAATTCTAAAGTTCATTATTTACTTATAGCTACCATGCTATCTATACTTTAAGTCTAGAGGGGGAGGAAAAAAGACAGGAAAAACACTAAAAAAGCACAACTCTAGTACTGTTTATTTTGGCTATTGCTGGCCTGTGGAATTAAACATAACTTTCTTATGAAAGAGGTGAATAATGAAAATGACAAGAAAAATGTTGCTTTCACTGAAAATCTCATCAGACCTGAAGAATACTTTAAAAATCTAATCAGAAGGCTCTCTTCCTACCCCAGTGTGTTCCACAGTTCTCTCCTACTACTCTGACCTCCCTATTAAGGAAAATCATACCTTTTGTCTTTAACTCTAGAAAAGTAATTGCAGTTATTTCCCAATTTTATCCCGTTTCCTCCAATCCCTGTTCCCCTGATTTCTTTTCTGACTCTCAGAGTACATAGAGTTTGCAACACTTATGTAACTAGTCTCAGTGGGAAGCCCTTGGCTGATGAACAGTTAGTGAGCAGGGGTTCTGAGTGAATGGAGACACCCTGACACTATGGAGCTGTGGTGAGGGATTAGGGCAGAGTGACATTTAAAAAGAGCAACTTCAATCGCTGGACAGTCTTTTATCCTAAACATTTTTAAACACTACTGCAGGGTGTTGTTTGTGATGAGAAAAATATATTGATGCACGGATCACGCAGCTGACTGATGTGGAATGCAAAGTGTGGCCGGAATCTCATCTCTCATGTCTCAGCCCAGAGAGAGAGAGGGGACCCAGAAGGGAAACATGATTGTTTTCCCATGACTGGGAAACATGACAGCTCTCATCTGTCCTGGTTTCCCTAAACAAGAAAAAACAGACACGGCCTACTCAAACTGTGCTGTGTCAATGCCCGTGAGCCAAAGACCACGAGGAACACACAAGTTGGGTTCATTACTCATGGCAACAAGGGAGAGTGCACACAATGTAAACTGTGAGGTGTCTCAGTCAGAGGGTGTCACTGAGGACTTGTTATTGGATGAATTTCTGTTAGGTGATTTTGAGGAGGCTTCAGGAAGCAGGGCTTTGCTTTGGATTGGATGCTGTGAGGAAGGATGAGTAATTTTATAATTGGGTTTCTTAATGCATTTTGTCTAGAAAGCAGGAGAATGAAGTGAAGTGAAAAGCTGTGATTGGTAAGGAAGGAGCAGTCACTTGTGTTAGCCGGCAAAAGATGTTCAATCATTTGTGTGGTTTGGACAATGTTTACGTTGTTGTCTTTATTCAGACATCATTACAGGGTGATCTTATTTGTGTCTGGATCTACCATGATCACAGAGTGGCCTTGCCTGACATTGACATGTGAGAACGAACCCCAGGGCAGCTCCTAGCAATACAAACCCTAATTGATAGTGTCCGTCCAATTTCCAGCTGTCAGGGGCTTCTTTTCTCTTTCTCAGCCATAACAGCCACATAAACTCGGAGGAGTGAACTGACGTACAGCAAGTGGTGACTGCAGTGGGAGGAAGGCACCTATACCTGTTCTCAAGGCCTTGGCCACGGGTTTTCACCCCCTCTTCCCTACATTCTCCTCCTTCACATTAAGCCCAATCCCAACTTTCCCTGCCCTTGTTATATCTTATCCATATTCCCTCCATTAAAAAATATTTTTTTCCTAGCATAGTTTGACATCATTGGGCAATTTTCCTCCCAATTATTCCATAAGATTAAAATTTTAAATTTTCTGAATCAGAAATCAATGCTGGCTACCCCGGGAAACATTAAATAAATTACTGATGTTTAACGCCCACTCCTAAAGAGAAGATTCTGATTTAATTGTTCTGAGGTGAAACTTGAACATTGAGATTTTTTAAAAAGCTCTCTGGATGTCTCTAATAGGCAGCTAAATTTGAAAAGCTCTGTAGCCTAATTGCTGCTGTTAGCTAATTTCTTAGTCTATCCTCAGGGAAGATGTACTACAGCTGGTCTTATATCTGAAACTCCTTTTCAAAGACACTCTCAGCCTTCTCTTCTCCAAGATAAATAATCTGAAAACCTTTTATCTTTCCTAAGAGTTCTTCCTTCTCATCCCCACCCACTGTTTTCATTGCTCTCCGTTGGAAGCTCTCCAGGTTCTGAACATCCCTGTCAAGTACTGGTGTCCAAAGCTCCCTCACGGCCCCTTTCCACTGCCTGCCTGCTGGCTGCTAGTGCTGCTTGCTTCCACAGCTCTGTAGTGTCAACTGAACCCTTGGTTTCCACCAATGGAGAAATTCAGCAAGAGAGAGAGATCTACCTACATGTCAGACTAACAGGCAGAAGAAGCCTAAAGGTCCTACAGCCTGACTGTTGGACCAGGGTGGACTTCCATAGAGTTCTGCTAGGTGGACAATGGAGAAGGAAAACGAAAGAAGGGGCATAAATGGAGAATGAGTTAGAGCAAAGTTCAGTGTGATGAAAAAAAATGTACCTGGGAAGCAGACCTCCAAAATTCTAGTCCTGGATATGACCCGAATCAGCCACATAATCTTCGGCAATCCATTTTGCCTTTCTAAGACTCTGTTTTTCATGCATAAAACAAGAGAGTAAGACTGGGTCATCCCCAGGCTTCACTTCAGCTCTGGGTCTTCCACAGCTGATCTCAGGCTTGGAAAGAAAGAGACTGCTGGTCTGATCATCCCTCTTGTAACTGCTCTGGCCGCAGTTATTTCTATCCAGCAACTCGAGTTATTCCAAGAGTTGTTACATTCCCAATTCCAACAGCCAATGACTATAGCCCAGACTAGCACCTCTAGTCTCTAAACCTCTTGAAGACAGTAGAGTGCCATCTGCCCCTTGAATATAGATAAAAGCCTAGGAGTGCTTAGCTCACTCGGCAGATACTTTAAACATTTCCTCAATCTCCAGGAATCAGATTTCCAAACAATAATGACCAGAATAATCGATATTCACTTTTCTTTTTTTTTTTTTTTTTTTTTTGAGACGAAGTTTCGCTCTTTGTTGCCCAGGCTGGAGTGCAGTGGCATGATCTTAGCTCACTGCAACGTCTGCCTCCCAGGTTCAAATGATTCTCCTGTCTCAGCTTCCCAAGTAGCTGGCATCACAGGCGCCCGCCACCACGCCCGACGAATTTTTGTATTTTGTACTAAATTTTGTACTAAATTTTGTATTTTTAGTAGAGGTTTCACCATGTTGGCCAGGCTGGTCTCGAACTCCTGACCTCGTGATCCACACACCTCGGCCTCCCAAAGTGTTGGGATTATAGGTGTGAGCCACCGCGCCTGGCTGATATTTACTTTTCATCAACAATCATACCTACCAAAACTTAGCACCACGTAAAGTCATCCAGATTAGCAGTCATGGCACGTACTAGGCACCTTCACATACATTCTCTCATTTAGTCTGTATTGACAAGCCAGAAAGACTGGCATTATCCCTATTTTATAGGTAAGAAATTGAGCTTCACAGAGAGGAAAATTAAACTGCCCAAGATTCCAAAGCTACAAAGTGACACACTTAGGATTTGGATGTCTGTCTGCCCCGGCTCCTTCTGCTCCACTCAAACAGATTTACCCTGCAGTTAATTCAACGTAAGCTTCGGGACCCCCTTGCATGGGTGCCTTCCAATCCCCTGTACCTAGTTTTGAATTCTTAATTTTTTGCCATTTTCTGTAAAGAGGACCCTCCGCAAACTGTCTAAGCTTCAAGACCTACAAAATCTAGATCCGCCCCTGAACTCAGCTTTCCATGTAAACAGAAACACTACCATCTTGTTTAGTAATTTCAGTGGGAGGGTATTTTTCAAACATGAATTCAAGAGGAATCCTTGCCGGCTTTCTGCTCTGGGAACCCATGCTGGTTCTTTGAAGAAATGGTAAGAGGATGGCTTTGCCTTGAGCCATGCGGCCATGGGTCCACTCACTATTCCGTCTTCCCGCGTACTCTGTGCCCATGGTTCTCTTCTCCCACACCGGGCTGTGGATTTCCCCTCTCCCTCACGACAGGCCTTCCTGAGTCTGGCTTTAGCCTGTAGCATGCCCTTCCATGCTGGTTTTCATAGATCACTTTATTCTGTACTCAGTCTTTGGTAATGACTCTGTTCTACCCCTCCTGCTGCTTCTTTTGGTTTGCACTTTGGACCGGAGCCTGCTGCTGCTTTGGGATTGAGCCTCAGCTGCTTTCTGTAGCCAAAAAAGCAGTGCTGTTGTTCACTTGGAGAGGAGTGACTTGAAAAGGGGGGAAGAAGGGGGATTGCTGTCTACTTCAATTTTTGTTAGGTAGGCTCTAATATCGAAATTCACATTTCATTCCAGCTTCTTCTATAACGTCTCATATTTACCCATCAAAATATTCTAACACTATTTATTATCTACTATTCCTTCCCTGTATCTTGACCTTAGTTATCAGATCTCTCTTTAGATTTTATATGTATACAATTTCCCTCTTTTGTCCCCTCTTTGCAAACCAGAGAGGGTGCAGATACAACTTTGGAAAAACACAGTTTAGCAAAGAAATAGCTTGGGAACTGAGGCTTTCAGGTGAACTCAGCACACCATTTCTTTCTCGCTGTGTCCTGTCCACTTGTCGTCTCCTAGAGCTTTAATACCTCCCACTGCAACCGTCTGACAAATGAGGAAAACCTTCGCTCAGTCACAATTTATCATACAATGGTAACTTACTTCATAATATTAGAAAAACCAGGATAGAACTAGGCAATTTATACATATTTCCAAAATACATTTTTTGTGCAGGCCATCTTTTAGAAATGTGTAGATACTATCCTAGTGGTAACAGAAGCATAGAAAAGTTGACATTAGGATACCTGAAAATCTTAGGGCTATGTAATTCTAAGACAGGACTTCAGATGTGTATGTATTAATCCACAGAACCTACAGCAGTTAGAATATTAAACATTTTCCAAACAAGAACTGCAAAACAAACACACAGAGCCAGCACGGATCCATGCCCTTGCCGAGTTGTAAATGAGTCTGAAGAGTCGCCTGTCAATAGTAGCGATGGCAATACCATTATCTTGGAAAGAAATCATTGTTTCCTAGATGACAAACTTGGGATGAGATACTTTAAAACTCTCAATTCTGCTTTCAGTTTCTTCTCTTGCCTCCTATGTTTCCATACCATGCACACCACCAATTTACAAAACCCCCAATGTATCCATCCCTAGGGACAAAACAGAAATTCTTGTGAGGCACAGGAAAGGACAAATTTCAATGATGAGGAAATCCTCACATTTCCATTTCTCGATGGAAATTACAGCAATTTTTGCTGACAGCTTCCAAAAGCACAGGCTGTAGAAGAAATATGTATAGAGAGGAAACAAATTCATAAAGATACTTAACCATACACACTGTGAATACTATAAATTTTAAAATTCAAGATCTGATTCCTTCAGACAGAATTGTAATTTGAAGACTAAAAGAATGCTTTGTATAGATATTAAAAGGGATATGAACCATATCTGAGGGTGCTCAGAGGAGAAATCAGTAGAGTTAAGGAACCCAGAACACAGTTGACAAGATTTGGAGATTTCTATTTTCCTAAGAAGTAAATTTGTTCTACTGAATGCAGGATATTGGCCAAAGGGCAGTTATAAATACTTCAAACTGCAGCAGTCTTATAAAATGTTAGCCCAAGTGTAAAAAGTTACACATTTCTTCTCATGAACATTAAAAAAGAAAGACATTACACTTACCTTTTTTGATCTAACTTGAATAGGAAAGTATGGATAGAGTGAATTTTATAGGTTAATGCAAAACTAACTGCGGTCTTTGCCACTGACCACAATTACTTTTGCACCAGCCTATATTAAGCCGAAGGAAGTTAGCTTATGCTCTCAGGCACTTCAGTCTTTGTATGATGCAGCACATTCTGTGTGAGTATAGCAGACAAACTCAGAGGTGGCCTCCCACAATCCCTGCCTCCCCTGGCGTTCACTTCCTTCTGTGATTGTCTCTTGGCATGGGCAGGACCTGGGACTTGCTTCTCACCAATAGAATAGGGCAATGGTGGCAGGATGTATGTGATTATACATACATGTTTACATTACATAAGATTGTAACCTAGTCTTGCTAGCTTTGAGAAAGCAAGTAGCCATGTTGGGAAAGCGCAGGGGCCAAGGAACTGAAGGTGACCTCTGGCCAGTGGCCAAACAAAATCTAAGGCCTTTATTCCAATGACCCAAAAGGAACTAAAGTCTGCCAACAACCACATGAGCTCAGAAGTAGATTCTTCCTCAAACTTCAGATATGACAGAGCCTTAAACACCACCGTTGACGACAGCCTTGTGAGACCCTGAAGCAGGGTACCAGCAAAGTTGTGCCCTGACTCCTGACACAGCAATTGTGAGGCAATAAAATGTGTGTTGCTTTAAGCTGCTAAGTCTCTGGTAATACTGTTATGCAGCAGTAGGTAACAAATACAGTAAATACTGAATGTATACACATTTGTAAAGCTGTGTTTGCACATCAGAGGTTTTGGAATGACTATATGCACACATGCACAGACATGCAAACCATTTAAGAAACTTAAGAAATGTAGTCAACAGAGCAATAAAGAAACTTGGCATTCTTCACACCAATCAATTCAAGATGTAACAAAGATTTAATATAAAGCATAAAAGTTTTAAGCAAAATCATGGAGGTATTTTTATTACCTTGTAGTGGGGAAGGTCATTCTACGCACATCGGGAAAATCAGGAATTATAAAATCAAAGGGATTAAGTTTACATCATAAAACTTAACTTTTGTAACAAAAAAACTATAAATAAGGTTAAAAGACTAATAACATGGTCAAAAATTTGCAACACAAGACAAAGAAATAATGTCCTCAATATACATAGCTCTTAAACATCATTAAGATTCAGTATAATGCAAAACTATACAGCCATTAAAAACAATACAAATCTATATCTATGCTCATGTACAAATGTTCTCAGGATTAAGTGAAAGAAGCAAGTTACAAAGCAGTACATAGAGTGTGATCTCATCTACGCAAAGGTGTACATAGTTGTATATAAGCATATGTAAATATGCACAGAGTTGTCTGAAAGTAAATCTTAACTGGTCATTTTGGGGTAGATTATTTTTTATTTATTTATTTTTTTTTTAAAGTGCATGCACTATTTTTTTTAAGAAAGAAATATATTTTCCAAAAAAAGTTTTAGAAATGTTTGTGTACCTATGAAGCAAAAGTCCATTTATTTGGCAGAGAAGTTAATCAGACAGCAAAACCTCTAGTGAAGAAACACCAATGTGAAAGATAAAGGAAAGTAACTTCAAGGATGGAATCAACACCAATACGTGCAATCATTACTGAAGACATCATCTCAGGGAGAATGCTCCTGAGATATCTTCCAGCACTATTCACTTATGAGCTAAAGGGGAAAAAAGCCAGACTGGAGATGTTTTAAAATAACTTGGGGACAGAATGGGAGGCCATTTTGAATATGATACTAAAATGTATAAAAGGAAAGAATGGTCTATTAAGTTCCATTATCAAATTAATGATCTTTGTCTTACTGGTGACAGATGCATTCACTGTATGGATGGGAGTCATAAATATGAAAATATGTAAAATATACTTATTATACATAATCTTTAAAAATCATTATTTCTCATAATGCATTTAGAACTATGGTTCAACTCTGGCTGCAGAAAAACAAAATCCTGATGTTTAGGTCTAGAAAAGGCAAATCTAGAGATACTCAGATTAATGGCCACCTAGAGCTGGGAGTAGAAATAGGGAGTGACTGAACAGACATGAAGTTTCTTTTTGGGTGATGGAAACATTCTGAAGTTGTATGATGTGTAAGGGTTGCAAAGTCTTTAAATTTACTAAAATCATATATTAAAATAAGTGGATTTTATGGTATATAGATTATACCTCCATAAAGCTGTTCAAAAAAACATTGATACTTGGGCTCCCTGTGAGATACTTGCAATTAGATTGGTCTAGGATGGGAGCAGCAGGTATGGTTTGTTTTTGAGGCAGAGTCTCCCTCTGTCACCTAGGCTGGAGTGCAGTGGCGCGATCTCGGCTCACTGCAACCTCCGCCTCTACCAGGTTCAATTGATTCTCATGCCTCAGACTCCCGAGTAGCTAGGATTACAGGCGTGTGCCACCACGCCCAGCTGAATTTTGGATTTTTAGTAGAGACGGGGTTTCGTCATGTTGGCCAGGCTGGTCTTGAACTCCTGACCTCAAGCAATCTGCCCACCTGGGAACACCTCCAACTGTACAAATGGAATTCTAACTATGTTCATTGTGAACTCTGTCTTGCTGGGGTGATTATAGACATGTATAGTTCTACCTTTCAGAATTGTAGGTTAAAAGCTAAAAGGATATTTTGAATATACATTTAAGATGGATATGAAGTAAGTTGGAATTGTCCAGATAAGCCCAAGGAGGAAAGTGAAGGGACTCAAAGTTATAGCACATAAGAAAAAAAAGATATTAAACCAGAGGAGTTAGGGATGAGAGGTGGAGAAGTAGAGATAATCGCTATCCTCAAATGTTGTAAGGCTGCCTAACAGAGATGCAACTGAACTAGTTTTTCATATTCTCAACCAGGATTGATGAGGCTACAGGAAGATAGATTTCAGGTCGTTGTAAGGAAGATCTTCACAATAATCCTGTTCTAGGCGTTGTGTCAGATCCTGGAGATATATTCTACAGTGACTATATTCTAGTGGTCCTCAAACTTTGTGTTCATCACAGTCACCTGCAGGGCTTGTTAAAACGCAGGTTGCTTGCCCCATTCCCAGAGTTTCTGTTTCAGGAAGTCTAGGGTAGGGCCTCATAATTTGCATTTCTAATGAATTCCCAGATGACGGTGATGCTGTCCATGCAGAAACCTCACTCTGAGGACCAGTGTCTAGTCTAAACGCTATTAGAGCTCCAAGAAAGGACATCTTATTCAGATTAGATGGAGAGGAGTAACCTGAAGGACTTCTCAGAGGAATTTGGGGATGAGTTGAATTTTGAAGAACGAGAAGGTAGTAAGGAGAAAAGGTAGATGAGGTTATGGCAGTCCAAACACAGAGAACATTAGGGGAGCAATAATGTACAGGAAGGAACAAAGGCATGAAACAGCATTCCTTCAGGTTATCTATTGCATGTTTACTCTATGCATTGTATTGTTCTAGTTGCTGTGTATGGAGAGATAAAGGAAACAAAACCTCTGCTCTCATGGAACTTTTACACAAATATGCCATATATGGCAAAGTCCCCTAATGGAATAGAACAGGCCATTGCAAGAGATAGCATTTAAGCTGACATCTTAAGAATGAGCGAGCTGAGACCGTTGAGAGATGCTGGCGAAAATCACCAGGAAACCACGAGCCTCCAGCCTAGCTGTCAACCACCCACCCACCAATACCCAAGAGGTAATGAAGAGAAAGCCCCTGTCTCAACCTAGGTCCAGAAGCACTATCAAGGTTCCCAAGACAACCTCAAAAGGGAAGGGAGCCCTCCAAGGGAGTTCCAGAAAAAAAAAAAAAAAAGCGTCTACAAAAAAGACCACTGCCTCAATAAAACCTGAGGAAGGGAGCAGGCCACACTATCCGGCCACTGCGACCAGCTGAAGGAGGAACTCAATCAAAATGAGACACAGGAGGACCCAAAGAGTGAGGAGCCTCTGCCATCACCAGCATCTCCCTGAGAAACAGTAATTTCAGGGCAAGACCAGAGACCTCTGAGCTATCTGAGAAGTCTCCAGAGGTCTAACTCCAGAAAACAGCCAACAGAGTCTAGAGTACATTTAACATCCCACAGGGTATGTCCACGGTGATGAAAATAAGACTAATACAATGGACTCTGGTGACTTGGGGGGAAGGGTGAAAAGGGGTGAGAGACAGAAGACTACACATTGAATGCAGTGTACACTTCTTAGGTAATGCGTGCACCAAAATCTCAGAAATCACCACTAAATGACTTACCCGTGTAACCAAACACGACGTCCCCCAAAAACCTATTGAAATAACATTTAATAGGTTAAAAAAAATACAAGTGGAAATGTTTAACAGTTGATTAAACAGCTCAGAAACAAACCATGGGCAAGTGATACTTTTATTCATTTGAATACAAGTAATTGGGAGTGGACTGGGGCACCCATGTTATATAGAGAAGAGCCCCCAATTACACCATTTCAAGGGGTAAACAGAAAAGGAGGCTGATTAAAGAGCAGCTAAAGAGAAGAAAAATTAGGAAACGGTAGTGGCCAAGAATCCAACGGAGGGGTTTTTAAAAGGAAGTGGACAACAATGTCACACTGAAGAGAGGTCAAATACAAATGACTTCTAGCAATATGGAGTTCACGGACTTCAGTAGGGGAACTTTCAGTGAAATGAGGGGAGAATCCAGATTACAACTGGCTGAGGAGTGACTGAAACCTAAATACAGAGAAGAGGTAAGGCTTGGCTACAAAGAAGAAAAAGACAACAGGAAACAGAGACAGGTTTAAGGGAAATATATAGTTGAGTGCTCCTATTTAATAGAGCTTGAAATTATATGCTAAATGAGAGATACTGAAGATAAAGGGCTGATTGATAGAACAAGGTCTCTAAGGAGTTACAATGGGATAGGGTTCACTGATTTGCTCATTCACCTATACTTTCATAGTGTTGACCAGAGGACAGACACCTCTTCTGGGACAGGTGATGATGATATAGATAACCAAGGAAGAAGCTTAGAAGCTCTCCTGTTAGCTTCAATTTACCCGTTACGAGGGTAGGCTTCTGCTGAGGCAGCAGAGGTGACAGGCTGAGTATTTGACAAGAGGTGAAAATCTGAAATACTCTTTAAGAACAGAAGAGGTTGTTGGACCGCCAGGGCTGCTAAACTGCTTCAAGAGCCTGCCTACTTGAGTCAATCTGTGGTGCTACCAACCAATGGTATATACTCAGGAGTATGCAGCAGCCCATGAAAGTGAAGAAGTCAGATGGCCAAACTGATCCACAGATAAGGTTCTGCAGAGCCAGAGTGACAGGCCACAGAGTCTATGCTAAATGGGGAAGCGGTAAAGCCAGAGTAAACTGACAGAGAGGGGGGAAAAAAAAAGGTTGGTTAAGGAATTGGAGGCTTCTTGAGGTCAAAGAGTAAGTATACTGAGAGGAAGAGATTAAAGGAAAATACATTAAAATCATAGAATAAATTAGACTGTACATTTCAGAAAATAAATTTCTGGTGAGTCCAAAGTGTGGCCTTAAAATTGGTTTGCTAAATGGAGTAAAAAATGACTAGTGGAGATGGAGGTCCAGCAATTGTTAAGGTCATCCATGACTAATGAAATTGCCCACAATGATGGCAGCACCGGGGAAAGAGATGCCCATCATCAAAGTCCCCTCCAAAAATGAAGAGGAGTAACCAAAGATGAGTGAGGAGGATAGATGGTGCAGCTCAACAGCAGAAGCCTCAAAATAGAAGAACAATGGTGTAGCAATGGCAATCAAGAATACAGGGGCATCACACCCCGTAATCCATCCATTTACTAGCAGTAAAGTGAGAAAATGAACACTCTCCACTTGAAATAGTCCTAAGGTAATGGCTGAGGGAGAGTCAATTTCCAGTTAATGAAAAAGCAGAAAAGCACATTTACAAAGGAATAGGGAATGAAAATCTCCATAATGCGAAGAACTGGCAAGGACAACAGCAATGGTAAAATGAATTGAGGAAAGTAGGTAACAATTTGAGGCCTGATGACTGGATGGGCTTCTATTTCAGATGGCAGCAATGCATTATAGGGATAAGAAGCAAAGTGAATCAAACCAGTCTCTCAATGTTTCAACTGAACTCTGGAATGAGATGTTTCTATGACAAAACAAGTCCTGGGAAGTGACCAAGACGAGATGAGCTTGAATTGTTATTCAAGGTTCCAAAGAGACCATGAGTGATATGCTGTTTTGTGTCTCAATGAAGTTTAGCCCCAATTAGAGAGGATGGTAGGGCTAGGTCAGAAAGACTAAAGCTGCCAGTGCCCAGGTGGCCTACTGGTCTCAACAGAGCAGCATAATTTGCAGAGGGAAGGGGCCCATAGATGACTGAACGGCTAGGCTAGGTTTGTCAAAATGTGTCTAACACTCTCACCTTACCTCCATGGAGTCCAGCACTGAATGGAACAGAGAGCTGCAGATATGCTAGCCCCAGGGCATAAGTGAAAGTGCTTGAAAATGCTGCAAAATTCAGACCCCAGCAGAGGGAAGTCTATAGGCAAGTTCCAATACATGTTAGTGACCAATACTTAGATTTTTCTAAGAGAGAGTCAGTACAGACACTGTATGTTCTGTCCTCAGGAGGCTGAATCCATTTTTCTCTCATTAAATGAGGATTTGGACTATACAGCCTCTATTATCGTCTTTAAATTCTATAACCTTTTTAGGAAGAAACATCCTTAGAAATCATCTATGTCTTACACCCTGTCAAGGGGAGGGTTATAACTTAAGTTTCTTTGTAACTAACTTGCATATGGTAGGAAACCAAGGTCCACAATAGATAAGCAACTAACGTAAGGGGCCAAACATAGAGCTAAAACCCAGATTATTTCAATCCAGTGTTCTTTACATGATGTAATTCTAAGGTTCTCATCTGGGCTCCTGCAAACCTTTTTTGAAACTAAAGGAAATTCTGATTTCATCCTACGTCCCTGACAACTTCAAAAGGGCTCCTCAATATAAGCTGGGACCACCGAGCCATTTCTAAAGCTTCTTCTTGTGGTGCCTTTTTCCCCCCCACTGACAAGATACACAACCTAGCTCCAGAGATAAAGGCTAGGGAAAAGCTTTGCCTAATAAAGAAATTTCATGGAACTTTAAGGAAATACTAAATCAAGTCTTTCTTCCTACCAAAGTAGAAATACACTTTAAAGAACATACAAGTGAGAAGGGGTGAAGAGAGTGAAGTTCCAAAATCACTCTAGTTTATTCACATAATATAGTATTTGATTCCATTCTTTTGTACTGTTCCCTACTTTTATAATGTGTAAAATGTTTCACCATGTTCCAATTAATGGTTGAGCTTTAAATGAAAATATTCTGGATCTTCCATTTATTGGTATCAACCACACAATAGCAAGACCCCCAAGAAATACCTGATCTAAACTGGAAGGGTCCAACACAATTTTTTTTTTAAATGGACTTGCCACCTTAAGAAATTTCAAGTGTATCTTTTTGTTGGCAAGAAAATTATTTCCCAAGAGGTAATCAGATTTCCCTCCCTGCCCCTGCTCTTTCAACCAACCCTCCTCCTAACATACACATACAGAGTTACACATTTCATGAAACTTGAGGCCAAGTCCACTGCAAGCAGAGTCTTAACATTTTCAGAAATGATCTGTCCTTCATATCTGCATAAGCTGGGATCCTTGGCAATGGGGAAAAGGTGCCATTTGCTTCTCTGAAGTAACTTGGGGTCTGAATTGGTTGTGAGCTTTAAGAAGCCAAAGAGAAAGGGAAAGCATTTCCTTTTTTTCCCTATTAATGGTTTGTTGCAAAGGGATAAACTTCTTAAGAACCAAAAGTGAGGAAATGTGTCGGTCATCACTGGATTCTTGCTGGAAACAGAAGGCAGGTGAAATCTTCAGGAATCACTTCACACTCCAAAAACACTATTCTCAGCAATGATAACAGGCTAATCATACCACTGATCAAATTATTTTGGCTCAGTTCTTTATTTTATAGTTAGCAAATGAAATTAGAAACTGCTTTGGCACAGGTTAAAGGTGGCTCCCATATACTCACTGGTTTTCCTCAGGATTATCAATACTCATTATCAAAATGTACTTTTACTTGGTTACCATTTAAAGTTGCCACCAATGTAAATGACAGGGGTTAGGGGTGGGTATGGGTGTGGGGAACCTGAGCATACACACAATTTTTTAAATCTTTTAGATGTAATGCAATTAACCATATCTAATATTCTTTTAGAAAACACAAGAAACACAAAACATGCTCAAAGATCAAGAAATCAAGTTATACTTTTCATAAGGCACCACCAATTACCCTGATAAATTGTAAATAAATATGTAAGGGAATAATCAATAGGGAGTCTTGGGGTTTTACAAGACATTCCTGTTTAGACTACTGGGAGTACTGCAAAGGAAAAACAGCAAGATACAGCTTTCATAACCATCATTTCCTTGCCCAGTGCACATCATTTGTTGCATAGTGGTGACTGGATATGATCCAGGCCAAGACAAGACCAAAATTCAAAAAATACATTAACATCCATTCTTCCTCATACTACAGTATGAGATACCACTTGGGACATTCATATCCAAAGAAGTAATGCTATGACTTTAAAAAAAAAAAAAGAGGAATTTCAAAAGGAGTACTTAAGGACCTGCTGTAAAAGCAACCTTCTACACACATATGAAGCTAATTCACATGTGAAACTTTATTAAATCTGGTTATATGTGGGACTTCAACAGCTCAATTTTTCCAAAATTTACGTTTCAAATCCCACTCCAAACTGTCACTTTCTCCCTTAAAAAGTGGATAAACCCATCCTTTGAAAGACAGGCTTTCTCAGTTTTTCTTTTCATCCTCCTACTGTAAGTACTGGCTGATATTCACACACATGTACTACAGAATTAAAATACTGACAAGCAAGCAGTTTCTTGACGTGCACGAATTGCATCCAGAATCCAAAAATTAAGAAACACAAAAAGACATTTTTTGGACATCTGCTAAAGACAAAAGTAGAGAAGAACAGAAGTAAAGCACAGGTAAAATCATGCTAATCTTACAGGTCAGCCTTTGCTTTTTTCAAAAAAAAAAAAAAAAAAAAAAAAGAGAGAGAGAGACAGAGACATGGGGTCTCGCTGTTGACCAGGCACAACTCAAACTCCTAGGTTGAAGCGATCTTCCCACTTCAGCCTCCTGACTACAGGTGCACTCCACTGCACCTGGCTGCCATGCTTTTTATTATTAAAGTACATTATGGGCAATCACAGGTTTAATGTTTGCCTTTTCAATTATTCAAGGTATGACATGCAATAATTTATAATTTTACTGAGGCACAAATTTGAATCATGCAGGCAAAGCTGGTGTGCAGCAGCTTAGTGAGAAAGTCATGCATCTACACACATCAACATGGCTTTGCTGCAGTGCCCATCAGGAAGCAAAATAAACATCTGTGGAAGGAAAATCTCCTGTTTTCTCCCCCAGCTAGAAAGCTAACTACTAGTGCTGTATTTGTACTTTTAAACTTGGGGATCTGCATAGTTCTAATGACTTAGCTTTTAAGAATACCAAAGGCCTACCATTTTTCCATTTTTCTTTCTATAACCTTTGCCAAGGTTAAAATACTAATGATGAAGAATTGCAACTTCAGTTGCAGTTTAGAGGAGATAAGGGTAGAAAGACATTTTAAATCATGTCTTAATACAAAATATTACAATACAGAAGAAGGGAACAAGTAAATAATTTTCTCCAAGTGAAAATAATGCTTTGTATTAGAACACCAACATTTCTTTAAATAGATGAATCTTGTTTCATTAATTCCAAACCACAGATTTGCGTATTTTTTGTTTTGCCATTAATTTCTCCCTTCTGTTCTTCTCATCCTTGGTCTAAACCTGTGGTCAAGTCATACCAAATCCTCCATGACTTTCAAGTAAATACAGAAAATCCCACAGTATCAATGAAAAGACATATTTAAGTTTCAAAACGTCAGAAGGTGACAGGAAGCTATTCATACTTTCTCAGCATCCTCATGACTCTCCACTGATAGTGGAATAGTTAATGGATGATTAGGAAGGAAAAATAAAAATTTTAAATGTATTTCAGGCATCTGTCACTTAAAATTACATTCAAGTTTTAACCCACAAATATCTGAAGACTTTTACAAAGAAGATCAAAAGGCAAAAAATATTGTGCTTTCTTGTATAACATCAACCAGAGGAAATTCTTAATTGATAATCGTTAGTTTGGCAAAAGGAAAACTTATGAAATCGGTTAATTAGTTACCTTGCAATATCCACTGAAATCTTCGATCATACACAAACTTACTTCAGATGAGACCTCAAGACATATGCACAGCAACACTAACAAACCTCTGAACAAGTCAAAACACTCAAAATGTTATACAGTATTAAGGAAAGAATGAATAAAAAGTAGGTAGTATGAACTACAGAGAAAACATTTACAGAAATTGGATTTTATAAGAAAACATCTTTTTTTTTTGTAAGATTCCTTTTGAGTTAAATCTCATACCCACTCAAACTGTAACTGGACAGTACATTTCACTTCTAGTTACTAGAAGACAGTTCTTTAAAAGAGACTGGGGCAAAAAGGGAAGAGGAGACTATAAGCTGTTGCTAGGTCCACCCCAATCCCCCCTTTAAAAGGAAAACTGATGAATTTAAGTCAAACCACAGATTTTTTTTAAACCAAAATAAAGACACCAGACAGTGATGACAAAACACTATTTTTAGTCATTTTTTTTTTTTGTCCTTGAAAAAAAAATTAGTCCCCTTCTAGTAAGAGTTTACATACAGCTTACCTAATACCTTAAGAAGAACAGAGAACACAACAGGAGGGAAGAGGACACAGCACCATAGTTTCAAACAATCACACACAAAAGAAAAAACAGCCAGCACAGACTAGAGTGAGACCAAGTTTCCCAACAGACAGGGACAAGTCCCAACACACAAAGGACATATAATTATCTATATGAACAAAAGCAAAATGGAAGATCTGGTCAGGCTGGGATGGAGGAGGGAGTGCTAACTCCTTGTACTACAAAGAAGGAATGGGATTTTTTTTTTTTAAAGCAAAAAAGAAAAAGCAAGCCCCCAAATGGATTTTTGATGTTGAAACTCTGTCATATGCTGCTGGTAACAGTAAATATATATATTTATATATTCATATATGTATATTAAAAAAGGAAAAATAATCTATTTATAGAACAGTCAGTAGTCAGGGACATTTAGAAAAAAGTAAAAACAAGTCCTTTTTTTTTTAAAAAAATGGATTTACTAAAACAACTTCATCACCCAGAGGTACTACAACCCCACATCCTCTGATGAAGCCATGGTGTTATTCAACAGCATCTGCTGTGGGCCGTAGTTAGAAATTGCCAGTGTTGGAAACAGCAGACATTGGGGTCAGGGTTGCAAGGCAAAAAGCTGTTATTTGCTGGTCTTGCTCATGGCCATGCCTGAAGCCTGCTGTCTGGAATACTTGTGAATGAAGTTTTCCCCGAAAAGCATGCATCACTGTGGCTCAGTAAGATAGTATGACTGGTCATCATCGTCATCGTCTTCTCTTTTTTTTTGGCAGAAGCCTGGATCCATGTACCTGCTCTTCCCTAAAATGTAGACCCAAGACAGCAAGACTTTTCAAAGCCAAAAAATGGTTCCTTGCCTTGTAGTAGGTTCTTCTCCTCAGAATCCAATCTAGTCAGATTTCTGATCTAGACGACATCCTCATCCTTACAAAGATAAGGTGACCTGTCCCAGCTTGTGAGAGGTTCTCCTATTTGGGGTGTTCTTCTAGCACAAACAAGCACAAATCGCTGAGGTCAATAGACTGTGATACCATTCCTTGACGTCTAACAGAAATAACTTTGGCCCTGTTACTCCTGGTTGTATCTTTAGGGCATTAAGTACCAGGTAACAGTGGAAGGAAAGTGGTACTCCAATCCCTCTCCAACTATCCCAATGAAGGAGATCCAAGCAATTAGCACCTTCAATTGGTGCTGCTCCTAAGTTGTAAGCCTCTAACTACTATCAGCTGGACAAAAGCCACATCCTATATGCCCTGTTAGCACACCAATGTATTAATACTAACCAGCCACCCTAGAGCTCAATCAAGCATCTGGCCTTAATGCAGTAAACCACACTCAAAGGAGACATGAAATATTGGCTGTTGTACCAAAGAAGACACCCTCTGCATAGATATGTTGATAGAGAATGTAACCCACAGAGTCCATGCAAAGAGGAAGCCAGCACTAAGAGGACTTTCTCTGAAGGCCATTCATCTTTGGAAGCAACATTCCAAGTGGATATCAACCACTCTACTTGATGACTAAGGTCTCAATGTGGTCCATGTCCCCCCATGTCCCAAACTAACCAAGCATCTGCTAACTGGTCTCTTTAAGATCCTCCATTGGTAGTTTGTAGCTCATTATGAAGGAAGGAGGTGGTGCTGGACCTGGGCTAACTGGCCCCTGCTTCTTTGCACAGTTTATACAGATGTAATCTTCATTTTCAGCCATTTCTGGAGATACACCCACACAAACTTGATGAAACCACTCATCACAGCCACCATCACATTGTACCCAGTCTACCTGTAGGAAACAAGATTGGGGAATGTTTAGGTTACATAAACATTAAGCCTAGAATAAAAGCAAACCAAAGAGCTTTCTTGGCTTAAATGATAGCAAACAACTGGGATGTCTAGATATGCAATGACTTCTTATGGGGTTATTTTTTAAAGAAAGAAGCTGAGAAGTTAATACCCCAAAATTATATTTTACCATAGTATGTCCACAAAATTAGGCCTCTTAGGTACTCCATTACCTCATGAATACCTGGGGCTCCTTGTGAGGCAGAAACATGTTTGAGAAAAATTTGACAAAAAGGGAACTTCTAATAGAGCAGCCAAGTAGTTTTAGCTAATATTAACAATTTCTAGGCTCTAAGACAATGCAATTATCAATCAAGAAAGGAAGAGTACAACAATGTGAAGGCAATCCTGTGTATTAGCTTTATTTCAAAGAGATAAGCCAAAGTACTAAGAGCATTAAATACCTTTTTAGAAAAGCAGTCACATAGGCCACTTTTAAAACTAATATTTTTTATTCTTCTCTTCTTCCGTTACAAATACAACTCCCTATAAAAAGTTAGCAAATATCAGATGTCAAATCTTACAAATTAACCAATTATAACAGTCAAAGACACAGGTCAATAGATCACTCGGGTTTAAAATTAAAATCTGAAAAACTGATAGGTCAGTGGCAGGTGTCAAACTTTGACCCTTCTGACAATACTGTGATTACAGGAGGCTAGGAAGGGATTGCAGTTTGGTGACTTTAAGCCTTGGACTTAAGAGTTAACAATAAAGTGACTTTTGGCTTTTATATTTGAAGGCTGATTGTGGTAGTTTTTACAGCTAATGTCATGGCAGACAAGAACATTTAAGATGAAAAGAGCTACTCTCCCTCACCTCAATACCAAGGTTGGTCATTTCATTGGCAATGTAAGAAGCCACTTAAAACCATGAGCTTTACCAGATATCAAAGTAAGGAATAGAAAGGGATCCAAGAAGTACCTCTATACAACTTAAGAGAAAGAACAGATGAAGGAGGTTTTGGCTAGGTAAATGAGTTTCATTCATAGAAACTGAGTGGTTTTCAAAATTAGTTTCCATGTCCTATAAAAAACTGTCAAAACCACAGTAGTCATGTCAG
Organism: Pongo abelii; assembly: GCF_028885655.2. NCBI lineage: Eukaryota > Metazoa > Chordata > Mammalia > Primates > Hominidae > Pongo > Pongo abelii. The sequence goes on from NC_071995.2 coordinate 315,272, forward strand.
TAGTTTTAGGCTTGTAACAAGGGGTGGGAAAAATAATTTGTCAAAATGATATTCTACTTGTATTGTTCCTATGCTAAAGTTCTAGATCTTCAGAGACTATATTGTTGTAACATAAAGATTACTCAACTCAGAAGTTCTGAGTTCCAGTGTGTATAACTTCAGGCAAGTCATTTAACCTCACTGAGTGACTCAATTTCCTCATCTGAAAAACGGAAATGACATTAATTACAAGATTACCGAGAGGATCCAATGAAATAATGTATGGCAAAACACCTAATTCACTGCCTAGGATACTGGAGGCACTTTCCAGTCGTGGTTTCATGGCTGTACTCATTACCCTACACTACACAAAACATTTTGCACCTTGATACAACTGTCGGCAGCACTGCTTTTCCAAGTGTTGTAGACCACTGGCATCAGAATCATCTACTGTGTTTGTTAAAAATGTAGCTGGGACCCATCACCCTATGAACTCAGAATATCTGGGGAGTACAAGCCAGAAGCTTACATTTTTAATCAGCTCCCAAGTGATTCTCATATATTCTAAATCCGATCATTGCTGGCCCTCTGTGATATCACCTCCTGTAAATTCAGAGCAACTTAACAATACCTTCCTAAACTGTTTTGTTTTTGTTCTGTAATTGTTTGTTTAGCTTCCGAAGTCTGTGCAATAAAAAAACTCACCAAAATGTTCCTATTGTAGCAAACTAATCAGAGACCAAAAAAAAAAAAAAAAAGGGAAATAATGGCATCTGTGCAAAATGTAAAAATTAAAGTACGGCAAGCAGTAAAGACTCACAAAATGCTAGCTGTAAAGAGGTGCACTCAGAGTGAGAGTTTTGGCTATTTGGGACTGGTAAAGGGAACTGGATAGATAAACTGTGGTTCTCTGTGCTGCCCAGGTTTGAGATACCATGCTTTTTATAATGGTACCTGTGAACCAACAGTTACCTTCACCCTTACACCTCCAACCCTCTTTCTTAATCCAGTCTAGTCCCCATTCATGCTAATCCATTGGATAAGAAAGTTATTAATGTATCAGTATTTGCTACAAAGAAAAGTGTCCCATGTCTTTTTAAATCTAGTGTTTGCACTATACTCACTGGCTTACAATTTTCCAAAATTCTCTTGCAAATAAGACAATACTTTCCCTTTTGTGATTTTGACTAAAGGTCCCTTCCTAAGCCTAGATCTTCTACCATTTCAAAAGGGTATATAACCTTCCTTGAGATATTGGTACACAAATTCTAACCTAGACTACAGGTTATGTAACAATTTAGCCTGATAATAGAACAAGCAAAAAATAGTCCTTCTCTTTACCAGTATCTTTTTTATCATGTTCATCTACTAACAATCAACTTTGAGTTCTACTTTTGTGTGAAAGGCCCACAGCATCATAAAGCAAACTAAAGTTTGGGATGTCAACTGAATCCACAGATGATTTTGACACAGGGGCAACAGACTATGTAGTATCCTGAAAACTCAAGAACACAATTTGGATAACTGTATAAACTGTCATTTCCCCCCCTTTCATTATTTCTAGGAGATGTATTTAGCGAATCACAAAAATAATTATTAATCTTCACAGCTATGAACTGTTCAAATATTAAATGATAAGAGATTTTACATTACAGTACAAATAGGTTACTATGTTTAGATCTGGGAGAAATGTCTGTTTTAAAAAGAAATATATTAAAAAGAGGAAATATTAGTTTAATATTCATGTTTTGCTATATGGTTTCATATTCACACTTAAGAAAAAATATTTGGCATAGTATATTTTGTTCATTTCTTAGAGAATAGTACTGCACTGGGAAAAAAGAAAATCTGGTAATGTAGTGATATTCTTAGCTTACTAATTAAACTGAGCTTTTGTTATTTTGGCATTTAATATCTTTTGCACCCCAAGCTTCCCGGCAAAAGTCGGATCTGAAAAAGGAAAACAATTCACTAAGTGAACTATAACATATGTTCAGAATCCTTGTGTGTATTTTCTTGGTGCCAAGGAATGACAGATTTCTCGTATGTGGGAATTTCTGCGCCAACACTGGGAAAGTCCCGGGGAAACTGGGACAGTTAGTCACTCTAGCTCAACATCATGCGCGTGCACACGTGTGTGTGTGTGTATTACACACATTTAGGTAACTTAACCTTTGCTTATCTGTGCTAAAAGGAGATATGAACTAGTAAAGCCACTGGAAATGCAAATACTTTGAGGCAACACCCCCGTGAAAATCTTAAATCAGGGTGGCTAATAAATAGTAAAAATGAGAGTTCATAGTCTCTTAATGTACCACACAAAACTTCTCATGGAAGTAGGAATGGGTAAAGGAAAAGACCAACTTAAGAGGGTTAAAAAAAGTGAAGAGAAAAAGAAGACTATTTTCATAAGTAAAATTATTAAATATTTATTCTAATACAGAAGAAAAATACTACTTAAATTAGTAGCCTGAAAGAATCTGATACCAATAAGATTGAATAAAGAGTTCAGAGAGAAAAAGATTCTGAACTTTAAAATTAATTTTTTAAAAAGTTTTAATATTAATTTTAGCTTGACATTAATTTAATAATCAAAGGAAAAATTATTTTTTCAAAATTTTTACATTATTCTGGTATTGTCTTTCTTTTTCTAAAATGTCTTGAAACTGAGGCTAGGCACATTTAACTAGCCTCATTTCATCTTTCTTTTAATTTTTAAAAGAACATTTCTCAAAAAAAGAGCTGGGCATAGTGGCGTGTGCCTGTAGTCCCAACTATTTGGGAGGCTGCGGCAGGAGCTGGAGCCCAGGAGATCAAGGCTGCAGTGAGCTATGACCACACCACTGCACTCCAGCCTGGGCAACAGAGTAGGACCCTGTCTCAAAAAAAAAAAAAAAAAAAATTTAATCTGCATATTTTGGGGGAAAAGTCCCAGTAATTATTGGTTAGAGAAATAATAGTAATTACTGGTCAGAGAATTCACCTAAAAACAAGTGAACCTAGAAGTTATTTTTTGCTGCATGGTATCTTAAAGAACAAACTGGCCTAAAAAGCATGATTTTTTCTTTCTTTTTTTTTTTTTTACATCATCTTGCCAACCTTTTTCTTTTTGAGACAGGGTCTCCCTGTGTAGCCCAGACTTCAGTGCAGTGGGGCAACCACAGGTGCGATCATAGCACATTAACTATAGCCTTGAACTCCTGGACTCAGGCAATCCCCCTGTCTCAACCTTCTGAGTAGCTGGGACTACCGGGATGCGCCACTGCACCTGGCAAAAGCATTCTTTTCTTATTTTGTTCTGAAGATGTGTGCTGTGTATTAATTGTTTTCTCAGAGAAACACTAAACACTGAGAAAGTTTTAACATTCTTTACAGAAATTTTTATAGAACTGCAACTTTTATTTAGCAAAATCAATGTCAGGAACAAACATGTAGAACCATAAAAACTGCAAAACAGCAGTAACAGGCAAAATACCTATAATCTGAAATAACTTCTGCTTAAAATGAAACACGTTATAGAAATATAACACTATTTTTTATAAACTAACAACACAGGGTAGGGCACACATTGCTCACCTTTATGTATCGTAACAGTTCAAAATAGACATTTTCTCTGAGCATTCAGCCAAATCTCCTTTTGCTCCATCAAAATGTAGATGATAACTCTAGATTTTGTTTAAAGATTTTGTTTAAAAAATACCTATAATATTAGGAGCAAATCTCACAGTTCTTTCAAAAATAATGATCACATCTTAGCACTTACGTTGCATTTTTTGGTTAACAAGTGCTTTCATAGAGATTGTTTTGTCTTATCATCATAACCCTTTGAATAGGCAGGGCACCTGTTAATTTCACAATTTCATAGCAAATGAAAAAAAAAAAAAAGGCCTAAGTGTTTATATTGCTATAAGAAGACAACAGGAATAATGGATGAACTGAATCCTATTTAAATGCTGAGCAGAAGGGAGGGGAAAGATTAAGTGATAAGGAGAAAGAGCATAAAAATAAGACAAAAGGCTCATGATAGATATAAACATTATAGAAAGAATGTCACGAAAGTTTAAAAAGGAAACATCCTACCTTGCTGCTAGTCTTTAAACTACCATAAAATTAAGGAAGAAAATGGAGAAGGTTCTGCCAATAATGAACTGCTACACTTTGATACCCAAAGAGAAAGTTAACCCTTCATCAGCCTCTTTAATAAACAAACTCAGATGGAAATAAATTCAAAATTAAAGATAAAAATAATATGCACATATATATGTATTAAAATGCTTTAAAATGTTTATAATATAGGAAGATGCTTATAAAATGAATAGATGCAAGTCAGTAAACAGTCTGACAATGATATAAAACAAATGCCATAGGAAAAAAATTGGAAGGAAACACTAAAATATTTATAGCCGTCTGCCTTGGAAGATTAGACTATAGGATATATATTTTACTATACATATTCCAAAAAATGAATAGAATACCCCTAATACATCTCATTTAAATATGTGTCATTTAGTTTGGGAATGTGTTTTTGTACTTACATCTCAATTATCGATGGGGTAGAGGTGTTAGTGGAGAGAACCTGGTCTGACAGCCAGGATCTAGGGTTCTACTTTTGGTTTTGCTACTAACTGGCTCGGTAACTTTGGTCACATAATTACCTTCCCTGAGTCCTGGTTGCATCATTTGTAAAATGAGTAGCCTGAACAAGGTAACCTCTTGGTGCCTTCAAGCTCTAAAAAGGTTTAAGTATTTCATTGAAAAAGTGAGGGCATAACCTATAGGAACAGTGATGCAGTTTTATTTACTGTTTATATTTTCAAACTGAGGCACTATTAGAATTCTAAATATCAAATAGTATAATGAGCATAATAAAATTAAAACTACAGATTTATCAATACTCTTGATAAGAGCCGTAACAGGTGCCTCCAATCATTTAAACAACTGGAATTTTTCATAAAGTCTGACTATTACTCTCAGAAGTTCATACTGTCAACATTATATCTAAAGAACGGCCATAAGAGAATTACTACACCTAAAATTTAGGGTTGGAAATTTTAAAACAATGCTTTTTTTTTTTTGAGACAGGTTTGCTCTTGTTGCCCAAGCCTGGCTTACTCCAACCTCTGCCTCCTGGGTTCAAGCAATTCCCCTGCCACAGCCTCCCAAGTAGCTGAGATTACAGGCGCACGCCACTACATCCTGCTCATTTTTTGTATTTTTAGTAGAGATGGGGTTTCACCATGTTAGCCAGGCCGGTCCCGAGCTCCTGATCTGCCCGCCTCGGCCTCCCAAAGTGCTGGGATTACAGGCATGAGCCACACCTTGCCTGGCCTAAAATAATGCATTTATAGGTTTGAATTATTTGTTGCAAAAGATTTGAAGAAAATCATATTCCATTTAGGAGGGTGCTCACAGCTCTGAGTGTAAGATATGGACTAAAAGTTTCAAGTCTTTGGAATACCGTCTTAACGCAACTTGCCGCAGCTCCTACAATACTGGCCCAGGACTTTTTTCAGGCCATTGTGACTATCTGACAAGGTATTTAGTTCTCTGAGTCACCTTATAGGGAAGGCACAAGATTATTCTGAAACTTGTTATGCCCACTGCATATGAAATGCACTGTTTGCCAGGGAATGTCACATAGCTTCTCTCTACTCCTGTCTCATTATGCTCATTAAGTATACGATTTTTAAAATACGACACTTCTACTAGGCACACTAAGAGCCTCAATATTCAAAACAGTTTGTAGAAATTGTACAAAAGACATTATATTGGAAGTCCAAATCCTAGAACCAAAAACATACTATATACATTGATATCAAACATGTGTCTCCACAACTGTTGCTCCTTGACCTCTCACGCTTGACTATAAACAGTTGGAACTCACCTTGTCCTTGCAGGGCCTTTGGCAGTTCTGTGCTGCGCACACAGCATTCTCATCATCAGACTCCTCTGCTCCTGACCAGTCATACTTTGAGGGGATGTCCAGCACCTTTTTCTCTCTTTTCTTTTCAGTGCTCTCTTTCACAAGTTCAACTTTGGCTGCAGCAGCCTTCTCCTTCTTTTTCTTTCTCTCTTCTTCTTTTGCTAGTTTCTTGGCCAGTTTATTCAGCTCCTTTGATTTGTCTGCACTTAATTTTAATTTTTTCTTTTTAGGTTTGTCCATTTTCTTTAACTCCTTGGACTTCTGTTTTCCTTCACCAAAAAGCTGCTCTACCTTTTCTAGCTTCCGTTTCCGTTTCTTCTCTGAAGAGTCCTTTCCTTTCACTTTTAGTGGTTTCTCTTCCATGCTGTCATCCTTCAAAAATATAAATTTAGGAACAATTTTAAAGCAAGACAGTTAAAAAACAGTATTTCTCTCTTATATGAGGGACCTAGAATAGACACATTCAGAGAGACAGAAAGTGGAACAGAGGTTACCAGAGGCTGAAGGGAAGAAGAAATGGAGATTTGTTTAGTGGGTATAGTTTCTGTTGGGGATAACTAAAAAATTCAGGAAATGAATAGTGGTGACAGTTGCGTAACACTGTCAATCTACTTAATGTAACTGAATTGTCTACCTAAAAAGGGTTAAAATGGTAAACTTTATGTTATGTATATTATGCTACAGTAAAAAAGATTTATGGGCCAGGCACGGTGGTTCACGCCTGTAATCCCAGCACTCTGGGAGGCCGAGGCGGGTGGATCACTTGAGGTCAGGAGTTCAAGACCAGCCTGACCAACACGATGAAACCCTGACTCTACTAAAAATACAAAAATCAGCTGGGTGTGGTGGTACATGCCTGTAGTCCCAGCCACTTAGGAGGCTGAGGCAGGAGAATGGCTTGATCCCGGGAGGCGGAGGTTGCAGTGAACCATGATCAATCCACTGCACTCCAGCCTGAGCAACAGAGCAAGACTCCATCTCAAAAAAAAAAAAAAAAAAGGGGGATTTATGTTATTCTAAAGATATTTAAAAGACATTTTAAGAAGGCAAGCATACTATTCAATGAAGATAACACTAGAAAATCACAAGTCTGAAATGAAATATTTAACTTATATTAGCTTACTAGGAGAAAAAGGGCACACAAAAAAATCAGTGTTAGCATAATATATTAACACAGTCTGCGGCATCTCTGTTAGAGATGAAAACATACACAAAAAGCAAACTGTACTAAATTATGTAATAACTTTTGGGATCTTCATAATAATAAAAGTATTGGTAGTTATTTTTAAAAAGTCAGAAAAACATAAAATTGTATCCATGATCTCATTACACAGAATATATAGTGACTTTGCCAACGGCTAGAAAACAGTTCATGTGACAAAGCAAAAAAAATTGTCATTTTTGTTTTCGGCTTTTTAATATTGTGGCTAGTATGTGCCAATGTAATAAACATTTAAAATATTAATGGTAAAAGTGTATCTAGTAACAGAAAGAACAGGAGGAGGAATCAGAGAAAGAAATACTGAAGAAACATAACATAAACCTAATAATTTCCTTGAGAACTCATTTTTCTATAGATTTGACACTTGAAAATCTTTGACAGGAACCTAAGAATCAGCAGAATCCAAAAGAACACTGGATTATAAGTGCCTTAAGTCTATTACATCTTGAACAAGATATTTAACCTCTTAATACTTTGTGCTTCCTTATCTGTAAAATAAAAAGGATTGGGTAAAAGATAATGAATGTGAAGAAAATGCTTTGTAGACTGGAAAACACTATCTAAATTAGGCTACCTAGATCTGACTTTCAAAACAAAAACAAACTATAGTATGCTAAATATATCTGTATCAACTGTTGGTGACATGGTACCATTCCATTACATGGAAAGAAGGAAACTAATGAAAAGAATACTCATGAAAACAAATGAAAAGAATCAAATGGCAGAATTAGAATCCAGGTCTCCTTATTTTTTACTGGATGTGTGACCTTAATCTTCCACCTCTCGTACTTACTTTCTTCATATGCAGAATGGGTAAAATACTTGCCCTCTAGCTCCCCTACCCATTCCTCTTCAAGACGGTGGTGAGGACCAAATGAGCTCATGGATATGGTATGATCATCTCATCAAATGAGCTCATGGAACTGCTATGTATAAGTGTGATATATGAACGTGGATCTTCTCTCCCACCCAGTCTTCTATTACTTAACCATCCCTGTGCTTCTTTTTTATAGCCACTATATATTCTCCCCTATCTCTGAGCCCTCCAATAATGGGAGTCTGGGCTAAAGAGGTTGTTCTAAACCGGATGGTTATCAGTCTTGCCCTTCCCCGCTTCTTTTTAGCAGAAATGGCCTTTTTTTCCCAACTTAGATACTACCTAAAAGCTTAAAACCATAAATCAAATCTCTGGTGTCCTACAAGAAGAAAGGAAAGGAAAGGGGAAAGGAGAAAGGGGAAGGAAAAAGGAAAGAGGAAAGGAGTGAAGAAAAAAGAAAAAGAAAGGAAAGGACAAAAGAAAGAGAAAGAGAGAGAGAAAGAAAGAGAAAGAGAGAGAGAGAAAGAGAGAGAAAGAAAGAAAGAAAGAGGGAGCAAGGGAGGGAGTAAGGGAGGGAGGAAAGAGGGAGAGAGGGAGGGAGGCAGGGAGGCAGGCAAGCCAGCAAGCCATAAAGCCCAATTTCTTTGGCGAAGTGGGAAAGTAGACCAGCCAGATTACTGCCCTCAGCCATCCTTTTGCCAACATTTATGATACCTCTAAGGCACCTAGGCATTCTAGTTTTTAACCACTGTTTAAATAAGTATTAAATCCATACCTCCATGATATGCAAGAATCTGTCTTCAGAGGGTGGGTGTGTGGCCTGCAAAATCCGCCATATGTGTTGAGTCTCATCCAGAGACACTTCCAGGAGATCTCCAACCATCATAAGTTCTTCCAGTTGTGCCTTAGCTCCAGGTGACAACTCCAGCACTGGAGGTTCCAAACTTCGGGGCACCAAAGGGCTCTTCCGAGGTTGTTTCCTTGGGGTGCTAGAACCTTTCCCAAAAAATACCATAAAACAAAGCAAAAAAAATTAAAACTATGGAAAAAACATGTTTTCAAAGTAAATGTTGAGAATAGCCCCCCATCCCTCAATACTAACTTCAGATATCTGGATTCATTATATCAGTATGAAAATGCGAACAGAGTTAGAAACAAATACAGACCAAAAAGATGAACAATTCCAAGACCCACTCTAAAAAAAATGGTTTGGGGTTATTAATAAAAAGCAGTTCTTCCAGCCAGGTGTGGCGGCTCACACTTGTAATTCCAACACTTTGGGAAGCTGAGGCAGGCGGATCACCTGAGGTCAGGAGTTCGAAGCCAGCCTGACCAACATAGTGAAACCCCGTCTCTACTAAAAACACAAAAAATTAGCCAAGCGTGGTGGCGCATGCCTGTAATCCCAGCTACTCGGGAGGCTGAGCGTAGGAGAATCTCTTGAACTAGGGAGGGGGAGGTTGCAGTGAGCCAAGATCACACCATTGCACTCCAGCCTGGGCAACAAGAGAGAAACTCCATCTCAAAAAAAAAAAAAAAAAAAAAAGTGGTTCTTTATCCTGAATGTTAATCTCTACTGAGTCTTTATCGTATGGCAAGGGGAGCGAGCAACCAGAATCTCTCAATTTTAGAGTATACCAAAAGATCAACCATTTAATAAAGCATTTGGCTGCCTTATATAAATAACTGGTTATCTTTCTAATGAACAGACAATAATACACAGTTCCATAAAATCCTGAATTTTATTATAAAGAGATAAACACCCTCCATCTTCCAGAGTTATGACCTAAAGTAATGTGACTTGTTTTTGCTGAGGGAGAGAAAAATTAACATCACAGAGAAAATCACCCTCCAAGGAAAGGAAGAACTTTCTAACAATTAAAGTTACCCAAAACCAGAATAAATATGCTTAAAAAGCAGCAGTTCCACAACACCTGATAATGACCAAATAGAAGGTGAAGGACTACCTATCCGGAATTTTCTAGAACTGAGGCATGGGACTAGACGGCCCCTAAAGTTCTTCTAATTAGGACTCTAAAATTCTATGTAAGTTTTCAGGTTGTGATGACAGAAAATGCAAACAGGGATTGGCTTTTCCAAAAGAAAACAGCATTTTCAGGTTCCATTAGTATTTCATGGCCAACCATTGTACTCCACTCGAAATGGATTCACAGTCTTGATTAACGTAACGCTTTTTCTCATTGGTTTTCTGCTTATCTTCCCCACGGTTTTTAAAGGAGTAATACCTTGAGAACAACTCTTAGAAGCAGAAGAATAAGCATGCTCTGCACAAAATGAAGGTGCTGTCCACATGTGGGTCACCACCTCCTCAGATTTGATGGGAATCTCTTCATCACAAAAAAGATTGGGTTCAAGACTACTAGAGGACTTCACACTGGCTGTGTCCTGAAGAAGAAACAAAGAGAAGTATTCAGAATTAGAGTCATTTAACTTATTTTATGACAAGGCCCAAAATGGAGGCTTTCAGGTTAAAGCTTCTAATATACTAAAAATATGAGATTAAAATTAAATATCTGATGTTAAATAAGATAGAAAATGTCCATTGGGGAGAAAAACTGTAATTGTGGCAGGCCAGGTCTCCACTAGCAATCAGAACAGTTTCTACTAACACATTACTGTAATTCTGATGAATGTGTAAATTAAACAGTAAATAACTGGAGAAACTACTGCCTTCGTACAAGGGCTGAAATGTGAAAACAAACCCATTAAGATTTTCACCTGGGTTTTCTCAGACCCTAAAGCCTGATAAAATTATGAAGGCATTCTTACACACACCTTGTACCAGGGCCCACTTAAGATTAGGAAATTTTTCCAAGTCTCTAGAGAAAGTTTTCCAGACCCTGGACTGTACCTGAAGATTAGACACAGTTTGAATGAAACATTCTGGCTTGTAGGTGCACCTCCCACACACAGACATAGAGTTTAGAATGAATACAAGCATAGAAAAAAACTTGTAACTTTTAGTTGGTCTGGTGAGTTACTCCATAACCAGCTGCAGAAATTAACTCCCTTCTTTTCCAGTCAGTCTGCATCTCCTTATTGGACCGAGAGAAAAAGCAGCTAGACCTCGTTCTGTCCAGGAACATAATGACTACAGATTCAAGACAAAAGAGACTGTTAAGGTCAAAAATAATCCACAGAGATAATGAACCTACAAAAAAATTACTATTGCTCTCTAGATTCCTCCTCTCTGGGAAGGGCATCTCTGAAAAAAAGACAGCAGCCCCAGTCGGGGACTTATAGATAAAACCCCCAGCTCCCTGGGACAGAGCACCTGGGGGAAGGGGTGGCTGTGGGCGCAGCTTCAGCAGACTTAAACGTCCCTGCCTGACGGCTCTGAAGAGAGCAGCGGATCTCCCAGCACAGCATTCGAGCTCTGATAAGGAACAGACTGCCTCCTCAAATGGGTCCCTGGCCCCAGTGCATCCTGACTGGGAGACACCTCCCAGCAGGGGTCGACAGACACATCATACAGGAGAACTCTGGCTGGCATCTGGCCAGTGCCCCTCTGGGATGAAGCTTCCAGAGGAAGGAACAAGCAGCAATCTCTGCTGTTCTACAGCCTCTGCTGGCGATACCCAGCCAAACAGAGTCTGGAGTGGACCTCCACCAAACTCCAGCACACCTGCAGCAGAGGGGCCTGACTGTTTGAAGGAAAACAAACAAACAGAAAGGAATGGTATTAACATCAACAAAAAGGACGTCCACTCAGAGACCCCACCCAAAGGTCACCAACATCAAAGACCAAAAGTAGATAAATCCACGAAGATGGGGAGAAACCAGCACAAAAAGGCTGAACCTTCCAAAAACCAGAACGCCTCTTCTCCTCCAAAGGATTAAATCTCCTTGCCAGCAAAGGAACGAAGCCGGACAGTGAATGAGTTTGACGAATTGACAGAAGTAGGCTTCAGAAGGTGGGTAATAACAAACTCCTCCGAGCTAAAGGAGCATGTTCTAACCCAATGCAAGGAAGCTAAGAACCTTCAGAAAAGGTTAGAGGAATTGCTAACTAGAATAACCAGTGTAGAAAAGAACATAAATGAACTGATGGAGCTGAAAAACACAGCACAAGAACTTCGTGAAGCATACACAAGTATCAATAGCTGAATCAATCAAGCAGAAGAAAGGATATCAGAGATTGAAGATCAGTTCAATAAAATAAAGTGAGAGGACAAGATTAGAGAAAAAAGAGTGAAAAGAAACGAACAAAGCCTCCAATAAATATGGGACTATGTGAAAAGACCAAATTTACATTTGATTGGTGTACCTGTGTGACGGAAGAATGGAACCAACTTGAAAAACACTCTTCAGGATATTATCCAGGAGAACCTCCCCAACCTAGCAAGGCAGGCCAACATTCAAATTCAGGAAATACAGAGAACACCACAAAGATACTCCTTGAGAAGAGCAAACCCAAGACACATAATTGTCAGATTCACCAACGTTGAAATGAAGGAAAAAGTGTTAAGGGCAGCCAGAGAGAAAGGTCAAGTTACCCACAAAGGGAAGCCCATCAGACTAACAGTGGATCTCTCGGCAGAAACCCTACAAGCCAGAAGAGAGTGGGGGGCCAATATTCAACATTCCTAAAGAAAAGAATTTTCAACTCAGAATTTCATATCCAGCCAATCTAAGCTTCGTAAGTGAAGGAGAAATAAAATCCTTTCCAGACAAGCAAGTGCTGAGAGATTTTGTCACCAGCAGGCCTGCCTTACAAGAGCTCCTGAAGAAAGCACTAAACATGGAAAGGAAGAACTGGTATCAGCCACTGAAAAAAACATACCAAATCATAAAGACCATCGACGCTATGAAGAAACTGCACCAACTAACGGGCAAAATAACCAGCTAACAACATAATGACAGGATCAAATTCACACATAACAATATTAACCTTAAATGTAAATGGGCTAAATGCCCCAATTAAAAGACACAGACTAGCAAATTGGAATAATGAGTCAAGACCCACCAGTGTGCTGTATTCAGGAGACCCATTTCACTCACAAAGACGCACATAGGCTCAAAATAAAGGGATGGAGGAAGATCTACCAAGCAAATGGAAAAAAAAAAAAAAAAGCAGGAGTTGCAATCCCAGTCTCTGATAAAACAGACTTTAAACCAACAAAGATCAAAACAGACAAAGAACGCCATTACATAATGGTAAAGGGATCAATGCAACAAGAAGAGCTAGCTATTCTAAATGTATATGCACTCAATACAGGAGCACCCAGATTCATAAAGCAAGTCCTTAGAGACCTACAAAGAGACTCAGACGCCCACACAATAATAGTGGGAGACTTTAACACCCCACTGTCAATATTAGATCAATGAGACAGAAAATTAACAAGGATATCCAGGAATTGAAATCAGCTCTGCACCAAAGAGACCTAATAGACATCTACAGAACTCTCCACCCCAAATCAGCAGAATACATTCTGCTCAGCACCACATCATACTTATTCTGAAATTGACCACATAACTGGAAGTAAAACACCCCTCAGCAAATGCAAAAGAATGGAAATAATAACAAACAGTCTCTCAGACCACAGTGCAATCATATTAGAACTCAGGATTAAGAAACTCATTCAAAACCGCACAACTACATGGAAACTTAACAACCTGCTCCTGAATAACTACTGGGTACGTAAAGAAATGAAGGCAGAAATAAAGACATTCTTTGAAACCAATGAGAACAAAGACACAACATACCAGAATCTCTGGGACACATTTAAAGCAGTGTGTAGAGGGAAATTTATAGCACTAAATGCCCACAAGAGAAAGCAGGAAAGATCTAAAATCAACATCCTAACATCACAATTAAAAGAACCAGAGAAGCAAGAGCAAACAAATTCAAAAGCTAGCAGAAGGCAAGAAATAACTAAGATCAGAGCAGAACTGAAGAAGATAGAGACATGAAAAACCCTTCAAAACATGAATGAATCCAGGAGCTGGTTTTTTGAAAAGATCAACAAAATAGATAGACTGCTAGCTAGACTAATAAAGAAGAGAGAAGATTCAAATAGATGCAATAAAAAATGATAAAGGGGGTATCACCATCAATCCCACAGAAATACAAACTACCAGCAGACAGTACTATAAACACCTGTACCCAAATAAACTAGAAAATCTAGAAGAAATGGATAAATTCCTGGACACATACAGCCTCCCAAGACTAAACCAGGAAGAAGTCGAATCCCTGAATAGACCAATCAAGTTCTGAAACTGAGGCAGTAATTAATAGCATACCAACCAAAAAAAGTCCAGGACCAGAGAGATTCACGGCCGAATTCTACCAGAGGTACAAAGAGGATCTGGAACTATTCCATTCCTTCTGAAACTATTCCAAACAATAAAAAAAGAGGGAATCCTCCCTAACTCATTTCATGAGGCCAGGATCATCCTGATAACAAAACCTGGCAGAAACACAACAAAAAAAGAGAATTTCAGGCCAATATCCCTGATGAACATCGATGCAAAAATCCTCAATAAAATACTGGCAAACTGAATCCAGCAGCACATCAAAAAGCTTATCCACCACGATCAAGTCAGCTTCGTCCCTAGGATGCAAGGCTGGTTCAACATACGCGAATCAATAAACGTAATCCATCACATAAACAGAACCAATGATAAAAACCACATGATTATTATCTCGATAGATGCAGAAAAGGCCTTCAACAAAATTCAACAGCCTGTCATGCTAAAAACTCTCAATAAACTAGGTACTGATGGAATGTATCTCAAAATAATAAGAGCTACTTACAAACCCACAGCCAATATCATACTGAACGTGTAAAAACTGGAAGCATTCCCTTTGAAAACCAGCACAAGACAAGGATGCCCTCTCTCACCACTCCTATTCAACACAGTGCTGGAAGTTCTGGCCAGGGCAATCAGGCAGGAGAAAGAAATAAAGGGTATTCAAATAGGAACAGAGAAAGTCAAATTGTCCCTGTTTGCAGATGATTGTATATTTAGAAAACCCCATCATCTCAGCCCAAAATCTCCTTAAGCTGATAAGCAACTTCAGCAAAGTCTCAGCATACAAAATCAATGTGCAAAAATCACAAGCATTCCTATATGCCATTCACACACAAACAGAGAGCCAAATCATGAGTGAACTCCCATTCACAACTGCTACAAAAAGAATAAAATACCTAGGAATACAACTTACAAAGGATGTGAAGGACCTCTTCAAGGAGAACTACAAACCACCGCTCAACGAAATAAAAGAGGATACAAACAAATGGAAGAACATTCCATGCTCACGGGTAGGAAGAATCAATATCGTGAAAATGGCCATACTGCCCAAAGTAATTTACAGATTCAATGCTATTCCCATCAAGCTACCATTGACTTTCCTCACAGAACTGGAAAAAACTACTTTGAATTTCATATGGAACCAAAAAAGAGCCCTCACTGCCAAGGCAATCCTAAAGAAATAGAACAAGGCTGGAGGCATCACACTACCTGACTTCAAACTATACTATAAGGCTACAGTAACCAAAACAGCATGGTACTGGTACCAAAACAGATATACAGACCAATAGAACAGAACAGAGGCCTCAGAAATAACACCACACATCTACAACCATCTGATCTTTGACAAACCTGACAAAAACAAGAAATGGGGAAAGGACTCCCTATTTAATAAATGGTGTTGGGAAAACTGGCTAGCCATATGCAGAAAGCTGAAACTGGATCCCTTCCTTACACCTTACACAAAAATTAACTCAAGATGGATTAAAGACTTAAAGGTAAGACCTAAAACCACAAAAACCCTAGAAGAAAATCTAGGCAACACCATTCAGGACATAGGCATGGGCAAAGACTTCATGACTAAAACAACAAAAGCAATGGCAACAAAAGCCAAAATAGACAAATGGGATCTAATTAAACTAAAGAGCTTCCGCACAGCAAAAGAAACTATCAGCAGAGTGAACAGGCAACCTACAGAACGGGAGAAAATTTTTGCCATCTATCCATCTGACAAAGGGCTAATATCCAGAATCTACAAAGAACTTAAACAAATTTACAAGAAAAAAACAACCCCATCAAAAAGTAGACGAAGAATATGAACAGACACTTCTCAAAAGAAGACATTTATGCAGCCAACAAACATACGAAAAAATGCTCATCATCACTGTCACTAGAGAATTGCAAATCAAAACCACAATGAGATACCATCTCACACCAGCTAAAATGGAGATCATTAAAAAGTCAGGAAACAACAGATGCTACAGAGGATGTGGAGAAACAGGAATGCTTTTACACTGTTGGTGGGAGTGCCAATTAATTCAACCATTGTGGAAGACTCTGGCAATTCCTCAAGGATCTAGAACTAGAATTACCATTTGACCCAGCAATCCCATCACTGGGTATATACCCAAAGGATTATAAATCATTCTACTATAGACACATGCACACATATGTTTACTGCAGTGCTGTTCACAATAGCAAAGACTTGGAACCAACCCAAATGCCCACCAATGATAGAACAGATAAAGAAAATGTGGCACATATATACCATGGAATACTATGTAGCCATAAAAAAGGATGAGTTCGTGTCCTTTGCAGACATGGATGAAGCTGGAAACCATCATTCTCAGCAAACTAACACAAGAACAGGAAACCAAACACTGCATGTTCTCACTCCTAAGGGGAAGCTGAACGACGAGAACATATGGGCACAGGGAGGGGAACATCACACACCAGAGCCTATCCAGGGGTGCAGGCCTAGGGGAGGCATAGCATTAGGAGAAATACCTAATGTAGATGACGGGTTGATGGGTGCAGCAAACCACCATGGCACGTGTATACCTATGTAGCAAATCTGTACGTTCTGCACATGTACCCCAGAACTTAAAAGTATAATAAAAAAAATTATGGTTAAGTAATCTACCTTCTATAGTCTACAACCTATAATAACTCCTATACCAACAAGTTAAGGAGGGGAAGATAAATTTAAATGTGACAGCTTAAGGACACAAACCATTTAATCCTCTCTACAGGTTTTCAAACCTAGAATCTTACCAATTGCTCTTAATACAAGTATATGTCTGACTGACAATATACAGATTACAGTAAGTCTTCATGTAATGTCATCGGTAGGTTCTTGGAAACTGACTTTAAGCAAAAGGAAGTATAGTAACAGGTCTTTGAATAAAGTTGTTTTCATTTCATTATAACAGTGATGAGGGGGAAAAATAAGTTCAGCTTGCAGATCAGCTTGGTACTGCCCATTAATCTCATTGTTTCACTTAAAGTCCTTGCAATGTTAAGTGAGCTCTGATTAGGTCTCAGATGATTCTCCTTGAAATTAGTTCCCACAAGCTCACCTACATAGACAGAATCCCAAAAGATGCAGGACAGACTTTGCTTCATTAAATATGTACCTCGTAAGTAATGATTTTCTGGATGGTAACTAAGATAAAATGACTGATTTTATTTTACTAAATAATTACCTACCCCTCTTCCTAAACCAAGAGGGGGCTCTTCCTCAAGCAAGAATACTAAGTTCAAAGTATTTTAAGTATGAATTTATGGTCACAACAGAGGACATCACACAAAGGAAAAAACCACCAGGTCAAATGCAAATAAACTGGCAAATAAAATTTTCATTATACGATTATCGCTCGCTCTGTGGGAAAATTCTCAAGAGTATAGGCTTTTGTTTTTTTTTTTTTCATTCAAAGAAATCAACATCAAAGTAAATTGGCAGGGGTATATAGCTCAGTGGTAGAGCATCTGACTGCAAAGTAAATTTGAACTTGAATTACCGTTAAGTCTTGCCACCATTCTTCTCTTCTCAGCTGAAAATCCATAATCTTATTTTTCTACCCTGCCAATACCCACTACCAAAGAGACAGTAAGCTAAGATTCTCATATAAATTCCTCCACAAAAGACTACTCCATCCAACCATATGAAACTGCAGTTGTGATCCCTAGTCCTGAAAATCATCAATACTTGTGATTTTTCATAGGTTACCAGTCTGCTTTCAAGCAAAGCCCATCATGTTAAGCAATTCTAGAAGAGTGGCTGATTATGTGCTAGAAAGCAATCACCAAAAATATCAAAGGCCTCTAACTAGGGTAAACAGGTGATTCCAGTATTCAAGGAAAAAGCTAATTATACTTGGCATGGGTTGCATTCCTTTTCAGCTGCTCTCAGTCACCCTATATACAACTTCGTAAACAAAGATACTCATTAACTTCTGGACAACAACGTGCTTAAGAATGTACCGCTGTGTGTGGTATAAGCTAGTGTACCTTTCAGCAGACTGCCACTGAATTCTTCATAATGGGATTTAGCAGTACACTAAGATGATATCCAAGAACTGTATGTAACTGTAATGCCTCTTTTCTTAATAATGGCCCTCAAACAGCCCTTGAAAATCAGTGCAACAAAACTTGGCCATCTGTTCACAAAACTTTCAAAATTGAAAAATAATAATCTACCATATAATAAGATATTTTAATATAAAAAAAGATTATTTGAACAGTCTAATTCAAGTTTCAACTGTTTTCAAGTCTTTAAGTCACATAACTGAAAATTCCCATTTCTATCTTGAGAAAAAATATTTCCCAGCAGAGGAATCTACGAGCGTCTATGATGGATGGTTTTAATTTTACATCCTAGGAGTTTTAATGCTGATGAGATTAGTGAGCAGTACCAGCTGGTCTGCAAGCTGAAAAGACAAATAAAAGATAGTGAAGGGGTAGGGATAGAATCTCCCCTTGTTCTTTGGAAGCAGCCTTTTATATCAGAGTAGGAATTCCCAGGTTACAAGAATAGATTCTAAACAAAGCAACTAAGAATCATATGAAACAAGTCAATGGACTGACTGTAATCTGGCAGGGTCTCTGCCTAATCACATTGTTATTACTAGGTTAAAAAGCAAAGGGCTTGCACCTGACAAAAAGGGATGACAAAAAGCCAACTGGATCCAACACAAAACAAACTTGTCAAAACCTTCTCTTCACCACCAGTAACATGTCATTACCAAAATAATCACATTGATGGTAAATAATTTCTTGTATCTGCAACTGGAACTCAGCAAATTCTAACCTGGGCCCAAGTACTACATTACCCATCTCTGAAAGTGACATTCTATCTGGCGCCATCCAGACAAGAAAGCAAAAGACTCTTGCAATGGAAGTGGGGTTTTTTTTGTTTTTTTTTTTTTTTTTGAGACAAGGTCTTGTTGTGCTGCCTAGGCTGGAGGGCAGTGGTGCAATCATGGCTCACTGCAGCCTCAACCTCCCACTTCAGCCTCCCAAGTAGCTGGGACTACAGGTGCATGCTACCACACCCAACTAACTCTTGTATTTTTTGTAGAGATGGGGGTCTCGATATGTTGCACAGGCTGGTCTCAAACTCCTCGGCTCAAGTGATCCTTCCACCTCAGTCTCCCCTAAATTGTTAGGTTTACAGGCATAAGCCACCACACCAAGCCTAGAATGGAATTCTTAAAACTTAACTGTATACAGACTTTAACAACTCAAAGAAAAAAATCTGAAAAACTGAAATTGGCCATGAAAGCTTTATATAACTTAACGCATTGTTTTTCTAGTTCCTCTAAGCCATAAGGGATTATAAGATGAGGAAAACAAATACAGATTTTTTAATTCTATTTTTTAAAAATTGTTTCAGGCCTGGTATGGTGGCTCAGGCCTGTTATCCCAGCACTTTGGGAGGCCGAGGCAGGCAGGTCACTTCAGGTCAGGAGTTCAAGACCAGCCTGGCCAACATGACGAAACCCCATCTCTACTAAAAATACAAAAATTAGCCGGGCATGGTGGCATGCACCTGTAATTCCAGCAACTTGGGAGGCTGAGGCACAAGAATTGCTTGAACCCAGAAGGCAGAGGTTGCACTGAACAGAGATTGCACCATTGCATTCCAGCCTGGGTGACAGAGCGAGACTCCATCTCCAAAAAAAAAAAAAAAATTGTTTCAGCAACCTGTAATGTTTTGAGTTTTGAAAAAATGCTATGACTAAAAACTCAGAACAGATAAATGTTTAGTTTTCTCTTTTACTTTCAGGCCTCAAACATCACTGTTCAATAGCTTTTTTTTTTTTTTTTTTAAACAAACCCAATGATCAGGTATGTACCCACACAGCTTGTCCATGTAACTACCTTCATGTCGTAGCCATATGTCTCTCGAATGTCTTCATCAGAGTCTGTTTCTTCGTCATCATAGTCCATTGTTTGTCGAGGAGAAGATGACACACTGCTCACCACCCGGTTAAAAGCAGACTGCTGGAAACTAGGTAAGTGTCCCTAAACAACAAATAATTCCAAGATGAACAGCAAGACATGCTAAACAGACAGGGTAATTAACGTGTGCTTAAGATCACCAAAATTTAATGAATAAGCAAAGTGGCTAACAGAGTTAGAGTTCTTCAACAGTTAGTAGAAATCAAATTATTTGATTATGATGCCAAAGTCCACCTGAATGATATTCCCAGGAATATTTCACTAAGTACGTATCCAAAAAAAGTGCTATAGTGTATGTTGAAGGAGAATGCAATGGATAATTGCTGACAAGTTACTGTTATTTTCCTCATCAATTGGTAAGACAGACTCAATTTACTATTTATACACTGACATATCCCATGAAATAGAAAAAGAATGTAAATCCTAAACTTGCCTGTAAGTCTGGATTGGCAGCTGCTTTTTGTAGTTCTGCACTGATGATCTTTTCAGTTTTTTCTCGAGCTGCCTGTTCCACCATACGCTGGCTCAACACAGATAGTTTGGCCAGGGCAGAGGATAGTTCATCTGTGGCTAGAGCCTGCCGTGCTCTATCTTGCCAACTCATAGCACGTTCTGTCAAACACTGTAGGGCCTCTCCTTCAGGCAACCGTACAGGCAACTTCTGAAGGGATACCAGGAGTGACAGAATAGTCTCTAGCCTGGGCCTTCGAGACCGCATACAAAGAGGGCAAAGGAATTTTACTTCTTTAGCTTGCCAGCTGGATCCTTTTTTTTGGGAACTTGATTTAGGAAGAGGAACACAGCTGTTATGGAACCAGTCTTTGCAGAGCTCACACTGTAGCATAAACCCACTGGCTGTCTTGCGGCAAATGCAAAATTTTACTTCTTCTATGCGGTCCACCATTGTCATCTTGGCTAGGTTGGCTGCTCTGAGAGAATGCATGGCTTCAATCTCTTTTTGCTCCCGTTCTTTGAAAACTGCCACCTGTACAAGACAAACATTTAATTGAAAAGAGCCACTGCAATATACCCCCAAAATACCAAATCCTCAAGGCTGTGGGATCTTTCTCCCAAGTTATCAGTTATAAACAGTTTCCTAAAATGTGGGGCCCCTGGCAGTTTCCATGCAAACATTCCTCATGTGTGAAATGGGCAAAGTGCTATCATATTTGATCACGTACATCAGTACAGTACTTTGGCCTCTTCTGTAGGGTGCAGTACAAAGATGGCATGCCTTGAAATCAAGCAACCTAGGTACAAAGGCTGGCTCTTGTACTTTTAGACTGTTAATACGGGGCACAAGTTTCAGAACGTCCGTTTTCTGAAAAATGAGAATACTACCAACCATATTTTGCTGTTTTACGGATTAAATAAGATAACATATGAAAGTGCCTAACCTGGTACCTTGCACAAGGTAAACACTCTTAAAGTATTAGTTTCCTATCGCCTCATAATTCATTCCCTGGGGCAAGTCCTACACAAATTTATTTATTTCTCTCTGGAAGGCCTCTTCATGTTTAAGTAGAATAACAAAACTTGACGATCAGTTGTAACAACAGAGTTTTATGAAACTCATTTTAACAAAGTAAATAAAGGCAAACAAATTTAATTATCAATACTGTCAGTGCATTTTCTTGTTAAACTACTGGCAGCTTTGAAACAATTTTGAAATAATTTCCAGTCCTACTTGTCTAGCAAGATTGACTTGTTAGGCAGGCTCTCTAATCAGAGAATATTTTCACTGGCTTCAAAACAGAATCATTTGTAGGCAGAAAGAGCCATATCACATGCAATTCCCTACTTTTATTGTCCAGATTCGTATTTATTTTCCATTTCCTCAGGCTCCTAGTAATCTTGACACATTCCTCCTAGCCTCCAAAAAGCATAATTCTCATCAACTACAAATATTTTAACACTCATTAAGAGACGGAAATCTGTAGCCTGGTATAATTCCTTTGAAAAACGCAATAGTAATAAGAGTCATAAAATGCTTATATTAAATTCTAACCCAGTAATTACATTCCTAAGAGTCAAGTCTAGGAAATTTAAAAGAAGGAAAACGTTATACAAAGAAGTTCATTTTATTACTTACAATAAGAAACTTAGTAACGGGCAAAATGCTCAAAATTAGAAAACTACAGCAGGTCCTCAAATAACATCTTTAGGTTCAGTGTGGTTTCATTGTAACGCTGATGAGAAAAAAATCGATTCCTGGCCAATGCCATGTCACTCACTAATTTACCAAAAACTGGATAATTATCTCGTTTTTATTACTCTTTCTTAAATGTATGTTTAGCTCGAATTTTCTCAGTGTTTAATATCAGAAGTGTTTGGGGTCTTTATTTTAAAAGTCTGATGATGTTTTTGTGACCAGAAATATGCTGCAGGAACTTAACTCTTGTTTTTATCAGTCTGTAGTAAAAGTGGGTTCATTGTACATTGCTTCGCTTAAAGTTGCAGTGCAAGAAGCTATTGATAAAATTAAGTGAGGACTTACTGTACTCAGCAAACTATGGACAACTTGATGGAACAGTAGACAACTATTAAAACAACAATAAAGAACAGAGGTATGGAAAAGACAATTTTGGGAAAAGAGCAGAATACTAAACTTTTTGTATGTCTTGATTATAAATATTTATTTTTAATGTGAAATATGTATAATCATAAAGCCAAAGTATATGAAAATAAAAAGTTAAAAACATAAAAACTGTGAGTCTGCTAATATCTTTACAGAGTTTTGTATTCACCAAGCAAACTCAAGATGCAGGTAGCTTCTTACCACCACAGCTGTATCTCTCGTTTCCTCCAATCCTTCCTCCAGATCACTCAGAGGCTCCAGGTCCAGATCCTTTTCTTTTTCTTTTTCTATTAGTTCTTTTACTTTTTTCCTCCTATTTTTGCCACTCCCATATACACCAATGTCAGTCCGGGGGCTCAGCACCTACAAAAATAAAGCCACCATTATAAACTCTGGTTTTTAAAAAAATCTTAAAAGTGAAAATAATAAAGGAACCATTTGTTGACCGTTCAGCCACGTCCCAGGCACTTTCTTAAGGACTTTATACACATGATCTAATTCATTCCTCACAACAACCCTATGTAGTAGGTATTAGTATCTACATTTTATAAACAAGAGAAACTGAGGCTCAGGAAGGAAATAACTTGCCCAAGGACACAGGGTTAGCAATTAAGGAGTCCACTCTCAAACCTGAAAGGATCTTATTCCAAAGCCTTTGCTCTTAACTACTATGTTCAACTGCTCAAGATGAAAGGGACGATGAGTATACAAATTTGTGCTTCGGAGAAATAAGATCTTTCAATGATAGGCTGGACGTGGTGGCTCACACCTGTAACCCCAGCACTTTGGGAGACTGAGGCAGGCGGATCACTTGAGCTCAAAGGAGTTCAAGACCAGCCCAGGCAACATGACGAAACCCCATCTCCACCAAAAATACAAAAAATTAGCCAGGCATGGTGTAGCATGCCTGTAGTCCCAGACACTTGGGAGGATGAGGTGAAAGGATCACTTGAGCCCAGGAGGCAACAGCTGCAGTGGGCCGAGACTGCACCACTGCACTCCAGTCTGGGCGACAGGGCAAGACCCTGTCTCAAAAAAACAAAACAAAATGATTTCAATGACTAGGGTCCAATAACAAGCCAAGGCCGACTGCTTTTTCTAGGGACAGCACAAGATTAACTGGAAATCAATCTGCCCAAGGTTCCAGATTTCAAGTCAACATCTGATATTACCTAATAAGAATCACTTGTATAATGGTAATCAGATAAACTGAAAATAACCCTCACCAATACTATTACTACTTAAATTATCAGCTGCTTATGAGACTGTTGAAGTTCAAGTACCTGTAACAATGTATGGCTAGAATTCTTCTTAAGAAAGGTCCGCCCAGTCCGTTCTCTCCATGCCCGTGCTGCTGCTACCTGTGATTCCACTTGCGGCAGTGCTTCAAGGCGCACAGGGATAGGGCGTCCTTTCGCAGACAAGCTCTCAAGCTGCTCCAAATAAGCGTAATTGCTGCCACTCTGAAAAACCAAAGTAGATTCACAATTTGAGTTCTCTTATGGGGTTTGGCAATATATTGTTGAAAGACCTTACAAAGTTTAGTGTTCTTTTATTAAATATTATTCTTTGAATGTAATTCCATCTCTTGAATTAACATAACTTCCAATGTCCTATTTTTTAAAGTTTGTGTAAATTATTTTTTTAATGAACATGTCATCAATGATTTTATTTATTAATTAATGAGAGTACCAGTAGATATAACAGCCAGTTCAAAGGACAATCTAAAGCACAGACATATATAAACACAGTTAGCAGGCCAGGCGTGGTGGCTCACACCTGTAATCTCAGCACTTTGGGAGGCTGAGGCAGGCAGATCACCTGAGGTCAGAAGCTCGAGACCAGCCTGGCCAACATGGTGAAACCCCACCTGGTAGAGAGACAGCCCTTTGAAATTACAAAGGAAACATATGATAGTTACCTATACTTAATGACTTAGTCCTTCAATTCTAAATAAAACAGCCAATTAAAGATTCTCAGACATTCAAAGACAACAACTACTGCCTGAGCCAGGTCAAAGACGCATCAAACATAGAAGCTGTCCGGAAAAAAATAGAAATAATTCAAAAAAACAGAAAAGAAACAGTGGCAGCTAAGCAGGTCCCAGAAAAACTCAACAGAAAAGAAAGTGAAAGAGAAGACACCCAGGCCAGGCGCGGTGGCTCACGCCTGTAATCCCAGCAATTTGGAAGGCCAAGGCAAGCGGATCACCTGAGGTGAGGAGTTCAAGACCAGCCTGGCCAACATGGTGAAACCCCGGCTCTACTAAAAATGCAAAAATTAGCTAGGCGTGCTGGCATGCGCCTGTAGTCCCTGCTACTTGGGAAGCTGAGGCAGGAGAATTGCTTGAACCCAGGAGGCAGAGGTTGCAGTGAGCCAAGATCACACCACTGCACTCCAGCCAGGGCGACAGATCGAGACTCTGTCTCAAAAAAAAAAAAAAAAAACTTGACACCCAGATTATGTTCCTTTTGGGGGCAGCAGTATAGCGGAAGTTGGTTTTCTTTTTGAGTACAGTTCTATAATTAAGAGTATTTATATACTTAACACTGTAAGTGCTGCTTAACAGTTTTTATGATTCAAGTACACTTTATCTCTATCTAGCACTTACTTCATTCTGTTTTAAATTACAGATGTGTAAAATACGTCTCTCCAACTAGAAAATATGTATTTGGAAGACTCTACTTTTATACCCTATTTTATACCATAAGTCCTATTTTTATACCCTTCCCTTACATGCCTGCTCCCAAACACCTAGAACAGTAGCAAGAGTACTGTGGTGCTCAGTAAAGGTTAACTTCATTTTCTTTTTCTGCCTCTAATTTTAAAAGTAATTTATGCACATGGAAAAAAATTTGTAGAATACAGTAGATAACAAATTCCCTACTGCTAAAGAGTTAAATAACTAATTCCATCATCTTTCATAGCAAGGAGTCAATAAAAACAAGTAATATTTCAGTAAGTAATAATTATTCTAAATTATAAAATCAGACGAAAGAGTAAGTGAACTTTACTAGAATTATTTTATAGATGCTCCTCAACTTACGACAGGGTTATGTCCCCATCGTAAGTTGAAAATATCGTAATTTGAAAATGCATTTAATAAAATTAACATACGAAACACAGCTTCGCCTAGCCTACCTTAAAGGTGCTCAGAACACTTACATCGGCATGACTGACTGGGAGCTGTGGCTCAATGCTGCTGCCCGGCATTGTGAGAGAACGTCTTACCACATATTGCTAGCCTGGCACAAGTTCAAAATTCAAAATTCGAAACACAGTTTCTACTCAATGCATATCACTTTCGCACCATCATAAAGTCAAAAAATCACAAATCGATCTAAGTTAGGGATCGTTTGTATTATGATTATTCTATTCTAAAGAATTAATAGTTTAAAAGATTAATCCATGAAACAGGCATTACTTGATAGGTGGGATAATCCAAAAGCCTTCTTACCTGAATAGCTTCCACTTTAGCGGTCCATTCTCGAGCCTTTTGTAAGGCTTCTTTCAAGGACAACACATTGGGTAGAAAGGCTGGAATGTTCTTGGCTTCATTCACAATGCTTTCTAAACTTGCCACACTGTGCCTCGGTCTAAAAGAACAAAACAGAGTAGGATGCGTGAGAAATCAACATTTAAGTAACATTTCAGAATGTTTAGAGAACTTTCATTTACATGATTTCACTGAATTCTTACCACAATCCTATAAGGGAGGCAAAGCAGCTAGTATCTTTCTTTTCCATCTTACAGATAAGAAAACTTTATAGATAAGAAAATGTATAAACATAAGTTTATAATAAAATAAAATATAAATTTTTATGGATAAGAAAACTTTAACTCAAAGAAAAGTTATTTTCCCCAGTCATTTCGTGTAATAAAGGACACATGTGAAATACTGATTCAGAATGAGGGTCAGATCCACGATCCTTTCACTATTCTAGACTGCCTCTACTCTATTTCTCTACAGTACCTGAAATTGTCAGAGATGCACATTTGATAGCAATATAGAAAACAACAGACCAGAAATCCATTAATGTTGACAATGTACATTTAAACTACATTCATTAACATTAGTTACACAAAGATGAATAAAGCATAGACCTTATCCTCAACGAATCAGAATACAA
This sequence comes from Pongo abelii, assembly GCF_028885655.2. NCBI lineage: Eukaryota > Metazoa > Chordata > Mammalia > Primates > Hominidae > Pongo > Pongo abelii. The sequence goes on from NC_071995.2 coordinate 342,158, forward strand.
GATATGAATTATGCTTCTACTGGGAACTAAAACCAAATTACTATAAACTCACTGTTATGGGAGGCAGTGATTAATTCTGCCCAGGAGAGTTGAGAAAGGCTTTGAAGCAGGCCTTAAATTAGTATGATTCTGTCCAAACAAAAAGTTAAAGAAGTTAAAGAAACCAGGAATATAATGAAGAAAGGCATGGAGAAACACTTAAAAAGCATTCACGGTTCAGTCTGCGATTAGGGCGTGATGCTGGAGGCAGGGGATGGGCAGGAAGAAGAGATTAGGAAGAAAGACGCAGAGTCCTGAGACCCACGGACTTCATCACGTAAAGCAATGGGAAGCTACTGAGGCGGAAATCGTTCATCATCCACGAATCCTACTATGTGTTACACACTGTTCTAGATCCTGGAAATTGCTCATGAGCAAGAATGACAGTCCTTGCCTCATGAAACCTTTATTTATTTTTTGAGTCTCGCTGTCACCCAGGCTGAAGTGCAGTGGCACAATCTCAGCTCACTGCAACCTCTGCCTCCTAGGTTCAAACGATTCTCATGCCTCAGCCTCCCGAGTAGCTGGGACTACAGGCATGCGCCACCTTGCCCAGCTAATTTTTTGTATTTTTAGTAGAGACGGGGTTTCACTGTGTTAGCCAGGATGGTCTCCATCTCCTGACCTCGTGATTCTCCTGCCTCAGCCTCCCAAAGTGCTGGGATCACAGGCGTGGAGCCACTGTGCCCAGCCTCATGAAACTTTTTAATCTTATGAAGATTATTCATAAGGAGTTTATGATGCTCTGTGGTAAGTGTAATGATAAATGAAAGTAAAAGTGCTATTGGAATACATAGTAGGAGAACCTAATTGACTTGGCAGGGAAAGAAGACTTCCCAAATGTGATGTCTAAGCTTTCTCATCCTTTCTGAACAAGACTTAATCAGGAAAGCTGGGGCCAGGGGCAGGGTAGGGTTGGTAAAGGTACACCACAGGAGATGGGCTGAAAATAAGAGTGCTCCACTGGAGAATAAAATAAACATGCACAAAGACGCAGAGAAAGAACACAGATGTCTGAGGAACTGAGAGGAAAAATCACAATGTTTGGAACACAGAATACAAGAGGAAGAATGGCAAGAGATAAGACTAGATATATAATTAAGCAAGAGGCTAGATGACAGATGGCCTTATAAATCAGGTTAGGGAATTTGGACTTCATCCTGAGGGCAAGAGAAAACTAGAGAAGGATTTAAGTAAGGGAGTGAAAGTTACACCTGTATTTTAACAAAGTACTAGTGGCAGTATAGAGATTGAATTAGAGAGGGGTAAGATCAGACAGAATCTGCTGTTGTGATCTAGGCAAGCTACGACAGCAGCCTGAGTGGAATGAGAGAAAAAGAAGGAATAATCCTACAAGCAGTCCAAGTGAAAAGATTCTTTTCAAAACAGCAGAGAGAATGATATATCCAAAGTACTAAGACAAAATAATTGTCAACCGGTAATTTTACACCTATCGCAAAAAAGTCCTTCAAGAATGAGGGTAAAAGGCTGGGCACAGTGGCTCATGCCTGTAATCCCAGCACTTTGGGAGGCGGAGGCGGGCAGACTGCTTGAGGTCAGGAGCTCAAGACAAGCCTGGCCAACATGGCAAAACCCCATCTCTACAAAAAATAAAAAAATTAGCTGGGCATGGTGGCATGCACCTATAATCCCAGCTACTTGGGAGGCTGAGGCACGAGAACTGCTTGAGCCTTCAGCAGTGGAGGTTGCCATGAGCCAAAATGGCACCATTGCACACCCCCGCCTAGGCAACAAAGCAAATCTCCATCTCAAAAAAAGGCAGGGTGGGGTGAAAAAGAATGAGTATAACATAAATCCATGTGCAGACTTAAAAAAAAAAATGAAAGAAAGTAAGAAGCATTGGGGAAATATAATCAACATGACTGAGTTTGAGGATAAAGAAGAAGGAAAGAGTCAAAGCTAACTACCAAAGTACCTGCTTGTTCAAATGAGTGAAAGATGGTATAATTTAAAGAATAAAGAAACAAAGGAGGAGGATATGGGAAGACATTAATGAGTCCAACTTTGGATACAGGCAATTTCAGGTATCTGTGGGACATCCCCTGGAATTATCTAACAGGCGGATGATATTTATGAAAGAAATCTATATTATGAATGAAGATTTAGGAGTTCCTCAGTATAAAGAAGGCAAACAAAGCCAAGAAATTAAATGAAATTTCCAGAGAAACTGTACAGAGTGAGAAATGAAAGACATCTATGCCAGAATCTCGAGGAAAACCATTATTTTAGAGGTAGAGAGAAGGCCAAAGGCAAAGAAAGAATCTCAAGAAAATAATGCTAAGTAGTTAATAACCAATACTAAGAGATCAAGAAGATTAAGGATGTGTTTCAGAAAGATAATTCTGACAGAAGTTAGAAAAGAGTCTAACGCCCACTATTTCCACCAACCACATAATCCTCTGTTTCTTTACCAGTTTTGCTTTTTTCATGACACTAATTATTTGAAATTCATTCATTTATCTATCTCTCTCTCTACTAGAACGGTAGCTTCATGAAAGCAGAGATCTTTGTGTGTCTCGTTCACTATTGTCTACATAGCATTTAGAAATAGCACCTGGCATGTAGCAGGTTCTCCATCAATACTTGCCAAACTCAAATATCAAGGTAAAATATAAGAGGACTACAACCAGGTCAGTGACAATGAATTTGAAAGAGAGATATGAAAGACATGTTGGAGACAGAGTCTCAGAAACTGGTGACTGATTAAATATCGGAGACCGGGAAAACAAACTTTTTAACTATTATTACCAACGAAATTTCATTTGGTAGCCTACTACCAGTTGCATCACGTATATCAAAACCATAGTTTTACATTCCAAAGTTATTTAGCTTTGTCCACTTAATACGTTCCCACCTCCTGGAACTGTCATTAATCTGAAGACACTGAGTAATATGAATAGCTCAAATAGGAAAAGCTACGAATAAATTTTAGTATGTATTCTGCATGGCATCTGGATAGCAAAATATCCAGTGTACATAGAGGCTTCTCAGAGCTTTGCTGATTAAATCACCTAAATATTTTCTTATCAAAATGCATCCAAAGTAAGTGGCTGGCAAAGTAGTTAAGTACACAGAGATATTGAAATGAAGTGGAAGATGCTTTAAATTTCAGTTGTGTCGCTCAGTAACTACGTGATCTCTCCATGCACCCCGGTTTCCTCATCCTCACAATAGAAATTATATAAATATTAATCTTAGCTGCTAGAGAAATGCTTTCACAAAGAACACCACCTTTAATTATCAGCCAAATTTGCTGATATACAGTCAGATATAAACACTTTATTTAAATCTCATTAAGTCCAATGGGGTGCTGATGCTAATACAGCCACTCAACATTCTCCTCCTGCCTGATTCTCATCTCCCAATACTTTTCGACATAAATCCTCCACTCCAGGGAAACCTACTTATTTTCTGTCACCTGAACACACCCTAAATATTCCTTAAACTCAGTTTCTGACATTTCTCTTACCTCCCTTCCACTTCAATCCTACTCATTCCTCAAGGCTCTACCTAAGTTCTTATTTTTCTCTGAAGCTTCTCTACTGACCACCCAAGCTCACCATGATCTTCCCCCTCTGAATCCCTGTAACATTTTTCCTCACCTTTCGGTTAACATTAATAAGGTACTACAATGAGCTTTATACTTCTTCCTTCCTAACTATAATGTCACTAAGCATAGGCTCTAAACAAAATACTACTTTGTATAACATGAAGTACCTAACAAAGTACTCTGCACAATAGTTTGCACATATTTGAAACTGTCTACATGTAGCCCCATTTGATAACTTAGCGATTGGCCAGGGAAGGCACAAAACATTTAATTAAATATTTAATGTCATCACAATAAACCAGTTGTTGGAGCCAGACACAGGAGAACCCACTCTCTAGCAATGCTACCCCATTCGTGGGTCCAGACACAATGAGGTGCTCTGAGGGTTGAAGGCATGGCCTGTGGGCATTCCTGCCCAGCAAGAAACTCTCCAGCTTGTCTGTACCCATTGCCACTGACCTGCACCTCTCCAGGAGCTGCCTGCCAAAGCAGGGAGAGAGGAAATCTCCCCGTTTCCTTCAGGCCCTGGATCATCAGGAAATGCCTTTCCCACCTACACAACTTAACTAATGCTACTTATACATTAAAATCCTAAACGCAAAAAAAAAAAAAAAAAAGCCATTTAATGAAACAAGCTTTTAAGTTCCTTCTTCCCACTCTACCTTCTGACTTAGTTGTTAAAGATGCAACAGTCACCAAAATGTGTTCACCTTGCCTGTAGGCAGACCTTAGCCTTTTCTTCCCATCGTTCAGAGACTGTAAGAAGCTCCTGTAGTTCAGCCATTGCTTTCTCCACAGCATGGTGGGGTGCCAACCCTACCCCAGAGTCTATCAGTTTCTTCATGACATCCAAAGTGACTTGTTGCGGATCTGATAAAGTCAGTCTTACTTCGTCCAACCACCGAGCCTGTTGTAGCTCTTGCTTCAGTCGTGGTAATTCAGGGAGTTCCACATAGAGACTAGAGCCCATATCTATCAACATCTGGAGTTTGGAAGAATCTGGGGTTTCATCCATCATGGCCTCCTGAGCACGTTCATGAAACTCTTCCACATCATCTAGCAGATTCTGAAAAGGTCAAAAGAAATAAAAATCAGAAAAACAAATTTAAAAGATACAGAAGAGTATGAAATAGATATAGTCAAGGCAAACTATCAATTCTAGACTCTTATAATCTCACATCATAACACCAAATATTCAGATATGACAGTTAATAAATATGCTTTTGTGTAATTACTTCTAGCTATTCTCCTACTTTTAAAATACAGTTGATTCATTCAATAAATATTTAATGACTGCTGACTTAGATGCAGGCACTTTTCTAGGCACACAGTATTAAAGAAGACATAAAATAGTCCTTGTCTTCAGAGAACATACATTCTAATGCAGGTGACCAGACAGTGAACATAGAAATAAAATGTTTCAGTTAGTGTCAAGTGCTCTGAAAATAAAATAGGGCAGCACAACAGAGAATGACCAGAGTGGGGAAGGGCAATAATATTACTTAGTAATGTCATGGTAGTCACAGAAGACAAACCGAAACTACATTGAGGGTTGGGGAGGAACTACAAGAGGATCTGAAGGAAGAACGGTTTGGGCAGGGCAAATAATAATTGCAAACGCTTTTAAAGAAGAATGAGCTTGGTGTGTTGCTACAAGTGGATGATGATGGAGAAATGTTGTTAAAAAATAAGCAGAGGTCAGACTACACAGTATCTTCTAGGTTACAATGAGTTTGAATTTCATTCAAATGGCTTTGGGGAACCACTGGAGAATTTTTACCATAGGGAAGTGATGTGACTTGATTTAAAGTTTAGATTATCATTCTGGCTACCAAACAAAAAATAAAATGTCAGACGAGCAGAAGAAGGGAAAGCAGCTGAAAGGCTGTTGGAGTAATCCAAGGGGCACATTCCAGTGGTGTAGAGCATAGTTTAGGCAACGGAGAGGACAATAAATGGTTTGCTTTGGGATATATTTTGGAGGTAATAGCAGCCAGCACTTGTTTAAATATTGAACACGGGGTATAAGGGAAATAAAGAAATCAAGGAGTTTGATTCACTTAGTTCGTTAAAAGGCGTGGTGGCTCATGTCTGTAATCCCAGCACTTTGGGAGGCCAAAGCAAGTAGATCGCTTGAGCTCAGGAGTTTTGAGACCAGCCTGGGCAAAATGGCGAAAACTCTTCTCTACAAAACATACAAAAATTAGCCAGGCGTGGTGGTGTGCACCTGTAGTCCCAACAACTTGGGAGGCTGAGGTGGGAGGATTGCTTGAGTCTGGGAAGCAGAAGTTACAGTGAGCCAAGACCACACCACTGTACTGAAGCCTGGATGACAGAGCCAGACCCTGTCTCAAAAAAAAAGAAAAGGAAAAAAAGCCTTTAAGATGCCTTTTAGTCCACCAAATGGAAATCCAGAGTATGCAGCTGGACATACAAGTCTGTAGGGAAAAAAGGCATCCAGGGCTGGAGATGTGGGATTGAATCAACAGGATATAGTGATATTTAATGTCACTGGGCAAGTAAGGTATCAGAAGTGGGGGCACCTGAAGAAAGGGCCGAGACTCCTAATATACTCCAACACTTAGAAGTCAAGTCAAAGAGAAAACAAGCAGCAAGGAAGACGTAAGAGAAGAACTGCTAATGAGCTAAGAAAAAACCCAGAAAGTGTGGTGTCACAGAGGCTTAAAGAACAGCATTCAAGAAAGAGTAGTCAACTATCAAAATGCTCTTATGAAATGGAGTAAGACAAGAACATAACTGACCCTAGATTTCACAAGTTGATAACCTTGATAAAAACTATTTTAGGCCGGGTGTGGTGGCTCATGCCTGTAATCCCAGCACTTTGGGAGGCCAAGGCGGGTGGACCACTTGAGGTCAGGAGTTTGAAACCAGCCTGCCAACATGACGAAAACCCATCTCTACTAAAACTATAAAAATTAGCTGGGCATAGTGGCCCGTTCCTCTAATCCCAGCTACTCGGGAGGCTGAGGCAGGAGAATTGCTTGAACCCAGGAGGCAGAGGTTGCAGTAAGCCGAGATCTCACCACTGCACTCCAGCCTGGGCGACAGAGCAAGACTCCCATCTCAAAAACAAAAACAAAAATAAAAAACACTATTTTAGACACCCTACCCACCCCTCAAACACAAAAACACCCTAAACTATCAAAAGATCATTAATCATGGAGATTAATATATTTGATATATACTTTTAAGATTTTACATATTCATTAAGCCATCATTAAGCTTTTTAAAAGCTCACGTATTAACACTGACACATGCAGATTATTTTAATTAACGTCTTGCATTTCAATTACATCTATGTTAAATGGGGGTTCTGAACTAAAATTAATATAGAAAAAAATAATTTCATACCAGCCTTAGTTACAGAATTTTAAACAGGGAATAATGGCTAAGAACAAAATCAAAAAACTGCCTACTAAAGAACCTCAAATAGCAGCATATATGTGAGAGAAAACAAAAAAATCAGAGCAAAAAACTAGTTTAGATATACCATTCCGTGAAACCCAGAACAGTGGACCATGTCACAAAGGACATTACCCAAAAAAAGGATGTAATACTCCACCTTCACTTGCCGAGCTTGGCTGATGACACACGGAAGACTAAAAAGTTGTTGGACAAAGGCCTTCAATTCTTCCACTGTCAGTTTGGTCCGAGTCCTCCCACTATCTGGGCTCTGTCTGATGTGAAATAATATTGAGATACAAGTAAGAAAAATTCAGTCACTCTGGTATCAAAAGGGCTCCTAGTCTCTTCAGAATTCAAACCTAAGCAATCCTAGAATCCCAGTGTTTGAGGGATTACACCGCAATGGTGGCCACTTTAAAACAGTTAAGTTATTCAGTTAATGACTCAAAGATTCAACTCTCCAAGTAACAGTTCCTTCGATCTACAAGTATTAAACATTTCAAACATTACATAAATTCCTCATAGTTGGAATATTAAATTCATTGATAAAACTTAATCCTGTATCTCAAGAAGGTTAAAATGTGAAAGTGCCTTTAACCTGCCTTAGGTGACAATGAACCCTCTGAAAGTGCTTCAAAATTCTGTGTGTACATGATTTTTCTAAGAGGGTCCCTAAACTTTTACTAGTTTCTCCAAGTGGGGTCACTGACCCAATGACAAGTTAAGAGCCGCTGATCAATGTCTCTAAGAAAAGTTATCTAACAAAATGGTAAATAAAAAATTTACAAAGTAATTTAAAAACCCAATGTGAACTGCTAGAGAAAAGCCATTCAGACAAAAGAAATGTGTTGGAATTACTACAACACATTTAAATACCACAGAAAATTTAATACTTATGAATTACATTATATCAAGGGTGCATAATTCTATGCTCCTTAACAACCTCCTCTGCATCCATCAAGGTTACCCTTTGCTGCCACCTGCCTTCAGCCTATAGTTTCTATTTATTCATTTACAAATATTTATTGCACAACTATGGGCCAGGCATTGTTCTAAGCACAAGAAATATGGCAATGAAAAAAAAAATCCCTGATATTCTAGTCTTGTGTACATTCTAGTAGGGGATAGGGAAGAAAAGACAGATAATTAATAAAATAAGTAGATTAGTGTATCAGAAGATGATAAAGCTAGGAGAAAAACAAAGCATGAAAGAAGGGTAAGAGGATTGCAATTTTATAAAGGCTTGTTAGAAAAGCCCTCACCAACAAAGTGACATTTGAAAACAAAGGCTTCAAAGAGGTAGGTAAGGGAACAAGCCACCTGGATATGGTGGGAAGAGAACTCCAAGCAGAGTAAAGAGAGAGCATGAAGTCCTAAGCAAAAATGTGCCTGCTATGTACGAAGAACAGCAAGAGAAAGAACACTGCAGGCTGGAGCAAGAAAGAAGGGAGAATAGTAGGAGATAAAACTGGAGCACTACTGGGGAAGCAAGAGACATGGCCACAAGAGGTCAAAGATAATGTAGGGCTTCACAGGCCAGATGAAATTTTGGTTTTTACGCTGAAAGAAACAGGAAAACACTGGAGAATTAAACTCTTCTTAGGTTTACCTGTGTTTCTGCTTTTTGCTCAGAAGCAGCTGAGCCACAGAAGCACAGGTCTCAGCTTCTTTTACAGCATCCCTGAGTTTTCGAAAGAGATCATTCTCTGGGTATTTCCTATCCTCAGCATCTTCCAGCATTACTCGCAATTCAATCAAATCTGTAAAAATTTAAATAAAGAGCCATATACAATAACCATAGACACAAAAAGCCATTCTAAAATCTTCACCAATCTCACTCAAGTGAGTCCCCAACCTACTTGTAGAAACATAATAATTAGTAGAAACAAACATCTGTGAAAATCTCACCAACACAATAAAAGCTAACAACCAGGTGCTCATTTATAATCCCTACAGACAGTTTCTCTCAGGTAAATAAATTTCTCTTTCCAAAGAAGCCTTCAGTGTTAGTCTTACTGGTAATAGTGGGTTCCCAACATACATAATAAATTTACTGCAAGTCAGATGTCCAGCCCATTTTATGTCAGCTTTTTCATTTCAAACAAGATTCTCAAATAGAAAATTAAGTCTATATTCAACCAACTCATTAATCTCAAATCTCATAGGAAGCCTAGGATTTTTCTTTTACGGAAGGAAAAAACATAAAACTAAAACAAAGCCTCTTTTAAAGTGACAATCAATTCAGTATATGCATACAAAAGGAAATTTAACCTTTTTTGTGGTTGAAGTTAGCAGACAATGCTTCTGTAACACGACTGACCCAAGTGTCATAGGACTGTGCCCTGACTTTTACACCATATAGCAGAGAAGGGAGGTCTTCTAATGGGTAGCGATATCTACAAAAAAAAAAACATAAACACAGAAATAAAAACCTCAAAAACCAACAATAACTTAAAAATAAAGTTTTAAATATAATCAGCTTAAGGAAAATACAATGGCCAAGGGAATGGGATCTTAGTTCACATAAAGAGAAAATCAAACCAGCCCACACTTTTTAATGCAGGGGACAAGGAACATGTGAAATCAACTGATAAAGAAACTAATTTCAGCTGCCAAGTTTAGGGCCAACTTTAAGGGACTGGTCTTCAAGCCTAGAAGTAGACAGAGAAGTTGAGAAGTCCAGAGTAAAGGAGTAAAGGAAGAGAATAAGTAAAAGTAACATTAAAACTTGGTTTTAAAAAAAGGTAATGGAAGTTTTACAAAATACTTTTGGATACCTAAGACATTTCTTCTGCATGGGGCAGGGGCACAGATCAGTTGGATGGTAGAGACATACAAGCCGCTCAGGATTACAGGAACATGTGAGAGCAGAGAGAAAACATGTGGTTCTGCATGCTGAACACTGCCGCTCATCATCAGGAACAAGTTCAAACACTTCTTCTTCTGACATCAGGACACCCTGAAATATAATTTATTTCACTAGATCAAGTCTTTCTAGTCTTTAAAGCATCAAAAAACTTAAGTTACTACATTTTTTTCTACAGACAAATCTCTGACTTAAAGGCATAAACATGAAAGGTACAATGGCACAACATCAAAATACTTCCTAAAGGTAATCATTGCTAAATTTTTTTCAATGGGCAAGATTAAAGTTTGGTATCTAAGGATGCACATTTCAGTGACAAAACTATAAAGAAACGTGGGCTGGGTGCAGTGGCTCATGGCTATAATCCCAGCACTTTAGGAGGCTGAGGCGGAAGGATTGCTTGAAGCCAGGGATTTGAGACCAGCCAGGGCAACAAAGTGAGCACACCTACAAAAAAATTTTTAAACATTACCCAGGCATGGTGGTGCATGCCTGTAGTCCCAGCTACTCAGGAGGTTAAGGAGGGAATATCATTTGAGGCCAGGCTGCAGTGAGTTATGATAGTACTGCTGCACTCCAACCCCAGCCGACATAGCAAGACCCTGTCTCTAAACAAAAGAATGTGATTACCACAAAAGTCAAGACAGTTTTTTGAGAGAAGGGAAGAAAATTATAATTGGGAGGCATTTTGGGGGTGGCCGGCTGTACACCAAAAGTTCCTCCCAATTACATCCTTGAGCAAAATAACTCAGTAAACTATTATCCAAAAGTAACACTGACATATACAAACATATGTAAGGACAAAGAAGTATAAAGTAAATTGTGCAAATTAAAATATAATATCAGCATGACATCAAAAAGAAAGTTAAGACAAATTCAGTATGCCAAGAATGTAAGAGCAGGCAGGCTGCAGTGGGTCACACCTATAATCCCAGCACTTTGGGAGGCTGAGGTGGGCAGATCACCTGAGGTCAGGAGTTCGAGACCAGCCTGGCCAATATGGTGAAACTTCGTCTCTACTAAAAATACAAAAGTTAGCCGGGCGTGGTGATGCATGCCTGTAGTCCCAGCTACTCAGGAGGCTAAGGCAGGAGAATCACTTGAGCCCAGGAGGTGAAGGTTGCAATGAGCTGAGATCACGCCATTGCACTCCAGCCTGGGTGACAGAGCGAGACTCCATCTCAAAAAAAAAAAAAAAAAAAAAAAAGAATTTAAGAGCATATGAAGTGCCTTTTACCAAACACCTCCATTTATTATATAACTTTACAGTTTCTGCTTACTTGACTGAGCAAGTTACTTGATTGAGCAAGTTACTTGTAAACCCAATTCTGCAATAAGAGCAAACTCTCTTCATTTAAACAAGGTGGGAACCTGATAATTTATTCACTGGCAGGCACAGTTCTGGTCTTTCATCATACACTGTTTTTGATATCAGTTTAATCTAGATGTCTGCTGGCCATATTCTCTTATCTTTCCATTTTCTTATACTGGCATTTAGTATTTTCTTTAAAAATTATTTTAACGTAAAAACAGTTTCAAAATGCACTGCACGTATTTCTTAGTTTATAAGAATTTACTCAGCTTCAGAACTAGCAATGCTGTTCTGAAGGGAATGCTAATGTGGCAACTGAGAGTTCTGGCTGCTTCAAGAAATTTTATACAATTTCCCAAAGTGTACTCCAAGGATCAGATCCTAAAAGACACTCTGGAAAAAATGTATCTTTTTTGTTCCAGGTGCAGTGGCTCACACCTGTAATCTCAGCACTCTGGGAGGCTGAGGTGGGAGAATTGCTTGAGCCAACGAGTTCAAGACCAGCCTGGGCAACATAGGAAGACACTATCTCTACAAAAAAAAAAAAAAAAAATTAGGGAAAACTTTTTTGGAAAATGCTATGGATTATATCCCTCCCACTTTACAGATTAACAATGAACACCAGCACATTAAAGAATCAGAAGTTTTGTAGTAAAGATCCCATTTATCTTTCTTTTTGGTCTATATATGTTTTTATCAATTTTTACCATTAATTTTCCTATACCTTTTAAGTAACTTTAAAATCCTGGAAACTGGGAAAGTATATATTTCACATTATTTTAGGTCCTCCTATTTTTTGTACCCAAACTAGAATTCATCATTCTTTTACTTTTCCAGTCTTAAATGAAGCTAATTTTAAATAGATCCATTTACCTTTTCTTAGCCTGCCATTTTCCAAACGTTTCTAGCCACAGAACTTTTCCTTATAATACCTCCTAAAATATTACAAAGCTTATATTCCTGAGAATATACTTTAGAAAATCATAAATAAGGAGAAAATGGAGAGAATAAAAAAGCCAGAAATACAAATTAAAAGGCTATTTGAGGCTGAGCACAGTGGCTCATGCCTGTAATCCCAGCACTTTGGGGTCCGAGGCGGGCAAATCACTTAAGGCCACGTGTTCGAGACCAGCCTGGCCAACATGGTGAAACTCCGTTTCTACTAAAAATACAGAAAATTAGCCAGGCATGGTAGTGCACGCCTGTAGCCCCAGCTACCGGGCAGGCTGAGGCAGGAGAATCACTTGAACCCAGGAGACAGAGGTTGCAGTGAGCCAAGGCTGCGCCACTGCACTCCGCCCTGGGTGACAGAGTGAGACTCCGTCTCAAAAAAACAAAAACCAAAAAAGGCTATCTGAAATAAGCCACGTGAGAAAATTAAGGAATGGAGCAGGATGGTGTAGCAGTAAGGAAAAAAAGGGGGCAAGGGAAAGTGATGAGAGACAGTGACAAAGAAAAACTTAAAATTAGGAACAGGCCGGGCGCAGCGGCTGACACCTGTAATCCCACCACTTTGGGAGGCCGAGGTGGGTAGATCACCTGAGGTCAGGAGTTCAAGACCAGCTTGGCCAACATGGTGAAACTTTGTCTTTATTAAAAACACAAAAATTAGCCGGGTGTGGTGGCACATGCTTGTAACCCTAACTACTCAGGAGGCTGACGCAGAATTGCTTGAACCTGAGAGGTGGAGACTGCAGGTGAGCCGAGATTGTGCCACTGCACTCCAACTCGGGCAACAGAGAGAGACTCTGTCTCAAATAAATAAATAAATAAATAAAACAAAACAAAAAACTAGGTAATATATAACTATGAAGGAAACAAGGCCAGGTGTGATGGCTCACGCCTGTAATCCCAGCACTTTGGAAGGCCGAGGAGGGCAGACAACCTGAGGTCAGGAGTTCGAGATTAGCCCGGCTAACATGGTGAAACCCTGTCTCTACTAAAAACACAAAAATTAGCTGGGCAAGGTGGTGAACGCCTGTAATCCCAGCTACCCGGGAGGCTAAGGCAGGAGATTCGCTTGAACCCAGGGGGCAGAGGTTGCAGTAAGCTGAGATCGTGCGACTGCACTCCAACCTGGGTGGCAGAGTGAGATTCCATCTCAAAAAAATAAAAAGGAAGCGTATGAGTCAAGATCACACTAAGTTTTTACACGATGGTCCTGGCGCTTACTAAGATGAGGCAATTAGGAAAGAAAAGTGGTTTGTGAAGGGTGGAGAGGAAGGAGATTTTCTATTTCAGATGCTGAAACTGAGATGATAAAAATCTAAATAGAAATGTGCAATACACATGTTGGAAACACAGATTACAAATGAGTGGCTGGACACAGCCTCTTTCAAAGTGACAATAATTCCTGTGTGTAATATAATAGGAGGAAACTTTAAGAAGTGAGAACTGAAACCACAAGGTAATAGCTGAAAGACTTAAGACCCATAGATGAGAATTCCAAGAAAAATAGCACAAAATAACAACAATAAACAGTCAAAGGCTGAACCCTGCACACATTGTTGGGGATATAAGAAGAAAGAACTAGAAATGACGGGCAAATACAATCAAAGAGACTAAAAAAAACAGTAGAGCAAATGTTAGGTAAAGAAACCAAAGCAGCAATATATAGTGCAATAAAGAGGTCATGGGGATAGAAGACACAGAAAGAAACCACTGGATTTTGGCTGGGCACGGCAGCTCACGCCTGTAATCCCAGCACTTTGGGAGGCCGAGGTGGACGGATCATGAGGTCAGGAGATCGAGACCACTCCGGCTAACAAGGTGAAACCCCATCTCTACTAAAAATACAAAAAATTAGCCGGGCGTGGCGGCGGGCGCCAGTAGTCCCAGCTACTCGGGAGGCTGAGGTAGGAGAATGGCGTGGACCCACGAGGCGGAGCTTGCAGTGAGCCAAGATCGCGCCACTGCACTCCAGCCTGGGTGACAGAGCTAGACTCCGTCTCAAAAAAAAAAAAAAAGAAAAGAAAAGAAAAAAAGAAACCACTGGATTTTGAAATAAAGTGTGTCACTGGTGAACTTTGAGACTTTTTTTTTTTTTTTAATTATACTTTAAGTTTTAGGGTACATGTGTACAATGTGCAGGTTAGTTACATATGTATACATGTGCCATGCTGGTGTGCTGCACCCATTAACTCGTCATTTAGCATTAGGTATATCTCCTAAAGCTATCCCTCCCCCCTCCCCCCACCCCACAACAGGCCCCAGAGTGTGATGTTCCCCTTCCTGTGTCCATGTGTTCTCATTGTTCAATTCCCACCCATGAGTGAAAATATGCGGTGTTTGGTTTTTTTTGTTCTTGCGATAGTTTACTGAGAATGATGATTTCCAATTTCATCCATGTCCCTACAAAGGACACGAACTCATCCTTTTTTATGGCTGCATAGTATTCCATGGTATATATGTGCCACATTTTCTTAATCCAGTCTATCATTGTTGGACATTTGGGTTGGTTCCAAGTCTTTGCTATTGTGAATAGTGCCGCAATAAACATACGTGTGCATGTGTCTTTATAGCAGCATGATTTATAGTCCTTTGGGTATATACCCAGTAATGGGATGGCTGGGTCAAATGGTATTTCTAGTTCTAGATCCCTGAGGAATCGCCACACTGACTTCCACAATGGTTGAACTAGTTTATAGTCCCACCAACAGTGTAAAAGCGTTCCTATTTCTCCACATCCTCTCCAGCACCTGTTGTTTCCTGACTTTTTAATGATTGCCATTCTAACTGGTGCGAGATGGTATCTCACTGTGGTTTTGATTTGCATTTCTCTGATGGCCAGTGATGGTGAGAATTTTTTCATGTGTTTTTTGACTGCATAAATGTCTTCTTTCGAGAAGTATCTGTTCATGTCCTTTGCCCACTTTTTGATGGGGTTGTTTTCTTCTTGTAAATTTGTTTGAGTTCATTGTACATTCTGGATATTAGCCCTTTGTCAGATGAGTAGGGTGTGAAAATTTTCTCCCATTTTATAGGTTGCCCGTTCACTCTGATGGTAGTTTCTTTTGCTGTGCAGAAGCTCTTTAATTTAATTAGATCCCATTTGTCAATTTTGGCTTTTGTTGCCATTGCTTTTGGTGTTTTAGACATGAAGTCTTTGCCCATGCCTATGTCCTGAATGGTAATGCCTAGGTTTTCTTCTAGGGTTTTTATGGTTTTAGGTCTAATGTTTAAGTCTTTAATCCATCTTGAATTAATTTTTGTAGAAGGTGTAAGGAAGGGATCCAGTTTCAGCTTTCTACATATGGCTAGCCAGTTTTCCCAGCACCATTTATTAACAGACAAACAGAGAGCCAAATCATGAGTGAACTCCCATTCACAATTGCTTCAAAGAGAATAAAATACCTAGGAATCCAACTTACAAGGGACGTGAAGGACCTCTTCAAGGAGAACTACCAACCACTGCTCAATGAAATAAAAGAGGATACAAACAAATGGAAGAACATTCCACGCTCATGGGTAGGAAGAATCAATATCATGAAAATGGCCATACTGCCCAAGGTAATTTATAGATTCAATGCCATCCCCATCAAGCTACCAATGACTTTCTTCACAGAATTGGAAAAAACTACTTTAAAGTTCATATGGAACCAAAAAAGAGCCCGCATCGCCAAGTCAATCCTAAGCCAAAAGAACAAAGCTGGAGGCATCATGCTACGTGACTTCCAACTATACTACAAGGCTACAGTAACCAAAACAGCATGGTACTGGTACCAAAACAGAGATATAGATCAATGGAACAGAACAGAGCCCTCAGAAATAATGCCGCATATCTACAACTATCTGATCTTTGACAAACCTGAGAAAAACAAGCAATGGGGAACTTTGAGACTTTCAAAAGTATGATGGGAACAGAATGACAATGATAATGAAGGGATAAAGAGGACATGAGACTGCTGACCACGGGAAAACCACTGAAGATTTTTAGTAAAAGGTAAAATGAAAACTACTCTTAAAATGGGAAAAACAAGTTCATAATGCAAAGAAAGGGCAGGGATAAGTAACTGGAACAAGGGCATAGGTGGAAGGTATGTTTAAAGAAGGGTCTATAGAGAAATTTGATCAAAGTAGCACAAAGAAACATGGTAGAGGATCAGGAGATGGGGCATTCAAATTATCAAAGCACAAGGGAAATAATGCCCCATCCAGGTTAAATCTGAAATACTGAGGACATTATCACAAAATCATATTTCATGAGTCTCCACCAATGTACTTAAAATTTCAAAATTCAAAAGAAAGACTCTAGGCAATGAGAAAAAGAATCCCCTTTTAAATAAATATATAATCAAAATACGAATTTTAAGAATACAAGTATAGGCCGGGCACAGTGGTTCACACCTGTAATCCCAACACTTTGGGAGGCCAAGGTGGGTGGATCACTTGAGGTCAGGAGCTTGAGACCAGCCTGGCCAACATACTGAAACCCCATCTCTCCTAAAAACACAAAACTGGCTGGTCAAGGTAGCGCATACCTGTAATCCCAGCTACTTGGGAGGCTAAGGCAGGAGAATCGCTGAACCTGGGAGGCGGAGGTTGCAGTGAGCCAAGATCGTGCCACTGCACTCCAGCCTGAGCAACACAGGGAGACTCTGTCTCAAAAACAACAACAAAAAAACACAAGCATAAAGTGGGAATATTAAATAATGAAATACCACTATAACCTTATTAGAATGTCTAAAGTTGAAAAGACTATACCAAGTGTTGGTGAGGATATAAGGCAACTGGAACTTCTTATACACTGCTGGTGGAAATATAAAATGGTACAACCACTTTGGAATTCAGTTTCATAGTTTTTTAGAAAATATTACACATACACATAATATACAATCCAACCATTCCACTCCTAGTATTTACTCAAGATAAATAAAAGCATATGTCCATGCAAAAAGTTGTATGCAAATGTCCAGAGCAATTTAATTTCTAACAGCCAAAAAATGTTAACAATCCAAATGTTCATCCACAAGTGAAAGGATAAACAAATTGTGGTAAGCCTATTCAACGGAAAACTAGTGTGCAATAAAAAGGAATAAAGTATTAGTACATGCAACAATATGGCTGAGTGTCAAAGTAATTATGCTGACTGAAAGAAATTAGACCATAAAAGTACAAGTTGTATTGGTGTGATTTGAATAAAATTCTCCAAAAAAATAAGCAACGAAAGAATAGTGGTTTCCTGGGGATTGGGGGCAAGAGGAGAAGGTGGTGCAGGATGGCCAGGTGTGGTGGCTCAAGCCTGTAACCCCTACACTTTGGGAGGCCCAGGCAGGAGGACTGCTTGAAGCCAGGAGTTTGAGACCAGCCTAGGTAACAAAGCAAGGTTCCACCACTACGAAAAATTTAAAAAATTAGACAGACATGGTAACATGCACCTGCAGTCCCAACTACTCCAGAGGCTGAGGTGTGAAGATTGTTTGAGCCCAGAAGTTTGAGGCTGCAGTGAGCTATGACTGTGCCACTGCACTCCAGCCTGGGCGACAGAGAGAGAAGCCATCTTTCAAAAAGGTGGTACACAGCAAGAAGGAAGGACCATGTAAGGGCATGAAAAAACTTTTAGGGGTGATAGATATATTCATTATCTTGACTGCAGCAATGGTTTCATGGGTATATACAGAGTCAAAACTTATCAAATTGTACACATTAAACACGTAGTTTATTACACATCAATTATGCTTCAACAAAGCTCTTTTACAAACAGAGCAGAATATCAGGCAGAGAGGGAGGAGTGACATGATACAAAAACAGGAGGAAGCATGGTGTAACCCTAATGAAGCTAGCTAGCTATGTAGGAAATATTAGAACAGGCCAAGATGATGCTGAAGATACACATTTTCTCATATATTACCCAGTTCAATGTGATGATGCTTAGCTTATTCTAAGTATTCTAAATCCCAACCTTGGTTATTCCATCCTTCCTATTCATCAAATTACTTGAAGGGGAGGGAAAAAGATTAATTCAAACTGACAGTCTGTAATTTCCAGAAACATAACTTATTCAACAGAAAGCTCAGAAAAAAAATGATTTAAATTTCTTGTTTAAACAATACTGTATGTAGAAGATTTAAAATGTAAATATATACCTAAGAAATTCTGATAGGACTTGTTTTAAAAACCTAGAGATGATAAGATTCCTAAAACGTTTTTAATCTGGAGAAATCAATATGTCAATTATAAAAATATAAAATCTTCTCCAAATCAGTGATCTTTATGCTCAACTCCTAGGAGATCAGAGATGAAAATTCTATCTATAGGTTTATTTAGCACATCCCATAAGCAGTATCAAACATAGAAAATGTGCTCAGCAAACTCACCATCTGTACAACAGACTCTCTTAATCGTGTTTCTTCTTCAGTCATGAGAGTCAATTCTTTGCAGACCATGGCAGCCAGCCCCACATCTAAGCATTCTGGATCTGCTGCCATCTTGAAAATGAGTTCCTCGTGTGAAAAGACACAGTGGCGCCTTAAGCGTCGGTAATGATTTACACACTGACGTCCAATGGGCAACTGAAAATGAGATTTCCAAATTAAATAACTCGCTTATAACATATCCCAGAACAGAACCACTACTTACCCTCCAGGTCCTCCCTTTTATTAGAAAGAAGACAGAATACCAAATCCATTTAAATATAAAGAGGCAATATTATATTAACTGTAAATATTAACCCTGTAAGACCCAGCCAGAATTTCAAAGGCTTTCCCACAGAAAATTCCCATAATCTGAGATGCTAAATTTCTGGCCTAAACTGCTAATTTTCTACTTATTGTATATCAAGAAGGAGTTCTTTGGTATATAACTGAGGCAGCAAACTCTTTTAGACCAGTTTAACATGAGCCTGCCCTTACAAGAAAAAGAAAAATATTGTGAAAATAAATAATTAAATAAGTTCAGGCCAAAAAGGGTTAAGTGGAAGTATTCAGCACTCAAATTTCCATAGAACAAAAAGACCAGATGTTATTAGAAGAAAAAAAAGAAAGAAAAAAATAGGAAAGAGGGGAAAAAGTAATACTTAAGCAATCCACATTGGCTGACATTGTTTTTTTTGCAAAAACCAAAACAAAGGACGATTTAGATTTTAGCATCTAGAAATTATTTTAAAAACAAGCCTGGCAGAAAGATAATTCAAAGTGAAATTATAAAATTATATACTTTATTTCCCTAACAGTGAAATAAATGACTAAATGATCACTTTTCATAAATGAACAGTTAAGTCTTTAAAATAAATTTTGAAAATTTCCATAATTATCAAGCTACAAACCAAATTACAACAATAGCTATGCCCTACACATATATACGCACTCCAACTTCAACTTCTTTCCTATGCTCAGGCAGAAGAACTTGGATAAAGGAGTTTTGTTTGGATTTGTAATATAAAAGAGAAAAAATAAGAAAATGGACCTTTAAGAGCCTTTTAGAATTCATCTACAGTTTGAGAAAGGCAGAAAGGAATCAGAGAAAGCAAAGAAAATTTGAGGCTATCTCTGAATTATGCAGTGTTTCCATACTCTTCAAAGAAAAAACTTTCCCAAGGAAAATATATATATATATATGTATATAACTTATGATTAGCAATTATTTTGTCTATTAACAACACACAACTCTTTCATATCTTAAATACGTACTCTTTAAAAATTTCTCAGAGCCTCAACACAAAAACAAGTAGAAGAAAAAATCATACTGTGGGATTTGCAGTTCTTAACTATTATAATATGTGAGGAAGCCACAAAAAATAGAAGTGATTATCCACTGTAACTTCTAAACATTAGTCCCAGTAATTTATTCCAGAGATAAAACTACTATAACTTTTAATTTATATCACACCCTTCTTCTAAAGAGTGTCAAGGGCTTCCACACATATCCTCTAACTTGTCTGAGGTTATTAAGTGAATCTGTCAGCATCTTTACATACCAGCTAAAAAACTTAGGCCCAATGAAATTTTAAAAGCTGCTCAAGGTCAAATACCAGTAACAGTGAGAATGGGAACAGCAGAAACTATCTCCAGCTTCTATCTAAATCCTCCCATTTTCTACACTACACCTAGCCAATTACCATGTATCATAAACACTCAATAAATGTTGGTTGAATGTTTAGAAACAGAGCTCAAGCCCAAGGCAAAATCTTAAGCCTAGTCTTGTTCTTGCTAAATTACGCTGTTTCCAAAGCCTAATAAGAAAAAAGTTCAAAATTACTGGAGCAAGTAAGACTATTCATTGTATCATTTTACTCATTAGCAAAGGAAACAAAAACAATCTCTACATGGTTAATCATGGGATTTAGTAAATTAAGGTGCCTGCAGAAAACATTAAAGGATTTCCCCCAAAATGTTAACAGAAGCAACAAAAACAGCACCAATACAAGAAAATAAAGTCAGTGTGTATCATAAATATACTGTATAGTCTTCTCCCAAGCAACATAACAGCCACTAAATACTTTTTGATTATCTACTTCATACAAAAGCAAAATAGCAATTACCTAGCATTATCATTTATATAAAAGTATAGCGCAGAGATCTCAATATTATAGTTACTCTTTTAAAATTAAAAAAAGGAACAGACAAAACATAAAATGGCAAGACTAGTAAAATCACCTAGTTGCCTATCAGAAAAAAAAATTAAGGAATTTGTAAAAATCGCAGAGCTACATATTTGAAAATATGGTAGAATACTTGAAATTATCTGTATAAGCCTGATCACCTTAATAAGTCCCAAAATGCTCAGAGAAAGCAAAGGCTAAAAAAACTACAGGTTGGTGCAAAATTAGTTGCAGGTTTAAAACTGCAATTACTTTTGCACCAACCTTTATCTTCAATGGCAAAAGCCGCTATTACTTTTGCACCAACCTGTGTCTTCCCTTAGAAAAGAAGGATTCAGAAAGAATCGACTGACCATTTATAAGTTCAAACGGTCTCTCTCTTCTGAGCACCTGACCAGAAGGGAGGGAGTCAAAATAAAGGAAAGAAGGAAAGCAAAGGAGAGAAGGAAAGGAAGAAAAGAAGGAAATGGGGGAAGGGGAAAGGGAAGGAATAGAATGGAAGTGGAGGAAGCAAGTTCAAACAGAATGAGGAAAATAATAAATGGGTAAGAAGAACTATAAAATCTTCAAAATAAAAAATGTGATGGAAATCTTAGCTTTCTAAACTACAATAGCCACTCCAGTCTCCACTAAAATACTGATGAACCCGACCCTGAGCCCAGCTAAGCAAACATGGCAACTAAGCTGCTTTATATTTATAGGGGGGTTAGTAGACGTACAACAGCCACTTGCTATAGAACAGACCCAGTCAGCAGTACAGAAGTTCACAGCTTCAGCAAAGTTGTAGCCCTGGTTAAATCCAGAGTGATAGGCACGAGGAAATGTCACAACAAACTCGCCAGCACACTGATTGGTCCTGTACACCTAAATGCAAATTGGGAACAGGGATACAAAAATAAAAAATAAAAATAACAAAAAGAGGAAGACAGATTTTATTAGATAATTTCAGATGCATTTTCTAAAACTGAAAACAATAAAGCATTAAGTTACACATATCAGAAAATGATATCAGAAATAGCCAGAATTCTACCTTCTTAAAATAGTCACTGATAATAGATTATAATTCATGACAAGAATTAGCAGCCAAAAGAAATTCTCAAAGAAAAAACATTACTCTCAATGAGCTACGAGTTTCTTAAACTGATACAATTTTTACAATTTAGAGAATTTCTTTTATTCTTGTATCGTAAATAGTGGCAAAGAATTGAACTTCCTACTACTTTTGGATAATTTTTTGGAACTAACTAAATTAACTCACATAGCATATGAGACATCCCCAATGAGATGTCCCCAAAATCAGTTTTCCTGAAATCTCACTTTGTTTTACAATAATACTATATGTCTCTTGAAAAGTCTCAGATTCTGGTATAAATTTACTCTTTAAAAACAAAGTAACATTATAAATGTTAATCTACTTTCTCTTTAAGGTTATGATGAATATTTGATTATCTATAGTAAACTTGCTAAATTCATACTTTATCAGGCATTAGCTTGAATTTGAGAAACATCTTCAAACTTAGGTTGAAAAGTGAAAAAGGTATTTGCGGTATATTTTTATTTCATTATCTCATGTATTAAAAGCTAAGAAATCTTTACATGAGAAAATAAGGATAAGCAAACTTATTAGTGATTAGTTATTAGGATAAGCATCCTTATTAGTTATTAGTTATTAGGATAAGCATCCTTATTAGTGATTAGTTATTAGGATAAACATCCTTATTAGTGATTAGAGCCACCACTTAAAATACCTGTGCTTTGGTTAAATAGGGATAACAAACAATATGAGATTTTTGTTCAAAGTAGGATGTAATATTTACTGAAAATAGAAGCTTATACGAACAGGTAGCTGTATACAAAGAATGATTCATACTTTAATACTCCCCGTCTTAATCAGATAAAAGTCGTTCCCTGCACAGTACAAATTCTAATCTGGCTAAAAGATGATATGACTCATTTCTAGTTACAAAACAAAGCACATGTTGTGATTCTATCTATCAAAAGCTAAAATAACTTTAAATTAAAAATACTGGCTGGGTGCAGTGGCTCACACCTGTAATCCCAACACTTTGGGAGGCCGAGGTGGGAAGACTGCTTGAGCTCAGGAGTTCGAGACCAACCTGGGCAACACAATAAGGCTTCGTCTCTATAAAAAATACAACAATTAGCCGGGGGTGGTGGTGTGCTCCTACAGTCCCAGCTACTCATTAGGCTGAGGCAGGGGAACTGCTTGAGCTGAGCAGGTTGAGGCTGCAATGCGCAATCATCGTGCCGCTGCACTCCAGCCTGGGCAACAGAGCAAGACCTTGTTTCAAAAAAAAAAAAAAATGAAAAAACAAACAAAAAACTGAAGGAAGACACCAAAAGACTCACAGGCACACCATGCTCCATTAGCACATTGGGGTTCATGATGGTGACTAACTGATGTAGAAGATCAGGCTGGGATTCAAATAACTCAGGGGCCAGCTCTCTCATCACCTCCTCCAGTTGTTCTGCAGCATGAGATGGCACACCATACCATGTCTTTGGCTCCCCCCTAGCAAAAGAAGTAACTGTTTAGCTAGGCAGCACATGGTACCAATGAGGCTAGGGTATCTGATTCCAATCCACCAAATTATAATTAACTTGTCTTATTCCATGGTCAGATTACATGCCCTGAATTCTAGCAACCATCTTATAAACCTGTGCTGTTGTTCACAATAGGAGGTAAGTAAATAGTAGTATGTATAGGCAGATACAAACTTATCACTACAATTAAAAAAGCAACTCAGCACATGAACTCTGTAAGGTGGATCAGTGAAAACACCTTCAAACGGGAAAGACACTATATGAAAAACAAGCACTGTCCCAAAGGATGCTGACACATGACCTTGATTCAGAGGTCCATGTGAATAATGGACATTTCAATTATCCCCACAATGATCAAAATAAGTCAGTGCTCTGTAGGATACTTCTAAATAGCTTCACTGAGTTCAATTTTACTACCCAAAGAAATAGGCCAAAGCTAGAAATTATTGAAACCTTAAATATACTTCTGTCTATCAGATCAAAAACCTGGCATCATTAATCCACTAGACTTAGTAGAGTTCACGCATGCTGTATTTTAGACTGTACATACCAGTGCAAATAGTTGATGGAATAACTCCAGTGATCCTCAATGTGCCAGCAAAAAGAAGAGAAACACATTCCCACATAGAGCCACGGCACTTTCATACCAGAGATGTCCACATTAATATGTGCAAGAACAGACTGTTCCAGGACAGGCATGTTATTCAAATTCCAACCAGAAAGTGCATATTCCTATAAGAGAAAAAAAAACAATTGTAAATGAAAGATCAGAAATGAAAAGTGCTCAATAGAAATGTCAAGGGAGTCTTCCCAGAAAAATTTTTTTATAATATTTGTAATAGTCTAGTGCATACAATCTGTGCTCTTTGCTATCCACTACATGTAACTCATATAACTAAATATTTAATCCTACCTTCTGTCTACGTTCTATTTAGATTTCCCTTTATTTCAGATACCTCTGGTTTACTCCAAAGCACATGAGCAATTCTTGTTATTCTCCAGCCAATCAGGAAAACAGTATGAGACCCATCTTAATACAACATCACTATTTCTATTTTATAGCCAGTAGCATAATTTCCTAAAATGTTTACTACTATATTGATAGAATGGTGCCAGATACTGTAAAGACAAAATATAATATACATAATCCTGAACTTGTGACAACAATGAAGACTGACGTGATGCAGAAAGTCACGGCCATCACTCCTAACCATTATACAACACACCTAGAAATACTGGATAAATTGTAACAATAAGACTGACAGGATGCAGAAAGTCACCGCCATCACTCCTAACCATTATACACACACACCTAGAAATACTGGATAAATTGTAACAATAAGACTGACAGGATGCAGAAAGTCACCGCCATCACTCCTAACCATTATACAAACACACCTAGAAATACTGGATAAATTATAACAATAAGACTGACAGGATGCAGAAAGTCACCGCCATCACTCCTAACCATTATACAAACACACCTAGAAATACTGGATAAATTATAACAATAAGACTGACAGGATGCAGAAAGTCACCGCCATCACTCCTAACCATTATACAAACACACCTAGAAATACTGGATAAATTATAACAGTAAGACTGACATGATGCAGAAAGTCACCGCCATCACTCCTAACCATTATACAAACACACCTAGAAATACTGGATAAATTGTAACAATAAGACTAACATGATGCAGAAAGTCACCGCCATCACTCCTAACCATTATACAAACACACGTAGAAATACTGGATAAATTATAACAATAACCAAAAAAACTTCATAGCTGAACCCAAAAGAAAAGGGAATTCCCAGTTTCTGGAAACAGAGTGGAAGCAAGCCATAATGAAAAAGGAAGCCGTTGCAAGAGTTTTCACAGGGGCTTCTAATTGGATACTGGCACTGGAGAAGGACTTTCAAACATCCATCTCAAGCCATATGAGGTTGTGACTTAAAGTGCTTATCATCCTTATGGAGAGCAGTTCTCAAAATCGGATCCAGAGGATCCACTAAGTCAAACTATTTTCACAATAATTCTAAGACATTATTTGCCTTTTTCACTTACATTTTTGCAGGAGTACAGTGTGAGTTTTCCAGGGGAAAGATGATATGTGCGATCATGACAGACTGAATGCAGAAGCAGATATGAGAATCTGCTATTAAAAAGTTGATAACTGAATGTGGATGTCAGGAACTGGCAGGGGTGGGGGTAGGGTCATTATTGTGCTTACTGTTTAAAAGTTTCTATAATACAAGTTAAAAACAAAAAACCCTCAAGGTAAGAAGTTAAAGAGCCAATGACAAAGCTAAAGAGAATTTGTGAACTAGAAGACATGTTTGAGGAGATTATCTATAATGCAGCACAGAAATATATAAACTAACAAACTGTAATTAAGAGTCACAGAGAGGCGGGCTGGACGCGGTGGCTCACACCTGTAATCCCAGCACTTTGGGAGGGTGAGGTGGGTAGATCACCTGAGGTCAGGAGTTTGAGACCAGCCTGGCCAACATAGTGAAACCCTGTCTCTACTAAAAATACAAAAAATTAGCTGGGCATGGTGGCGGGCGCCTGTAATCCCAGCTACTGGGGAGGCTGAGGCAGGAGAATCACTTGAACCCAGGAGGCAGAGATTGCAGTGAGCCGAGATCGTGGCATTGCACTCCAGTCTGGGCAACAAGAGCAATACTTCATCTCAAAAAAAAAAAAAAAGAGTCAGAGAGAAGCTGGGCATGGTGGCTCATGCCTGTAATCTCAGCACTTTGGGAGGTCATGGCAGGCAGATGACTTCAGCCCAGGAATTTGAGACCAGCCTGGTCAACATGGCGGGACCCCATCTCTACAAAAAATACAAAAATTAGTCAGGCATGGTGGCGTGCGCCTGTAGTTCCAGCTACTAGGGATGCTGAGGTGGGAGGATCCCGTGAGCCCAGGAGATTGAAGCTGTGAGCCGAGATCATGCCACTGTACTCTAGCCTGAAAGAGAGTGAGACCCTGTCTCACTAAAAAAAAAAAAAAAAAAAAAAAGTCACAGAGGATGGAATAACAAAGTCTAACACAGGTTTAACTAAGAATTCCAATAAGAAATGACAAAGAGATCTATTCCTAAAGTTCAACAGGCTAACAAAAAAGGAAATAAAAGAATCTCAACAGGTTATTACTCAATACGTTTTTTGATTGGTTGGTCAGCTGGCTGGCTGAAAAATAGTGAATTTCATTGAAGAGACAAGGTTTACAAACAAAAAGAACACTGGGAGGCCGAAGCTGGTGGATTACTTGAGGTCAGGAGTTCGAAACCAGACTGGCCAACACTGTGAAATCCCATCACTAGTGAAAATACAAAAATCAGCCAAGCGTGGTGGTGCATGCCTGTGGCCCCAGCTACTCAGGAGGCTGAGGCAAAAGTGCTTGAACCCAGGAGGTGGAGGTTGCAGTGAGTCAAGATTGCATCACTGCACTCCAGCCTGGGCAACAGAGCGAGACTCCATCTCAAAAAAAAAAAAAAAAGTTACAATACAAGGTAGCGAGACTCCATCTCAAAAAAAAAAAAAAAAGTTACAATACAAGGTAACATATATAAAATTCCAAATACATATAGAAGAGAAAATACAGTTCTTCAGAGGACACTAAAACAGTGATCATCATGGGTTTGGATTGTGATATGGTTTGGATTTGTGTCCCTACCCAAATCTCATGTTGAATTGGAATCCCCAGTGTTGGAGGAGGGACCTGGTGGATGGTGACCGGATCATGGGGGCAGATTTCCCCCTTGCTGTTCTCACAATAGTGAGTTCTCACGAGCTCTGGTTGTTTAAAAGTGTGGAGCAACTCCCGCTTCTCTCTCTTCCTCCTGCTCTGGCCACGTAAGACGTGCCTGCTTAGCCTTCACCTTCTGCCATAATTGAAAGTTTCCCGAAGCCTCCTCAGCCATGCTACCTGTACAGCCTGTGAAACCTGTACAGCCTCTCTTCTTTATAAATTACCCAGCCTCGAGTATTTATTTATAGCAGTACAAGAATGGACTAATAAAGATTGTTAGGAAAACTTCACAGCAAGGAAGAAATTGTGTTGAGCTTTGAAGGATAGATAAGATTTGAATAAACATTCTAGGAGGAAGAGCTACAAGAATGTAAAAGGTAAATTACAGAGAGAATATACTAGTCTAGCTGGTGAAGAGGCAGAATACAGGAAATGACATTAGAAAAAAAGATTAGATCTTTAAACTTAAGTTTTGGACTGAGAAGCTTAGATTTATCCTATATTCAAAAGGGAAACATAAGTTTTGAAAAATGAAACAATATGATAAACATAAAATCAAATATTTCTAAACTTTTTTTTTTTTTTTGAGACAGAGTCTCACTGTTGCCAAGGCTGGAATATAGTGGCACAATCTCAGCTCACTGCAACCTCCACCTCCTGGGTTCAAGCGATTCTCCTGCCTCAGCCTCCCGAGTAGCTGGGATTGCAGGCACCTGCCACCATGCCCGGCTAATTTTTGTGTTTTCAGTAGAGACAGGGTTTCACCATGTTGGCCAGGCTGGTCTCAAATTGCTGACCTCAAGTGATCTGCCCGCATTGACCATCCAAAGTGCTGAGATTACAAGCATGAGCCACTGTGCCCGGCCTATTTCTAAACTTTTAATTATGTAAAATTTCAAATGTAAACGAAAGTAGACAAAATTGCATAATAAATTCCCACTGACCCATCAATCTTTAAATGTTAAGTGAAAGCAATATATTAGAGAGACTACAGAGAGCAGCAGTATGCACAAAGGAGTTAAACACAGCAGGCTTGAGACTGCTGTCCTTTGAAAGGCCTATTAAAAGTTTGGCCCATGGCTGGCATCTAGAAACTTGAATGGTAACAATTCGCTACACTAATATAAAACTTCCCCTAAATGATAAGAGTGGCTCACAGTGCCCCAGACTATTTGTACAATGTGGTTTATGCTGAACTCCTGCTTTCCTTCTAGGAGTTTGGAATTTTGGTATTTGATTCACAAAGGTCGCCCATGTCACTAGGCCCCAATAAAAGCCTTGGGCACTGAGTATCTAATAAATACACATGTAAAGCACACACCAGTAACAAATTATGGCAACACATGTAAAGCACTAAACACTTTACATGTGTTGCCATAATTTGTTACTGGTGTGATTAAGCACACCTTATGTAACCCCACTGAGAGAATACCCTTGGAAGCCTGTGCCTGGTTTACTCTAGACTTTGCCCATGCATTGTTTCCCTTTGCTGATTTTGCTTTGAATTATTTCACTGTAATAAATCATAGGCATGAGTCCTCCCTGAACATCATTGAACCTGGGAATGGTCTTGGAGACAGCCAATACAAGATGATACTGTAGTCACACAACACCGATGTACAACCACAGTATCATCTCAACATGTGATAAGGACCTAAGCAAGAATGGCTGTAGTGGGAATGGAAAGAGTCCTGTCCTATGGAAAGCTTTAAAAATGAATTAACAAAATTTAGTCAATCACAATATGGAACAAGCAGGACAAGCAGAAAAAAATCTTCCCAACATTTCAAGTCCTGTACTTACTTTTATTTCTCAGAAGCCCTGTTGGTATAGCACACTATATTCATAAGACACAACTTCAGAAGTACTTTTCCACTAAACTAAGATACCAGAGGCATGCACAGTGGCTCACACCTGTAATCCTAACACTTTGAGAGGCCAAGGAGGGCGGATCACCTGAGGTTGGGAGTTCGAGACCAGCCTGACCAACATGGAGAAACCCCATCTTCACTAAAATACAAAAGTAGCCGGGCGTGGTGGCGCGTGCCTGTAATCCCAGCTACTCGGGAGGCTGAGGCAGGAGAAACGCCTGAACCTGGGAGGCGGAGGTTGTGGTGAACCGAGATCACGCCATTGCACTCTAGCCTGGGCAACAAGAGCGAAATCCTGTCTCAAAAAAAAAAAAAAGATACCAGAGAGGTGTGTTACCAGACACCAAGAGGGTAACTCATATCACAGAAGCTCAACACAAATGTATAATTCCCAGTGAGAAGCTGGTAGTTATCTGCTATTTTACCAGAGTAACTTTCAGAGAGTAATAAATTTATATAAAGTATAAAAAGTTTGAAAATTTCATACACATTGTCTAATTAGTCCCTAAAATCCTTTTGTCATAAATGGGTTCTCTCATATCATCTTATAACAAAAACAGAGTCCTGAGTAAAACATTTTTGCTTAGAGAATAAACAGCAAATCTGCAACCCAGTCAACAAAAAAGGCTTCACTGCCTGTCTCTTAATACTTTGGTTGATGTCTTTAATGCCTGGGAATCAACATTTCGATCTATTTAAAACTAAAAAAAGTTTTAAACTTAGGACATTTAGCAAAATAATTCCAACAAGTTAATCCAAAAACAATTACTTAACTCAAAGAGTCACAGTTGGAAGACAAATAAAAGTTATACTAGGCCAGCTGTGCAAACACCTATGTTACATAAAAAATAATACAGGCAGCCAGCCAATACACCCCCCAACACCAATGATTCTCATCTCCTGAAATTCAGAACCTTGTATAACCTCCACCTACACCAAAGAAGACTGACCTATGTAACCAATAAGATATTGCAGATATTAAGAAGTCTGATTTTTTTTTTTTTTTTTTTTTTTTGAGACAGGATCTCACTCTGCCACCCAGGCTGGAGTGCAGTGGCACAATCGCAGCTCACTGCAGCTTCAACCTCCCCAGGCTCAAGTGATCCTCCCACCTCAGCCTCACAAGTAGCTCCGACTACAGGCGTGTGCCACCACACCCAGCTAATTTTTGTATTTTTTGTAGAGAGAGCGTTTCACCATGTTGCCCCCAGGATATTCTGGACCTCCTAGACTCAAAAGATCCACCTGCCTCAGCCTCCCAAAGTGCTAGGATTATGGGTGTGACACCTGGCCAAAAAGTGACTTTTGAAGTTGGGTTATAAAAGACATTGTGACTCCATCTGGCTCTCAAAAGCCCTATGAAGAGGCCTACATAGCTAGAATCTGAGGTCTCCTGGCAACAACCTGTGAGTGAGCCATTTTGAAAGCAAATCCACTAGCCCCAGCCAAGCCTTGAAGAGACTGTAGTCCCACGGCAACCTCACGAGAGACTCCAAGCTAGAAGTATCATTAAAAAACTATTATTATCGGTCGGGCACGGTGGCTCATGCCTGTAATCCCAGCACTTTGGGAGGCCGAGGCGGGCAAATCACGAGGTCAGTAGTTCGAGACCAGCCTGGCCAACATGGTGAAACCCTGTCTCTACTAAAAATACAAAAAATTAGCTGGGCGTGGTGGTGGGTGCCTGTAATCCCAGCTACTAAGGAGGCTGATGCAAGAGAATCACTTGAACCCGGGAGGCAGAGGTTGCAGTGAGCTGAGATCGCGCCACTGCACTCTAGCCCAGGCAACAGTGCGAGACTCCATCTCAAAAAAAAAAAAAGTTATCATTAGTAGAAATGCTTGACCCACAGAAACTATGAGATAATGAATATTTGTTATTCAGCCACTAAGGTTAAAAGTAATATGTTACTCAACAACAGAAAACATCAAACAGCCAGGAACAAAACATGCATAGACCATCCATCTAATAATCACTATCAAAGTCAAAAGCTGCTCCTATCTAACAAACACCTGCATGTCTCCACATTCTTACATGAGGTTGCCTGCATGTCTCATGTAAGACATGAGGAGCCTGCATGTCTCCACATTCTTACATGAGGTTGGAGTAAAAGCAGAAATAGATAAATGAGTATGTTTTCATAAAATTCATATAAAATTCAATAATGGAGGCAGGATTACTATTTACATTCTTAATATTAGTTACTTAGGATTGATACAAAATAATCTTTAAAAAGTCTGTGATCTGTAAAACCTTAGAAAACGTAAATATCTGCTCAAGAACAATTTAAAAATTCAAAACAGAAAATTCAGAAAAAGGCAAAAGCTAAAAAATGAAGTCTCTCTCTAATAAGAAGATCACTATCTTCCATTTGCCAATGGAAGGGTGTGAAGACATTCAGGCTGATACATTTCTTTATAGCTACTTATACAAACAGGTTTAAAATTCAGTGACATTAAACATGTATACATTCCAACATTGAACTGTTCCTATAAAAACTATCCCCATATAATCTAGGTTCTCCATCCTGTTATAATCATTCTCTTTCTCCCTTGGTAAATCCCAAAGTCTATTCTCTAATCAATATTATCCTAACTTTGTTATCCTAACTTATGGTCTACCATGACAAGAGGGAAAAAAAAAATCAGTAACATGAGGATAGAACCAAGTAACACTAAAAACTAAATCACAAACACACAGCCAAAAAAAAAAACAGAATAATTAGATTGTTGTAACTAAAAATAGCTAACACCAAAAGGCCATAATAGAGAAATGGAGGCTGGGTGTGGGGGTTTACATCTCTAATCCCAGCACTTTGGGAGGCCAAGGTGAGCAAATCACGAGGTCAGGAGCTCAAGACCAGCTGGGCCAACACGGTGAAACCTCATCTCTACTAAAAATACAAAAATTAGCTGGGCGTGGTAGTGGGCACCTGTAATCCCACCTACGCAGGAGACTGAGGTAGGAGAACTGCTTGAACCTGGGAGGTGGAGGCTGCAGTGAACCAAGATGGTGCCACTGTACTCCAGCCGGGCAACAGGGCAAGACTCTGTCTCAAAAAAAAAAAAAAAAAGAGAAATGGGGGAAAAAAAAGACATGGAACACAGAAAACAGCAAAATGGGAGACATAAATCAACCATAGCAATAATTACATTAAATGTAAACAGACTAAACAATCAAAAAGCAACTGTCAGCTTAGGAAAAAAAGCAAGATCCAATTATATGCTATCTACAAAAGACACATTTCAGATTCTGAGACACAAACAGCTTCAAATTAAAAGAATGGAAAAAGATACACCAAGCAAACGGTAACCATAATAAAGCTACAGGGGCTATACTTTTATTTATATATCCTCTGTACTATGCAACTTTTTTTTATCATGTGCAACTCTTTTAATAGGAGATAAATTATTGCCAATTATAGGGGGAAAGAAAAAGTGTCAAAAATCAAAGAGAAAAGAAATGAATTACCATCTCAGTTCAGCTTTACAAATACAGGTCATCTCCTACGTGATAGAACTGTATGTATATGTTACACTTTAAACACATATTTGAAAATCTACTCGCCCAGGTGTTGAAGGAAACTTATTTCTGGACCTACCAATAAAACGTGATTTTTTTTTTTCTTGGAGACAGAGTCTTGCTCTGTTGCCCAGGCTGGAGTACAGTGGCATGATCTCGGCTCACTGCAACCTCCACCTCCCAGGTTCGAGTGATTCTCCTGCCTCAGCCTCCAGAGTAGCTGGGATTACAGGCAAGAGCCACCACGCCCAGCTAATTTTTGTATTTTTTTAGTACAGACAGGGTTTCACCATGTTGGCCAGTTGGTCTCTAACTACTGACCTCAAGTGATTCACCTGCCTCGACCTCCCAAAGGGCTGGAATTACAGGCATGGGCCACTGTGCCTGGCCTAAAATGTGATTTAAAAAAAAAAAACCTGGGGAGGGGCGTTCCAAGATGGCCAAATAGCAACAGCTCCGGCCTGCAGCTTCCAGTGTGATCGACGCAGAAGACGGGTGATTTCTGCATTTCCAACTGAGGTACCTGGTTCATTCACTGGGACTGGTTGGACAGTGGGTGCAGCCCACGGAGGGCTAGCTGAAACAGGGCATGCGTCACCTCACCCTGGAAGAACAAGGGGTCAGGGGATTTCCCTTTCCTAGCCAAGGGAAGCCATGACAGACTACCTGGAAAAACGGGGCACTCCCGCCCAAATACTGCGCTTTTCCCAAGGTCTTAGCAACTGGTAGACAAGGTGATTCTCCCCCATGCCTGGCTCCGCAGGTCCCACACCCACAGAGCCTTGCTCACTGCTAGTGCAGCAGTCTGAGATCAATCTGCTGAGGCAGCGGCCTGGCTGGGGGAGGGGTGTCCACCATTGCTGAGGCTTGAGTAGGTACACAAAGCACCCTGGAAGCTCAAACTGGGTGGAGCCCACGGCAGCTCAACAAGGCCTAATGCCTCTAGATTCCACTTCTCTGGGCAGGGCATGGCTGAACAAAAGGCAGCAGACAACTTCTGCAGACTTAAACATCCCTGTCTGACAGCTCTGAAGAGAGCAGTGGTTCTCCCAGCATGGCATTTGATCTCTGAGAATGGACAGACTGCCTCCTCAAGTAGGTCCCTGACCCTCATGTAGCCTAACTGGGAGACACCCCCAGTAGGGGCCAACAGACACTTCATATAGACAGCTGCCACTCTGGGACGAAGCTTCCAGAGGAAGCATCAAGCAGCAATATTTGCTGTTCTGCAGCCTCCACTGGTGATACCCAGGCAAACAGGGTCTGGAATGGACCTCCAGCAAACTCCAACAGATCTGCAGCTGAGGGTCCTGACTGTTAGAAGGAAAACTAACAAACAGAAAAGAATAGTATCAACATCAACAAAAAGGTCATCTACACCAAAACCCCATCTGTAGGTCACCAACATCAAAGACCAAAGGTAGATAAAACCACAAAGATGGGGAGAAACCAGAGCAGAAAAGCTGAAAATTCTAAAAATCAGAGTGCCTCTTCTCCTCCAAAAGATCGCAGCTCCTTGCCAGCAACGGAACAAAGTTGGATGGAGAATGACTTTGATGAGTTGACAGAAGTAGGGTTCAGAAGGTCAGTAAAAACAAACTTCTCCGAGCTAAAGGAGGATGTTCAAACCCATCGCAAGGAAGCTAAAAACCTTGAAAACAGATTAGACAAATCGCTAACTAGAATAAACAGTGTAGAGAAGACCTTAAATGACCTGATAGAGCTGAAAACCATGGGACGAGAACTTCATGACACATGCACAAGCTTCAATAGCCGATTCGATCAAGTGGAAGAAAGGGTATCAGTGATTGAAGATCAAATGAATGAAATAAAGTGAGAGGACAAGGTTAGAGAAAAAAGAGTAAGAAGAAACAAACAAAGCCTCCAATAAATATGGGACTATGTGAAAAGACCAAATCTACATTTGATTGGTGTACCTTAAAGTGATGGGGAGAATGGAACCCAGTTGGAAAACACTCTGCAGGATATTATCCAGGAGAACTTCCCCAACCTAGCAAGGCAGGCCAACATTCAAATTCAGGAAATACAGAGAACACCACAAAGATACTCCTTGAGAAGAGCAAACCCAATACACATAATTGTCAGATTCACCAACGTTGAAATGAAGGAAAAAGTGTTAAGGGCAGCCAGAGAGAAAGGTCAAGTTACCCACAAAGGGAAGCCCATCAGACTAACAGCAGATCTCTCAGCAGAAACCCTACAAGCCAGAAGAGAGTGGGGGCCAATATTCAACATTCTTAAAGAAAAGAATTTTCAACCCAAAATTTCATATCCAGCCAAACTAAGCCTCATAAGTGAAGGAGAAATAAAATCCTTTACAGACAAGCAAATGCTGAGAGATTTTGTCACCACCAGGCCTGCCTTACAAGAGCTCCTGAAGGAAGCACTAAACATGAAGGGAACAACTGGTACCAGCCACTGCAAAATCATGCCAAATTAAAAAGACCATCAATGCTATGAAGAAACTGCATCAATTCATGGGCAAAATAACCAGCAAACATCATAATGACAGGATCAAATTCACACACAGCAACATTAACCTTAAATGTAAATGGGCTAAATGCCCCAGTTAAAAGACACAGACTGGCAAATTGGAAAAAGAGTCAAGACCCATCAGTGTGCCATATTCAGGAGACCCATCTCACATGCAAAGACGCACACAGGCTCAAAATAAAGGGATGGAGGAAGATCTACCAAACAAATAGAAAGCAAAAAAAAAAAGGAGAGGTTGCAATCCCAGTCTCTGATAAAACAGATTTTGAACCAACAAAGATCTAAAGAGACAAGGAAGGCCATTACGTAATAGTAAAGGGATCAATTCAACAAGAAGAGCTAACTATCCTAAATATATATGCACCCAATACAGAAGCACCCAGATTCCTAAAGCAAGTCCTTAGAAACCCACAAAGAGACTCAGACTCCCACCTAATAGTAATGGGAAACTTTAACAACCCACTGTCAATATTAGACAGATCAACGAGACAGAGGTTAACAAGCATATCCAGGACCTGAATTCAGCTCTGCAAAAAGCAGACCTAATAGACATCTACAGAACTCTCCACCCCAAATCAACAGAATATATATTCTGCTCAGCACATTGCACTTATTCTAAAATTGACCACATAGTTGGAAGTAAAGCACTCCTCAGCAAATGAAAAAGAACAGAAATCATAACTGTCTCTCAGACCACAGTGCAATTAAATTAGAACTCAGGATTAAGAAACTCAATCAAAACCGCATAACTACATGGAAACTTAACAACCTGCTCCTGAATAACTACTGGGTAAATAACGAAATGAGGGCAGAAATAAATATGTTCTTTGAAACCAACGAGAACAAAGACACAACATACCAGAATCTCTGGGACACATTTAAAGCAGTGTGTAGAGGGAAATTTATAGCACTAAATGCCCACAAGAGAAAGCAGGAAAGATCTAAAATGGACATCCTAACATCACAATTAAAAGAATTAGAGAAGCAAGAGCAAACGAATTCTAAAGCTAGCAGAAGGCAAGAAATAACTAAGATCAGAGCAGAACTGAAAGACAGAGAGACACAAAAAACCTTCAAAACATCAATTAAATCCAGGACCTGGTTTTTTGAAAAGATCAACAAAATTGATAGACCACTAGCAAGACTAATAAAGAAGAAAGGAGAGAAGAATCAAATAGACGCAATAAAAAATGATAAAAGGGATACCACCACCAATCCCACAGAAATACAAACTACCATCAGAGAATACTATAAACACCTCTACACAAATAAACTAGAAAATCTAGAAGAAATGGATAAATTCCTGGACACATACACCCTCCCAAGACTAAACCAGAAAGAAGTTGAATCTCTGAATAGACCAATAGCAGGCTCTGAAATTGAGGCAATAATAGCCTCCCAAACAAAAACAGTCCAGGACCAGATGGATTCACAGCCAAATTCTACCATTCCTTCTGAAACTCTTCCAATCAACAGAAAAAGACGGAACCCTCCCTAACTCATTTCATGAGGCCAGCATCATCCTGATACCAAAGCCTGGCAGAGACACAACAAAAAAAGAATTTTAGACCAATATCCCTGATGAACATCGATGTGAAAATCCCCAATAAAATATTGGGATCCAGCAGCACATCAAAAAGCTTATTATTCACCACAATCAAGTTGGCTTCATCCCTGGGATGCAAGGCTAGTTCAACATACTCAAATCGATAAACGTAATCCATCACATAAACAGAACCAATGACAAAAACCACGATTATCTCAACAGATGCAGAAAAGGCCTTTGACAAAATTCAACAACGCTTCATGCTAAAAACTCTCAATAAACGAGGTATTGATGGAATGTATCTCAAAATAATAAGAGCTATTTATGACAAACCCACAGCCAATATCATACTGAATGGGCAAAAGCTGGAAGCATTCCCTTTGAAAACCAGCACAAGAGAAGGATGCCTTCTCTCACCACTCCTATTCAACATAGTGCTGGAAGTTCTGGCCAGGGCAATCAGGCAAGAGAAAGAAATAAAAGGTATTCAATTAGGAAAAGAGGAAGTCAAATTGTCCCTGTTTGCAGATGACATGACTGTATATTTAGAAAATCCCATTGTCTCAGCCCAAAATCTCCTTAAGCTGATAAGCAACTTCAGCAAAGTCTCAGCATACAAAATCAATGTGCAAAAATCACAAGCATTCTTATATATCATTAACAGACAGAGAGCCAAATCATGAGTGAACTCCCATTCACAATTGCTACAAAGAGAATAAAACACCTAGGAATCCAACTTACAAGAGATATGAAGGACCTCTTCAAGGAGAACTACAAACCACTGCTCAATGAAATAAAAGAGGACACAGCAAATGAAAGAATATTCCATGCTCATGGATAGGAAGAATCCATACAGTGAAAACGGCCATATTGCCCAAACTAATTTATACATTCAATGCCATCCCCATCAAGCTACCAATGACTTTTTTCACAGAATTGGAAAAAAATACTTTAAAGTTCATATGGAACCAAAAAAGAGCCCACATTGCCAAGACAATCCTAAGCCAAAAGAACAAAGCTGGAGGCATCATGCTACGTGACTTCCAACTATACTACAAGGCTACAGTAACCAAAACAGCATGGTACTGGTACCAAAACAGAGATATAGACCAATGGAACAGAACAGAGCCCTCAGAAATAACACCACATATCCACAACCATCTCATCTTTGACAAACCTGACAAAAACAAGAAATGGGGAAAGGATTCCCTATTTAATAAATGGTGCTGGGAAAACTGGCTAGCCACATGTAGAAAGCTGAAACTGGATCCCTTCCTTACACCTTATATAAAAATTAATTCAAGATGGATTAAAGACTTAAATGTTAGACTTAAAACCATAAAAACCCCAGAAGAAAACCTAGGCAATACCGTTCAGGACATAGGCATGGGCAAGGACTTCATGACTAAAACACCAAAAGCAATGGCAACAAAAGCCAAAATAGACAAATGGGATCTAATTAAACTAAAGAGCTTCTGTACGGCAAAAGAAACTACCAGCAGAGTAAACAAGCAACCTACAGAATGGGAGAAAATTTTTGCAATCTATCCACCTGACAAAGGGCTAATATCCAGAATCTACAAAGAACTCAAAATAAATTTACAAGAAAAAAACAAACAACCCCATCAAAAAGTGGGCAAAGGATATGAACAGACACTTCTCAAAAGCAGACATCTATGCAGCCAACAGACACATGAAAGAATGCTCATCATCACTGGCCATCAGAGAAATGCAAATCAAAACCACAATGAGATACCATCTCACACCAGTTAGAATGGCGATCATTAAAAAGTCAGGAAACAACAGGTGCTGGAGAGGATGTGGAGAAATAGGAACACTTTTACACTGTTGGTGGGACTATAAACTAGTTCAACCATTGTGGAAGACAGTGTGGCGACTCCTTAAGGATCTACAAGTAGAAATACCATTTGACCCAGCCATCCCATTACTGGGTATATACCCAAAGGATTACAAATCATGCTACGATAAAGACACGTTCACACGTATGTTTACTGGGGCTCTACTCACAATAGCAAAGACTTGGAACCAACCCAAATGTCCATCAATGATAGACTGGATTAAGAAAATGTGGCACATATACACCATGGAATACTGTGCAGCCATAAAAAAGTATGAGTTCATGCCCTTTGCAGGGACATGGATGAAGCTGGAAACCATCATTCTCAGCAAACTATCACAAGGACAGAACACCAAACACCACGTGTTCTCACTCATAGGTGAGAAGTGAACAATGAGATCACTTGAACACAGGGCGGGGAACATCACACACTGGGGCCTGTCAGAGGGTGGGGGGCTGGAGGAGGGATAGCATTAGGAGAAATACCTAATGTAAATGATGAGTTGATGGGTGCAGCAAACCAACATGGTACATGTATACCTATGTATGAAACCTGCATGTTGTGCACATGTACCCTAGAACTTAAAGTGTAATAAAATAAAAAATAGAATAAAAAATAATTTAAAAAAACATTATGGTGTCAAACTCTTTATAGGGGAAAAAAACATGCATTCAGTTAGGTGAGTTAGAGAAGAAAAGAAAAAAAAAAATCAGCTTCTAGATTTTTTTTTTTTTTTTGAGATACTGTTTCGCCCTCGTTGCCCAGGCTGGAGTGCAATGGCGCAATCTTGGCTCACTGCAACCTCCGCCTCCCGGATTCAAGCGATTATCCTGCCTTAGCCTCTCAAGTAGCTAGGATTACAGGCATGCACTACCACGCCCAGTTAATTTTTTATATTTAGTAGAGACAGGGTTTCACCATGTTGGTCAGGCAGGTCTCAAAATCCTGACTTCAGGTGATCCACCGGCCTCGGCCTCCCAAAGTGCTGGGATTACAGGCGTGAGCCCCCGCGCCCGGCCATCTTCTAGATTTTTTTTTTGAGACAGAGTCTCGCTCTGTCACCCAGGCTGGAGTGCAGTGGCATGATCTCAGCTCACTGCAACCTCCACTTCCCAGGTTCAAGCAATTCTCTGCCTCAGCCTCCTGAGTAGCTGGGATTACAGGCACCCACCACCATACTCGGCTAATTTTTGTATTTTTAGTAGAGACAGGGTTTCACCATCTTGGCCAGGCTGGTCTTGAACTCCTGACCTCGTGATCCACCCACCTCGGCCTCACAAAGTGCTGGGATTACAGGCATGAGCCACCACGCCCATCCTGGATTTTATAACAGAAAGAACTAGGCAAAAATATTAAACTGGAGTTAAAATTCTGAACTAATTAAGTTAGCTTTTTTTTTTTTTTCTTTTTTTTTTAAGAGATGGGTTTTTCTTCTGTCACTCCTGGCTTCAGGCAACCTTTCCACCTTGCCTCTCAAAGTTCTGGGATTACAGGCGTGAGTCATTGCACTCAGCTTAAATTAGTTTTAAAATGCAGAGCTGGCCGGGCGCAGTGACTCACGCCTGTAATCCCAGCACTCTGGGAGGCCGAGACAGGTGGATCACCTAAGGTCGGGAGTTCGAGACCAGCCTAACCAACATGGAGAAACCCCATCTCTACTAAAAACACAAAATTAGCCGAGCGTGGTGGCGCATGCCTGTAATCCCAGCTACTCGGGAGGCTGAGGCAGGGGAATCGCTTGAACCCGGGAGGTGGAGGTTGCAGTGAGCCAAGATCGCGCCACTACACTCTAGCAGGGGCAGCAGGAGCAAAACTCCTCTCAAAGAAAAAAAAAAAAAATGCTGAGTTAATGGCCAGGCACAGTGGCTCACACCTGTAATCCCAGCACTTTGGGAAGCCGAGACAGGCAGATCACCTGAGGTCAGGAGTTTAAGACCATCCTGTCCAACATGGTGAAACCCTATCTCTACAAAAATACAAAAATTAGCCGGGCATAATAGCGGGTGCCTGTAATACCAGCTACTCGGAAGGCTGAGGCAAGAGAATTGCTTGAACCCAGGAGGTGGAGGTTGCAGTGAGCTAAGCTCGCACTCCAGCCTAGGCGACAGAGAGATTCCTTCTCAAAAAAAAAAAAAAAAAAGTTAAATAATTTTTGAAAGTATTCTGAATTCATTGTTTTCAAAACTGAAGATTATTTATACTGCCAAATCCTATGTATTTAATATTTTAAGTTAATGTGATCCCTTAAGATAGTTTTCTATGCAAAAGCTAAATCAGCTTGGGGGTTAGCAAAAGTTTGGGTAAATCTGCACCTCTTCTTCCGGCAGCATCTTTCTCCGCCCATCCTTCACCGGAAATCCACTTCCAAAGTCTTTTGAGGAGATATCTGCTCCGTATTCCACAATAACATCTTCTTCAATGCTGCTTACCAGCCGCCAAAATTCCTTTTCTACTAGTTCTGTGGGAACCATCTA
Source organism: Pongo abelii (assembly GCF_028885655.2). Classification (NCBI taxonomy): domain Eukaryota; kingdom Metazoa; phylum Chordata; class Mammalia; order Primates; family Hominidae; genus Pongo; species Pongo abelii. Next base: position 383,022 of record NC_071995.2, read on the forward strand.
CACAGGCAAAACAAAGATGACAAATTATTAAACCGCTATACCTATAACCCATATAACATAATACACAGGGTCAAGTAAACACAAACCCATGATGAGATTAAAAATCTTCTGATTCCCTAGAGCAGTAAAGACCGAGATCCTAGCTTTTTCCAATGAGAACAGGGAAAAGCTGAGACAACTCACACTTTCAGAAAAACATAATGAACTGTGCTGCCCTTTTCTGAAAGAAACTGTTTCCCAAGTACGGACAAAGATGAGCTAGGAAATCAAGGAGGAATAAGGAAATGTAAACAGCAAGATTAAATTTTTTAATAGCTTCTATTTTATGCCTTTTATGATTTTAACACAAAATTTCATTTTTTTGTTTTTAATTATACTTTAAGTTCTACATCGGGTATTTCTCCTAATGCTATCCTTCCCCTAGCCCCCCACCCCCAGACAGGCCCCGGTGTGTGATGTTCCCCTTCCTGTGTCCATGTGTTCTCATTGTTCACCTCCCACTTATAAGTGAGAACGTGGGGTGTTTAGTTTTCTGTTCCTGTGTTAGTTTGCTGGGAATGATGGTTTCCAGCTTCATCCATGTCCCTGCAAAGGACATGAATTTATCCTTTTTTATGACTGCATAGTATTCCATGGTATATATGTGCCACATTTTCTTCATCCAGTCTATCATTGATGGGCATCTGGGTTGGTTTCAAGTCTTTAAAGCAAGACTAAATTTTAATAACTATAGCAAATTTTTTTGACAGGGACTAAAAAAGCCTAAGATATCCTAGGAAAAGAAGCAAACCCCACAGTAAAAATAACTAAAGAAAAGCAGCAATTGCCCAATACTTTATGCTTTTCTATAAAGGATTACTAACACAGGGCTAAAATAACAATTCAAGCATCAAAACAGACAGCTGGACGTGGTGGCTCACATCTGTAATCCCAACAGTTTGGGAGGCCGAGGCAGGCAGATCACTTGAGGTCAGGAGATCGAGACCAGCCTGGGAGACAGAATGAAATCTCGTCTCTATTAAAAATACAAGAATTGGCTGGGTGCAGTGGTTCATGGCTGTAATCCCAGAACTTTGGGAGGCTGAGGCGAGTGGATAACCTGAGGTCAGGAGCTCAAGACCAGCCTGACCAATATGGTGAAACCCCATCTCTACTAAAAACACAAAAATTAGCTGGGTATGGTGGCAGGCACCTGTAGTCCCAGCTACTTGGGAGGCTGAGGCAGGAGAATTACTTGAACCCGGGAGGCAGGGGTTGCAGTGAGCCGAGATTGTGCCACTGCACTCCAGCCTGGGCGACAAAGCAAGATTCCGTCTCAAAAAAAAAAAAAGAAGAAACTGAAGGCTTTCGACTCAGATAAATCTTTGTACCTCCCCGGACTGACCTAAAAGATAGCTTACTCACATGGACTGGCATATTAAAATAATCAGACTTAAAATTATCTGCCATCTCTCCAAAGCTCTGAAGTGTATACTCTCGTACAGCTTGTTCAAATCCAAAGGCTTCTCGAGGTTTGCTACATTCCTGGCAAGAAAAAATATGTAAGATTCACTCACTGAAACTAAACTGAAGAAAGCTTTAAGGCTCTTAGTTACTAACTTCTTTGATCATTTCCCTAGGTAAAGTAAATCCAATCAACCCTAGACAACAAAACAAATATCAGCTACTTACAATACAGTATCAGGAAGTTATTTTCTAGAGCCTCAACTTCATTGTCACAGCCTTCCAATAGGAAGGTAGTACTAAGACGGCTTTAGATCCAGAGGTAGCATCAAGTTCTGGCACTAAGACAAGCATCTAAAGGACTACTGACTTGGAATCATGCCTAGGGATCCCTAACATTCTTGGCATACCAGTGGTTTTGGCCATGGAGGAAATAAATGTTCATGGAGGAAGGAAAGGTGATGGATAAGGGGATAGCCACTGGATTGTGAGGATGTCAGACTAAGAGAATAGTTTGTTCACACTGCCAATCACTATGACCAATGTCTTAACACGAATACTCACTTACAGTAGAACTGCCTCTGAATCTTTCAACCTGGAGAATAGTAAGTAATAATTCAAAGGCCATAAAAGACCTTTGAATGCATTTACATACACCCAGTCAACTCCTTCTCTTTAATGTCCTATCACAGCATCTTGTTAAAATAAGTAAACAGACAAGGCATTTCACGACAATGACAATACCATAACCTTTCACTAAGAAAAATTTAGCACAATCAAGTAAAAATTTGGGCAAGCTAAAAGATACCATCAGGGCCTGGCACAGTGGCTCGTGTCTGTAATCCCAGCACTTTGGAAGGTCAAGGCAGGTGGACCACTTGAGTCCAGGAGTTTAGACCAGCCTGGCCAACATGGTAAAACCTTGTCTCTACAAAAAATACAAAAATTAGCTGGGTGTGGTGGCATACATCTGTAGGGAGGCTGAGCTGGGAGTATCACCTGAGCCCAGAAGCCAGAGGCTGCAGTGAGCTGAGACCGCGCCACTGCACTGTAGACTGAGCGAGAGGCTGTAGACCCTGTCTCAAAAAAGTAAATAAATAGTAAATAAATAAAAGATACCGTCAGTTTATTTAATAGCATGAAATTGGATGCATAAATCCCAAGTTCTACAGCTTCATGTCTAGTTATACTTTTTTTAATTAATAGAGAAAAAACAATCTATGCTTTTCTTCATTTTTATTGTTGCCCAGCAATATAAATATTCTAAGTCAAGTCTCATTATCTGCCGCAATAAACAGAATGACCTAACCAACAGTCAGAAAAAGAACCTTTGGAGGCAAGCTACCACAATACAATTGTTACATTTCCATTCAATATAGATATTTTAAGTCCTGGAAATTGGCCAGGCACGGTGGCTCAAGCCTGTAATCCCAGCACTCTGGGAAGCCGAGACAGGCAGATCACAAGGTCAAGAGACCGAGACTATCCTGGCCAACATGGTGAAACCATGGTCTCTACTAAAAATACAAAAATTAGCTGGGCGTGGTGGCTCGCGCCTGTAGTCCCAGCTACTTCGGAGGCTGAGGCAGGAGAATCACTTGAACCCGGGAGGTGGAGGTTGCAGTGAGCGGAGATCACACCACTGCATTCCAGCCTGGATACAGAGTGAGACACCATCTCAAAAAAAAAAAAAAGTCCTGGAAATTTTAAACACTACACAATGAAGACAGAATGACAAAAGGAAACATATTTGGGAATATGTTTATATGTATGTGTATATGCATGTATTATTATTTTTAGTTAAAAAAAGGATCCATAGAGGTTAGACTTGTACCTCAGCGACACATTTAGGACACCTCCAGTCTCCTTTGGGCACATCAGGTAGTGGAGGAATTAGACAAAATGTATGATAGCTGTCATCACATCCATCACACAAAAGCAATTTATCTTCATTGTTTCCCCGACCACAAAACATACAAACATAGAGATCAACCTGTTAAAAAAAAATTAATAAAAGTCTATTTTCTGTAATAAATAATAAATTTTTACCAGGAACTCCTTAGCTGAAATAAACAAAATAATGCAACTGAAAAGTAAACATAACTTAAATTCTGAATGTCTATTTCAAGTAATCGTATTTAAACAGCTTTTCATAAAACTCCCTAAATTTCCTTCCAGAGTTTTTACAAGCAAGTTAATAAAGGTATATCAAGTTGTTAGAATGAAGACTACAGGCCAGGCACAGTGGCTCACACCTGTAATCCCAGCACTTTGGGAGCCATGGTGGGCAGATCACGAGGTCAGGAGATCGAGACCATCCTGGCTAACACAGTGAAACCCCGTCTCTACTAAAAATACAAATTAGCCGGGCGTGGTGGCATGCACCTGTAGTCTCAGCTACTCGGGAGGCTGAGGCAGGAGAATGGCGTGAACCCGGGAGGCGGAGCTTGCAGTGAGCCGAGATCGCGCCACCGCACTCCAGCCTGGGTGACAGAGCAAGACTCTGTCTCAAAAAAAAAAAAAAAAAAAAAAAAAGGAAAGACTACAAATCTAGGGTATTTGAAAATCAATTTACATGTATTTGTTAAAATACCATGTCCTTCTTCCCATATACAAATACTCTTTGATAGAGAATGAATACTGAGACTGTCTATAATAGAACTCAACGATTTACACAGATTCATTTTCATGCTCTCACTTGGTTACCTGTAAGGTATATGACTTACAGGAAGCAGCCTACGTATGTAGGACAAAGCAAGGCTAACAACATAAACAAAAGCTGTAACTTCATAGATTTGCCATCAAGTCTTCTAACCAAATGAGCTAACTAAGCACATACCATGATATACCAGGATAGAAAGTGCAAAACTATAATAAAAATAAATCCTTTCCCTCCTGACAGACCCCAAAACACTTACAAAGTTAACAGAGAGAGTGCCTTTCCGTTGTCTCATTTGCATGTTAAATGCGTCTGACCTGTTGGTAACTTTTCGTCTTCGGGTGACCTCATCTTGAAATAAAAAGTTATACAATAATAGTAAAAACTAATGTTAAGAGCTTACTATGGACCAGACACTATTTAAAATTTTTTAAATTAGTTAAAATCTTACAACTGTTTATCTAGAGGTAGATATACTATTTATTATCTCTCACTGAAGATGAAGAACCTGAGGTACAGCAAAGTTAGTAACTTGCTCAAAATCATACAGCAAGGCAGATTTAAGATTCCAATCCAGTCACGTAAGATCCAGAGAGCTTACCCATTAATGTTGTATGTGTATGCAGTACGTACTACATACAACCTGCAGGTATTACTTGGAGGAGCTCCCAAATTAGGGACTAATTTCTAAGACTGTTGACAGCCAATACTATAATTACAAGAGTAACAAAAATAAAGTATTTAATTCTTAAAAAGGAAATATTATTATTACAATGTATGTAGTAAGTCTTATTACATGGGATGTTTTAAAAGAGATGGAACAATATTATTTAATCTTCTAGAGTTCAGTTCACTATCTGAATTGTATGACTTAACTACACATCTAAGTACACAGTAATTAGTATTTGTGACTGCAGCATTTCATTAAGTTCTCATATAGTCAAAACATATCCAGCCTAATCTTTGTTAAACAGTTTTAAAATTGACATGTTACATAGAGAGAACAGTGGAACTTGATCTTTGCATGAGCAGTTCTACTGACAAAAAACTTCCAAACATGAAGCCGAGAGTAACAGACTTACTGAGAAAACAGTTTATTCAAATGAACTGACATAATATATCGAGGGCAATTACTTTAAAAATTAAAATTATGGTTAGAATTTTAAAATTCTAAGCTTCTCCCAGTGTATGTCGATACTAAGAATTACAAGCTTTAGCTCACGAGGTAAGAACCATTAATTCCATCATTCTCTCATAAACCAGCCTTCAGAAACTGCAATAAATTTGTGTGTCATATATTACACAGAGAAGGAAAATCCTCTCTTCCAAAATCATAAAAATTCAACATAAGATTGCTCTTCACACCTGAAATTTAAGAGATCTGGCATTTAAAAAGGCGATTTGCCTAGGAACCACATTGCGATTTTACAATTCTTAAGAAATTCCCAGTACAGACTGCAATTCAAGTATCATTTGAATTTTTTTTACAGTCATATTCTACCTTATCTCTTTTCATGATCAAATAACAAATTTTACCTTCTTTATCTTTTGTTCCCATTGCCAAGCCCACAACCTTGGGCCCAGCCCCAAAAATTTGAAGTTTCTTCAGTTCCGTGTTTCTACTCACATCTCCAGATTCTGACTAAAAAATAAGCAAAATTCACATTAGCATAATCATGCTGATTCATGCATTTATTTTTTTACCCAAGGAAAGTTTCAGAATCCTCTTCCACACGAAAGAACAAATTATTGGATTTCTTTTCTGTAAATCCATTCACTGCCTCATTACCACAGCTGAAAACGGTCACCAAAACACCATTCAACACCCAGATTCTTTTCCACAAAATAAAACTCGTGTATGACTCATAAAAGCATAGTTCTCAAGCTGTCTAAAGACAGACACTGCTGGTTATCACACAATAGAAATCCCCACTTCCTACTTCCTACTGGACACCTGTATTTGATTAGAGGGCATCTCAGGACATGAACTGTGACTGTCCTAAGCCAATCATACTAACCTCATTTTTCTTTGTTGGTGATGACATTAAAAAATTGTACTGGAAGCCCCTGGGAAAGATTGCCATCTTCTAATCAAAGGCAAATGGCCAGACACGGTGGCTCACACCTATAATCCCAACACATTGGGAGGCCAAGGCAGGTGATCATTTGGGCTCAGGAGTTACAGACCAGCCTGGACAACACAGGGAGACCCCATCTCTACAAAAAGTACAAAAATTAGCCACGCATGGTGGTGTGCATCTGTAGTCCCAGCTACTTGGGAGGCTGAGGCTGGAGGATCACTTGAGTTTGAGAGGTTGAGGCAGTGAGGCGAGATCACACTGCCGCACTCCACTCTGGGCGACAGACAAGCGAGACCCTGAATCAATCCATCAACGGGAAAGCTTCTCCCAGCCTGGGCAATATAGTGACCCCCCGTTTCTACCAAAAAAAAAAAATTAAAAATTAGCTGGGCATGGTGGCAAGCACCTGAAGTCCTAGCTACCCAGGAGACTGAGGCAGGAAGATCACTTGAAGCCCTGGAGTTCAAGGCTGCAGCGAGCCGTGATTGTCCTACCACACTCCAGCCTGGGTGACACAAAAAGACCCTGTCTTAAAAAAAAAAAAAAAAAGAGGAAAGCATCTTAAAGAATAAGTCCTTCTGGAGGCCGGGCACAGTGGCTCACGCCTGTAATCCCAGCACTTTGGGAGGCCAAGGCGGGCAGATCACGAGGTCAGGAGTTCTAAACCAGCCCGCCCAATATGGTGAAACCCCATCTCTACTAAAAATACAAAAATTAGCCAGGCATGGTGGCACACACCTATAGTCCCAGCTACTTGGGAGGCTGAAGCAGAAGAATTACTTGAACCCAGGAGGTGGAGGTTGCAGTGAGCTGAGATTGCACCACTGCACTCCAGCCTGGGCGACAGAGCAAGACTCGGTCTTAAAAAAAAAAAAAAAAAAAAAAAAAAGAATAAGCCCTTTTGCCCCAACTCCCTTCCTTCCTGCTAAGGGACTCTGGTGAAAACATGATGCTAGACTCTGCAGCAGCCATACTACAACTGGGAGGAAATTTAGCACCCACACACCAAAGAAAGCAAGGCAGAAAGATGGAAAGAGCCTGGGCCCTTCACCAATCCTAGAACTACTTACCTCTGAAAATCGTATGTAAAAATGTGTTCTTATGTGAAAAATTTGTCATTAATCTTTAAGCTACTAATACTTGTTTCATGTTTAAGTTCTAATACTTGAAAGTGAGAGCATTGTGACAGATTCTGGTATTCAATCTTGAATTAAGATTAACCATATTCTCTGAATATAGACTAATAGCCAAAATTTATTTTAAGTGTGTAAATAAAGAATAAGCACAAAAATAACCCAGGATAAAATACAGACTACTTTATAAGTCTGTGGTTACATAACAAATGATGTATGCAATCTAGACTAATAAAAGATCATATAAGTACAAAACCTAAATGCCATTTCAATATTTATCTTTAAACTTTTGTAGACTGATTTGGTTACACTAACCAACTTCTACTGTTAGTCGAACGATAAATATAACACTACACATTCTTTACCATTATTAAAGCAGAGTATATAACAATAGAGCTGACATATGTTGAGTAAATAGTATGTGCCATATCTAAGTACTTTAATCAATTAGTCCTTACAACAATCTTTTCAGAAAAGCAATAAAGGTCCAAAAAGTAGAATAAAACAACATTCTTTGATCTAAAACCCAAAATAACAAAATTAAAAAGGACCTTCCACCTGAACATTTTAACTCTCTACTTAAAAAATAACAAAGGCCAGGCATGATGACTCACACCTGTAAATCCCAGCACTTTGGGAGGCCGAGGCCGGTGGATCACAAGGTCCGTAATTCAAGACCAGCCTGGACAATATGGTGAAACCCTGCTTCTACTAAAAATACAAAAATTAGCCACACATGGTGGCAGGCGCCTATAATCCCAGCTACTCACAAGGCTGAGGCAGGGAACTGCTTGAACCCGGGAGGCAGACATTGCAGTGAGCTGAGATCATGCCACTGCACTCCAGCCTGGGCGACAGAGCAAGACTCCATCTCAAAAAAATAAATAAATAATAAAAAATAAAAATAAAAAAACAATAAAAAGACTACATATTAGATCTCTAGAACAAATTAAAGCAGTGATCACAGGAAATTTTATAGTCTTAAACATTTCAATAAAAACAAAAGAATAAAATTAAATTCCCAACTCAGAACACTAGGAAAAAACTAGAAGATGAACCAAAAGAACTGTGGTGCTGGATTAGAGCTGGATTAGAGTATGAATGCAAAATATCAAGTCATTGCTTTCTAAAAATTTATTTTCTAGCCCTGACCATTTAAAAGAGCCTAGAAGCAATGACATCCCAGTAGGAACAAGCACACCATGTGCTCAGATCATGGTTTCTAAATACCATTTCAAATATATCAATGAACCAAGATCCCTAGGAAAAATTTCAGACATAATAGCAGCCAGCACTTGTTTAAAGATTGGACATGGCATATAGGGAAATAAAGAAATCAAGGAGTTTGATTCATTTGATACATTCAAAGGCTTTTACAGCTGGGCACAGTGGCTCATGCCTGTAATCACAGCACTTTGGGAGGCCAAGGCAGGCAGATCACTTGAGCCCAGGAATTTGAGACCAACCTGGGCAACATGGCAAAACCCTTTCTCTACAAACATACAAAAATTAGCTGAGTGGTGGTATGTACTTATGGTCCCAGCTACCTGGGAGGCTGAGGTGGGAGGATGGCTTTAGCCTAGGAGGCAGAGGTTGCGATTAGCCAAGACTGCGCCACGCACTCCAGCCTGGGTGACAGAGACACACTGTCTCAAAAAAAAAAAAAAGGGTGGGGGGGAGTGGGAGGGAAGGAGGAAGGGATGAAGGGAAGAAGGAAGGGAGGGAGGAAGGGAGGCAAGGAGGGAGGGAGGGAGGAAAGGAGGGAGGGAGGAAACAAGAAAAGAAGGAAGAAGTGATAATACATTATCTTTCAGATGTACTGAATTTGGCATAACCATGCTGTAGCCAATAAGGAATACACATGTGTACGTACACACACACCCCTGATGAAAAGAAAAGGATGGATGTTAACACAGATTTGGGCCAGGTGCGATGGCTCACACCTATAATCCCAGCACTTTGGGAGGCTGAGGCAGACGGATCACTTCAGGCCAGTTTGAGACCAACCTGGCCAAAATGGTGAAACCCTGTCTCTACTAAAAATATAAAAAATGAGCCAGGCGTAGTGGCATGTGCCTGTAATCCCAGCTACTCAGGAGGCTGAGGAAGGAGAATCGTTTGAACCCAGGAGGCAGAGGTCACAGTGAGCCAAGATCGTGCCACTGCACTCCAGCCTGGGAGATACAGCAAGACTCTGTCTAAAAAAAAAAAAAAAGACAAGATTTGAGAGTTCTGAGCATTACAGGTAGTACCTGAAATCACATGCAGATGAGACAGCTAAGGAGAGTGAAGATAGAAAAGGACCAAAGATACAAAATAAAGGGAAGAGAGAAGAGATAACAAAGATGACTAAGGAGTGGTCAGAATATAAGGAGGAAAATCAGAAGAGAGACGTATCACACAAATGAAAGAAAAATCAAGTTAATCTAAATTTCAAGGACAGGAGTCACCAACCACATTAAACATATACATGACCAGAGATCAATTAAGATATGAAATGAAAAGGAGAATCTCAGAATTTGACAATTAAAAACTCAGTGGTAACTTGGACAGTGCAGTTTCAATAAAATTACTTAGCTCAAAGTTAAGATTATAGAGTATAAAAACTAAACAGATGTTGAGGAAACTGAGACAATAAAGACTATTTGTCAAGAAACTTCTGTGTGAAAAGAGGCAAGGATAAGGCATTATGTAAGAAGAGGGCTTTTATGTTTAAAATGATAAAGACTTAAATACATATTGGGAGGAGTGAAATTCAACAGACAGAGGAGGTGGGGAGAGAAAGATTTCTCAGTATGCTGAAATCACTAAAGATGCCACAAGGGATGGAAGAGAAGGGATTATCCTTGAAGAGAAAGGTACACTTTGCCCACAGAGATAGACAAAGACTAAGTATGAATACCAGTAGTTTTGTGTATGGGGCGAGAAGCTGAAGTTCTACCAGAAAGCCTTTATTTTCTTTCTGAAATAGAAAACTAGGAATGAACGGCAGACATTCAACAGAATAATTAAGTACAAATTATGAGTTGAAAAAATTCGTAATTTCAAATCCTCAAATAGCTTATCAACCAATCTGAATACAGTGACAAATATCACAAAGGGTAAAAGCATTCCATGTAGCACCCCGCATTTTTTTTTTTTTTTTGGAGATGGAGTCTTGCTCTGTTGCCCAGACTGGATTGCAGTGGCGCGATCTTGGCTCGCTGCAAGCTCCACCTTCCAGGTTCATGCCATTCTCCTGCCTTAGCCTCCCAAGTAGCTGGGACTACAGGTGCCCACCACCACTCCCGGCTAATTTTTTGTATTTTTAGTAGAGACGGGATTTCACTGTGTTAGCCAGGATGGTCTTGATCTCCTGCCCTCATGATCTGCCCACCTCGGCCTCCCAAAGTGCTAGGATTACAGGCGTGAGCCACCATGCCCAGCCTGTAGTCCCCATTTTTATAATAAAGAAAAGCATTAGGAATAGGCAAGACATCTTCATGGTTTCAAGGTGAACAACAAAAAAAATTTCATCACAAGCTGGTGACTGATTAGATGGACAGGAGCAACTGGGGCAACTCTTCAAAGCAGAATCACCATGTCAAAGGGACTAGCAATCAGTGTACACCCAAAGATGATCAGAACCTCTGAGACCAATCACACTAATAAAAATGACTTAATGACTAAAACAGAGTTTACTAATTCATAATGGGGTTATCACTTTCCAATGAATTTCCATGAAAGTCACATTCCTATCCAGGATACCTACCTTTCTACTTTCAAAAGTACCTAAAAAGCTGAGTATTCAGACAACATAAACTCAGAAAAAGAAAGGCAGAAATGGCATAACGGAGAGATAGTCCCTGATCTGTAGAAAAGCAAGATGAAGTATTAATAGTCTGCCTCTCCAGACCTCTCCTCTACACAACCCCAGATTCAGTGTCTCTTGTTAACAGCAGTTTTATCCTGCTTCTCTGACACCCACTTTTGATGCTAATCATTCCCATCTCTATACTACATTGTTTCCTTAAATGTTAAAATCAATTATTAGGATTCAGTGAAGTTGCTTTTCCTGTCCATCTACATGTTAATGTACATGGATTAAATCTTAGGAGTCCTAAGGGCACCTCACTTTCTCAGTCTCCAAACTTGTCTTTACTAAAAACCTTAGAAGATCACAGAGAAAAGGAAACAGGGGTTGAAAGAGAAGCAAAGCTTGGGGGAAAAAAAGAAAAGAAAGAAAAGGAAGAAATAAATAGGGGAAGGGGGGAATCAGACAAAAAATAAATTAGGGCATTTTTCTTCTGATGTATTAGGCTTTGAAATTATTTTAGGTTACATGAACACTACAGCAGTTAAACTGGAATGGCTCAGACACTAAGAAATTTATACTCTGGTTTTTAAAGGAATGGTAGGTGAAAAATAAAACCACACTTTCCTATTCATCTCACTTCTGCTAACCATAAAAATAAAATGTACTAGAATTCATCAGCATGTCTATAAAATTGGCACTACAGTATCCGGGGTCACCCTCTGATTTGTCATCCCTGTCAAAAACTACTAAAAAATTAACAAAGAACTTTCTAAATCAAATTATGCCACATTTCACAATTTATTCTCCATTTATCTCAAAGGTAAATGAAAAATATGGCTCAAGTTTTAAAGAACAACAGTGTATGAGTGGCCTCCCTTGACCAGATAACTGTGCACACAGCTAATGCATTGAAAACTCTCATTACAAATGGCCCGTAAGCCAGCACAGCAGCACACCAACTAGCAACACTCAAGAGGCTGAGGCAAGAGGATCACTTGAGCCAAGGAGTCCAAGGCTAGCCTGGGCAACATCATGAGACTACATCTTTATTCAAAAATTTTAAAAAGCCCAAGACATTGATACCTGAGACTTCACACGTCTTGTTCTCTTCGGCAGAATGTTCATTCTTGTGCCTGGCTCTGGGGAAGTTTGGGTATCAGTGCTGAGAACCTCAGGCTCCACTTTTTCTTTAAGATCTAAATTAGGCATCTGCACACCCTAAAAGATCAGAGCACAGAAAGAGAGCAGGTTCACTGGTAAGAAACCATGCTGGAGAATCAGCATAAAAGTAATACATTGCCGATGAATCCCTAAAACTAATCGCAATTATTTCTCAAACTGACATACAGCTATCCCTATCAAAATCCTGGCAGGCTTTTTGTTGTTGTTAAAATTGAAAGCTGACCCTAAAATTTATTTGGAAATGTAAGTTGTTTAGAAATTTTGAAAAAGAACAAAAAACTTACACTACTGAATATCAACATTTACCATAAAGCTATAGTACTCAAGACAATGTAGTACTGGTTTTAGGGTAGACATATAAATCAGTGCAACAAAAACAGAGTTCAGAAATAAACCCACACATTTATGGTCAACTGATCTCCAACAATGGTGGTGAGTTAAATCAGTGGGAAAAGGATAGCCTTTTAAACAAATGGTGCTGGTACTACTCAATATTCATATACCCCCTTCCCCACCAAAAAATAAACTTACATCTTCACCCCATAGTATACACACAAAAAAAGCCTCAAAATGCATCACTGACCAAAATATAAAAGCCGAAACTGTAAAATTTCTACATCAAAGCAAAGAAGAAAATCCTTATGACCTTGGAAAAGATTTCTTAAATGACACCAAAAGCACAATCCATAGAAGGAAAAAAGAAATAAAAAAATGGTTCTTCAAAAACTCACCATTACAAAAATGAAAAGATTGAACAGAGTAGGAGAAAATATCTGCAAATCATTTACCTGATAAAGGACTTGTACACAAACTGTATAACAAATTCACAAGTATAAGACAAACAATCCAATAAAAAAAGATCTGAACAGACACTTCACCAAGATATACAAATGGTTAATATGAATATGAAAATATGCACATCACTAGTCATTAGAGAAATGCAAATTAAAACCACAATAAGGTATCCCTATACAACTAACTAGAATGGCTATAATTTAAAAAACTGACAATACCAAGTGTTGACCAGGATGTGGAAAAACTAGAAGCCTCTACATTACTGGTGGGAAAGTAAAATGATTCGGCCATTTTGGAAAACAACTCGGCAGTCCTTAAAAATTTACACAGGCCGGGTGCGGTGGCTCATGCCTATAATCTCAGCACTTTGGGAGGCCAAGGCGGGTGGATCACTTGAAGTCAGGAGTTCGAGACCAGCCCGGCCAACATGATGAAACCCTGTCTCTACTAAAAATACAAAAATTAGCTGGGGGTGGTGGCATGCACCTGTAGTCCCAGCTACTCTACTCAGGAGGCTGAGGTAGGAGAATCACTTGAACCCGGGAGGCAGAGGTTGCAGTGAGCCGAGTTCACGTCACTGCACTCCAGCCTGGGCAACACAGCGAGATTCCATCTCAAAAAAAAAAAAAAATGTACACATAAACGGCCGGGCGCGGTGGCTCACACCTGTAATCCCAGCACTTTGGGAGGCCGAGGCAGGTGGATCACGAGGTCAGGAGATCGAGACCATCCTGGCTAACACGGTGAAACTCCGTCTCTACTAAAAATACAAAAAATTCTCTGGGCGTGGTGGCGGGCGCCTGTAGTCCCAGCTACTCAGGAGGCTGAGGCAGGAGAATGGCGTGAGCCTGGGAGGCAGAGCTTGCAGCGAGCCAAGATCGCGCCACTGCACTCCAGCATGGGCGACGGAGTCTCGCCTCAAAAAAAAAAAAATTTACACATAAACTTACCATATAACCCAGCAATTCCACTCCCAAGTACCTACCCAAGAGAAATGAAAACATATGTCCAAAGACTTGTCTATGAATATTCATAGCATTATTCATAATAGCCATAAACTGGAAACAATCTAAATGTCCATCAACTGGTAAATGGATAAACAAAATGTGGTATATCCATTCAATGGAATATTATTCAGCCATAAAAATGAAGTACTGACACATGCTATAGCATGGCTGAACTTTTTTTTTTGAGACAGGGTCTCACTCTGTCACCCAGGCTGGAGCGCAGTGGCACGATCTCAGCTTACTGCAACCTCCATCTTCCAGGCTGAAGCAATCATCCTACATCAGTCTCTGGAGTAGCTGGGACCACTGGCGCACACCACCATACCTGGCTAATTTTTTGCATTTTTAGTAGAGACAGAGTTTCACCATGATGCCCAGGCTGGTCTCAAACTCCTGGCCTCAAACGATCCACCCACCTCAGCCTCCCACAGTGCTGAGATTACAGGCATTAGCCACCGCATCCAGCCAACACGGCTGAACTCTGAAAACATTAGGCTAAGTGAAAAAAGCTAGACACAAAATCATATTGTACGATAACATCTAGGTGAAAGTTCTAGAAAAGGCAAACTACAGAGCCAGAAAGCGGGTCAGGAATTGCCTGTGTTGGGGGGATGGAACAGGAACCAACTACAAATGAACAAGAGAATTTTGGGGGCTAGAGGAAGTGCTCTAAAACTCGATCACAGTGATCGCTGCATAAATGTAGAAATTTATTAAAGCTTACCAACAGTGCACTCACAAAGGGTGAATTCTATGGTATATAAATCATAACTAATAAAGCTGTTTTAGAAAAATTCATGAAACAAACAGGACTTTTTCAAAAAGTTTCAGTCATAAAGGTTTATTTTAAATAAATAAGAAAACATTCTTCACTTCCATTATTCTTTATCTTGTAAACCATCAAAAACAGCTATGATTTTTACACTATGATATACACTTTGCTTCCCCAAATTTTGGTACCTGCTAACTTGCATTAAACACAGTCTAAAGTCTATACTTGAGCAAACTGGATTTATCAACTTTTCCTAAAAAAAATAATGCATCTCACCATAAGGCTCACACCAGACTGGAAAAGCTCATATGGGTAGAGAATTCTTTCATAATGTGACTTCAAAAGAGACCCAGTTCCTTTTCCTGGCAGATATCCCAAGCGACTACCCACTTTAGACCATTTCTTCTCTTTGGTGACCATTTCAAAACCTCCTTTGCTGGCAACAATCTGAAAAGAAAGTAAAAGTTGCTTAGAGAAAAAAGGCAGATTCAAGCATCCTGACTCTTAAGTCTTATCTACTAAATAGAAAAATTATTCAGGGCTTAAATTTCAAATTTCCTTTCAATGAGTATCTAACCAAACTGACACTTGTCAACATTTAGAGTAAGAAATAGAAACAATGCTTTTCAGAGGTTTAAAATGTAATTAACATTATGCCTACCTTCAAACCAAGCATTCAAAACTATTTAATGAATACTCTGTACAGTACGCACTGTGAGAAAACTAAACACATGTACAGACAGACTACCTACTTAAGGAACTCACAATATGAAATAAGAATAAAAACAGATAAAAAATAGATATGAAAATAAATGTTATATAATACAAAATAAACATAAATCCTGAAACTAGAAATAACCAAGTAACTTACAGAACTTAACAAAAACATCAATCAAACCATGAATACAGAGGACAGTTTTGAAAAACAGGCTATAATTTTTCAAAAGAACAAGAGTTTTATATGGAAGATTATAAAGGAACACTGAGAAAAGATTACGTTGCAGGAGATTTACCGATATGGAGTACAGAACATATTAAGGTAGAAAATAACGAGATAAATTGGCTAACTTGGCTGAATGGTCACATCAAGCCAGGGACTCTACAAAATACATATTTCAAAGCTCCTTAACGTCCAGGAGCTGTTACTATACAGCTCTTAGGCTCTAAAATACAGTCATGCACTGCATAACATTTTGGTCAAATATAGACCGCATATATGACAGTGCTCCCATAAGATTATAATACCATGTTCTTACTGAACCTTTGTGTTTAGATACATACACAAATACTTACCATTGTGTTACACTGCCTACAGTATTCAGTACAGTAACAGGCTGTACACCTTTAGTCTAGGAGCAACAGGCTATACCACACAGCCTAGGTGTGCAGTAGGCCATACCATCTGGGTTTGTGTAAGTACACTCTATGTTTGCACAATAATGAAATTCTCATGTTTTTCAGAACACATCCCTATCATTAAGTGACACGATTGTACAGGCAGTTTTCAATTTCACTGAGAATAAAGAGGACTGTGACACAGTGTTTGAACTCAGTTTCTCCTCTTTGATTGAGTATATACTACTGTATCTTACTACATAAAAAAAAGTTAAAGCCAGGCATAGTGGCTCACATCTGTAATTCTAACACTTTGGGAGGCCAAGGCAGGAGGATCACTTGAGCGCAGGAGTTTCAAACCATGCTGGGCAATACACTGAGGCCCCCATCTCTACAAAATTTTAAAAATTAGCTGGGCAGGTCGGGCAGGGTGGCTCATGCCTGTAATCCCAGGACTTTGGGAGGGAGAGCTGGGCAAATAGCCTGAGTTCAGGAGTTCAAGAGCAGCCTGGGCAACATAGTGAAACCCCATCTCTTCTAAAAAAATATACAAAAAATTAGCCAGGCGTGGTGGTGCACACCTATAATCCCAGCTACTCAGGAGGCTGAGGCCCAAGAATCACTTGAACCCAGGAGGCAAAGGTTGCAGTTAGCTGAGATTGTGCCACTGCACTGCAGTGAGCACTCCATCTCAGAAAAAAAAAAATTAACCAGGCAGGTGGTGTACCTGTAGTTCCCAGCTACCTGGGAGGCCAAGGCAGGAGGATCAGTTGAGCCCAGGAGATCAAGGCTACAGCGAGCCATGATCACACCACTGCACTCTGGCCTGGCTGATCCTGTCTCAAGTGACCCTGTCTCAAAAAAAAAAAAAAAAAAAAGTTAAAAGTTCAACATAAAATTACCATATGATCCTGCAATTTCACTTCTAGGTATATACTCAAAGAACTGAAAGGAGGGACGCAAACAGATTCTTGCACACCAATGTTCACAGCAGCAATATTCTTGAGAGTCAAAACAGAACCCAAAAGTTTATCAACAGATAAATGAATAAACGAAATGTAGTATAATAAAATACAATGGAATACTATTCTGCCTTAAAAAGAAAGTCCTGATACATCCCAAACATGAATGAATTTTGAAAATATAAAATAAGCCAGACACAAAATGATGACTACTGTATAATTCCATTTATATAAGCTACATAGAGTAAGCAAATTCATAGAGACAGAAAGCATAATAGAAGTTGCCAGGAGTGGTGGAAGGGAGGAAGTCCTGGAACTACATAGTGGTGATAACTGTACAACACTGTAAATGTACTTAATGCCACTGAACTGTGTATTTTTAAATGCTGATGCTATATATACAATTTTTAAAAAAAAGATGAAAAGAAGACTCGAGCCAGACTGCCAGTATTCAAATTTCAGTTCTGTCACTTAATAGTTATGTGACCTTGGCCAGGTGTCGCGGCTCATGTCTGTAATCCCAGCACTTCGGAGGCCGAGGCAGGCGCATCACCTGAGGTCAGCAGTTCAAGACCAGCTTGGCCAACATGGTGAAACTCCGTCTCAACTAAAAATACCAAAAATTAGCCAAGCATGGTGGTGCACACCTATAATCCCAGCTACTAGGGAGGTTGAGGAAGGAGAATCGCTTGAACCCGGGAGGAGGAGGTTGCAGTGAGCCAGACTGCACCACTGAACTCCACCCTGGGCAAGAGCGAGACCCTGTCTCAAGGAAAAAACAAACAGAGAAAAAACAGTTACATGACCTTGGCAAAGTTACATACCTTGCAATTCAATTTCCTCACCATCATCAAAACAGTAACTACAGTGCCCACACCTCGTTATGAGGCTACTGTGAGGACAAATGAAATAAAATATGAGAAGCACCAGGATAAAGTACTATACCAATGTTGCTATATTATAAATGTCTATGAGTGTGGACAAATGGAGGGAGACGATACACATACTAAAAGTAAGTGAAGGAAATGTTTTCAACTCTTGTGCTTTATGATGTTATTATAAACAAAGATGAACCTATGGCCAAAGTACAATTTTCCTCTAGTGAATGATCTAAAAGCTTGGTAGAAACACAAATTCATATGCACAAGAGTTGAACACATCTCTTTAGTTCTTCAGCTCCTCCTATCACACCCTCAAAGAAGCCCCCTCTGTTAAAAGAATCAATCAGGGGAAAATTATACAGAGAAAAAAATTATTTTTCAAAGTACAGAGAAAGACACAATGAAAATGGTTTAGATAGAGGGCTGTCTGGAAGCAACTGGATGGATTAGAGTGCCTTTCATTCAACAGGTAACTTTCAGTGCTTCTATACTGCCAGCTACTATTCTAGGTACCTGGGATACATTTATGAATAAAACAAAGATCTTTGTCCTCATGGAGCTTACATTCTAGTGGAAGAAGACAGACAATAAACAATGAACATAATACATAAATTTTGAAGTGATAAATATTGTAGAAGAAATTAAAAAGCAGTCAAGGGGCCTCCAGGTAACAGAGTAAAGATAATTTGAAGTATTAAACGATTGCAAAAAGCCTTATTATAAAGATGAAATCTAAGCAAAGACTTGAAAGGAGTGAAGTTGTTAACTAGCAGATATAAAGGGAACAGACAAAACAAAGGCTCCAAGTCAGAAACGTGCCTAGAGTGTTTGAGGAAAATAAGGAAGCCAGTGTGGCTAAAGCAAAGTGAATGAGCAGGGAGGAGAAGTAAAAGAACTCAGGGAGGCAACAGAAGCCCTCTTATCTTTACTATCCCATATAATAATCACTCTGACATAATAATCTGCTTTGTATTCAAAGCGTTTCAAGCTAAATTTCCATTAGTTATGATACACCCGCATGGATCCAGTCATGATGTCCCGCTCAGTTCTGGTGATTAGTAGCAGCCAGGATACGGCCATGACAAAGGAATAAACTATCTCGCAAAGAAAACAAAACCATTACTTTGGCTCCATGCATACAATACTCTAACAATCTAACCAAAGAACACACAAAACCTAACACCTGTTTTTCTTTGGCTGGCAGATTCAAAGATTATCATACATAATTTAAAAATACAAACCAGGCCAGGCATAGTGGCTCATGCCTGTAATCCCAGTACTTTGGGAGGCCAAGGCAGGTGGATCACCTGAGGTCAAGAGTTCCAAACCAGCCTGGCCAACATGGTGAAACCCCATCTCTACTAAAAATACAAAAATTAGCAGAGCGTGGTGGCAGGCACCTGTAATCCCAGTTACTTGGGAGGCTGAGGCAGGAGAATCACTTGAACCCAGGAGGCGGGGATTGCACGGAGCTGGGATCATGCCACCTCACTCCAGCCTGGACAACACAGCGAGACTCTGTCTCAAAAATAAATAAAAATTAAAAACAAAATATAAACCATTTACTCCAAACATCTGCCATGTACTATATCACAACACTGTCCCCAGAAATATCACTATGAACCATGCTCTATAAAAAGATACATGGCATGCACTTGAACTGAACACAATGAAGACAAGCCCTTTATCAAAACTTGACCAAAAAGTAGTATCACTCAAGACCAAAACAGCTGGGAATACAGACAGTATTTTTTTTTTTTTAATTATACTTTAAGTTCTAGGGTACATGTGCACACGTGCAGGTTTGTTACATATGTATACATGTGCCATGTTGGTGTGCTGCACACATTAACTCATCACTTACATTAGGTATATCTCCTAATGCTATCCCTCCCCGCTAACCCCTACCCTACGACAGGCCCCGGTGTGTGATGTTCCCCTTACTGTGTCCAAGTGTTCTCATTGTTCAATTCCCACCTATGAGTGAGACCATGCGGTGTCTGGTTTTCTGTTCTTGTGAAGTTTGCTGAGAATGATGGTTTCCAGCTTCACCCATGTCCCTGCAAAGGGCATGAACTCATCCTTTTTTATGACTGCATAGTATTCCATGGTGTATATGTGCCACATTTTCTTAATCCAGTCTATCATTGATGGACATTTGGGTTGGTTCCAAGTCTTTGCTATTGTGAATAGTGCCACAATAAACCTATGTGTGCATGTGTCTTTATAACAGCATGATTTATAATCCTTTGGGTATATACCCAGTAATGGGATGGCTAGGTCAAATGGTATTTCTAGTTCTAGATCCTTGAGGAATCGCCACACTGTCTTCCACAATGGTTGAACTAGTTTATAGTCCCACCAACAGTGTAAAAGTGTTCCTATTTCTCCACATCCTCTCCAGCACCTGTTGTTTCCTGACTTTTTAATGATAATCATTCTAACTGGTGTGAGATGGTATCTCATTGTGGTTTTGATTTGCATTTCTCTGATGGCCAGTGATGATGAGCATTCTTTCATGTGTCTGTTGGCTGCATAGATGTCTGCTTTTGAGAAGTGTCTGTTCATATCCTTTGCCCACTTTTTGATGGGGTTGTTTGTTTTTTTCTTGTAAATTTATTTGAGTTCTTTGTAGATTCTGGATATTAGCCCTTTGTCAGATGGATAGATTGCAAAAATTTTCTCCCATTCTGTAGGTTGCTTGTTTACTCTGCTGGTAGTTTCTTTTGCCGTACAGAAGCTCTTTAGTTTAATTACATCCCATTTGTCTATTTTGGTTTTTGTTGCCATTGCTTTTGGTGTTTTAGTCATGAAGTCCTTGCCCATGCCTATGTCCTGAACGGTATTGCCTAGGTTTTCTTCTGGGGTTTTTATGGTTTTAAGTCTAACATTTAAGTCTTTAATCCATCTTGAATTAATTTTTATATAAGGTGTAAGGAAGGGATCCAGTTTCAGCTTTCTACATGTGGCTAGCCAGTTTTCCCAGCACCATTTATTAAATAGGGAATCCTTTCCCCATTTCTTGTTTTTGTCAGGTTTGTCAAAGATGAGATGGTTGTGGATATGTGGTGTTATTTCTGAGGGCTCTGTTCTGTTCCATTGGTCTATATCTCTGTTTTGGTACCAGTACCATGCTGTTTTGGTTACTGTAGCCTTGTAGTATAGTTGGAAGTCACGCAGCATGATGCCTCCAGCTTTGTTCTTTTGGCTTAGGATTGACTTGGCAATGCGGGCTCTTTTTTGGTTCCATATGAACTTTAAAGTAGTTTTTTCCAATTCTGTGAAGAAAGTCATTGGTAGCTTGATGGGGATGGCATTGAATCTATAAACTACCTTGGGCAGTATGGCCATTTTCACGATAATGATTCTTCCTATCCATAAGCATGGAATATTCTTCCATTTGCTTGTGTTCTCTTTTATTTTGTTGAGCAGTGGTTTGTAGTTCTCCTTGAAGAGGTCCTTCATATCCCTTGTAAGTTGGATTCCTAGGTATTTTATTCTCTTTGTAGCAATTGTGAATGGGAGTTCACTCATGATTTGGCTGTTTGTCTGTTATTGGTGTATAAGAATGCTTGTGAGTTCTGCACATTGATTTTGTATGCTGAGACTTTTCTGAAGTTGCTTATCAGCTGTAGGGGATTTTGGGCTGAGACAATGGGGTTTTCTAAATATACAGTCATGTCATCTGCAAACAGGGACAATTTGACTTCCTCTTCTCCTAATTGAATACCCTTTCTTTCTTTTTCCTGCCTGACTGCCCTGGCCAGAACTTCCAACACTATGTTGAATAGGAGTGGTGAGAGAGGGCATCCCTGTATTGTGCCAGTTTTCAAAGGGAATGCTTCCAGTTTTTGCCCATTCAGTATGATATTGGCTGTGGGTTTGTCATAAATAGCTCTTATTATTTTGACATATGTCCCATCAATACCTAATTTATTGAGAGTTTTTAGCATGAAGGGCTGTTGAATTTTGTCAAAGGACTTTTCTGCATCTATTGAGATAATCGTGTGGTTTTTGTCTTTGGTTCTGTTTATATGTTGGATTACGTTTATTGATTTGCGTATGTTGAACCAGCCTTGCATTCCAGGGATGAAGCCCATTTGATCATGGTGGATAAGCTTTTTGATGTGCTGCTGGATTTGGTTTGCCAGTATTTTACTGAAGATTTTTGCATCGAGGTTCATCAGGGATATTGGTCTAAAATTCTCTTTTTTTGTTGTGTCTCTGCCAGGCTTTGGTATCAGGATGATGCTGGCCTCATAAAATGAGTTAGGGAGAATTCCCTCTTTTTCTATTGATTGGAATAGTTTCAGAAAGAATGGTACCAGCTCCTCCTTGTACATCTGGTAGAATTCGGCTGTGAATCCATCTGGTCCTGGACTGTTTTTGGTTGGTAGCCTATTAATTATTGCCTCAATTTCAGAGCCTGTTATTGGTCTATTCAGAGATTCAACTTCCTCCTGGTTTAGTCTTGGGAGGGTGTATGTGTCCAGGAATTTATCCATTTCTTCTAGATTTTCTAGTTTATTTGCATAGAGCTGTTTACAGTATTCTCTGATGGTAGTTTGTATTTCTGTGGGATCGGTGGGGATATCCCCTTTATCATTTTTTATTGCGTCTATTTGATACTTCTTTCTTTTCTTTTTTGTCTTGCTAGTGGTCTATCAATTTTGTTGATCTTTTCAAAAAACCAGCTCCTGGAATCACTGATTTTTTGAAGTTTTTTGAAGGGTTTTTTGTGTCTCTATCTCCTTCAGTTCTGCTCTGATCTTAGTTATTTCTTGCCTTCTGCTAGCTTTTGAATGTGTTTGTTCTTCCTTCTCTAGTTCTTTTAATTGTGATGTTAGGGTGTCAATTTTAGATCTTTCCTGCTTTCTCTTGTGGGCATTTAGTGCTATAAATTTCCCTCTACACACTGCTTTAAATGTGTCCCAGACATTCTGGTATGTTGTGTTTTTGTTCTCATTGGTTTCAAAGAACATCTTTATTTCTGCCTTCATTTCGTTATGTACCCAGTAGTCATTCAGGAGCAGGTTGTTCAGTTTCCATGTAGTTGAGTGGTTTTGAGTGAGTTTCTTAATCCTGAGTTCTAGTTTGATTGCACTGTGGTCTGAGAAACAGTTTGTTATAATTTCTGTTCTTTTTCATTTGCTGAGGAGTGCTTTACTTCCAACTATGTGGTCAAATTTTGGAATAAGTGTGATGCGGTGCTGAGAAGAATGCATATTCTGTTGCTTTGGGGTGGAGAGTTCTGTAGATGTCTATTAGGTCTGCTTGGTGCAGAGCTGATTTCAATTCCTGGATATCCTTGTTAACTTCCTGTCTCGTTGATCTGTCTAATATTGACAGTAGGGTGCTAAAGTCTCCCATTATTATTATGTGGGAGTCTAAGTCTCTTTGTGGGTCCCTAAGGACTTGCTTTAGGAATCTGGGTGCTCCTGTATTGGGTGCATATATATTTAGGATAGTCAGCTCTTCTTGTTGAATTGATCCCTTTACCATTATGTAATGGCCTTGTCTCTTTTGATCTTTGTTGGTTTAAAATCTGTTTTATCAGAGACTAGGATTGCAACTCGCCTTTTTTGTTTTGCATTTGCTTGGTAGATCTTCCTCCATCCCTTTATTTTGAGCCTGTGTGTGTCTCTGCATGTGAGATGGGTCTCCTGAATAAAGCACACTGGTGGATCTTGACTCTTTATCCAATTTGCCAGTCTGTGTCTTTTAATTGGAGCATTTAGCCCATTTACATTTAAGGTTAATATTGTTATGTGTGAATTTGATCCTGTCATTATGATGTTAGCTGATTATTTTGCTCGTTAGTTGATGCAGTTTCTTCCTACCATCGATGGTCTTTACAATTTGGCACGTTTTTGCAGTGGCTGGTACCAGTTGTTCCTTTCCATGTTTAGTGCTTCCTTCAGGAGCTCTTGTAGGGCAGGCCTGGTGGTGACAAAAATCTCTCAGCATTTGCTTGTCTGTAAAGTATTTTATTTCTCCTTCACTTATGAAGCTTAGTTTGGCTGGATATGAAATTATGGGTTGAAAATTCTTTTCTTTAAGAATGTTGAATATTGGCCCCCACTCTCCTCTGGCTTGTAGAGTTTCTGCTGAGAGATCAGCTGTTAGTCTGATGGGCTTCCCTTTGTGGGTAACCCGATCTTTCTCTCTGGCTGCCCTTAACATTTTTTCCTTCATTTCAACTTTGGTGAATCTGACAATTATGTGTCTTGGAGTTGCTCTTCTCCAGGAGTATCTTTGTGGCGTTCTCTGTATTTCCTGAATTTGAATGTTGGCCTGCCTTGCTAGGTTGGGGAAGTTCTCCTGGATAATATCCTGCAGAGTGTTTTCCAGCTTGGTTCCATTCTCCTCGTCACTTTCAGGTACACCAATCAGACGTAGACTTGGTCTTTTCACATAGTCCCATATTTCTTGGAGGCTTTGTTTCTTTTTACTCTTTTTTCTCTAAACTTCTCTTCTCACTTCATTTCATTCATTTGATCTTCAATCACTGATACCCTTTCGTCCAACTGATCGAATTGGCTACTGAAGCTTGTGCATTCGTCACGTAGTTGTTCTCGTGCCATGGTTTTCAGCTCCATCAGGTCATTTAAAGACTTCTCTACACTGGTTATTCTATTTAGCCATTTGTCTAATTTTTCAAGGTTTTTACCTTCTTTGCGATGGGTTCGAACTTCCTCCTTTAGCTCAGAGAAGTTTGATCGTCTGAAGCCTTCTTCTCTCAACTCATCAAAGTCATTCTCTGTCCAGCTTTGTTCCGTTGCTGGTGAGAAGCTGTGTTCCTTTGGAGGGGGAGAGGTGCTCTGATTTTTTGAATTTTCAGTTTTTCTGCTCTGTTTTTTCCCCATCTTTGTGGTTTTATCTTCCTTTGGTCTTTGATGATGGTGACGTACAAATGGGGTTTTGGTGTGGATATCCTTTCTGTTTGTTAGTTTTCCTTCTAACAGTCAGGACCCTTAGCTGCAGGTCTGTTGGAGTTTGCTGGAGGTCCACTCCAGACCCTGTTTGCCTGGGTACCAGCAGCGGAGGCTGTAGAACAGCGAATATTGCTCAACAGCAAATATTGCTGCCTGATCGTTCCTCTGGAAGCTTCGTCTCAGAGGGGTACCCGGCCATGTGGGTGTCAAGTCTGCCCCTACGAGGGGGTGCCTCCCAGTTAGGCTACTTGGGGGTCAGAGACCCACTTAAGGAGGCTGTCTTCCCGTTCTCAGATCTCAAACTCCGTGCTGGGAGAACCACTACTCTCTTCAAGGCTGTCAGACAGAGACATTTAAGTCTGCAGAGGTTTCTACTGCCTTTTGTTCGGCCATGCCCTGCCCCCAGAGGTGGAGTCTACAGAGGAAGGCAGGCCTCCTTGAGCTGTGGTGGGCTCCACCCAGTTTGAGCTTCTGGGCTGCTTTGTTTGCCTACTCAAGCCTCAGCAATTGCGGGCGCCCGTCCCCCAGCCTTGCTGCCACCTTGCAGTTCGATCTCAGACTGCTGTGCTAGCAATGAGCGAGGCTCCGTGGGAGTTGAACCCTCCAAGCCAGGTGCGGGATATAATCTCCTGGTGTGCCGTTTGCTAAGACCATTGGAAAAGCACAGTGTTAGGGTGGGAGTGACTCGATTTTCCAGGTGCCATCTGTCATAGCTTCCCCTGGCTAGGAAAGGGAATTCCCTGACCCCTTGCGCTTCCCAGGTGAGGCGATGCCTCGCCCTGCTTCAGCTCACGCTCGGCGGGCTGCAGCCACTGTCCTGCACCCACTGTCCAACAAGCCCCAGTGAGATGAACCCGGTACCTCAGTTGGAAATGCAGAAATCACTCATCTTCTGCGTCGCTCACGCTGGGAGCTGTAGACTGGAGCTGTTCCTATTCAGCCATCTTGGGAACATCTAGAGACAGTTTTAACATACCTAAAGAACAGTCTTCTACTTAAAAGCTCCCTCTAAAAAAATCCACTAAAAAGACAGGAAAGAAACAAAAAGGCATCCTCTCAAGAGGTCAAATAGACCAAGAAAGGAACCAAATACAAATGTAAACAATATTTTAAAGCTAGTGATAAGCCAAAACAATAACAAAAACAGACAAACAAACAAAAATTACAAGTTTAAGTGCCTTGCAACAGAGGAAAGCCAGAGAAGCTTTTGCAACATAGAACCTGGAAAGGCTTCAGAGGAGCCCCTTCCTCCCTTTTCTAAAACAAGGAAAAAAAAAAAAAAACTTAAGAAGTAGAAGCAGCAGTTACCTCTAAAATTAGGGGTGGCAATGCAGCAGAGAACAGGATTGTGAAAACCTGTATAAAAGCACTTAGACCTCTTCCAGGCAACTATCCCACTCCAACCCCAGCAGAAAACTGGAGATTTACTCTCAGCAGAGTTTGAAGAGAAGGCATGTTGAACTAAAAAAGCTATAGGTAAGTAAACTAGAGGACCAGCCTAACATGTCTAACATCTAACTAATAAAGAGTCTAAAAGAAGAGAAAAAATAAGTACACAAAATTATCAAAGAATACAGGAAAAATTAAAAGAATTGAAAGGAATGAGTTATCAGATTAAAAAGATTATTGAGAGCCATAAAAACAGTGAATGAAAATAAACACATACCAATGCATATCACCGTGAAATTTCAAAGCCCTGGGAATAAAGATAAAATCCTAAATCTTCAAGAAAAAAAAAGTCACAAAAAAACAAGAATTAATATAGCATCATTCTTCTCACCAACAAGACAATGGAATAAAGCTTTCAAAATACTGAAGTAAAATGATTTACAATCTAGACTTTTAAACCCCACCAAACTACTAATAAAGTTTAAGAGCAGAACATTTGTACACAGCAAAAGGTCCTAAAAAATGTATATCCTATTAACCATCTTTCTTATGAAATTAGCAGAAGAAATGTTTCATCAAAATGAGTAAACCAAGCAAAAGGAAGACTTACAACAAGGAAAAGAGGCCAAGGAATTCCCAGAATGACGGCAGTAAAAGGAATTTCCAGACTGACAGCTGACCTTAAAAAAACACCCAGTCAGGATTCGAGAGTAAAAAAGAATCCAGGAAGAATGGCTCCAAGAAAATAAAGCTGATAGATTATTTGATGGGTAGAAGCATACTGAGAGATGTATACTTCTACTGGAAAGTTTGAAAATATATTTTTCACAGTATTAATTTTAGATTAATAAAAAATTAATGTAACTACACTAGAAGGGGATGACGGACATAAAGTATGGGAGGATTTACACCCATTCTCTTACACCCATTCTCCATCTTTAACAGTAGGAAATCAGTATATGATATTTAAAACTGAGAAATGAAGAAACAACATAACGAGCATATTACTTGGAAATATGAAGATCAAAATCAGAAACAGCTAAAAGAACTGAAAGTGATTAGTTCTGAGGAGTAGGAATGGGGGTGGAGATGAAGGGAGATGCTGATTTTCATTTTAAGCCGCCTTTCTTTTTTAAAGACAGGGTCTTACTCTGTTGCCCAGGTGGTGCAATCAGAGGTCACTGCAGCCCCAAACACCTGGACTCAAATGATCCTCCAGCTTCAGCTTCTCAAGTGGCTGTGACTACAAGCGCATGCCACCACACCTAGCTAATCTTTTTAAATTTTTTGTAGAGATGGGGTCTCCCTATGTCTAGACCAGGAGGTTTATCTAGAGCTCCTGGGCTCAAATGATCCTCCTGCCTCGGCCTCCCAAAGTGCTGGGATTACAAGTATGAGCCCACTATACCCAGCCAAAGCCTTGTTTTTCAAAAGTGTACTACTTTAACAAAAATAAAAATGTTTTAACGAGAAGGGCTAGACTGAATGCTTCTTGCTGAAGTGATTATAAAAACTGTAATTATTCATTCAGCCAGGCACAGTGGCTCATGCCTGTAATCCCAGCACTTTGGGAGGCCAAGGCGGGCAGATTATGAGGTCAGGAGATCGAGACCATCCTGGCTAACACTGTGAAACCCCGTCCCTACTAAAAACACAAAAAATTAGCCGGGCGTGGTGGTGGGCGCCTGTAGTCCCAGCTACTCAGGAGGCTGAGGAGGGAGAATGTCATGAACCCAGGAGGCGGAACTTGCAGTGAGCCGAAATCGTGCTGCTGCACTCCAGCCTGGAGTGACAGAGCAAGACTCCATCTCAAAAAAAAAAACTTTAATTATTCATATAGAAGTCAATTACAGGCATTCCAAGTAATACTTTTTATTATCAAAAATAATAGGGAGAAAGATGAAGTGATTAATCAAAACAGGAAACCATCACGCTGATGACTTCACGACTCAGAAGACTGAAAATTTGCTTCCCATCAAAAAGCAATGGGAATCATAGCATTTTCAAATCATATATATTAAAAAAAAACTTAATAGATGCCAACAAACTGTTGGCCAAAAATAATCTTTTTTTTAAAAAAGGGCACACCTAACAACCTTAAAACATCTCAACTCTCAGTATTTTCTGCAGTTTTTAGCCCAAGCCTCTTGCTAGAATAAAATGTCATGTTAATGAAATAAATAGTCACCCAATGATGAAGGTCAGAATAAATTACCTTTGTGAAGAAGTATTGACTGAAAAGGAGATGAAACAACCCACTAGAGTGCTATAAAAATGTTATATATCTTGATCTGCATGATGGCTACAAAACAGGTGTATACATATATGAAGATTTATTGAACTGTACACTTAAAATTTGTGCATTACACTGTAAGTTACACCTCAATGTAAAAGAAAAAAGTTAATGTGAGAAGCAGCAATCTCACAATGACATTTAGGGAACAAAGTATTATAAACAAAAATAACTACAAATCAAAGTTTGTCCGCCTTTTAGCTTTAAATCTCAGTTTTGCAAACATTCTCACAGGCTGGGGAAAGAGATGTCCATGAGGACTTAAAAAACCCACAAAAGACAAGATTCCAATAAACCCTCAGATAAGCACACTTAACCTTTCATCATATTTTCAATAAGCTTTCTGAATATTTAAACAAAGTGTACTTTATTAGTAGTATGAACCTTAAAAGGAAATCAGCTTCTCAAGATGGAGTTAAACACTCTGGATGACCAACATTATAAGGAGAATTGTGAACAACTAAGTATTCAGACTAGGTTACCTCTAAAAGCCCCTTCCCAATTTTGAAATCCTATGACTTTAGAAAACCAGAAAAATGCAGCCGGGTGCGGTGGCTTGCACCTGTAATCCCAGCATTTTGGGAGGCCAAGACAGGAGATCACTTGAGATCAGGAGTTCGTGACTAGCTTGGCCAACATGACAAAACTCCATCTCTACTAAAAATACAAACATTAGCCAGGCGTGGTGGTGTGCGCCTGGAGTCACAGCTGCTCCTGAGGCTGAGTCAGGAGAAGCGCTTGAACCCAGGGGGTGGGAGGTTGCAGTGAGCTGAGATTGCGCCTCTAGCCTGGGTGACAGGAGAGACTCCGTCTCCAAAAAAAAAAAAAAAATGCAATTTAACTTACCATCAGATTAAACCTAAGGTTTACCTTTTAAATGGAAAATCACTGAGAGAGAAAGTTCAATAGATTACTAACTATTAATACTTACTCTAGTAAATTCCTTAGAGTATTTATGAAAATAAAAGAGAGATAAAGATTGGCCGGGCACAGTGGCTCACACCTATAATCCCCACACTTTGGGAGGCCAAGGTGGGCAGATCATTTGAGGTCAGGAGTTCAAGATCAGCCTGGCCAACACGGTAAAAACCCCATCTTTACTAAAAATATAAAAATTAGCCGGGTGTGGTAGCACACACCTTTAATCCCAGTCCCAGCTACTCAGGAGGCTGAGGCATGAGAATCGCTTGAACCTGGGAGGTGGAGGTAGCAGTGAGACAAGATTGTGCCACTGCACCCCAGTCTGGGCAAAAGAGTGAGACTCTGTCTAAAAAAAAAAGTAGAAAGAGCTTCATTAAAGAGTATTACAACATATTGCTATTAATGATAAAATAATTTTTGAAAAAAAATTTTTTTTTTTGAGACAGAGTTTCACTCTTGTTGCCCAGGCTGGAGTGCAGTGGTACTATCTCAACTCACTGCAACCTCTGCCTCCCGGTTTCAAGCAATTTCCTACCTCAGCCTCCCGAGCAGATGGAATTACAGGCGCCCATCACCACACCTAGCTAATTTTTTGTATAATTAGTAGAGACAAGTTTTATTTATTTATTTTTTTTAAGACAGAGTTTTGCCGCTCTTATTGCTCAGGCTGGAGTGCAATCGCGTGATCTCAGCTCACCGCAACCTCTGCCTCCCGGGTTCAAGCGATTCTCCTGCCTCAGCCTCCCAAGTAGCTGAGATTACAGGCATGTGCCACCACGCCCAGCTAATTTTGTATTTTTAGTAGAGACGAGGTTTCTCCATGTTGGTTAGGTTGGTCTCGAACTCCCGACCTCAAGTGATCCGCCCGCCTCAGCCTCCCAAAGTGCTAGGATTACAGGCATGAGCCACCGTGCCCGGCTGAGACAGGTTTTCATCATGTTGGCCAGGCTGGTCTCAAACTCCTGACCTCAGGTGACCCATCCACCTCAGCCTTCCAAAGTGCTGGGATTACAGGCGTGAGCCACAGTGCTGAGCCAATTTTTGAAATTTTTTTATATTTTATTCATGCTACAGTCAAACACATTCAGAATCTTAAACAGCATCATACAGCAAAACTTAGTAGGTAAGTTTTGACTGAATAAAAATTTCAAAAAAGCATTCTTAAAATGAATTTTTATCCTAATAGTTCCCTATAAGAAGAAACCCACCACTCAAATTTAGCATAATTTGTTCTTTAGTACCATAGGTTTTCATATAACTATACTAGACAATTCTTGGCACAGTGCTTACTTACTAACATCATTACCTGACTGATTAAAAAAAGTCTCAAGCTGTATTTTAGCATAAGACCATACTTCCCAAATTTTTTAGTAAGAGAATTCTGACCTGACACTAATTTTAAAATGTATCATAAAAGATAATTTAAATATGGTTACTCTGTTTTTTTGGAAACAGGGTCTTGCTCTGTCACTCAGGCTGGAATGCAGTGGTGTGATGACAGCTCACTGCAGTCTTGACCTCCTGGGCTCCAGCAATCCTCCTGCCTCAGCCTCCTCATTAGCTGGGACTACAGGAGTCCACCACCATGCCAGGATTATTTATTTTTTAATTTTTTGTAGAGATGGAGTCTCAGTATGTTGCCTAGGCCAGTCTCAAACTCCTAGGTTCAAGCAATCCTTCCACCTCAGCCTCCCAAAGTGCTGGGATTATAGTTATGAGCCACCACATGCCACGAATTATTCTCACGTTTTTCCTTAAAAGTGAAATCTTCCTGGCCGGGCACGGTGGCTCATATCTGTAATCCCAACACTCTGGGAAGCTGAGGCGGGCGGATCACCTGAGGTCGGGAGTTCGAGTCCAGCCTAACCAACATGGAGAAACCCTGTCTCTACTAAAAATACAAAATTAGCCGGGTGTGGTGGCAGGCACCTGTAATCCCAGGTATTCGAGAGGCTGAGGCAGGAGAATCACTTGAACCCGGGAGGCTGAGGCAGGAGAATCACTTGAACCCGGCAGGCTGAGGCAGAAGAATCACTTGAACCCGGGAGGTGGAGGCTGCAGTGAGCCAAGATGGCACCACTGCACTCCAGCCTGGGCAAGAAGGGCACAACAACTCCATTTCAAAAAAAAAAAAAAAAAAAAAAGTGAAATCTTCTAAAAGTAACTGCAATTTAAATTAGAATAAATTTTTATTTCAAAATAGTATATAAATTATAAGATACGAAAGGCCACAAAAAGAAGTTGTTTTACAAAATTCCCAGATAATTAAGCAATAATAAATTTGTATTATTGTAGCAACAAAACATATTTTAGCCGGGCGCAGTGGCTCATGCCTGTAATCCATAATCCCAGCTTTGGGAGATCGAGGTGGGCGGATCATGAGGTCAGAAGTTTGAGACCAGCCTGACTAACATAGTGAAACCCCATCTCTACTAAAAAATACAAAATTAGCCTGGCATGTTGGCACATGCCTGTAATCCCAGCTACTCGGGAGGCTGAGGAAGGAGAACTGCTTGACCCTGGGAGGCGGAGGTTGCAGTGAGCCAAGATCAGGCCATTGCACTCCAGCCTGGACACAAGAGCAAAACTCTTATCACAAAAAAAAAAGAAAAAAACATATTTCAAGGTTATAATCTCAGCTTGCAGGTCAGTTAGTTTTTTTTTCACATTAGGGAATATAATGTTAAAAAATTAACACAATTTGGGCAAAAACTTGTCTAAACTCTTCACCCTTAAGTTTCTGAGCTGTTTGGTCATCCTACTGAATAATGATGGCTTCAGTTAGCCATTAACACCACATACACGTATTAACAAAACTAATATATACCACACATAAGAATGCTGAGAAACATGAGTCCCTTTAATATGCCAAATTTTCTCTTTTTTTTTTTTTTGAGACAGGGTCTAACTCCTGTGGCCAAGGCTGAAGTGCAGTGGCGCAATCACAGCTCACTGCAGCCTTGACTTTCCGGACTCATGTGATCCTCCCACCTTAGCCTCCTGAGTGGTTGAGACTACAGGTGTGCACCACCATGCCCAGTTAGCTTTTCTGTATTTTTAGTAGACATAGGGTTTCACCATGTTGCCTGGGCTAGTCTCTAACTCCTAGGCTCAAGTGATCCTCCCACCTCAACCTCCTCAAGTGCTGGGATTACAGGCATGAGCCACTGTGCCTGGCCCAAATTTTCAACTAAGTAACAAAAAAAAAAAGATGACAAGCTCAACACAGAACATTGTATGCTCAGCACAGGATAATATTAGCAGACTAGAGTAATTTATTTTGCATGTTGTATATCACAGATATAATTTTAATATTAATTATATTAAAGATTAAATTAATTTTAGTAATTAAATTAATATTTAGTAATTAAATATTAATCTCAACAAATATAAAATAATCTTTAAAGATAACTTTGAGATCTGTCATTTCCATTTATTCAAATGTGCATTTCATTGTCTTTTTTTTTTTTTTTTTTTTTTGATACCAAGTTTTGCTCTTGTTGCCCAGGCTATAGTGCAATGGCGCGATCTCAGCTCACCACAACCTCCGCCTCCTGGGTTCAAGCAATTCTCCTGCCTCAACCTCCCGAGTAGCTGGGATTACAGGCATGCGCCACCATACCCAGCTAGTGCATTTCATTGTCAAACAAATCCTCTATTGGAAGCAATGTTTCCTATCAAATGTATTTGATATTCCTAAATTCACAAGCCTGTGCTCTAATTTCTAAACCAGTATGAGCCTCACCTTGCTCAAAGCATACAGATCCAGGATTTTTCTCTCCACCACAGGGATCTTCAGAGTAGATCCTTGAAGTTCCCAAAATTTTGCTAGTTGATCCAAGAAATCCAATCTCACTCTGGTCATTGCCTAAGATTATTAAAATACAGAAGAACTAAGTTATGATTGAAATGAATGAGTACAACAGAGCAGGGGTCCCCAACCCCCAGGCTGTGGACCGGTACCCATCAGCGGCCTGTTAGGAACCCAGCCACACAGCAGGAGGAGAGTGGCGGCAGCGGGCAACCAAGCAGGCAAGCATTACCACAAACCCTATTATGAACTGCGTGTGAGGGATTTAGGTTGTGAGCGCCTTTTGAGAATCTAACTAATGCTTGATGATCTGAGGTGGAACAGTTTCATCCCAAAACCATCCTCCATACCCCCAACCATCCATGGATAAACTGTCTTCCATGAAACCAGTCCTTGGTGCCAAAAAGTTTGGGACAGCTGTAATAGAGGTACTCGTTTCTCTAAAGAAATTCAAAGACTTTTCATTATTGCTTATTTCAACACTGTAAAACTAGCCAATAGTAAAACTAGCCAATAATAAAGAGGCAAAAGACTTCTAATAAACTATATTTATTCAGGCAAAAAAGTTACTCTGATTTATGTAAAAAGTTGTCATATTAGCAACCAAAACAATTTTTGTAAGTTGGTTTAACTTTATGCTGATCAGAAAATTCAGTAAATCGAATTCTCCTCAGTCTCTAACATTCTGTCATTTCATCCATACATGCACACTTTAGGTGCATCAACTCTATACCTCACTGATACTAATATGCTTTGTCAAGTATCTAATTACAAGAGACTAAAAAGAAAAAATATGCATTGCGGCCAGGCGCGGTGGCTCACGCCTGTAATCCCAGCACTTTGGGAGGCCAAGGCGGGCGGATCACCTGAGGTCAGGAGTTCCAGACCAGCCTGGCCAACACGGCAAAACTCCGTCTCTACTAAAAATACAAAAATTAGCTGGGCATGGTCGCTGTAATCCCAGCCACTAGGGAGGCTGAGGCAGGAGAATCGCTTGAACCCGGGAGGTGGAGGTTGCAGTGAGCCGAGATCGCACCACTGCACTCCAGCCTGGGTGACAGAGCGAGACTCTCTCAAAACTCAAAAAAAAAAAAAAAAAAAAGTATGTATTAAACTCTCAGAAATGTTTTGGGGGGATAAGAAAAAAACTTCAGAATGACATAATAAACTTTTGCTATCAATAATTTTCCTTCTGTACTCTAAAAGTTTTCATATCACAATGAGGAACCTTCTGAAAACCCATAAACAGGAAAAACAGCAATACGTAAATAGACTTCCATTTAAAAAATTTAAGATAAATTAGTAATACTTAAAGGCAGATCTTAATAAATCAGATTAACACTCCTGGCAAAGTTCCATTAAAACCAAAACCAAAACCAAAACAAAACAAAACAAAATTTGAAAACTAGGGTTTTAAAATAGGATTTAAAAATCCATTTTCCAAGAACCAAAGGAGAAAGAAATCTTCCAAGATTAACAAAAATTTTAGTAAAGAAACACTAGAGAAAGTAGAACTTAAGAATTTTAAGTCTCTGAAGCTAAGCATTGAACATTTCTCAGTTAAATGGAAAAACCATAACTACTTTGCACAATTTTTTAAAAATCATACTCTTCCTCCAAACATCAACTAACTATTCCATTCAATACCAATTAACACAAACTCTAGGCTGTGGTACATGAGCTTCTCAAAGTTCTCTACCTACAGCCCTAACATAAAGAATGAATCAGGAAGCAGAAATGGTGACAAAACACTTACCTCAAGTTCATTCAGGCGCTGGACTCTTGGAGTGAAACGAAAGCTTTTTACTTCACAGGCAAATGGAGGCTGCCAGTCCTAAACAGAAAGATTTTTTTTTAAAAACACAGTGGTATGTAAGCAAGGAATGCATTATTTATTCCCTTAAAGGGGGGTTTTGCCACAAATCATGGTGCTAATAGACTAACTTACAAGTCTTTATTATAGAGACAGAATGAGCAATTCTTTTAGATAAAATAATTTTAATACAGGTTGCGTATCCCTCATCTGAAATGCTTGGAACCAGAAGTGTTTTGGTTTTCAGATTTTTCCATATTTTGGAATATCTGCATATACATAATGAGATATCTTGGAGAAAGAACGAAGCCTAAATACAAAATTCTTCTGTTTCATATAAAGTTATACATAGGCTAAGATAATTTTATGCAATATTTTTAATAATTTGGTGCATAACACTTGTGTACACTGGACCGTCAGAAAAGAAAGGTGTCACTAGCTCAACCACCAGTGTGGACAATTTGTGGTTGTCTGGCATCACCATCATTTCTGACTGTGAATTTACATGCTACCAATAAACAATCATTTCCTTACACTTATTTCCACTGAAGTAGTTAACAGAAAAAAATATACCATACCATTAATACAATGAAAAAAATAATCTGTTCAAGCTGGGTGCAGTAGCTCATACCTGTAATCCCAGCACATTGGGAGACTGAGGCAGGAGGATCGCTTGAGCCCAGGAGCTTAAGACCAGCCCAGGCAACAGAGCGAGACCCTGTCTCTATAAAAGACAAAGAAAAAGAATAATAATGTTTCAGGGTAACTTGGTTTCAGATTTTGGATGATTTCGGATTTGGAATTTTTAAAGTAGGGATGGATGCTCAACCTGTATTGCTCAGAAAAGTAATCCTCTTCAAACCAGTCCCACCGTTTACCTCCCACAATTATGCTTTCCCAAGTTACTCAAGTGGAATTCAATGAGGTCATGTACCACAAAACAGTATCTAGTAAACATTCAGGTTTACCAAGATCAAAAAAAAAAATTTTTTTAAACTAAAAAGGGTAAAATTTAAGATTAAAAAGAAACTTTTAAGAACTTATTTAACAATTTTTTTTATGTTATGTGTAATGTGACAGAGCACTTTATGTTACACAAATGTTTTGTTCAAAGCCCAGCTTCTGGGAACCCAAATATTTAAAAAAAAAAAAAAAAAAAAAAAAAAGTAAGCAAACAGAACAAGGACAATTTCCAGACTGTGATATAACTAAAATTAGATAGCATATTTCAAGTGAGGTCTAAATAACATAGTTTGATTTGGCCTAAATAACAGAATAACAGTAAACCTATTTTAAAACGTGAGTAGTCAAAAAAAAAAAAAAAAAAGTCTTACCTTGGAAACTAAAGAAATCTGCCAATACTAAAATTAAATTCTGATTGTAAACAAGATTTATTTTCAATAATGTGACATAAAGAGAAAGCATTATTTCAGCATCTTTTTAAGTAAAAAAACTTTTATTAATCGAAGTAACCATGAATAGACTTTCTAATTAATAAATTCAAGAGTAGATAAAGTATGACTTAGGAAAACCTTCAATGCTTAAGATTTGTTAATATTAGGTAATTATGATAGAAAAAAGGGTTAAATGGAAGTTTTTGCAGGATGGCAATGCATATCATCATAGCAATTATCTGTTAATCCTCTGCTTGAAATGAATAGTCTATAACCTTAAAGTCATTCAACATAGTGAGAGCATTATGTCTGTTTCAGAATCAGAAAAACTGATCTAGGTTCAAAATACACTTTGCCACTTGCCCAAGATCACACATTTGGTGTTTTAACTTATCCAGATTAGCCTCATCTGTAAAAGGTGGACTTTATTTACCTGTCAGGGCTTCAAGGATTAAAGCAAACAATCTATAGGTGTTAAATTAGCTCCTCCTCGCTGTCATTTAAGTTTTTAATACGCTGCGGTGCCTATCTCTGTGGTAGTCAGTGGTGACGGCAGATGCTTTTTAAAAAGAAACACTGGCAACAGTGCTTAATATTTTATCATTACTAATACTAGACAAAACATAAAGCAAAATGCCTTTAACAAGCAACGACTAAAGCAATGGTTCGAAAACCTCAACTTACATGAAGAATCATCTGAGACTAGTTGCTAGAAAGCAGATTCCAGAACTTCCACAACAAGAAGCCTAGAGATCTGCATTTAAACAAGCATCCAGTTGACCCTAGTGCAAGTGGTCCAGGAACATCATTTAAAAAGCACGGGTCTAATGAGTAAAGAAAAACACCTTTGACCTTGAGCAATCACTCAATCTCTTGGGGCATTAATCCCCTCCACACAAGGGATAGTATCTGCTTTCCTTACCTCAAAGGTGAGATTATAATTAACCTTATAGGCAAACCTAGTTATCTGCAATAACTGTGATTCTAAAATCGTTGATCTTGAGTTCCCTATGTCAAGAGATTTCAACATTTCCTTCCACCTCCATTCTAGACCAATTCTTCCTAAACCTCTAAATTTCAGAATTATTGCTGCTCCTTCTCTTTCCCCGGTAAGACTTTTTCACTGCAGCAATAATTAGTCTGGAGTTCTTGTCTAGTAATACCATCCGGTGAGACTAGAGCTCAGATAACCTTTTCAGAAACCCTAGCCCTGAGATGAGGCCTGCAAATATTTGATCCAACCAGGTCTTGAATAAAGAGATAGCCGACTATCAAACCATAATGAGGATACGTGAGGGAAGAATAAGTCACGTCATAATACTGTACTTTAAACACCATGTCGGCTAACGAAAGGCCTTAGGCCCACGGCTGAGAGAAAAGTATCAGTTCCCAAGTTCTAGGCGGAAGAGGCCCCAAAGACACCACTTTCTCGCGTTCAGACGCGTCTACATAAGACTACAAAAGAAACCGAAGCAAAGACATCCAGAAACAGGCTCCAGTTGTCTCAAAACAAAGGAGAGTACATATGAAACGAGAGAAGGAGCAGAAAAGTAAAGCTAAACCCAGCGTACGGACTCCCCCATTCTTCCTTCTCCCCCTCTCTTCACAGACTGAGGTACCTTGGGCGGCCGAATTTTGCAGATGCCGGTTTTCTCCGCCAAAGGCCGGATGCGGCCGATAAAGCTGAGCGGATCTGTGAACTCCTCCCAGCTCGGCTCAAAGACGGGACACTCTGGGGGTGGCACGAACTCCGCCGCGTAGCCCCCCGGCCCCACGCCCGCCATTGCAACGGCCGGGGAGGGGGGTCCCCGTGGGGAACCGGTGGAGAAAAGCTGGCTGAAGCCCACTAAGCCCGTTCAAGTCCCCTGACAGGGGCCGAAGCGCATCTTCGCGGACAAGAACCGTTCAACACAGAAACCCCAGAATCGCTTCCTCCTCCCGTTTGTTATTGTTTCTTGCAAGGCTTTTCCTCTGAGGCTCAGGACTTTTCCGGAAGTTACCGTGCTGTCAAATCCCTCCGCCCCCTGCAGGAAACGGAATCCTTCCGCAGCGGCACGACGCCTGTGTGTCTGGCCTTTCCTTCTTCCTCTCTTCCCCGGCAGCAAAATGTGGCTGTTTGTCTCCTTGCCTGCCAAAGTTCTGCCCAGTTCAACGACTCCACGCAGCTCGCCCTTGGTAAGGGGTCGGGGAAGGGCACAATCTCTCCTTTACTAGACGTACAGATAGAGCGAAGCCAACAGGGCGAGGCGGGGCGAGGCGAGGCGGGGCGAGGCGAGGCGAAGCGCGACGCGACGCTTTCTTCCGGCGCGGAGGAATGTGTAATGCCCCAGGGGGCAGAGGTTGTGCTTCCGGTGAGGAGGTCTCTTTCCCTTTTGTGTATCAGCGCGCTCGAAAACACGCCGGGCTTAAACCTTAAGCACCGCGACTCGCTGCCCGTGCTTCGGAATTTGTTTTAACCTACCCTGCTGCGTTTATAGCAAGTAGCCTTTCCAGCATTTCTCTTTTTTTAGCCCTTTGAATGCAGATATTTTACAGTAATCTCACTCTGCCACTTTATACTCGCCTCTTCTCCATGAAAACAAGTGCAGGTCTAACCCATCCCCTAAATCCTGCCAGCTGGCTTTAGCCACCATCCATGAATTGCTTTTCCTTTTACACAGGACGCAGCAGCTCTCCTGAATTACCAGCCAGTACCGTCTAGCTACCTGCAGGACATCTCACTTTGATAACTCAAAGTACTTTAATTGTTCACTGTTTCTTCGGTGTTCCTGGTTTCCATTAATGACTTCATCTATTCAGTTGCCTGAGCAAAAAAAAAAAAAAAAAAATCAAGAAATAATCCTAATTCTTGCTGCTCTCACTTTCCATGTATAATCGTGTGTCTGTCCATCCCCGTTACCAGTATCCTAATTTAAATACTCTTACTGACAACAGTTGATTTCTCCTCTCAAATCCCTCTCCATTCACAAATTGGATTGCTTTGTCTAAAATCCAGAATTCATCTTGTCACTTTTCATCCCCAAACTCAACAACTCCAAACATCTTTTTTAATTGCTGATTTTTTGCTTTGCTCTCCAGCTTCATCTCTCCTGCTTCTCCATGTGATCTACAGAAGTTTTTGTGGTGACTTCAGTACACCATGATTTTTCTCACCTCTGAGCCATCACACATATTTCCTCTGTCCAGAACATTTTTGTACTCTGCTGCCCAAACCCATTCGTACAATTTCATATATCCCCTTCCTGACTAAATTTCTACTCATCCTTCATTTAAATAAATATGAAAGATTAAATATCACTTCTAGATAGCCTTTCCTAATCCCAAAAATTGGTGTGGTCAGCAGCAACTTGTACTTCCCTTGTCAAACTTTTTGAAATTGCTTATTTAATTGTCTTTTTCCCTCAAACTGTAAGTTACACAAAGGCAGGGACAGTGTCTGTCTTGTTTTCCCAGCTCCTAGAATAGTGGTTGGTGTATAGGAGGTGTGCAATAAATATCTGCTAAATGAGTGAGTAAATAAATGGATTCAAAAACCAATTTGCCTTGTGTGTCATTGCCTCATCCTACATTTATGTATGCCACATTTCGTTTGAGACTGTACCAGCATGTAACATACACAATATCCCTCCACTTGATTATAGCTTCCACAAAAGTTAATGTCCACTTACTCATAACCCCCAGCCTAAACCCACAGACGCTTTTGGAGATAGTTCTGTTTCAGTTACCCTTTGTTGTGTAACGAATCACCTCAAAACTTAGTGGCGGAAAATAAAAACGACTAATAGCAATTCTGTGGGTTAGCAATCTGGTGGGTTTCATGGCCTCACCTGGGATCACTCATGCAATTAGAATCATCTGACAGCTTGACTGGTATGACGGTTAACTTTATGTGTCAATTTGGCTGGGCTATGGTGTTGCGGGAAGTCAGGGACCCCAAACGGAGGGACCGGCTGAAGCCACGGCAGAAGAACGTGGATTGTGAAGATTTCATGGACATTTATTAGTTCCCCAAATTAACACTTTTGTAATTTCTTATGCCTGTCTTTACTGCAATCTCTAAACATAAATTGTAAAGATTTCACGGACACTTATCACTTCCCCAATCAATACCCTTGTGATTTCCTATGCCTGTCTTTACTTCAATCTCTTAATCCTGTCAGCTGAGGAGGATGTATATCGCCTCAGGACCCTGTAATAATTGCATTAACTGCACAAATTGTACAGCATGTGTGTTTGAGCAATATGAAATCTGGGCACCTTGAAAAAAGAACAGGATAACAGCAATGTTTAGGAAACAAAAGTGATAACCTTAAACTCTGACCGCCAGTGAGCCGGGCGGAACAGGCCATATTTCTTTTCTTTCAAAAGCAAATGGGAGAAATATGGCTGAATTCTTTTTCTCAGCAAGGGACATGCCTGAGAAAGAGAATGCACACCTGGGGGTGGGTCTCTGAACTGGCCCCCCTGGGCGTGGCCGTCTCATA
This sequence comes from Pongo abelii, assembly GCF_028885655.2. Classification (NCBI taxonomy): domain Eukaryota; kingdom Metazoa; phylum Chordata; class Mammalia; order Primates; family Hominidae; genus Pongo; species Pongo abelii. The sequence continues at coordinate 424,108 of NC_071995.2, forward strand.
TGGTCGAGGGTGCAGGGGTGAAATAGACCCCAGTCTCCCATAGCACTCCCAGGCTTACTAGGAAGAGGAAATTCCTGCCTAATAAATTTTGGTCAGACCGGTTGATCTCAAAAACCCTGTCTCCTAATAAGATGTTATGAATGACAATAGTGCCTGAAACTTCATTAGCAATTTTAATTTCACCTCGGTCCTGTGGTCCTGTGATCTCACCCTGCCTCCACTTGCCTTGTGATAATCTATTACCTTGTAAAGTACTTGCTGTCTGTGACCCACACCTATTCGCACACTCCCTCCCCTTTTGAAAATCCCTAATGAAAACTTGCTGGTTTTTGTGGCTTCTGGGACATCATGGAACCTACCAACATGTGATGTCTCCCCCAGATGCTCAGCTTTAAAATTTCTCTCTTTTGTACTCTGTCCCTTTATTTCTCAAGCTGGCCGACGCTTAAGGAAAATAGAAAAGAACCTATGTGAATATTGGGGCAGATTCCCCGATACCATGGTGCCCAGGTACATGGTCAAACATTCTATTGTTTCTGTTAGGGTATGTTGCAATGAGATTAACAAATCAGGGGACTTTGAATAACACAGATTGCCCTCCATAATGTGAGTAGGCCTTATCCAATCAACTGAAGGCCTGAATAGAACAAAAGACTGACCTTCCATGAGCAAGAAGAAATTTTGCCAGTAGATGGCTCTCGGACTTGAACTGTAGCATCACCTTTTCCCTGGTCTCCAGCCTGCCAACCCACCCTGCAGATTTTGGACTTGGAAGCTCTATAATCAAGTGAGCCAAGTCCTTAAAATAAATATCTTTATAAACACACACACACACATCTTATTGGTTCTGTTTCTCTGGAGAACCCTGAATACAGCTAGGGTTGAAGGGTTCAAGATGGCCTCACTCACGTGTCTGGCAGTTGGTGCTGGCTCTTGGCTGGAAAGTCTTAAGTTCTCCACATGGCTTCTCATCTTCTCTTGGTAGATGGAACTTTTTCACTGCATGGTGGTCTCAGCATTCTAAGAAGATGAGAGTGGAAGCAAAGACCTAAACCTAGACTCCAAAATGTACAAGATCACTCCATCATATTCTGTTGGTCAAAGCAAGTCATAAGACCATCCCAGATTCAAGAGGTGGGAAAATAAACTTCAATTTTTTATGAGAAGAGTGACAATGTCACATTACAAAGGGGTGTAGACACAGGAAGCTGTGATTCATAATAATTCCATACAATTATTATAATGATTTACGTCCAGGTGCAGTGGCTCACACCTGTAATCCCAGCACTTTTTGAGGCCAAGGCGGGCAGATCACCTGAGGTCAGGAGTTTGAGACCAGCCTGGCCAACATGGTGAAACCCTGTCTCTATTAAAAATGTACAACAATTAGCCCAGGCGTGCTGGCAGGCGCCTGTAATCCCAGCTACCCAGGAGGCTGAGGCAGGAGAATTGCTTGAACCCAGGAGGTGGAAGTTGTAGTGAGCCGAGATCGTGCCACTGCACTCCAGCCTAGGCAACAAGAGTGAGACTCTGTCTCCAAAAAAAAAAAAAAAATTATTTACAACAAAGTCTTTGATTTTTACCACTTAAATCTGGAAAACTATATTATTCAGAAAAAGAAATAATGGAATTCCGAATAAAACAATCCACTGATAATTCATTTTCTTAAACATTTAATTAAAATGTAATGGTTTTGCTTTCAAATTAATACAGGGTGAGAACCTGATAGAACCTCAGTATAAGCACAAATCCTTAAAAGCTTTGATTGGTCCTATTTATTTGCTGTTATTTTCTTCAGATTATACTTACCTATTTTAAACTGTCTCTCTAGTAGAATAGAAAATGTATAATGATTCTCAATCATTTTTATTTGCCACAGTACTTCTGAGAAATCTGTAGTGGTTGCTTACAACAGCAGGAAGTCTGTAAGAGAAGACAGTGACTAGAAGGGCAGTAAATATTAACATCTCTGGTGCGAACAGAAGAAACTTCTTTAGTTACAACCACCTCACATTCTGATGCTTCCCTCAGGGAGGGCGCATGAACCCCACTCCCACCTCTCATGCTTACCCCTTTGAAAATCACTGTTGTAAAAATCCAAATTGTGTTTTATCAGCTTCTGTCTGCACACACAATGTTAAACTGAGTCAATAGTATTTGGGTTTCTGGGCAGAACAATGGAGTATAACTGTAGTTTAAAAGGATCGTTTGCATTATTTAAACAATCCTTGACAGTAACTTTTCAGAAAAAAAAATTAGAGTATTATTTATCTGAAATTTATTATCCTGAGTGTTAAAATAGACTACAATGAATACCTAGATCTGATAATCATTTGGCTAGACCATGGTCCCTGGATTTTTAAAAAATGCAATAAAACCTCACAAAATCAGATTAATTAAGGGAGGGTTACTTTCAGAGAGGGAAAAGTCAAAATTACTGAATTCTTAAAGAAATGTCATTTTAATTCAAGAATAATTTCCACCAGTGATTCTCAAACTGTTTTGGTCTCAGGACACCTTCACTCTTAAAAATTATTGAGGCCAGGCACGGTGGCTCATACCTGTAATCCCAGCACTTTGGGAGGCCGAGGCGGGCAGATCACTTGAGGTTAGGAGTTCGAGACCAGCCTGGCCAACATGGAGAAACCGCATCTCTACTAAAAATGCAAAAATTAGCCGGGCGTACTGGTGGGCACCTGTAATCCCAGCTACTTAGGAGGCTGAGGCAGGAGAATTGCTTGAACCTGGGTGGCGGAGGTTGCAGTGAGCCAAGATGGTGCCACTGTACTCCAGCCTGGGCAACAGAGTAAGACTTTGTCTCACAAAAAAAAAAAAATTATTGAGAACCCCCAAAGTTCTTGTTTATATGCATAATATATATTGATGTTTACTATATTAGAAATTAAACCTAAGATGTTTAAAATATTTTATTCGTTTAAATATAAAACTTTTATATTTAAATACATTTTAAAAATAACTATATTTTCCAAAACAAAAAATTTGGTGAGAAGAGTGGCATTGGTTTATATTTTTTGTACTTTTTTTTTTAACATTTGGCTTAGCAGGATCGAGCTGGATTATCATATCTGTTTCTCCATTCAACCTGTTACAATATGTTCTTTTGGTTGGAATATATGAAGAAAAACCAGCACCACACAAATATGCAGTTGGGAAAGGAAGAGCATTTTTTTTATTTTTTATTTTTTATTTTCTTAGACACAGGGTGTCACTCTGTTGCCCAGTTGGAGTGCAGCGGCACAATCCCAGCTTACTCCAACTCTTGGGCTCAGGCAATCCTCCTGCCTCAGCCTCCCAAGTAGCTAGGACCACAGGTGTGCATCATCATGCCCAGCTAATTAAAAAAAATTTTTTTTGTAGACATGGGGTCTTGCTATGTTGCCCAGACTGATCTCAAACTCCTGGGCTCAGGGATCCTCCCACCTCGGCCTCCCAAAGTGCTGCGATACAGGCATAAGCCACCATACATAGTGGAGAGAAGCATTTTAATAACCTTCTCAGATAACTGTAATTTCTTAAAGGCTAACAATTTGGAATCTAAAACTTTTATCAGTTAACTTTTTGTACTCTGTTACATTAAAATGGTAGTCAATCTTGTCCTTTTTTTTTTTTTTTTTTTTTTTTTTTTTGAGACAGAGTCTTGCCCTATCCCCCAGGCTGGAGTGCAGTGGTGCGATCTCGGCTCATTGCAACCTCCGCCTCCTGGGTTTAAGCAATTCTCCTGCTTCAGCCTCCTGAGTAGCTGGGATTACAGGCACCCACCACCACGCTCAGCTAATTTTTGTATTTTTAATAGAGATGGAGTTTTGCCATTTTGGCCAGGCTGGTCTCGAATTCCTGGCCTCAGGTGATCCACCTGCCTCGGCCTCCCAATGTGCTGGGATTACAGGCGTGAGCTGCTGCGCCCAGCCAATCTTGTCCTTGAATGGCCCTTTTTACCCAGTCATGCTTTTGTAACATCATGCATCGGTCATTTAGAAAATACCGGTTCACTGAGTTATACAGCTTTTCCAAATGTTGGCACATATGATTATATAATATCAAAAAAATTTACAAAAATAGCAACATCAATTTATCAGGCAATTGGGAAGTTGTCAAACTCATGATGGCAGAAACAAGTTTTCTAAAATTATAATTTTCACTTGAAAGCTCAAATTTTATTATTGCCAACAAATACCATTAGTTGTTTTCATTGAAGAGATCGACTCACTTTGTTCATTTTCAAGAAAAGATCTGCCGTATCTAAGTCTGAACAACCATAGTTTGTCTGTTAGTCCTTCTGGTGTTCTGTGAAAAAAGTGGCTAGTTGAGCTGGTATTATTTCCTCGAGAAAACCCTCTGTATGCAACTGAGTGCATTATGTGTACTTCTTACTTCATCGCACAGAAAAAAGACACATTTAAAGGTCTAGATTTATTACAATTAATAATTTTTACTCCTTTATGAAGGGTATTTTTAAATGAAACTGGCTTTCCCCAGTGAGTATATGTAATGAAGGCAAAATGACTCCAAGTATGGTTTGGTGTCACTGCCATGATTCATGCTAAGGGACCAGCATTTTACCCACTGTTGCTTTTGTACCATCCATGCAAATGTCAACAGTGAAAATGGCAAATAGCATCTTAGTATTACCACAGTCAATGCTGCTCTTGTTTAGGCCCTTTCCCTCATACGAATTTCCACTGTGGCCTTCCAATGACCTTCAAGCATTGTTCTTATTTGATCCTTTACCACCAGTGTGATGTTCAAAAATTATCAATTTGATGTTGTGTGATTGCGAGAGAGTGATGAATTGGAGAATGACTCTTCAGCATTGTAATGAATGATGATGCATTAATTTAGAGATAGGATGGAAGAAGAGCAATCTAATGGGGGGAGGCAGCACACCCGTAGGCAGGAGCATTATACATGCATTCAACATTTATTCCACATCTCTATGTGCCAGGCACTCTTCCAGATGCTGGATATGTGACGGTGAACAACAAAAAAAGACAAAGTATCGGCTCTCATAGAGCTCACATTCTAGTGGAAAGGGAAGACAAAAGAATAAGCACAAGCTAATAAATATATACTATTTTAGGTGATGATAAGATCTTTTTTAAAGTGGAGAAAGTAAGGGGGATTGGGTGATCATCAAAGGGCTCACAGATTGGTGACATTTGTTTTTTGTTTTTAGTTTTCTGAGGCAGGGTTTCATTCTGCCTTACCTAGGTTGGAGTGCAATGGCATCATCTTGGCTCACTGTAACCTCAAACTTCTGGGCTCAAGCGATCCTCCCGCCTCAGCCTCCTGAGTAGCTAGGACTACAGGTGTGTGCCACTACACCTGGGTAATCTTGTTTTATTTTTCTATTTTCTATAGAGAGAGGGTCTGGCTGTATTTCCCAGGTTGGTTTCAAACTTCTAAGCTCAAGCAATCCTATTGCCTTGGCCTCCCGAAGTGCTGGAATTACAGGCATGAGCCACTGCACCCAGCCAGATTGGTGACATTTGAATAGAGGCTACTTTATAAAAATAAAAGGACAAATTGCTAAATGAATATCCAATCAGGAGGGATTACAGCTAGCCTTCCATACATGTGGGTTCCTCATTTAGAGAGTCCGTATCTACGAACCCAACCAAGTACAGAAAATATTTGGAAAAAAAACAATAAAAATAATAATAAATAATAAAAATAATACAGATTAAAAAACAGTACAGGCCGAGTGTGGTGGCTCACGCCTGTAATCCCAGAACTCTGGGAGGCCGAGGTGGATAGATCGCTTGAGGTCAGGAGTTCAACACCAGAGTGGCCAACATGGCGAAGCCCCATCTCTATAAAAATACAAAAATTGGCTGGGCGTCGTGGTGCGTGCCTGTAGTCCCAGCCACTTGGAGGCTAAGGCAAGAGAATCGCTTGAACCCAGAAGGCAGAGGTTGCAGTGGGCCGAGATCACACTACTGCACTCCAGCCTGGGCGACAGAGTGAGACTGTGTCTCAAAATAAATAAATAAATAAATAATATAAAACAATACAGTAAATCAAGTGCAGAGGCAGGCATCTGTAATCCCAGCTATTCAGGAGGTTGAGTCAGGAGGATTGCTTGAGCCCAGGGGTTTGAGTCCAGTCTGAGCAACACAGCAAGACCTTGTCTCTAAAAAATAAAAAATAAAAGAAAATAAACTTAAATACATTTTGAAATTTAAAAAAGTCAATACACTAGCCAGGCGAGGTGGCTCACGCCTATAATCCCAGCACTTTGGGAGGCCGAGGCGGGTGGATCACCTGAGGTCAGGAGTTCGAGACCAGCCTGGCCAACATGGTGAAACCCCGTCTCTACTAAAAATACAAAAATTAGCCAGGTGTGGTGGTGGGTGCCTGTAATCCCAGCTACTTGGGAGGCTGAGCTCGGAGAATCGCTTGAACCTGGGAGGCGGAGGTGGCAGTGAGCTGAGATTATGCCACTGCACTCCAGCCTGCGGGACAGAGCAAGACTCCCTCTTGAAAAAAAAAAAAAAAAGGAAAAGGAAGAAAAACAACTATTTACATTGTATTAGGTATTATAAGTAATCTATAGATGTTTTGACGTATACGGGAGGGTGTACATAGGTCATATGCAAATAGTATGCCATTTATGTAAGGGACTTGAGCATCTATGCCTTTTGGTACCCAGGAATTGCCTGGCACCAATCCCTAGCAGATACTGAGCAAGGGATAACTGTATTTCCAATTAGGGAGATAAGTCAAGATTTTACAAAAGTGGTAGTATTTGAGTTGGCCCTTGTAAGAATTTTGAGTGAAGATTCATTGAAAGGGCCAATCCAGATAAAACAAATAGTGTGAACTGAAGCTGGAAAGTGCATCCTGTGTTCAGGAGATGACCATCAATTTCTTTTAATAGAGACAAATGAGGTCAGATAGTTGCAGTCTTTGAATGCCATATTATTATCTGAACTTCATTCTCTAGTCTGTGGGGAGTCATCAAAGGTTTATAAGCAGGAGTGTGACAGACCCGGAATTGAGCTAAAAAAAAAAAATCTTTTTTTTTTTTTTTTTTTTGGAGACAGAGTCTTGCTCTGTCACCCAGGCTGGAGTGCAACAGCATGATCTCAGCTCACTGCAACCTCCACTTCCCAAGTTCAAGCAAGTCTCCTGCCTCAGCCTCCTGAGTAGCTGGGATTACAGGCATGTGCCACATGTAACCACACCCAGCTAATTTTTGTATTTTTACTAGAGATGGGGCTTATGCCTGTAATCCCACCACTTTGGGAGGCTGAGGCGGGTGGATCACGAGGTCAGGAGTTCAAGACCAGCCTGGACAAAAATCACCTTTTATAGAATGGATTGGAGGCAAGAACACCCAGTTAGAAGCCTATGGTAATAGTCCAAGTGAAAAAGGTAATAAGACACATAGTGGAAATAAATAGGAAGATATATATGAAGACAGGCTCACCATGACTTGGTTTTTTAAAAATTGCAGGGGCTAAAAGAAAGGAAATAGACAAAGATACTGAGCCAAGATGTTTGGGAAGATCTTAATGTAGTTAACAGAGAAAATCACAAGGGAGAAAAAAGCAGGTTTGGGAGTACAGGCGTAACTTGGAGATATTGCAGGTTCAGTTCCAGACCACCATAATAAAGTATCACCATAAAGCAAATTGCTCGAAATTTTTGGTTTCCTGGTGCATAAAAAAAGCTATGTGTTTACACTATACTATAGTCTAGTGCATTATTTCTAGTTTGCATTATTTCTTTAAAAAAATGTACATGCCTTAATTTAAAATACTTTTTTTTTTTTGAGACAGAGTCTTGCTCTGTCGCCCAGGCTGGAGTGCAGTGGTGCGATCTCGGCTCACTGCAACCTCTGCCTCCTGGGTTCAAGCGATTCTCCTGCCTCAGCCTCCCGAGCAGCTGGGACTACAGGCGCATGCCACCACGCCTGGCTAATTTTTTGTATTTTTATTAGAGACGGGGTTTCACTGTCTTAGCCAGGATGGTCTCCATCTCCTGACCTCGTGATCCGCCCGTCTCAGCCTCCTACAGTGCTGGGATTATAGGCGTGAGCCACCACGACTGGCCTTAAAATACTTTTTTGCTAAAAATGCTAATGATCATCTAAGCCAAGTCATAATATTTTCACTGATGGAGGGTCTAGCCTTGATGTTGGGGGCTGCTGACTGATCATGGTGCTGATTGCTAAAGGCTGGGGTGGCTGTGGCAATTTCTTAAAATAAGACAACAGTGAAATTGTTTTCATTCTTCCTTTCATGATATTGATTCTTTCTTTCATGAAAGATTTCTCTGTAGCATGCAATGCTGTTTGATAGCATTTTACCCATAGTAGAACTTCTTTCAAAGTTGAAGTCAATCCTCAAACACTGCAACTGCTTTATCAACTAATATGTAATATTCTAAATACTTTGTTGTCATTCCAGCAATGTTCACAGCATCTTCATCAGGAGTAGATTCCACCTCAAGAAACCACTTTCTTTACTTATTCATAAGAAACAACTCTTCATCCACAGTTTCATCATGAGATTGCAGCAATTCAGTCACATCTTCAGGTTCCACTTTTTTTTTTTTTTTTTTTTTTTGAGACAGAATCTTGCTCTGTTGCCCAGGCTGGACTGCAGTGGCGCGATCTGGGCTCACTGCAACCTCCGCCTCCCGGTTTCAAGCGATTCTCCTGCCTCAGCCTCCCAAGGCTCCACTTCTAATTCTAGTTCTCTTGCTACTTCCACAGCATCTGCAGTTATTTCCTCCATGAAGTCTTGAACCCCTTCAAAGACATCCAAGAGGATTGGAATTAACTTCTTCCAAACTCCTGTTATTATTGATATTCTGAACTCCTCCCATAAGTCACAAATGTTCTTTTTAAAATTTTTTTATTAAATATATTTTTACTTTTTTTTTTTTTTTTTTTTGAGACACGGTCTTGCTCTGTCACCCAGGCTGGACTGCAGTGGCACAATCTCGGCTCACTGCAACCTCGGTCCCCCGGGCTCAAGCAATCCTCCCACCTCAGCCTCCCAAGTAGCCAGGTGCATGCCACCACACCTGGCTAGTTTTTGTATTTTTTTGTAGAGACAAGGTTTTCTGTGTTGCCTAGGCTTGTCATGCACTCCTGAGCTTAAGTGATCCACCCACGTTGGCCTTCCAAAGTGCTGGGTTTACAGGTGTGAGCCATCTCACCAGGCCAAGTCACAAATGATCTTAAGGACATCTAGAATGGTGGTGAGTCCTTTCCAGAAGGTTTTCAATTTACTTTGCCCAGATCCATCAGAGAAATCACTATTTCTGGCAGCTATAGCCTTATGAAATACTTCTTTTTTTTTTTTGAGACGGAGTTTCACTCTTGTTGCCCAGGCTGGAGTGCAATGGCGCGATCTCAGTTCACCGCAACCTCCGCCTCGCAGGTTCAAGTGATTCTCCTGCCTCAGCCTCCTGAGTAGCTGGGATTACGGCCGGCTAATTTTGTATTTTTAGTAGAGATGGGTGTTTCTCCATGTTGGCCAGGCTGGTCTCGATCTCCTGACCTTGTGATCCGCCCACCTCAGCCTCCCAAAGTGCTGGGATTACAGACGTGAGCCACCATGTCCGTCCTGAAATATATTTCTTAATAAGACCTGAAAGTCAAAATGACTCCTTGATCCATGAGCTGCAGAATGTCTGTTGTGTTTGCAAGCATGAAAGCAACATTCATCTGTTTGCATACCTCCACCAGAGCTCTTGGGTGACCAGTTGCATTGTGAGTGAGAAGTAATATTTTGAAAGAAATACTTTTTTTCCTGAGCAGTAGGACTTAAAATAAAACATAAATAAAATGGTGGACTTAAAATACTCAGTTAACCATGCTATAAACGTATATGCTGTCATCCAGGTTTTGTTGTTACATTTATAGAGCACAGGCAGACTATATCTAGCATAATTCTTAAGGGCTCTAGGATTTTAGGGATGTAAATGAGCACTGGCTTCAACTTAAAGTCACCAGTTGCATTAGCCCCTAACATGAGAGTCAGTCTGTTCTTAGAAGCTGTGAAGCCAGGTATTGATTTCTCTCTAGCTATGAAAGTACTACTTGGCATCTTCTTCCAATAAAAGGCTGGTTCATATACATTGAAAGTCTGTAGTTTAGTGTAGCCACCTTAATCAATTACCTTAGCTAGCTCTTCTGAATAACTTGCTGCAGCATCTACATCAGCAACTGCTGCTTCACCTTGCACTCTTTTTTTTTTTTTTTTTTGAGACGGAGTCTTGCTCTGTCGCCCAGGCTGGAGTGCAGTGGCGCAATCTTGGCTCACTGCAAGCTCTGTCTCCTGGGTTCACGCCATTCTCCTGCCTCAGCCTCCTGAGTAGCTGGGACTACAGGCGCCCGCCACCACGCCCAGCTAATTTTTTTGTATTTTCAGTAGAGACGGGGTTTCACCATGTTAGCCAGGATGGTCTCAATCTCCTGACCTCGTGATCCGCCCGCCTCGGCCTCCCAAAGTGCTGGGATTACAGGCTTGAGCCACCGCGCCCGGCCCACCTTGCACTTTTAAGTAATGGAAATAGCTCCTTTCCTTAAACCTCATGAACCAGCCTCTGCTAGCTTCCACCTTTTCTTCTGCAGCTTCCTCACCTGTCTCAGCCTTCATTTTATTGAAGAGTTAGGACTTTGCTCCAGATTAGGCTTTGGCTTGAGGGAATGTTGTGGCTGGTTTGATATTCTATCCAGACCACTCAAACTTTCTATATATCAGCAATGTCTGTTTCACTTTCTTATCATTTGTGTGTTTACTGGAGTAGCACTTTGAATTTCCTTCAAAAACTTTTCCTTTGCACGCACAGCTTGGCTAACTTTGGTGCAAGAAGACTGGCTTTCATCCTGTCTTGGCTTTCAACATGACTTCTTCACTGAGCTTAATCATTTTCAGCTTTTATTTAAAGTAAGAGATCTGTGACTCTTCCTTCCACTTGAACCCCCACTGTAGGGTTGTTAATTGGTCTAATTTCAATATTGTTGTATCACAGGAATAAGGAGGCAAGAAGAGAGGGAGAAAGGCAGGGAGACTGCTGGTCTGTGGAACAGTCAAAACATCCATAACATTTATGAATTAAGTTTGCCATCTTATATGGGCATGGTTCATGGTGCCCCTAAACAATTATAATAGTAATATAAAAGATAACAGATCAGCATAACATATACAATAATTATGAAAAAGTTTGAAATATTGTGAAAATTACCAAATGTGGTGCAGAGACACATAGTAGGCCTGTGCTGTAGGAAAAATGGCGCAGATAGATTTGGTTCCATGCAGAGTTGCCACAAACCTTACATTTGTAAAAACAGTTACCTGGGAAGCCCAATAAAGGAAAGTGCGAGCCTGTAGCAGATGCACGTTCCATTTGACATCCTTAGGACTCACACCAGCGAAGGGCCCCAGCTTTTCCATACCAGTAGCTGCAATTCTGAGACGAAAGTGCTTTTCCTCCACCTTTACACCTTGCTTTCTGGAAAGATAAGACCATAATGGATTTTGAACTTGCTATTATCATTAAAGCCCAGTGTCTTACATTTCTCCGGAAAAGGAAGCAGTGTCTGCTATGGAACAAATAGTAGAATTTTAATACATAGTCCCCTGACCGTATAAACTGAACCTCAGGTCCTATCCTGGCTCTAGGCCTCCGGGTTATGGAAGAAGAAACTTTTCTTAAAATCTTGATCTTCTTGAGACAAGCTTGGAAATTACAACATATATGTACCATGAACGCGAAGTACCTGAGCTCAAAGCAGTTGAGCAATCTTAAGTGGGGTTGCCCGAAAGTGGTGCGTTCTGACCCCAAACGTCACACTACCCGTCCCTGGAGGAGCGGGTTGCAGCTCAGCTGCATCGCCCCGCGCAGAGCTGCATGCAGAAGAAAACTACATTTCCCAGACTTCTGCGCGGCCAAGATCACCGCGAGGAGGGGCGAGATGGGGCGGGTCTCTGTGTGAAGGCCCTTCCCATTGGTGCGCAGTCCAAAGGGCCGTGTAAACTTCTTCGCGATTGCACGGGTTCAGGGACGCTCAGTGGCGCCGCGACGCTGCTTGGTTTGACTTTTGTTTTTCAGTTGAGTTCCCTGACTCGGAGTCTTAGTGTGTCATGAGTATAGAGTTTCGGGTTTGGAGTGAAGGGGTTAGGTAAGAGGCCTTGGGAAGAAAATCTGGTGAGGGAGAAGTAACTGCGGAAGCAGTGCGGAGGAGAGGAACGTGAGCCTGAATGTGGTGTCCGTGGAGGGGCTGGGGACCGGAGGAGGAAAGTTCCAATGTGCAAAGGGAGAGACCTCAGGAGTGCTGGAGGGTTGGGACCTGGAGCAGTAAGGGAGTCGAGAATGGGATGAAGTGGAAAAAGGAGTACGGGATTCGGACGCCCTGGAGATGGGTTCCGGTATACGCTCACCCCACGCTGGTCTAGCTCTCAGTTTCTTCATTTGTAAAATAAGAGATAATGAAAATACTTAACAGTTGTTGGGATAATAAAATAAATTGCACAGATTTGTCACATGGCTAAAAGAAAAAAATTCAAAGGCTACACAAATGTTAATTGTTAGTAGACAAGCTATAAGAATATATCTAAGCAAGGATATTGGAGATAGGTGCAGAGACGCAAGCTGAAACCCGTTAATTTACCTATAAACAAAGGCATTGTTCCTTTGGAAGAGACAATGAAGAGTAAGACGCGGTTTCTATCTGTAGGGAACGCACGCTAGCATGAGAGAAACGATAGCAATAAAGCACTCTAATATGTTGACTTGCAGAGAATTTCAAAGGCAGTTCTTTTGCAGTTAGATCATTTTTGCTAAATCATTTTGGATGGGGAGACTCAGCAAAGAGAAAAAGGAGGTGGTATTTAAGATGAGTTTTCATGTACAGACTAGATTTTGTTAAGTGAAATTATGAGGGTTGTGGAGGGAGTTGTGTTCCAGCTAGAGGGAAGCTCATGAACAAAGGTATGGAGGCAGGGAAGTTATCTGGAAACGGTACATTTAGGAGAGTAGAGGGAAATAAGGTAGGAAAGTTAGGTTTGGCCCTTATGTAGAAAGCCATGAATTCTAGGCTAACAAATTGAATTTAATGCTTTAGGCTATGAGGTGCTACTGATGTATTTTATTAAAGAAAATGGTCCAGGAGAGGCAAGGAGTAGGTAGAACCGTTAAAGTGTTGTAGTGGTGTGGGTAAGAAGTATTGAGACTCTGAATTAACGTGGTCATTGTGGAGATAAAATATACAAGATATTCATATGGTTAGACAGGAGGTTCAGGAGAATGAGTGATCAAATGATGAATTTAAGTTGCCAACTCCCGGTTGCTTGGAAACGCTGAATTAGTAACTAAAATAGGAAAGTCAGAAGGGGCATGTTTGGATAAAAAGATGATGTGTGAGGTTTAGGAAATGTTAGCTTTGAGATGCTAAAAAAAAAATACCTAACTTGAGTGATTTCTTTTTTAAGGTAAACATTTCAAGTGCCAGTGGGACTATGGGTGAAAATGTCCAGTACATTTTTGTTAATTCAAATTAAGAGGTTGAAAGAGATGTCGTTTATTTATTCAACATGTAATTGTTACTTACTGTATGCCATGTAGTGTTTTAGATGACAGAGTTAATAATAAAAACAGGAGGAATAATGATGTTCCCAAAGAAATGGTTAGAGGAAATGATAAAGAAAGTTGAAGACAGAATCTTTGAGCCAAAGGAGTAAAATTGTCAATAATAATAATAGTCCACGTTTACTGAGTGCTTATATATGTGTCAAACACTGTCACTCGGCCCTGTATTCATTATGTCATTTAATCTGTACACCAACCTATGACACAGAAGTAACTGAAATTTAGAGAGGATAACTTGCCTGAGGTACACAGCTAATAAGAGGCAGGGCTTTGACTCAAACCCAAGTCTGATATCAGAGCCCACATTCTCAACTACAAAGCAATATTTATTTTTATTATTATTTTTTTTCCAGGTAAGGTCTCACTCTGTCACCTAGGCTGCAGAGCAGTGGGGCAATCTCAGCTCAGTGCAGCCTCTGCCTCCCAAACTCAAGCAATCCTCCTGCCTCAGCCTCCTGAATAGCTGGGACTACAGGCACACGCCACCACTCCCAGATAATTCTGTAATTTTTGTAGAGACAAGGTTTCATCATGTTGCCCAGGCTGGTCTCAAACTCCTGACCTCCAGCAGTCCATTCACCTTGGCCTCCCAAAGTGCTGGCATTACAGGCATGAGCTACTGTGCCCGGCCTATTTTAATTTTTTTTTGAGACAGAGTCTTGCTCTATTGTCCAGGCTAGAGTGCAGTGGCACGATCACTGCTCACTTCAGCCTTGAACCCCCAGGCTGAAGTGATCCTCACACCAAGCAGGTGAGACTACAATGCCACTGTGCCCAGCTAATTTTTAAAATTTTGGTAGAGACAAGGTCTTGCCATGGCCTGGCCATGCCAAGGCCGGGCCCCAAAGCGATATATTTTTAAAGGGTAGTTGGCACTACCAGGCACAGTGGCTCACGCCTGTAATCCGAACACTGGCAGGCAGAAGTGGGTGGATCATCTGAGGTCAGGAGTTCAAGACCAGCCTGGCCAACATGGCGAAACCCTGTCTTTACTAAAAATACAAAAAAAAAAAATTAGCCAGCCACAGTGGCAGGTGCCTGTAATCCCAGCCACTGGGAAGGCTGAGTCAGGAGAATCACTTGAACCCGGGAGGTGGAGGTTGCAGTGAGCCAAGATTGTGCCACTGCACTCCGGCCTGTGCTGGACAGAGTAAGACTCTGTCTAAAAAAATAAATAAATAAATAGGTAGTTGGCACTATCTAATTAAGAATACAAGTGAAGGAGTAACTATTGGATGGAGGAGGATAGAAACAGAAAAGAGCCATTGAATTGATTAATTTGGATGTCTGCTGACCAATAAGAGCTTGGTTAGATGTCATAGTAGAAGCCCGAGGCCTGGCTCAGTGGCTCATGCCCGTAATCTCAGCACTTTGGAAGGCCGAGGGAGGAGGATTGTTTGAGTCCAGGAGTTCAAGGCCAGCCTGGGCAACATAGCAAGGACCCATCTTGCAGCTAGAGAGGTGAGTGTAGACAGCTTTTTGTAGACCTGTGCAACAGTGAGGACAGTCACTATGAAGGAGAAGAGGGATTGCAGGTTGTTAGAAGGGTCTTTCAAAGCTTCAAATTACTTTTTTTTTTTTTGAGATGGAGTTTCGCTCTTGTTGCCCAGGCTGGAGTACAATGGCGCGATCTTGGCTCACCACAACCTCCGCCTCCTGGGTTCAAGCGATTCTCCTGCCTCAGTCTCCTGAGTAGGTGGGATTACAGGGATGCACCACCATGCCCAGCTAATTTTGTATTTTTAGTACAGACGGGGTTTCTCCATGTTGGTCAGGCTGGTCTTGAACTCCTGACCTCAGATGATCCGCCCGCCTCGGCCTCCCAAAGTGCTGGGATTACAGGCATGAGCCACTGTGCCCAGCTGCTTCAAATTACTCTTAAATGGCTTTGAAACAGTGAAATTTAACTTTAAGTTGTCACCCATATCCATACAGTGGAATTTTATTCAGCCACAAAAAGGGATGAAGTACTGATACATGGTACCACATAGTTGAACCTTGAAAACATTATGCTAAGTGAAAGAAGCCAGTCACAAAAGGCCATATACTATGTGATTCCATTTATAGGAAAGTCCAGAATAGGGAAATCTGTAGAGACAGTAGGTTAGTGGTTGCTTAGGACTGGGAGACAGGGATAATAGCTGAAGGACACAGGGTTTTTTTCTTGAAGTGACGAAACTTCTAAAATGGACTCTGGTGATAGGTACACATATCTGTGAATATACTAAAAATCATTGAATTGTACACTTTGAATGAATTTAATGGTATATACAAATTACATTCCATAAAGCTATTTTTTTAAAAAAATGTTACCTATAATCCTTCCATGCCAATCTAATAACTTTATTTTCTAGGTTATTTGGACAAGAGGCAAATTGACCGAATTTGGAGAAGTATTTTGGAAAGAGGTGAGTTTGGAGGAGGAGAGTAATCTTTTAAAGGAGAGAATTAGAAGAAGAAAGACGGCATATTTGAAGGGTTGGCTGTAGAAGAAAACAAATGGGATGAGAGAAGCAGAAACAGATTTTTAAATCTAGATTGAATAGACTGGCCAGCAGAAGAAAAGGATGTTTAACAGTCTTTCAAATTCATATTGAGAGTTGCATATATATATGTGTGTGTGTGTGTGTGTGTGTGTGTGTGTGTGTGTGTGTTCAGTAAATATTTATTAAGCACTTAACTATGAGCCAGGCACTATTTAAGTTACTAGGGATACAGCAGTGAACATAATAGATAAAAACCCGCTGCCCTTAGTGAGTTTGCGTATTCCAGTGTAGAGAGACAGACATTAAATATTAGATAGTTATAAGCGTTTGACTTTTTGTTTGTTTGTTTGTTTGTTTGAGAGAGGGTCTCACTCTGTCACCCCAGCTGGACTGCAGTGGCATGGCTCACTACAGCCTTGACCCCCTGGTGCAGGCGATCCTCCTACCTCAGCCTCCTGTTTAACTGGGACTACAGATGTGTGCCACCACATCTGGCTAATTTTTTGTAGGGACAGGGTTTTGCCATGTTGCCCAGGCTGGTCTCAAACTCCTGGACTCAAGCAGTCTATCTGCCTTGGCCTCCCAAAGTGCTGAGATTACAGGCGTGAGCCACTTCAACCAGCCAAGGTTGTAAGTGTTAATGGAGAAAAATAAAACAGAGAAGAGGGATGAGGTTGGTAGAGTGGTCAGGAAAGACTTCATCAAGAAAGTGACATTTTAGCCCTGCAGGAGGAGAGGGAGGAAGCCACATAGATAAATGGGGAAAGAACATCATAGCAAAGAGAACTACAGGTACAGGGACTCTGAAGTAGAAGTGTGCCTGGCACTTCTACTGGCCAGTGTTTTTACAGCAGTGAACAAGGATAAGAGTAGTAGGTGAGGTCACAAAAGTAATGAAGTTGGCCAGATCATATGGGACCTTGTAGGCAATTTTAAAGACCTTGACCCTCTGAGTAAGATGAAAAGTCATTGGAGGCTTTTGGGCAGAGGAGTTTTGTGTTTTGACATATATATATTAATGTGTTGAGAATACACTGTAAGGGATAAGGTTGAAAATGGAACAGGGGGACCAGGCGTGGTGACTCATGCCTGTAATCCCAGCACTTTGGGAGGCCAAGGCAGGTGGTTTACCTGAGGTCAGGAGTTCAAGACCAGCCTGGCCAACATGGTGAAACCCCGTCTCAACTAAAAATACAAAAATTAGCCAGGCTTGGTGGTGTGTGCCGGTAATCCCAGCCACTCAGGAGGCTGAGGCAGGAGAATCACTTGAACCCAGGAGGCGGAGTTTGCAGTGAGCCAAGATTGCGCCATTGCACTCCAGCCTGGATGACAGAGCAAGACTTTGTCTCCACAAAAAAAAAAAAAAAAAAAAAAAAAGTGGAACAGGGAGACCAGTTAAGAGACCGTTGTGGTCATCTGGGCAAGAGATAACGGTGGGTTGGAAGCCAAGTGCAGTGACTCATGCCTATAATTGTATTACTTGTGTGGCTGAGGGGAGAGGATTGATTGAAGCCAGGAGTTTGAGACAAGACCAGGCAACAAAGCAAGACCCTGTATCTAAAAAAAACAAAAGCAAAAACAGTGGGCTGGACCAGGGCAATGAGGGCATAGGTGATAAGTAGTTGTCAGATTCTAGATATTTTGATGAGCTAGCCAGTAGGATTTGCTAGTGGGTCGTGTGTGGCATGTAAGACAAAGAGAGGAGTAAAATTTCTCCAACCAAGTTTGTTTGTCATAAACAACTGGCAGCATAGAATTAGTATTTACTGGAATGTAGAATTCTGAGAGAAGAGCAGGTTTTTGTGGTGGGAGGTATGTGTCAGGAGCTCAGTTTTACACTTGGCGAGCTTGGGAGACCTGCTAGACATCCACGTGGAGAGACGGAGTAGGCAGTTAGATGTGTGAGTCTAGAATGGAGGGCCGAGTAAGGACTGAGGCATCAGTTTGAAAACTACTAATGTGTACATGCTATTTAAAACGGTGAGACTTCAGGAGATCACCAAGGCAATGAGTAATGACCAGTAAGAAAAGGGGACAACCAGGAAGAGGTGTCCTGGAAGCCAAACAAAGAAAGCTTTGAAGGAGTCAGGGAGAGAGGCACTGTGGGGTTCTGAGCAGGAAAATGGTATATGGAAGTAACAGTGGTGATTATCTCTTTTCATACTTTTACACAAAATTCTTTCCCAAAGGACTGAAGAATTTTTTTTTTTTTTTTTGAGACGGAGTCTCGCTCTGTTGCCCAGGCTGGAGTGCAATGGCGCAATCTCGGCTCACTGCAAGCTCCACCTCCCAGGTTCACGCCATTCTCCTGCCTCAGCCTCCTGAGTAGCTGGGACTACAGGTGCCCACCACCACGCCCAGCTAATTTTTTGTATTTTTAGTAGAGACGGGGTTTCACCATGTTAGCCAGGATGGTCTCAATCTCCTGACCTTGTGATCCACCCACCTCGGCCTCCCAAAGTGCTGGGATTACAGGCGTGAGCCACCGCACCCGGCCGCAGGACTGAAGATTTTAAGCAGATTATACCAGGTAGAAGGACATAACAGAACATCATATGACTTGCTCAGAATCAGAATGGATTGACAGAGCATGCTTGATAAGAAAGCTTTCACCAAAGCAATAAAAAAGCCTCTATCCCCCTCTCTTTCTGTCTCTGTCAGTCGTATAACATGGTGCGGCATTCCCTTTCCAGCCATGAGGTTTATCTTCATGAACATTTCTATAATAAGGTTGCTTAAAGCACAGGTGTGGCATTCCCTTTCCAGCCATGAGGGTTATCTTCATGAACATTTCTATAATAAGGTTGCTTAAAGTACAGGTGTGGCATTCCCTTTCCAGCCATGAGGGTTATCTTCATGAACATTTCTATAATAAGGTTGCTTAAAGTACAGGTGTGGCATTCCCTTTCCAGCCATGAGGGTTATCTTCATGAACATTTCTATAATAAGGTTGCTTAAAGTACAGGTGTGGCATTCCCTTTCCAGCCATGAGGGTTATCTTCATGAACATTTCTATAATAAGGTTGCTTAAAGTACAGGTGTGGCATTCCCTTTCCAGCCATGAGGGTTATCTTCATGAACATTTCTATAATAAGGTTGCTTAAAGTACAGGTGTGGCATTCCCTTTCCAGCCATGAGGGTTATCTTCATGAACATTTCTATAATAAGGTTGCTTAAAGTACAGGAGTTCAAGATCTTGCGTTATCCGTTGAGATGGAGATTATGAAGAGCCTTTTAAAGTTTATAAGTAGTTTTTTTTTCTTTTGCTTAAGATAATGGAGAAAGCACATGAAATAAAGATAGCATCGTGGCTTTGTATTGATTTTAAATTTGATATAGTGCGTGCTCTACCTTAATTTCCACTTACTACTTCTGTTTTTGGAGAGGGCAGTGGGGGCAGGGGAAGTCAATATGTTGGTGAGGCTGGCCTTAAACTCCTGGGCTCGAGCGATCCTCCCTCCTCAGCCTCCTGAGTAGCAGGGACTATAGGTGCGGGCCACTGCACCTCGCTCTATGTACTGTTTCTTGCTTATTAGAGACTTTTTGGCATCTCCTCCTTCTATCCTATAACTTCAAGGAAAAGATTGTAGATTTGTTTTTTTGTTACTGCAGATAACAAGGAGACCTTTCTACTTTGTGTGCTTATCCATTTAAATATTCAATGCCATTCCGATTTTTATTTGAAAATAATTATGAGGAGTACCTTTTGAAAATTCAAAAGGCATGAATTTCAGGATTTGGAGATACTTTAAAGAATACTACATTTTAGGCCAGGCGTGGTGGCTCACGTCTATAATCCCAGCGCTTTGGGAGGCCGAGGCAGGTGGATCACAAGGTCAGGAGTTCGAGACCAGCCTGGCCAATATGGTGAAACCCTTTCTCTACTAAAATACAAAAATTAGCCAGGCGTGGTGGCGCGCACCTGTAGTCCCAGCTACTTGGAAGTCTGAGGCAGGAGAATCGCTTGAACCCAGAAGGGGGAGGTTGCAGTGAGCTGAGATCATGCCACTGCATTCCAGCAACAGAGCGAGACTCTGTCTCAAACAAAACAAAACAAAACAAAAAAAACTACGTTTTAAAACATCAAATTCTTTCCAAGAAGCAAATATGATGATGTTGAAGAGGGAACCAGTCTATGCATCCTGTACTGTTTTTATTTTTTATTCTTGACCCCTAATTATGAATTTTTGTGTATTTGATAGGTGTGAAAAAGACAGCATGAACTTTACCCCAACACACACCCCTGTCTGCAGAAAGTAAGACATTTGCTTATTTTCAAGTTGTTAAGAAATCAAGACTTGTATAGCCTTACTCTAAGTTAGCATAGGAACTGGAAAGGTATTGGAAACATATTTCCTAAAGGTTTTTTTTTTTTTTTTTTGAGACAGTTTCACTCTTTGCCCAGGATGGAGTGCAGTGGTGCAATCATAGCTCATTGCAGCCTTAACCTCCTGCACTCAAGCAGTCCTCCCGCCTCAGCCTCCCAAAGTGCTGAGATTACAGGCATAAGTCACTGCACCCAGCCTGAGACAACCCCTTTAGAAAATATGAAATGTCGGCCGGGCACAGTGGCTCACGCATGTAATCCCAGCACTTTGGGAGGCCGAGGTGGGCAGCCTGGCCAACATGGTGAAACCCCATCTCTACTAAAAAAAAAAAAAATTAACTAGGCATGGTGGTGAGCGCCTGTAATCTCAGCTACTTGGGAGGCCGAGGCAGGAGAATTGCTTGAACCCGGGTGGTAGAGGTTGCAGTGAGCTCAGATTGCGCCACTGCACTCCAGCCTGGGCAACAGAGCAAGACTCCATCTCAAAAAAAAAAAAAAAAAGAAATGTTAAGTAAAATAGTATTTCTCTCACAAGTTTTTAATGATTGGGAAAATGTTTAAGTTTTCTTCATGCTAGTTGACAAATTTTAGTATCTGCATGCTTATTTATTAGAAGTGAGCACATATATTAACTGTAACTCAGAGCTTCTAGTATAGTTTCTCCACTGTGCTGTCTATTTTGTTATGTTATAAATTGCAGACAACCAAATTGGATTTATTTTCACAGGAGGGTTTCTCTTCTTTTGCACTATTTTTGTTTTTTTTTTTGTTTTGTTTTTTGAGATGGAGTTTTGCTCTTGTTGGCCAGGCTGGAGTGCAATGGCGCGATCTCGGCTCACTGGAACGTCCACCTCCCAGGTTCAAGTGATTCTCCTGCCTCAGCCTCCCGAGTAGCTGAGATTACAGGCGCATGCCACTACGCCTGGCTAATTTTTGTATTTTTAGTAGAGATGGGGTTTCACCATGTTGGTCAGACTGGTCTTGAACTCCTGACCTCAGGCAATCCACCTGCCTCGGCCTCCCAAAGTGCTGGGATTACAGGTGTGAGCCGCCGTGCCCAGCCTGCAATATGTCTTTTTTTGTTGTTTTTTGTTTGATTTGTTTTTGGAGATGGAGTCTCGCTCTGTCACCCAAGCTGGAGTGCAATGGCGTGATCTCGGCATTTGAACCTGCCTCCTGGGTTCAAGCAATTCTCCTGCCTCAGCCTCCCGAGTAGCTGGGATTACAGACGCGTGCCACCATGCCTGGCTGATTTTTGTAATTTTGGTAGAGACTAGGTTTCGCTATGTTGGCCAGGTTGGTCTTGAACTCCTGACCTCAAGTAATCTTCCCACCTTGGCCTCCCGAAGTGGTGGGATTACAGGCTAAGTTTTGTATTTTTGGTAGAAACTAGGTTTTGCTGTGTTGGCCAGGCTGGTCTGGAGTGGCGTGATCTCGGCACTTGAACCCGCCTCCTGGGTTCAAGCAATTCTTCTGCCTCAGCCTCCAGAGTAGCTGGGATTACAGATGCGCGCTACTATGCCCGGCAAATTTTTGTATTTTTGGTAGAGTCTAGGTTTCGCTATGTTGGCCAGGCTGGTCTTGAACTCCTGACCTCAACTAATCTGCCCGCCTTGGTGTCCCAAAGTGGTGGGATTACAGGCATGAGCCACTGCACCCGGCCTGCAGTATGTCTTATAACAATTTTCTAATTGTTACTACATGGTCTCCCTTAGTTTATATTCTGTTTTTTTAAATTATCTTTTTAGTCTCTAATGGATTTTATTTTTACTTCTTTAGAGACAAGGTGTTGCTATGTTGCCCAGGCTGGACTGGAACTCCTAGGCTCAAGCAATCCTCCCACCTCGGCCCCCTGAGTAGCTGGGACTGCTCAGCTACTCAGCTGTGCCACCATTCCTGGCTCTAACATGTATTTGAATCCAGCTTTAAACCATTAGTACTTGGAAGATAATTAATAAAATTATTTACTATCCTGTAATATCAAACTTTCCTTTTTTTTTTTTTTTTTTTTTTTGAGACAGAGTCTCGCTCTGTCGCCAGGCTGGAGTGCAGTGGCACGATCTCGGCAGGCTGGAGTGCAGTGGCACGATCTCGGCTCACTGCAACCTCTGCCTCCTGGGTTCAAGCAATTCTCCTGCCTCAGCCTCCCGAGTAGCTGGAACTACAGGCACACACTGCCACACCCGGCTAATTTTTTATTTTTGTATTTTGGTAGAGACAGGGTTTCACCATGTTGCCCAGGCTGGTCTCGAACTCCTGAGCTCAGGCAATCTGCCTGCCTTGGCCTCCCAAAGTGCTAGGATTACAGGTGTGAGCCACTGCGCCCGGCCAAGATTTTTTTTTTTTTTTAAATAAAGACACCGTTTCACTATATTGCCCAGGCTGGTCTTGAACCCCTGGGCTCAAGTGATTCTCCCACCTTGGCCTCCGAAAGTGCTGGGATTACAGGCATGAGCCACTATGCCTGTCCAAACTTCCAAATTTATGAGCACCTTAATTATAAGCACTTTGGGAACACAAAACCCCCTTTTATTTAGAAAGTTATAACTCATAAACTTTCACAGAGTGTGATGAATATATCATTTCTAATTTCACATAGGCGAACAGTTGTCTCCAAACGTGGTGTTGCCGTCAGTGGTCCCACCAAGAGGAGGGGAATGGCAGATTCACTGGAGTCAACCCCCTTGCCTTCCCTCGAAGATCGTCTGGCCAAACTCTGTCCTTCTAAGGAGCTCCTGGAATATTTTCAAAGGAAGATGGCTGAGTGTGAGGCAGAAAATGAGGACTTGCTGAAGAAACTGGAACTCTACAAAGAAGCTTGTGAAGGACAGGTAAAGAGACGGTACACGCTGTTTTAGAACTCTGATGAAGTCTTCATTAATTAGAGATGCTCTACAAGTGCCAGTTATATCGGAAGCAGATGTTTTATAAAAATACTCCTTTTTTATTCCCCAGCCCAGCTACTGCCCCTTCAGGCCCTCCTTGGATCATAACCCCCAAAACTGCCCTTCCTCTCAAATCTTAAATTCTGACATCTCCATATCCCTTATACCTAGTTCTTTCATCTCCTTATACCTGAGTAGTCCTTAACTTCTTTGTTACCTCCGTAGCTTCCTGACTTTGCAGTTTTCTAAGTGCTGTATATAGCTCTGATATCAAGTCCTTCAAACCTAAACCCCATGATGCTTTACTTGAGTAGTAACTGCAGTGCCTGCAAATGACCCCTTGCTCAATTATTCTTTTGCTCCACCTGCATAGCAAAAACTGAGCTGTGGCATCATCCAGTTTTCTGCCACGCAGTCTCCTATAGCAGGATTTCTTAACCTCGGCATTATTGACATTTTGGCCTGGATGATTCTTTGTTGTGAGGGGTTGTCCTGTGCATGATGGGATGTTTAGCAGCATCCCTGGCCTCTACCCACTGGATGCCAGTAACGCAACACCCCCAGCTGTGACAATCAAGAATGTATCCAGACATTGCCAGATGTTTCTGGAATGGGTGTATGTATGTGCAGAGTCACTCCTGATTGAGAACACTGTTGTAGAAAGGTCACAAATCAGTACAGAATGAATCGATGGTAAACAAATTCAGCTGTACCCTCAACCACTATACAACAGTCTTCTTACCTATCCATACTGGGTTTCCTCTCCTTCCACATCTGTGCCATACCCTTACCTCCAGCCTGCAACCCCTTCTTAGCCCTCCTCTCTCAACATCTTTTCTGCCACCTACACACAGTTACTCCATCCGTATCCATCTCCTTCTTCCTTCCTTTCTTTTTTCTTTGGTTGCTTTTCTTTTTCTTTTTTTTTTTTTTTGAGACGGAGTCTTGCTCTGTTGCCCAGGCTGGAGCGCGGTGGCGTGATCTCGGCTCACTGCAAGCTCCGCCTCCTGGCTTCATGCCATTCTTCTGCCTCAGCCTCCTGAGTAGCTGGGACTGCAGGTGCCCGCAGCCATGCCTGGCTAATTTTTTGTATTTTTAGTAGAGACAGGGTTTCACCGTGTTAGCCAGGATGGTCTCAATCTCCTGACCTTGTGATCTGCCCACCTCGGCCTCCCAAAGTGCTGGAATTACAGGCGTGAGCCACCGTGCCTGGCCTGTTTTTTTGTTTTTTGAGACAGGGTCTTACTCTGTCACCCAGGCTGGAGTGCAGTGGCACAATCATGGCTCACTGCACCCTTGAACTCCTAGGCTCAAGTGATCCTCCCGCACTCAGCCTCCCGATCAGCTGGGACTACAGGCACACGCCACCATGCCCAGATAATTTTTTAAAAATTTGTTTTAGAGACGTGGTCTTGCTGTGTGGCCCAGGCCGGTATTGAACTCCTGGACTCAAGCAATCCTCCCACCTCAGCCTACCAAGGTGCTGGGATTACAGGTGTGAGCCACAGCACCTGGCCTTTAGTCACCTTTCTGACTGTCTTTATTCTAACTGCTTCAGGAACAAGGCATCTTTGCCTATTTGAGCTGGATTGATCCAATGCCTACTGTGGTCCTCATCCCTTTTTCCTCCTGAGAAACCTTGCTCCATCATTTTTCTCTGCTTTCTGTTGTATTTTTAACTTCTTGCTTGATATTAGCTTTTTCTTCTCAGTATATAAACATACTCCAGTCTTTCCCAACTTAAAAGAAAAATGAAAAACTCTTCTTTTGTTGTGCCTCTCTCTCTAGCTACTTTTTATTTATTTATTTATTTTTTTTTTTTTGAGACGGAGTCTCGCTCTGTCGCCCAGGCTGGATGCAGTGGCGCGATCTCGGCTCACTGCAACCCCTGTCTCCCGGGTTAAAACGATTCTCCTACCTCAGCCTCCCAAATAGCTGGGATTATAGGTGCCCACCACCACACCTAACTAATTTTTGTATTTTTAGTAGAGATGGGGTTTCACCATGTTGGCCAAGCTCATCTCAAACTCCTGACCTTGTGATCCTCCTGCCTTGGCCTCCTGAAGTGCTGGGATTACAGGCGTGAGCCCGGCCTCCTTTCTTGATTTCTGTGTCATTTTTCTTTCACAATTTCTATCTAACCTCTCTGATCAGCTCATCTCAGTGTCCATTAACAACTCTCTTTCCTTACTCTTAAATGTCAAAGTTCTTCCAGATTCTACTATAAATGACCTTGTTTTATCCTTGTATTACACTACTGCATACGTGATGATGACAGTTAAATAACTAACCCTGACTCACTTTTCTCCTGAGGCTCCTTTCTCTACCCTCCCTTCCCCACCCGCACATGTACTGCCACCATTTCACCTCCCTCCATTCTTCATGCCTTAACTTTTTCTTTATTCTTTGTCTTGGTAAATGGCATCATTGCCTACAGTTCTTTCAGTCCCCCTACACTGAATCATTTGGCAAGTCCTGTTGATTCTGCTTCCTAAATATTACTCAATCCATTCCCACACCCACATCACTTTGGCCACGATGCTCACGCAGACCCTTGAGTTGCATCTAAACTGTGACAGTACCCTCCTTGCCAGTACCTGCCTCTGGTCTCTTGAGTTGCATCTAAACTGTGACAGTATCCTCCTTGCCAGTACCTGACTCTGGTCTCTTACATCCCCAGTTGGCCTCACACTTTTCACTCTAGCAGTACTGAAATATTTGTACTTGTCCAAATTTATTAGGCTTTTGTTTTTTGGAGGTTTACTTGTCATTTTTATCACATTATGTATGTATACAATGAATTACAGGGTAATTCGTTCCATTTGGGCTCCCGAATAGCTGCAGGATGGGAGCTGGTTGCCAGATGACAGTGACGCAGCATCTCTAAATACATTTACTGGGACACAGTGTGAGCCACCATGCCCAGCCTAATTTTTTTTGTAGATACCCCAAAAAAAGTGTTTCCAACCTTTTGAGTTCCACTGTGGACTTGAATCTGTCCCTTTCTCTGAATCAGTTGTTAATATTTGTCATGTTTATCACATTATGTATGTATCTATAGACCTCTGGGTTTTTTGTTTTTTGTTTTTCGAGTCAAGATCTTGCCCTGTTGCCCAGGCTGGAGTGCAGTGGTGCGATCATAGCTCAGTGCAGCCTCAACGTCCTGGACTCAAGCAATCCTCCTGCCTCAGCCTCCCAAGTAGCTGGGACTACAGGCATGTATCACCATGCCCAGCTAATTTTTTATTTTTTATTTTATTTTGAGATGAAGTCTTGGTCTTGTCACCCAGGCTGGAGTGCAGTGGCGTGATCTCGGCTCACTACAACCTCCGCCTCCCAGGTTCGCGCAATTCTCCTGCCTCAGTCCCCTGAGTAGCTGGGATTATAGGCGCCCACCACCACGCCCGGCTAATTTTTGTACTTTTAGTAGGGACTGGGTTTCACCATGTTGGCCAGGGTGGTCTTGAACACCGGACCTCAGATGACCCGCCTGGCTCGGCCTCCCAAGGTGCTGAGAATACAGGTGTGAGCCAGTGCACCCTGCCCAATTTTTTATTTTTTGTAAAGACAGAATCTCGCTCTGTTGCCTAGGATGGTCTTGAACTCCTGGGCTCAAGCCATCCTCCCACCTTAACCTCCCAAAGTGTTGGGATTACAGGCGTTAAGTCACTGCGCCCAGCCTTTATGAAATTATTTTTAATGACCTTGCCCAATTTTAAGTGTTCAGTTGAGTAGTGTTAAGTGTTTATGTGTGTGTGTGTGTGTGTGTGTGTGTATATATATATATATATATATTTTTTTTTGGAGGCAGTCTGGCTCTTTCACCCAGGCTAGAGTGCGGTGGTGTGATCTCAGCTCACTGCAACCTTCGCCTCCTAGGTTTAAGCGATTCTCCTGCCTCAGCCTCCCAAGTAGCTGGGATTATAGGGTGCACCACCACACCCAGCTAATTTTTGTTTTTTTAGTAGAGATGGGGTTTTGCCATGTTGGTCAGGCTGGTCTTGAACTCGTGGCCTCAAGTGCTCTGCCACGCCTAGTGTGTTAAGTATATTCACATTGTTGTGTGACTGATCTCTAGAACGTTTTCATTTTACAAAACCAAAACTCCATCCCATTAAACAGATCATTTCTCCCCACACTCCCTGTAACCACTATTTTACTTGCTATTTCTATGAATTAGAAATAGAGCAGGATTTGCCAGGCATGGTGGCTCGTGCCTGTAATCCCAGCACTTTGGGAGGCCGAGGCAGGTGGATCACCTGAGGTCAGGAGTTCGAGACCAGCCTGACCAACATGGCAAAACCTGTCTCTATTAAAAATACAAAAATTAGCTAGGCGTGGTGGCACATACCTGTAGTCCCAGCTACTAGGGAGGCTGAGGCAGGAGAATCGCCCAGGAGGTGGAGGTTGCAGTTAGCTGAGATCGCACCACTGCATTCCAGCCTGGGCGACAGAGCAAGGCTCCATCTCAAAAAAAAAAAAAAAAAAATAGAGCAGAATTTATTTAGAATACAGTGGAATCATACTGTAGTTTTTCTTTTTGTAACTGACTTATTTCACTTAGCATAATATCCTCAAGTTTCGTCTGTGTTGTAGCATGTGATGAGATTGTCTTCCTTTCTGACAACATCAGGCTCTCTCATGGTTCTTATTTACGGTTCTCTTTTCTTGGAGTACCAACCGTCTGCTTCTCTCTCTACCGGTCTTCTGTTCATCTGTCAAGTGTCAGCTCTTGGGTGGTAGTGCTTTGATTTCCCAAACAGATCTCAGAATTTTTATTCCTGCCACGCTTTCCCCCACACCGTTTCACCATGCATGCTTTCATGAAGTAATTATTTTATTTTAATCATTTGCCTCTCTCCCCATGAAATTCCATAGCTCTGTAGACAGGAATCATATCTTTTCATCTTTGTTTTCTTGCATGTCATAATAATGCTTATGATATACGAAACGTTACCAAAAAAATGTGCATAGGCTGGGTGTGGTGGCTCACACCTGTAATCCCAGCACTTTGGGAGGCCAAGGTAGGTGGATTGCCTGAGCTCAGGAGTTCAAGCCAGCCTGGCCAACATGGTGAAACCCCATCTCTACTAAAATTAGCTGGGCGTGGTGCACACCTATAATCCCAGCTACTCGGGAGGCTGAGGCAGAAGAATCACTTGAACCTGGGAGGCGGAGGTTGCAGTGAGCCGAGATCATGCCACTGCATTCCAGCCTGGGCGACAGAGCGAGACTCTGTCTCAAAAAAAAAAAAAAAAAAAAAATGTGGGTAGAATAGGTGAGTCGTACAGCATTCTGGATTCTATAGTCCGTAAAAGGAAGATGTGAGAGCTTTGATGTTAAATGCAAACTTCACATTCATCCTGTAGCTTTTAAACTCCAGTCAAGGCCAGGCATGGTGGCTCATGCCTGTAATCCCCGTACTTTGGGAGGCCGAGGCGGGTGGATCACTTGAGGTCAGGAGTTTGAGATCAGCCTACCCAACATGGCGAAACCCCATCTCTACTAAAAATACAAAAATTAGCCGGGCATGGTGGCATGCACCTGTAATCTCAGCTACTCGGGAGGCTGAGGCACAAGAATCACCTAGAAGGTGGAGGTTGCAGTGAGCTGAGATCGTGCCACTGCACTACAGCCTGGGCAACACAGCAAGACTTGGTCTCAATAAATAAATAAACAAACAAACTCCAGTCTATACATGCCTATTGCTGTCATTTGAATTCTGTATTGGCAAAATTATTTACTTTGGAATATTTCTACATGAGTAGACTCCTCCCTATCCAGTGAGAGATACTCCATTGAAACCCAGTGTCTTTCAACTATCTTATTGTGGTTTTTTTGCAGCATAAACTTGAATGTGATTTGCAGCAGAGGGAGGAAGAGATTGCTGAATTGCAGAAAGCTCTAAGTGATATGCAGGTCTGCCTCTTCCAGGAACGGGAACATGTTTTACGCCTCTACTCAGAAAATGACCAACTGAGAATCAGGTACCAAATAGGAGAAGGGAAATGTCAGAGTTTAACTTTACATTCATTCATTCATTCATTCATTCATTCATTCATTCATTCATGTAGAGGCAGTATCACTCTATTGCCCAGGCTGGAGTATAGTGGCACTATCTTGGCTCACTGCAGCCTCCACCTCCTGGTTCAAGCGATTCTCATGCCTCAGCCTCTCGAGTAGCTGGGACCACAGGTGTGCACTACAATGCCTAGCTCATTTTTGTATTTTTAGTGGAGATGGGGTTTTGCCCTGTCAGCCACTGGTCTCGAACTCTTGGCCTCAAGTGATCCGCCCACCTCAGCCTCCCAAAGTGTTGGGATTACAAGCGTGAGCCACCATGCCCAGCCCTTTAAATTACTTTTAAAAAGATACATTTCTCTACATTAATTCTCTTAGGTTGTACTCCCTGGGAAATGGACTCTGAGATGGAGATTTGCCGTCAGGGTAGTTACTGGAGAAGCTCTCTGGAATAATAGCTATGAGCAGATTTGGGTAGAGGTAGAATACGAATGGATACTATGGTAACAGAAGCCTTAGCCAACCCCCATAGGGAGCACTAAGGATAGGGTGGTCTTTCGGCAGCAAAGGACTCAGACTTTTGTGTCCCCACATTGACCAGTCATAGGATGCAGGCTGTCCCCAGGGAGGGGATGTAAACTTGGGAGAAGAAGCCCCCTTCAGCCAAGTGTAATTTTTAGAGAAGAACTGAGCTCCTGGGAGATATAGTCATAAGGGGGAGTCTGAGCAGTACACTACATGTTCCATTACAGTGCTCTTCTGTGTGTGTGTGCTGGGAGTGGGAGGGTAAAATACACATAACAAAAAGTTTACCAGTTTAGCCATCTGAAGTGTACGGTGCAGTGGCATTAAGTATATTCACATTGTTAAACAACTGTCACCACCATTGAACTCTAGAACATTTTCATATTCCTAAACTGAAATTGTATACTCATTCAACAGTAGCTCCCACATCCCTGTTACCCCAGTTCCTGAAACACACCATTCTACTTTTCATTTCCATGAATTTGACTATTTTAGGCGCCTCACATAAGTGGAATCATACAATATTTGTTATGCTTATTTCACTTAGCATAATGTCTTCAAGGTTCATCCATGTTGTAGCACGTGTCAGAATTTTCTTCCTTTTTGAGACTGAACAATATTCCATTATATGTGTGTACCACATTTTGTTTATCCATTCATCCACCAGTGGATCTCAGCTCACTGTAACCTCCGCCTTCCAAACTGAAGCTATCCACCCACCTCAGCCTCCTGAGTAACTGGGACTACAGGTGTGTGCCAACATGCCCGGCTAATTTTTTTTGTAATTTTTGTAGAGACAGGGTTTTGCCATGTGGCCCAGGCTGGTCTCCAACTTGCAAGCTCAAGTGATCTGTCTGCCTCAGCCTCCCAAAGTGCTGGGATTACAGGTGTGTGCTACTGTGCCCAGCCGAGACCTTACTTTTAATTCTTTTGTGTATATACCCAGCAGTAGATCATATGGTAATTCTGTTTTTATTTTTTTGAGTAACTGCCATACTATTTTCTGTAGTGGCTGTACCGTTTTATATTCCCACCAGCAGTGCACAAGGGTTTCAGTTTCTCCACATCCTTGACAATACCTATTATTTTCTTTTAAGCCTTTTTTTTTTTTTTTTTGAGACAGGATTTCACTCTGTCACCCAGGCTGGAGTGCAGTGGCATGATCTTGCCTCACTGCAGCCTTTACCTACTCCTAGGCTCAGGTGACCCTCGCACTTCAGCCTCCAGGTAGCTGTGACTACATGCATGTGCTGCTGTGTCCAGCTAATTTTTATTTATATATACATATATATATATATATTTTTTTCTTTTTGTAGAGACAAGGTTTCACCATGTTTCTCAGGCTGGTCTCAAACTCCTGAGCTCAAGCAGTCCTCCTGCCTCTGCCTCCCAAAGTGCTGGGATTACAGGCATGAGCCACCATGCCTGGCCAACACTTGTAATTTTCTGGGTGGTTTTTTTTTTTTGAGACAGGGTCTTGCTCAGTCACCCAGGCTGGAGTACAGTGGCAAGATCACAGCTTACTGCAGCCTCAACCTCCCAGGCTCAGATGATCCCCCCAACCTCAGCCTCCCAGTTAGTGGGGACCATGGGTGCACACCACTGTGCTTGGCTAATTTTTGTATCTTTTGAAGAAATGCGGTTTCACCGTTTTGCCCAGGCTGGTCTCACACTCCTGGGCTCAAGCGATTTGCCTACCTTGGCTTCCCAAAGTGTTAGATTACAGGCATGAGCCACTGTGCCCAGCCTTATTTTCTGTTTATTTGATAGTAACCGTCTTAATGGGTGTGAGGGAGTCTCATTGTGGTTTTGATTTGCATTTTAAAATGTTGAGCATCTTTCTTGTGCCATTTATATATCTTCTTTGGAGAAATGTCTATTCAGATATTTTGCCCATTTTATAATTGGGTTGTTTTTGTTGTTGACTTGTAGAAGTTCTTTTTTGTTGTTGTTGAGACAGGGTCTTGCTCTGTCGCCCAGGCAGTGGCGTGATCACGGCTCACTGCAACCTTAGTCTGCTGGGCTCAAGCTGACCTCCCATGTCAGCCTCCTGAGTAGCTGGGACTATAGGCATGTGCCACTATGCCTGGCTAATTTTTGTATTTTTGGTAGAGTCAGAGTTTCGCTGTGTTGCCCAGGCTGGTCTCAAACTCCTGAGCTCAAGTGATCCTCACCTCACCCTCCCAAAGTGCTGGGATTACAGATGTGAGCCACCGTGCCTGGCCATAGAATTCCTTATATATTCTGGATATTAAACCTTTATTAGAGATACAGATACATGCAAATATTTTCTCCTGTTCCATAGATTGCCTTTTTATTTTCTCCTCTTTTTTTTTTTTTTTTTTTTTAGGGTCAGGGTATCACTCTGTCAGCCAGGGTGATCCTCCTGCCTTAGCCTCTGGAGTAGCTGGGATTATAGGCATGCACCACTATGCCTGGCTAATTTATTTTCTTTTTTTCATTTTTTTGTAGAGACAGGGCAGGTCTCACTATATTCCTTAGTCTGGTCTTGAACTTCTGGCCTCAAGTGATTCTCCTGCCTCAGCCTCCCAAAGTGCTAGGATTACAAGAATGAACCACTATGCCGAGCCAGGAGTTTTTAATTTTTATGAAGTTCAATTTATGTATTTTTTTATTTTGTTGCTTCTGCTTTTGGTATCACGTCCAAGAAATCATTGCCAAATTCATTGTCAGGAAACTTTTCTCCTATGTTTTCTTCTGAAAGTTTTATTATTTTAGCTCTTATGTCTAGGTCTTTGATCCATTTTTAGTTAATTTTGTATATAGCATTAGGTAAGGTTCCAACTTCATTCTTTTGCATGTGGACGTCCAGTTTTCTCAACATCATTTGTTGAAAAGACTTAGCTACGTGGTTTCTTTTCTTTTTTTTTTTTTTTAATTTTTATTTTGAGACAGGGTCTCCTTCTGTCACCGAGGCTGGAATGTAGTGGCACGATCTCGGCTCACTGCAACCTCCGCCTCCCAGGCTCAGGTGATCCTCCTGCCTCATCCTTCCAAGTAGCTGGGACTACAGGCACGAGCCAACACGCCTGACTAATTTTTGTATTTTTTGTAGAGACAGGGTTTTTCCATATTGCCCAGGCTGATCTCGAACCTCCCAAAGTGCTGGGATGTCAAGCGTGAGCCACCGCGCCCAGCCTCGCCACGTGGGTTTTTGGTGTTCCATGATCAGGTGCTCCGTTTTTAGCAGGATCTACTAGCATGGCAGAAGCTGGTTTTCAAATGTTATGTCATTCTCAGCTGTAGACAGCATGGTCTCGCTCCAGATTCTCAGAGGGTCTGTTGGGATTCTTATCATGGTGCTTGCCGTAAACTCCACATGGTACCTTGTGCTACCACAGACACCATAGGATCCACCAAATCATATGTCCCAAGCAGCAGAGCATCCTTTCAACTCTGGGCCACACCAAAAGCTCGCCTTCCATGTCGGTTGATATATAGGTCAGAGCAGTATTCCAAAATGTGGAATGTGTTGTCTCCAGAACCTGAAGACTCCTTTCAGGCATTATGCTTCCTTCTTGGTAGTAGCATGTACCAGGTGAAATAATTTGATCTTTACATCGGAGGGAATATCCTGGAATACCTGGATCACAGCCTTAAAAACTTCACTGGTGTGCTTCGTAAGGTTCATCTCCAACCCTCCCGAGCACGCGTATCTTACCAAGTGCACTTGCTGTTTCTTGTTCATGCCGTCTGATTTAATGTGATATCATCAATAGCGAGCTACTGGCGATCTGTGGAGTAGCCCGATCTAGATTCTTTTTTTTGCTTTTGTTTGTTTGTTTTTGAGATGGAGTCTCAGTCTGTCACCCAGGCTGGAGTGCAGTGGCATGATCTTGGCTCACTGCAACCTCCGCCTCCCAGATTCAAGCAATTCTCCTGCCTCAGCCTCCTGAGTAGCTGGGACTACAGGCGCACGCTACCACACCCGGCTAATTTTTGTACTTTTTAGTAGAGACGGGGTTTCACCATTTTGGACAGGCTGGTCTCAAACTCCTGACCTCGTGTTCCACCTGCCTCGGCCTCCCAAAGTGCTGGGATTACAGGTGTGAGCCACCGCACCCAGCCCAGATTCTTTTATACTGTATTGACAGTAAAAGCATTAACATGGCCCCGGGAAAGACTATAAAAGTACACTGTTGTCCATGTCACATGATGTGAACTGCCTCTGGTCTTTTGAGGGGTAGGAAAGAATGCATTTGCCTAATTAGTGGCCACTTACCATGTGCCTGAGACTAAGTAATTCTGTTCTAGCAAAGGTGCTACATCTGGCACAGTGACTGAAATTGGGACCTACTTGGTAGTAGTCTACTGTTATCCTCCAGAATCCATCTGGTTTTGTGTAGGTCATACTGAGGAATGAAATGAGGCTTTGATAAGGACCTCCACCTCTGCATTCTTTAGGTCTTTACTGATCATCTTGACTGGGTAGGGAGGGGCAGTTTCAGAGGCTTTCGCTTAGCTTGCCCCAGAAGCCAAGAAGCTAACTTGGAGGTACTGTCCCCTACCTAGTACGTCCATTTTAAGCCTTTGGGAACTGAAGAAATGACCATTGGTTCGGTGGATCCAGTAGACCTGCTGTGAATTGGACGTGGGCCACAATTCCATTTATTCCATGGTCCCCACATGCCCCAGTGCCATGATGATGCTTCACATTATCTGGTATCAGTGTCAGCTTAGACCCTGTATCCAGCAGTCCTTAAAATGCCCAGGTCTTTCCTTTTCCCCACTATATAGTTACTTGAATAAATGGCTATAGACCCTTTGGAGGATGTGGGGAATCATGACCATGAATATCTACTCTGTGGTGTCACAGGGTCTTACCTTCTAGGAGTTCCAGCCTCTTCTTTAGGTAATTGTCTCTAGGACTTAAAACTGACTTGGGGCTGGGCACGGTGGCTCACACCTGCAGTCCCAGCACTTTGGGTGGCTGAGGCGGGCAGATCACAAGGTCAGGAGTTCAAGACCAGCCTGGCCAACATGGTGAAACCCCATCTCTACTAAAAATACAAAAATTAGCTGGGCATTGTGGCACATGCCTGTAGTCCTAGCTACTCGGGAGGCTAAAGCAGGAGAATTGCTTGAACCCAGGAGGCGGAGGTTGCGGTGAGCTGAGATCATGCCATTGCACTCCAGCCTGGGTGACAAAGCGAGATTCTGCCTCAGAAAGAAAAAAAAAAAAAAAAAAACAGACTTGGGCCTGAAAAATGAGTCAGAGATTGTGATTTTGTTTGGGATGCAGCCCTCAGCCTCTTTTCCATCTTTGACTTATCTTTTATTGTTCAAGCTATACTCTGTTGACTACCCATCTACGTTGCCACGAGAAACGCCATGTTCTGTGAACCATCTCCATATCAGTCACTCTGAAATCCCTTTTTATGGTGTTTTTTTGATTAATTATTATTATTATTATTATTATTATTTTTTGAGACAGAGTCTTGGTCTGTCGCCCAGGCCAGAGTGCAGTGGCACAATCTTGGCTCACTGCAAAATCCACCTCCCGGGTTCAAGTGATTCTTGTGCCTCAGCCTCCTGAGTAGCTGGGATTACAGGTGCACGCCACCATGCCCAGCTAATTTTTGCATTTTTTAGTAGAGACTGGGGTTTCACCATGTTGGCCAGGCTGGTCTTGAACTCCTGATCTCAGGTGATCCGCCTGCCTCAGCCCAAAGTGCTGGGATTACAGGCATGAGCCACCACACCCAGCCCCCAAAACCCCTTTTTAGCATTTGCTTCCTTGGTCCAGTCCGGACCTAAGCTATCTTAGGTTGAGTTCTCTGGGAAACAGACTGTGCAGTGGCGATTTGCTTGCAGGAATTTTACTGGGAAGTGAGGGAACTTAAACTGGGATTCAGTTGCAGCAGGCCTCGTCCAACACGACAGGGGTCTCTGAAGCTGGGATGGCTCTTCAGAGATATCCTTAACTGAGGCAAGGGGATTGGATTTTTGTGTTCCCTCAATGACCAGGCAGGCACTGGGTATGGGCTGTCCCCGAGGAATGAGAGGCATAAACTTGGGTGAGGCACTTCCCTTCTCTGGGGTTTCAACTACAAGCTATCAGCAGGCAGCATTCCTGGCACTTGGCAGAATGAGCCAATCAGCCCTGAAGAGCAAGATCTGAGCAGTGACCCTCAGCAGCCACTACCGTTCCCTTTTAGAATTAGCTAAGAAGCGCCCTGGCCCCTCAGCAGCCACTACCGTTCCCTTTTAGAATTAGCTAAGAAGCGCCCTGGCCCCTCAGCAGCCACTACCGTTCCCTTTTAGAATTAGCTAAGAAGCGCCCTGGCCCCTCTGCAGCCGCTACCATTCCCTTTTAGAATTAGCTAAGAAGCGCCCGGGCCCCTCAGCAGCCACTACTGTTCCCTTTTAGAATTAGCTAAGAAGTGCCCTGGCCCCTTTTCTCTGAATGGGAATACCTGATGTTTTACGAAGTAGAGCTGAAGTCTAGATACATACTATTCAATTTTAATTTGAGGTTACTGTTTTAATTTGGGGTTACTATTGTTTTAAAAAAATAGAAGGGAGATCCTTTAAACAGAAAAAGGTTACTTACTTGGGACATTTAATAATATGTGCTTGCTTTCCATGAGAATTGCAGGGAGCTAGAAGACAAGAAAAAGATTCAGAATCTCTTGGCTCTTGTGGGAACAGATGCTGGAGAAGTGACCTATTTTTGTAAGGAGCCTCCTCACAAAGTAAGTAATCTTTGGTGTAGCATGGTGAGTGTGGCTTTACAAATCACAGGCTAAGGCCCATCATCAGAAGAACTTTAGTATTCGCTAGAGAAGGCAGATGGAGAATTAGCCATCACAGTGCCTTGTTTGCCTGAGTTTTTAAAGCATTTTTCTTCAGAAACCTTGGGAAGTAGCATTGTTTACCCCGCTTCACTGTTTAGAAACCTGAGGCACAGAGGGTGGCTGTTTTAGCGGAGACAGAGAGGAAAGCAGGAGCAGAATGTGTGTGGGAGAAAGTTTTGATGCTTAAGTTTCTTTTTAAGTCTTTGTTTATACTGATTACAAGTGTAATCCATGGTCTTTATTAAAAACAAACACAGAGTATAGTAATCTATCATATAAAAGCGGCAGGTTCTCATAATCCTATACCCCAGAGATAATCCATTATTAATAGTTGGGTATATATACTTCCATCTCTTTTTTCACTCCTATAGAAATAGTTATGTGTCTGTGTGTACTATTTCTATATTTTCACTTCTATAAACAGTTCCTGAGCATTTTTATACATATCTGTATATGTATACTTCTGTTTTCTTTTTTTTTTTTTTTTTTTTGAGACAGAGTCTCGCTGTTGCCCAGGCTGGGGTGCAGTGGTGCGATCTCGGCTCACTGCAGGCTCCGCCCCCTGGGGTTCACGCCATTCTCTTGCCTCAGCCTCCCGAGTAGCTGGGACTACAGGCACCCGCCACCTTGCCCAGCTAATTTTTTGTATTTTTAGTAGAGACGGGATTTCACCGTGTTAGCCAGGATGGTCTCGATCTCCTGACCTAGTGATCCACCCGCCTTGGCCTCCCAAAGTGCTGGGATTACAGGCGTGAGCCACTGCGCCCTGCCACTTCTGTTTTCTAAAGGTCCTTGGCCAAGAGCTACTTTTTTTTTTTTTGATACAAAGTCTCATTCTGTTACATAGGTTGGAGTGCAATGTGCAGTCTCGGCTCACTGCAACCTCGGCTCGGGCTCAAGCACTCCTCCCACCTCAGCCTCCCAAGCAGCTGGGACTACAGGTGTACGTCACCACGCCCAGCTAATTTTTTGTATTTTTTGTAGAGATGGGGTTTCACCATGTTGCCCAGGCTGGTCTCGAACTCCTGAGCACAAGCAGTCTGCCCGCCTTGGCCTGTCAAAGTGCTGGAATTACAGGCATGAGCCACCACACCCACCAAAGAGCTGCTTTTAAAAAAAATAATAAAAATTAAAAAAAAAAATTTTAGAGCTAAGGTCTTGGTATGTTGCCCAGGCTGGACTCACACTTCTGGGCTTAAGCACCACCCTTCCACTCCAGCCAGCCTTCCGAGTAGCTGGAACTACAGGGGTGCACCACTGTGCCCCAAGCTGTTTTTGTTTTTGTTTTTAATCATATATTACTAAATAGCCCTGCAATTTTATTTATTTATTTTTATTTATTTATTTATTTTTCAAGATGGAGTTTCGCTCTTGTCCCCCAGGCTGGAGTGCAATGGTGCAATCTCGGCTCACCACAACCTCCGCCTCCCAGGTTCAGGTGATTCTCCTGCCTCAGCCTCCTGAGTAGCTGGGATTACAGGCACATGCCACCACGCCTGGCTAATTTTGTATTTTTTATAGAGATGGGGTTTCTCCATGTTGGTCAGGCTGGTCTCGAACTCCCGACCTCAGGTGATCCACCCACCTTGGCCTCCCAAAGTGCTGAGATTACAGGCATGAGCCACCGTGCCTGGCCTTATTTTTATTTTTTTTAGAAACAAAGTCTTATTCTGTTGCTCAGGTTGGAGTGCAGTGGAGTGATCATAGCTCAATGCAGCCTTAAGCTCCTAAGCTCAAGCGATCCTCCCACCTTAGCGTCCTGAGTAGTGGGGACCGCAGGCACATGCCACCACACCCGGCTAACTTTTTTAAGTTTATATTGTCAACACAGGGTTTTATCCAGTTTGTTACTTTGCCTGTGTGGTCTGTCATGTGCATGACATCCTTATATAATTGTATCCGTTTTGACTAATTTAACTTACAGTGTTCGATCTGCAGAACTAAGGCTGAAAAGTAAAATATTACGTTTATAGGAAGGCTACTTCAATACCAGTTTTTGCTTCTTCAGGTCACCATTCTCCAAAAGACTATCCAGGCTGTAGGTGAATGTGAGCAGAATGAATCTTCAGCTTTCAAAGCAGGTAACAACCATATAACCTGTTAGAAATTCTCATTAATGCAGAATTGAAAATCACAGTGCAGGCCGGGCACGATGGCTCATGCCTGTAATCCCAGCACTTTGGGAGGCTGAGGTGGGTGGATCACCTGAGGTCAGGAGTTCGAGACCAGCCTGGCCAACATGGCGAAACCCCATCTCTACATAAAATACAAAAAATTAGCTGGGCATGGTGGCAGGCGCCTGTAATCCCAGCTATTTGGGAGGCTGAGGCTGGAGAATTGCTTGAAACCGGGAAGCAGAGGTTGCAGTGAGCTGAGATCACACCATTGCACGACAGAGCAAGACTCTTGTCTCAAAAAAAAAAAAACAGCACACACAATTGGAAATGTTTTCCTACTGTACAGTGATAATTGATGTTCATAATGATGCCTTTGGTGGTCTAATGTCTTAATGAGCTTCTTGAATCATCCAAGGAATTAAATTTTGCTCAGTTATTTTTTTTTTTTTGAGATGGAGTTTTGCTCTTGTTGCCCAGGCTGGAGTGCAGTGGCGCGATCTTGGCTCATGGCAGCCTCTGCCTCCCAGGTTCAAGCGATTGTCCTACCTCAGCCTCCCAAGTAGCTGGGATTACAGGTGTGCACCACCATGCCCGGCTAATTTTGTATTTTTAGTAGAGAGGGGCTTTCTCCATGTTAGGCTGGTCTTGAACTCCCGACCTCAGGTGATCCGCCTGCCTTGGCCTCCCAAAGTGCTGGGATTACAGGTGTGAGCCACTGTGCCCGGCCTGCTCAGTTCAATTTTTAGCGTTCCTTATTTTTAAAATAACCTTGTCTTTTAAAAATTGTGTGATATGTCATAACCAAAATGTTTAAGTTTTGTTTTTCTTATTCCTTATTCTGTTTGTTGATTGATTGATTGATTGATTGGTTGATTGAGACAGACAGGCTCTGTCAACTAGGCTGGGGTACAGTGGTGTGATCATGGTTTACTGTAACCTTGAACTCCTGGACTCAAGTGACCCTCCCACCGCAGCCTCCTGAGTAGCTGGGACAACAGGCATATGCCACCACACCTGGCTAATTTATTGTATTGTATTGTATTGTATTTTGTGTAGGGAGGGGTTCTCACTATGTCACTCAGGCTGGTTTTGAACTCCTGGCTTCAAGTGATTGTCCTGCTGTGGCCTCCCAAAGCACTGGGATTACAGGCATGAGCCACAACGCCTGGCCTTATTCTGATTAAATAGGATTTTACTAAGGAAATAGACACAACTATTTTAGTGGTTGATTCTAAGGAAAATTTAGTGGTTGATTCTGCCAGAAGACAAATATGATTATTTAGGTGACATCCTGCAGAGTTCCCTTATAGAGATTCCTATTTGAAAAGTTAAGTACTGTAATTATGATGTTTCCCTTTTTCTTCCGAACCCCTTCATTAGTGAGAACCCCTTCATTACCCTTACAGGTAAATGAATCTGAACTCCTGTGTGCGGGAAATGCTGATATTTCCATAGCACACAGAAAAGCTGGGTAAAATCTTCTTGATGGATTTTGTTTTCTATTTTAGATCCTAAAATAAGCAAAAGAAGACCATCGAGAGAGAGAAAAGAAAGTTCTGAGCATTACCAAAGAGACATACAGACACTCATCCTACAGGTAAAGAATGTATTTTGGCAGACCAAGATGGCTTTTATCCACAAGTGCAGCTTTATGTAACATACCCTCAGTATCATGTGATAAGTATCTCCTTGCACACAGGTTACATCTAAGCATCATGTGGTTAAGAAAATTGAGATTGTTCCTAATTTCTAAGAGCTTATATTTTAAAACCATCCTTTTCTATTTGAACATTCTAAAAGTGCTACTCTAAACCTTCAATTCAATATACTAAGCCCCATCCACCAAAACCATTACGAAGTAAGAATTCACTGGCCTAGGGATATGCAGAGATTGCAGAGGGAAGCTTGTCTATGCTGATAGATCAACATTTGATGGTATATTCATTTATTTAGTGCTTAGGTTCCAAAGTCTAGGAAAGTAATGAACTGTTCTCTTACCTGCTGGTTATGTGTCATTTGGAACCATGATTTTTCATCTAGTTGCACTAAAGTTTCTGTCCTTACTGGGTTAAATCTCTGTTGATTTAAATGATAGTTTCTACCTTTGGTCAGTATCTCCATGTGGAGTCATGACAGCCAGACACAGAGAAGGAAATTACATTATATTCATTTTGCTCTACTTTTTGAAACCAAAAACTAAGAAAAGAGTCATTTTCTTCATGCAGGAAGGTGTCTTAAAGGAAGACAGTCAAGGGAGGTAGTGAAAAGGCAAAAATCACTGGGTAGGGAAACTGGATTTTGTAGCTTTGTTTGTGTGATGTAGATGCTGGGTTTCGCTTGGACAAAGAATCTACTCTTGTATAGCCTAACCCCATTTATAAGACATTAAGAGGAACTGGGCTGGGCATGGTAATGCCTGTAATCCCAGCACTTTGGGAAGCCAAGGCGAGTTGATTGCTGGAGCCCAAAAGTTTGAGACCAGCTTGGACAACATAGTGAGACCCCATCTCTACGACCCGAAAGTTCGAGACCAGCCTGGACAACATAGTGAGACCCCATCTCTACAAAAAATAAAAATGAAATTAGCTGGGTGTGGTGGTGCACACCTGTAGTCCTGGAGGCTGAGGCAGGGAGGACTGCTTGAGCCCAGGGGGTTGAGGCCGCAGTGAGCTATGATCACACCCACTGCACTCCAGCCTGGGGGACAGAGCAAGACCTTGTCTTGAAACAAACAAGAGGATTA
Organism: Pongo abelii; assembly: GCF_028885655.2. NCBI lineage: Eukaryota > Metazoa > Chordata > Mammalia > Primates > Hominidae > Pongo > Pongo abelii. The sequence goes on from NC_071995.2 coordinate 465,656, forward strand.
GGATTGAGATGTTTTTGTTTGTGTTTGTTTTTTAATTTTTCTGGAGAAAGGCTCACTTTTCCTAGAGGTATGAAGTAGGTGGAAGTAGGGCTGGATTCCTCACCCCTTTTTGGCTTGTCTAGGTGGAAGCACTGCAGGCTCAGCTGGGAGAGCAGACCAAACTTTCTCGAGAACAAATTGAAGGGCTCATGGAGGATAGACGGATTCACCTTGAGGAAATACAAGTTCAGCACCAGAGAAATCAGAACAAAATCAAAGAGCTAACCAAAAAGTGAGTGTCTAAGAAAGCTGTACCTAACGGGTATTTCATTTTTCAGAGTGACTTAAAAGTTAATTTTTGTACTTGAACAACAGCGGGTCATAGAACTAAAGGGAGCCTTGAAAAAATTGTGTTCCTCAGAAACCCCTGCCTCTACGTAGGTGAGTATCTCGCTTTTCCAGGCGTGCTGTTGAAGAGCTGATGAGTATTTCACGTGCTCCTTTTAATCCATTTTGGTGTTTTAGCTTGCTTCTGGTGGCTAAGAAGTGTTCTTAGGCCGGGTGCAGCGGCTCACGCCTGTAATCGCTCATGCCTGGGCGACAGAGTGAGACCCTGTCTCAAAAAAAAAAAAAAAAAGTGTTCTTTTATCCACTGATATACTATCTGACTCAATGTAGTAGGGCCCTTTTCTTTTGTTTGCCCCTTCATGAATATGGAAAACATGAGTTCACATATCTAAAAAAAACTGCACACTCAGTATTTTAATTGGAACTCTGCCAGTGCTTTTATCTAAAGACGTGTTGTCATTTTTTGGCTTCTATGAAATTTTTGTCCCAAGAAAGGCAGGATTATATTTTTTTCTAACAGATTGAGTTGGTGTAGTGTATTCTTGGTTATCAAAATACTCATATAGCTTTGGGATTTTGAATTGGTAAATATCTATGATATGTGAAACAGCATGATATATACTGTACGATCTCAAGCCCATAAAATTGGATGTTGTGTCTACACACACGCAGGACCTAGAACGTCCTGTAAACTTTACAGTTTACAAACTGTAAAGTGCTTCTGATTGTGGATGACTTTGTTCTTTGCTTCTTGTGTGTTTTAGTTTCCTATAATGCATATGCTTTTAAAAAATAAAGGTTATTTTTAAAATCTGAAAAAATAAAAACAAAAAATGGCAAACTCTGTCCTCATTGTTTTTGTTCCTAACCTGCTTACCTTTCTTTACCTCTCTGCAGTCTGACTTCATCCCCACCATTTTACTAAACATGCCCTTTCTGAGGTTCTGGGGTCACCACTGACTTCTTAACTTTTTTTTTTTCTTTTTTGGAGACTAAGTCTCACTCTGTCACCCAGGCTGGAGTGCAGTGGCATTATCCCGGCTCCCTGCAACCGCTGCCTCCCAGGTTCAAGCGATTCTCCTGCCTCAGCCTTCCAAGTAGCTGTGATTACAGGCGTGTGCCACCACGCCCAGCTAATTTTGTATATTTAGTAGAGATGGGGTTTCACCGTGTTAGCCAGATTGATCTCGAACTCCCAATCTCTGGTGGTCCACCCGCCCCAGCCTCCCAAAGTGCTGGGATTACAGGCATGAGCCACCGCACCTGGCCTACCCCTTAACTTCTGAGACCAGTTATATCTCAGTCCTTATTATACTTAGTATCTTCCTGCATGTTTGGCATCACTGATCAGCCTCTCCTTGTAATTAATTTCCCTTGATTTCTGCAGCACCTGACTTTCTTGGTTCTTCTACCTGTCTAACCCCTTCACCCTTTTGTCTGGTTCCAGTGGCCAGACCTATGCCATAAGGACATCCTCAGTTGAATGTGTTTGAGCATGTCAAATTTACCATTACTGAAACCATGCTGTTGTTTCTCCCAACAAATACTCCCATCCCCGTCTCAAACCTACTTCTTTCTTTTTTTCATTTGGTTTCATGGTATCACATGTATTCAGTTTCTCAAGCTTGAAACCACAGGATCATCTTCAACTCTTAACTTTCTATTCCTTAATTCCAAACCCTATGGATTATAAGCCTAAAAACCCCCTCAAGTCCATTCTTTGCTCTCTGATATAGGCAGTTCTACATGGAGCACAACATACACAAAAGCAAAGCTGTTTTTGATACTACAGAACTTGTGTTAACTTGTCAGAACTCCACGATTTAGTACTTCCTTGTCTTATTCCTAGGAATGGTCCATACTTATGCAGGCTATGTGTAAATATCCCTGTAGTCCTTCTAATCATATAACCTGAAGTTAGCACTCAGGAAAATATCTCCTCTCTGATTGTTTTCTTTCGTTTTTTCCAGTAAAGACAGGGTCTTACTCTGTTGCCCAGGCTGGAGTGCAGTGGTGTGATCATAGCTCACTGCAGCCTTGAACTCCTGGGCTCAAGCACTCCTCCTGCCTCAGCCTTCCAAGTCGCTAGGATTATAGGTGCATACCACCAAACCTGGTTTATTTATATTATTTTTTGTAGAGATGGGGTCTTGCTATGTTGCCCAGGCTAGTCTCGAACTCCTGGTTTCAAGCAATCCTCTCACCTCAGCCTCCTGAAGCACTGAGATTACAGACATGAGCCACTGTGCCCAGCCTTGCACTCTCATTCGTAGTACATTAATTCAAACTCTATTCCTTTCTTTAAATTGTTCCTGTTGCTGATCCTTTGTGTTCTATTTTTTTTTTTTTTTTTTTTTTGAGACAGAGTCTTGCTGTGTCATCCAGGCTGGAGTGCAGTGGCACAATTTCGGCTCACTGCAAGCTCCGCCTCCCAAGTTCATGCCATTCTCCTGCCTCAGCCTCCTGAGTAGCTGGGACTACAGGTGCCCGCCACCACGCCCGGCTAATTTTTTTTTTTTTTTTGGATTTTTAGTAGAGATGAGGTTTCACCATGTTAGCCAGGATGGTCTCAATCTCCTGACCTCGTGGTCCCCCCACCTCAGCCTCCCAAAGTGCTGGGATTACAGGCGTGAGCCACTGTGCCCGGCGCTTTGTGTTCTTATAGTCTTCCTCACTGCTATGAATTAGTTCCTCTATTAGGAATTATCAACTGCTTAAAAATATTTGATAGTCTCCATTTACCTTATGATAAAGTCCTGATAGCATGAATTTTTAGGAATGTCATCATCTGACACCAGATAAACCTTCAGCCTTAGCTCCTCCCCTGTTGCTGTAGTTCGCCTTGTGCATCAGTCAGACTAATTATAACAGCTGTTGTTTATAGGACATTTGTTATGTGGCAGCACCTTCTGACACTTCCTTAGTAGAGACAGGGTTTCACCATGTTGGCCAAGCTGGTCTCAATCTCCTGACCTCAGGTAATCCACCTACCTCAGCCTCCCAAAGTGTTGGGATTACAAGTGTGAGCCACCGCACCCGGTCTGCTATGTTTCTTTTAACATAGTATAATGTGCTTGCATTTGGCCAGTATTTCTCCACCTTCATTTTTATTTTTAGTATTTTTGCACTTAAGTATAGCATCTTGACTTTTCAGTGGGTTTTGTTTTTAAGGGACAGATATTTTAAAATTGTCACAGTAATTTGTAATTTTATATCTGTTTTCCAGAATAGTAATAACCTTCCTTGTTTAGCATTATCTTCATATCTGAGCACATGATCAGTTCCTTCCATTAGACAGATCTTCCCAAGAAGGGCACGAAATCCAAGGCCATTAATGACTGCCCTTTGGGTATCACTTTCAAGCTACTTGTATTTTAACAAGCCCATACTTTCCCAGTTTGAGATTGAGAACATAATGTAAGACAGAATAAAATAACTCATTGAAAGTGAGAGAGATCCTTGTGGTAACTGAATCAATCTCTCTCTCTTTATGTACATGCACACAGACCTGACTGTATATATTCATCTTGTGACATTTACTCTACTGTGTGCTTGGCACTCTGCTATCATTTTCCTCTTACCTGTGTACTCTGTTACTCATGAAAATAAGTGGATCTGACATTATTTGTTCAGTAGAAAACTATAGTGATTGCTTCATCGTATTTAGTACTCTTGCAAGCAGCTAGATAATTCAGTATAGCATTTTTCTAGGTGGTAATGTTAAACTGATGAGTTGCTAACTTCCAGGGATATTGTTTTTTAAAGATAGAGATGTTGTCTATTCCTAAATTTCAGGAAATAGTCACCACGAATCTGTTAACTCCCTGTGTATGTCCAGTAGTTAGTATTATCCTTGACAATCTCATGGCATTGGGGCAAAAATAATAAATAAGGTATATGCTTTCACTCAGGCTGGGAAAAAGGGCATGTTGACAGTTAAAATATGACAGATGAGCAAGTGTTGAATTATAAGACAAGGGAACATTAACACTGGGATGGAGTTTCAGAGAATGGAGGAATTAAAATAGGCTAAAGTTGTTGGAAATGACTTCATACAGGAAGTTGATTTTTTAAAAAGTAGGCCCGGTGCAGTGGTTCACACTTGTAATCCCAGTATTTTGGGAGGCTGGGGCGAGAGGATTGTATGAGCCCAGGAGTTCCAGACCAGACCAGCCTAGGGAACATAGCAAGACCCTGTCTCCACACACAAATTTTTAATGAGCTGGCAAACGCCCTGGGAAGTGGTCCCAGCTGCTTAGGAGGCTGAGACAGAAGGATTGCTTGAGCCCAGAAGGCCAGGGCTGCTGTGAGCTGTGATTGTGCCTCTGCACTCCAACCTATGTGACAGAGCAAGACCCTGTCTTAAAAAAAAAAAAAAAAAGTTCTTTTTAAAATAAACAAAGGATAAGATTTTGATATAGGCAGTTCTACATGGAGCACAGCACACACAAAAGCAAAGCTGTTTTTGATACTATAGAATTTGTATTAACTTGTCAGAACTCCATGACTTAGTTCTTCCTTGTCTTATTCCTAGGAATGGTCCATACTTAATGCAGGCTATGTGTAAATATCCCTGTAGTCCTTCCAATCATATAACCTGAAGTTAGCACTCAGGAAAATACCTGTAAAGACCAGTCTATGAACCAGTGAGCATGGGTAGATACATTATACTTTGCCCAGTAAAACACGTAAGATTGCCAGTGATCAGATTTTTAAAACTGCTAATATTTTACAAAATTTATATATCACACCATTTTAAAAGAACCACTCTCTTCCATTTTGGAATAATCCTTGCTTTCAGGTGTGCTGTGTGCACATTCTCATGTCTGCATTTATACTTTCTTTTCTAGTCTTCACCACACCCAAGAACTGCTCTATGAGAGCACCAAAGATTTTCTGCAACTCAGATCTGAAAACCAAAATAAAGAGAAGTCATGGATGCTTGAAAAAGATAATTTGATGTCAAAGATTAAGCAATATAGGGTGCAGTGTAAGAAGAAAGAAGATAAAATTGGAAAAGTGTTGCCCGTTATGCCTGAGAGTCACCATGCTCAAAGTGAATATATTAAGGTAATGTCCTTATGTCTTAACAAAGTTATTTATTTTTCTGGAAATTGAAGGAATTCCAAAGAACCTACAATTTGTAATGTAAGATCCATTCAGTCCAGGAAGTTCTGGTCGCAGCTGCCTCAAGAACTAGGTTTCAAAGAGCAGCTGATCATTATAGTGTTTGGGGATTTAAAATATTAGACTTGCTGATTCATTCATTCATTCATTCAACAAATATTTATTGCACTCTTGGCCGGGCGCGGTGGCTCACGCCTGTAATCCCAGCACTTTGGGAGGCCTAGGTGGGCAAATCATGAGGTCAGGAGTTCAAGACCAGCCTGGCCAACATGGTGAAATCCCGTCTCTACTAAAAATACAAAAAAAAAAAAATTAGCTGGGCGTGATGGTGGGTGCCTGTAATCCCAGCTACTTGGGAGGCTGAGGCAGGAGAATTGCTGGAACCCAGGAGGCAGAAGTTGCAGTCAGCCGAGACCATGCCACTGCACTGCAGCCCCGATGACAGTGTGAGACTGTGTCTCAAAACAAACAAACAAAAAAAACCCCAAAAAACACAAATATTTATTGCACTCCTACTATGGGTTAGGCCCTAGAGTTACAGTAACTAAATAAGGTCTTCCCTTGTGGTGTTTACATTTTAATGGGTGAGAAAAAAAACAGAAACATTAACAAATAACTAAGAAAATTATAGATTAGGCCAGACGCAATAGCTCACACCTGTAATCCCAGCACTTTGAGAGGCCAAGGCGGGTGGATCACCTGAGGTCAGGGGTTCGAGACCAGCCTGACCAACATGGTGAAACCCCGTCTCTACTAAAAATACAAAAATTAGTGGGGCATGGTGGCAGGCATCTGTAATACCAGCTACTCGGGAGGCTGAGGCAGGAGAATCACTTGAACCCGGGAGGCGGAGGTTGCAGTGAGCTGAGATCATGCCATTGCACTCCAGCCTGGGCGACAGAGTGGGACTCCATCTCAGAAACAAAAAGGACTTTGGGAGGCGGAGGTGGGCAGATCACCTGAGGTCAGGAGTTCGAGAGCAGCCTTGCCAGCACAGTGGAACCCTGCCTCTACTGAAAATATAAAAAAATAGCCGGGAGTGGTGGTGGGTTCCTGTAATCCCAGCTACTTGGGAGGCTGAGGCAGAAGAATTGCTTGAACCTGGGAGGCAGAGGTTGCAGTGAGCCGAGATCGCGCCACTGCACTCCAGCCCAGTGACAGAGCAAGGACTCCATCTCAGAAAAAAAAAAAAAAAAAAAAAAATTATAGATTATAAAAATGTGGTATTAAGAGAATAAAAGAATTACATGAAGGTATATGTAGTTGCTGGAAGTCTATTGTGTTAATAGAAGGAATGCACAGGGACACTGTCTTATATCTAGTGTTTTTGCTGAGACCTGAAAAATGGGACTAAGCTTGCCATACAGACCTTGAGGAAGAACATTCCTGGCAGAGGGAGAAGCAAGTTTATAGGCCCTGGAGTATGTTCAAGGAAATGGAAGGCTGTCATCATGGTTGTAGAGGAATAGATAAGGAGGAAGTGGTGTGCTCTTTAAGAAGCCAGGGTTGGCAGCAGCCAATCGTGGAGGGCCTTGTGCATCGTGGTACAGAGTGTAAACTTAGCTCTCAATAGTTTTATGTATTTGAAGGTTGTGTGAAAGAAGTAACATGATCTGATTTGGGTTTTTAAAAGATCATTTCATCTGCTCAATAGAGCATGTATAATAAGTGTTGTTAATATTTCTTCCTTTTTAAAGAAGAACTTTAGAAATGTAGTCCAAAGCATATATTGTAATGTCTTCCTTGGGACAGCTTCTGAGCTCCATTATCTGACTCTTCCCAGAGCCAAAAATATTTGTTTTGATTTTTACTGTGTATACTTTAGAAAAAGGGCTTAAGAGACTGGTCTAGAAGTAGGAAATTTTCAGATGTTCCTCAAAGTTCCTTGTCATCTGGTTCCTTAACTCATTTTGTACCTCTGGAAATCCCTTCTTTTCTTTCTTTGCCTAAGTGCTACTTGAAGTACCTGAATTGTAGAGCTGATGTTTTTTGTCCCTTTGACTTGTAGTCCCTAAAAGATAAGTTAGTACAAGAGAAAAAGCTGTCCAATATGTACCAAGAGCAGTGCATTTCCTTAGAAGAAGAACTTGCCCGAATTCGTGAGGAAGAGGGAATGAGGAGACAGATCTTCAAGGTACGAAATTATCTGCCACTTATAATGGAGTAGGAAGTGCAGATGGCTTGGGAAAACGCTTCCCTCACCTTCATAAATGTCTTCCCATTCCCCATATTTAGGATCGCACTAACAAGATGGGGAAGCGTTTACAGATAATGACAAAACGCTATGAGGCATTGGAGCGTCGACGTATCCTGGAAGTAGAAGGCTTTAAGACAGATATTAAGGTTCTCCGACAGAAACTGAAAGACTTGGAGCAAATGTTGTATAAGGTAATTGCTGGTCCTGAATTGCCACGAGGGAGAGAAGAGGTGTGAGTGAGGGAACATGGTCACGAGGGCCCCTCAAAAGGAGAATGTGCTGTTTCCCTGCTGGTAGACACTAACAGATCACCATCTTTAACCCTCCCTGAAAATTAGTTCAAGAACATGCAAGAGGGAAAATAAAAAGAACTGAAATCATTGAATGACTGCATCATTCATACTTCGATGTAAGGTAAACTTAACAGAGATTATCATCCCTCCTAATTCAAGAAGTAGATTAAAGAATCGTGTCTGTTTTACAGTTGGGGAAGGTGAGTAATTGAGTGATAGAGTAATTTTTTCCAGCAGACACAGTTGTTTAGAATACAAGTCGCCTCAAGAGCCTTCTTAATGAGATTTAGCCAGTTAGCCTGTGTTCCATACAAGGTTAGTTACAGAAAAGAGCAGATGCCTGCTTTCATTCTTTGACAAATTTACCAGTAGTGTTGCTTATCCTGGCCTCTCGTACTCCTCTTTCATTGTTCATTGATCTCTATCTCAAGCCTCCTTTATTGCATGGGAAGGATTTTCATGAGATTTCTGCCTTAATTCTACATTTTCCTTCTTTAGCCACTGAACAAACTAAGGATGGAATTTATCCTATGTACTCTGTACTCAAAATCTCACAAAAAGGAGCTGGCATAGCTGTGTCTTTTTGACTGATATCTCTCCCCTGGCATATGCCATCATCATTTCTTCTTCTTTTTTTTTTTTTCAAATCCCTAGGCAACAGTTAATGCCCGGGCAAACCAGGATCTTGCCCTTCTGTGTGAGGTCCGTGACAGCAATAGACGGGCACATAAGATACAAGGAGAACTGAAGAATCTTAAGTCGAAAGTGTTTGGTCTGGAGAATGAACTTAGACTCTGTTGATGTCTACTTTTGGAAATAGCCCCCATTTAGAAGAGGTGTGCTTCTTGAAACCTGAGGACAAGGTCATCTGCTGCCAGAAAATGTAAACCTGAGTTGACTAGAGTGGTGGTATTCATTATTGTAAAGACAGGGTGAAGCATCGGGGACCACTAGGAAAGCTTTTCTTGCATACTCAGCTTGCTTTATCATTTTTGCTGTCCTTTTAACATTTGCGGGGAGTAGGGGCCTGGTCCTGAATGACTTGAAGGCTTTCATTATTTATCCTGTCTGTATCGACAGGTTTTTGTTTTTTTAGAAGACAGTGATGATGAAAACTTAGGAAGAAGGTATTTTGCAATAAGCTTGGCTGAGTGTCCATGGGAAGAACACTTTCCCTGAAGAGAGAGGCTGCATTTCTCCTGAGCTCCGGGAGAAGGCAGCACATCTCAACTTGCCACATTGAAATAGGCGCTCATTCTGCTATTTCACCTTCCGTCATAAGTAGAGCCTCAATTACGTTTTTGGGCAATTTCATGGTGTTTCACCAGAGGGCGCTAAAGACTCAAACAAAATGTCCATCTGGAAAGATTAAGGAGACACTTTGCCAAGAGGATGAAACTGAGATGATGCTTGTATGGAAAGTTTGATATTTTTATCAGTAACATGGCTTTTGAAAAATGATGTATATATTTTAAATTAACTATTTTCAATAAAATATTTCATTCAAAATATTTTCTTTGAGTTTTCTGTAAGTTCTTCTCAATGCTATATTTATGCTTCGTTAATGACTCACGCAGCTCAGTTTACTTTCTTGTTCCATGGCCTCTGCAGTTTTGTGCAAGTGTACAAGGTTTTTTGGGGGGAGTTTGAGACAGAGTTTCACTCTTGTCACGCAGGCTGGAGTGCAGTGGCGTGATCTTGGTCCACTGCAGCCTCCGCCTCCCAGGTTGAAGTGATTCTCCTGCCTCAGCCTCCCAAGTAGCTGGAATTACAGGCGCCCGCCACCATGCTCAGCTAATTTTTGTATTTATTTTATTTTTTTTTTAGTAGAGACAGGGTTTCACCATGTTGGCCAGGCTGGTCTTGAACTCCTGACCTCAGGTGATCCACCCGCCTCGGCCCCCCAAAGTGCTGGGATAACAGGTGTGAGCCACCACGCCCAGCCCACAAGTTTTTTTAAATGACTCCTTTGAAATCATCTAGTGTTGGAGATAACAAAGCTAGTACAAAGGGGATGACACTAAAACTTTATCCATTTTTAGGCAAATTGCATTTGGGACAAAATAATTGTTTCCATACCCAGAAAGCCTCTTGATAGTAAGTTGGTCTTTGCTTAAGATAGCATCATTCTGATTTACCCAGGACAAAGGAGAGAACCCAGGTTTTCATGTTTAAAATTGTTAACAATGTGTAAGGAAGGTGGTGATTGTACTGCAGGCAGAAGCTATTACCTTTCTTGAAAAAGTCTGTGATCGGCTGGGCACGGTGGCTCATGCCTGTAATCCCAGGCCTTTGGGAGGCCGAGGTGGGTGGATCACGAGGTCACGAGATTGAGACCAGCCTGACCAACATGGTGAAACCCTGTCTCTACTAAAAATAGAAAAATTAGCTGGGTGTGGTGGCACGTGCCTGTAATCCCAGCTACTCGGGAGGCTGAGGCAGGATAATTGCTTGAACCTGGGAAGCGGAGGTTGCAGTGAGCCGAGATCGCGCCACTGCACTCCAGCCTGGTGACAGAGTGAGACTCCGTCTCAAAAAAAAAAAAGAAAAAGCCTGTGATAGCAGATCAGTTTTTTTCACTGATCAATTGGGACAAAAATTCTTAGAGTGCCCTGCTCTCAGGCCTTAGAGAGATTTACAGGAGTGGATGATTCTTCCTTCTGTCCTAATACTTAGGGAATTGGCTTTTCCTATTTTGTTGTTGCTGGCAAAACAAAAAGGCTTATTAAATTAGAGAATTTTGGAGTAAGAAGCAACCTTAAATATCATATAATCCAACTTACTTACAAATGACTCTGAGACCTACTACCATTGACTTCAGCAATCAGTTGATAATGTTTCTGGCATCCTGGTCTCAATTCCAATACCATTCATCTTTATATTAACCACCCACTGGTGTGGCCACTCTTTAAACCTCACGATCGGTTAAAACTCTGTCACCAAGAAGCAGCATAAAATAGTGGAAAGGGTACAGGCTTTGGAGAATCACAGATCTGGATTCAATCACACCTCTTACTAAAATTCTCCAGGCTCTAGTCTCTTCGCCTATAAAAGAGACAAAAAGCTACCTGTTTCAGCAGGTTGATTGTGAGGATTAAGAAAGAGAAAATCTAGTATCCAGAGTATATAAAGAGCTCTTACAACTGAATTTAAAAAAACACACCCAATTCAAAAATGGGCCAGGGATCTGCATAGACATCTCTCCAAAAAAGTTACACAAATGGCCAATAAGTACGTGGAAAGATGCTCAACATCATTAAGGAAATGGAAACTACTGCGATACCACTTCATGCTCACTAGGATGGCTATCATCAAAAAGTCAGCAACAAGTGTGGACAAGGATGTGGAGAAACTAGAGGCCTCATAGATTGCTGACAAGAATGTCAAACGGTGCTTCCCCTTCAAAAAACAGTCTGGCAGTTCCTCGAAAAGTTTAGAGTTACCATATGACCCAGCAATTCCACTCCTTAAGTATATACCCAAGATAAATAAAAATATACACCCCCACAAAATCTTCTGCATAGATGTTCATAGCAGTATTATTAATAATAGACCAAAAGTGGAAACCATCCAAATGTCCATGAGCTGGTGAATGGATAAACAGAAGGCGGTATATCCACAGGATGGAATATTAGCAGCTATGGAAAGGAATGATGTAGTGATACATGCTACTGCATGGGGGAACCTTGCAATGTTTTGCTAAGAAGGCAGAAACAGAAGGCCACATATTGTACGATTCCCATACACATGAAACGTCCAGAATAGGCAAATCCATATGGAAAGTAGATTACTGGTTGCCAAGGGCTGAGAAGGGGGGAATAAGGAGTGAATGCTAATGGGTACAAGGTTTCTTTTGCCAAACTGTGAATGTACTTTAAAAACCACTGAATTGAATGCTTTAAAAAGGTGAATTTTATGGTATGTGGGTTATGTATCAATTTTTTTTTTTTTTTTTTTTTGAGACAGGGTCTCACTGTCACCCAGTCTGGAGTGCAGTGGCGCAACCTTGGCTTACTGCAGCCTCAACCTCCCGTGCTTAAGCGATCCTCCAACCTCAGCCCCCTGAGTAGCTGGGACTATAGGCATGTGCCACCATGCTCAGCTAACTTTTGTATTTTTTTATAGAGACAGGGATTTGCCATGTTGCCCAAGCTGGTCTTGAACTCCCAGGCTCAAGCAATCCTCCCGCCCCGGCCTCCCAAAGTGCTGGGATTACAGGCGTGAGCCACCACACCCAGCCTATATCAATTAAAAAAAAAAAATACCTCCATGAAATGACTTAGTCTGGTGCCTAGCATATGGTAGGCATTCAGTTACAATGAGCTGTTATCTGCATTTTGGCTTCAATTGACTTACCAATTGCTCACCACTGCCAATCAGATTCCATGATGTATTTAATACCATTCATTTCTTCATGCAGCAATTTATTTCTTTTGCTATTTGTTTTGTTTTTTAAGAAACAGTCTCTTGCTCTGTTGCTCAGGCTAGAAAGCAGTGGTGCAATCAAAACCCACTGCCACTTTGAACTCCTGGGCTCAAGCAGTTCTCCCCCTTCAGGCTTCCCAAGTAGCTAGGACTACATGCCGCTACACCCAGTTAGTTAAAAAAAAAAAAATGTGTACAGATAAGTCTCACTATGTTCCAAGGCTGGTGTCGAGCTCCTAGCCTCAAGCAACCCTCCTGCCTCATCCTACCAAAACACTGGGATTACAAGCATCCCACTGCACCCGGCCCCTCAAGTGCTTTTTTTTTTTTTTTTTTTTTTTTTTTGAGACGGAGTCTCGCCCTATCACCCAGGCTGGAGTGCAGTGGCACGATCTCGGCTCACTGCAAGCTCCACCTCCCAGGTTCATGCCATTCTCCTGCCTGAGCCTCCCGAGTAGCTGGGACTACAGGCACACGCCACCACGCCCGGCTAATTTTTTTGTGTGTGTGTATTTTTAGTAGAGATGGGGTTTCACCGTGTTAGCCAGGATGGTCTCGATCTCCTGACCTCGTGATCCGCCCGCCTCGGCCTCCCAAAGTGCTGGGATTACAAGCGTGAGCCACCGCGCCCGGCCTCCTTAAGTGCTTTTTATGTTCTAGAAATTATGCTAGATCTTAAGTTTACAGAGAACACTAAAACACTTGTGCTCCAAAGGTTGGTGGGGAAGATAAACATAGAAAAACTCAGTAATGAAGTACAGTTCTATGGGTGTACAGGATAGACATGTGAACTGATCCTCAAAAGTGAATTTGGAGACAGACAAGAAGCGGGACCTTGTAGGGAGAGGAACAACATGTATGAAAGCAAGGAAGAACAGAATGTTTGGGGAAATGCAAGTACAGGAGACAGAGTTATGTAATACACAACATAAATGGCATGAAATTTCATTTAATACAATTATGCAAACCTGTTAAATATTCCAAGACCCTTTGAATCAATTGAAAATATTTGCATTTACTTAAAACTGGAGAAAAATATTTTGTGTTATGAAGTCATGCATGAAAAATAATTTGAAATGCAAACTCATTTCTTAAAAATTAGGGGCAAGGGGTCCAGGTGTAGTGGCTCACACCAGTAATCTGGTAATCTTAGCACTTTGGGAGGCTGAGGCTTGCTAGAGCCCAGGAGTTCCACACCAGCCTGGGCAACATGGCAAAAACCCATCTACAAAAAATACAAAAGTTAGCTGGGCGTGGTAGTGCACATCTGTAATCCCAGCTACTTGGGAGGCTGAGGCAGGAGGATCACTTGAACCTGGGAGGTTGAGGCTGCAGTGAGCCGTGTTTGCACCTGTGCTACAAAGCAAGACCCTGTCTCAGAAAAAGTGTGTGAGGGGGGGTAGTAAAAACTACCATGAAATAATAAATATATGAAATATTTATTTCCTGGTAAATCTTTGTACTTCAGATCAAGCTAAGGCACAATCACTTAATACTAGGATTTATTGCAGTATCTGCAGGAACAAATCAAAGGATGGTGCCAAAGATCTTTGAAAAGCACCATCATTGTCATTTCCTTTGCATTTTAAACTTTCTTTTAACCATGTATATGAGTAACTTGGTAATAAATCACCTTTTTATCCATGAAACTTATGTGATTTTTCACAAGATAAAATAGCCTCTGGCTATGTTATTTTTGGTCCAGTCTTATGATTCTCGCTGCCTCTCCACCCACACCACGTTAGTTGGGCTACTAAGACTTACTGTAATATTTGCAACATAGCAGATTGCACTATCATCACTCACTGCATCTAGGAACAGAAGGAAAAAGATGGCTGCTGTCCTCATCCAGAAGAGAAATTCAGGGTCTAAGCTAAAGGGAGACATTGAGAATAAAGAAGAAGGGACAGATTTGAGAATTATTTAGGAATAGAATGGTCATCCTATCTTTGTGATGGATGAGATGTGAGAGTTAGGGAAGAGTTAAGGACGTGGGGAGATCGCTTGAGCCCAGGAGTTTGGGACCAACCTGGCTAACATAGTGAGACCCCGTCTCAACAACAACAAAATTAGGCAGGCACAGTGGCTGGCACCTGTAGTCCTAGCTACTCAGGAGGCTAAGGAGGCAAGAGTGCTTGAGTCCAGGACTTTGAGGCTGCAGTGAGTTATGACAGTGCCACTGTACTTCAGCCTGGGCAACAGGGTGAGACTGTATCTCAAACAAAAAAGAAAAAAGGATAATTCTCTAACTTCAAAGTTTCTGGCTTGAGGTACCACGTGTCCAGTGACACCGTTAAGTGAGCTTCAATGTATAGGAGAAGCAGCCTGTTTCTAGTAAATTTGGGAATAGAGATCTGGAAGATAAGTTAGTATTAAAGACTTGGAATTATTAACATATAAAAGGTAATTGGATATGGATGAGAACTGAGATGAAAAGCATACAGAAAAAGAAGAGAAGAGGGTCAAAGAGGGGAAAACTTTTTTTTTTTTTTTTGAGACGGAGTCTCGCTCTGTCACCCGGGCTGGAGTGCAGTGGCGCGATCTCGGCTCATTGCAAGCTCCACCTCCTGGGTTCACGCCATTCTCCTGCCTCAGCCTCTTGAGTAGCTGGGACTACAGGCACCCACCACCACGCCCAGCTAATTTTGTTATATTTTTAGTAGAGACGGGGTTTCACCATGTTAGCCAGGATAGTCTCGATCTCCTGACCTCATGATCTGCCCACCTCGGCCTCCCAAAGTGCTGGGATTACAGGCATGAGCCACCGCGCCCAGCCAAAGAGGGGAAATCTTAACAGTAAGAGAAGGGGTAGCCAGTAAGAAAGGAATGGTCTGAATAACAAGAACATAGTGTTCTGGAAACTCAGGGAATGAGAACTTCAAGAAGCCAGTGGTTGGGAGCATTGTCAAATGCTCTAGAAGAACCATGTAAATTAGAATTGAGGTTTGGGGATGTAGCAGCAGGTGAGTTTAAAGCAACTTCAGTGAAATAGAGATGGAAGTTGGCTTATATTAGGTTGAGGGATGAGGCCAGAAGGAAAATGGGAAATAGCTTCAAAGTTGATAAAGCCAAGGAGAGGAGTTTCAATAGTTTCAGGCTGGGGAAGACTTAACCATATTCACAGACTGAAAGGGAAAAGCCAGAGGAAGGAATTGAAGACAGAAGACTGAGAGGTGTTGCTAAGTAAGAAGCTGGGGAGAATGAGCGCTGGTACTGATGGGTGCAGTAAGAGTGGATGAGTTGGTATAATAACTCTAAAGGGGTAAACTACCCTGTTTTCACAGAGGAAATAAAGTTAAACCCTCCACTGAAAGCGAGATAGGGCATTGATGTGACGGGGAGCTTGAGGAGAAGAGTGAATGTTGGAAAGATTGGAGGGAGCTGACAAGAGACAAGTAATAGAGTTGTTAGGAGTAGGTCTTGATGAAGGATTTATTGAGTTGAACTGCCTGCCAGAGAGAAAATATCTAGAATCGCAGCAAGTCATAGTCTGCTTCATCTGCCCTTCTAACCTCCTAAGTAGGTAAGGGCACAGAGCCAAAAAAGATCTAGAATAGGCAGACCAGCAGAAAAAAAGGCAGGTGAAGAGACAGAGCTGGAAGAAGGGTTTGGCTGCAAAGTGAAGGGAGGCCTTGCAAAGAAAACATTTTTAAAGGGGGCTTTAAATCTCTGTGTGAAAACATTGCTTTATGAGCTTAAGCTGTGAAATATTCCACTCCTGGACTAGTTGGTAGCTTATTTTCAAGTTAGCCATACAAAAAGCAACTGTGAACACAACCTAGACTTCTGGAGATTAATTACTTAATTGCCTCACATTTGTGATGACATCACAGCGCACCCGTGTTATTGTGTGTAGGAAATCCCTCATTTTGAAGATGACGCCCTTCTTGGGGGAAACTACTAGATGAGAATATTCACATCTTGAGTGAATGCAGGTGCCTATGTAGGTGACTGTGGAGTCAGATTGTCACTGAGAAACCCACCATCCTTGCCAGAACAGCCTTCTGGGAGCTCAACCTCCAAGTGGCAGCTATGATTGCTTTTGTTTGCAGACATTAGCTCCCTTTCTCTTTGCCTCTTCAGCTGCATGATTCTTTTTTTCAAACTGAGCCAGCCACTCTATTTTTTTAAAAATTAAGGCTGGCACAGTGGCTCACGCCTGTAATTCCAGCATTTTGGGAGGTCACGGCAGGAGGATCATTTGAGGCCAGGAGTTTGAGACCAGCTAGGAACATAGCGGGACTCCATCTCTACAAAAAATAGAAAAAATTAGCTGGGTGTGGTGGTGCACGCCTGTAGCCCCAGCTACTTGGGAGGCTGAGGCTGGGGGATTGCTTGAGCCCAGGAGGTCGAGGCTACAGTGAGCTATGATCAGGCTACTGCACTCTAGCCAGGGCTACAGAGTGAAATCCCATCTCTAAAAAAATAAAAAATAAAATATACAAATAATAAATTAATTAAATAAATTGTGTTGACACATGAACAGAATGGACTCATATATACATATATGTCATATATATGTCATTATAATAGATGCATCTTGAGTTGCTGCTAAATATGTTTTTTTTTCAGTTTGGACAAATATTTATTTTATTCTCCTTGATGATTCAGCTCATCTTTCTATTTTTTAGATAATTGTAGATTCACATGCAGTTCTAAGAAATAATACAGTGATTTTATGTACATCTTGCCCAGTTTATCCCCAATCATTGACTCACTCCTTTTTGACTAGTCTGCAGCTAGTGAGTCCTGGTAATTCTAGATTGGACCACAATGTTTGTGATTAGCCTTGTGTTGACTTGTGACATTTTCCTCCCCTTTTGGCTCACAACAGCATTTAACAGCAGCAGTGCTGATTTTAAATGAACAATTTCAATATTGCTTGTGTTGACTCTTCCAGAGCCTCTTAATTGGCAAGCTTGCCTTGGCATTTGGGAAGGATAATTAAATATTAAGTCGAGGGATCCCAAATAGGAATGAGCCTAAGTAGTATTGTCATGCAGATTTTTGTAAGATTTCATTTGGCCCAAAGCTCAGTAATCAGTGCAGATTGAACCGGGTGTGCCTGGGTTTTTCTTTTTACTTAGAGAGGTGGTTCCTTATCCTAGCCTTATCTCTTGTGTCACTCCCTAGGCTGGGCCAGCACCTGATAAGCTTCTGTGGAAAATAGCTGTGATTTCTGTGTGCAAACAGGTTCTCTTGCTTGTTTCTGTCAAAGCAATGAACTCCTTCCCCCAAAAAAATGACCTTAGGAAACTCTTCTTTCTCTATGTATTCTCTGCTCATTTCCTGAAACCTGACTACTTTGTCCTCATCTTTGAGATTCAGTATTTCCTCCCCCCCCATTTTTATTTCTTTCTTTATTTTAAAATTTCACATAGAGATGGAGTCTCGCTATATTGACCAGGCTGGTCTCAAACTCTTGGCCTCAAGTAATCTTCCTGCCTCAACCTCCCAAAGTGCCAGGGTTACAGGTGTAATGCATGGCACCAGGCTGGATTCTATATTTCACCTTGAGTCAGTCGGACTAAACCGCCCTCTAACTCCCCTCACCCCTCTCCTGTCGGGGTGCTTCCCACCCGATCTCCTGCCCTTGCCTCCTAAGCGCTGATCATGAGCCTGCTGCCTGCCCATGCATGCACTGGCACTGCCTCTGGCTCTCCCTGCTTCCTAGGTCTCTGTCCTAGTCTGACTTCTGCACCTGGTGCACTTGCCTGCTCCTGGTCTCTGATTCTGCTTCTGCTTGTCCCATCAGTGTTAGTGTTTCCAGGAGTTCTGACTCGGGCTCTCTTCACAAGGCACCCACATCCTCTCCTGAGGTGTTGGTATTCCTCTCTGTGACGCCACCTATGACTCTCCCCTATGGTGAGAATGCTGGGGGTTTCCTTTTCTACAGGTCTTTAAAGGCTGGAGAAATCTCCCTCGAGAATAGTATGGCATTTAAGGGAAAACCTTCCTGAAAGCAATGTATTCAGCCTAGAAAGCTGAGATAACACGGGGATCTGAAAATGTGGAGCAAAAGACATCTGACCTAGATTAAAAAAGTAATTCAGAGACTGATGTGAAGTCTCTGAGGTCACTTTCTAAATTCACTGAAGGAAAATCCAGAGTGTGAAATGTCTCCTATAAACACCTGGATAACACATGGGATAACAATGCAAGGGTTTACCACACACATCTCCCACTGGCCTGCTCTGACAGCCCCCTTTGAGGGTAAGACGCCTTTCTGAAGAGCAGAATCCTCATCAAGGCAGAAGAATATTTGTTATGTATTTAATTTTAGATATAGGGTCTCACTCGGTCACCCAGGCTAGAATGCAGTGCAGATCACTGCTCATTGCAGACCCCACTTTCTGGGCTCAAGCAATCATCCCATCTCAGCCTCCTAAAGTGTTGGGATTACAGGCATAAGCTCAGTGCCCTGGAGCTTCTAAAAGATTCTTCTGCCTTGGTGGGGTGCAGTGGCTCATGCCTGTAATCCTAGCACTTTGGGAGGCTGACGTGGGAGAATTGCTTGAGCCCAGGAGTTTGAAACCAGCTTGGGCAACATAGCCCATCTCTACAAAAAATTAAAGTTAAAAAATTTAGCCAAGGGCTGAGCACGGTGGCTCACATCTATAATTCCAGCACTTTGGGAGGCCAAGGTGGGCAGATCACTTGAGGCCAGAAGTTTGAGACCAACCTGGCCAACATGGCGAAACACCGTTTCTACTAAAAATACAAAAATTAGCCAGGTGTGGTGACACACACCTGTAGTCCCAGCTACTCAGGAGGCTGAGGCACAAGAATTGCTTGAACCCGGAAGGCAGAGGTTGCAATGAGCCAAGATTGCACCACTGCACTCTAGCCTGGGTGACAGAGCAGGACCTGTCTCGAAAAAAAAAGAGAAAAAAAAACAGCCAGGCATGGTGGTACATGCTTGCAGTCCCAGCCACTCAAGAGGCTGAGGCAGGAAGAACGCTTGAGCCCAGGAGGTTGAGGCTGGAATGAGCCATAGATTGTGCCACTGCACTCCAGCCTGGATGACAGATTAAAAAAACACATAACAAAACAAAACAAAACAAATACACGTCTTGACCACCCTCCACCACCCACACATCGTGTAGGTGGCAAATATTTAAGAGAATAGGAAAAAAACCCAGAAAACCTCACCTCATGACTATGCAGTTTCACCAACTGTCCTTGTCCCAAATCACTAACCTGGGTTCATCTTCTTTCTTTATAGCTTAGCCAGTGAGGATGTTCTGTTTCAATCAGTTCTTGCAAACTGACTTTATTTTATTTTTTATTTTCTATAGAGATGGGGTCTTGCTATATTTCCCAGGCTGGTCTGAAATTCCTGGGGTCAGCCTCCCAAAGTGCTGGGATTACAGGCGTGAGCCACCGTGCCCAGTGACCAAACTGACTTTAAATCACACATTTTCACTCGGAGTTTTTACCTAGGAATGAGATGGGAGCCTCCACTACTGCTGAGAGGGTCAGAAGTCATTTTTGTTCTCACCCTAACCCCTTCCCAGTCTTGGCCCAGCTCAGCGTTAATGGGGTTTGCCGCCTGCAGAGGGCGCTGCGGTAGAGAAGCAACGTTGCTCTTTCCTCTCCAGGGCCGAGTGAGGGGTTTGCCGCCTGCAGGGGGCGCTGCGGTAGAGAAGCAGCGTTGCTCTTTCCTCTCCAGGGCCGAGTTAGTGGTTTGCCGCCTGCAGAGGGCGCTGCGGTAGAGAAGCAACGTTGCTCTTTCCTCTCCAGGGCCGAGTTAGGGGTTTGCCGGGCGCTGCGGTAGAGAAGCAACGTTGCTCTTTCCTCTCCAGGGCCGAGTTAGTGGTTTGCCGCCTGCAGAGGGTGCTGCGGTAGAGAAGCAACGTTGCTCTTTCCTCTCCAGGGCCGAGTTAGTGGTTTGCCGCCTGCAGGGGGCGCTGCGGTAGAGAAGCAACGTTGCTCTTTCCTCTCCAGGGCCGAGTGAGGGGTTTGCCGCCTGCAGAGGGCGCTGCGGTAGAGAAGCAGTGTTGCTCTTTCCTCTCCAGGGCCGAGTTAGTGGTTTGCCGCCTGCAGGGGGCGCTGCGGTAGAGAAGCAGCGTTGCTCTTTCCTCTCCAGGGCCGAGTTAGGGATTTGCCGCCTGCAGGGGGCGCTGCGGTAGAGAAGCAGCGTTGCTCTTTCCTCTCCAGGGCCGAGTTAGTGGTTTGCCGCCTGCAGGGGGCGCTGCGGTAGAGAAGCAGCGTTGCTCTTTCCTCTCCAGGGCCGAGTTAGTGGTTTGCCGCCTGCAGGGGGCGCTGCGGTAGAGAAGCAGCGTTGCTCTTTCCTCTCCAGGGCCGAGTTAGGGGTTTGCCGCCTGCAGAGGGCGCTGCGGTAGAGAAGCAGCGTTGCTCTTTCCTCTCCAGGGCCGAGTTAGGGGTTTGCCGCCTGCAGAGGGCGCTGCGGTAGAGAAGCAGCGTTGCCCTTTCCTCTCCAGGGCCGAGTTAGGGGTTTGCCGCCTGCAGGGGGCGCTGCGGTAGAGAAGCAGCGTTGCTCTTTCCTCTCCAGGGCCGAGTGAGGGGTTTGCCGCCTGCAGAGGGCGCTGCGGTAGAGAAGCAACGTTGCTCTTTCCTCTCCAGGGCCGAGTTAGGGATTTGCCGCCTGCAGGGGGCGCTGCGGCGGAGAAGCAACGTTGCTCTTTCCTCTCCAGGGCCGAGTTAGTGGTTTGCCGCCTGCAGGGGGCGCTGCGGCGGAGAAGCAGCGTTGCTCTTTCCTCTCCAGGGCCGAGTTAGGGGTTTGCCGCCTGCAGGGGGCGCTGCGGCGGAGAAACAACGTTGCTCTTTCCTCTCCAGGGCCGAGTTAGGGGTTTGCCGCCTGCAGGGGGCGCTGCGGCGGAGAAACAACGTTGCTCTTTCCTCTCCAGGGCCGAGTTAGTGGTTTGCCGCCTGCAGGGGGCGCTGCGGCGGAGAAGCAACGTTGCCCTTTCCTCTCCAGGGCCGAGTTAAATTCCAGAGAACCACATACAGTGGGGATTTTTGTTTTCTTTCTTCCACCCTCAGTCCGGGTGGCGGCAGAGCTCAAAGAGGAGTCTGTTCTGGGGAAAAGACGGCGTCTGCCTCTCTCTCGAACCAGCCCTGATCAAATCCCAAGCAGCCGGTCCTTAGATAACACGGCTGAGAAACCTGAAACCAACAGCTCTGCCTGTCATCAGCGCCAGCATCCCCGTCTGGAAACTGAGACGCGCTGCTGAGATGCCACAGTGATTGAGCGTTAAGTGGCAAGGCTGGGGTTCTCGCAGCAGAGTTTATAGGCCTGGACCTATGAACTGAGACAAAGAAGTTTTTCAGGGAGTCTGTCTGGGGCTTGAGCACTTGAGCTGTTTTGGGGCACTCTGCACATGTACCGGACTTTAGGACCATTGTTCTTCCCAAGCCAAGCCGTGAGGTAGGTTAATACGGCCGTGCGCTCCACTCAGCCGGGCTGCCTATAGCGCTCCCCGCTGTAGATTCAACCGTGTGCAAGGCAAGGGAAGAACATCCACGCCCCACTTCTGTTTTCTTTTTCTTTTCTTTTTTTTTTTTTTGAGGCAGAGTCTTGCTCTGTCGCCCAGGCTGGAGTGCAGTGGTGCGATCTTGGCTCACTGCAACCTCCGCCTCCTGGGTTCAAGCAATTCTCCTGCCTCAGCCTCCCGAGTAGCTGGATTACAGGCGCCCGCCACTGCGCCCAGCTAATTTTTTGTATTTTTTGTAGAGACGGGTTTTCACCGTGTTAGCCAGGATGGTCTCGATCTCCTGACCTCGTGATCCGCCTGCCTCGGCCTCCCAAAGTGCTGGGATTACAGGCGTGAGCCACCGCGCCCGGCCTAATTTTTGTATTTTTAGTAGAGACGGGGTTTCACCATGTTGGTCAGGCTGGTCTTGAACTCCTGACCTCGTGATCCGCCCACCTTGGCCTCCCAAAATGCTGGGATTACAGGCGTGAGCCACGGCGCCCGGCATGATCATTTCTGTTTTCTTAGGGGAAGCCTCCTTAAATGAGTGGGCTTTCAAGTTGACAGAACCTCATATGAATGGGGAGTAAGGACATTCTCGATTACTACAGAGTATTTATTAAATGGCTTCTGGGCTGAAGCCTATAAAAGAGTACAGATTATCAAATGCAGAAAAGATGTGATCATTTAGAAGCCCTATTAGGGGTTGGAGAAACTGTGAAGTCAGGAGTGAAGGGTGCATATGAGTTTTTTTCTTCAGGATGAAAGAGAGAGAATAGTGGTAGGAAATCCAGCTTCACTCAGAGTCCTAGGGACCTATGCCCTTTTCTTTAAATGCTGAGACACACATCTGTGTATGCTTAAATACACATCTGTGTGTGCTCAAACTTGTAGGGACCAAGCCTGTGGGATGTGTCCTTGGGAGAAGAGAAGGAAGCACTAAGACTTCACTCAGAGGGATGACACTACCCTGGCACCATGGTGAGCCACACAGCTTCCAGACATCAAACATGTGCCATGACTTGGGAGTGAGGAAGAAGCTACTCAGAGCTGTGGGTCATTATGCCTTAGCTTCAGCTACACATCCTCTCACTAGTATCTGTAGCAGAAGACTGCAGAGTGCAGACAGAAGAGTGCCTTTCTAGAG
Source organism: Pongo abelii (assembly GCF_028885655.2). Taxonomy (NCBI): domain Eukaryota; kingdom Metazoa; phylum Chordata; class Mammalia; order Primates; family Hominidae; genus Pongo; species Pongo abelii. Next base: position 488,609 of record NC_071995.2, read on the forward strand.
AAGGGTGAGAGAATGTCTTTTTAGTGGGGTTTAGTGGTCAGACAGACAGGAGGTAGAGCTTTGGGGAAGCTCGTGTAGATGGTCTCAGCACCAACTAATGAGCAACCAAGAGCACTGTTCACACTATCTCCCTCTGGGTTTGCCAGCAACAAAGAAAACCTGAGTGGTAGGAAATAATTGGTATTGCTCAGCTGAAAAGCCTGAACAAGGCAAAGATAATTTGTTTGACCTGGATGATTGTCTCTTGACTTGCTGGGGAATCCTTCTCCCTGAAGGAGGAAGGCAGAAAGAGATGTTGGAATAATTTGGAGGCATTCATAATGCAGATTGGAAGAGGAAGCAAGGCCCAGCAATAGATGCCAAACTTAGAACTTCAAAGCACATAGTTCTGGTTTGGGACACCTCTCACCATCTGCTGAGGACTATATCAACAACTCGCTTGGGAGTGAGATGAAGTATGTGAATTGCCCTGGGATTTTTCCCAGCTGATGAGCTTTGTTTTGACCCTCAGCATAACATCTACACCCTTTCTTCATCTTTTCTTTAACTCCTTTCATCTGATTCCTTTGACACTTTACCATGCAGTCTTGAACATGTTCTTCTATAGGGATACTTCTATAGGGATAGTCATCTGTTTCCCAGTCTAGTTTGTAAAATTACTTAGGACCACAGATGGAGAAACTGAGGCTTGAGATCTTGCCAGAGCTCATACCATTCTTTCCATCAACCAAACAGAAGAGCCCAACTTTCTGGAAAAGCAAGAGAAGTGGCTAATAAGAAGCATTCAGTGGGGGGCATCCATCCTTTTCTGGGATTGGCCTCCATAGTAGCAAACCATGCAGAAAGATTTGTAAAAGATGTTCTCATGGAAGGAGGGCTAGGAAAAAGGATCTCTTCTGTAAAGAGCAGAGCAGGCAGCATTGGTGATGGGGGGAGGGGGCGCACGGGGGGGGGCGGGGGAGGGGATGAGAAGAATTATCATGTGGCTGAGTGAGTTATGGATGTGCTGAAGGTGAGCTCAGAGTTTCCAGAGTGAATATACTTCTGCAGGGGAACTTCCAGGGAAGGAACATGTGCAAAGGAAAAAAAGCACTGGATCTGAAGTTAGAAAGCCTGAGTTTGAGTACTAGAGACGGGTCATGTACATGACCTTGAGCGAGTTATTTAACATCTCCGAGCCCATTTCTTTATCTATGAAATGGAATCAGTGAAAGGACAGTTTCCAGGATACGTGATTTGCATGAGTTGAAAGAGATAAATAAATGCTTGCCGAAATGACCCTGGCACTTGGAGAGCATGTCTTTGTGGATATCTCCAGCACTGTTCTTTTCTCTCAAAGAATGGAACACAGTCTGCCCAACAAATATACAGGTATATATAGACAGGGATAAGATAGATACAGATATAGATGTAGATATAGATATAGATAGATACAGATATGGATGTAGATATGGAAGGTCAGACTGGAGAAGGAAGAAGTCTCTGGGTACAATGGAAAGAGGACCAGCAGGCTAAAGATCTGGTTCCGGTTCTGATTCTATCACTTATTGGTCATGTGAAGAAACTGAGGCTTGCAAAGCTTATTTGTAAATTAATATTTACCTCCCCTGTTGTTCTCATATGGTTGTGAGAAACAGAACACATGGAATATAGATGTAAAAATGCTCTCTAAGCCCAAAGTTGCTACCTTATAATGTAGGTGTCAGGTTTTAGGAAAAAGGATGGGTGGCACAGGGGTCACTGGAGTTACTTAGTATATTTTGACAACCCTATAGAGTAGAATAAGACTTGGTCTGCATACAACAGACCATACCTATAGGTCACTAAACACTCTTCCCTTCTGAATTCTCCACAATCCAGAATTTTCTGGTCCCTGTGCCAACCTTGGCCCATTTTAGAAAACTTTGGTCAACCTCTCTTACAATGCCTCTGTAATTTGGGAGAAGAAACTTTATGATTTGACCTGCCCTGCCTCTGATATTCTGGCCAAGCAAAGACCAGGCCTTTCTACCATTATTGCAGGTGTATGGTAGAAATTATTTTTCCTTTTGGGTGCAATTTGTACAATGTGACCCTGGGCTATTCTGGGTCAGGTGCTGTAGCTGAAGTGGGAGGGTGAAAGGACAGTGAAAACCATCAGAAGAACTGGTGAGTAGCCAGGTAAATTGACACTGACAATGAATGGACATTTGTGACAATATATTATGCTACCAAAATTTGCAACCAGGATACCTCAATCCATATACTTAGTTCTGGAACTCAGCTAGGTCGGAAATTTGGGCCTCAAAATTCAGATCTTCCCCTGCTGTGACATCACCAGGAGTCAAAAAGGGATGTGGAGAAAGCGGGGTCTGAATGTGAGGGATATCTCAGTGCCAAGGCGTCACCCACAGAAGAGAAGGGAACAGAAGAGGGAGAGAGGAGAGCCACAAGAATGTCCTGGCCTCTTTTCTCTTCGACTCCTGGCACCTCTCACCGTGAGCTGGAAAAGTAATGATCTGCTCAAGTTATAAAAACAAAGTAGAAATAAGAGGAGGACAAAAAATCAAGAGGTACGGGATGATCTCCTTCCTCTTCTTAATTTCTTTGGGATTCATGTTTGGACCATAAATTTGGCCTTTGAACTATCAGATTTCTTTTCCTGTGGACTATCTTTTTTCCTCAACTAAACAGCATACTTCTTGTTTTAGATCTTTCCCAGTTCCTACATAATAGATGCTTCAACATTTGGTTGACCGAAGTGATTGCATGAGCTTTCTCAGTCTTGAGGAGAGAATTGTGGCAAGGCTGCCACCTGTTTCCATGACAAAGTGTTAAAAGTGACTCAACCTAAAATCCAGTTGGGTTGCCCTTAATGAGAGAGGGACTCTATTTACAGGGCCCGGTCGCTTCTCACTTGACTCAGCCCAGCTTGCACAGGCTGCGCACACACTGGCTGCTCCTATCTTGGACTTGTGGAAAGAAAGAATAACATGAGAAGTACAGGAATCTGTGGCTTTGGAACTTCACAGAGACCTTTCCCAGGGGCTGCAATTAGAGAATTGTCCTTTGGATTCACCCTTTGCTAAAGAACTAGAGTGAAAGTTCTAGAAGATGTTTGCTCAAAGGGCTACCCCCATCCTCAAACCTTCCTAAGTGCTAAGTGGACATTGTACCACCCACTGGAAATGCAGCTCCCATTTTTGAAGCCTTACAGTGAGGTTGGGAAAACAAGACTCACACTCCAAGTAAGTTCCAACATATCAGATGGTGAGACAGATGGCAAGTTCTACTAAAGCTCCAAAAAGGAAGGAGTTGCTTAGGACTTGGCTGGTCCAAGAAAGCTTTATAGAATCTGAAATGGACCTTGGATAAAGGGTACAAGTTGACCAACTAGAAAAGAAAATGTGTCGGAGGGCAGTGAATAAACTAGTTTTAGCTGGAGCAGGTTTTGTGTGGTCACATAAAGCTGGAAAAGGTTCTGGAAGGCCCTGAATTCTGGATTTACAGTGTGCATCTTAATCAATAAGCATTGGAAGCCACTAAATATTTTTGAGCAGGTGTGTGAGAACATACGAGATTTTTTTTTTTTTTTTTTTTTTTTTGGAGACAAGGTCTTTCTGTCACCCAGGCTGGAGTGCAGTGGCATGACTGTAGCTCACTACAACCTTACACTCCTCCTGCCTCAGCCTCCCGAGTAAGGTAGGACTACAGGTGCGTGTCACCATGCCTGGCTTTTTATGAAGACCATCTGGTGGTAGTGGAGAGGATGCGATGGGAAGCTTGGAGTTGGGGAGGCTAATTAGGAAAAGTCCTGTAGAAACTATTGAATATCCAACTGAGGTGAGAACAGAGAGAAGGGAAACATAGCTCTCAATTCTATGAGAACCTCTGTCTTGGAACACTACTTATGTGATATTCATTTGATTTTAAAATGTCCAGGAACACTTTGATCCTTCACTTTTCCCAGTCTCCTGACCATTTTTCCCAGAAGAGATAATGGAAAAGAAAACTGCAGTATAACCTGCTGAATGACCTGGGGCAGTTATTCTGCCCCTTGATACTTTATCTAATTAAATCAGATAATAATGCTTTACCTGCCTGAAGGCAGAGGACTGGAATACTGATTTTTTTTTTTTTTTTTTTTTGAGACAGGGTCTTGCTGTGTTGACCAGGCTGGAGTGCACTGATGCAATCACGGCTCACTGCAGCCTTGACCTCCAGAGACCAAGAGATCCTCTCGCCTCAGCCTCTCAAAGTGCTGGGACTACAGCCGTGAGCCACTGTGCCTGGCTTACCTTGCTGATCTTTTCAACTCTAAGGGTGAATACCTTTCTTTTCTTTTTAAAATTCTTTTTCGGAACCCTCAAACACCTACTCTCTTCAAACAGCCATTCCAGCCCAGTCTGGGAAAAACTGCTTGCTGGGGTTCACCGTGGGGGCTGTATGACTTCCCCAGCGCCTCTCGGAGATGTGGTTCAGGCTGGGAAGAAAGGTCTTCAGATCTCAACTGGAAAACGAAGCTATGTCTGAGTTAAGCGTCCAGTGGCTCCCGTGGTATTTCACGCCTACTGGTTTCGTCAAGCAGGGAGTCGGGTCGTTGCTGTTGGCGACGAAAGGCTCTGAGGCTAAAGCCTTGGGCGTCGCCCAAACCAGCCTCTACTTCGCTTCTGCTTAAAACCGCACCGTCAGGCGCCCGGGCGCTGACTCGGTTTCCCTCGGTCACCCAGAGTCCGGATCATCACGCGCCCCCTCCTCCTCCTCCCACCCGTTCCCAGTCGGCGGAGGCAGCAGGCACCGGTTCTCCGGCCCCACCTCTCGCTCCCCGACGGAAGCCAGCATGGCCTCCTGGTGTCCCGGGCTTCTCGGGGGCGGAGCCCACCTGTGCCCGGGGCGGGGCGGGGCGGGGCCGGGCGGGGGCGGGCGGGGGCCAGGTGCCGCGAGCAGGAGCGCCCAGAGCCGGGAGCCCGGTCCGGGGCTGGCGGCGGCGCGGGCAGAGGCGGGCGGGCGGGCGCCGGGGAAGCCTCCTCCTGGGCAGCGAGTGAGGGCGGCGCGCAGGGAGGGAGGGAGGGCGGGCGGGCGGCAGCGAGCCTGCGACGGGAGAGGCGTGGGGAGGAGAGCCCGGCGCGGAACACACGCGCGGAGGAGGAGCCGGGCTCGGCTCCCCGAGAGACCTGCCGGGCGCCCGCGCAGCCCGGAGACCCCTCGCGCCCGGAGCATGAGCCCGAGCCCCGCCGGAGAGCGGCCGGGGGAGACGGCCTCGGCGCAGCCCTGAGACGCTGGGCCGGGACGCGGGGCGCCCTGGGCGCGGGGCCCGGCCGGGGGGCGGCGGCTCGGGGGGTTGGAGCCCGCGCTGGCGGCGGCCGCCTCGGCGCAGCGCCATGGGGAGCCCCCGGGCCGCGCGGCTCCCGCTGCTCCTGCGCCCGGTGAAGCTGCTGCGGAGGCGCTTCCGGCTGCTGCTGGCGCTCGCCGTGGTGTCTGTGGGGCTCTGGACTCTGTATCTGGAACTGGTGGCGTCGGCCCAGGTCGGCGGGAACCCCTTGAACCGGAGTAAGTAGCGCCCGGGGAGGCGAAGGGCGCGGAGGTGGGCGGCGGCGGCGGCGGCGGCTCCTGCGTTGGGGGGACCCGCCTCTCATCCCAGCCTCAGACCCGATTTCCCACCCGTGTCTCCCTCAGGTGACCGGCGTCGCCCCGCGCGTACTCGGGGAGAGCTGCGGGCGGGGGAAGCCGCGGGGCCGAGCGCAGAGTTCCCGAGCCCGGGCCTGCCCCCCGGCCATGTGGGTCCGGGGCATCCTCGGGGCTCCTCGCGTCTCCCCTCGGAGGGCGACCCGGAGAGAGGCTCCCCGCCCGCCCCGCCGAGACGCTGGCGGAGACCGGGCCCCTCCGGCCGCTCCGGGCTTGCGGTTCCCGGGGAGGAGGTCCGTGGGGTCCACGCGCGAGCTGGGGATTCGGGTGCGGGATGCCCTCGGCCGTCCACGCCCAGGCGCGCGCTCCAGTCCGCGCAGCCCAAACTTTGCCCACCGCCTTCTCTTTGACTCACTCGGTTTCCTCTCCTGCTGCGTCTTCTAGGGGGGTTCTTTTTCACCACACCTCGGAGAGTCCCCTCTCTTCCTCGCTTCCCGTATGTCACTCCTCTCCCAGCCCCCGTCCTCGGTTCCTTTGAATCTCCCACCTCCTCGCTGCGCCCTCTCTCTCCTGTTCTGGCCGCCCTTTCTGCTACTTTTCTGAACCCTGAGCAATCTACCAAACTCCCCAGTTTAAGGAGATGATGGACAGCACAGTGGACCGGGCAGCAGGTAGATTCCTACTTCTGTTTTTAACTTAGCCGAAGCCACTTAATATTTGCGTGCCTCAGTTTCCTCCTAGGAAAACAGGAGAGCATGGGCTCTTTGCCTTTTTACATGAATAGGTATGGCTGTGCGAGGTGGTTTTCAACGTACTATGGATGGGCCTAACAAAGTAAAGCTGACAGTGACAGGGGCTGTAAAAGATCCTGTAATAGTTGGGAAAAGAAATGGAGAAACTCCCGTTACTACCAGGTGCCCAACCCAAGCCCGGGGAGCCGAGGTTCAAAGTCCTGGCGCATGGTCTCCCATGCCTTTACTTCCCTCCCGCTTTGGGGAAACTCGGACAGAGTGGCTGAGCAAGTTGCTGAGAAGATACTCTGACCTATAGTCGTGTCAGCTTCTCTACCCAGAGTTGGGTGTGGTGCTGCGCCTTCTCTTGTGGCCAAAGAGAGAGAATTACTAGGGACAGTCGCTGAGCTGGTACAGGTTGGAAATGTATTTTTATGGCCTAACCTTTCTGTGATGATGGAAGTAATTCCGGCTGTGAGTTAGAGGAGACTGGCTCTGCCACTAACTAGCGGGGGAATCAAGGGAAAAACGACAGCTTTTCAGGAGAAAATGAGGACTGGCTCTGCCACTAACTAGCGGGGGAATCAAGGGAAAAACGACAGCTTCTCAGGAGAAAATGAGGACTTTGGTCTAAATGATCTCCAAGGTGTCTTTCAGTCTGGATACTAAGACTGATGTGCACGCAAGAGTTTCCAGGGCCAGAGAGCTCAGCACATCACCAGGAAGCCATAGCTTCCACCCCGGGACCACGGCTGCATGCAGCAGAGCCCTTTCCTCTGATGACCAAAATCTGCCTGGCGGTAGTGAATTCTTCCCTCCTCTGGGCCTTGTTCTTCCTTCTGAAAGACAGAGAGTGAATCTGTTCTCCCCCGCCATGGCCACTCAGGCCCAAATGGATGAGCTCCTTTGGAGTGTGTGGGTGGGGGCCTGGGAGGCGACACCTCTTCCCAGTGTAGCCATCATTTTGTTTAACCGGTGGGATCTTGTGCACAAATTAAAAACGGAGAGAAAAGCAGTTGCTTTGTGACCTTGGAATCAGTAACTTCCCTTTCTCCCTCTCCTCACTTTTATTTTGCCTCAGGTGTGTTTTCTCCTCAAACCTGGATCTAGTTTGCTACAGTCATAATCTGACACTCTGGCCCTCGACCTCTGCCTCTGTCTCCCGTGGGCTGCCTCATTCCGAGCCATCAATTCTTGAGTCTGTTGGGTTCCCCTCCCAGATGAATCTTAACTCTCTGACTGGGTTTCCTTATTTTTTATTTTCTTTTCCAAACCAATTATCCAGAAAACTCTTCCCAGCCTTCTATTCCAGAATTGACTTTGTTTCCTTACTCATGGTTTTTAACAGGAGGCTAAGCGTGCACCTTGATGCACCTTGTTTCCTCTCTCCTCTTAGAACCCTGAAATTCATCTATTGTGCAGGGTGTCTTTTTGTCCTGGGCTGTCCCGTTATATTCTACTCTCGATTTCCCTGTGGGATGAGATTTAGACAGGAGCTGTGGTTTCTGCCTCCTTGTCTCCCATCTTTTTTGTTGCGAAGAAGCCCAGACATCTTGCATCAAAGTTCCCTCTTTTCCTATAGGTTTCATTTTCAGCTCAGAGCTGTTCCTCTGGAGGGAGAGCTGGGGAGGAGGCATTAGGAAAGGAGAGGTGGGAAGGGGGTTGCTAGCATTCCCACCTCCACACTCTTGGATACCAACAGGAACCAGGGTGGTAAAACTGCATCTCCCAGGCCTGTACCCCTGGCCTCAACCACAGCAACCAGAACCAGCTTGTTGGCTCTGCTTTCCAGCAAACCACCCCGCCTCCCCTCTCTAGCAATCCCTGCCAACTCACTCCACCACCCACCAGCTCTCTGTCATCTGTAAGGCCAGCCCCCATTACCAGGAACCTTTCATTTGCCTGTCCCTGTGTTGGATCTGGTGCTGGAAGAAGAGTATGGAGAGATGGCAGTCACAAACTCCAGGGTTACCAGTAATGACAGGGGAGCATACTTCCTTCTTTATCTTGGTGAAATAACCCAGTAGTTTAAGATGTGGATGATGTGCAATTTGGTTCCATATGCAGAAGGAGATACAACCACAACTGGAGTGGCTTCAGAGAAAAACAACCAAAATCCTTAACAAATAGAAAATGGACAAAAGAATTAGGACTGTTCACGCATTCATTTACACAAATATTTACTTAGCGCATACCTCGAGCCAGGCATTGGGCCAGGCCACGTAGGTGTGATGATCAGGATGTGATTTCTAGCATCTACAGCTTTATTTAGGAGGAAAGCTAAGGTGCCTATATCAAAATAGGTGTAATATAAAGCAGTCATTAAGTTTTGCAAACATAGGACCCATATGTTTCTGTGACACCTCTCGAAATGGGGGCACAGCTCTCCCAACTAATATTTGATGGAAATGGTGACATTTTGGGACATTTTGAAGAGCTGGTAAGATTTTGGTGGATACAGAAAGGCTATTCCAGACAGAAAGAGTAACATCAACAAAGACCAAGAGTTGGGGAAAGTTTATGTTTGAGAATACTGAGCAGCTGAGTTTGGTGAAACAGAGGGTATAAGGAGAATAGAGGATGCTATATGTGGAAGGCTGAATAAAAACCTTAAAGAGTGGCATTTATTCAGTAGCTAGCAGAAAGCAGTTGAAAGTTTTAGAATACGGCAGCATTGTAGAATGGGACGGGTAAGGGTAACAATACTTTTGGTGTGGCATGGTGGTTCTGGAACAGGGTCCTGATGAGTCCCCTTGTTGAGCCCAACATTAACTCTGTAGCTGCTGGGTCATGAAGCTGTCCTGGGGAGGGCTCCGGGTGGCAGTGGGACACTCAGAGGGCCTGGGGCAGCCACTGTACTAACACATGCATAAGGATTTCAGTGTTTTAATAAGTGATACGGCTATCCTGGTATGTACTGGCTGAAAAGCAGCCCTGGAAACCAATTGTTATTGGAAGTTAAAGATTCTCCAATTAGGCAGGTTTTCACAAGTTATATACCCATTTGTTTGTATTGGATCAGCAAAGATTCTATCTGTAGGCAGAGTTCTGGACTAGAGGCCGGGGGTGGTGGCTCACACCTGTAATCCCAGCACTTTGGGATGCCGAGGCGGGCGGATCATTTGAGGTCAGGAGTTCGAGAGCAGCCTGGCCAACATGGCAAAACGCCATCTCTACTAAAAAAGATTTTAAAAAATCCAGGCATGGTGGTGCACACCTGTAATCCCGGCTACTGGGGAGGCTGAGGCAGGAGAATTGCTTAACTCAGGATCCAGAGGTTACAGTGAGCTGAGGTTGCACCAATGTGCTCCAGCCTGAGTGACAGAGCGAGACTCTACTTTAAAAAAAAACGGTTTCTAGAGATGAAATATCTCAGAGCCAAGGGATGACATTTGGGCACAAATCCAAGACAGAAGGATGGCATGCACTGGCTTCTTTTAGATCTCCCATTTAAGTGCCAGGATTACTTGCCGGATCCCAAAGTATTCTGAAGCTCAGGAAGCCATTGGCTTTTGCTGCCTTACCTCTATCTGTACCACATCTCTCTGGTTGGCCTTTGTGACTTCTGGCTTACTTGAGTGGGCTGAGGGAGGCACACCCACAGTGTGAGGCAGTCACTGCAGCTCTGGCCACCACAGCCATTCTGATTTGGAAAGGATACAAACCCTCCAGTAACAGAGGTAATGCAGGGCACAGCAGTAATCTGAGACGCAGACAGGGAGAGAGGGAGAAGCAAATGAGACAGATGTGTGGGCAGAGGAGGGATAGTGTGGCATGGAGTTGAAACCCAGTGAAGCAGCAAGCACAACCGCCTTGTGTGCTCCTGTGGGCAGGGACTGTGTCTCATGCAGCTCTGGCTGGTGTGCCTCTCTGTCCCAGGGAACCTCTAGCTCCTTTTCACGTATCCTGTTTACCTCTCTCTATGCTGATATTCCAGTCACCAGGCTACTATCTGTGTCTTCAAATCAACATTCAATTCTGGGCACATACTAGGCGCTCAGATAAGTACCTTCTGGTTATGAATGTGTCAGCTCTGAATTTCCAAGCACCTGATATTTTCCACTGGCAGATACTGTGTTTATCAGGGACTGATCCAAGAATAGAACCTAGGAATTCTTGTTCCCTGTACCATAATACATATACACAACAATAGCCTTTGAATACAAATACAGAAGATAAACGATAAGACATCAATGGTTTTTTTTTTTTTTTAAATTATAAGCGTGTTTTCTTTGGGCATTGCCTACACGAGGAATGCAGTTTTTGACAATAGGTGACCTTACCCATATTTAGAGTCTCTCCTTTCCCTGGTCTCTCAGTCCCCGTGCTGATGTGGCCAGCGGAACCTCAGCAACGCGTCGGCCATCTTTACCCTGCCTACTACCCAGGGACCCTCAAGTTGAGGTCCCATTCCCCTGCTTGATGGTGCTGGGGCTGCCTGCCACTCCCTGTCCTGGGAGTCGAGGTCCCATTCCCCTGCTTGATGGTGCTGGGGCTGCCTGCCACTCCCTCTCCTGGGAGTTGAGGTCCCATTCCCCTGCTTGATGGTGCTGGGGCTGCCTGCCATTCCCTCTCCTGGGAGTTGAGGTCCCATTCCCCTGCTTGATGGTGCTGGGGCTGCCTGCCACTCCCTCTCCTGGGAGTTGAGGTCCCATTCCCCTGCTTGATGGTGCTGGGGCTGCCTGCCACTCCCTGTCCTGGGAGTCGAGGTCCCATTCCCCTGCTTGATGGTGCTGGGGCTGCCTGCCATTCCCTCTCCTGGGAGTCGAGGTCCCATTCCCCTGCTTGATGGTGCTGGGGCTGCCTGCCACTCCCTGTCCTGGGAGTCGAGGTCCCATTCCCCTGCTTGATGGTGCTGGGGCTGCCTGCCACTCCCTGTCCTGGGAGTCGAGGTCCCATTCCCCTGCTTGATGGTGCTGGGGCTGTCTGCCACTCCCTGTCCTGGGAGTCGAGGTCCCATTCCCCTGCTTGATGGTGCTGGGGCTGCCTGCCATTCCCTCTCCTGGGAGTCGAGGTCCCATTCCCCTGCTTGATGGTGCTGGGGCTGCCTGCCACTCCCTGTCCTGGGAGTCGAGGTCCCATTCCCCTGCTTGATGGTGCTGGGGCTGCCTGCCATTCCCTCTCCTGGGAGTCGAGGTCCCATTCCCCTGCTTGATGGTGCTGGGGCTGCCTGCCACTCCCTGTCCTGGGAGTTGTTCAGACGCTGTGCATGGTTATAACTGCTTTGTAGCACAAGGTCTTCTGAAAGTGCTTCCGTGCTGGCTTCTGGAGAGGCTGGTAAGTACGCTGCAGTAATTTTCCAGGCCATGGAGCCTGGGCTTGCCCTCTAGTGCTGAGCTTTATGGAGCAGAGCAGAGCAGAGCAGCCGACAGCAGAGTTTGCTTTGGAAGGGGTCCTAGAGGCTGTTCTTGGAGTTGGCCGCTCGCTGTCTAGTTCTCTACAGCATTCCACCAGTGTCAAAAACTACGCTTTTATTTTCCACAAGCACTTTTCGTTATATGTAAAGATTATGTGTTCTCAACTAGGCCAACCAGACATTTGGAGTTTTCAGACAGTTCTTTGACCTTGTGATTCACATAATTAATAGATTTATATGTTAACCAATATACAAAAACGCGAGTGGAAGAGGTGAGAATAGTCGGGTAGTGACTCTAAAGGGCACTGGGCTGCATGCGTTATATATTCTGAGCAAAGTGTGACAGATCTTTACATTTTTACAGACTCAAGTTAACAAGTGCTACTTTGAATGTTGGAAGTATCCATTGGATAAGCAGAAATGAATATTCTTTGTATTCTTGTAATATTTTAGTATATAATTTATTTTTATGTTCAATATGTTCTTTATTTCATAACTACAAAAGGCCTGATACTGACCAACTTTTACGAAAATAAACATGCAAATCGTCCCTGTGGCCCCTCTTTTTATTCAAGTATATGTGCAGAAAGCTTGATGAGCAGTTTTCACAAACTGAAAATACCTGTGTTATGAGCACCATGATGAAGAAACAGAGTATTACCAGCACGCCAGTAACCCGGGGGAGGGGGGGGCGGTGCTATGAATCACTACCATCAGCATAGATTAATTTAGCATATTTTAATATTTTATATGAGTGGAATAATACAGATTGTGGTTCTTTTTTTATTAGCAAATTTTTAAATTAAATTAATGAAAGTATTTTTTGAGACTGAGTCTTACTCTGTCTCTCAAGCCAGAGTGCAGTGGTGTGATCTTAGCTTATTACAGCCTTGAACTCCTGGGCTCAGTTACAGGAGTGAGCCACTGTGCTCGGCCTCATTTTAAAATGATATTCTTTATGACTATAAAAATAATGCAGCCAGGTGTGGTGGCTCACACCTGTAATCCCAGCACTTTGGGAGGCCAAGGTGGGCAGATCACTTGAGGCCAGGAGTTTGAGACCAGCCTGGCCAACATGATGAAAGCCCGTCTCTACTACAACTACAAAAATTAGCTGGGTGTGGTGGTGCGTGCCTGCAGTCCCAGCTACTCGGGAGGCTGAGGCACAAGAATCCCTTGAACCTGGGAAGCAGAGGTTACTGTGAGCCAAGACTGTGTCTTAAATAAATAAATAAATAAACAAAATAAAATAAGGATAAAAATAATCCATGCTCATTATACTAGACAACAGCTGCGTATCTGGGCCACGTTAACCCCTGTGAACGTACTTTTTTGCCTTTAGGCACTGCAGCATCACTAATAAAATGACCTAAGGCCAAGGAAGAGCGGGGGCCTAAAGGCTGTAGGGTACAGCCTCTGAAATTCTCCAGTAGCACTCTGCCAGGGTGGAATTGAGAGCTGCTGCTCATCCATATGTGAGAACCCTCTAAACATGTTTCTTCTGGTCTTGATCTTAGAAATAGCTGTGCTTCTCTTGAGCGGTTTGTTTTAATTTTTATTGGTCGTGTAAGTTGCATAATCACTCTGATTTCTCTCTTCGTGTTGGTTACTAGGAAGCTTTAGGATTCAGTTTTTTCTTCACCTGGAGAAAAGTGTAAAGGATTTTATGACCTGTATTTTTCTACTAATTTTATGACTGTACCTTTATTTTATCTCCCCACCCTCACAACCAACTACTTCCAGTTTATGTCATCTTATATTCTATGGTCATTGTAAGCTATTTTAGTTTTTCCTGGACTAAATCAAGGCATAAAATAAATCAACAGAAGTGCTATGGTATACATACACATATGAAGAAGAAACAATCACCTAAAATGTCACCACTCTGACCTAGACATTGTTGAAAAAATGAAGTGTAATAAGCAGTGATAAGCAGATGTTGGATTCCAGGATGCCTTAGAAAAAAGTCTGGATTTAAAAGCTTAAAAAGCCAAAAAAGTATTGCCCTGACCTTTTTGGGGGTCTTTATTTAGGTACTGAAAAGTTGAATCACATCCACAAATAAATTATTATGTCTTTCCATATAAGAAGACTACCAAAGGCTTAGAATTTCCTGACAGATACTGGGGACTGAGCCACTTTTGTTGAAAACAGTGACACCATACAAGGCAAATTCAATAAAATTGGAGGCATCCTTGACACTACCTAGAGAACAGCTGAGAGACTGGCCAGGAAGGCCAGAAACCTGGTGTGTCATGTGGGCACCCATCCCTGCAAAGGTCTGGGAGGAAGCTCCTCACACCAGCAAGGACACCTCAACATGAAGATCTATGGCTGCTGCCAGCCTGTGGCTTTTGGATGCATAAAGTCACAGACTAATTTAGAGACCTAGCCCCTGTATTAGCAGCTGAGAATCCCTGCCCAGGGAATAGACTTCGTCTGTCTCTTCCACCCATTTCTTCTTTGAAACTGTGTTCTTATGGTGCCTGGCAGAGGCTATGTGTGTGTCTCACTCTGCACAGCTAACATTCTGCTTTGTGGCCACACAACCCAGGAAGAGGGCCCACAAATGGAAGACAATAGAGAGAGGTGGGAGTGGAAATAGAGAAATCACATTCCAGGCCGACCAAGGATTTTATGTATAAATGCTCAGGAAATTGAGTGTTGTATATTTTGCAATTTTTATTTATTTTGCAAACCTTGAATGGCTGCAGAAGTGATTCATCCTAAACTTAAAGCAAAATGTTTTTGGAGCATTTGCTTTTTGTGGCAGACTGAGTGGACTGAAAAGCATTGATAATTCCTGGAAAAGCTGTGGAGTTTGAAGACAGGGCAAGGTTCAAGTTCAAGCTCTATGACTCACCAATTGTGAGACCTTGTAGAAGGTACTTATTCCTTTCTAAGTTTCAGGAGCCTTGTCTGGGTAGTGGAGCTATAATGCTGTTCCTGTAGAGCTTTCCTTATGACTAAATGAGATTTAGTGAGCCTAGTACATATTAGGAGCTCAATGAATATTGGTTCCCATCTCTTCCCTCTCAGTCTGATAGGAATTAGAGAATGGCTGGGCAGGAGGGGGCAAATAGACACATTCCTCAACTGGCCCTTTTTCCAGTGCTTCTTAAACTTCTCAGCCCATGACACAGCTGTGTCCAGTACCCCAGCATCACTATGCCATCCATATCCAGCACTTGCCACCAAATACACATTCTTCAATCACTTTTTTCCTCCATGATGTTCAGCAATGCCTGCATCTTTCCATCCCAGGCAAAGATTTATATTAGGGGTGGGGGCCAGGTTAGGGGTCAAGGATTTTGCTGAGAATGAGAGCTATCTGGGGGGCTGTACCAGGGCACAGAAGCACAGCAATTGGGAAGCGATAGCCTCTCACTCTGCTGCATACCCCTGTGTACACACTGAGATTTCTGGGACTAAAAGGCAGGAACACCTGGCAGTTATCTCATTATTTATTTATTAAAAAAAAGCTTTTTTTAAGAGATGGGGTCTCACTATGTTGCTCAGGCTGGTCCTGAACTCCTAGGCTCAAGGGATCCTCCCACCTCAGCCTCCCAAAGTGCTGAGATTACAGGCATGAGCCACCGTGTGTGGCCAGTGTACATCCTAGCTTTGTAACTGATTTGCCTGGTTTTCTGTTTACAGGAAATCAGTTTACCTGTAACTAATTTCCTGTCCTTTTGAGGGCTTCGGTTCCATAATCTTTGGAGTGAGGTGCTTCCTTACAGAAGTAGATTTGGAACTTGCCCATGTCACTAAGGGGTGAAAGGGACAGTCGGAAGGGAATATCTTTGACATTCTGGCACTGGTCTTTCAAGGCTCAGTTGCCTGAACCAAGAGGTGGCAGCTCTCCCAATAGTTCTGACTGCTTTGGCCTCCAAGGTCATCTCTGACAACATGGTCTCCGCACAAGCAGTTGCCTAAAAGATTAAAGGCCTCCCTGCTGAGATCTTCTTACAAATCCTCTGATCCACTCCTTTCCACCCTGCCTGCCAAGCCCAGGTTCAAACGAATGTGTGCAGCGTGTGCTCATGCACACCTCCCTCACCAGCCAGCTGGTCCCGACTGCTCACCAGCACCTCTTAGCAAAGGTGGGCAGGAGGAGTGAGGACGTGGAGGATTCCCTTGTGGACCAGGCACACAGCGCAATACGTACTCTGTGCCCTGGGTCTCCCTTTCTTTCCATTTCAGCTGAGTAGAGGGCCTGGGAAAGGGTGATAGAGATGGGGAGCACATCCCAGGTGAATGACTTCCGATAGCAGAAGGCAGGGGACATTGCACAGGCACAGAAAATGGGTAGAGAAATGAGGGAACGAAATGGAGGGAGAGACCTCTACCCCATTTTTTCATTTTAGTGACTGTTTTTTTTTGTTTTGTTTTGTTTTGAGATGGAGTCTCGCTCTGTCACCCAGGCTGAAGTGCAGTGGCGCGATCTCGGCTCACTCTAACCTACGTCCCCCAGGTTCAAGCCATTCTCCTGCCTCAATCTCCTGAGTAGCTGGGATTACAGGCATGTGTCACCATGCCCAGCTAATTTTTGTACTTTTAGGTTTCGCCATGTTAGTCAGGCTGGTCTCGAACTCCTGACCTCAGGTGATGCGCCCACCTCAGCCTCCCAAAGTGCTGGGATTACAGGCGTGAGCCACCGCACCCAGTGTAGTGACTGTATTTTTCATATCTGTAAGTTTTATTTTGTTCTATTTCAAATTTGTTGGGTTTTTAAACACTACATTGTGGCTGGGTGAGGTGGCTCATGCCTGTAATCACAGCACTTTGGGAGGCCGAGGCGGGCACAGTTCGAGGTCAGTAGTTCGAGACCAGCCTGGCCAACGTGGCAAAACCCTGTCTCTACTAAAAATACAAAAATTAGCTGGACGTGGTGGCGCATGCCTGTAATCTAAGCTACTCGGGAGGCTGAGGCTGGAGAATCGCTTGAACCCAGGAGGTGGAGGTTTCAGTGAGCTGATTTGTGCCACTGCACTCCAACCTGGGTGACAGAGTGAGACTGTGTCTCAATAAATAAATAAATAAATAAATAGGCTGGGCATGGTGGCTCACGCCTAAAATCCTAGCACTTTGGGAGGTTGAGGTGGGTGGATCACCTGAGGTCATGAGTTCAAGACCAGCCTGGCCAACATGGTGAAACCCCGTCTCTACTAAAAATACAAAAATTAGCTGGGCATGAGATTACATGCCTGTAATCTCAGCTACTTGGGAGGCTGAGGCAGGAGAATTGCTGGAACCTGGGAGGCAGAGGTTGCAGTGAGCTGAGATTATGCCATTGCACTACAGCCTGGGCAACAGAGCAAGACTCTGTCTCAAAATAATAATAATAAAGAAATAAATAAATAAAAATAAACTACATCATTCTTCTGCATTTAAAAATTTAAAACATTCATTTAATTATCTAAAATTGTTGATTGCAAGAGGCTGCCAATATGTTAGCATCTGCTTACTGCTCTGATTTTTACATCTTCAGATTTGGCTGCTGGAGATTCTCTTACCTTATGGAGGGCTTTACTATGTAAATAAAACAGCAGTTTGTCATACTTCATCTAGCATTTTTAATATTTTGCTGTGGGTATTTTCCAAAAGGAAGTCCTCTGGCTTGAATTTCTAATACCTCCTCCAGCGACAGCAGGCTGTTATTATTCAGGTTCGGGTGTGTGTGTCTAAGCAAAGGTGAATATTTCCATTTGGGGAGTATAGCATAAGCTAAATGGAAAGTCTGGGGAATACAAACTTTTGTAGGGAACACAAGTTCTTTAGTGCAGAGGCTTGAAGGAGATTAAGATGAAATGGTAGTTGCAACCTCATTGTGGACTCTCCTGAGGGTCAGGTTGCTGAGTTTGGACTTGGTAGGGAGCAACATACATTTATTTTATTGATTAACTGATGTTTTTTATTTTTAGAGACAATGCATCAGTCTGTTGCCCAGCCTGGAGTTTGGTAGCATGATCATGGCTCACTGCAGTCTCAAACTCTTGGACTCAAACAATCACCCCACCTCAGCCTCCCAAGTAGGCAAGACTGCAGGTACCTGCCACCATGCCTGCTTATTTTATTTTATTTTATTTTATTTTTTGAGATGGAGTCTGGCTCTTTCACCCAGGCTGGTGCATCTTGGCTCACTGCAAGCTCCGCCTCCCAGGTTCACGCCATTCTCCTGCCTCAGCCTCCCGAGTAGCTGGGACTGCAGGTGCCTGCCACCACGCCTGGCTAATTTTTTGTATTTTTAGTAGAGGTGGGGTTTCACAGTATTAGTCAGGATGGTCTTGATCTCCTGACCCCATGATCCGCTGGCCTCGGCCTCCCAAAGTGCTGGGATTACAGGCATGAGCCACCGCGCCTGGCCTATGCCTGCTAATTTTAAAATTTTCTTTGCAGAGATAGAGTCTCACTATGTTGCCTGGGCTGGTTCAAACTCCTGGACTCAAGCAATATTTTTGCCTCTATCTCCAAAACTGCTGGGATTACAGGCACAAGCCACTGTGACTGTGTCTAGCCAACATAAATTGTTTAAAGCAGGAGTTTGATATGGAGGGAGTGTTTTCTTTTTTTCATCCACTGATTTGTACTTTAATTGTTCAAACACTGTTTTTTTTTTGGATACAGGATCTTGCTTTTTCACCCAGGCTGGAGTCTGGTGGTTCACTGCAGCCTGGACTTCTTCAGCTTAAGCAGTCCTCCTGCCTTGGCCTCCCTAGTAGCTAGGACCACAGGCATACACCACCATGCCCAGCTAATTTTTAAACTTTTTGTAAAGGTGGGCCTCAGTATGTTGCCCAGACTGGTGTTGAACACCTGGGTTCAAGCAATCGTCTTTCCTCAGCCTCGCAAAGTGCTGAGATTACAGGCGTGAGCCACCCCACTGCCTTTAAATACTTACCAACCCCTTCTACATCCCAGGAACTTGTGACTGTAGGTTGATGAGGCTGTTGGAAGTTTGGATGTAGGATGGCTAGGACGTCGTGAGGCTGCTGCAGGATGGCTAGGACGTCTTGAGGTGGTTACTGCAGTGACCCAGAGGGTGAGTGGTGACTGCCTAGCTGGAAGGAGTGGCAGATGAAAGCTGAGACATGTCAAGGCAGGAAGTGACAGAGTTTGGCAGTAGGGTTGATGGAGAAGGTGATAGAATACCAAAGTTATGGGTTTCATACATAGTTCTCTGGGTGTACTCTGCCACGATCATTTAAATAAGGGTTGTCTTGTGCATCTAGCATCTCAGAAATGGTCTCCTGAGAAAAAAATGCCTTCATTTGTCCTTGTACTTTCCTCTCTGGAGCTTGCGTACCATGGTGGTCCTACACAAGAATGCAAAGGGTAGGAGGCAGACATTCATTCAGCGGGTGTTTACTGAGCACTTGTTATATGCCAGGCTATGCTCTGGGTGTTAGGGAGATCATAGGGAACAAGAAGTTGAAAGAGTTTGCCATCACAAAGCATACATTTCTGGTGAGGAAGAGACAGAGGATAATCGCGTAAACAAACAGATCGGGATTTGAGATGGTGATGCTATTTGGGAAGAAAAGCAATAATCGCACAAAGGAACTAGCTTGGAGGGACTGTCTCCCAGAAGTGACAGTCCTAAGACAGATAACTCAGGGCTGGAGGACATGACACCAAAAGGGTGTCAGGATTACAAAGACCTCAGGAATTTGGAGAATGGGAGCTGGGTAGAAGAGGAAAAAAATGTAGAACAGAGTCATTGCTGGTTTTCAGGATAAGCATCTCCTTCCTAATCCATCGTCCTGAAAACAATGTCTTCCTTCACCTCACTGGCAGGAATAGAGTCAGCCTCAGACTTGGAGTTTTCTACCAGGAGTGCTTGAGAAAGAAGTACTGGCTAAAGACTGTCTGGGCTGGGCAGAAAATGATTGTGACTATTTCTTCTTCATCACAAACCCAGATCCCAAAACCAGTATGGGGGGATGGGGGATGTCCTATTGAAAGCCAGACTGGAATTAACCCCGTCCCCTCCCTCACAACACTTTTTCCGCACATCCATTAGTGCACTTATCAACGTTAGCCTTGGATCAGAGTTATTTTTGTCTGTTTGTCTTCCCCCATGAGATTGTGAATTTCTAGAGTACAGGACCTGGGCATTTCCCCCTCTTTGTGGAGAGATTTTTAACCTTTTGTGGATCACATACATCTGTAAGAATCTAATGAAGAGGCCAGGCACGGTGGCGCATGCCTGTAATCCAGCACTTTGGGAGACTAAGTTAGGAGGATGTCTTGAGCCCAGGAGTTTGAGACCAGCATGGGCAACATGGCGAGGCCCTGTCTCTAAGTAAAATTTAAAAATTAGCCCAGTCCAAGCATGGTGGCACACACCTATAATCCCAGCATTTTGGGAGGCCAAGGTGGGTGGATCGCTTGAGTCCAGGAGTTCAAGATCAGCTTGGACAACATGGTGAAACCCTGTCTCTACAAAAAATACAAGAATTAGCTGGGAGTGGTGGCACTACTATAGTCCCAGCTACTCGGGAGGCTCAAGATCACTTGAGCCTGGGAGGCAGAGGTTGCAGTGAGCCAAGATTGCACCACTGCACTCCAGCCTGGGTGACAGAGGGATACCTTGTCTCAAAAAAAAAAAAAAAAAAAAGCCAAGTGTGGTGATGCATGCCTGTGGTCCCAGCTACTCAGGAGGCTGAGGTGGGAGGATCACTTGAGCCCAGGAGTTTGAGGCTGTAATGAGCTATGATCTCACTGCTGTACTCCAGCCTGGGTGACAGAGTGAGATCCTATCTAAAAAGAAAGAAAAGAAAAGAGGAGAGAAAAGAAAAAAGGAATCTGATGAAGAAACGGTTACACTTTCCCCAGAAGTTTGCCCATCTCCTGTATATTTTGCATACTATTTTGGGAGGAGGTACACAGTCCCCTGACCCCTATCCATGGATCCCTAGTTAAGAACTCTGCCTGAAGCTTTACCCTGCCTGGTATGTTCTTGGAGTCTGATGACTTGGGAATGTCTGCCTGGTATGTTCTTGGAGTCTGATGACTTGGGAATATTCTCCTTATTAAATCTCCTTGCTCTAGTTGCAGGGGACAGATGTTAGTTAGGTGAGAGAAAGGGCCAGGAAGAGCCCTGCTGCTGGGAGATGCAGAAGAGTGTTTAAATCGTCCATCTGGAAGCAGCCATCCAGAGAGCAGTAGCTTCACCCTCACTTCCTGTCCCAGGAGAACCGGAGGTGGGGTCTCCTCCCTGGGCTTGGTCTTCCCTTGGGCTCTGCCGCGCCTTCTCTTCGCCCTGTGCCTGCTCTTCTCCAGTCTCATGACATCCCTCTGCTTGCCTTTCAAAACTCCGCTTATCCTTCTCTCTCATCTCTTCCCTGAAGCCTTCTTCAATTATTTTAGAACCAGCTGACTTCGTTCTTTTTGGAACTTCTGTTGCACCTAAGTTTTCTGAAACTTCCAATTGAGCACTGACTTTCTTTCATTCCTACTTCATCCGGGTTGGTCTTGTGTGTCCCAGCTAGGTTGTTAGAGAAGCCAAAGATGGCTCCAGAGTATCTGGTTAGGACAGTTTGCTTCACTGTCCCCACAGCATTGATGGAATGCTTGGCAGAGGCAGGCAGTTCGCTTAGAATCGAGTCGGCGCAGCTTCACTGTGACACCGTGTTTCCTCCATGTGGAGGTGGCCATCCCTGCAGCCTTAACTTCTGGCATTGCTGTTGTGCCCTCCAAGCCATCTGCTGCTGTCTTTGCTCCTCCATTTCTTCCTTCCTTTGCCGTGGCATAGTGGTGAGAAGCTTTGAAGTCAGACTACCTGACTTTGATCCCCGGCTCCTGTCCTTAGTAAGCTGTGCCTCAGTGAGCATATTATTAAGCCTCAATATGCCCCAGTTTCTTCTCTGTAAAATGGGACTATTAATGGTACCTGTCTCATTGTGTTTTTGTTGTGACAGTTAAGTGAAATAATACAGATAAAGTACTTAGAACAGTTTCTAATATATAGTGTTTGATAAATGTTAGCTGGTGGCTGGACACAGTGGCTCACATCTGTAATTGCAGTGGTTTTAGAGGCTGAGGTAAGAGAATCCGTTGAGGCCAGAAGTTGAAGACCAGCCTGGGCAACATAGCAAGACCCCCATCTCTACCAAACAATAAAATAAAATAAAGAAAAATTAGCTGGGCATGTGGTGTGCACCTGTAATCCTAGTTATTAATACTTGGGAGGCTGAGGCAGGTGGATCGCTTGAGCATGGGAGTTGGTGGCTGTAGTGAGCTGTGATCACACCACTGCACCCCAGCCTGGGTGACAGAGCAAGGCCCTGCCTCATAAATAAATAAATGCTTATCTGAGTGCTTAGTATGTGCCCAGAATTGAATGTTGATTTGAAGATACATGCAGTAGATGTTAGGTGCTATTGTTTATTATAACTTAATCAGCTTTTCAATACCCTCTGTCCCTGTTTGGATTGGTTTTAGCATGCTGACTTTCACATATCAAAGAATCCTAGGACAGGGTGGACCCCAGGGGTGCAGACATGGAAGAAAACCAAAAGCAAAGCAGAAGTCCAGAGATTTTAAATTCTGAAATGGATTATACCTGCATTTCTTCTTCTAGGCCCATGGCAGACATCTCCAGTAGAACATGAAATTCTTTTACTGAGCTCAGATGCAGTCTCAGAATTTTATCAACATTTCTCACCAGGCAGTCACTACAAATTGACTTGAGCTGCCCCTTAAAAAGGTTATCTATTTACCCAGCCTCCTGATTTTACCAGTGAAGAATTTAAAGCCTGGGGAACTTTAATCAGCCTGCCCATATAGCAGTTTATAGGACTCCTGGTGCCTAGACTATTGTTTACAACACACCATGCCACTCACCCTCTGTCTTCGCTCATTCCCTTTTTGTTTGCTGAGGATACCTCCTTTTAACAACTGAGTTTCATGAGGTCAGGGAAGGTCCTTTCTTTTTCTAACTGCCCTAACAATCTGGTAGTATATTGTGCCTGCATATAGACCAACCTCAAGTCTATTGATCTATTTTTTTCTTACCAGTGAACTAGCTGAAGTTATTGCCACTTAGTTGGGGGTGGATCATGCATGTTCCCAACTCAGCTGCCTTTAGGGGTGATCCATGCACTGACACCCTGCATTGACATTGATATTGGAGAGTAACCTGCAAAGAAGTTGTTGTTGATGTTGAATTGAATTTTCACATTGCAAGAGAAAGGCCAAGGCTTGACATTCTTCATCCAACAGGTTCCTTTGTTGCACACTCCCATCCTGAGAAACAGAACCCATTCAAGTGTACAGCTTCTTAAATAAAAGGCAAATGGAGTCATGATTTCCTCTCTCACTTTCTTGAATTGAGAAGGGATGGGAAATAATGAATAGATGAAGTTGATTTTAAATCAAAAGAATCCTGGAACACATGAATGATGAACCCCTTTGGTAGACAGATTCATGATGTATTTAAAACATTGCAGTCTTATCCGTTATTC
The DNA here is from genome assembly GCF_028885655.2 of Pongo abelii. NCBI lineage: Eukaryota > Metazoa > Chordata > Mammalia > Primates > Hominidae > Pongo > Pongo abelii. The sequence continues at coordinate 511,768 of NC_071995.2, forward strand.
TTCTCTCTGTGTAGAAATATACAAGTCGATGAGGACAGATATTTTCATAATCCTAGTTCTGCTTAGCAAATGGAAGTCCATGACTGGCAGTGTGAGGGTAAAAAGTGAAATGGGTGACAGATTAAAGAAAAATTGCAGAGAAGTAGCAACAAATGGGTTCAGAACATGTTTGGAAGATTACAGAGGGGGCGCAGTGGTTCACGCCTGCAATGCCGGCAGTTTCAGAGGCTGCTGCGGGCATATTGCTTGCACCTAGGAGTTTTAGAGCAGCCTGGGCAACACGGCAAGACCCCATCTCTACAAAATATTTAAAAGTTAGTCAGGCATGGTGGCCCAACCCTGTGGTTCCAGCTACTTGGGAGGCTGAGGTGGGAGGATTGCATGAGCCCAGATCAAGGCTGCAGTGAGCTGTGTTCGCACCACTGCACTCCAGCCTGGGTGGCAGAGTGACACTCTGTCTTAAAAAAAAAAAAAAAAAATTACACAGAGGAGGTAAAAAAAATATATATTCAAGCATGATTTAGCTTGTTGAATGAGAATTCAATTTTGCTTTGATGCATGAAAATTGAAAAAATATTTGCATAAAGAAAATTCTCCAGTTGTAAAGCTTTAATTAGGTTGCTTAGGAAATACCACCTGTCTGTTTTAGGGAAGTATTTATTGATTGAAGCAAGAGCTATCAAATTGGAAGTCAACATTTACCATTTTGAGAAAAAGAAATGGGCAAAAACTACCCAAGGTACTTGTTAATACAAAAAAGAATAGGGAAGTTCAGTTTCTGGGATATAGAAATTTATTGTGATATTTTCAGTGATGATTCTTCTAGCAGCTTTTTCAAAGGGAAAAAAATCCTTAAGAAAGGGGTTTTCTATCTTTTTCTGATCCTTTGTATCTCTAAGAAGGTTTGGAAAGTTCCAGGGTGGTGAACACTTTCTCCAGCTGGCAGGGTTTTCATGAACCAATCTTGGGAAGGAAGGGATGGAAGGGCAGGCAAACAACAGTACCCTGTTTTTACATAGAACCTTTCTCCTGGGAAGTCACAGCTGTGGTTACCTTCAGGATCAGAGGTTGTTACTGCTCTTCTCCCTGAAGGAGGTTTGGTCCTTTTCCACCCATCTGGGAAGGTGTCCTTATGGACAATGGAAGTGGAAAATGACACCCACCTAGCGTGATGAATCCTGGAGTTCACTGGGAAGACAGAGGTTACAGCCTCCTTTATAGAGAGGGAAAACTAAGGCAAGAGGGAGCTGGCACAGACAAACCTATTAAGTCCGGAAGGAATCAAGGCTTCTGACTCAGCTCCAGGTAGGGGATGTAGCAGAGTTCAGAAGCTCAGCAGGCCACAGGAGACAGCCTAGAGTCTCTCTGCAGTGACCTGACTCTTGCTGAAGGTATTTTGTTTCATGGCTGTGGCTTCTGTTTTTTTTTTTTTAAATTTAAATGAAACAAGGTCTCACCATGTTGCCCAGGTTGGTGTCAAACTCCTGGGCTCAAGCCATCATCCGACCTCAGCCGCCAGAGTAGCTGGGTTACAAGCACATGCCACCGTGTTCAGTGAAGGCTGTGGCTTTGATGGTATCACTGTCCCACTCTGCCCAGATCCCTTCCCTGAGCTGTTGTTCTTGGACTGCCAAACTGGGTAGGGGCAATGGGACTCTGAATCTGGTCATCAGCAGTAAAAGGAGACATACGTAGGGGATCTTTGGTCACCTAACAGCCAAGAAGAGAAACAAAGTGAAGTCAGGGAAATATGGGAGATGGGATCTTACTTCTAAGGACTCTTGATAAGGGGGAAGTTGAACAACTGTGTCAGGTGCAGATAAAAAGTCCAGAAGAATGATACCTGGGAAGAAACCAGCATGTTTGGCCAAGGAACAGGGGGAGCTACTGGTGAATTGTGTTAACTGAGACCTGCCGCAGCAGGATGACGGCAGGAGCCACACTGTAGAATCATAGAGTATTTAGGCTGGAGGGGAACACCGTGTTCAACTGAGGCCTTTAGTGATCGGGTGATTTGTCTCTCATTTTTGCTCATGTAAGTGCAGTGGATCCTGGAGTTTCTTACCGGCAGCAACCAGGATGGGGAGTTCTATTCAGAACTGACCAATTAAAAAAAATAATAAGTCCTTTTTCTCTTAAGCATATGGTTAGAGTAAGAATACTCTTGTGGGATTCAGGCCGTGTGGGGTCCAGTCTTGGTTCTGTGTGAACTGGCTCTGTGACTTTGAGCAGGTCAGCTCTGCCCCCCGGACCTCAGTTTCCTTTTCCGTAAACACAGAATGCTTGACGGTGTGGTCCTTGAGGTCCCTCTGATTCTGACATTATTCCTAAAGAAAATGGCATTGGCCTCGGCACTGGGGATTCTGAGTTGGCCGTGGCTGGAGAAAGACTATGATAAGGAGCCCTGGGGAGATGCCTGGGTTCCTATTGGTGACCTCGCCTTCTTGTTCAAGCAGGACAGGGAGTGGGACCCAGGCCCAGCCTTATCCCTGGGACTGTGGCTGTCCTCACCCCTCCTCCTCTCACCTGAGAATAAAAGGGTGGGCTCCATAGGCAGGGGCTGTGAGGAGGGGTGCGGTTGCGTGGGTCGTGGACGATGGTCCTTAGACCGCGGCTGTCCTCACCCCTCCTCTTCTCACCTGAGAATAAAAGGGTAGGTTCCATATGTGGGGCTGTGAGGAGGGGTGCAGTTGCGTGGGTCGTGGACGATGGTCCTTAGACATCTCTGGGGAGCCTTTGGCAGGAGAGGCGCAGAGACTCAGGGGCACTTCCCCAGGCCCTGGTGACCATGGTCATCTTTGTCACAGCCTCCTCCTCTGCCCTTCCAGGCCAAGGACTAGACCAGTCCCTCTCAGCCTTGCCTCTATCTCTCCCTGCCTGCTCGGCAGCCAACACAGAAACACTGCTGTGTGCTTAGCCTAGGGGTGGGAGGGATTTCTGCCCAGGGATTGGCCATGGAACTGGCTGCTTATTTTGGCAGCTCACACCACAAAGACCATCAGACGCTGAGGGAAGGAGAGGTGGGAGTTAGTGAGTCATGGCCATGCCTCAGGGAGGGAGGGAGCTTTCACTAGAGGTGCCCCTCAAGGAAGCAGACTTCCCCTCCAAAGAAGAGGGGTGAGACTCTGGATGCTTCTTCCCAGGGTCACTGACTTAGGTCAGCTAAGGTGATGAGCATCCCCGTGGCGTTCTGTGTAATGGGAATAATGGCCCTGACCTCACGGTGCTGTGGCAGCAAGTTGAAAAGCTAGCACATCAACCTCTCAGTGAAGGTTTGCTTTCCTTTCCTTGGTGTGCCTTAGGATATGACAGGGTAGACACCATGGGTGCAGACATGGAGGAAAACCAGAAGCAAAGCAGGAGTCCGGCTGCCCACACCCAGTCACTCTTGCTTCTCGTGGTTTCTCCAGTGCCCAGCTGAGGCTGGCCATGGTGGGAAAGTGGGACTTTGCTCTGTGCTGCCTTCTCCTAACCCTGTGTTGTCCTGAGGCCAGGCAGACAGGCCCCAGTCATTACCTCACCGCAGGGCCCCTGTCTGCCAGAGTGCATGGTGGAGCTGCCTGGGTGGAGAGCGGAGCTAATTTTAGACCTGGGGACTCTTTGCCAACAGCTGTGGCTGGGCCCAGGCAGCTGAGCTGGATGGCTGGGGGGAGTCTCAGCCACCCTGCAGGGAGCCCTGGACGCGGCCCTCCAGGTCTGCTCTTGGGGGCATATTCCTGCCTCAGCCTCAGCTGTGGGGAAGCCTGGATGAGGGTTCCTCTACACAGAGGGTGCTTCCTTCCTCCGTCTTGCATCAAGATATTTCTGGCCTCCATCTCCTCTTTGTAGGTGGCTTTGTAGACCAGAAAACATTGATATGACATCTTAGATGGTAGGTCAGTGGGCTTCTGAAATGGGGCAGGTAGGGGCAAGAGGGAGAAAAGGGTGTCCCCAAATCGTTCTGGGTTTATAGGCTAAATCCAGCCTCCCACTGAACCCCGAGCCAATAATCTAATTGAGTGCTTCTCAACCTCCTTCCTGTTAGTACACAGAGAAAATGACAGGAAAAGATACTTGTAACACACATAGGGGTATAAAGAGGTTTGTGGTTGGATGTCGCCAGCCCTCAGATTCTGCTGCTCCAAGCACTGAGGGCTGATACTTTGGGACATGTTACCATTTGGAGCCTACCAGCAGCCACAGCACACCAGTGGGGAAGCTCTGATATCGTCCATCAGTGGCTTGCTACAGTCCGTGTATGCCAAGTCCAAGCTTCAGGAAACATCCCCTTGGCTAATCATAGACCTGTGCTGGAAGGGAACCCAGAGAGCGTTGAATCTGTGCTCTCTTTTTGCAGATGAGGAAACTGAGGCTGAAAGAGGCTTGTCCAAGGTTAAAAAGCTAGTAAGTCAAAATCCCAGTTTTGATTCAAGTTCTGTTAGGACAGTCATTCCTTCATTTACCCAACATTTATTGAGTTCCTATAAAGATCAATATTTGGAGGATACAATGATGAAAAATAGTTGTGGGGATTCATCTATATTTGGTAAAGAGAAAATCAAGGAAACTGTTCAGGAAGGTAGTTATTTCTGGAGAGAGAGATGGGGATGTGTTTGGAGAGAGGCACAAAGGGCTTCAAAACATGTCTGTTTCTTAAGCATATACAGAGCCAGGCACCGTGGCACACACCTATAGTTCCAGCTACTCAGGAGGCTGAGGTGGGAGGATCGTTTGAGCCCGGGAGGCGGAGGTTGCAGAGTGCTGAGATCATGCCACTGCACTCCAGCCTGGGCAACATAGTGAGACCCTGTCCCCCACAATAAATAGTAACCCAGTTATGTGCACTTGGCACATGTGATCTCATTTAATCCTCACAACAGACACTTTCTATTGTTTCCATTTTACAGCTGAGAAAATTGAAGTTCAGAGGTACTTACCTTGTTCAGAGCTTCATGGTGAATCTTCTTTGCAGTCAGATTCAAGTGCTCACATCTTAGCCATGACACTGCAATGGTGGAGGGGCAAGTTGCCTTGCACAGTGAGCTGGCCTTGGGGTGGGATAGGAGAGAAAAAGGCAGGAAAGTTACTAAATCTCTCTAATTTGTTCCCCAGTTCATAAAATGGAACTAACTTTACTTGCTCCTCCTTCTTGTCCAAATAATTTGAATGTGAAAGCACTATATCAGCATAAAAGCTGACATTTATGAGGAACTAATCCTGTACCAGCTACTTTTCAGGTGTCACCTTCTCTAATCGTTCCTTGACCCCATCAGGAGCACACAATCCCTGTTTCACAGGTAGACTGCCTCCCTGCTCTTAGCATCCTCCAGTTACACATCTCTTTCCGCCCTGCCTTCCCCGAGGTGCTGGCTTTCACTTGTCAGTGACAGTCATTCTGAGGCTGAGAGGCTGAGGCTGAGAGGTAAGAGATACGAAGTACCTGTCCTTACCCCACCCCTAATGCAAGCAATGCCATCCTGTTGGCACATGCCACGGTTATCTCTGGGGCCATCACCCTCTGCTGAGAAGGCTGAGGCTTTGAAATCCTTGAGCTTTCACAGTGGTTCTCGGCCTGGCTGCACATTTGAGTACCCGAGGAGCTTTAAGGACTCTAGCTTTAAGAACTATTCATGCAAGACCTCACCCCAAGTCAATCAGTTAGATTTGAGAGGAGGAGTAGCCCAGCATCATTCTCCAGGTGACTCTGAAGGTCAGTCAAGATAGAGAGCCTCAGGTGTACACTTTCTCTCAGATGAGCTGAGCTGAGAAATAAAGGGTCCTGAAGAGATGAGAGAACACAGCTAAGCAATGACCTGGATGCCCCCTGGCCCCAGGCTGGCCCAAGGATTAGGCAGAACAAGTCAGGAAATGAGAAAAGAAACAGAGAAGGAAGGAGACGATGAAGTCGACAGGAAAGAGGAGAAAAATTAAAAAAAAAACAAACAACACTCATTTTGGTTTGGAGGATGCTAAATTCCTCCCAATAATGGTCCCAGACCTTTCCAGTGGTATGTATGGTGTGAATTCCAGTGTGTTCTGAACTCAGGTCCATCCTGTGGTGTATGTGGGCTTCAGGAGATACAAAGAAGTGTGAACGCTGTCCAATTGGTATTCCAAGAGCTATGGTGTGCTCACATAGACAAAATATACACGTCACACATAACACATCCCTTTGGCATGTTCTCCAGCGCCCAGAAGCCCCCTCAGGAGAAGCGAATTCTAGCATAGAGGAGGAAGACGTGATGTTGGAGGTGGGATTTGAACTGGGACTTATGATGCAGAGGACTTAGATGATGAGGGAGGATGAAGACAGAGGAAACAAGCACGGATGTGCCAGGGGCAGGACAAGCCTGGCCTGATGTGAGAGGAGGCTGCTACATCCCCAGCAAGCGTGGGCACCGAGAAGAAAGATGTACTTACAGTCCGAGGGCAGCAAAGTTGAGAGAAAAGGAGGGAGAAACCAGCTATGGGGTAGATACGTGAATGATAGATTAATCACTTAACTATATAAATACATTTTCTATCTCTACTTGGAGCCTGATTCTATGAAATTAGGAACCAGCAAACTGGGACCCCCATGGTGGGGTGGTGTTTACAGATGTTCCACTAGGAACAAGAGATGTGAAGAAACCAAGACCCAGAAATAGGTGAATGACCTCAGGGTTGATAGACCCAAGGCCTCGGCTGGCAACTGAAAATGACAGCAATGATTCTCAACCTCGGCTACGAATGGATTGCCTAGGAAGCTTAAAAAATAACTGAGGCGATATAAGCATATAATTTATCAACACTCACAGAACTGTTCATGTAAAATGGATACATTTTATTATATATAAATTATACTTTAAAAAGTTGATTTTTAAACCAAGTCAACTTCTGGTCTACCATGTAAGGAGCTCAGAATCTCTGCCGTTCTGTCCTAACCACAAGTAAAGAGCTGAACAGACTGGGAAATCGACAATTCTTAGATTCCTCAGAGAAGGGAGATGAGAAGGAAAACTGCTGTCCCCAAAATTGGGGAGACAGGTAGGCAGATGCAGAGAATCACAACTTACCAAAGCAGAAATCCATGAGCAGAAACCTCTGCAGAAACCAGTGTCTAGGCAGGAAAACCTAAACTGTAATTGATGAATTACTAGAGGCTCAGTGTGAACAAGTCTGAGAATTAAAAATTCCAGGAGACTCAGTCCCAAGCTTGTGTGAGTTTTACCTCTAGGAGCCTACCAAGTCCTCCCAGTACATTTTGGAGAAAAATCCCCTTCTGCTTCCAGCAGGGGGAGGGAAAAAGAAAGCATTCTGAAATACACCAGAATATTCTGTTTTTCTTTTTCTTTTCTTTTCTTTTTTTTTTTTTTTTTTGAGACAGAGTCTCACTTTTTGCCACCCAGGCTAGAGTGCGGTGGCGTGATCTTGGCTCACTACAACCTCCACCCCCCAAGTTTAAGTGATTCTCCTGCCTCAGCCTCCCAAGTACTTGGGATTACAGGTGCCTGCCACTGCACCCAGCTAATTTTTGTTTTTTTAGTAGAGATGGGGTTTCACCATCTTGGCCAGGCTGGTCTTGAACTCCTGACCTCATGATCCACCCACCTCGGCCTCCCAAAGTGCTAGGATTACAGGTGTGAGCCACCACGCCCTGACTATTCTGTTTTTCTTAACAAGGCCTGCCCTCAGAGGAAACTATTTTACAAGAGCCTAACTTGCTGTCCTAACCTACCTAGGGGAGGGGAAATACCCAACTCTAGCCCCTTCTGGTCATCCTGTCCCATCTAGAGTGGGGAGAAGCCTGTTGTAGATCACAGTCCAGAGGCAGAAGCTCGTTGAAAGACTGAGATAAAACTATAGAATGCATCTGCTCCTGGACACCTAACCACCATATCAGTAAAGGCCCTTTTCACAATTTGTTTTAGTCAGCACATCACTTTCAACAAAAAGTTACAAGGCATACTAAAAGGGAAAAAACACATTTTGAAGAGACTGGACAATTAAAACCAGAGTCAGGTATGGAAGAAGTGTTAGAGAGGCCAGACATTTTTTTAAACTATGAGTAATATATTAAAAATTTTAATGAAAAAAGTAGACAACATGCAAGAACAGATGGCTAATGTAAGCAGAAAGATGGGAATTCTAAGAATGAATCAAAAGAAACCCTAGAGATCAAAATCCCTGTAACAGAAATGAAGGATGTCTTCAATGGACTCATTAGTAGATGGGACACAGCTAAGAGAAGGATCTCTGAGCTTTAGGATATGACAATATAAACTTTCAAAACTGAAAAGCACAGAGAAAAAAGACAAAAAAAATAATATCCAAGAACTGTGGGACAATTACAAAAGGTGAAATATACCTAATGGAATATCAGAAGGAAAAGAGAGAAACAGAAGCAATATTTGAAACGATAGCGACTGACAGTTTTCCCCAAATTAATGATAAACACCAAACCACAGATCCAAGAAGCTCAGAAATCATCAAGCAGGATAAACACCAAAATAAAACAATAAACACAATACCTAGCCAGACCATATTCAAACTACGGAAAATCAAAGATTTTAAAAAAATCTTGCTGTGTGTGGTAGCTTACACCTGTAATCTTAGCACTTTGGGAGGCTGAGGCGGGCAGATCACTTGAGGCCAGGAGTTCGAGACCAGCCTGGCCAACATGGTGAAATCTGGTTTCTACTAAAAATACAAAAACTAGCCCGGTGTGGTGGTGCATGCCTGTAGTCCCAGCTACTTGGGAGGCTGAGGCAGGAGAATCACTTGAACCCAGGAGGCAGAGGTTGCAGTGAGCCGAGATCATGCCACTGTGTTCCAGCCTGGGCAACAGAGCGAGACTCTATCTTGGAAAAAAAAAGAAAGGAAGAAAAGAAGAAGAAGACCAAGAAGAGCAGCCTGGGAAACATAGTAAAACCTTGTCTCTACCAAAAAAAAATTTAAAAATTAGCCAGGCATGGTGGCATACGCCCAGCTACTTTGGGAGGCTGAGGTGGGAGGATCACTAGAGCCCAGGAGGATGAGGCTGCAATGAGGTGTGATTACACCATTGCACTCCAGCTTGGGTGACAGAGCAAGGCCCTGTCTCCAAAACAAACAAACAAAAAACCCAACACTTGGAAGTAGCCAGATAGGGGGAAAACACCTATTGAGAAGCAAAGATAAGAATTACATCTGACTTCTCAGAAACCAGTTATGGGCCGGTATGGTGACTCACGTATGTAATCCTAGCACTTTGGGATGCAAACAAGGAGAGAGTTGAGTGAAATATTTAAACAGCTGAGAAGAAAAAAACAAACAAAAACCCATCAACCTAGAATTCTGAACCCTGTGAAATTATTCTTCAGAAGTGAAGTAGAAATAAATACTTTCTCAGACAAACAAAAATTGAGGGAATTTGTTGCCAGTAGATCTGCCTTGCAAGAAATGTTAAAAGTAGTTCTTTAAAGAGAAGGAAAATGATAGGTCAGAAACTTGGATCTGCATAAAGAAAAGAAGAATGTTGGAGAATGAATAACTGAAGGTAAAATAAAAATTGTAACTCTTCATTGATCTAACAGATAGGTTTATTCAAAGTTATAACAATGTATTCAATTATGTATGCTCATATATATACTGATGTATGCTTATATATAAGTGAAATGCAGCATTAATGCAAGAGATGAATAGGCAGAATTAGGAATATTTTGTTATTGTAAAGTACTTGCACTACCTGTGGAGTGGTATAGTGTTGTTTGAAAGTGGATGTCCCATCCTGGGCAACATAGCAAGACCCCATCTCTACAAAAAAATTTAAAAATTAAATTTTTTTAATTTTTTTAATAATGGCACATGCATGTAGCTCCAGCTACTTGGGAGGCAGAGGTGGGAGGACTGCTTGAGCCCAGGAGCCCAAGGTTGCAGTGAGCTATGATTGCACCTCTTCACTCCTGCCTAGGGAACAGAGTGAAACCCTGTGAAAAGAAAAGAAACAAGAAAGCAGATGTGGTTTACTTGTGTGTTGTGAACTCTAGGGCTCCACTGGAAAAAAAAAAAAAAAGTATAACTGATATGCTAACAAAGGAGAGAAAGAATGGAATCATTAAAATGCTCGCTTAAAACCACAGAAGACTGCAGCTATAAAAAAGAATGAGTTCATGTCCTTTGCAGGGACATGGATGAAGCTGGAAACCATCATTTTCAGCAAACTAACACAGGAACAGAAAACCAAATACCACATGTTCTCACTCGTAAGTGGGAGTTGAACAATGAGAACACATGAACACAGGGAGGGGAACATCACACACTGGGGCCTGTCAGGGGTTGGGGGTGGCCATGGGGAGCGAGAGCATTAGGACAAATACCTAATGCATACAGGGCTTAAAATCTAGATGATGGGTTGATAAGGGAAGCAAACCACCATGGCACATGTATACCTGTGGAACAAATCTGCACGTTCTGCACGTGTATCCCAGAACTTAAAAAAAAAACCCACAAAATACAGAAAAAGAAAGGAAGACAAAAATAGGAAGAGAGCGTAAGGGCAATACATAGACAATAGTAATAAATATGATAGATATTATTAACCCAGGTATTTTAATAATCATTTTAACTGTGAATGGTTGAAATAAACCAATTAAAAGACAGAGATTGTCAGAGTGCATCTAAAAACAAAACCCAACTGTATATTTTCCACAAGATATCCACTTTAAATAGAAAGATTCATATAGATTAAATGTAAAGGAATGGAGGAAAATATACCATGCTAACACTAATAAAAAGAAAGCAGAAGAATAGATGAATCCACTGTTAGAGTTGAAGACCTCAGCATCTCTCTAGAAATTGACAGATGCAGCAGCCAGAAAATTGGTAAAGACGTAATTGAACTTAACAGCACCGTCCGTCAACTGGAGATAATTGACATCTATGAACTGCTTCATCCAGCAATAGCAGATTACTAATTCTTCTCAAGCTCACATGGAACATTTACCAAGATTGACCATATTCTGGGTGGTAAAACACACCTTAACAAATACAAAAAAATAGAGTTATACAATGTCTGATCTCAGACCACAATGGAATTAAACTAAAAATCAATAACAGAAAGATAACTGGAAAGTCCTCAAATATATGGATATTTAAAAACGTGCTTTCGAATAACACTTATGTCAAAGAAGAAATCTCAAGAGAAATGTAAAAATCTTGAACTAAATGAAAATATAACCTAAAATTTGTGGGATGCAGTGATAGCAGTGCTTAGAGGGAAATTTATAACACTGAATGCTTATATTAGAAGAGAAGAAAGATCTAACATCAGTGACCTAAGCTTCTACCTTAGAAAACTAGGAAAAAAGAGCAAATTAAATTTCAAAAACAGAAGAAAAGAAATAATGAAAATTGGAACAGAAATCAATGAAATTGAAAATAGGAAATCAATACAGAAAGTTAATAAGACCAAAAGCTGTTTTTTTAAAAAAGATCAATAAGATTGATAAGCCTCTAAGCCATGCTAACTAAGAAAAAAAACAAATTACTAATATCACAAGTGAAAGAAGAGACATTACTACAGATCTCATGGACATTAAAAGGACAATAAAAGAATATTATGGGCTGGGTATGGTGACTCACATATGTAATCCTAGCACTTTGGGAGGCAGAAGTGGGCAGATCGCTTTAAGCTCAGTAGTTCAAGACCAGCCTGGGCAAAACCCCATCTCTGCAAAAAATACAAAAATTATCTGGGCATGGTGGCTTGTGCCTATAGTCCCAGCTACTCAGGAGGCTGAGGCTGGAGGATCATTTGAGCTGGGAAGCGGTGGTTGCAGTGAGCCGAGATCATGCCCTGCACTCCAGCCTGGGTGACAGAGCTTGACACTGTCTCAAAAAAAAAAAAAAAAAAAAAAAATTATGAACAACTCTACACCCCAAAATTTGATAACCTAGATGAAATGGACCAATTCTTTGAAAGACAATCTGCCAAAACTCACACAAGAAGAAATAAACCATCTGAATAGTCGTATCTACTGAGGAGTTTGAAGCAGTAATTAATAACGTTTCAAAACAGAAAGCCCCAGGCCCAGATGGGTCTGCAGATGATTTCTACTAAACATTTAAGGAGGAAATTATGCCGTTTCTCTACAATCTCTTCTAGAAGATAGAAGCAGAGGGAATACTACCTAACTTATTCTATGAGGCCAACATTACCCTAATACCAGACCCAGACAAAGACATTACAAGAAAGAAAATTACAGATTAATATCTCTTATGAACATAGATGCAAAAATCCTCAACAAAATATTAGCAAATTGAATTCAACATGTGTAAAAAGATTACACATCATGGCCTTTCTTTCTAGGTATGCAAGGGTGGTTCAACACTTAAAAATCAATTAATATAATTAATCACATAGGCAAAAGAAGAAAAATTACATGATCATATCAATAGATGCAAAAAAGATATATGACAAAACCTGACACCTATTCATGATAAAAATTCTTATTTTTTTTTTTTTAAGACAGTCTTGCTTTGTTGCCCAGGCTGGAGTGCAGTGGTGCAATCGTGGCTCACTGCAGCCTCGACCTTCTGGTCTCAAGCAATCCTTGCTCCTTAGCCTTCTGAGTAGCTGAGATTACGGGCGTGCACCACCATGCCCAGCTAATTTTTGTATTTTTGTAGAGATGGGGTTTTGCCATGTTGCCCAGGCTAGTCTTGAACTCCTGAGCTCAAGCAATCTACCTGCCTCGGCCTCCCAAAGTGCTAGGATTATAGGCATGAGCCACCACACCCAGCCTGATTCATGATACAAATTATTAATAAACTAGGAATAGAGGGGAACTTCCTCAACTTGATAAGCAATATCTACAACCTACAACTAACATTATACTTAATAGTAAGAAACTCAAAACTTTCCCATTGAAATCAGGAACAAGGCAATAGGCCGGGTACGGTGGCTCACGCCTGTAATCCCAGCACTTTGGGAGGCCGAAGTGGGCGGGTGGATCATGAGGTCAGGAGTTTGAGACCAGTCTGGCCAACATAGTGAAACCCCGTCTCTACTAAAAATACAAAAAAAATTAGCCGGGCGTGGTGGTGGGCGCCTGTAGTTCCAGCTACTCGGGAGGCTGAGGCAGGAGAACTCTGTGAACCTGGGAGGCGGAGGTTGCAGTGAACAGAGATCATGCCACTGCACTCCAGACTGGGCACCAGAACGAGACTCTGTCTCAAAAAAAAAAAAAGAAAAAGAAAAGAAATCAGGAACAAGGCAAGAAAGCCACCTCTCACCACTCCTTTTCAACATTATACTGGAAGTCCTATCTAATGCAGTAAGACAAGAAAAGGAAATAAAAGGTATACAGGTTGAGAAGGAAGAAATAAAACTGTTCACAGATGTCATGATATTCTATATAAAAAATCTGAAAGAACTGACAAGAAAACGAACTAATAAGCAAGTATAGAAAGGTTGCAGGATACAAGGATACAGATGTCAATTGCTTTCTGATATACCAGCAATGAACAAGTGGAATTTGAAATTAAAAACTCGTTAGTATTCACATTAGCATCCCCCCAAAATGGAATATTTAGGTATAAGTATAACAAAATATTTACAAGATCTAAATGAGGAAAACTACAAAACTCTGATGAAAGAAATCAAAAAACTAAATAAGTGAAGAGATATTCTATGTTCATGAACAGGAAGACTCGATATCATCAAAACATTTGTTTTTCCCAACTTGATCTACAGGCTCAATGCAATCCCAATCAAAACTCCAGCAAGTTATTTTGTGAATACTGGCAAACTGATTCTAAAATTTATATGGAGAGGCAAAAGATCCAGAAAGTCAAGTCAGTGTTGGAGGCAAAGAACAAAGTCATAAGACTGACACTATCTGAATTCAAGACAGTATAGGGCTACAGTAATGAAGACAGTGTTATATTGGCAAAAGAATGGATAAGTAGATCAATGGAATGGAATTGAGAGTCCAGAAATAGACCCATATAAATTATATTCAACTGGTCTTTGATAGAAAAGCAAAGACATGCAATGTGGTAAAGATAGTCTTGTCAACAAGTGGTGCACACATGCAAAAAAAAAAATCTAGACACAGTTCTTACACCCTTTACAAAAGTCAACTCAAAGACCTATATGTAAAATGTGAAACTATAAAACTTCTAGATAACCACAAAGGAGAAAACCTAGATGATCTTGGGTATGCCAGTGACTTTAGATTTTTAGACAACACTAAAGTCAGAATCCATGAGAAACAATTGATAAGCTAGACTTCCTTAAATGTAAAATCTGTTCTGCAAAAGACAATGTCAAAAAGAACAAGAAGACAGTCTACACAATGGGAGGAAACATTTGCAAAAGACACATTTGATAAAGGATTGTAATCCAAAACATACAAAGACAATAAGAAAACAACCCCATTAATGGGCAAAACACCTGAACAGACAATACCAAAGAAGATATAAACACGGCAAGTAAACACATAGAAAGCTGTTTAAGATCATATGTCATTAGGGAAATGAAAATTAAAACAACAGTAAGATATCACTACACACCTATTAGAATGGCCAAAATCCAAAATATTGACAACCCCAAATGTTGACAAGGACATGGAGCAACAGGAACTCTCATTCATTGCTGGTGGGAATGCAAAATGGTACAGCCACTTTGGAATTCAGTTTGGCAGTTTCTTTCAAAACTCAGCATACTCTTACCTATTCCTTACTGTAAGGAACTAAGACCTTCTGTACAGTGTTGAAATATAATGGTTTTGTTTTTTATGTTTTTCACAAGAAGGATATAATTCACCATTTTATCTAGCAAGATTTTGAAAACAATGAGAGAATCTCATCTCAGCCACTTTCCTTAGCAGTTCCTGCTTTTATTCATTTGCTTTTTATGTTACCTCAGGCACAGTTTTTATTTCATTAAAACATGAATTGTCCAGATTTGGAGGCAGTTTAAAAAAAATGAAAAGTATCAATAGAAAGAGGTAGGGGTGAGTTTTATTAATATCCTGGAAATTGATGGCCCAATCAGCAGTAGAGTCCATGTTGGAAAGGCAGTCCATGCTTCTCCATAGTTCACTCAGCATGAGTTTCCCTCAATGAAGTTCTCATTTTTAATGACAGGCAGTCCACACTTCTCCATAGTTCACTCAGCATGAGGTTCCCTCAATGAAGTTCTCATTTTTAATGACAGGCAGTCCACGCTTCTCCATAGTTCACTCAGCATGAGGTTCCCTCAATGAGGTTCTCATTTTTAATGACAGGCAGTCCACGCTTCTCCGTAGTTCACTCAGCATGAGGTTCCCTCAATGAGGTTCTCATTTTTAATGACAGGCAGTCCACGCTTCTCCATAGTTCACTCAGCATGAGGTTCCCTCAATGAGGTTCTCATTTTTAATGACAGGCAGTCCACGCTTCTCCATAGTTCATTCAGCGTGAGGTTCCCTCAATGAGGTTCTCATTTTTAATGACAGGCAGTCCACGCTTCTCCATAGTTCACTCAGCGTGAGGTTCCCTCAATGAGGTTCTCATTTTTAATGACAGGCAGTCCACGCTTCTCCATAGTTCACTCAGCGTGAGGTTCCCTCAATGAGGTTCTCATTTTTAATGACAGGCAGTCCACACTTCTCCATAGTTCACTCAGCATGAGGTTCCCTCAATGAGGTTCTCATTTTTAATGTCATCATTAGAAAAAGGCCTGGTTGGCCAGGCACGGTGGCTCATGCCTGTAATCTCATCACTTTGGGAGGTTGAGGCGGGAGGATCCCTTGAGCCCAGGAGTTTGAGACCAGCCTGGGCAACATGGTGAAACCCCATCTCTACAAAAAATACAAAAATTAGCTGGGTGTGGTGATGTGCACCTGTTGTCCCAGCTACTCGGGAGGCTGGGGTGGGGAGGTGGGAGGATTGCTTGAGCCCGGAAAGTCAAGGCTGCAGTGAGCCATGATCGTGCTACTGTACTCCAGCCTGGGCAACAGACAGAGACCTTGTATAATACCTTGAAAGAAAAAAAAAACAACAACCAAAAAAACAAGAAACAAAGGAAAAGTTCTCATTGTCCGTTCTTAAATGTAAAGGCTCTTAGCTTCATCAGTCAGTGTTCACATTGCATGTGGGGTCCCAAACAGCCAACCCCTTACATTAAACTAAATTCTGCTTAACCAGCCCTCACACTGAACTTAGAAGCCAAGAGTTCAGGAGGATGAGCCCTGGAGTCTCCCTCCCTCGTCCTCCATTTTCTACCATCCCATAGTAGTCATGCAGGATTGGGTGGGACCACAGCTTAAGGTGTTGAGGCCAGCACCCAGGTATAACTTGTATGGCTTTGGAGAATTTCCTGAGCATATGGTTTTCCCTATCTCAGAGACCCATGTAGTACTGGACGCTGGGACATTGGAACAGGAGTGTAGGAGAAGACCCACAGATTGGCCCCTTGTCACCAGCCGTATCAATGAATGCACACCAAAAACTGGAGCACCAGGCTCCTGAGGCAGTGATGGGGGAATAAACTGGAAAGGCTGACTGGGGCCTAATGTGTGTGGTGGGGAGTCTTTATTCTTATGTATTCTTTGATAACAGAATCATTAATGAGAGCATTGTCAGGATTTAGTCTCAGGTTTCACTCGTTTAGTTGAAAATGTGAAAAGCCTGTACCCCTTTAGCTATAAGTGAGGAAACCTGGGTATAAAAAGGAGGCCTGGAGTTTTTGTTCTGGCTCTGCATAGCATAAGCACAGTGCTGGCATATTACTATTAAATAATAAGAATGTGTGGACCACTTTCTGTGTTCCTGGCACAATGGATGCACTTTGTATGTGGTAGCTCATTTTAATCTTCAGAGCTTCCTTTTCTTTTACAGATTAAATAAACAGAAGCTCAGAAAGGTTAAATAACTTGTCTCAAGTTACACAGTCACACTGTAACAGCCAGGATTTGAAACCAGGTCTGTCTGACTTCAGAACCCATGCTCCTAGTCACCTCAGGTCTGCCCCCTAAAAGGGTTTGCTTTAGGGGTTCAGTTTCCTGGGGAGGGCTTTCCAGTTGCCCTCTTTGAGGTTTCTCATTTCCTCCTGAATTCTCGGGTCCTTCTTTTTCCCCTTAGTCCCCCTAACTTTCTTTGTAAACCTTAGTTCAGCTGATCAATGTATCCTCCGCCAAACGTACCGTAAGAAACAAAAGTGTCATCTAGACCTCAGGCATGCAATAGGTGAGGTAAGATTACCTCTAAGGTTGCCTCCTATTTTCAGCACTTGGGGGTACCTGCTGTGTTTCTAGGCCTATGCTTGGGGCTGTTGTGTACAGCTATGCAGGTTGTTCACTGCAAAGATGCTCCCTTCTTAGAGGGTGAATGTGGACCAGAATCTAGCATGAGCTTCACTTGCCAAACTGCGTGCCTGGGGGGAAGGCACAAAGACACTGGAGGTTAATGGTCGCCCTGACTCTGCTGGGCTCAGGGGTAAGTCTGGCCCTTGGGTAGCTTTCTTATCTTTATTTAGAAAAGTATCCCCATGAAATAATGGAAGCAGGGGTCTGCAGCTCTGCCGTGTTGCAGTTAGTGTGAGGAGTGCAGCAAGTGCTCAGCTACCAAGAATTACAAGATCAATGTTCATGAATGATATACATTAGAAAAGTTTACATTTATTAAACTATATTGACAGTGTATATTTTGTGTTTATATATGCACATCTATAAATATAAAAGCAGATTCACATCGTTCTCCTCCCTTGTATTCCAGTACACTTTCTTGAGGGGTGCATAAAAGGTTGGAATTTGTTAGCTCCTTGAGAGTTGCAGAGAACCCTAAATATGCCCATATATGTGTCATGGCATGTCCTCTGTCCAGGATCATGGCGGAAAAAAGATCCAGAGCTGTGGAATTAGCGAACAAATGGTAGCAATGTAGTCCCGTGTCCATCTCTAGCTCTCGCTTTTTCTATTCTATCCAGCAGCCTTGTCCCTGAGCTCCCTGGATGTCTTCATTTACTCTTAAAGAAAAATTGAGCTGGATTTCACGTAACGTTAACTTTTAAAGGGTACAGTTCCGCGGTGGCTCACACATGTAGTCCCAGCACTTTGGGAGGCCGAGGCAGGCGGATCGCTTGAGGTCAGGAGTTCAAGACCAGCCTGGCCAACATGGTGAAACCCTGTATCTACTAAAAATACAAAAATTGTCCAGGCCTGGTGGCACACACCTGTGATCCCAGCTACCTGGCAGGCTGAGGCAGGAGAATTGCTTGAACCTGGGAGGCAGAGGTTGCAGTGAGCCAGTATTGCACTCTGCACTCCAGCCTGGGCGACAGAACAAGACTCCATCTCAAAAATAAATAAATAAATAAAGTGTACAATTCAGCGGCATTTAGTACATATACAATGTTGTACCACCGTCACCTCTATCTAGTTCCAAAATATTTCTGTCACCCCCAAAGGAGACTCTGCCCATGCGCATTAAGCAATCACTCCTTCCCCTTTCCTCAGACCCTGGCAACCTGTATTCTGCCTTCTGTGTCTGTGGATTTACCCTGTCTTACGTGTGGCTTCTTTCACTTAGCATGATGTTTTCAAAATTCATCCATGTGTAGCATGTTAGTACTTCATTCATTTATTCATTCTATTTATTTAGAGACAGGGTCTTGCTCTGCCACCCAGGCTGGAGTGCAGTACAGATCACGGCTCACTGCAGCCTCCAATTCCTGGGCTCAAAGGATCCTCCCAATTGAGCCTCCCGCACTTTAAATCTTTTGTAGAGACGGGTTCTTGCTGTGTTTCTCAGGCTGGTCTCAAACGCCTGGCCTCAAGCGATCCTCCCACCTCAGCTGCTGAGAGTACTGGGATTACAGGCGTGGGCCACCGCTCCTGGTTTTCACTTCTTATTATTATTTAACATTTTTTTTTTTTTGAGATGGAGTTTCACTCTTGTTGCCCAAGCTGGAGTGCAATGCCGCGATCTCGGCTCACTGCAACCTCCACCTCCCAGGTTCAAGCGATTCTCCTGGCTCAGCCTCTCGAGTAGCTGGGATTACAGGCATGCGCCACCATGCCTGGTTAATTTTGTATTTTTAGTAGAGATGGGGTTTCTCCATGTTGGTCAGGCTGTTCTCACTCAGGTGAACCACCCGCCTCGGCCTCCCAAAGTGCTGGGATTACAGGCGTGAGCCACCGCGCCTGGCCCCTTCATTTATTTCTAAGGCTGAATCATATTCCATTGTATGGATATACCACGTTTTGTTCATCCATTCATCTGTCAATGGACATTTGGGTTGCTTTCACCTTTGGCAATTGTGAATAGTGCTGCTGTAAACACTGGTGTACAAATATTTGTTTGAATGTCTGTTTTCATTTCTTTTGGGTATAGACCCAGGAGCGGAATTCCTGGGTCTTGTGGTAACTCTGTTTAACTTTCTGGAGAACCGGCTTTGTTCCTTGTTGTTGAGCACTGAGCCAGTGGTCACTTTTCCTCATGCTTGACCTCCCGCTCTTTGTGTCTAAGTCAGGAGGTAATCATTTTGTTTGTCTTGTTTTCAGCACCAGCATTCCCAAGCCCCTGCGTCCCTGGGCTGTTTTTGTTGCTCTCCTGTTCAGTAGCACAGCCACTCTAGAAAGTGTTTTGATTCTTTACCCTAACCACTTCCTAACCTGTTTACAGTCACTGTGGTCCTAAAGTCTCCTCCTGGATATGATACACACTGGATTTCTTAGTCTCTTCTGATGCCTCCCCACCCGCAACTTCCAAACCCACCCTCAATTTCCCATTCAATGACTAAACAATAAACAAACCTTCCTCTACTCGTACAGTTTTATACACACACACCCCTTCACTGCCCTGTTGGTTGCGAAGTTCTTTGTGCTGTCTCCTGGGCTCACTAGTACCTTGGCAGTGCCTCACGGTTGCCCCTGAAGAGAGATTGTTTTTCTCTCTTTCCATTCGATGCTGTTTCTGATTGTGTATCATGAAGCCAGCCTCATCACTGGCTCTCCCTGCCACTGAGAGGTGATTTTGAATGAGATGCTATCCCTCCCTAGCTACCTCTCCACCATGTCCACCCAAGTCCAGTTGTCACCCAGAGCCCAGACACTTCAGAAGCAGCTCACTGAGAGGCCACTGTGTGCTGGCTTTGGATGCTCCAAACCCTCTACCATGCACTAGAATGATGCCCTCTGGACCATGGTTAATTTAAATAACTCCATCTGTGGCCCCATCTCTAGTTGACTTCCTGCTTTTATTTTGTTCTGATTCCTGTGTGTTTGTCCACACCCACATTGCTAGTTTTTATTAGCTTCAGGAGACAAGGATCCCTGTGTGTGTAAGATAATGGTCTTGGGGCAGGAGGAACAGGCACCATAGAAGGAAGAAAAGTTCCAGATTGGAATGACAAGCTGAGAAAAAGCAGTATGTGGGGCTACACTAGCTGGTGGAAGACCTGGAAGATGAAGGTGGAGGAATTTACCTTGATAAAGCAGCGTTTATAACTTTGTCTTTTTGGATGTTCCTGCATCTGTCTTTAAGAGGTTCCTTCCAGCACGCTGGACAGCCAAGGGTGTTTACCATGGGTCAGAGAGCACCATTCTCATGCATGGTAGAGGGCTGGAGCGTCCAAAGCCAGCAGGCTGTGGCCTCACAGTTTCCATTGCCCTACCCTGGAAAGAATCTCCATGATGGTGTCAGCTGGACAGTAGAATTGGGAAATCCAGTGATGAATGGCAAGTTGGTGGCTCTGGGGACAGGATAGTGGAGCTTTAGCATACAGAGAGGACACAAAATCTGGTGGGGTATTCTAGAGCAGGGCCCAGAGCCCTTCATAATGTATAATTTGAGATGAGAGTTCTGGGGGAGGATAGAGGGGCTTTTAGGGATTGGTTCTGTCCCTTCAGGAAGTTTGAGCTGGTGAGCAGGTGGAATCGTGGAAATTGGCTACCTGGCTGTGGTCACTCTCACCTTTGTGTATTTAATTTAGGGCGATCAGAAACTTAAGATCCATGCAGGTAGCTCCAGTCAAAGAAGCAGATATAAGTGCGAACACATACTCTGTGTGAGGTATGAGGACTGTGGTGCAAGGGGAGAGCCCGTGCTCTCACTATCTAAAACAGTCCTAGCCCGTGGTGTCCATGCTCTCACTATCTAGAACAGTACTAGCCTGTGGAGCCCGTGCTCTCACTATGTAGAACAGTACCAGCCTGTGGTGCCCGTGCTCTATCTAGAACAGTCCTAGCCTGTGGTGCCCGTGCTCTCACTATCTAGAACAGTACTAGCCCGTGGTGCCTGTGGTCTCACTATGTAGAACAGTACTAGCCCGTGGAGCTCATGCTCTATCTAGAACAGTCTTAGCCTGTGGAGCCTGTGCTCTCACTATCTACTAGGCCGTGGAGCCCCTGCTCTCACTATCTAGAACAGTACTAGCCCGTGGTGCCTGTGGTCTCACTATGTAGAACAGTACTAGCCCGTGGAGCTCATGCTCTATCTAGAACAGTCTTAGCCTGTGGAGCCTGTGCTCTCACTATCTACTAGGCCGTGGAGCCCCTGCTCTCACTATCTAGAACAGTCCTAGCCCGTGGAGCCCGTGCTCTCACTGTCTAGAACAGTCCTGGCCCGTGGAGCCCGTGCTCTCACTGTCTAGAACAGTCCTGGCCCGTGGAGCCCGTGCTCTCACTGTCTAGAACAGTCCTGGCCCGTGGAGCCCGTGCTCTCACTGTCTAGAACAGTCCTGGCCCGTGGAGCCCGTGCTCTCACTATCTAGAACAGTCCTGGCCCGTGGAGCCCGTGCTCTCACTATCTAGAACAGTCCGAGCCCGTGTTCTCACTATCTAGAACAGTCCTAGCCCGTGGAGCCCGTGCTCTCACTATCTACTAGCCCGTAGGGCCCCTGCTCTCACTATCTAGAACAGTCCTAGCCCGTGGAGCCCGTGCTGTCACTGTCTAGAACAGTCCTGGCCCGTGGAGCCCGTGCTCTCACTGTCTAGAACAGTCCTGGCCCATGGAGCCCGTGCTCTCACTATCTAGAACAGTCCTGGCCCGTGGAGCCCGTGCTCTCACTATCTAGAACAGTCCGAGCCCGTGTTCTCACTATCTAGAACAGTCCTAGCCCGTGGAGCCCGTGCTGTCACTGTCTAGAACAGTCCTGGCCCGTGGAGCCCGTGCTCTCACTGTCTAGAACAGTCCTGGCCCATGGAGCCCGTGCTCTCACTATCTAGAACAGTCCTGGCCCGTGGAGCCCGTGCTCTCACTATCTAGAACAGTCCGAGCCCGTGTTCTCACTATCTAGAACAGTCCTAGCCCGTGGAGCCCGTGCTCTCACTATCTACTAGCCCGTAGGGCCCCTGCTCTCACTATCTAGAACAGTACCAGCCCATGGAGCCCGTGCTCTCACTATCTACTAGCTCGTAGGGCCCGTGCTCTCACTATCTAGAACAGTACTAGCCCATGGTAGGCACTCAAAAAATAATATTTGTTAAGTGAATGAATAAAGGAGTGGCCACTGTATTGGCTCCAGCCCTTACTTTCCATTTGGTTATAGGCCCTGTTTCGCCCATTTGCCCTACTTTTCAAGAGAAACAAGAAATTGAGAGTTTTATGTGAAATTTCCCAAGTTTTAAATGTTGGCTCAAATTTTTCTAAAATACAGTGAGCTAAAGTCAGGAGGCAGCCGTTTTATTTTTCTTGTTTTCAGCACCAGCATTTCCCAGCCCTGTCTCCCTGGGCTGCTCTTGCCGAGGCTTACTGGCCATTCTCTTGTTGCTCTCTTGTTCGATAGCACAGCATCCTCTAACGTTAGGATTTTACAGCTTCTAACTTAAGGCTTTCATCTCCAGCAGATGCACAAACTTTTAGGAGAAGCAGCTTTTTTTTTTTATTTTTAATTTTTTTAAGAGTTGGGGTCTTGCTCTGTCACCCAGGCTGGAGTACAGTGGAGCAATCATACCTCACTGCAGCCTCAAACTCCTGGGCTCAAGCGATCCTCCTGCCTTGGCCTCCCAAAGTGTTGAGATTACAGGCATGAGCCACCCCCAGCCAGAAGCAACTCTTTAAAATGTTATCTTTCACTTATCAACCTGAATAAAGGTTCTGAAAGCAAGTTTCAATAGGAGTTTCACGGGAGGAGCAAATCTAAGGTTCTGATGCCTTCAGTTGTGGTTGTGGCTTGGTTTCTCTAATGGCTTTCTGCTGAATCTAGCCCTGCGTGTATCAAAGCTCCAGTGGCAGGTGGTGGGAGTCAGGATAACTGAGCTGGGCGGGATGATGTAGTGGGCAGAACCTTGGCTTTCTAGTATGGACATTCAGCTGGTACACACCTTCCGGTCATTCCACTTGTGCTGAAATACTGAAATATTTCTGTATTGGGAGGTAAATAGCTACTGCCCTTAATCCCCTGGGTACCCCAACCCGGGACCCACCAGGCCTTCATACTATCCAGCAATGAATGGGGCCATGCCTGGCTATAGTGTGTCTCCAGGACCGTGCTTCAAGGCCAGGGCTGGCATCCATTCTCAGTGGTCAATGCCCGTATTATGGTGCTGTAAGCATTTTGAACTCACTCCTGGATAACTCTGAATTTGAATCCTGGCTCCACTTTTTTTTTGTTTTTTTTTTTTTTTACACAGGGTCTCGCTTTGTCACCCAGGCTGGAGTGCAGTGGCAAGATCTCGGCTCACTACAACCTCCGCCTCCCAGGTTCAAGTGATTCTCCTGCCTCAGCCTCAGCCTCCTGCGTAACTGGGATTACAGGCATACCCAGCCACTCCCGGCTAATTTTTTTACTTTTGGTAGAGACAGAGTTTCACCATATAGGCCAGGCTGGTCTTGAACTCCCGACCTCAGGTGATCCACCCGCCTCAGCCTCCCGAAGTGCTGGGATTACAGGCGTGAGCCACTGTGCTGGCTTAACTTCTTACTTGGCTAAGTATTTACTGACAAATTACTTAATCAATGTCTCTCAGCTTATTTCCTTCCTCCATAAAAGAGGAATACTACTACTCAAACTAATGTATTTGCAGGGTTGTTGTGAAAAGTAAGTGTGTAACTGAAATAAGGCTGTTATTATTTTCTACGCTCTAAACAGGAAAACAGCATCCTTTGTACCTTATCTTTATACAAAGGCTTGGAGAAATAGGGATCAGATTAGCCAGGTGTGGTGGCACACACCTGTTGTCCCAGCTACTCGGGAGGCTGAGGAGGGAAGATCACTTGAGCCCAGGAGTTCGAGGCTGCAGTGAACTATGTTTGCGCCACTGCACTCCAGCCTGGGCAATAGAGTGAGACCCTGTCTCAAAATAAGAAAAAGAAAAAAGAAATAGGGGTCAGAGAACTAGAGGCTGAGGATTGCACAGTGACGTGACCCACTGGGTCCCAAAAGTCGGTGGTGCCCAGTTGGCCACTCACCTAGGGAGGTTGTTAAATACAGATGCCTCTACATTTAGAATTAGAAATTCTAATTCGGGAGGTCTGGGTGGAGTCCAGGAATCATTGTTTTTACCAAGTGCCCTGCGATGATCCTGATGAAGAGCGGAATCTGGGAACCATGCTGTTCTCTTGTCGGTCATCTCTGCCTGTGTGTCTTCACACAGAACCGGTGCAGGTGGTACTGTCCTTACGGCAGGTGCTCAGTCCACCGGGTGACTTGATGGATTCACGTGAGTCCATGAGTGGGCCTGGGCCAGCTGAGGCAGGGCCTTCCCCTCGCCCTTTACTGCTGCCTCTGTCACAGACCTCATTCCGTCTCCTAGGTGGGATCTAGGCCTCTCCCAAGGCTGAGAGCACAGGACGGGGGAGAACAAACCTGAACCTCTTGCTGGGCTTCAGGATAAACCAGACACACAGAATGAGGATTGGGTTGCCTTCCCGGGAGGTGGAGATCTGAGCTAGGCAGATTAACTTGTTTATGAGGGTGTTCTCCGTTGCATCCCCCCAGGGCATGGACCCAGTTGGCTGACCTTGTGTGGACCACCTGTTGACAGGGCTTCCTGTGTCCCAGCATCCTGCAGCCCTCAGCGTCAGGTGCTCTGACTTGCAGCAACTGTCGTAGTTAAGCGCCTCTTCTGCCGGGCAGCTGCGATCGTTGCCTCCTAATTATACACTCTGGGACCTCCCTTGAAGGTACAATATTATATCGCAACCTTAGGGGTCTGCTCCCAGTGTTGCATTGGTTCCAAATGATGAGGATAGGCAAGAGGTGTAGGGACACAGGGCTGAGAGACATGTTAAGAGACAGATACAAAGGGATTGGAAAGAGAAAGGAGAAACAGGCAGGAGTGAAAGATGAAATATTAAGAGAAAGACTGAGGAAGAGGGAGACCAAGAAAGACATGAAGCAAGGGCAGTTAAAATCTGGAAGGCAGTGAGTGGTGTTCTTAGCACAGATTTGCAGAAGGTAGTAACCCTTGCTATTGTTTCAGGAGGAGTGACATATGTGAGCACTTTTTCCTTTTTGTTTAAACAAGTTCTTTTATTTTATTTTGTGTTTTTGAGAGGGTGCCTTGCTCTGCCGCCGAAGCTGGAGTGCAGTAGTGTGATCATAGCTCACTGCAGCCTTAATTCCTGGGCTCAAGCAATCCTCCCACCTCAGCCTCCAGAGTAGCTGGGACTACAGGCATGAGCCACTACCCTGGCTAATTTTTTATTTTTCTTTTTTGTAGAGATAGGTTCTTGTGTTGTCCAGGCTGGTCTCGAACTCCGAGGCTTAAGCTATTCTCCTGTCTTGGCTTCCTGAAGTGCTGGGATTACAGGTGTGAGCCACTGTGCCGTCCTAAACAAGTTCTTGAGTAGGAACTAGTAGCTAGACAAGATGCAGTGACTCAACAGAGGCAATAATAGGAAGTTTTGGGTTTGCAGCTGCTGGCTGATGTTTTCTACCCTGTTTCCCAGCAAGGAAATCCTGGGGATTGTGAGTGTGTGTGCAGTGACGCACATGACCACAGCCTCCCTGGTTTACAGTCCCAGCCCTGCATACCTGTTCTCTCACCAACACACCTATCCGCTCAGTGACCACACCTCACAATCTCAACTCTGCCCCAGCCACCAAGCCGTGGCTGCCACTCACACAGCCTCTTTCTCACTCTGTTGACAGCCACCTCCCTCCTCAAAGCCCATGTTTCCTGGGAGCTGTGAGTTCTCTGCGATCAGCTGTCAAATCCTCCGCAGGCTCTTGCACAAAGCATTTTTCCTGTCTGCATCTCAGATTTCTGACCTGTAAAATGAACCTCAGGCTCACTGCTCAACGCCTCCTTGCTGTGTGGAGCAGTGAATTAATGTCTTTAAGGAACTTGTTGCTTGCTGGATGAAAGATGCCAAAGTCAGCTTTGCTCCTCCACCCCCACCTGCACTCCTAACAGCCAAGCCCTGCTCTTCCTTTCTTACTGTTTACCATACAGATAAGCTCGTGATGACCAGAGCAAGTCATTTAAGGTGTGTGAACCTGGGTGGACCTCAGTTCCCCGATCCACTGATCTCTGAACAGCTGCCTCCCATTCAGCTGGCAGCATTTGACACTGTTGACCACCTACTGCCTTCTTCTTAAAAGTGTAAAAGTGGCTGGGCATGGTGGCTCACGCCTGTAATCCCAGCATTTTGGGTGGCTGAGGTGGGTGGATTACCTGAGGTCAGGAGTTCGAGACCAGCCTGACCAACATGGTGAAACCCCATCTCTACTAAAAATACAAAAATTAGCCGGGTGTGCTGGCACGCGCCTGTAGTCCCAGCTACTTGGGAGGCTGAGGCAGGAGAATCGCTTGAACCTCGGAGACAGAGGTTACAGTGAGCCGAGATCATGCCAGGCACTCCAGCCTGGGAGACAGAGTGAGACTCTGTCTCAATTAAAAAAAAAAAAAAAAAAAGCGTGAAAGTAACACATGCTCATTGCTTAAAAGAAAGAAAAGTGAAGGCTGTGGCAGAAGGATCACTTCAGCCTGGGAAGTTGAGGCTGCAGTGAGCTGAAATTGCATCACTGCACTCCAGCCTGGGCAACAGCAAGACCCTATTAAAAAAAAAAAAAGAAAGAAAAAATGAAATCCAATACTATACACTAGAATTTAAGTAAAATATAAAAACCACTAGTCCTCTCACTTCTATACAATCATGAAATGTGTCTCAAATCCAGCCTCCTCTCTCCACCCCGCAGCCACCCCCCAACCCCCAAACTCTTTTTTTCTGAGATGGAGTCTCACTCTGTCGCCCAGGCTGGAGCGCAGTGGTGTGATCTCAGCTCACTGCAACCTCCGCCCCGCCGGGCCCAAGCCATCCTTCCACTTCAGCCTCCCAAATAGCTGGGACTGTAAGCACGTGCTACCATGGCTGGCTGATTTTTAGCCCAGGAATTTGAGTCTGCAGTGAGCTTTAATTGCACCCCTGCGCTCCAGCCTGAGCAACAGAGTGAGATTCTGCCAAACAAACAAACAAAAAAACCCCACACGCTGTTATTAATTATCATCACCATGTTGTCCAATCTTCTCTTTCTTAACCCTTCTGTCTCTTTCTTAACCCTTCTGCCCTCCCTCACAAAAACCCTTATATGAATATGTAGTCTTAAAAAGAATTCACCACAGGTTTTTTTTTTTTTTTTTTTTTTTTTGAGATGGAGTTTTGCTCTTGTTGCCCAGGATGGAGTGCAGTGGCACGATCTCGGCTCACTGCAACCTCCGCCTCCTGGGTTCAAGCGATCCTCCTGCCTCAGCTTCCAGAGTAGCTGGGATTACAGGTGCACACCACCACGCCTGGCTAATTTTTTTTGTATTTTTAGTAGAGACAGGGTTTCACCATGTTGGCCAACATGGTCTCAATCTCCTGACCTTGTGATCTGCCCATTTTGTCCTCCCAAAGCGCTGGGATTACAGGCATGAGCCACCGCTCCCGGCCTCACCACAGGTTTTAACAGATGTTCTATACTATGTAATGAGTGAATTAATTAGTTATTTGGTAGCTCTGTTTTGAGACAACTTGGGGCTTCACTCTCCTCCTAGAATTAACTAACAGCTGGTGAAAGAGCAGAGGGACAGTGACCACCAGGCCAACCTCGCCCAGAGAACTAACAGCAGCATCAGTGGCTCTTACAGCAGCCCCCTTTCCTCTGTTCCCACTGCAGCCTCCAACCCTGGACTCCCTAAGCCCAGAGGGGAAAGGAAGGGCTATCTACCCAGCCATTTGAACCCTGATCCTTCTTGGATTGGAGAACTGCTTTGGAGAAACCTGAAATCAAGAATTGGCGCTTGCTGAGATTTGCCTGGGGGAACATTTGCCCCATCCTTAAGTTTGGCTTTTGCATTTTCTGGCCTTTCTCATGCTTTCCTGTCCATTTTCAGAATGTTCCCACTGCATGAAGTATTGTCTCCCTGCCACACTTCATTGTCATGGGGGAGAGTGTCCTGAAGACCCTTGTTTCATGTTACTGGGGCCCAGGATTGCTATCTGCAGAGAGATAGGGGTCTGAATAGGTCTGCCTCTGAAATTATCCTGCTTCTAGGGTTGATAGGAGTTGGGGGAGGAGACTGAGGAGCTGGAGACAAAGCTCTGTGGAACCCGCCAAGGATTTTAAACCCTCTCCCGTGAAGAGCCCTAGATCGGTGACAAGTGGGAGAGTTGCCATTTGCAACTCCATCCATCTATTTTTGTTTTCTTTCATTTGCATAGATCTGAGCCAGGTAAGCATCAGCTGATACTCTTCTTATAAATCAGATTGTAACCCGATTTGTCTGTCTCATTTTTTTTACCCTCTAATACAGCACGGGTACGGTATACCTATAGGTATGGCCCTGAAACATTCTGTGCAGTTCAGATTTTTTTTTTTTTTTTTTTAGGAACTGAAATATTTTAAATTCATTAGGCAGGCTTTATTATTTCAGGCATCCACGATGGATCTGCTAGCAACAGGAAAATAGTTCTTCATTTGTGTGTGTTTATTGTCAAATCATAGAGTGTAACACTTACAATGGTCCTTAAATATCATCATTTTATAACTAAGAAAACCAAGGATCAGGAGGTCACTGGGATCACAAAGCCAGTGAAAGAACAAGGACCAAAACCTTGATCTCCTGACTTCTAGCCCACTGCTCTTTCAATCACAGGAACAATGAAATATGGCAGAAGTTTAAAATTGTTATCTTCCTATATTTTCATTTCCTTCTCTTTTTTCTACTTAAAAACATTTTATTTCTATTTTTTAAAATTCAAAGGTATATAATATTAAAAGGTGCTTTCACAGAAGTAAGCACCACAAAAAATTCAATATGCCTTCTAAGTGTTTTCTATGCCTCTGTGATGCCTATACACATACACATCGAAGCTCCTATACTTATAGGTGCATTTTTATTTATTTTTGATTTTATTTTTTTTGAGACAGAGTCTCACTCTGTCGCCCAGGCTGGAGTGCAGTGACGCGATCTCCGCTCACTGCAAGCTCCACCTCCCGGGTTCACGCCATTCTCCTGCCTCAGCCTCCCGAGTAGCTGGGACTACAGGCACACACCACCATGCCCGGCTAATTTTTTGTATCTTTAGTAGAGACGGGGTTTCACTGTGTTAGCCAGGATGGTCTCGATCTCCTGACCTCGTGATCCGCCCGCCTCAGCCTCCCGAAGTGCTGGGATTACAGGCGTGAGCCACCGTGCCCGGCCAAGTGCATTTTTAAATGAATTTTTAATTTTAGAATAGTTTTTCATTTACCCAACATTGCAAAGGTAGTCTGGAGAGCTCTCACTTAGCTCACACCCAGTTTCCTCTATTATTAGCATCTTGCATTAAGCCCCGGTACATTTGTCATGATTAATGAACCAATATCGGATGTTATTATTAGCTCAAGTTCATACTGTATCCTGAATTCCTTTCAGATATCCCTTTTCTGTTCCAGGACCTCTGTAGTCATCGGGTCTCCCTAAGTTCCTACTGGCCGTGACAGTGTTAAGCGTTTTTTTGATAGTGTTACTTTTGTAATATATACGGCAACCTTTTTTCACATAACTATATGTTTTGAACACCTTTCTGGGTTAGTGTGTGTGGCCTTCCACACCCTTTTAACTCACCACAGTGTTCTGTTGAGTGGCTCTACCCCATCATTTTACACTGCCCTTGGCACAGAGCCCCCGTCTGGAAGTGTCACTGGGCCTGGGTGCTGTCTGGTGGATTAGACAGACGCTTCCGCTGTCTTGGAATTTGGACACTGTGGGAACAGAGAACATGGATGTAAATGACCTGACAGAGCTCAGAGAAAAGGAGCCACGTGACCTGGGGCACTGCTATTGTGGCGACCCTTCACCCCACGCCCTTCACCCTACATCCCTTACCCCACACCCTATACCCTGTGAGTGGCTCTGTGTTTACATACAAGAGTTTACATCTGTGGTGGAAGCACTTTCTCACAAAAGGGTATGGCTTATTCTAGGACGCCCTACCAAAGAAAAGCACTAGGTAGCAGCATGAATCATCCAGCTGTAGGGCCCGTGACTGTGGCATGAGGACATTCCTGTCCCTGGAAATCCAGTAGTAGCTTGGTGGACACCTGTCCCTGGAAATCCAGTAGTAGCTTGGTGGACGCCTGTCCCTGGAAATCCAGTAGTGGCTTGGTGGACACCTGTCCCTGGAAATCCAGTAGTGGCTTGGTGGACACCTGTCCCTGGAAATCCAGTAGTGGCTTGGTGGACACCTGTCCCTGGAAATTCAGTAGTGGCTTGGTAGACACCTGTCCCTGGAAATCCAGTAGTAGCTTGGTGGACACCTGTCCCTGGAAATTCAGTAGTAGCTTGGTGGACACCTGTCAGGAGTGCTTGAGTAGAGCACTGATACTAACCTGTGAAAGAAATTTCTCATGATCATCCATTATAACTGGAAGAGATCTGAAAAATGACTTGGCCCAAGGTCCCACAGCCAGTGGAGACAGAATGTCTTCTCTTACTGTCTTTTCCGCTGGCGCCGCCAGCCCAGGCCTGTCCCTAGGGGGACATCCAATTCATATTCGTTAATGAAGAGAAAGCTTCCAGATCCTTCATGGTGTCTCCGTTACCTCAGAAGGGCCAGTGCATATTTTGAAACAACTTACTTTTGTTTTTTTTAGACAGGGTCTTGCTTCATTACCCGGGTCACCCAGGCTGGAGTGCAGTGATGCAATCATGGCTTACTGCAGCTTCGAACTCCCAGGCTTAAGCAATCTTCCCACCTCAGCCTCTTGAGTGACTGGGACTACAGGTGTGCGCCACCACACCTGGCTAATTTTTAAAAATTTGTTATAGAGATAGGGTCTTACTGCGTTGCCCAGGCTGGTCTCAAACTCATGGTCTCAAGCAATAAAACAACTTTTTAATGTTTAAATTATACCTGAGGCTTGGTTCTCTGCAGATGTCCCCCAGAATTGGGCACAGCCTCAGATCGGCCTTATTCCTCTCACTTAATATTTGCCGCTATTCCAAACCCCATGTTCAACACTTCACCCATGACCTTTTCCCTCTGACCTCTGATTTGCACAGGCCCTTCCAGCAGAGCTCCAGGCTGTTCTTGCCCAAGCAGAGATTACAAACATACTTTGAGGACTGACCCTCCCAGACTTAGGACTTCAGCAGAAGTAAGGGAGAACTAGACAACTCCCTTTGTCTCACGCTACAAAGTGCCCCAGCAGGCCTTCCATACACAATTATTTTTCAGTAAGGAGCCAGGGAACCAGGATCTTTTCCTCTCATGCACCTTGTGGGGTTGGCAGGACAGCGTGTGACTCATGCCTGGGCAGAAGCGCATGCCTTTAACAGCCTTGCTGGGGAGGTGCCCCACTTAGGAGAGGTGGAGATGCGCTCTACTGGTTTTTCCTACCCAGCAGGTGTCTAAGACAGACACACTCAGACAACACTGCTTTCCCCATCACTGCCTGTCATCCAACACTTCAAAGATGATGGACAACGTGTCTGAGGCTGATGGGGCGAAGAACCCCTGCACACCTGCACCTACTAACCTACTGCTGTACCTTTGCCCCACCCCCAGCCCCCTTTGAGAACTCAGATCCTGCCTAGGAGGGGATGGACAGGCTTGTTAACAGCTGAGAAGTGCTTTGCAAAATGCAACTGCTTAACCGTAAATGAACATTAGAAGGTGGCCTGGGGCCACTATGCTTTAGGAAACTCATTCGCATGGCGCGGACAGGAGAAAAGGAGATTTCCAGGGCAGGAGAAACTTGGGAAGCAACACTGAATGGGAAGAGAGGGAGGCTTTCTGGGGGATTTAAATGATACTGAAACCCGGATACGGAATAGGAGAAGAAATACCAACTTGCTCTCAGGGTGTCTTTACTCTCCCAAGTGCTGATTTCATTGACCTAAATCAGGTCTCTGCTCCTATTTGCTGGTACCTAGTTCAAGAGAGTCTTATAAATACACAAAGCCGGAAATGCCTGGGTAGGGGGGTGGCAAGAGGATGTGGTTCCACTCCAGGACAGGATCTGACTCAAATCACACTTCCCTCCTGGATTCCAGACTGTCAGGAGGGATGCCTCCGAGGTGGTGTTTGGAAGGAGGTGCTGAGAGCGGAACTGGGTTATTCTAAGCATGGCCCAGGGAAGATCTTGCCAGACTTGTTAATGTGTGACCCCACCCAGTGCCATGCTCAGCAGGGCAGAAAAGTGTGCTGTGGATGGTGGGAGCAAGAAAGAGAGGAGACCAGGACATCTCTATTCCACATATACCCAGTTTCATCCCTTGCTGCATTTCACCAAAATTATCCCCTCGCCCCTACGAGACCTACTGTGTCCTCCTTGAGTCTTGTTTGGCATACCTTTGTTCCCTTCCATGGCCGAGTGAGTTCAGTCCACATTTATTGAACTGAAAGCTCACAGGTCTTAGAGCCTGGAGAAATAATCGGAGCCATTCCCTTCGGTCTTCAGGCAAGATAAGCGATGGACCCAGGTTGCCTAACCTAGTTAGCTGCAGAGCATCCAGCTCAAAGCAGGCATTGACAGGGACGGGGCACCCAGAGAAATGGCGCTGGTACTGCTGTAGGGGTAAGATGTAGCAAAGGGCGGGCAAGAGGGCTCCAGATGATTTCTGCGATGCTGAGCTAGCTGCCTGCTGGCTTTGTAAGCAGGGGAATAAGAAGGCTATTGTGTCAACTCTTTGAGGGGGTGTGGCCTTCCTTGGGGTGAGAAAGCACAATGCGAAGGGCTAGCAGCTCCCCCCATCCTCGTCCTACTGTGACCTGAGAAACACTCCGTCGGGGGGTTGGACCCTGGAGGGCTGGTCAGGGGAGTTGGCTGGGCTGGGAGGGAAGCAGGCCCTTTCAAGAGCAAGTCAGACTCTTGTGAGCTGTTTACCCACCTCATGCCCAAGGGTGCAATGTGAGTCATTTAATTGGTTTAATAAGTAAACGGTCTGGGTACAAAGAGGAGGGGGTTGGGTATGAGAGGGAGGGGCGGGGCAAACCCTGCAGAGCTGCTTTGAAAAGAAACCTGTTGCCAGCCCTCTAGGGATGGTCACAATTAAACAGCGATTGGAGATGCTTTGGGAAGTAGGGAGAAGGGAGAGCCCCAGATGTTGAAGTGGAAAGAGGAGTAGAGGCTATAAGTTGGCCAGCCTCAGGTTCTCAGTGCCTATCTGAGTATTTGATTCACTGGTGCTGGTATATCCACAGGGCTGTGCAATCATCACCACTACCTAATTCCAGAGCATTTTCCTCCCCCCAGAAAAGAACTTCACCCATTATCAGTCACTTCCAATTCTCCCCACCTCCAGCACTGGAACCACGACTCTCTTTTTGGTCTCTATGGATTTGCCTATTCTTTTTTTTTTTTTGAGACAGGGTCTTACTCTGTTGCCCAGGCTGGAGTGCGGTGGCAGCTCACTGCAATTTCTGCCTGCCGGGCTCAAGGTAGTCTCCCACCTCTGCCTCCTGAGCAGCTGAACTACAGGCGTGTGCCACCACACT
This sequence comes from Pongo abelii, assembly GCF_028885655.2. Classification (NCBI taxonomy): domain Eukaryota; kingdom Metazoa; phylum Chordata; class Mammalia; order Primates; family Hominidae; genus Pongo; species Pongo abelii. Next base: position 545,605 of record NC_071995.2, read on the forward strand.
CGGCTAATTTTTGTTTTTTTTTTGGTACCTTCCACCTTCCACCTTCCACCTTCTTCCACCATTCTTGGATTTTGCCGACAAAGAATCAAGGGCAAATCTGTGGAGTAAAGTGAAAGCAAATTTATTAAGAAAGTAAAGGAGTAAAAGAATGACTATTCCACAAGCAGAGCAGCCCTGAAGGCTGCTGGTTGCCCATTTTATGCTTATTTCTTGATTAGATGCCAAACGGTGTGGATTATTCGTGCCTATCATTTTTAGACCATATAGGGTTAACTTCCTGCTGTTGCCGTGGCATTTGTAAACTGTCATGGCGCTGGTGGGAGCGTAGCAGCGAGGACAACCAGAGGTCACTTTTATCATCATCTTGGTTTTGGTGGGTTTTAGCCGGCTTCTTTACTGCAATCTGTTTTATCAGCAAGGTCTTTATGACCTGTATCTTATGCCTCCTATCTTATACCTCCTATCTCATTCTGTGATTAAGAATGGCTTAACTTACTGGGCTGGGAATGCAGTCCAGCAGGTCTTAGCCTTATTTTAGCCAGCCCCTATTCAAGGTGGACTTACTCCAGCACCTCTGACAATAGCTCACTACGGCGTTGGCCTCGAACATTTTTGTATAGACAAGGTCTCCCTACGTTGCCCAGGCTGATCTCTAACTCCTGGCCTCAAGCAGTCCTCTGACCTCAGTTTCCCAAAGCATGGGGATTACAGGCGTGAGCCACTTGTGCCCAGCCCATTTCTTTTTATTGCTACGTAATATTCTGTTGTGTGGATAGACCACATTTTGCTTCTCCATTCATAGTTGATGATGGACATTTGCATTGTTTCCGCTTTTTGACTATTAGGAATAATGCTGCTCTGAGGCTTTCATTTCTATTGGGTGTATACCTGGGAGTAGAACTGCTGGGTCAAATAGTAACTCCATGTTTTGAGGGACTGTCAGATTTTTCCAAATCGGCTACACCATTTTACATTCTCACCAGCCATGTATGAGGGTTCCAATTTATCTAGGTTCTTGCCAACACTTGTTATTGTCTGTTTTTTGTTTTTTGGTTTTTTTTTTGAGACGGAGTCTCGATCTGTCCCCCAGGCTGGAGTGCAGTGGCACAATCTCAGCTCACTGAAAGCTCCGCCTCCCAGGTTCACGCCATTCTCCTGCCTCAGCCTCCCGAGTAGCTGGGACTACAGGCGCCCGCCACCACACCTGGCTAATTTTTTGTATTTTTAGTAGAGACGGGGTTTCACCGTGTTAGCCAGGATGGTCTCGATCTCCTGACCTCGTGATCTGCCCACCTCGGCCTCCCAAAGTGCTGGGATTACAGGCGTGAGCCACCGTGCCCAGCCTATTTTTTTTTAAACAAAAGACTAATAAATTCTGTTAGTATGAGAGCAAGGAGGAAAGCATAGAAGGTTGTTGCACTGTCAACATTAGTTATGGTGGGGAGGCAGAGAAGGAGAAGAGATGCTTTTTTTTCTTATTTATGTCTGATCACTGGTTGTGGTGAATACTTAGGATTTCTAGGAAACAAAAAAGGGTCCATGTTTAAGAAGAGTTTGGAATTGAATCAGAATAGTGGTTAAGAACGCAAATTCTGGGCTGGGCGTGGTGGCTTACGCCTGTAATCCCAGCACTCTGGGAGGCCAAGGCGGGCAGATCACCTGAGGTCAGGAGCTCGAGACCAGCCTGGCCAACATGGTGAAACCTCGTCTCCACCAAAGATACAAAAATTAGCCAGGCTTGGTGATGGGAGCCTGTAATCCCAGCTACTCGGGAGGCTGAGGCAAGTACCACAATCGCACCACTGCGCTTGAGCCTGGGCGACAGAGCAAGGCTCTGTCTCAAAAAGAAAAGAAAGAAAGAACACAAATTCTGGAACCAAAGACCTTGAGTTCCTGGCTCCACAACTTACTAGCCGTGTGGCAAGTTACTTAACCTCTCTGAAGTTCGATTCCCTCATCTGTGAAATAATAGTACCTACCTCAAAGGGTTTGTTGTTGTTGTTGTTGTTGTTGTTGTTTTTTGAGACAGTCTCACTCTGTCGCCAGGCTGGAGTGCAGTGGCACAATCTCGGCTCACTGCAACCTCTGCCTCCCTGGGTTCAAGTGATTCTCCTGCCTCAGCCTCCCAAGTACTGAGTAGCTGGGGCTACAGGCGGGCACCACCACACCCGGCTAATTTTTTTTTCGTATTTTAGTAGAGACGGGGTTTCACCATGTTAGCCAGGATGGTCTCAATCTCCTGACCTCGTGATCCGCCTTCCTCGGCCTCCCAAAGTGCTGGGATTTTAGGCGTGAGCCACCGCGCCCGGCCTCAAAGGGTTTTTGTGACAATTAAAAGGGATAAATTTGTAAGATGTTTAAGACACTGCCTGGCATATTGTAAATGCTAAATGTGTTAGCTCTTATTGTTTTTATCATCTCGTATTTATCGAACATTTACCGTATGACACTCTCATTTGATCCTCATAACCCCTTTTGGGAAATACTACTAATATAGCTATTTTACAGAGATGAATACCAAGGCTTAGAGATTAAGCTAGATGTCTTAGCAGCTGACTCTAAAGTTTTTCGCCTACTGCCTAGATGGATATTATTATCAGTAACATTGTTTGTTGCACAAGTACCTATGTGCTGGGCATAATGAAAAAAGTAGACAAAAATCCTGCTTTCATGGAACATACATTCAAATATATATGTGTGGGGAGAAGATAGATTTTATACACATGCACACATAATATGTCAAGTGTTAATAAATGCTATTGAGAAAAATAATACAGAGTGAGAAAGATAGAGAGTGATAGGCTGGGGGTAGAGTGTTATTATAGATAGGATGATCAGGAAAGGCTTCTGGTATTTGAGCAGAGATCTGAGTAAAAAAGGCAAGAAACCTTCTCAGGGAAGTGTGTTTTAGGTAGAGGGCATGCAAAGGCCCCCGGTACAGCATGCCTGGCATACTGGAAGAACAGCAAGGAGATTAGGGTAGCTGGAATGAAATGGTGATAAAGAGATAGGAGACAAGGTCGGAGATTTAATCTGTAAGGCCTTATTAGTTGAGCAACCATATAATTGATTGTTTAAATTGGAATATTTTTGAGAGTGAAAGCAGGTACCATTAATAACTGTCAGGGTAACCAGTGTAAACTGGGTCTTTCCCCAATAAACGTTACTCATTGGCCATCAGAAGGATCTTGGATTGTATCTGAGTGATTTGGGAAGTCACTGGAAGGTTCCAAGCAAGGAATGGCATGGCCTGACTTACATTTTGGTGGGGTTCCTCTGGCTACTAGACCATAGGTGCAGGGGTAGATACAAGGGGACTGGAAGAGCGATGATGTCTAGGACTGGAGTGGTGCAGACGGAGGAGGGAGAAGTCCTCAGATTTTGGATGGCTTTTGAAAATATGGCTGATGAGACTTGCTGAGGGATTGGATATGGGGAGAGGAATCAAGTAGTTTGAAGATTTTTGACCTGGGTGATTGGAAGGCTGAAGTTGTCATTTACAGGATGGAGAGGTGCAGGTTTGGGAGGACAAATCAAGAGTTAGGTTAAGTTTCAGTTGCCTTTGATATCCAAGTGAGAGAGTGAGTAAGAAAATTCACTGTATAAGCGGGGGGTTCAGGGAGTGGTCAGGCTAAGGCTAGGGAAGTCGTCGACGTACAGATGGTTTTCCAAAAAACCTGCTGAGATCAGCAAGGCAGCAGTGTTGATGGCAAAGACAAATATTGGGGACTGACCCTAAGGTAAGCAATCCATATTTAAAGGTTAAAGGAAAAATGAGAAGCATCTAGCAAAAGGATGAGGAGTAGCCCATGGGAGAAGATCAGGGATTACAGGGGAATCATAACCTTCTGCTTGACACACTTCTGTACTCTGTGATTTATGGGGAGGGAGGTAAACATATGTTACTTGTATTTTAGAAACAAAGCTTCTGGGTTCCAGTCAGGGACCCAAGACAGGTGTCTTGTGGGAGGCGAGGGGGTTGGAGTGGCCCTGTAAAATCTAGGTCTCTTTAGGGACAGTGATTTTATTTCCATTTTATTTTATTTCAGTGATTTATTTACATTCCCAGACCCAGCCATTCCACCTTCCCCAAAATGCCTGTTCATGACTTACTTCACCATGATGTCTTCCCTGACCACCAGGATCCTCCTCGTCTGGATTCCAGGAGACTTTGCTCAGTGCTCAGTTATGTACTTGTCATGTTATCAAACCCATCCTTCCTGCATGAAGCAGGGCTGTGCCATGGGGAAAGCCTAGGAGAGGCAGGCTGGGTGTGAACTCCAGCCCAGCCACGCATTAGCGGCCATGGCAGAACTGTCAGCCGTGACTTATCAATTCCTCACCAGTGGGGCTCCACAATACTGGCTTCACAGGGTTGGAATGAGGATTAACCAGGCAGTAGTGGGAAGAGTGTGATCTTTGAAACCAAACAGAATTAGTTTGAATCCCAGTTTAGCTACTTTTAAGATCTGGGGCAAATCATGTAAACTCTTTAAACCTCAGTTTTATCGTTAGGAGAATGGGGAGAATAGTACCTTACAGGGCTGTTGTGTGTTGGAAATTATTCATGTACCTAATTCATCTTTCCAGCTGAATTATGGGGGTAGAGGGGTGAAACAACTGGGCTTTAAGATATTAAGGAACTTGCCAAAGGTCACAAGCTAAAAAGTGGCAGGGCGGTAATTCAATTCCAGATTTTTCTGCTCTGAAAGTGGTTCTTACCCATCTTCGATCATCCACTCAGAGCCAGACAAGGCAGCTATGTGCAGTTGTCTCTTGGTATCCACGAGGGATTGATTCCAGGATTCCCCATGGATACCAAAATCCAAGGATACTCAGGTCCCTTATATAAAATATGGTGCAGTATTTGCATATAACCTACATACATCCTCCCATATAATTTTTTTAAGACTGTGGGTCTCATTTTGTTCCCCAGGCTGGAGTGCAGTGGTGATCATAGCTCACTGCAGCCTCCAACTCAGGGACTCAAGCAGTCTTCCCTCCTCAGCCTCTAGGACCACAGGCGTGTGCCACCATGCCCGGCTAATTGTTGTTGTTGTTGTTGTAAAGCCACCATGCCGGCTAATTGTTGTTGTTGTTGTAAAGATGGGGTCTGTTATGTTGCTCAGCCAACTCCTGGGCTCTAAGCTATCCTCCCACCTCAGCCTCTCAAAGTACTAGAATTACAGGCATGAGGCACTGTGCCCAGCCTCTCCCATATACTTTAAATCATCTCTAGATTACTTCTAATACTTAATACAATGCAATAGCATTTGCAGTTACATAGCATTGTGAATAGTTGTTATGCTGTGTATTTTTAACTTGTATTTTCTATTATTGTATTGTTTTTTATTTTTATTTTTCTGAATATTTTCAATCGCTATTGGTTGAATCCACGGATATGAAACCTGCGGGACCTGTGTGTACCAAGGACTGACGATGTACATAATAGATGCTCAGAAAATCTAGCTTGTTGTCTGCCCATGTGGCTTCTTCTTTGAAGTCTCTTTTAAAGCTTCCTTCCCACTGTAAGCCATTTCGTGCAACCATCAGAATTCTAATAAACTGATCCAAGAAGCCAATTCAAAATAAATATCAGACTGTGCAGTCTTTGTGAGAAGCTTGTATCTGTTTTTACAAGGTGGTGAACTCCAGGGAAACCTAGCTCAGTGCCTCAGCCCACTCAAGGAATATTTGCATCTTTCCCTACAAATTGCCTACAACAGGCTCTTTGAAAGATGGAAAACATATTCCCCTAAGACCTGGGAAGGCTAAACAGTTAATAGCTTCTCAAGGGTTTTATGTATTACTAGGATACCGGCAGCTATCACAGGTCATTAAATATCAAAGTTTATGCTCAAGAAGCCAAAAGAAAAACAATCCAGCTTCTCTATGCCTCAGTCGTCTTCACAAATACCCCAACTAGGAGAACGTTTCAGAAACCATTTAAGCATCGTGCAGGTAAAATGAGAATCGCACAGATCTGAAGGGTTCAAATGTTCACCGCTGGCAGAATGCAGCTCAGTGGCAATAAGGCTCCCTCCCCTTTCCTCCTGGAGCTTTCTCCTAGCATTGGCTCCTTCCCCAAAGTGTCTCTCTTTTCCTTTCTGCCTTTTTTTTTTTTTTTTTTTGGTAAGGATCAGAGTCATCCATCCCATCCCAAGAGTTTTTATCAGCTCATCTTCTTAGATATCCTTGATTTTCTCTTTGATTCCCACCAGACCTTGTTGATGTGTTGGTTCACTGAGGCTCTTTCAGCTGAATCAGGGACACAAATTTAGGTTGAACGACTGCTGTTTCTTAGCAACTTAGCAACTGCAGTCTCATCAGCAAAAGGTGAGTAGAGGTGAGCTCCTCACTCAGCCGTCAACAGCACTCGCCATAACCCTCGGGTTGTTTCCACGGAAAGTACTCTCTCATTGGCCGGGTTAGTCCCTTTCATGTTCTCAGCTTTCTACCCTCTCGTTATGTCCTCTTTGTGGGGGAATTTCAACATATATTTGACCTAGCATTGGTTCTATTACTGTCTCCACTTCCTACTCCACTGTTTATAGTTTGGGCCAGCTGTCATGTCCCTCCAGCATGGAGTTAGACCTGGATCGACGCGCTGGCTCAGGGAAAAGGGAGTGGTGGGAGAAATTGCTGGGGGTTAGGGGCAAGACAGGACATGGGATAGAGGGTTTTGGAGTAAACTTTTATCCTCTAAAGCTATCCATGTGTCTTAGCAACATCTCTGTTGACCCAGCTATACATGGGTTAGATAGAGTTGTATAGAGCAGTCCGGTCTGGTCCTTTGACCAGTGATTTTAGCAAATGTGTGAGGCTAAGGACAATAGAGATCTTTGAAACTGATAACAGTGTCAAACAATGTAACTGGCCTGGTTTTCCAGAAGAGATGAACTATTTCAGACATTCTATTGCCATAGGCAGACCACATATCCTGATTTTGAGTTCAGAAAATATGGTCATTAACACATCGAATAACCAGTTGATTTAGTAAGGTTCTCACTTTTCTATTATTGTACTTTTCCCTGTAGACGTACAGCTGTATGGGATGTAAAAACCCTGCTCAGTGGTTTAATCAGCCGTCATAAAGGTCGATGTCTCATTGCAGAAAGATAGGAGTAGACCAGTAGAAATTATCTTATGGGATTGTGACTAATAGTATCTGAACTAAAGTAGGTATTTCAACAATGACACTGCAGTCCAGTGAACAGATTCTTATTTGTAGAGGTAGAGAGCAAACATAAATAGCATCGACAACCTGCCTGTTGGTGTTCCCTCCTAGCTTCCTTTCCTCCCACTGAGTCTCCATTCCTCTCTCTTCTCAGGTATACTTGAATTTGCTCATTTATTTTAAAAAGTAGTTGTCAGTGCACAGAAAAGGTATTTTCTCTCTCCATGTAGCATCTTACGAGCGATCACGGAGCAGTACAGGCGTGGTTTTGTCATGCTTTGCTTTATGCACTTCACAGATGCTGCGTTGTTGACAAATTGAAGGTCATGGCAGCCCTGCGTGCACCAAGTCTGTCAGCGCCGCATTTCCAACCGTGCGTGCTTGCTCCACGTCTGTCACATTGCTGATACTTACGATACTTCAGATGTTTTCGTCACTATTTCGTCTGTTATGGTAATCTGTGATCTGTGATGTTACTGTTGTAATTATTTTGGGGCGCCACAAACTGTACCCAAATAAGATGGTGAACTTAATAAATGTGGTGCGTGTTCCAACTGCCCCACTCATGGACTGTTCTTCCATCTCTGTCCCTCTCCTCAGACCTCCCTCTTCCCTGAGACACAACAATATTGAAATCAGGCCAATTAGCACTTGCACTGGCCTCCAAGTGTTCAAGTGACAGGGAGAGTCCCACGCCTCTCCTTTAAGTCAAAAGCTGGAAATGATTAAGCTTAGTGAGGAAGGTGTGTCCAAAGCCAAGATAGGCCGAAAGCTAGGCCTCTTGCCAAGAATGCGCAGGAGAAGTTTTTAGGCTAAAGCCAAAGGAGGGCTCAAAGGTGAGTGTTACATGGCCCATGCTTCTGAAGAGCTCAAAAGCTTGTCTTTCTATGATAAGAGATTCTAGGCCGGGTGGGATGGCTTACATCTGTAGTCCCAACACTTAGAGAGACCAAGATGGGAGGATCACTTGAGGCCAGGAGTTCAAGACCAAGCTGGGTAACATAGCAAGACCCCATCTCTACAAAAAAAAAACTAAAAATTACCTGGGCGTGGTGGTGCACGCCTGTACTACCAGCTCCTCAGGAGGCTAAGGCGGGAGGATCACTTGAGCCCAGGAGTTAGAAGCTGCAGTGAGCCATGATTGCCTCACTGCACTCCAGGCTTGGTGACAGAGCAAGACTCTGTCTCAAAAAAGGAAAAAAAGATTCTAGATTTATAATTAGTTTGGACTTAAGCTTGTAGGGTCTCAAATTATCAGAGAAGCTTGTTCTCCAGGTTGCCTCTTTAGACCTGGACTCTGTTTCCACAAGAGGGGCTGTGTTCAGTTTTAGGATTCCAAACTATTAAATGCTTTACTACCACTCCTGACACCGCTGTGCATTCCTCATCAGGCTCACAACCTGAGAACAGCCCCACATGTTAGAGACTGGATGTGTGGTCTGAACTGAAGATTCCCAGACCAGAGAGCAGAGACCTGCGCTGTAGTCCAGATTCGGCCTCTAACTTGCTTTGTTACCTCGGACGATAGTCTCTGTCTTCAAAGCTTCAGTTTACTAACATGTCGAATGTTGGAGCTTGCAATGATGATTTCTCAGCTTCTCTAGACAGCAACAATTCTTACATTTTCTTTTTTAAAAAAAACTACAGTTAAAAATGAATTGGAGGCTAGGCGTGGTGACTCACGCCTGCAATCCCAGAGCTTTGGGAGGCCAAGACAGGCAGATCACCTGAGGTCAGGAGTTTGAGACCAGCCTGGCCAACATGGTGAAACCCTGTCTCTACTAAAGATACAAAAATTAGCCGGGTGTGGTGGCACCTGCCTGTAATCCCAGCTGCTCAGGAAAGTAGGAGATTTTCTTGAGGCAGGAGAATCTCTTGAACCTGGGAGGCAGAGGTTGCACTAAGCCGAGATCGTGCCACTGCGCTCCAGCCTGGGTGACAGAGCGAGACTCCGTCTCAAATATATATATATATGAATTGGAGTGTCGCTTTCAAAGCCTCTGACTGTTTTATCTCAACTTTCCAAGAAATACTTGTACATTGTCTACCTGCATGGGAACTCACTTTTCCAGGGGATATTCTGAATAGTCAGCTCTTCCATCTTCCACATGCCCTGTAAAGTTTCTTAAGTATTGTAAAACTAACTCCATATGTTTGTATCTTTGATACCTTCAGCTGCATTTTATGTGTCTTTGCATTAAAAATGTAATGACGCTCAGAGAAGTCACACCCCTGGTTTAGGAATAACAATCAGTTATTCAGAGTTAAGCTGTTTTCACAGGGAAGATTCAGAACATCGCCCTCTCCCCACGCATGAGTCTAATGGAGTTAGAAGGATGTGCGGTCCTTCTACCAGTTGGACTGTCATCATCACTCCTCCTGATGTGACCCACCCCTCCACCACCATATGGGACACCTGGGGATTTGAATCCTGGGGTCACTTAGACCCTCTTTCCCAGGAATTTAAATCCTAAAGTCACTTAGACTGTCCTGGGAATTTGAATCCTAAGCAGAGACACACTGAGGTGTCTGGGGCCGGGTCATTGGGTTGCTGCTGAGATTCTAATCACTGCCGTGGTTCCTGGCCTTTCTGGGGCCCAGTCATGTGGTTCTGTCTTTGATTCTGTGCGCTACTCTGTGGTCCCTCCCAAAATTACTCTTGGCCTGAATTAGGAAGGAAGAGAGGGCGGGGAGGCAGGCCCATGATGCTAACTGGAAGAAACTACAGTGAAGGACCGTTTTTACCCACCCCTTTTTAGTTCCTGGTCTGTCACTGAGTGACATGGTCCTGCTACACAATCCCAGTATGCGGCTTGCTCACCACAGGGGTTCAAAACATCCAAAATGCCATGTTCAGTGGGATGATTCCACCGTCACACGTTGATGTTGCCGCAACGTCAAATTGCACTAATTCTACATGCTTGCTCTAAGTTCCCGTACCGGCCTCACTGAGGACAGGCAACCAACAGTTTGCAGACCTCTATCGGCACTGAGCTGGAGCTTCCATGGAAGCAGGTAACTTAACCTCTCTCTGAAGCTAGGATGTGTTGGAACTGCTGATTTCCACACAGGCTAGTGGACTAGGACCTCTCTGTCCCTGGGGAGAGCCCTACTCTAGGCCCGCTCAGAAGTTCTTCTTTTTTTTTTTTTTTTAACTTATTGGCTGGGATTGCCCCAACCTGACTCTACTCACCTGCCACCCCTCCTCTTTCCACCCAAGGTTTCTCAGACTTTCTGCTTTCTCCATCAAACATGAGCTTTGCCACCAAAGAAGAGAGCAGCCTGGCCTCCCTTGGCCTGCAGCACCTGCTCCTTGTGTGCAGTTTAAAAAAATGTACCTTCCAAGAGCATGGCAAACAAGGGCTCTGAGAGATATTTGCACACTCATGTTCACAGCAGCATTTTCCACAGTAGCAAGAGGTGGAAACAGCCCAAGTGTCTATGACAGATGAATGGATAACCAAAATGTGGTCTATCCATACAATGGGATATTCAGCCTTAAAAAAGGAAGGAAATTCTGACACATGCCACAACATGGGTGAACCTTGAGAACATGTGAAGTGAGAAAAGCCAGACACAAAAGGAAAAATATTGTATGATTCCACTTCTGTGAGTAAGTCAAATTCATAGAGACAGAAAGTAGAGTGGCGGTTGCCAGGCCCTGGGGGGAAGGGAAAGTGGCAATTCGTGTTTAATGGGTACAGAGTTTCAGTTCGGCATGATGGGGAGGTTCCGGAGGTGGATGGTGGTGACGGTTGCACAACAGTGTGAATGTTCTTAATGCCATTAAACTGTACACTTTAAAATGGTTAACATGGGCCAGGCATGGTGGCTCACGTCTGTCATCTCAGCACTTTGAGAGGCCACGAAGGGAGGATCACTTGAGCCTAGGAGTTCAAGACCAGCCTGGGCAACAGAGAGACCCCTGTCTCTACCAAAAAAGAAAAAAAAAATTAGCCAGGCATGGTGGCACACGCCTGTGGTCCCAGCTACCTGGGAGCTGAGGTGGGATGATTGCTTGAACCTGGGAGGTCAAGGCTGCAGTGAGCCGAGATTGCGCCATTGTACTCTGCGCTCCAGCTGGGTGACAGAGGGAGACTCTGTTTCAAAAAAAAAAAAGGTTAAAATGGTAACTTTTATGTTATAGGTATTTTACTAAATATACACTCCCCCTAAAGATTAAATTTAAAAAAGAGAGAAAGCATTCCCTAAAGAAAGCACTTCCTTCGAGGCACCTTTGGACTGTGCCTTTGACATCTGTGCCATTGTGAGTGTCCACAGGGTGCTGGGACAGTCTTCAGCTGGTTGTTAATTTATCAATGTCAGGGCCAGTGTCTGTCACTTCATTCAGTCCCTAGCCCAGAATCGTGACCAGCAGATGCCTAATCGGTTCTAGCATGATAAATATGCCAGGCCTCTCACTAAACCCTCCTTGTCCTTCCTTCATTCATTCATTCACTCCACATGCATCAAATGTCTGATTGATATAGTGAGAATATAAAATCAGGCCCAGGCAATTTAATCCTTTTCTGAAGCGGGGATGTGTTGAAACTACTAATGTTAACTCATTTATACCGTGAGAATCTAATAACAAACAAGACCTAGTTTCTTCCTGCGTTGTGCTAATTTTCAGCCCTTTTCTAGATTAGGCTCAGCCGGCGTCCTCCCCTGGAATACTCTACCTGCTCACTTAACTCCAGCAGCTATGGCTAAGTACTGTGCTATGGTGCACGAAGTCTTGGGCCAAGAATCAAAGGCCTAGTCTCTAGTCCGGTCCTTAGCACAGGCTTCCCTTTGACACTGAACAAATTAATTAACTTTTCTGCAGGTCTCTATGTCTCCATCAGCAAAATGGAAATGATTTATGGCATTGGGATACAAATAAGAATAGACTAAGAATATGAATCAGCTCCGATAGAAAACATCGGATAGAGGCCGGGTGCAGTGGCTCACGCCTGTAATCCCAATACTTTGGGAGGCTGAGACAGGCGGCTCACGAGGTCAGGAGTTCGAGACCAGCCTGGCCAAATAGTGAAACCCCGTCTCTACTAAAAATACAAAAAATTAGCTGAGTGTGGTGGCAGGCGCCTGTAATCCCAGCTACTCGGGAGACTGAGGCAGGAGATTTGCTTGAATCCGGGAGGTGGAGGTTGCAGTGAGCCAAGATCGTGCCATTGCACTCTAGCCCAGGCAACAGTGCGAGACTCCATCTCAAAAACTAAAACAAAAACAAAAAAACACACATCGGATAGACTGATCCGTGGTGGGATGGTTGACTAAACCATACAACCCACTCCTCCACCCCGATGTGGTCTAACCTGAAGTTCCATTAAAATGGTGTTTCACGGGGAGGAGGAAAGCAGATCCCCATCTTCGTGTCTTGAAGAACAAAGTTACTCTCATACATGCCTTCCCCGTCCTATTTATCACTACCGAGGACAGGTTACAACAACCTCAGTTTGACTTTGGCAAGTTATAATCATCAGACCTCGCAGATCTAGCAGCTGGCAGCCCTCCACATCAGATAATGTACCTTATTTGTTTTCAAGCCTGATGCAGAAAAGAGAAAGGGCTTAATAAGATACTTAAAAGAGTGTGTTTTTCCAAAAGGGACCATCAGGTGGGGAGAAGGCAGGGTGGCTGTGGCTCCTGGCTGCTGGTCCCAAACCCAGTCCCTGTGTGGGCCTGGAAAACTTTTTTGGCCTCAGGGGCATCCCTCTTTCTGCTTTCCTTGGATTCTATTGCTTTTGCATTCAACAAACAAAAGGATCTGTGTAAGATACTTGTTAAGACATGTAAAAAAAAAGAAAAAGAAAAAAGAAAAGAAAACAAACGAGTTAAATCTCAGCTCTATTATCTAGATGTTGTAGTTCTTGGGCAGATGTGCACTCTCCTTACCAGTCAGGACCTCAGTTTTCTCATCTGTAAAATGGGAATAATAATACCTACCGAAAGGATTGTTAGGAAGATTAAATGAGACCATTTATGTCAAGTGCTTAGCATGATGACTGGCCTGCACAAATGCACATTCGTTAGCTGTTGTGTTTTTCCTCTGTTAAATGCATGTGGTGGGTTAAACTTGTGTTAAACCTGCCACTGTCCTCTGTTGAACTTGGTGGTGGGTTAAGTGGGTTAATGTATGGAGAAGGGCTTTGTAAACAGTATTGTTTCCCACCCAGGTCCCTTTTGACATCTTACCATAGTCAGCCTACAAGTCTAGCCTTTTCATAAATAACACAATTTTATTTATTTATTTATTTGTTTATTTATTTATTTATTGTTGTTGAGACGGAGACTACAACCTCTGCCTCCCGGGTTCAAGCGATTCTTCTGCCTCAGCCTCCCGAGTAGCTGGGATTACAGGTATGTGCCACCACACCCGGCTAATTTTTGTATTTTTAGTAGAGATGGGGTTTCACCATGTTGGTTAGGTTGGTCTCGAACTCCTAACTTCAGGTCATCCACCTGCCTCGACCTCCCAAAGTGCTGGGATTACAGGCATGAGCCACTGTGCCCGGCCAATAACACAATTGTCATCAAGTATTCCCCATGTCTCTCCTCGTGTCTCAGTTGCTGGCAAGGTGATGCTCTCTTTTCTCCTTTCCAAAGCCACGCTCCTGACTGTGTTCTCCTCTCCCACTCTTTTTCCAATCTTCAGTTTTTTCATTCTGGTTCCTTCTCTTTGTTTCTATAAGGCGTGTGTCCCTGCAGGCCCTCCAACTATGGAAACCGCCTCCCTCCTCAAGTCAGGGTGGAGTCACTTCCACCAAGCTGGGAAGAGTTCCTGCTCCCTCCATCCACCTGGAAAGGAATAGGAGGAAGAGCACAGGCTTTTGACTAGCTACGGGGCTACTGTCCCACTATGGCCCCACACCGTTCAGAGCTTCCATGGGTAATGGTAAACATTGAGGTGAGTTCTGGAGATGTTTCTGCTGAAACTACTCCATTGCCATCTTACAGAGTCAGGGTTTTCCTATAGCTCTGTTGCTTTTCCTGGACTCTTTAGGACACTGAAGACCAGTTTTCCAATCCCAGAAAATGTTTGCAGAACATCCTGCCCGAGGTTCCTGCAGGCCTGAGAAATGGAAACTTATTGAGCAACATCATGTCGTTAGCATCCAGTTAGCCCTGATGTCTAATGAGTGTCTGCTTGTTTGCATAATGCAGAACTGGCTTGTGTGTGCCCCACATGTGGGCATGAGTATGTGTGCCAGAGCACATCCACAAGTCCACGGACGTCCGTCCTAACTGCACCTAGGCAAGGGTGGAGCTGAATGTCTCCAATGATGCTTTTCTATATATCACAGTGGTTAGCAGAGGACTAAGTACAGCACACAACAGGTACTCAGTAAATGCCTGCTGATGGTTGGTTCACTGACTCATTTGCTCATTCTTTCTCAGCCTGCTGATCGCTTACTCCTGACCACCACTAAACTTCCTCTTTGAAAGACTCCAGGAAGGAAAAGGATTGCCCCACATCTTCCCTCTGCATGCAGAAACTTATCCTGTCCCAGGCCAGAAAGAAGATAGGAAAAGACAAGCCTAGTAGGTTCAGAAAAGTCAGTACTGATCTGAGGGATCCTGGAAACACCTCTGTGGCCCTTCGCTAGGTCCATGGGCTCCGGCCAGTCTTAGAAGTCCCAGACCCTACTACGTCTAGATTTTCCTAAATCACCCCATTGTATCAAGGGTCTTAAGTCAAAATTCCCCTTCACAGGACTGTGTTTGTGGCTGTAATTGTCACAACACTTACTACTAAATGGGCCCTTAAATGTTGTAGGTGTTTGTTTTACTTTTTTTGTAATGATGATGATGATGATGATGATGATGATGATGATGTCTTAGAGGTGACCCCACGGCCTGGCTAAACCTTCTGTGGCCTCTTCTGATCAAATTCATGGCTTGGGGAATGGATATTTACTGAGCTGGGCTGGGTCCAGACAGACTCCACATTCCCAGAGCAGCGGCAGCAGAATAGAAAGGGTGTCTGCCCCGTCTTCCTACCTCCTCTCCTTATCTGCCCCCTTGGTTTTAGACTTTGTGTTTTTGTTTTTTGTTTGTTTGTTTTTGAGATAGAGTCTCCCTCTGTCACCCAGGCTGGAGTGCAGTTGTACACTTGTGGCTCACTGCAGCCTCTACCTCCTAGGTTCGATCCTCCCGAGTAGCTGGGAACACAGGTGCGCACCACCACGCACAGCTAGTTTTTGTTGTTGTTGTTGTTGTTGTTGTTGTTTTTAAAGAAACGAGGTTTTGCCATGTTGTCCAGGCTGGTCTCGAACTCTTGAGCTCGAGCAATCCTTCACCCTCCACCTCCCAAAGTGCTGGGATTACAGATGTGAGCCATCACACCCGGCTGGTTTTATACTTTAATGTGGATGTTTGGGCCAAGCAGGGATGTTTGGGTGAGCAGGAAGCACTGTCAGCAGGGCAGAAATTCCCAGGCAAACACCTGGCTCAGATACCCTCTCGTGGGCATGGGCTCAGATGCCCTCTCATGGGCCCCCTTAGGTGGCACCCAGTGGGGCAGTAGGTACAGTCCCTTGTGCCTGTAGCTTGCAAACCTCAGCCTGCCTGCAGCCACAGCCATTTCAGTAGCTCAGGTGCTAGCTTGGCAGGAAGCTGGGGGAAAGCACAGCTGGCTGTTCTTCAGGTTCCTGGCCCTGGCTGTGAGCATCAGCAGGCTCCGGGTAGGGTCGGGGAAGAGGCTTATCATGGCCCCACCCATATCCATCTGCTCATCTAGAGGAACTGGGAGGCCTTAGGATTGCACCTTTCTGCTGCTCCTTACTTGCCCCCACCATGCACACCTGTGCTGGGAGGGAGCATGAGATGGGGCCAGGGGCAGTGTCTGCTTGCAGACACACACAGCTGGGTGGCTTATGTAGAGAAGGAAGAGCTTGGAAGCCAGGAGGAGGGGAGCAGGCTCACACTCAAATGCTCTCATGTCCAATTCTCCAGCTGTTTTGGGACTATGGGACAATAGAGTTGGGTCTCCACACTCTCCCTTGCATTTTGGGGGCCTGTGTGGAGAGATGTTAGTCAAATGAGAGAGAGTAAGGAAATGGTCTGGGGGGTGTGTGTGTGTGAAGTGTGGGTAGCTGGGTGAGTAGGAGGTCATTGGAGAGGGGATAGCGGAACAGGGGTAGTTGGTGACTCAGTGGGTACCTGACACCAGGTGATAATGATAGTGGAGCAGACACAAATTCTCAAGCACATTCAATATAGAGTAGCGGAATTTAGTACACAGGTTTTTGTCCTGGGTTCAAATACTGGCTCGGTCACCTACTGCCTGTGTGACTTTTGGCAAGAATTTTAACCTCTGAGGCTTCTTTTCCAGTTTAGTCTATTAATTTTTAATTTTTAAATGATTTTAGAGATGGGCTCTCATTATATTGCCCAGGCTGGAGTGCAGTGGCAATTCACAGGTGCAGTCATAACACACTACAGCCCGAACCCCTGGGCTCAAGCCATCCTCCCACCTCAGCCTCCTGAGCAGCTGAGATTACAGGTGTGAGCCACTGCACCCCGTTGGTTTATTATATTAAATAAAACACCCGGTGTTTCATTTAATATAAATATAACAGGCATATGTATGTATATGTAAATGCCTAACACCTAAGTGTTAACCGTTACTGTTGTATTACTAATAATTTTTCTTTCATCAAGTTCCCTGGGGCATCGTGGACTAGAAAGGATAGGTTTAGCCACACACCCTGGCTCTGCCATTGGAGCATTGGGTTTGCCTTACGGACTCCCTCCCAGGTGACAGGCCCCTGGCTTCACCCCTGACTCTCTGTGCCACTTCAGGTTTCTGGTGGGGCTCAGGCCTTGCTGGCTTCTGGCCTTAGCAGCTTTGTCCTGCTGAGGACATGTGACTGGTCCCATGTGCTCTCCAAGGACAGAGCCACAGCCCCTGCTTTTCCATCCCAGGACTCAGTGCTGGTTCCTGGCATTTGTGGAACTGTGCCCTGGATGTCATGGCCTCTTGTTCATTCCCTTGACAACCTCCTGCTCTCTAGTGGGAGAAGGGCTCTGTTTCTGTTCAGCTCCTCTGGATTTCATCACCTTTTCTCATTCCAATTTGAGTGTCTGGTGACAGTTCTCTCTACAGACCCTGCGGCTTCTTAGCCAATCATCTGCGTTCACCCTGGATCTTCAGGTCCTTTGCATGTGGTGGTGTACATGGAACCACCTCCCAGGCCTCTCCTTCTCCCTCGCTTTCCTAGGGCCCTGGTAGGGCCCGTCCCTCCCCTCTTGCCCAGGGGCAAGCCCTTTCTAATGGAGCCCTACCCCAAAAGAGCTTCAGAAAGACCTTTCTGCATCTCTGCCTGCAGGTGTTACCCCCACACCCATTGCTTCCACTTCTTTTTCAGGCTTACTCTCAGCCCCACCTCTCCTGTTGGCATTCATGAGTTGCTTCCAGGCTCCCTGCTGATATAGGGAGCTTGCTCTCGGTTGGGGTCGGTGTTAGCCCTTTAGCTCCACTGTTTACCCACTTGCGATGGGCTTGCGCCATCCACTGGGTTGAGCAGTCTCCACCCAGTTACATCTGTAGGCGGGCAAAGCTTATTTCCACATGAGCAAGCAATAAGATGTGGAGCGATGGGTGAGGTGAATCTAACTCGTTTGAGGCCGATGATACTACTCCCAGTGTAGATCAGCAGATGATTTGAACAGATTCTGGAGATATATATTGGGCTCCCTTGCCATTTACCATGAAGTGATGTGTGTGCGCGCATGAGCACATTATCTGCACCTTTACTCAGTGGAATAAAACTCTTAGCATAGTGCCTTGCATATAATAAGCGCTTGGTAAAGGTTAGCTGCTATGAATATTGCCATTATTACAACTACTTACGAGCAAAAGCAATACATCTTGCCATGTACCTTGTAAAATGCCCTGTTGGGCATTGGTAGAAGTTTGAGCATGGCTATGTCTTAGGCTGATTTAGGGAAGATTTTCCTGTCATGGGCCATGGCTCTGGCATGTTATGGGTCAGCTAGTTAGTCCCGGGTCTTTATTGACAGGGTTTAGGATTTATACTTACATGAGAACTTAGTCTGAATTTTTTGCCTGCTAAGTTGAAAGTGCTTTGAAGGGTTTTAGCCTTGGAGTGGAGTTGGGAGGCTCGGGCCTGCAGTCCCAGCACAGAATCTGTAACACCAATGCCAGCCTGGGCAGCGAGAGACTTCCTTTCTCTTGGGTATGAATCACACCAGGCGTCAGGAGAAATAATTGTGAGTTCCAGATCTGCAGCATCATAACTAATAATGCAAATAACAAGCTGCCATGTGTTAAGGGCTTATTATGTTCTGGGTAATAAATCCTTGATACGGATTATCCTATTCACTGTGTGGCCTTGAGCGGATGACTTTGCCTTTCTGTTTCTGTTTCTTCATCTCTAAAATGGAGAAGACAACACCTAACAGGGAGGTTGAGAAGAGCTAATGAAATAACATATGCGAGAGTCTTAGAAAAAAGCACAAGGGGATATATGCATGCCGTATTTTTACCAGCGAGAAAGATGGTAATCTTCAGGCCTTTGAAGAGTCTGCATTGCACAGAGGAGGGATGTTGGCAAAGCTCCGGCTGATGGTGAATTTGATAGCCCAGCTTTGTGAGGGCAGAATATGAGGCCCACGGTGGTGCTTTATCTGTCACCTGAGATTGGGGTGTCTGTCTCCTGGCACAAATGTGACACCTGTTGTAGCAGAAACAGGCCCTGGCAGCTGGCGCTCTGGGAGGAGAGGTCTGGCTAGGAGCAGGAGGAGTTCGCTTACCAGAGGGTAAGTGACAAATGTCAGTAGTTAAATCAGCACATTTTTCAGCTCCACATTCCCCCAGGGGGGCTAAGCAATGCCTGGTTATTCACTGGCAGGATTAACACAGAGGCAAGGATATGGAAGAGGAAATATCCCAATGCACAGCACGGCACCTGACACCTGAGACGCACTTAGTGAATATTTATGGGGGATGCGGGAGGGTGGGGGGCAAAGAGCAACACTGTGAAACAAAGAGGGGGTGTTACCTATTGCCATGCTGCCACCGTTGGCCCACTGCTTACTACTCTGGTCAATAACATGGAGAAGGCTGAGCACAGTGGCTCACATCTGTAATCCCAGCACTTTGGGAGGCTGAAGTGGGAGAATCACTTGATCCCGGGAGTTCAAGACCAACCTGGACAACATAGAAAGACCCCACCTCTAAATTTTTTTTTTTAATTAACCAACTATGGTGGCATGCACCTGTAGTCCTAGCTACTCAGGAGGCTAAGGTGGGAGGATTGCTTGAGCTTGGGAGGTCGAGGCTTCAGTAAGCTATGATTGTACCACTGCATTCCAGCCTGGGTGATCCTGTCTCTTAAAAAAAGAAAAATAAGAAAAAAAGAAGTGTAGAGAGAAAAGAGTCAGAGAGATACTGAGTATTTTTTAAAGGAGTTGAAACTCATATCTTCCAACTCCCAAATCCAAAACCTCAAACTCGGAAATTTTTAGGAAGAAAATATTTATTGGGTACTAAGACCCCACGCTAGGTCTGGCCCACATAATTTAATCTTCACAGCAGTCCCTGTGGGGCAGGTGTTTTATTTCCACTATTCAGATGAAGAAACCAGGGCCAAAGAAGTTAAATTGTTCAAGCAGTCACAGTTTATAAGTGGTAGATATACAATTAGATCTTTATTTTTTATTATTTTTGTTTAAAAAAAAGAGGGGGGCCTTGTTATGTTGCCCATATGTTGCTAGTCTCAAACTCCTAGGCTCAAGTGATCCTGCTGCCTTGGCCTCCCAAAGTGCTGGGATTCCAGGCATGAGCCACCACGCCAGGCCACGATTAGATCTTTCTGACTCAGAAGGCTTGTTTGTCTTCCTGCTCTGTCATGAAGCCTGCAAAGGAATTTTCCTACTCCTTAAATCCGTGAGGGTTGGGCTGTTGACTAGCTCAAGTTTTAGGTGTCTCACAGCCACCTAGACTCACCTGTTACCTAGGGGCAAGACCTGACTGGGTTTAATTTCACTGAATTTCCTACCTGTAATCCACTCACCTCCCTAAATGGATTTGTTTTTGGTCACTGAGAGAGCTGCCTCTTACCTTCTGTTAAAGAGAAATAGAACTGCACACTACTTACAGGTCATGAAGATGGATTTTATTGAGTACTGCTGCAACATGGGAGAGAGGCTTCAGGACAGAACTGAGCTCAACTCTGAATACAGCAGTGATGACTGGGGATTTATAGCCAACCAGCAGAGTTGAGGGGTCAGTGGTTGGAAAATGACAGAGACATCAAGAATGGAGGGATTCTTGCTGAACTGGCCTAGTGGGACTCTTGCTAAAGGCAAGGGTGGGAGATGAGAAGCTTGGTCAGATGTCAGGGGGTGGGGGGTTCTGCTAAATTGACCTAGCAGAATTCTTGCTGAAAACTGGACTAGGTAGGCCCAGGACAGGGCCCAAGGATGAGGTCTCGTAAAAAAGAGTGCTCAGAGGAGCATCTAAGGTTTGGTCAAGGAGAGAGTGCTTGTCACTTCCCAGCAGATGCCAGGACAAGGGCAGCTGAAGACCCACAATGCTAGTTCACTGTGAGGGTTAGTCATCTCCCCTTGGTGTGACTCCCGACAGTCAAGGACTTTGGCTGAGCTGAAGACCGTCTTGGAGAAGGAATGTGCACCTGAGACGCACTGTAACTCCCACTGATGGGGCAGGCAGCATTTCATGGGTATTTCCCCACAAGCTTCTCTTGAGTAAGAAGTTTTTAGTCGTAAGAGTGAAGATGACCCAGTCGTTCAGATGCAGGAGCAAGGCAGGGCCCGTCCTCCCCCTCCCCACAGTGTAACTCATGTGTCACCCAGGCATGCCTGAACCCACAACTGCTAGCCAGCAGATCCTCGGGGCTGGGAAGGGATGAGCTCTTGCTTTAGATCATGTGTTTGGGTTGGGATTAGCAGACGAACAAGCAGTTTTCCCCTGAGCTCATCCAGAAATGGAGGGTATAGTCTGGGAGCATTCTTTCTCTTTCTCCCTCACTCCTCATATTTTCATATCACTTCAGTGGCCTCAGCATCCTGCTTCCCCAGAACACACCCCTGCCCTGAACTTGCCAGACCTCTTCCTGCCAGCTGGGCCAGCCTGGAAACAGGAGAGACCTTGATGGCAGAGGGGTAAAGCTGCAGAAGTCCCTGCACCATAACACGAGTGGAGGGTGAACATCTGCAGAAACCAAAGACGTATCCCCTGCTGAGGCCTCTGCGCCGGCACTCCTCAAAGTCTATGCCAGAAAGTGTCTACAGGAGAAAATGTGGGCAGAATGAGAAAACCTGGGCCTGTGAGACAGAGGAACTCTCTGTTCTAATCCTGGCTGCGGAACAACGAGCTCTGTGACTTAAACTCGGGGCGCTCTTTCTGCATCTGTAAAATGGGGTAATGGAGCTGGCCTCTCAGGAGATTCTTAGAAGGTTCGGATGAAATCACGCCTGTGAGACACTCAGTAAGCACAAAAGGGCCCACACAAAGCATAATCATGTAAGAAAAGCACTCTCACCCCACACCTGCATTTCAGTGTGCAGCCCCTGATCCCACCCCCTCCCCAGGCCTGTTATAGAAACACTCGTGCATAGCGTGGGTGGCCACCTTCAGTGAAGCCCATTTTTGTGGGTGGTGCTCTGTGTTCTGTGTCTGCGTGGCTGTCTGTGTCTCCGCTGGTGCTCACATAGGGTTCCTGTGACACTTCTGCCTGCTGTCGACTCTTGGCTCCCAGGGGTCGGGGACTGTCAGGCTAATTCCTTCCAAGCAGTGCTCACCACAGCATCCTGGGGGCATCATGGTGAAGCTGTTGGAGGGAAAGGGGAGGCTCAGTGGAAATCCATGGCACACTGGGGTCCTAGTCTTAGCCTTGCCACTACTTGCTAAGTGAGCCTTGATCAGCCATTTGACCAGTCTGTGTCCCATTTTCTCACTTGGAGGACGAGGTGATCTCGAAAGCCTCTTTAGCTTTCAATGGTCTATGGTTCTGGTTTGTGACCAGTAGTGGTTTGGTTCCACTTATCCAAAGCCCAGCAATCTCCTTTGAGATGGGAGTCCCAGCCCTTGGGAGTGTCAGCAGTGGCCGGCCACCAGACTGATTCTCCCCGGCCCTCATCCTGGTGCAGCCCCTTGCCTCCTGACTTGTGAATGCGCGTGCACCCCCCAGTTTCCTGTTCCCTCCCTCCCTCTCGCCATGGTTTGGCTTTTTGCCTTCCCAGCTGCGTATAAGCCAACCTGGTCCAGAGCCTTCAGGTACAGACAGCGTCAGCCACACGCAGCCTCCCGATGACTCCAGTAATAGCAGGGACTCCAGTCTTGTATCTCCAGTGATTTATACATTTGTTTGACAGACACCACATCCCAGGCCCACTCTTTCCTTCCTCTCTCAGCTCTGGCTCCATCCAGCAACACAGTGATCGATGGTAGGGGGTCCTCACCCATTACTAAGCCCTTGCTGTTCCCCAGGCTCAGGGCACAGGAACTGAGCAGGAAGGGAAGAGTGTACCGCCTGTCACGACCATCTCTCCACAGCAGCTCTTGGGATAAATTGGCCTCCAGAGGCAGCCGGGGGAGAACGAGCTGGTAGTGGGAGGTCCATGCTCACCTGGACTGGCTCCTTCTCTGGTTTCTGGAAGGCGGTGACTGCTGATGGGATGTAAGCTCATCTCCTCTCTCTGCCCTGTGGACCTTGGCCAATCTGCAGCTATCTCCTGCCCCCAGCCCAGCCCTCTTCCCACCCACCCTCTGAAGAGAGGTGAGAAGGGAAGACGGTTCCCTCCATTAACCTCCCAAATCTTTTAGGTGTATGAGGTTTCCAGATTACGCTGACCTGAGGGCTCCTCTCTTCTCCTTCCACAGGGTACGGCAGCTGGAGAGAACTGGCCAAGGCTCTGGCCAGCAGGAACATTCCAGCTGTGGATCCACACCTCCAGTTCTACCATCCCCAGAGGCTGAGCCTCAAGGTAGGTGACCAGCCAGTCCATTGTCCCTGCTGATGCCTTAACAAAGGTCCTCAGGTGCTCTGCCCAGTTGCCTTAAGGGTAACCTCTGCTACTCTGGGAGGAGAGGCAGAGGATAAACAGCCCCTAGAATCCTAGTCTGGCCTCAGGACCTCCTAGCTGAGCCACAGAGATGTCCATCCAGCCTCCTCAAAGCCCTAAAAGGAAACTTTTACTGGGGCTGCCACTGGGCCTGGTTTTCTGGTGTCTGCCCTTGTCCACTAGTTCAGTTTGCCCGTGCCAGAACCACTCCAGGCCTGTGACCTCCATCACCAATGGCATGTGGTGCCTCTCACTAGGGTGAGGACTGGGCTGTGCTGTGCTTGCTGCTGAGATCAGAGGTGACGAGGTGGATGGACACCCCTCCCTGCCCGTAGCTGGGAGTACACACTTGTGGTGGAGCATTTCCCTGTAGTGTTTCTTGAACCAATGGTCCCTAAGGAGGCGGATTAGAGAAACTGGGGTCTAATTCATTCAGGAGCCCCAAGGCTGAGCCTAGAACAGACATGGATCCCAGAGCTGGACCAGAGCCAAACTGAACCTGTGGACCTGCACGATAGGGAGGGTTTGGGGGTGTCCCCGAGGGGCTCCCACTTGTTGGAACCCAAATCTAGAGATCTGGGGGATAAGAAGAGGGAGCCGAGGTCCCTGCCCTCAAGAGGTCCTGACCGAAAGAGGGTGAACTCTTTTTCCATATGGGGAGGACAGCAAATTCAGAAAAGTGAAGGAACCTGAGGAGCAGGCACTGATGAAACTATGGAGACGTATTCCCAGGACACAGTGTGAATGACAGACGGCAGCGTGCTCTGAGCCAACGCCCCCTGGGAGCAGGCACTGTGCCCCCTGTCCTGCCCATAGCTTCTCATCCTAATATTCCTACCAAGTTCATTCTTCATTCTTCCCCTAGGACCATGACATTGACCAAGCAGGGAGCCGTAACAGCAGCTACTTGAAGTGGAACAGGCCTGTCCCCTGGCTGTCAGAGGTAAGGGACTTTCTATTGTACCTGCTCTTTGAGAGAGCTGAAAAATAATGTTTACGGATAATTCCAGAGATCACAGAAAACTTTCTACTAGTGAATTTAAAAAATTTTTAAATTATTTATTTATTTAGGTTTTTTTTGTTGTTGTTTTTAGAGAAGGGGTCTCACTATGTCGGCCAGGCTAGTCTCAAAATTCTGGGCTCAAGCGATCCTCCAGCTTCAGCCTCCTGACTAGCTGGGATTACAGGTGGGCATTACTACACCCAGCTTAGTGATTTCATGAAAATTTTTCACTCCAAGCATTCCAGGTTGATTCAATTTCTCTCTTTAGAGAAGGAACACTCACATTTGCCAAAGGCCTACTGTGTGGCAGGCTTTGTGGATCATCTCATCTCAGCTTTGTGACCCTGTGGAATAGTATCATTATCCTCATTTTATAGGCGGAAAAACAAGGCTCAGGAAAGCTACAAGACTTTCATGGCCATGCCAATCCCCAGTCTTAAAGATAAGCATCCCAAACTGTCTTTCTTGGGCCACTATCTTAAATCCCGTAAGATATTCCAGGAAGAAAAGAGTCCATTGTTAAATAAGCTTTTAAAACTATAATATACTACCTTGCCTTCCTGGAAATGTACAATAGCGTATGAAAGAGTATGAGAAGTTCTGCAGCCATCTGTTTAACTTGGTTTAGCTCAGCATGTCTCAAACTGAATTGCTTTTTTCCATGAAATGCCTATTATACTCTATGAAACTAGTGCTCTAGGTTTCATAGAAATGCTCTAAGGAACATGCATTGGGAAACTCTGCTTTAGAAGATTTACAGGAAGCAGTTAAATGTGAATAAAAGTTATCAGAACCATCATAATATCTTTCATTTTTACAGGCTTTGATAGATTGTGTTTTTTCTTTTGGTTTTTTATTTTTTAGAGACAGGGTCTTGCTCTGTTTCCCAGGCTGGAGTGCAGTGACACAATCATAGTTCACTGCATCTTGAACTCCTGAGGAGCTAGGACTACAGGGGTGTACCACCATTGCCTGGCTAATTTTTTAAAAAAAATTTTGTAGAGACAGGGTCTCACCATATTGCCCAGGCTGACCTCAAACTCCTGGCCTCAAGCGATCCTCCTGCCTTGGCCTCCCAAAGTACTGAGATTACAGGCATGGGCCACCATCTTGGCCCCAGATTCTTTTTCTTTTGGTGAAGAAACTGAGGCTCAAGGTAGTTAATTAACATACACAAGATTACCTGAGTAAATAAATCCTTATGCCAAGATTTCCGAGTAGCACGATGCTTTGGGGATGAAAATTTGAGTTTCCTATTTTACAACTTGTTTAGAACCCAGGGTCTTTAGTCTCGAGGCCCTGCGGACACAGATTACTTTTCTTGGCTGGGTGGTACCGGCTAGCTCATTGTTTTCATCCGTACCTATCATAGATTGAGCTCTTCAGCCTGGGTAGTTTTATTTCCAATCCACCCACTTGCTCTGGGGCAAGAGTGAAGGAGGCAGTATTGTACTGAATGTGACGTTAGTTATCCACACTGTGAAACTACCTCCTTTGAAAGCCCAGGGAGAGGATGGATTACGATGCTGGCACACCTGCACTAGATGACATCACCAGGTAATTATGCCCCGCCCTACCTGGAGATAGTACTTTGAAAAGAACTTGCTTTACAGATCATTTGGTCTGGTGATCCAGCCTTCTCTCCTTTAAGGATAGCTTGGGTCCTTTTTCTTAATAAACCAATTATTTTGAAAGCTTATAGCACCATAACATTCTGCATTTATTAATAATTAATTTATCCACTTGTTTTTGCCAATCAAGGACATATGTATAAACATATAATGAAACAAAAACAGTGAACAAATAGTAAATAGTGATCGAAATTGGGCTGGGCTTGGTGGCTCAAGCCTGGAATCCTAGAACTTTGGGAAGCTGAGGTGGGAGGATTGCTTGAGCCCAGGAGTTCCAGACCAGCCTGGGCAACATGGTGAGACCTTGTCTCTACAAATAATAATAGGAAAAATAGCTAGCCGTGGTGATGCACGCCTGTGGTCCCAGCTACTTGGGGGCTGATTGCTTGAGTGTAGACAGTTAAGGCTTCAGCGAGCCGAGATCGCGCCACTGCACTCCAGCCTGAGTGACAGAGAGAGACCCCCATCTCAAAAAAAAAAAAGAAATATTGGCTATTTTAGTAAGTGTGTATGGCCTTTTGGTGGTAAATGACTGATTTCCATTTTTAAATACTAAAAATAGCTTATAAAATCTTCATTACAGTCTTCATGGATGTTCAGGGGTTCACTGATCCAATCCTCTTATTTTATCAATGAGGAGAATAAGGAAGGAAGGTCCTGGAGAGGCCAAACCACACAGCAGTCACACAGCTGCATCGTGGTGCTAACTGGCTTCCAGCCCAGCCTTGCGGTCTCGCCACGTTCTGGGGACTTCTGTTCCCATCCCCTTGCCTGTCCTTGGCCAGCAGGAAGTTCCCAGGTTAATAATACACATCATTTATTGAGCATCTACTACTTTCCAGGAGCTGTCAGGTTGTTCTGTTATCCCTCTTCCAGATAATGGCTCAGAGAGGTCAGCTCAGAGTTAGTGCAGGGCCCTGCTGTAAAGGTGAGCAAGGGCAGGAGATGAGAAAGATGACAATGGCCTCCTCTTTCACTGTTTCCCTGCGCCGGGCTTTGGCTGGCAGCCCAGGGTCTCTGAGGCCAGAAGTCACTCTGGAGACTCAGCAGCCTCAGACGTTTTACTTGGTGCACCAGAGGCTGACTGATAAGATTGGATGGCTAGGGGCCTGGGCTTCATGGAGTGACTGTTTCAAAACTTGTTCACACCGACACTGATCACAAGACACTCATTAACAAACCCCAGTGCCAATCTGTTCATGTATTGGTAAATACACTGCTCCATTCACCAAAATGCTGTGTCTGCTAGCCAGGCCACTCCCCAAACCCAAAATAGTTACAAGAAAGAAATTTGGTGAGTACAAAGTCAGATCAAAGCAAGTGAGATCAGAGTTCTCATGGGTTGCTCACACAGGATTTGAGAAGGCAGTGTCTCTCTTTTGTGGACAGAGCTGTGACACAGACTCCTTCCTGTTCTCAGCCTTTCCTTTTTTTTTTTTTTTTTTTTAAAAAAAAAAACAGCTTTATTGAACTGTAATTCACATACCATACACTTCACCCGTTTAAAGTATACAATTCAAGGCTGGGTGTGGTGGCTCACACCTGTAACGCTAGCACTTTGGGAGGCCAAGACGAGAGGATCACTTGAGGCCAGAAGTTTGAGACCACCCTGGACAACATAGGGAGACCCCATTTCTACGAAATAAAAAAACTAGCCAGGTGTAGTGCCATGTACCTGTAGTTACAGCTACTTGGGCAGCTAAGGAAAAAGGATTGCTTGAGGCCAGGAGTTTGAGGCTGCAGAGAACCATGATTGTGCCACTGCACTCCAGCCTGGGCAACGGAGTGAGAGTGAGACCCTGACCTTAAAAATAAAATAAAATAAAATAGATCGAGTACCTCGAAACTCTGAACAGGACATAGGAGTTCCTGGTGTGTAGGAACCGGTGACCTGATCACCCTGCTGTGTTCCTCCGGGGGAGGCCCCACTGCCGCATGAGTTAGAACTGAACCACTAGCCAGGTATGCTTGGTCTTGCGAGTTTGACTCTGGTTGAGTAGCAGAGGGTATAGCGGAAGCAGAGGGCCAGTCAGCGCTCATGTCCTGCGATGGGCTTCCGAGTGCTCCTGGAGGAGGCTGACGGCGCCTGCCTTTGTGCCCCTCTGAACCTCATACCTCTGCCAGAGCCCCTGGCGCAGGTGACACCCTTTTGTTTACATGTCTGCCTCCTTTGAGGACCAACCTCTCTTTCATCTTTAAGGGGTACAGTGCAGACACTCAGTGCTTATAGAATGGAGGAAGATACTGTTCTGGGCTTAGCTCCTCCAAGCATTTGTTCATTTAAATAATTAGGATGTGCAGGGAACACAGGAGGGAGCTGTTCCCTCTGCCTGGGGACATCATAGAAGGCCTCGGAGAGAACTATTTGAGAAGAGCTTTGAAGGATGAGCAGGAGTTTGCCACATAAGGAAGAAATGAATGGGCCTTCTAATCAGGAAATCGCATTTGTAAAAGCATGGAGAAGGGAAACAGCATGACGATTTTGGCAAAGACAGGGGTTTGGTGTGGGTGGAGCAAAGGTGTATGGCAGGGAGTGGTGTGAGGTGAGGCTGGAAAAGGTAGGTCAGACTCCGTGTGCTGGGTGAGGCTCTGTTCTGAAGCCTTCTGGGAAGCTTCAGAGGCTTTTGTTTGTTTGTTTTGTTTTGTTTTTTTCTTTTTTTCTTTTTTTTTTTTTTTTTTTGAGACGGAGTCTCGCTCTGTCGCCCAGGCTGGAGTGCAGTGGTGGGATCTCGGCTCACTGCAACCTCCACCTTCCGAGTTCACGCCATTCTCCTGCCTCAGCCTCCTGAGTAGCTGGGACTACAGGCACCCACCACTGCGCCCAGCTAATTTTTTGTATTTTTAGTAGAGACGGGGTTTCACCGTGGTCTTGATCTCCTGACCTCGTGATCTGCCCGCCTTGGCCTCCCAAAGTGCTGGGATTACAGGCGTGAGCCACTGTGCCCGGCAGCTTCGGAGGTTTTAAGCAGCAGAGTGACTTGGTCAGATCCGAGCTTTAGAACCAACAGTTCTAGAAGCGGTGAGGACTCCATGTGGGGGAGAAGCTGAGATCCAGTTGGAGGCTCTGCTGCAGCCCAGTGAGGGCCCGGCAGGGCCAGTGGATATTCCTGTGTCACCCACATCCTTGCACGATGCCCTCCCCTCTCCCAAGGGTTAGTTGCTGCGTGTCCTTGGGGAGTCATTTTACCTCTCTGAGCTTCAATGTCCTCACCCTTAAAATGAGAGGGTTCCAACAGATATTTTCTCCAGCACTTCTGACTTTGGAAGTTTCAAAACCACCATTGGCCATAGACATGCTCTGGTGCTTGGAGTGACCAGTGCCCCTCCCTGGGCCTTAGTCACTGCTGGACAATGGATGAGTGGGCAGAGGGCAGGGCTGGTGTGCTGGAGTCCCACGTCCCTGCCAGATACAAAGTCTCCAAAACTCAGAGGGACACAAATCCTTGGGGGACGGGGTGGTTCTCATCCCAGGCCCAGGGAGGAAGAGGGTGCCCTCTGGCCCCTCAGAGACCCCCACCTACAGCCTGAGAGTGGGTGAAGCATGGTTTGAGGGCTAGTCTAATGCTGCGGAAGGGCCTGGGCTTAGCGCAGGTAGCTCCTCTTCCCGCACTCCCAGCCTCTCTGCCTGGGGCTGCCTGCGGCATCTGATGATCCCTTTGCTCAGGCAAGAAAGGCCCTGAGGGTGAGGCAGGAGCGGCCAGCCAGTGCCTCCCTCGCCCTTCCTCTCCCTGCCCAGTCCCCCCATGGCCTCTGGCCTCCGGGCTGAACACAACAGGCTTCTCTGGTGGCATGCCCTCCCCCACTGCCCTCCCTCCTGGGATCTGTATCTCCTAGGGAGGGGGCAGAAAGAAGCCTTTGGAGGAGACAGCTGAGTCTTATAAACCGAACTTGAGGATTTTCCCCCAAAGTAGCATAATGTCCCCATTCTTTCCTTCCTTGAAGCCTTAACCCGCCACCCACCTACCCAGCCCACATTCCCTCTCCCACCCATTCCAATCCCCCACTTCTCTTTCTGTGAGTGACGGCTGCTTCCCAAGGCCCACATTCCTGGCATTGACCAGGCCAGTGTGCCCCGTTAGCGCCACACTGCTGCAGGGCGGGGAGAGACAGGTTCTCCTGTGTCTTTCTGCATCCAGCGTTGGGGCAGTGTTCCCCAGAGGCTGCGCCCACCCCACCAGCCACACGTGGGACCTCGGGCACTCCTGTTGAGGAGTTGTCCCCTGCCCCGTCCTCTCCCCGCCTGCGCATCCTCCCTCCTACAGATCTCTTGCAGAACTTGTGCCACTTCTTCTTATCTGGGTGTCCCCTCAGCGCTCCTAAGGGCAGCCCAGATTTTGCTATCTGGTGGGCATGGCAGGGAGGCCAGGGCAGGCTGCTTGTAGGGAGTCATCAGGCCCCACCTCCCACAACCTGGACAGAAGCCCTGGGGGAGGGGAGGACATGGGGTGATCCGAGGCCCACTGTCAGGATGATTGGCACAAAGTCCCCATGCTTCCCCTCTCCTCTCAAATTTCCAGCCCTGCCACCCACTCAGAGTGCTGGCTCCTGCCTTCCCCCTTTCTGGGGAAGGGAGCCCTCTTCTCGGGGCCTCCAAGCCCAGTCCTGCAGAGGAGAGAGGGGTTCCAACCCGACTGGCACTGCCCCAACTGGCACTGCCCCGAGGCTGTCCCAGGAGCGGCTTGCTCAGAATGAGTCTAGGAGGCCTCAGAGAGCTGTGGGAGACCGAGATGCTGGGAAGCCCAGATGGGCCCCAGCTCACTCCTGCAGTGCCTCCCAGCTGCTTCCCAAGGGGAGCCAGAAGCATGGACTGGGTAGATAAGGTTTCACCGGCAGACAGCTGTGGTGCTTTCCTCTCCTCAGGATCAGGGACGGGGAGGAGAGGAGAGCAAGTCTTTCCTGAAACCCCAGCCGGCTCCTCCTAGCTCCCTGTCCTCTCGGCTGTTCTGTCACGACCATTGCCCCCCTTGCCTGGGGAATGAAAACCAGCCACCTTCCTGCATGGGAGGTCCAGGGAGAGTATGTGTGTGTGTGTGCATGGCCAGAGCAGACCTTGTCTCCAAGGCCAGGCCATGGGGTGAACATCAGCACCAGGTTCCTGAAACAAGTGCTGGGTGCTGGGCTGGGAATGGGATAGAGTGGGCCGGACCCGCACAGTGAGAGGAGCACCAGCCCCTTTCTGCCCAGCCTCCTGGAGCTGAGGAGCTGGGGCAGGCACGGGGTGCTCACGCTCCCAGAGCTGAGGAGCTGGGATGGGCATGGGGTGCTCATCCTCCTGGAGCTGAGGAGCTGGAGCGGGCATGGGGTGCTCACGCTCCTGGAGCTGAGGAGCTGGGACGGGCATGGGGTGCTCAACCTCCTGGAGCTGAGGAGCTGGGGCGGGCATGGGGTGCTCATCCTCCCGGAGCTGAGGAGCTGGGGAGGGCATGGGGTGCTCACCCTCCCGGAGCTGAGGAGCTGGGGCGGGCATGGGGTGCTCATCCTCCTGGAGCTGAGGATCTGGGACGGGCATGGGGTGCTCATCCTCCTGGAGCTGAGGAGCTGGAGCGGGCATGGGGTGCTCATCCTCCTGGAGCTGAGGCAGGCATGGGGTGCTCATCCTCCTGGAGCTGAGGAGCTGGGACGGGCATGGGGTGCTCATGCTCCCGGAGCTGAGGAGCTGGGGCGGGCACGGGGTGCTCACGCTTCCGGAGCTGAGGAGCTGGGGCGGGCATGGGGTGCTCACCCTCCCGGAGCTGAGGAGCTGGGACGGGCATGGGGTGCTCATCCTCCTGGAGCTGAGGAGTTGGGACGGGCATGGGGTGCTCATCCTCCTGGAGCTGAGGAGCTGGAGCGGGCATGGGGTGCTCAAGCTCCCGGAGCTGAGGAGCTGGGACGGGCATGGGGTGCTCACGCTTCTGGAGCTGAGGAGCTGGGGCGGGCATGGGGTGCTCACGCTCCTGGAGCTGAGGAGCTGGGACGGGCACGAGGTGCTCACCCTCCCGGAGCTGAGGAGCTGGGGCGGGCATGGGGTGCTCACGCTCCTGGAGCTGAGGGGCTGGGGCGGGCATGGGGTGCTCACCCTCCTGGAGCTGAGGGGCTGGGCGGGCATGGGGTGCTCACCCTCCTGGAGCTGAGGGGCTGGGCGGGCATGGGGTGCTCACCCTCCTGGAGCTGAGGGGCTGGGCGGGCATGGGGTGCTCACGCTCCCGGAGCTGAGGGGCTGGGCGGGCACGGGGTGCTCACCCTCCCGGAGCTGAGGAGCTGGGGCGGGCACGGGGTGCTCACCCTCCCGGAGCTGAGGAGCTGGGCGGGCACGGGGTGCTCACCCTCCTGGAGCTGAGGAGCTGGGATGGGCATGGGGTGCTCACCCCCCTGGAGCTGAGGAGCTGGGCGGGCATGGGGTGCTCATGCTCCTGGAGCTGAGGAGCTGGGATGGGCATGGGGTGCTCACGCTCCTGGAGCTGAGGAGCTGGGATGGGCATGGGGTGCTCACCCTCCTGGAGCTGAGGAGCTGGGCGGGCATGGGGTGCTCACGCTCCTGGAGCTGAGGAGCTGGGATGGGCATGGGGTGCTCACGCTCCTGGAGCTGAGGAGCTGGGATGGGCATGGGGTGCTCACCCTCACTCACCACTTGCGCCTCCGCCCTGCAGTTCCGGGGCCGTGCCAACCTGCATGTGTTTGAGGACTGGTGTGGCAGCTCTATCCAGCAGCTCAGGAGGAACCTGCATTTCCCACTGTACCCCCACGTGAGTGCCTGAGGGCTGCCTTGCCCACCTCCCTCCACACCTACCTCCTCTGCCCACTTCTGTCTCTCATCTTTCCTTGCTTCTTTTCTGGTCCATATTTTCTCCTTTATCTCTTGAGCTCTCTTTTTGTCTGCCCATAATAGTTCCTTTGTTTCCTTCCTAGGGATTCTTTCAATTTCATCCCCTGCATCATTTCAGTTTCAGGCTCTCTGGCTCACAATATAGTGTACCCAGGGCCACCACGTACAGTTGTGCTGGTTGTGCTCTGTACAAGGTCTCCTGGACAAAGAGGCAAATGGGAGCTGAAATTGAGCCTGCACTCCACTCACCAAGCCACAGCCCTGGTCCCTCCTGTCATAGTCCCCTTCTGATCTTCCCGCCAATCCTGGGTGGACCAATTTCCTCTTCCCTCTTCTGGGTAACTGTTTCCTTCCCCTTTCTTGGCATAGATTCGCACAACCCTGAGGAAGCTTGCTGTGTCCCCCAAATGGACCAACTATGGCCTCCGCATCTTTGGCTACCTGCACCCCTTTACTGATGGTGAGGCCAGCCCCAAAAC
Organism: Pongo abelii; assembly: GCF_028885655.2. Classification (NCBI taxonomy): domain Eukaryota; kingdom Metazoa; phylum Chordata; class Mammalia; order Primates; family Hominidae; genus Pongo; species Pongo abelii. Next base: position 578,756 of record NC_071995.2, read on the forward strand.
CCCATCCTTCTTCCTGCTCCAGAGTTCTGCATGGGATGCAAAGAACATAAGGTTACAGGTAGACTGGACTAACTTCCTGTTAGTCCACCCTCAGAAAGAGAGGGGAAATTGAGTCACATTGCGGTCTTGTCCAACTCCCACAGGCTGCTGCTTTGCTCCCTGGTTTGCAGCCTGGAACCAGCTCATCTCTCTATATAAGTCTTTCCCATCTTCACACTGTCTCCCAGGATGTAGAAACCCCCACTTTACAGAGAGGGAAGCCACAGCATCAAGCCCCGAAGGGAATTTAATTGCTAAGACACTCACAAAAGCCTCCGGCTTTTTATGTTAATGCCCTCCTTGCCCTCATCTGGAAACTCTCCCCGCTGCCCAGGGAAAATCCAGTTTGCCATTGCTGCAGATGACAACGCGGAGTTCTGGCTGAGTCTCGATGACCAGGTCTCAGGCCTCCAGCTGCTGGCCAGTGTGGGCAAGGTAGGGCCAGCTCAGCCCTGGGCCCTCCCATCTGTTCCTGGAGCCTGTTCATTGAGTCCGCCAGCAGCTGCTCATTACTGTTAGCATCTCTGGTGTGACAGCGGGGAAGAAGGGGTGGAAAAGAAGTCTCCTCCCTCACCCCTACCCCCCTACAAAGGGATAAACTGAGGATGAGGAGGAGTGAGGAGTGGGGAGGTGAGAGGAGTGGGGAGGAATGAAGAGTGGAGAGATGAGAGAATGGGGAGGAGCGAGGAGTGGGGAGGTGAGAGGAATGGGGAGGAGTGAAGAGTGGGGAGGTGAGAGGAGTGGGGAGGTGAGAGGAATGGGGAGGAGTGAGGAGTGGGGAGGTGAGAGGAGTGGGGAGGTGAAAGGAATGGGGAGGAGTGAGAATTGAGGAGGTGAGAGGAATGTGGAGGAGTGAAGTGAGGAGGTGAGAGGAATGGGGAGGAGCGAGGAGTGGGGAGGAATGGGGAGGAGCGAGGAGTGGGGAGGTGAGAGGAATGGGGAGGAGTGAAGAGTGGGGAGGAGCGAGGAGTGGGGAGGTGAGAGGAATGGGGAGGAGTGGAGTGGGGAGGTTAGAGGAATGAGGAGGAGTGAGAATTGAGGAGGTGAGAGGAATGTGGAGGAGTGAAGTGAGGAGGTGAGAGGAATGGGGAGGAGTGAGAAGTGAGGAGGTGAGAGGAATGGGGAGGAGTGAGAAGTGGGGAGGTGAGAAGAGTGGGGAGGAGTGAAGAGTGGGGAGGTTAGAGGAATGGGGAGGAGTGAGAAGTGAGGAGGTGAGAGGAATGTGGAGGAGTGGGGAGGTGAGAGGAATGGGGAGGAGTGAGAAGTGGGGAGGTGAGAGGAATGGGGAGGAGTGGGGAGGTGAGAGGAATGGGGAGGAGTGAGAAGTGGGGAGGTGAGAGGAATGGGGAGGAGTGAAGAGTGAGGAGGTGAGAGGAATGGGGAGGAGCGAGGAGTGAGGAGGTGAGAGGAATGGGGAGGAGCGAGAAGTGAGGAGGTGAGAGGAATGGGGAGGAGTGAGGAGTGAGGAGGTGAGAGGAATGTGGAGGAGTGAAGTGAGGTGAGAGGAATGTGGAGGAGTGAAGTGAGGAGGTGAGAGGAATGGGGAGGAGTGAGGAGTGAGGAGTGGGGAGGAGTTGGGAGTTAGGGTGGGGAGTTGTGGGAAAGTGGGGAGTGAGAAGGAGGGAAAAGTGGGAAGGAGTGGGGAGGAGGGAAGAGGGGGGAGTGAGAAAGAGGGAGGAGTGGGAAGGAGTGGGGAGGAGGGAAGAGGGGGGAGTGAGAAAGAGGGAGGAGTGAGAAGTGGGGAGGGGGGTGTAGGGAGGAGGGAGGAGGAGAGGGGTGTAGGGAGGAGGGGGGGGAGGGAGGAGTGAGAAGTGGGGAGGGGGTGTAGGGAGGAGGGAGGAGGAGAGGGATGTAGGGAGGAGGGAGGAGGAGAGGGGTGTAGGGAGGAGGGAGGAGGAGGGGGGTGTAGGGTGTAGGGAGGAGGAGGGGGGTGTAGGGAGGAGGGGGAGTGGGGGGAGGGAGGAGTGAGAAGTGGGGAGAGGGGTGGAGGGAGGAGGGAGGAGGAGGGGGGTGTAGGGAGGAAGGAGGAGGGGGGCGTAGGGAGGAGGGGGAGTGGGGGGAGGGAGGAGTGAGAAGTGGGGAGGGGGTGTAGGGAGGAGGGAGGAGGAGGGGGGTGTAGGGAGGAGGGGGGGAGGGAGGAGTGAGAAGTGGGGAGGGGGTGTAGAGAGGAGGGAGGAGGAGGGGGGTGTAGGGAGGAGGGGGAGTGAGAAAGAGGGAGGAGTGAGAAGTGGGGAGGGGGGTGTAGGGAGGAGGGAGGAGGAGGGGGGTGTAGGGAGGAGGGAGGAGGAGGGGGGTGTAGGGAGGAGGGGGAGTGAGAAAGAGGGAGGAGTGAGAAGTGAAGAGGGGGGTGTAGGGAGGAGGGAGGAGGAGGGGGGTGTAGGGAGGAGGGAGAGTGAGAAAGAGGGAGGAGTGAGAAGTGGGGAGGGGGGTGGAGGGAGGAGGAGGGGTGTAGGGAGGAGGGGGAGTGGGGGGGAAGGGAGGAGGAGGAGTGGAAAAAGGGAGGAGCGGGGAGCGAGTCTGAGGCTGGGGAAGGGCCTCCGCGATTCGGCTGGGGGACACCCAGCGCAGCATCTTTGGGGCCCTCTGGCCTTGGCCGGGTGCTGACTCGCACTGCAGGCCGTCCGGCTGCCCCGGGCTCCTGGCGAGGCGGGCTGCCTCCTGCGTGGGCAACGCTCACGCTCCTTCACTGTCTTCTGTGTTCTCTCCTTCCACTGTCGTCTTCATTCCTCCTGCCTTGCTCCCTTTTTCTCTCACTGCTCTGCTTTGTTCTCATTCCTGGTCTCTCCACTCACCGCCTCGCGCTTCCTGTTTTTTCTGTTCCTCCCCGCTTCCCTCCTCTTCTCTCTCCCACGCCTCTAGACTGGGAAGGAGTGGACCGCCCCGGGAGAGTTCGGGAAATTTCGGAGCCAGATTTCCAAGCCAGTGAGGTGAGTAAGGGTCACGACAGACGTGAGCACCTCAGTGCTGAGGCCGGGTCTCGGCGGCCTACTCCAGGGGCCCCGCGTGTCCGGCACCCACGCATTCTAGGCAGCCCGGTCTTTGGCTCAGAAACCACGGGCCCGTCCGTGCTCATTTCACAGATGGGGAAACCGAGGCCCCGGAGGCTGTGACTTATTCCTGCAGCTATTTAGTGACACCCGGGACTGGAAAATAGGTCTCCTTCCTCCCAGTCCTTGCCCTCCCCCGTTTCTCCACACCCACAACGGCCTGGACCCCGGACCTGGGCTGCAGGGAGCTCCTCGCCGAGGTCCCCCTTGGGCGTCCGGGGCGAGGAATCCGTTTCCCTTGCGGGGAGGGAGCGTAGCGCGGCCTCGGAGCGCCCCCTGGTGGCCACGCGCGCTGGCGCAGGCGGGAAGAGCGCGCGTTGCTGGATGTTGCTGATGCTGGAAGGACGCGGTGTGGGGGTGAGAAGAGGTGGGGTACAGACACAGCTAGATGGAAGGAATACGTTCTAATGCTCGACAGCACAATACGGTGGCTATAGTAACAACAACGACAGCACAATACGGTGGCTATAGGAACAACAACGGATGGTGTATTTTCAAACAACTAGAGAAAAGGATTTGGAATATTCCCAAAACATAGAATGCCGAGTGCTCGAGGTGGGAGATGGGATCCTAAATCCCCTAGCTTGATCCTTACTCATCCTATGCGTGCAACAGAAGACCGTGTGCACCCCATAAATATGCACAAGGATTACGTATCAATAAAAATAAATTTAAACATTTTAAGGAGACAATCTTGCTTGCAAAGAGCACTTGCGTGCCAGCTGCTGTGGTGGGCGCTCCGTGTGGAGCTCCGCAGAGCAGCTAGTGCATGGACCCTGGGGCAAGTCTGCCGGTGGAATCCCACCTCCACCCCTCATCTGGCAAACTACCCAAGCCTTCCGTGCCTCTGTGTTCTCCTCTACGAACAAGGATTACATGAGGTCACATATAGAAAGCATTTAGAATAGTGTCTGCCACAGTCTCTGAGCTCTAATGGCTTCTGTTACTGTTCTTTGGGTTCTTCCGATCATCCTGTGGAGTAGGTACTCTGATTATGCCCATCTCACCAAGAGAAAACAAGTCACACTGTTAGCAAGTGATAGAGTGGGGGCTCGAACCTAGGCAGTTAACTCCTGGCGTTCTAAGAGCAAAGAGAAGGGATGAGGGAATGTAAGGTGCTGGAAGGGGGTGAGACAGAGCCGCGACCCCAGGGCCCATGGAGACGGCGCTCTGCTTCCCTGCCGTCTCTCCCGCCAGCCTGTCAGCCTCCCACAGGTACTACTTCGAGGTGCTGCACAAGCAGAATGAGGAGGGCACCGACCACGTGGAAGTTGCGGTGAGTTTCCTGCTGCTCCCGCCTCTCCCAGCTCAGTTCCTGGCACTCATCTCCCCTTGTCCCTTGACCCCTGTTGGAAATCCAGCTACCTCCCACCTTCTGCATCTACCCTCTCTCTCCTCTTCCAGTGGCGACGGAACGACCCCGGAGCCAAGTTCACCATCATTGACTCCCTCTCCCTGTCCCTCTTCACAAGTGAGTAGGCTCTGGCCCTGCCCTGGAGATGGAGGCCAGGTGGGGCCAGCCCACCCCGGGGGGTTTGGCAGGGGAGGAGGGCAGAAAGCTCGAGATGCTTGGGACACGGGTATGAAGGGGTCCAGAACAAGAGTGGGACCTTATGACCAGGAGTCCTTAACTCCCCAGGGTCAGTGACCCCTTTGAGAACCTGCTAGAAGCTCTCTGAGCCCTTGTCTGAGAAAAATGTCCTTGTCTACCCACCCACACACAACATTTTGAATACAACTTCAAGGGAGTCCAGAGACTGTGAGGCTTACACCAGATTTAAAAACTCTGAGGCTGGGTGCGGTGGCTCATACCTGTAATCCCAGCACTTTGGGAGGCCGAGGTAGGAGGATCGCTTGAGCCCAGGAGTTCGAGACCAGCCCAGGCCACATAGCGAGACCTCATCTCTACAAAAAATTAAAAAATTAACTGGGTGTGCTGGCGCATGCCTGTAGTCACAGCTACTGGGAAGGATTGCTTGAGCCCAGGAGTTTGAAGCTGAAGCTGCTGTGAGCTGTGATTGGATCACGGCACTCCAGCCTGGGCAACAGAGCAAGACCCTGCCTCAAAAGCAAAACAAAACAAGACAAAAAACCCTCTGAGCGAGTCCAATCCCCTATTTTCCAGATAAGGTAACCATGATTCTTGCAAAGCCATGGCCAGGGCAGAGGAAACCTTTTCACCTGCCTTCAGCGTACAGGAAGTGACCTCTTTCTTCAACGGCATTTTCCATTTCATATCATTTCCTCAGTGAGACTCCCATCCACAGGCCCCACTGAAAAACATGCCATCCATAGGTCTCCATGGCAGGTGTAGACAGATGCATGAACCCAGGAGACAGAGAGCAAGGAGATCACCTGGCTCCAAACTCAGCTTGGCCACCCATCCGTTGTATGATGTTGGGCAAATGACTTAGATTCTCTATGCCAAAGTTCCTCATCTGTAAACGAGGAATGATAGTAATACAGAAGGCATGTGGTGCTTTTGGAGATTAGATGGGTTAATATTTGGGATATTCTTAGAGCAGGGCCTGGCTTATCATTAAGTGCCCTGTAAGTGTTCAATAAATTAGGCATACATAATGCCAAATTTCTAGCAGTCCGCAGTAACACATTTTGAGAAAGAGGTGTCTTTTTCCAAGTACGCAACACAGTCGTGTGGGTCAGCCATGGGGCTGGCAGAGGGGGCCGAAGGCAGATGGATCGTGAAGTCACCGCTGTGGTGGGGGCCAGAGGGAGTGCGGCTGCGCACATCCTACACTGTCGCCGCTGGAGTCAGGAGCCCCGTCTGCGTCTCTTCCCTCCCCTTCAAGGGCAGTGGGCTGCTGCGCTCCAGGCCACACAGCCTCCTGCTGTTCTTTCCTCCCTGTGCCCAGATGAGACGTTCCTACAGATGGATGAGGTGGGCCACATCCCACAGACAGCAGCCAGCCACGTGGGCTCCTCCAACGCTCTTCCCAGGGATGAGCAGCCGCCCGCTGACATGCTTCGGCCTGACCCCCGGGACACCCTCTATCGAGGTAAGGCCTCGGCCAGCGCTTGGCATCCTTTCTGGGGACACTGCACTGCCAGGTCCACTGCTGATGGTGGAGAAGGCTTGAGAGACCTGTCAAGTATCCCAGACACCGCAGAACCTTTTATCTTCCTTATAACATAGAACATGCATACAGAAAAGAGAGTATGTAAATAAGTATAAAAATATTTACATGTAATTTTACAATTCTGCATATCATTACAGAGCGAACGTTTGTGGAACCACCACCCACGACAAGAAATAGAGTTAGAACCCGGAAGTCCCCCACACATGCCTTCCCAATCTCACACGTCCCTGACTCTTACTGCATTCCAACTCTTGTCATCCAACGAGAGAAATATGTTGACACCACGCGTTAGAGTCTTAATGCATTATTCCTCTTGGGAGTGTTTACATTTTAAAAGATGACAAAGATGGCCAGGCATGGTGGCTCATTCCCATCATCCTGGCACTTTGGGATGCTGAGGCGGGAGGATCGCTTGAGCCCAGGAAGTTGAGGCTGCAGTGAGCTGTGATTGAACCACTGCTCTCCAGCCTGGGCGACAGAGTGAGATCCTGTCTCAAAAAAAAAAAAAGACAAAAAAGACAAAGTTTCTTTACTCCTCACCCCTCTCAAAAAAATGACAACTGACGCTAAGGGGATGTTCAGCCCATGGTAGGAAATCCAGTTATCGGTGCTGCACGAGGGAGGAGCCTTTCTGGCCTCTTAGAAGTTTCTAGACCTTATTGAGGCTATCCCTGCACAGTGACTCTAAAATCAAATGGTGCCTTGTACCTGGGGCTGTGTGCTGAGTCCTCTGCTGCCAGGGTGCTCCTCAAATGGCCCTGCTCCAGTTGCGTGGGGCAGCCTCCGGCTGGCAGCCTCAGCCACAGACATCGGCAGAACACAGCTGCCACCTGTGAATACAGAAAGGGCCCTACTCAGAGCAGAGGACTTCAGCCGCAGTTTCAGGACCCACCCTCACCCTCACTCCTCCTCCTCCACTGTCCTCAGTGCCTCTGATCCCCAAGTCGCATCTCCGCCACGTCCTGCCTGACTGTCCCTACAAACCCAGCTACCTGGTGGATGGACTCCCTCTGCAGCGCTACCAGGGACTCCGGTTTGTAAGTCTTGGGCCTGGGTCATGGAGAGCAGGGCTGGCAGAGGGATTGCTGCCTGTGACTGGGATGGGAGGTGGTGAGGCTGACTTTCCCATCTTCCCGACATCCCATCCCAGCAGACAGGACGGCCTCACAGTTCCCTGGGCTGGGAAGAACTACACTCCCAGTTGGACCGCCCTGAATAGACTGTCCAGCAGAGCCTGCACGTGGGTGCTCTGCCTCCGGGCCCCCGCACACACACCAACTCAGCCCCCGTGATGATATCAGGAGGCCTGGCTGAGGCTTCTTAAGCTCCCTGCTCCAAGGGCCACACAACCCTACCCTGCCTGGTCAGTCAGTCCCGCCAGCTAGTGAGCCAGCAGGACTTACTAAACCCAGAGACCAGGCACGGGGGGAAAAAGAACTATGGAGGGAAAGTTAGCTTTAAAGAACCCAGAACCCACTTGGAAGCCAGACAGGCAGCGTGGCCACTCTCCTGTCCATCCAGATCTAGAGGTGATTGTAAGGAAGAGCTGGAGGGCAGAACAAAGAGGTCAGGAGGTATCACCAGGTCAGAGAATGGCTGGGGTGTAATTGAGAAGTTCTCGGTGGTGGTGACCACAAGCTATGTTTAAGGGGGGCAAAGGAAGCAGTGAAGTAAATAGGAAGAGGGGTTGTTCTCAGGCTGTGGGAGGTTGCAGGTAAAGGTTCAGAGGTTTCAGGAGAGGATCGGGTGGCAGAGGGAGGAAGGAATGGTTTTGGCTGAAGCTGAGGGACGGGAGCTGGTTCAGGAGGGGAGAGGTGGACCAGGGGCTTGACTCAGGGTTGCATTTGGTCCATAGGGCCCGGGATCGCTGGCATAACAAGGGGAGTGAGAGCCCCATCTGCATCACCACGTTTCATTCAGCGCTCAGAGCAACCCTTCTCTCCCTGCCAAGGGCGGGTCCCTAGCAGCCGTATGTGATCCCAGCCAGGGGCAGGCTTAACCCTGGCTGGCTGATTTCTTACCAAGATCTCCCTCTCTTACTCCTGCTGCTGATCTTTCCACTTTCAGGTTCATCTGTCTTTTGTTTACCCCAATGACTATACCCGCCTGAGCCACATGGAGACCCACAATAAATGTTTCTACCAGGAAAACGCCTACTACCAAGACCGGTGAGAGACACTGAGTGGGGCAGGAAGGTGACCTTGCAGGAGGGCTCTGCCGGAGCCAAGAGAGCTGCCCGGACCAGGGTGGCCATGGTGGTGCCCCAGCCCAAAGAGTCTTTGCTCTTGCTCTTCCTGAGTACTACACACACACACACACACACACACACACACACACACACACACACACACACACACACACACACACACACACACACACACACACACACACACACACACACACACACACACACACACACACACACACACACACACACACACACACACACACACACACACACACACACTCCCCGCTCACCCAGCCTCCTTCCTTCACTCTAGTCTGGGGTAAAACGTCAGACTCCTGCTGAGACTTCCAGCAGAGCCAGGGCTGAGCCCGCAGGGCGCCGGGTGCCAATGCACACCTCCCTTCCTCCTGCAGGTTCAGCTTTCAGGAGTACATCAAGATTGACCAGCCTGAGAAGCAGGGTCTGGAGCAGCCAGGTACAGAGTGACAGCTGAGGCTTCCAGGTCAGACTGAGAGGGGCGACCATGGTCTGTTTCCAGGGGAAGTTCAGACCATGCCAGCCCCGCCCCTGAGGAGCTCAAGATCCAAATCACATGACTTCTCCCTTCATACCCAAGGGAGCGGAGAGCATGACTCCTGCCTTTTCCATATCCAGGCACATGTGGAAAATGACACTATTTTTAGCAGCATGCTGGGGTCAGCTGGAGGAGAGTGAGAGCCCGGGGGAGGTTACTTGGACTGCTGGAGGGGCTTGCTGTCCCTGGCGCACCATTTAGGAGGTTCTGGTTTAGAGAAGCACTGTCTTCTGGGGTCTTTCTTGGGAGATTAGGGCATGGCTGGGACCATCTGCCGGTGCTATGCACCTGCCGGGCATGTGATGCCGTTTATCTCACTCAGTCTTCACAAACCCATGGGAGATGCAGTGTTATTCCCTTTATGCAGATGAAGAAACTGGGGTTAATTGAGGTTGAGTACCTTGCCCAGGGTCACACACAGTAAGTGATAGAACCTGGATTCAACCCCAGTCTGGAGCCCCATGGTGCGTCACACATATGATCATCCTCTGTCTTGTATGTCTTGTTTGGAAAGGGTTGGAAACTCCTGACATGAGGAATGGTTGTTATTAACAGCAGGTTTTGAGGAAAACCTTCTAGAAGAGTCCCAGTATGGGGAAGTGGCAGAGGAGACCCCTGCCTCCAACGACCAGAATGCCAGGATGCTCGAGGGAAGACAGACACCTGCCTCCACCCTGGAGCAAGATGTCACTGACTACCGCCTCCGAAGCCTGCGGAAACTCCTAGCTCAGCCTCGGGAGGGCCTGCTGGCCCCCTTCTCCAAGTGGAACTCCACAGCATCCTTCCCAGGGAGGACCAGCCACATTCCAGTGCAGCAGCCAGAGAAGAGGAAGCAAAAACCCAGCCCTGAGCCCAGCCAAGATTCACCTCATTCTGACAGGTGGCCTCCTGGGCACCCTGCGAAGAACCTGCCTCCGATTAGGAGGCCCAGGCCCAGGCCCAGGCCCGCTGATGACAGCCCCAGGAAGGCTCTAGAGCAGTCCCAGTGGCTGAGCCAGGTGGAGTCGTACATCGCAGAGCAGAGACGGGGTGACAGGATGCGGCCTCGGGCCCCTGGGAGGGGCTGGCACGGGGAGGAGGAAGTGGTGGCGGCCACAGGCCAGGAAGGACAAGTGGAGGGAGAGGAAGAGGGGGAAGAGGAGGAAGAGGAAGAGGATATGAGTGAGGCGTTCGAGTACGTACCTGTGTTTGACCCGGTAGTAAACTGGGACCAGACCTTCAGTGCCCGGAATCTCGACTTCCAAGCCCTGAGGACTGACTGGATCGATCTGAGCTGTAACACATCTGGCAACCTGCTGCTTCCAGAGCAGGAAGCTCTTGAGGTCACGCGGGTCTTCTTGAAGAAGCTCAACCAGAGGAGCCGGGGGTAAGGTAAAGGGCTCTCCTGGGGCCAGCGACTGGGGCACATGGCAGCCAGCTGGCCTGGAAGGCAGGGGCCTAGGGGCTGGTAGCGGGTTCCCCCTGCTGCAGAAATAGCTGGAACTTTGCCCCCAACTCAGATTCCTGGGAAGAACAAGTGCCCAGGGCCCCTCTCCCTGGAGAGGATCTTGACCAGGCAGGTGTTTGTCTCACCATTAGGCAGGGTTCTGAAATCCCTGGGTGCCTGGCCAAGGATGTGTGTTGAGGACTGGAAGGACGTGGTAGATGAGGTCCCCTCCTCCAAGGAAAGAGCTAGTAAATAGACAAACAGGCAAAACAGAGGCTAAAAAAATACAAATTAAGACCTCGCACGTGGGCTGGAAGGGCTAGGGCATGACGCATGACTGGAGTTCTTTGATTTTTTCATTCATTCATCCATTCATTCAACCAATCAACATTTTTTTACGATAAAATTTATATAACATTAAAATCACCATTTTAGGGTGTACCTTTCAGTGGTTTTAAAAGTATATTTACAGTGTTGTGCAAGCATCACCATTGTCAAATTCCAGAACATTTTCATCATCTTTGAAACAAATTATACTGGCCAGGCGCAGTGGCTCACGCCTCTAATCCCAGCACTTTGGGAGACCGAGGTAGGTGGATCGCTTGAGGTCAGGAGTTTGAGACCAGCTTGACCAACACAGTGAAACCACATCTCTACTAAAAATACAAAAATTAGCTGGGCTTGATGGCACGCACCTGTATCCCCAGCTACTTGGGAGGCTGAAGCAGGAGAATCACTTGAACCCGGGAGGTGGAGGTTGCAGTGAGCTGAGATCGCACCATTGCACTCCAGCCTGGGCGACGGAGCGAGATTCTGTCTCAAAAAAAAAAAAAGAAAAATTAAAAAAAAAAAAGAAACCTTATGTGTTGGTGGTTACTTTCCTTTCTAGCTCTGTGGATTTTCCTATTCTGGACATTTTATACAAATGGAACCATGTAATGTGTGGCCTTTATATTGGGCTTTTTGCAGAATGTTCACTTAGCACAAGTTTCATTCGTGTTGTAGAATCTGTTAAATACTTCATTCCTCAATATTGCTGAGTAATATTCTATTGTGTGGATATACCACATTTTTCCATTCATCCGTTGAAGGACATGTGGGTTGTTTCTACTTTTTGACTATTACAAATAAAATGCTGCAATGAACATTCATGCACAAGCTTTTATGTGAACATACTTTCAGTTGTCTTGGGTATATATCTAGGAGTAGAACTTCGGGTCATATGGTAACTCTGTTTAGCATGTTGAGGAACTGCCACTCTGCTTTTTGAATCAACTGCATCATTTCACATTCCCATCAGCAGTGTATGAAGATTCCAATTTTTCTACATCCTTATCAACACTTGTTACTTTTCATTTCATTGTGTTTTATTTACTTTAATTTTAATTTTAATTTTTTTTTTTGAGTCGGAGTCTCGCTCTGTTGCCCAGGCTGGAGTGCAGTGGCGTGATCTCCGCTCACTGCAAGCTCTGCCTCCCGGGTTCACGCCATTCTCCTGCCTCAGCCTCCCGAGTAGCTGGGACTACAGGCGCCCGCCACCACGCCCGGCTAATTTTTTGTATTTTTAGTAGAGACGGGGTTTCACTGTATTAGCCAGGATGGTCTCGATCTCCTGACCTTGTGATCCATCTGCCTCAAGCCTCCCAAAGTGCTGGGATTACAGGCGTGAGCCACTGCACCTGGCATTGTGTTTTGTTTTAAATAGCCATCCTGGTGAGTGTGAAATGGTATCACATTGTGGTTTTGATTTTTATTTCTCTAGTGACTAATGATTTTGAGCCAACCAATTGACATCTATCTTATAACTCATTTTGTCTTATGGAATGTTGATTCGACCATTTTCATTGAGGGTCAGTTTCTCAGGGAACCTCTTCAGTGTGACCCCTCTTATTCAGTTCATGTACTTAGAATCTTGGAGCTGTAAAAGACCTTCAGGATCATCACAGCTCAATATGTACATTTTTAAAGATGGAGGCAGCGAACCCTAGAGAGATTGCGAATCTTGCCTGAGGCCTTACAGCCAGCCAGTGGCAAAGCTAGGACAAAAACGAGGTTGTCCCGACAATTAGCCTTGGAGGCTTCTCACACACCATGCTACCCTCCCAGTGTGGAAAGGAATTACTCAACGTCCCCACACTTTCTGCCATAGGAGGTACCAGCTACAGCGCATTGTGAACGTGGAAAAGCGTCAGGACCAGCTACGTGGGGGTCGCTACCTCTTGGAGCTTGAACTATTGGAACAAGGCCAGCGCGTGGTGCGGCTCGCGGAGTATGTGTCTACGCGAGGCTGGCAGGGCATCGATCCAGCCGGTGGGGAGGAGGCTGAGGCCCGGAACCTGCAAGGCCTGGTCTGGGACCCACACGACCGTCGGAGACAGGTCCTGAATAGCCGGGCCCAGGAACCCAAGCTGTGCTGGCCCCAGGGTTTCTCCTGGAGTCACCGAGCCGTGGTCCACTTCGTTGTGCCTGGTGAGCCTCAAGCCGAGCCTCGGCATTCTCAGGGGAGGGGTCCTAACACTGTCAGGAGCACCCACATCTGCTTTCACTGATTTGATCCCGTAAGCACTTCTGAGAAAGGCCACCTTATAGTTGAGGAAACTGAGGCTCACAAAAGGAAAGTCACTAGTTTAAGGTTATGTGGCCAGTAAATGTTGGTGCTAAAAACAAACACTGCCTCATAGGCCAGTGCTCTTTCTTTCATACTAGGTTTCAGGGTTGGGTGTGATAACTGGGGTTGCTAGCACTGGGGATGATCATTGGTCTGGGGAAGTAAGACAGGGAGGGTACTTAATGAAGTGATTAGCAGGGTTTTGTATGAGAAGGAGGAACACACAACAGGCAGAAGTGTAACAACGGAGATAGGACGATGGGAATAGGACGATGATACTAAGAGGGACAGATAACAGGGTTTCACTAGTAGAGCGTGGCAGGGCTACTGACAATGAGCCCCAGCCAAGGCCTTCTCGTGGGCCCCCTGCCTGGGAGGAGGGAACATGGGGAGCAGGATGCAGAGGCCCCCTTAACTGGTGAGCACTCCCTCTGCCTCTTGTCTCTGTGCTGCATTGCTAATGGTTTTGCAGAGTTGCACTGTCCCCTCAGCCGAGGTCCGATGGACATTCCTGACTCATGTGGGAGCTGGGAGTGGAGGTGCTCATCCGCTCATCTTTGCCTTTTCTGTGTTTCTTTCTCCTGCCTGACCCCCTGTGGTAGTGAAGAACCAGGCACGCTGGGTACAGCAATTCATCAAAGACATGGAAAACCTGTTCCAGGTCACCAGCGACCCACACTTCAACATCATCATCACTGACTATAGCAGTGAGGACATGGATGTTGAGATGGCGCTGAAGAGGTCCAAGCTGCGGAGGTGAGGGGGACCACCAGCCAGGGGGTGGCATGGGCCACGTCCGTCCTAAAGTCCTAGCGCTGCTGGGTCCGGGGTAGAGCCAGGAGTCCCGCCCAGCCTTCCTGATTCCTAGTCTCCGACTTTTCCCAGAGGGCTCACCTGCCCATAATCCCATCCCAGGAGCACACTTCGTCTCTATTCTATGCCTGCCAACTTCCTCCAGGGGACCACCGCAGCTGAGTCCTGATACTCAGCCCTCTCTCCCCTTCCTGCAGCTACCAGTACGTGAAGCTAAGTGGAAACTTTGAACGCTCAGCTGGACTTCAGGCCGGCATAGACCTCGTGAAGGTAAAGGGCCTGGATGGGGCTTGCGAGATGGAATTCAAGGCTGGTTAAGAGGTGGAGAGACATTTGGGGTATATGAGGTGGTGAGCCCCTCAGGGAGGACGGGAATGAGGACACAGGAGGTCCTCTCTGCTGTGCTGCAGGCCAGTGCTAGGGTGGGACCAGCAAATCACAGTGGAGCATTTGCCCAGTTGTCCAGGGTCCTTGGAGCCCATAAAGAGTAGGGAGGAGTCAGAATTCACTCTGATGGTTAAGAACCGTTCAGCACTGTGGAACTCTGCCCAGAAGCTGGTTTTGTGGGAGTCTGTGAATCACTTCAATAGGGAAGACTCTGAGGCTTCTCCTAGACGGCGACCTGACCTCCTAGCTCTGGTCTGCAGGGTCTGCTGACCCTGCCCCACATCTGTCCCCAGGACCCGCACAGCATCATCTTCCTCTGTGACCTCCACATCCACTTCCCAGCTGGAGTCATCGATGCCGTTCGGAAGCACTGTGTGGAGGGAAAGATGGCCTTTGCCCCCATGGTGATGAGGCTGCATTGTGGGGCCACCCCCCAGTGGCCTGAGGGTGAGCCCTGCTCAGACTGGGGAGGGAGGAAAGACTTCTCTGATCTTGGCTCTTAACTCCGGAGCTGGGAACAGTCATGTCTGTGAGTGTCAGCACCCTCCTCTCCTGCCCCATCCTGCCCTCCTGGGGCCTTCACTCCCCTGGAAAACTCACCAGACAAGGTCCCCCTGGGCTGAGCTGCCAGCCACAGCAGCAGGTGCAGCAGTGCACACCTCCTGCCCCGTCTTCTCCTTGATTCATTCATCACACACTTACTAAGCACTGCTGTGTGCCAGATGCTCTGCCCTGTGGGGATTCAGAGATGGGAAAGGAGGCTCCCTGCCTGTGGAAAGGGAAATGGACACGTAAACTGACACACAGCTGTGTCTTCAGTGGCTGCCGCTGTCCGATCCATTTGTAGGGCTGTCGTCAGCTCGTGGGCACAGCCTGGTAGCACTGCTGAGCCCTGAACCTTAGTTAGGGGGCTTTCCTCCAAAACAGGCAAAGTACTCGTTCAGCTAAGACAGTTTTCAGCCTCCCTCACCCCCAGCCTCTGACTTTCAGAAGAGGCTCTAGGCATACAGCCTAGAAGCCTCCGTCCTTCCTCCTCCTGGCCTCTGGCTCATCTCACCCGAAGCTCCTGTCTGTCCACAGGCTACTGGGAGGTGAATGGGTTCGGGCTGCTTGGCATCTACAAGTCTGACCTGGACAGGATTGGGGGTATGAACACCGAGGAGTTCCGAGACCGCTGGGGCGGGGAAGACTGGGAGCTGCTGGACAGGTGACTGGGAAGAGGAGGGCATCCACGAGGCCTGGGAATTCCATCCCTTCAGGCGCTCTAGGCAGGGAGCCAGGCTGCAGCAGCCTAGCTGTCCCCCTCGGCCGCAGAGTCCCAATGCGCGGTAAAGAGCACTGGACTCGGAGGACGCCCTCAAATCACCGGCCTCGCTGGGACTCAGTTTCTCTATTAGAGGGGTGCGATTCGCCCTCTGTCTGTGTCACAGGGTTGGTGTGAAAATTAACATGCCTGGTACACCGTGTACCAGGTACACCAAGCTGTGTAGACATAAATGATAATGTTCTCAGCACCAAGCAGGGCACTGTGGGAGAGACTGCATCCTCCCCAGCCCAAGGGTAGTGCGCCTCCCCTCAGCTGCCGAGCGGCGAGCCCAGAGTTGTGGGAATGGATAAGTAGACCTGGCAGAGGTCAGGAAAGACGGGGCCAGCAGAAGAGACAGTGTAGACCACTGAAGAGCAAGAGGACATCCAGGAGGTGCCAGGTCGTGAGACACCAAGGGACCTGGGGGTTTGGAGCGGGAGGAAAGGGTCAATGAGATGAAAAGCCTCAGAGGGGAACACAGTACAAGCTGCTGCCTTGGCAGGTGGACAAGGAGAGCAAGAATGGGCAGGGACACCAGGCCATGGGTGGTGAGGAGGCGGAGGCTGTTCTGTGCGAGGTTCCTCTTTCAAGAAATGTGCTGCCAAGACAAGGGGCAGAGAAGATGCTGCCTTGAGATCTGAGCCTATGGGGAGGGAGCAAAGGAGAGGGGAGGGTACCCTTCAGAAGGGCATAAGCGCTGGAACAGCGTCCGCAGGAGGTGGACAGGGCAAGGTCAGGAGCACCAGGGGCACAACCTCAACCCAAAGATGCTCACTTCTTCCTGAGAGGCAGGACAAAATGCATCCACCAGTCACTGGGTCCCTATATGTGGCCGGCCATCCACATTACCTTGTTTATTTCTCCCCAGACCTCAGTGAGGTCGGCGTCATGATCTCCGTTTTCCACATGAGAAGACTGAGTCTTGTTAATAACTTGCCCCAAATCTCACTCACTCAAGTGTTAGAGGCTTGAAAACTAGGTCTATTGGTGTTTTTTCCCGTTGAGGGAAGGAAGAAAAGGAAGGTGACACACTAAGAGAATTTGAGTGAAAAGGGGGAAGTTAAAGGAACTTAGATAACTGGGATCTCATAAAAAGGGTCTGAGATCAAAGGAGCCCCCAAGGCAGCTGAAAGCCTTGCTTTGGGAAGCCGGGTCCAGCAGTCACCTCCACCTTGATATCCGTGCTGGGCCTTTGCCGCAATGCACGGCTCCTGTACAGCCCTGAACCTCCTGCCTCCTCGGAGGCTCAGGGATGCAGTTCGGCCACTCTCGGCCCTGCCAGAAGTGCGGGCCTCCCCGTGAGAGGAACACCCTGCAGGCTGTACGTGCAGAAGAGGCATGGGGAGGGCCTGGGCGCCAGGTGTCCCAGTGCAGCAGCCCTGCCTCCCTCCGTCTAGGACGTGTGCCCTGGAGGCTGGGCGCCAGTTATGGGGCACTCAGAGTGTGCCAGGAGCTGTGCTGAGCCCTCGGCATCCATCCTTCTCGTCTTCACCACCTCTGATGTATATATAGTATGTCTACTCTAATATTAGATAGATAGAATTCTATATCACACATTATCCTCTCATTACACGTATGTGATAATCATCCTAGAGATGAGCAGACAGGCTCTGAAAGAAGGCGTGACGTACCCAGTCATGCAGCTGGGATCCAAACCCAGGCTGCCTGGCTTCAAAGCCCACACCCTTCCACTGCACCTGCCTTCCCTGCCCCATGGGGAGCGAGCAGAGGGTCTGTGGTCGATGCGGAGGGGCCCCCCAGCCGCCTCCTGTGCTTCTGTTGGCTCATCCGGCTCCTCTTCCTTCAGGATCCTCCAAGCGGGCCTGGAAGTGGAGCGTCTCTCCCTCAGGAACTTCTTCCATTACTTCCACTCCAAGCGAGGGATGTGGAGCCGCCGCCAGATGAAGACGCTGTAGCCGGAGGGTGTCCGCGGGCCCAGCACTCCCCGCTCTGGACTAGCAGCGGCTCCCCAGGGCCCTGCTACTGTTCAGGGATGGGGAGTGGGGTGACGGCTGGTCTCTAAGAGGCCTCGAAGCTGACGGCCCACTCCACCTGGAGCTGTCCCCTCACAGAGGCAGCTTCCGGGGCTCCTGCCTCTGCCTCCTGGGCCTTCAGAAGGGAGGACTTTGAGAGAGAGGCCAGGAGGGGCCACTTGCTCAGTTGAGAACGGGAACAGCTCCTGAGAAGGACGGGTCAGGAAGGAGAGATCTGGCTGAGCGACGCCATCCTCATCCATGAAGGTGCACGTCCACATCCACCAAGCGCTCCTCACACCAAGCGCTGACCACCAGACACTCTTCTAGTGGATGTATTTTATTGGGGGGCGGGGATTTTAAAAACAGAAAACCAGAACTGCTGTCCAGGGCGGGGGTGAGGTTGTGCACTGAGGGACTGTCCCCACGTGCCGGCCTCCCGCCCACTCCTATGTCCCTTGGGCATTGTCCCTGGCCGCGGGGCTGGTCCCACGTGGGGCAGGTCTCTGCTCCACCCCAGGCTCGTGCCTTCCAGAGACACACATCTCCCAGTAGCCACCAAACAGCTGGCCACTGATTAGGGCATTAACTTCCTCTGGATGGCTCACTTCAGACCAGAAGCACAGAACGGGCTGTTTCTGGTGCTTGGGCATTGGGAGGTGGGGGGCTGGCGGGCAGTGGGCTTGCCACTCCCTGGCACTGGATATTCAGGCCTGCAGAACAGGCAGGGTGATGAAGGCAGAGGAGAGAAGCCCTTTCCCTTCCCGGCGTGCCTGTGGGTAAGGCCTCCGGAGAGGACTCGGAGAAGAGGTAAAGAGGATGTGGACATATCTGTCAATTTCCTTAGACGAGAAGCGGATGGGGGCTGGACAGAAAGGGACGAAAAGGGAAGTGGAAGCTGTGAGCCTCACAGTCCAGCTCCGCCGCACACCTGCCCTTCTGCAGGGAGAGCCCTGGCCGCCTGGCCTTGAGTGGAAGAAGAGGAAAGGGTGTATGGGGGCAAAACCCTGGAGCAGGGAGCAGGATAAGAAGGGGGCGGGATGAGAGGTTTGGGGAGGTGAGGACATTGCCCTGAGATACCCCCTGGAAGCAGGGAGAGGAGTGGGAGCAGGAGGAACTGAAGAGTGGGGCAGTTTCAGGGAAAATAGCCCTGGGCCTTTTTAGTCGAGGCCACCCTTTCTGTCACCGGGTGACCTTGTACTTCTCTTGCACTAATAACCCCCGGTGCTTTTGTGGCTGGGGTTTTTCTCTTGCTGCTGCTGCCTCCGCCGCTGCTGTGAATTCACCCATGGTGCATTGGGCACTGGATCTTGAACTCCAGAGTCTGTTTAGGGAGGTGAGCACAGGGCTGGGGGAGGTGCGGCGGGGCCCCAAAGACCAGGCCACTGAGCCCCCGCTCCAGGCTGTGATGGTCCAAACCACAGCACTGGAGCTGCAGGGTCTGCCTAGTGGGCTCTGCGTTCCCCGAGAGCACGAGTTTGGCACGTGGAAGAATGGAGCCCGTGGAGAACCTTCTGGGGGTTGGGGAGAATCCCTGCCTCCCTTTAAGGAATCATGAAGGACAGAGACTTTTGAGATTGTGACTTAGGAAGGCCGTACCTACTCCCTGGGCTGTGGCTTTTTCTGGTCCCTGCTGAGGCCGACTGGCCCCTGGAGAAGGATTGCGGGGCATAGGCTAGGGCTGCAGTTGGCCAGTGGGGCTGCCAGTTTCTTTCTGGGACCACTCTCGTCCTCGGACATTGCACTGGAAGGCTGGAACCAGCCCAAACTGCCCACCTGCTTCACTTCCAATGACTAGGAGCCAGCCCAGCCTCCTGCCCTGCCCACACCCCTGCGCCCTGGCCCAGTGCCTTGCATTTGATGTTACCTCCACACCATCTGCCTTAAGGGGAAGGGCCGGGCAAGGCCCCTACTCCCTAGAGAAATGTCTTGGGTAGGGGAGGGTGTGGGATGGTGAGAGGGGAAGCATTAAATACAGCAACTTCTTAGGAAAAAAAAAAAAAGGTGCTTGTCTTTTCCTGTTGCTCTTCACGGATGTAAAGGATTGGGCTGAGGGGCCCAGGTGGGTGTGCCAAGGACCCTCCCACACCACCCTCCACCCTTCCCACAAGTGTGGTGCCTGCTGCGTGTGCAACGGCCTTCTCTGCACTCTGGTTTACTCAGGAAGAAGACAACATTGTTCCTGTCTGAGCAGCTCACCGTGTAGTAGACTAGGCATTTTCTGTTCAGCAGATTAATGGAGGTTGGTGGTTTTAGCTGCGAAAAGCTATGGATACCCTGGGTGGAGAAGGCTAGATATAGGGCCAGAATGGTTTGGTGAGCAGTGGAGAGAAGCCAACGAGTGGCTGCTTCTAAACTGGCAGACCTTCTAAAATTCATTTCTGTTTGAGTTGGCATTGCTTTGCTAATGCTTTACAGATTTACCTTCCTTGTTATATTTGGCCCAGGCAAAGATCAAAATGAGTTTGCAGTCCTTAAACACATGCCTAAGGGAAGCTGAGACTGAAAGCTAGAATAGCTTACAGCAGGTTCGTGGAGAAGATTGTGCATATGTGCATCCATCTGCAATGGACTAATCTACAGTTGATGGGATTGTGACGATCCCATGGCAAGTGACGATAAGCCCAAGGCATCTGGGCCAGGAACATTGGCTCTGAGCAGAACCCACAGAGGAAGAAGTAATTTAAAAGCCTTCCCACCCTCCAGGCCTGGAGTTTGCTCTCTTGAGCCCTCTCTAAGGCACAGATGGAGACCAGCCTGGATGCCTGAGCCTGCAGGACTAGACAAATAAGTGGACTCAAGAGTGGATTTGAAGAAACCTTTATAGATACAGATTCCATTTTACAGGAAGGGAAAACTGAGGCCTGGAGCAGAAGGAAGCAGTGGGGTAGGGTCAGAACCAGAGTCCTTAAGCCGGGCAGACTTGGCCTTAGACAGACGTCCAGGAGATGCTACCAGGAAGGTATGGCTGGCAGTACCTGCGTCTGAGCTCAGCACTCCAGACCAAGATGGAAGTCCCTTAGACCAATAAGAAAAAAAATCACTTTTTAACTCAGGTGCTGTGGGTAGGGAGCAAGGGCAGCTATACTGTCCTTTCAGGAGCTCTCCTGGGCTGTGGAAAGTGCCCACGAGCCTGGCACATCACGGAGGAAGGAGGCAGGATTTCCAGGCCCAGAACCTGTTGGGGAAGCAGAGAAGAGGCAATGAGGAGGGCAGGCCAGATCAGTGCCCCTCAACCTTCAGCAGGCCCAGGATGCACCTGGCCACCTTACTCATGCACGTGCCTGTAGCATGTGCTCGAGCAGAGCCTGAGATTCTGCATTTCCAGCAAGTTCCTGGGTGGTTTGTGGATGCTGCTGGCCCATGGACCACAGTCAGTAGCAAGAGCTGCTAGACAGTGGCAGGGAGAAATTCCCCATCTCCACCTTTCCTCTTGCCGGAGGGGCAGAGTCAACCACTAATGGCATCGCCTCCACCCTGTCCCAGACCGTGGGAAACCTGAGCCTGAGAACAGAGAGCCATTAACACAGCAGTGGGGCTTTGTGCAGGCCTTGCTGAGGCCAGGCTCTTGCAGATCCTCTCCTTGCTCTCGGAGCTACAGGCCTTCCCCCTTTGTTTGGCAAAAGGGATCTGTTTCTTGCCCCAAAGCTCCAGAGGAGAGAGAAGGGCCACGCGGGGAGCCCCTGGAGCTGGGGTTCCTCCGTCCTCCCTCACCTGGGTCCCAGGCTGTATTCAGAGAGGATTCCTTGAGGCCCTGGCAGCCAGGAACCCTGTCTTATGTGCCCCGAAGGCTGTAATGAAAACATTGATGACCACAGTGAAGAAGACCAAGATGGTGGCTGCGTTGTTGAGCTGGTTGAGTCGCCACTGCTTTTCTACCTCATTCAGGTTCAGCCGTGCTGCAGGGAAATGAAGTGGGGGGAAAGGGTCAGAGACGGGACCACAGCACAGAGCTGCCCCCACAACACCCACCAGAGTTTGGAGAGAGGGGCCCTTCAGAAACCCATGTGGCAGAAATCAAGGGAGGTGGTCATCATCGGGCTGAGATGCCTCTGCCCTCGCCAACCAGTACATGGGGCACCCTAGTGTGCCTCATCCCACCAGGATTTGGGAACTTAAGCTGGGTCCTCTAAGCATGGGGACGAGTGCTCATGGAAGAAGCGGTGAGCGAGTGAGTTAGCAGTTAGCGAGGTGCTGACGCAGTCATTCAGCAGGTACTGCGGAGGGTCTGCTCCGTGGGATACCAGGAGATAGGACAGGGCGCCTGCCCTCGCGGGGTGGAAGTTGGTCTTTGGGCCTCTGTTAGCAGAGGGCTCACTGCAGGTCAGCATGTGGTTGCGAAGCTGCATGCAGCAATGCAGCATGGCCCAGGGAACACGTGGGGCCTTTCTGCCGGCCGCAGGTGCCGAGGCAGAAGGCCTGACTGCAGGCTGGGCTCCTCACCAATGACCACGAGCAGGACACCGATGACCACCTGCAGGAGCAGAGAGAGGCTGATGAGGGTGACCAGGGTGGTGTAGTAGTGAGAGGATGGTCCTTGCTCCAGCACCGCCTTCAGCCGCATGGCGTTGGACATGAACAGGGCCACGTCCAGCATGCTCTCCGCCACGCTCTTCTTGGTGGCGTAATGGTTCAGGTTGATGGGCTGGCTCCTCCTGGGGTCGGAGCTTCCAGGCTGTAGGGGAGAAAGCACAGACTTACCAAGGGGGGCTCTGGAAGGGAAGCAGTTGGGAGGTGGGAGAGAGGAGAGAGGTTTTAAAGCTCTTTCCAAACCAGGTGGGAAGCTCAGGGCAAATGATACCCTTAGTTTCATGGCCTGATAAAATTAAGGGTTGGACTAGAAAACCCGTAAGGATCTCTGCACTCTGAAATGACATTCTGTTGCAGTGGATATTTCCTGGAGAGTCACCCCCTGCCTCACACCTTCGCACATCTGGCTGGAGAAAGCCGGGAGGGTTCTCTGCTGCTGGTAAAATGCACCTTCCTCATCCTGTTCACTATTTTAACTGGGCCAGGCCTCAGCTTTGGGCTGTGTTCTTTTCCTCTGAGAGGAAAGCACCTGAGAAGACAATAAAAAGAGCTTGGAGGCTTGGGTGAAATAGAGAAAGGCACCTCCTCTCGCATAATGCCGTGGCCCCCAAGGTAGGGTGCACAGCTCAGCAACTGATCATCGGCTGGATTTCCATCCCTCAGGAGCACTGGAGCTGCTGCCCTGCTCAGGCACACACGCTGTCAGACACAGGCTGTCAGCATACACATGCATGCATGCATGATGTATACACACAGTAATGCATACTAGTTAAACACTCAAGTCATTTTAATTATTACTTTTGGCTAGGATTTATTGAAGCATAATTTACTAAAGCTTCTCCAGAAGCCACTAACTCCAAAAGACAGAATCACAATACAGGGCATATGCTACGGGCCTCTGGGTTGGGTCAAGAAATTCAGACTGGGCACCATGACCAAGGGCAATCTGCAGTCACTCAAGAGTACTTGGAAGATTGATTTAGCAGTGGTGCTTGGAACAGATTGGGCCAGGAAGGGCTAGAAGCAGGGAGAGTCATTTAAAAGTTATAGTCTTGATTTAGGATCAGAGTGAAAAGGAACTGAAGTGGAGCAAGGTGAGAAAGGAAGGAATGGAGGACTCTGAAAGATGCTACAGCCTGGAGGTAGGGAAGATGACCCAGCAGATCACCATGACACGACAGATACCTGCTGAGTGGGGACAGATGGATGGATAGATGGATGCATACCTATATATACGCAGTGATGCATACTAAACACTCCTAATTTGTTTTTAATTTTTTTGGCTAGGATTTATTGAAGCATAATTTACATTTGATTTTGTTTTGAAGTATAAAATAAAGCTTCATGGATGAAGGGATGGATGGAAGGATGGAGAGATTGATGGGTGGATGGATGGATGGATATGTGGATGATTGGATGGGCAGGTCTCAGAGGGTCTGGAATGTTCCTTGTACTTCCTGCAACCCCAGCAAATCACTTCACTTCTCTGTACCTCAGGGATTTACACAGAGTACAGTTGATTTACACATAGGCTGACTGACTTAGCCTATCTATCAGAACCTTTGAATTCTATGAGCCCTTAGGATACCCTGAAATGAGTCTGGGTGTGGTGGCTCATGCCCGTAATTCCAGCACTTTGAGAGGCCAAGGCAGGGGGATCGCTTGAGGTCAGGAGTTTGAGACTAGCCTGGCCAACATGGCAAAATCCCGTCTCTACTAAAAATACAAAAAAATCAGCTGGGTGTGGTGGCGCACGCCTGTAGTCCCAGCTACTCAGGAGGCTGAGGCAGGAGAATCACTTGAACCAGGAGGCGGAGGTTGCAGTGAGCAGAGATCGCACCATTGCACTCCAGCCTGGGCGGCAGAGTAAGACTTGTCTCAAAACAAAAACAAAAACAAAACTCTGAAATGCAGTGGTCTCCAGACTTTCTTGATAGTGTAATCTCAGCATTAAAAACTGTTTTGGCTATGCATCCTCAATATATGTACATTCTTCCATTATCAATTATACATATTTTTATTGGACATATATATATATATATATATATAGTAAAACATGCAAAAGTAGAAACATTTGAAAGGATTAGATAAAATTCAATATAAATAGAAGTTTAATTTTCTTATCCTAAAATATAGTCTTGGGCACTCATCTTTGGAGACCCAGCTCCAATCCACATGCCCGGCTACAGATTGGACCAATCCTCTCCTTAGGCCAACAGAAGGGGGCCTCTCTTCCCCAGTCCTTCTTCTAACGTTTGCCTTCAAAGCTTAGCCCCATGTCTCCACCCTGCTCTTCTTGCTTTCTTTTCAAGCTCCTGGCCCTTTGCTCTGTTTGCCAGGAGGGTGCGCATGCACAGACACATTCAAGAGGCACAGGGTGGGTCCTGGGTGCTAACAGCGCCTGCTCTGACGGAATCCACCCTGGCAGCCTCTGCCCCGCAGGCTGCCCCTCTCTGACTCTGTGGACCTATCACTGGAGGATCAAACATACAGGAGTGGCTCTTTCACTCTGACCACGCTCCAGGCCATCAGCTTTCTACACGGGGCAGTTCCCTGCACCTGGGTTGTTCATTATTGAGATTCCGAGAGTCCTCAACTTCTGGTCAGGGCAGGACTCACAGAGGGTAATCAGGAGTGTGCACTTTGGCCAGTGGAGCAATTGAAACACTTTCTCTGGGAGAGTAGAATGGAGACCAGTGGGTAGCATTCATTCAACAGATTGAGTGTACATGCCAGGCGGTGCTTGGGGCTATGAGGACCCCAATGCCAAACAAGGCATAGTTGCTGCCCCTCCTTGGGATCCTGGGTAAGCACTGGGCCACAGGCTGCTCACAACAGGCCCTGGCAAACTCCTTTTGACAGCCACCAAAATCAGGCTGGGGCCCAGGGCCCACAGAAATAAGAAAAAAGGCTGTAGGCACGAAGGGAATGGAGTGCTCACTATCTCTCCCGTCTTCCTTCGTGTTTGATTTTGCTGGGACCAGGGTTTCAGCTGGTGCTGGGGGCAGCCAGTGAGGTTGGAGGAGGTAGGGACAGAGGGTGAATGAGGATCTGCATGGACTTGGGAGGCCACACACAGCATTCAGGGCCTTTGGAAATCCAGTTCAAGCAAGGCTGGCTTGTCTAGGGCCAGCTGGCCTGGTTGGTTAGGGCCAGGGATCCCAGGGCCAACACTTCACAAAGGCCCATGGTAAATGTTAGCCCCAAGGCTTCAACCTGTGGTCTTGGCCCATTTGGTGAAGGTTTGTCCTCGGTCTCCAAGAGCACTCATTAGGCAAGAGAGTCTCACCCCCTGCCCCCAAATTCAAAGTGTCTCTGCCCAGGCTCAACTGTGCCCCCTGGCCTCCCTGCCCCATGGCTGTGCCACCCCTCCTCTCTCTTCCCCTTCCTCCAGTTTGTCCAGTAGCAGCAAGCTTTGCCCTTTCTCCTCTTTCCTGTTCTAGCTCAGAGGGAGACAGATCCCCTTCCCCCCACATGTGTTGTTAACAGTGGACAAAACCTTAGACCCAAACCTCTAGTGGTATGTGTTGAGCACCGACCAAATAGTGGGGGAAGGGGTGGCAGGGGGTGGCAGGGGTGAGTACTCGGGCAGCACAGAGGTCCTCCCAACCTCTATGGAAAGTATTGCTATTTGTAAGTTTTAACAGAGCTGGTTGGCTTTTGTTGTTAAATTAATCTAAGAGCCATTGTTTCGCAGGGGATGTGAGGCTCGCAGTGTGCTTAGGGGGTGCGCCTCATCCTTTCCTCTCTAAGCGGGGCCTACTCAGGACTGCCTTTCACTGCGGGTGCTGGGCGGGATCAGGGTGTCCCCTCCTGCTCTGCAGGCGCCAGTTTTCCAGAGTGTCCACACGGTGGCAAGCAGGGTCCAGAGAAGTGACTTGGGCACCACGGCTGCCGGGTGGTGTTTCCACCCCGAGGCACCCACGCGCGGGACGAGATTAATGGGAAACCTGGACCTCTCCGAGGCCCAGGACGGGAGCCTCGCCCGCAAGTCTGGATGGGCCGAACTAAAACCCACCAAACGCGTGTGTCAAGCCAGAGTTCAAGAATCAACCGAAGCTGAAACGAGCCAGTGTGGGGTGGGGAGACCGAGAAGGGAGGGGCCTCCAGCACAACCTGCAGCCTCGGGGACGGCGGACCGAAGGGCCGGCAGTGAGGCCCTGGGTGAAGGTGCCTGGAAAGGAGTCCTCTCATGGCAGCATCTTTAAAAGCAGGGAGCGGGTGTTTCTAATCCTTGTGGGCCAGTTTAGGTGCAGCCCTGCTCAGAGGCAGAGGGATGGATGGAATGACCTGAGGGCCCTCCCTTCTAGTGGGAGGAGTGGATCAGATAAAGCCCTAAATCCTGCAGGGGGTCATCCTTTTCGCCCACAGCCCAGGGACTGGGAGCAACTCCACAGGGGTCAGGATGATAGAGGAGTGGGGAGCGCAGCAGGGTGGCCCCCATCCTGCTCAGAGGAGCTGGCCCTTTAAGGCCAGGCCCAGGCGGGTCGGGAACAGAGACCGGGAATGTGGGCTGGACCGAGGAGCAGAGCCACCCAGCGTGAGTCATTCCTGTTTCACCGGACTCTTCACCGCTGGCTCTCGCTGGCCGCCCTCCCCTGGCCCTGGCCCCGGCCCTGGCCCTCCCTGCAAAGCTGGTCCGGGTGGGCTGGCGACCTCCACCGCCACAAGCGCACAGGGCTCTGCCACTCCCCTCCCCTTCTGTGCTGCTCCCGGAGGAGCAGGGGACCGGTGGGCTAGGACGCCTGGTCTCTGGGCCCAGCTCTGCCTCTGGGCTTGGCACTCTGTGGTCAGTTTCCACATCTATAAAACTGGAGGAAAATCCCATCTCTGGAGGGCAGAGGCCCTGGACAGCAGAACGACACTTTGCTCCTTCACAGAAGGAAGGACAGAATCCCATTTTCCCAGGCTGAGGTCCCTCTCTCAGTGGGCATCTTCCTCAGGTCTCATCTGCCCCACCCCACTTGCCCCTCCCCTGCCACTCAGCGGCGGCGGGACACTGACCCAAGACTCCTTGCTTTGGGCTCCCAGAGTCTCTTTTCAAGGCGCGGTTGCCTGTGGGAAAGGCTGCCCATCAAAATCTGGCCAACCAATGACACCTGGGCACCTGGACACCTGGACACCTGGACCAGTGACACCTGGGGAGTCTGGGGCAGCATGAAGCTGGAGTGCGGCGAATGCGGGAAGGTGGGAGTAGATCCAGAGTTTGATCTGGACGCCCCTGGGCATCTGGGCAACAAGAGGACGTGGGTTTGGTGATTGGGATGAGGCAGGGAGGTGGGGGACACCACAGACCCAGCGGTTTGCCCCATTCCCGGGCCTGCCCGGCACAGTCGTTCCCTCCCTCTTCCGCACCCTCTCTCCTTCCAGCTCAGACTTCCCTGTCACCTAGGCCTCTTGCCAAGTCCCAGCTCCTAAGGCTGGTGCGATTCCATCCCTTGAAGTCAAGGATTGCTTCATTGTTCTGCCAGACAGCCCTTTATCCCTTAATCCTTGTGGGCCTGTATTTTTGTTTATTTGCAGAACTTAGGTTGGATAGGAAAGGAATGCCTTTTTTAACAGAAAAGTAAACGTTTTTCATTGTTTATCGACTTTATGGTCAGTGGGGACCATAAGCTCCAACAGATCATTCTGCTGTTTCTTGGAAACAAGATTACAGGGCTGTTCTCCAGAGGGCCGTGGAGGTTGGGTAAACCCCAGAGTGGTAAGTAACTGCCCTACCAAAAAGCCATGGAGCCAACAGATCAGTGTGTTTAGGCCCTGGGGCCTGTGGCAGGCAGTGTGTGTCCCATGGGGAGGTGTAGGCCTGGTGAGGGGAGTTGTAGCAGCCTGGAGGGCGTCACCAAAGGCACCTTGACCACATTCCAGCCCTGCTTTAATGAGTGAGCAAGCCAGGCCCGGAGCACTGGATACCTTTTCTTATCTGCGAGATTGAAGGGACTGGAACACAGGCTTCCCTGGGTCCGTCCTAGCACGGAGTGATCGAGGGATGGGAAAGCCGGCTCTGAGTGGAGAATCCCGGGGGCTGAGGACATCGCTGAGAGGCCACTGCAGGGCATGGGTGACCCTCCCATGAGTCATTCCTGCCAGCCCTGAGAAGACCTGCACGGGAGGGAGCTTCCTGTGTGCCAGCTCACAGTCAGGGCTACACACTAAACAGGCCCAGAGGAACAGGGGCCTGTCACCCTTCTGGTGGCCTCAAAATGACCGACTGCCCAGGAAAGCCAGGCCTCCCCTGAGAAGGGGACAGTGGCAACCTAGGCTTTTGGAAAGCTGTTTTCTCACAAAGGGAAAGGGTGGGTCCCAGCCTGGGAAGAGTGATTCGTTCAAAGGAAGGGGCTTAGGTGAACTTTTAATTCGGTGTCAGTCCCTTGTCAGAATTCAGTTGGGAAGGATGCCTGGGCCTGTCCCACTGCGTGCACACATAGTGGGTTCTCAGCGCACTGGAACGATGGTGGTTCCCACTTACAGAGGACATACCTTGTGCCTGGCACAGGGTTAAACACAGGACATGAATCACCTTACGTAGTCCTCACAACAGTTCTGCGAAGTAGGTGAGGGCATCATCATCACAGTTGAGAAAATGGAGGCTCAGAGAGACTAAGTAACTTGCCCAAGATCACACAGCAGAGTTTTTAATCCCAATCCTCTATGTGCCAGAGCCTGTATTTTTTTTTTTTTTTTTTTGAGATGGAGTTTCACTTTTGTTGCCCAGGCTGGAGTGCAATGGCACAATCTCAGCTCACTGCAACCTCCCCCTCCTGGGTTCAAGCGATTCTCCTGCCTCAGCCTCCCGAGTAGCTGGGATTACAGGTGTGTGCCACCACACCCGGCTAATTTTTGTATTTTTTTTTTTTTTTTTTTTTTGAGACGGAGTCTCGCTCTGTCGCCCAGGCTGGAGTGCAGTGGCACGATCTCAGCTCACTGCAAGCTCCACCTCCCGGGTTCACGCCATTCTCCTGCCTCAGCCTCCTGAGTAGCTGGGACTACAGGTGCATGCCACCACGCCCGGCTAATTTTTTGTATTTTTAGTAGAGACGGGGTTTCACCATGTTGCCCAGGCTCGTCTCAAACTCATGACCTCAGGTGATTCACCTGCCTCAGCCTCCCAAAGTACTGGGATTACAGGCGTGAGCCACCACACCAGGCCTAGAGCCTGTAATCTTCACCCTTACTCTACTGCCCCCGAGAAGTGGAAGACATACTCCCTACTCCAAGGAGTTTAAGATCGAAAGATAAACACATGCAGTCTGGCTGGGTGTGGTGGCACATGCCTATAATCTTACCAGCTATTTAGGAGGCTGAGACAGGAGAATTGCTTGAACCTCAGAGGTGGAGGTTGCAGTGGGACAAGATTGCACCACTGCACTCCAGCCTGGGCAACAGAGCAAGAGTCTGTCTAAAAGGAAAAAAACAGAAAAACAAAAAACAAACAAACAAAAACAGATAAAAAACAAAAACATATGCAGCCTAAGATGAAAGAAGACTAATCCCATAAGGTACACATGCACACTTACTAAGAGGAGGCATAACCTCTACCTGAGTGAAACTTGTCCGAGGTTTTGCTGAATCTGCAGTGGGGCTGTGTCCCTGAGCCCTGCACTGCTGCCGCAGAAGGGGCACTAGACCCAAAGACCAGAAGGCAAAAGGCTTGGGTTCAAACTGTTAAGAAGGGACCTGGGTGGCTGGAAGAATAGGGTTGAGAGAGGGAATTTTATCTGTACATTTTGAATTTTGAACCGTGTGAATGAACTATCTTAAAAAATAAATTTGTGGCCGGGCAAGGTGGCTCATGCCTGTAATCCCAGCAGTTTGGGAGGCCGAGGCGGGTGGATCACCTGAGGTCAGGAGTTCGAGACCAGCCTGGCCAACATGATGAAACCCCGTCTCTACTAAAAATACAAAATTAGCTGGGTGTGGTGGTGCATGCTTATAATCACAGCAACTTGGGAGGCTGAGGCAGGAGAATTGCTTGAACCTGGGAAGGCAGAGGTTGCAGTGAGCCGAGATGGTGCCACTGCAATCCAGCCAGGGCAACAAGAGCAAAACTCTGTCTCTAAAATGAATAAATAAATAGGCCAGGCATGGAGGGAGGTTGCAGTGAGCTGATATTGTGCCACTGTACTCCAGCCTGGGTGACAGAGCGAGACTCCATCTCAAAAAATAATAATAATAATAATAAATTTGTAACAAAAGCAAATATGCACTCTGCTATGGTCTGAATGTGCCTCCTAAAGTTTATGGGTTGGACACTTAATCCCTACTGTAATAGTGTTGAGAAGTGGGAACTTTAAGAGGCAATTGGGTCACGAGGGCTCTGCCCTCATTTATGCAATAATGCCATTATCATGGCAGTGGGTCAGGTTATCTCAGGATTAAAAAAAAAGATGAGCTTGGCTCCCTTCCTCTCTCTTGTGCTTGCAAGCTCTCTGGCCCTACCACCTTCTGTCAGGGAAGGATGTGGCATGAAGGCCCTCATCAGATGCCAGTGCAATGTTCTTGGACTTCCCAGTCTCCAGAACCTTGAGCCAAATACAATTCTATTGTTTATAAATCACCTAGTCTCAGTTATTCTGTTACAGCAACACAAAACAGACCAAGACATACCCCCAAAAGGCCAGTGGTTAAAATAAACATGTTAAAACAAAACTGAATTTATGACTTCATCTCACCCAGACCCTAGCTGGTCCTCCTCTGAAGTGGGAATAATATCTGCCCTGTCTAGCACAAAGGGCTGTTAGAAAGATCAATAGGATAATGTGGGTGAATGTGCTTTGAAAACTGTGAAGTATTAAACAAATATGAGATGAGAGGGAAATCTATCCCACACAGGATTATACTCCCACGTGTGGGCCTAGAGGCATTTTAAATACTGTGTTGTGACTCAGGGCCCATCCCAGCCCCAATTTCGAAGTAGGCACCATTTGTGGTCCTAACAACTTCCATTGTGTTTGAAATGCCTCCTGTACACATTGGGCAGCCTCTCTCCTCGCTCCTGCTCTCGCCTTCGAGCTGCCTGCAGGAAGGGAAACACTCACACAAGCCCACCTGCACTGGGTCTCCAGGGTCACTGTTACTCAAGTGTAGTCCTCTCTCCTGGGGCCCCCACCCACCTCTCTAGCCTGGTCCCCAGCTCCTCCTCCCACCCCTGAAGAGCGAACCCTGTGCCAGGCTCTGTGATGCTCAGACGTGCGGGGCCACACCAGATTACTCACTGTTCCCTGAACACACCCCACCCTTCCCAGCTGCTCCTGCTCTGCTCCGGGACTAAAGGCCTTTCTTTCTTCACCATGCTCCCCCGGGGGAAAGCCTCCCCTCCTTTCCAGACCCTGTGCTCAAGTGCACTCCACCAAGGCCCTGTTTGAAAGAAGGTCGCCTGCTCCCTGGCCTGTGCTGGCCTTGGGCGTTGTTGAGACCTCCTGAGACGGCTCCTTCTGCTGCCCACTTTAGCACATGGACCCCATCTTCCACAGGCCTGAGTTTCCACGGAGCCTAGCTCAGCACCTTGCCCACGTGAGGTACACAATGAGTGATGATCGCATTGAATTTTTATGAGACAGCTTTTTCGAAAAAGGCAAAAGTAAGGCTCTTTAAGGGTGGGGCTTCAGGCACAGTGGCTTCTGGGTGGGGGAGAGGAGTTTGGGGAGTGAATCTTTGCTCTTAAACTAAACGCCCCCACTGCAGGGAGAGCCCTTTTTTCCCTAGATCCTGCCTTTGCTCAGCAGTCCTGAGGGAGCCTCAGGGAATGAATGACTGGGGCTGGAAGCTGCAGCTGGTCTTCAGGCCAAAAGCTGTAAAAGCCCAGACCCCTGAGGCCTTCTGTCTGGGGCAGGCGGCATGCAGGCTCCCTGACTGCAGCCTTGCCCTGCCAAGAGCAGTGATCTCGCCCTTAAAAATCAACAGTCTCTAATCCACGTCGGGGTGGGGTGTCTTTTGCGTGTTATTCCAGCAATAATACGTAACTGGTCCAGAAACCTCCTCTGAGCCCTGGGCAGAGTCTCCCTGAGAGTTCCAGCCCTTGCCCCGAGCTACAAACTGGGGCCTAAAGCTGCAGCACCTAAAGCTCCCCGGAAGGCCTGCGGCGGCGCCGTTGTCCACCGAGGGCGCCAGGACACAGCGTGGCGAGGTCCCAGCTCCCCCCGCCGGCGCGGGCACCCCCGGGCTTTGCCCGCTGTGTGATGGAGCAGACAGACGGGTTTCTCTCCAGCAAAAGGGGGCCTTGCATCACAAGCAGAAGCAGAGTGTGGAGGGAAGAACAGGAAAGCACGTGCGTTGAAACCGGAACGCAGAGGGGCCTGCTTGCTTTCTCGTTGATTTTAGTTATTGCTGGTTTTCTGAGACAGGCCCTTGCTCTGTCGCCCAGGCTGCGGTGTGGCGGCCCAGTCATAGCTCACTGCAGACTCGACCTCGGGGCTCAAGCGATCCTCCTGCCTCAGTCTCCCACAGTGCCGGGACTGCAGGCGCGAGCCACCACCCCGGCCTCCGTGCTCTTTGTTAGGGAGCATTTTCCACCTCCCCTGCAAGAGGCGCCTCTGTCAGTGGCTTTCAGAAAAGATTGTTGTCATCTCGGGGTTCAGAGTTAATCGTGGATTTACCTACCACACAGACATTTCCAAAGAATCGATCTGCTCCCTCTCAATATCCACCCTAAACAAGGGCACTTTCCCAATCAGGGCCTTGTCCTGGGGCTTGCAGACCCACCTGGCCTTTTGCTGTTTCCTCGATGCCCATTTTAGCTGTGAGGTTCTCAGAGACATTCCCCAAAGCCCTCCCAGCCCCAGACCCACCTGGCCTTTTGCTCTTTCCTCGATGCCCATTTTAGCTGTGAGGTTCTCAGAGACATTCCCCAAAGCCCTCCCAGCCGATCTCTGCTGACTTCGATCCTACTCATCCTCAAGGGCTAACAAAATCGCTAAAATTTAAACAGTAATAATTAAGTAACGATATTGCTGTGTGTCAGGCGTGACTCCACAAAGCAGGTATTAATACAGATGGTCCCCAGCATTTGCACCATCGTAAGTGATACACTTTACAAACTGTGCTTCGAGTATCCATACAACCACTCTCTTTTTCACTCTCAGTACATTATTCAATAAATTACACAAGATATTCAATACTCTATTATAAAGTAGGCTTTGTGTTAGATGATTTTGCCCAGCAGTAGGCTAGTGTAAGTGGGCTGAGCACGCTGAAGTTAAGCTAGGCTAAACTTATGAAGTTCAGTAGGCTAAGTGTATTAAATGCATTTTGAGTTACGATATTTTCAACTTACTATGAGTTTATCAGAATGTAGCTCTATCATAAGTTGAGAAGCAACAGTAGTCTCATATATATATATACATGTATATATGTATATATATATATTTTTTGGCACGATCTTGGCTCACTGCAACCTCCACCTCCTGGATTCAAGCGATTCTCCTGCCTCAGCCTCCCAAGTAGCTGGGATGTAGTCCCATTCTACAACTGAAGAAGTTGAGGCTCAAAGAGGTCAAATGCCCAAAGTCACCAGATACTAAGGGATGGCCCCAGTGTCTAAATCCTAAGCCTGTGTTTTTCTCCTATATGCCAGCGGTTCTCCACGTATGCTCCTTGAAGTAGCAGCAGCAACATCATCTGAAAACTCACTAGAAATGAAAAATTTTAAAATTTTTGTAGAGATGGGGTCTCACCATGTTGGCCAGGCCAGTCTCGAACTCCTGAGTTCAAGCAATTTTCCCACCTCAGCCTCCCAAAGTTTGGGATTACAGGCGTGAGCCACTGCACCAGGCCCCGAGATCACCCTTTTATTTATTTATTTTTTAAGACAGGGTCTCCCTCTGTCACCCTAATGGAGGAAACCATCCCTCACATTGTCTTATGCCCAATTTCTGCCTCCAAAGAAAGAAGAAGTAAAAACTAAAAGGCAGAAATGAAATCCACAAGCAGACAGCCCGGCGCCACACCCTGGGCCTGGTAGTTAAAGATCGACCCCTGACGTAATCTGTTATTTGTATAAGAAAAGCACTGTGAAGATCCCTGTCCTGTTCTGCTCCGTTCTAATTACCCGTGCATGCAGCCCCCCGGTCACGTACCCCCTGCTTACTCAATCAATCACAACCCTCTCACGCACAGCCCCTTAGAGTTGTGAGCCCTTAAAAGGGACAGGAATTGCTCACGCGGGGAGCTCGGTTGTTGGAGACGTGAGTTTTGCCGAAGCTCCCGGCCGAATAAAGCCCTTCCTTCTTTAACTCGGTGTCTGAGGGGTGTTGTCTGCAGCTTGCCCTGCTACAACCCAGGCTGGAGTGCAGTGGTGCAATCATGGCTCACTGTAACCTCAAACTCCGGGGCTCAAGGGATCCTCTTGCCATAGCCTCCTGGGTAGCTGGGACTACAAGTGCACACCACTACACTACATTTTTAAAACGTTTTTTGTAGGAATTTGGTCTCGCTATGTTGCCCAGGCTGGTTTTGAACTCCTGGCCTCAAGGGATCCTCTCATCTTGCACCCTCAAAGTGCTGGGATTACAGGCATGAACCACTGCAGCCGGCCGAGAGCACGCATTTTTTAAGTATTAGAGCTGGACTTTGAACCCAGCCAGGCTCTGGATTCTGTGTCCTTAACTACTACAGCCCTGGAAGCATAGGCTGTGTAAGTCCCTCAACTATGAGGACCAGTCTAAAATATTTATAGGTAGCATATCTAGATCATTCCAGAGAGGAGTGAATGGATCGAAACCATCTCTTGAACCAGCAGCCAGAGGCCCCAGCAGCTCCTGTCTTCCCAGCCCAGTGCTCCTCGTGAGTCTGTAAGGGTCTAGTGCTTTTATTCCCAGATCCTTTTCATGTCTTCACTCAGAAGCACTTAGAGCCTCTCGTTTTTGCTGAACCTTAGATTTTGTGGTGGAGCCTAAATCCAGACAGGAAACCTAAACACGGGTAAGTGGAAAGGACTTTCAGAACAATTAATCATGAAGCAAAATATCAACATTCCACATAAGGGTGTATATGAGTTTTGTATGTTCCCACTAGATTATACATTTCCAAAAGGTAAGAGTTATTTCCTTGGGATTTAAGGCAATTAGAATAAGAAGCAATGGGAGTTGAGCCTACAGTCTCTGGCTATCGTCCAGGTGAGACCTCATGAAGTAGATCAGATCTGACAGTGAGATGGGAAAAAGGGAAGGTGGTAAATTTCCCACCCCACCCAGCCCTGCAGACAGCCTGCCAAGATTCCTATTGAGTTCAGTTCAACAAACCTGTTTCCAGCTCCTTGCATGAGCTAGGCATCTAGGATACAACGAAGATCCCTGCCTTCCCTAAGCCCCTGCGAAAGAAAACTAGAATCTTGGGACTCCCAAATTCACCATGCCGAAGAGAAAGTTAAGCTTGGACATGGAGTCACACAAAACAAAACAAAACAAACAAACAACTGCCTTCCTTGTGTTCCCAAACAGCAGTCATTTCACATGCTTACTTTACCTTACATAAAATGCGGATTCACTGAGCCCAGGACAAATACATAATTGATCTGCCCCCGACTCCCTCTTGTCGCATGTAAAATGTAGATTCATCGAGCACTATCAGAGCCTCACAAGAATGTGACCCCTAGCCTCACTGCCTACCCAACCTCCTTTTAAAAAATCTTCCCCTCTTGCTTTGCTCTTTCCCTTTAAATATTGAAATTCCCAAAATTCTCTTTGGAAAAAGCATAGGTGACAGATCCCATGGTGTTTCTTTTCTCTGAGTTCACCCTCAACCTTGGCAAAATAAATCTCTCCTCAATGGAGATCTGCCTCAGTCACGTTTCGGTTTACATCCTATTCTCCTAATCCCCTAAACTGACAAAGCTTAGCAGAGAATAAGTGTATAATGGGGGAAGCCAGGAGTTAGAGAGCTTATCCGTCCCTCCCCAGTGGAAAAGCTTCATGGGAACAAGGGGGCGCGCCTTGCCTGGAGTGCTGAATGAATGAAGGAGTGAATGAATGATGCATTTGTCAGCAGTGCATGGTGGCTCACACCAGTAATCCCAGCACTTTGGGAGGCCGAGGCGGGTGGATCACTTGAGGTCAGGAATTTGAGACGAGCCTGGGCAAAATGGTGAAACCCCATCTCTACTAAGAATACAAAAATTAGCCAGATGTGGTGGTGCATGCCTATAATTCCAGCTATTCGGGAGGCTGAGGCAGGAGAATCACTTGAACCTGGGAGGCAAAGTTTGCAGGGAGACAAGATCACGCCACTGCACTCCAGCCTGCATGACAGAGAGAGACCCTGTCTCAAAAAAAAAAAAAAAAAAAAAGATCCATTTGTCATTCACTGTATTCATTCAGAAGAGACTTCAAAGGCAGGACCAGGGCGAGGTGAACTCCATGAACCTCTTCTGTGGCACCTTCTGGGGGTGCC
Source organism: Pongo abelii (assembly GCF_028885655.2). NCBI lineage: Eukaryota > Metazoa > Chordata > Mammalia > Primates > Hominidae > Pongo > Pongo abelii. The sequence goes on from NC_071995.2 coordinate 615,130, forward strand.
CGCCAATGGCTGTAGTACACAAACACCTCGACTGCACTGCTGACTCCACTCCATATGCCACGGCAGCCACAATGTGTTTTCTGTGTGTGTGTCTGTGTCTGTGTGTCTGTGTGTATGCATGTGTGTCTCTGTGTGCATGAGTGTCTGTGTGTCTGTGTGTGTGTCTGTGTCTGTGTGTGTGTGCCTGTGTGTCTGTGTATTCATGTGTGTTTGTGTGTGTGTGTCCATGTCTCTGTGCATGTGTCTGTGTGAATGTGTGTGTGCATGTCTTGTGTATGTGTCCTTGTGTGTCTGTGTCTGTGTGTGCGTGTCTCTGTGCCTCTGTGTGTGTGTGTGCTTGTGTCTCTGTGTGTGTACGTGTGTCTGTGTGTCTGTCTCTGTGTGCGTGTGTGTGTCTATTGTCCCTGAGCTCAGCAGTATCCTGGGTCCTGGCCATAGACCCATAAATGAGACAGGCTACAGACAAGGCAGGGATACTGGTGCACTATCCGGAGGGAGCTCAGGGGGCCCAGGAGGTCAAGATAGAGAAGGCCCTGAGCACTGAGTCCGGGGATCAAAGCCCCTCCTAATTGGTGGGCCAGCCTGAATCAGCTGCGCCTGCCAGCTTCAGCCAATCCAAGGAGGCCTGGGCCTGGAACCAGCCTGCCTGGATTGCCCTGGCCCTAGGACTCATGCCTTTTCCCTCCCAGCAAAGCAGGTCCAGCCTGGTTCCTCATACCGGGGCTCCCCTGTCCTCCCTCAGGATTCGAAACGTGGCCAGTCACACATTCTCCCAGCCCCGACACCTGCACCTGAGCAGCAGCTCTGTGAAGTGGGCCAGGGTCTGGTCTGGGGAGAAGGTAAGCGGGGGAGGGCCGGCAAGCGGGTGCAGGGATCCGATCCTGCTGCTGACCGTCCAACTCACGCAGCTTCGGTGCTTCCCAGCTCACTCATCTGTAGAAAGAGGAGGCACCCCCTCCTTCTCGTGGTGAGAAGCTGGTATCTGGTGAAATAGGTGAGCTGCTGCCAAACTCAGCAAAACCCTCAGCAAAAGTCAATGTAAGTCCCAGGCGATGTCTAACTCAGCCCCAAGGTGTCCTGAGAACCAGATTCTCCGTGGACGCTGAACACGCAAACAGCCCAGCCCTGGAGGGATTCCAATCTACAGCCTCTCCCTGGCTCCCTGCACTGACCCCATGTGCGGCCAGCCTCCCTGTGCATCCCCCTTCACTTCTCACAGAGGCCCTGTGAGGGGAAACAGGCTCCAGAGAGGACGGAACTTGCCCAAAGTCACACGGCTAGGAGATCAGAGGCAAGATTTGAACCCGGGTCTGTCCTCACCACTGTGTTCCTCCTCCCGCAGCTCTTAGGCCAGAGCCCTGGGGAAACCTTTCCTCAGTGCCTAACACAGAATTTGGCTGGGAGTGTGTGCTCGGGAGTGAATGAATGAATGGATGCAGGCAGGCAGGCATGCTAGGCCTGCCCTTAGCGTTGGCCCAGATTCAGGCTAGAAGCGCCCTTTCCACAGCTCAGGGCGATGCCCCAGGGCAGCCAGGCAAGTGTCAGGTCCCTGCTGTGCCCTCACCCTCTTTCTAAAAATACCAACGAGCGAGAGACCTCCAAGGCCACCAAACAGATATCCAGTTGTTCTCTGGGGTCAGTCCTTCACAGCCCGAGCCTGCCACCTGGCACCTGCTGCCTCTGGGCCTCCCGCCTGACAGCTGACCCCTGTCATCGCTGTGACTGTTCACTGCAAGGCAAAGTCCAATTTGGCAGAGGTGGGGACTCCTGAGCAGCCAGGTCCAGCTTGGCCCAGCCTCGCCCATGCTGAATTGTGGGATACCAGGACACCTTGGGGGTCTCCAACCCTGAGCCCAATCAAAGCAAACCCTTCTTTTTTGCTGGGGCTCTATTTCCACAGCCATGAAATGGAGGCGGTCAACCCCTGCAAAGCCTCGAAGTGTGAGTGGCAACCTGGCTTGGGGACGTGGAAACTTAGAGCCAGGACAATGGAGTCGAGACCTGGCCCTGCCCCTTCATAGCTGCATGGCTTGGGAGCTCTCTCAGTCACCTACTAAAAATGGGGATCGTAAGATTACAGATCGTAAGAATACAGTGATAGTATTAACCTATTTTTAAAGATCTATATTTATATACTTAGATCAATCTGATAGGATGCAGACTAAAATATTAAGCATCATCTTGAGGCAATAGGATATCAGATATTATTTTCTTTTTTTGCTTTATCTGTATTTTCTAATTTTTCTTCAATGAACATTTGGAGTAAAAAAAAATCCCAAAATGTTAAAGCAACAACCAGATAATTAGTACTTAAGTATTTGTCTTGACTTACAGGACAGTTTGAGAATCATGTTTATGAAAGTGGTTTACAAACTGTAAAGTTCTTTGCAAATGTAAATGGTTCTTATAATTTTCTCCAAGGACATTTTGGAACTACAGGGATGGGGAGAGAATCGTTTCCTGGCCAGGTGCGGTGGCTCACACCTCTAATCCCAGCACCAGGGAGGCTGAGGTGGGCAAATCACTTGAGCCCAGAAGTTCCAGACCAGCCTGGGAAACATAGCGAGACCCTGTCTCCATAAAAAACTTTTTTTGGCTGGACACGGTGGCTCACGCCTGTAATCCCAGCACTATGGGAGGCTGAGGTGGGCTGATCACCTGAGGTCAGGAGTTTGAGACCAGTCTGGCCAGCATAGTGAAACCCCGTCTCTACTAAAAATAAAAAAATTAGCCAAGCGTGGTGGCACCCGCCTGTAATCCCAGCGCTTTGGGCTCAGGTGGATCATCTGAGATGAGGAGTTTGAGATCAGCCTGGCCAACATGGTGAAACCCCATATCTACTAAAAATACAAAATTTAGCCGGGTGTGGTGGCGTGTGCCTGTAATCCCAGCTACTCAGGAGGCTGAGGCAGGAGAATCATTTGAACCCGGGAGGCAGAGGTTGCAATGAGCCGAGATTGTGCCACTGCACTCCAGACTGGGGGATGGAGTGAGATGTCTCTCAAAACAAAAACGAAAACAAAAATTTAATTAAAAATAAAAGCAGGCCAGGGGCGCGCTCACACCTGTATTCCCAGCACTTTGGGAGGTGGAGGCGGGTGGATCAGGAGTTTGAGACCAGCCTGGCCAATATGGTGAAACCCCGTCTCTACTAAAAATAAAAGAAAATTAGCTGGGCGTGGTGGCGGGCCCCTGTAGTCCTACCTACTTGGGAGGCTGAGGCAGGAGAATCACTTGAACCGGGGAGGCAGAGGTTGAAGTGAGCTGAGATCATGCCACTGCACTCCAGCCTGGGGGACAGCGAGACTCCATCTCAATAAACACATAAATAAAAGCAAATCCTTCTTTTCGCTAAGGCTACATTTCCTTAGCGAAATGCAGTGACCTTCACCTGCAGGAGCCCGCTCACACGAACCACTGCCGCTAGCGGTTCTCTCCCCGCCATTCACTGGGCTCTGGTGGTGTTTGTTCTGGGCTCTGGGGCTCTGGGCTTCCCTGCTGCAAGCTTTTAACCTTAGTGTGAGCGGATGGTAGAACTGCCCATGCCAAGAGGGGTCCATAGCAACTTCTGGAATAAACAAGGCCGAAGGGAAAGAGTACGTTCGCCGGGGGCAGTCCCACACCAGGAAGCCCCATGATTCCACAGCGTCACCCAGGATTTCAGTGTCCGTTCCATCCTCATCAGGCAGGCAATGGTTGGAGGAAGGGAATGGTTGGAGATGTGAAGCCTGGGCTGAGCACAGGCACGGCCACACTGTGTTGCACCCTGGCCTGCTCTGCGGATGAGTCAGCAGCATTGATTAAGCACCCACTGTGTGCAATGTCCTGAACTCTGTGCTGAGATGATAGCTCTGTTTGCTTTCCAGCCAATCAGCAAATATTTATTGAGCATCTGTCTATTTGGGGCAACTCAGAGTACAGAGGGCATGGCTCAGAGAGGAATAGCTCACACGGAGTTTGTGATTAATTACGGGAATGGGTGCCAAGTGAGAGCTACAAAGGGTGGAAGAGCAGGAGCGCCTCCATCCAAGGGCGTGGAGGAGGCTCTGTGGATCTCAGGGCCGTCTCAGCTGGCTCCAGACAGACAAGAAGACTCCTTCAGTGTTCTTCTGGTAATCACAGGAGCTCTGCGTTGGGAACCAGAACTCTAATAGAGGAGACTGGTAAAAGGTTTCCAGGTGAGCATTAATGTAACCCACAGTAATTTGCATGGCCCAGTAAAAATGAACATATGGGGCCCCTTGTTCAAATTGATTAAGAGTGAGCCTCAGGAATGGAGTTTAAAACAGGAAAAAAAAAAAGATTCAGAATTTCAAGATGGCAAAAGCAGAGAATTAGACCAAATACAGGACCCTTCTCAGCACAAGGCCCTCCTGAGCAGGCCCTGGGAAGCTAGCCCAGCCTACCTGGAAGAGCAGGGGATAAGAATTTGGGATTTCTGGTTACCAGGAGGATCACAGGCCTTGGGAAAGCCAGCGGCTGCTTCATTATTTCCATCCTGGGTCAAGGTCGGCCTCCAGAAGGTGAGATGGCCCGGCCAGATCTGGCTCTGTCTTTAGCCCTTCCCTCTGGTGGCCTGCCGCTCTCAGATGTTGGTGTCAACAAGGCCAGAGGCTGCTGGCTCTTCTCTCAAAAGCCAGGACCAGGGAGCAGCGCAAAATGCAAACGCCAACGCCTTCACTGGTGGAAGGGGTGGGAGCTGCTTCTCCCTGGGCAGCGCACACCCACTCACAGGCATCCAACCTCAAAGTGCATAAGCTCCCATCCGCCCACAGGGCATGCGTTTCAGCCCTATGTCCAACCATCCTGTCTTATAAATCAGGACACAGAACCATCAGGGCAAGGGACCTCTCCAAGGCAACAGAACTGGGCAGTGTTGAAATTGGGACAAAGGCTTCTGTGACTCCCAACAGGGTCCTTTCCCCAACAGCCAGGTGCCTTTCTGTGCCTCTGACTGGATCGTAGGGACCCAGGTGTGGGGATCCCTCTGCAGTGACCTTCACCTTTGAGGCCCTGCTCGCATGAGAATCACTGCCGCCCACGGGGGACGCCATTCACTGGGCTCTGGTGTTGTGGAATGCAGTTGAAGTTTGGATGGAAGAGCTCACTGTCCCCTCTGCAGGCCTTTAACCCTAAGTGTGAGCCGATGGCAGAACCCCTGCCCGTGCCAAGAGGGGTTCATACCAACATCTGGGATAAACAAGGCCAAAGGGAAAGCGTAGGCTCCCCAAGCTCAGTTTTCTCTTCTTGCTACTAAACACCTGTGGGAGGAGGCGCAGCCCTTCCTGTGCAGCATCTCTGCCAGGGTTCAATACTATTGGACTAGAGTCCTGATCTGGGTCAACAAAAAGACTAGGGGACCAGGAGGCACGAGTCAGCTCACCAGGACGGGCTGCAAACAGGGAGGTCTGGATCCAGGGTGAAGCTGCCCCTCCACAGGAAGCAGGCCCAGGAACCCCTGGGAATGCAGACAGGCTGAACCCACAGCACAGCCCCCATGGCGGGAGCAACTCCTGATTAAGCGGCGGCAGGAAGTGCTCCAAAGGTGTCCACTTTTATTGTGCAGGACAGAACGTCTGCACATGCGCCATCTTACAGAATTTGCACAGCTGCCTAAGGACAGAAGCTGAGGCTGCATTTGCAAAGGGAGCCCCGGAGGAATGAAGTCCCTTTCTTAGAGCTCTTCAGGCTCTCTGACCAGTGAAGTTCTAGAGCTGGGAGGGGAGCTGGGCTTTCCTAGTCTTGGTCTGATGCTTGTGGTCTGGCCTCTGACCACTCTCCATCTCACCCTGTTCAGTGCTGAGCCATTCTTCCCTGCCCCGGGGCCTCTGTGTGGGTTGGGTACGGGGGGTGGCCAGGGACCCCACGCATCACAGGCAGGTCACCAGGATTTGTAGAGCAGGTTGAACACACCATCCCCCGTGTTTGAAATGCCCTCTGGGCCCTTCCTCGCCATCCACCTAGGAAGCTCTTCCTTCCATTAGGCTGGTTATTTCCACCACAGGGCCTTGGTGACACCTCCCACCGGATCACTATCCCTTCTCTCACTGGACGGTGAACTCCTTCAGGGTAGGAGCCGTAGTGTGAGGCTGGCACTTACTGACAACTAGCAGTTGTTTTATCCACGAAGGGAGGGGACGACCTACGCAGGCCTACACTTTAGACATGAAACGACAGCCAACATAGTCCCCAGACCAGTGTGTCACCCTTCCACTATGTAAACACAGATAGGTTTCCCCTTGGAAAAAATTCCCACTATGTGAAAAGCCAAATCAATTTACAAGACAGCAAAATGGCGGAAGGAAGGGAAGGGACGGAAGGGAGGGAAGGGACGGAAGGGAGGGAAGGGACGGAAGGGAGGGAAGGGACGGAAGGGAGGGAAGGGACGGAAGAGAGGGAAGGGAGGAGGAGCCATCTTGCAAATAGGCCCCTTTGTGAATCTCTTTTTAACCTTAGAATGAGGAAAACCTTTATATGGGATAAGTACTGTCCTTATCTGAGGGACTCTGAGGTTAAGTAACTAAACTATGGTCATTCAGCTAGTAAGTTACAGACAAAACCAGGTAGCCTGCCTTCAGAGTGTGTGCTCCAGCCACTTCCTCGACCACCACACACCACACAAAATCAGGAGACAAAGAAAAACGGGGGGAACACTGCTGCATGGAGCACAAAGGACTGATTATCCTGAGGTCTGTGGAGGCCTTAAAAATGAGCCAACAGAAAAATTGAGTACAAACAAGCAAGCCCCTGAAGAAACATCACAAATGTGTCTAATAGATATGATAGCCTACATGATTGGTGAAGATATAAGAGACTGATAATACTCAGTGTTGGTGAAGACATGGCTAAGCAAGCACCTTCACATCCTTGGTAGAAATGTAAATTACTACCAAATGTACCAGAATTGTTACAATCATTTTTTTGGAGGACAATCTGACAATTATCTATTAAAATTTAAAATAGTCTTACCTAGTAAGTCCACTCCTAGGAGTCTCCCACAGAATAAGTCTCCCACAGAAAATGCTCCCCAAAGCTCAAAAAGACAAGCTATTCAATGCATCATTATGGATAATTTCAAAAACTGAGAATGAGCCAAATTGTAATCAATGGTGTGTGGGCTAAATAAACTGGCCTACAACCACACAATTAAATACTACATATGTCTTTGAAAAGAGAGAGGTGTTCTTGTTCAATCAGTAAAAAACAATGGACAAAATGAAACAAAACAGAAAGAATGAGGTAGATCCCTATGTATAGATACAGAAGATATCTAAAATGTATTTAGTGGGGAGCAAGTCAGTAAGAACATGATATGATTCTATATTGGTAAAAATGAAACAAAATAGTCAGAGGATCTACCTTATATTTCTATGCATTAGCATAAGCATAGGAAGCAGATATGGGAGGAATTTATATCACACTAAGGACTTTCCCTTTCTTTCTAAGTTATGTATTTTCCCAATTGTAGGTTGTTTTCTCATGGGAGTTTGGTTTCAGTAAAAACCAGGAAACCTGCGAGACAAATTCTGAAAGAGCTGTAACACTTCCAATTCTAATTTCTCACAACTAAGACATCATCCTGCTATAATCAGGAAAAATATAATAATGATGAAATTAAATATGCGATAAATAGCAAAAAACACCTTCCCTGTTTCTTTCTTTCTTCTACAAGCACGTGCTGAGTATATGCCTCCTGAGTCCTAGGCGCTGATGTCTCGGGCCGGGCATACAGAGACAAATCCATACGGCTCCTGCTCTCAAGAAACTTCTGGAAGGGGGGAAACAGATGGTAAATTTAGGGAAGGATTGTCTCCTGGACTCAGTTTTCCTCCGTGGGGTGAGGCGGATGGGCTGCTGTGGCGGCCGTCTCAGAGAGGGGAGCTCCCTGTCAGGACCCAAGGGGTCCTAGGGTATGGGTGGAAGGCAGAGGTGTGGGGCAGCGGATCAGGGAGGGGCTGATGAGGCACTTAGGCTTTGTCCTGAGGGCAGCAGGGAGCAGTAGGAAGGTTATCCTCAGCTAGTGGCATCCTTAGAGCAGCATTTTATTTTTTATTTTCGTCATTTTTTGTAGAGACGGTGTCTCGCTATATTGCACAGGCTGGTCTGCAACTCCTGGTCTCAAACAAGTGGTCCTCCTGCCTCAGCCTCCCAATGTGGAGGAACATGATGGAACATGATGGAAGCGGCTCAAAGGATGGGCTGGAGCGGAGAGCCATGCGCGGGGAGCCCTGCTGGAGGTCTGCAGCATAGCATTGGCAGTGGGTATAGAAATGGGACTGCCCCAAGAGAGGGTGAGGAAACAGAACTGGCAGGACTGGGTGAGCGATTGGATGCTGAGGGTGGGGAAAGGGAGGGGTGGAGGACGACACCCTGTGCCTCTGGCTGGGTGGCAACTTTGTGCCTTCATAGTCTAAAAACGCACCCTCAGCGTTGCAGCCCCAGTGGCACTCAGTTGATGAACAACTTTCCAGGAACGCGGCTCTTGTGTAAAAGGGGCACCTTTGGTAACCTGCACAGACGCAGTTGCCTGGTGGGATTACAGCAGTCTGCCCAGTCACTACCCAGGGCACTTGGAAGCCTGTCAAGGGCATAGTCCTTTGTGGCTGATGCTTACAGCTGATCAGAACCCAGGACACTAGCACTTACTATCAAGGTTATAGGGAGGCTGATGCTTACAGCTGATCAGAACCCAGGACACTAGCACTTACTATCAAGGTTATAGGGAGGCTGATGCTTACAGCTGATCAGAACCCAGGACACTAGCACTTACTATCAAGGTTATAGGGAGGTGGCAGAGAAAAGAAGTTCAGGGAGAGTGGTGCCTCTTTTCAAAATGGTATGACATTCCCTAGGTTCTCGGGCTCCTATTTCTGGATTCAGTGCTGTGAGGGCCTCTCACCGTCATGTGGTTTGTGTGAACCAACCATCAGGGCAGTTTAGGTACTGCAGGGTGTTGGGGCCCCAGTCCTTAGCAGGGTTCAAGCAGCGGGTGCCATGCCTACATCTTACAATTCCCGGCAGCATCTCCCCTCACCTCCTGCTTGCTGACAGCACTTAGCTGGGCAGAAATAGCCCTGTCACTCATGCCCAGCTGCACACACGTCAATAACCTGGGGCTGTGTGCTCTCCTGATGCAAGGTCCTTTCTGCTAGTCATGACTAGTAAGACCTGCTGCCCAGGACTGAGTGCTGACTCATCTACTACGTTGGTCAGAGGGTTGGGGGCAACTCTGATTGCAGAAGCTCTCTGGATGGGCAGTGCTAGCGGAGTTCCATAGAGCTGGTCTTATGGGCAGTGCTAGCGGAGTTCCATAGATCTGGTCTTAAAAGCAGGGGCCTTTTGGCTGAGCTCCGAGTCCCTGGAGGGACAGTGTCTGCTGTGAACAGATGTCACGGAGGGAGCAGTGCGGTGTCACCAGTCTGGCTTCTCTCCCCAGGTCCCTTGGGCACATCTTATCTTATCGTGCAGCTGGGATGCGGGTGCTGCCAGGCTTTGTGGGAGCTGGCTGCGAGGGCCAAGGGTGTTTCTTCAGAGATATTTCTCAGGTTCTGGGCCTCATTGGAACAGGAAAGCCTTCTGAAAGAGTGACGTGGCCGACGGCAGGTATGGTGTGACTTAACTAGTCAATTTGGAGCAAACAGAGGCCCCCAGGCATTTTTCCCGGGTCACCCCATTGCCCCTTCTGCTCTGCTCATCCTTCCAACTGTTCCTTTAGCCTGAAGGCCTGGAGCCCCAGCCGCTAGGCTGTAGCCAAACGCATATCTTGTTTGCATTCTCGGTGAACTTACCATTAATCTGTGACAGATGAAAAATAGGAACTTTGAAGCCAGAATGGGGTCAAGTCTGGCTTTACTACCTGCTAGCTAGGTGACCTTAGACAAGTTAAGTTGCCTGAGCCATAGTGTCCCCAAGTGCAAAATGGGGTAAATGATAGTCCCTACCTCACTGGGTTGCTGTGACAACAGTAGGGCACACTACATATAAAATAGTTTGGTGTCTGCTAGATAACATGAGGGAGTTATCATTGCCGGAGGGAGTTATCATTGCCGGAGGGATTCAGAGTGGACCCATCATGGTACATTCTTGTGAATATCCAACAAAAAGGTGTTGAACAAATGGAGAAAGATATTAGACACAGATTATGAAGAAACAGAATAACTAGCTTCTCTGGCCAGGCGCGGTGGCTCACTCCTGTAACCCCAGCACTTTGGGAAGTCAAGCCTGGCGGATCACTTGAGGTTAGGAGTTCAAGACCAGCCTGGCCAACATGGTGAAACCCTGTCTCTACTGAAAACACAAAATTAGCTGGGCATGGTGGCAGGTGCCTGTAATCCCAGCTACTTGGGAGGCTGAGGCAGGAGAATTGCTTGAACCCAGGAGGTGGAGGTTGCAGTGAGCCGAGATTGTGCCATTGCCCTCCAGCCTGGGCACCAAGAGAAAAACTCCATCTCAAAATTAAAAAAAATTCAATTACAGATTATTTGGTTAGTTGTAAGAACCAGAACATACTAAGGAATGTAGTCCAAGTCCAAGCTCTGTTCAGGGATAAATACTGTCATTATAACAATTAGTGAAAATAAGCCAACTGAAATTCATCTCAGAAAAGTTATGAAAAGACAATAAAACACACCTTAGGAAAACAGCAAGGAAGAACAAAATTAAGATAATTACAGAAATTTGTGAGTTACAAGGATATCAGTAGATTGAGTAAATGAAACTATGGAATGGATTTTTTTAAAGAAAAGTAAAATAAATCCTTTCCCTAAAAATGCAATCAAGAAAAAAATGGGAAAAAAACGAATAGACAAAAGTAGAGTGGATACATATGTTATGAATATAGTAGGAAAGAAGACTTTTTTAATTGAAAAAAATCCAGAAATCTATGTTAAATATAGGAACCATTCTCAATTTATTAGGTTCACTGCAATACTAATTTGGTGTAATGACTACATTGTTCATTTGGTAAAATATTAAGGCACAATTACTAAGAACTCTTAGGGGAAGAAAAGAATAAGAAGGCAAGAATTTCCCTGCAATACGTCAACATTTACTACTCAGTCAACTTTGAAACAGATCTTAAAACCTAGTGAGTGTTAGAGAAGCATCACAGGCAGGGCGCAGTGGCTCATGCCTGTGATGAAGCTCCCAGCTTCATCAGAAATTTGTGAGTTACAAGGATATCAGTAGATGAAGCTCCCATCTTCATCACAGCTTCCCAGCACTGTGGGACGCTGAGGTAGAGGATCACTTAAGCCCAGGAGTTTGAGACTAGCCTGGGCAACAGGGCAAAACCCTATCTCTACAAAAAATAAAATTAGCCAGGCGTGGTGGTGCAGGCCTGTAGTTCCAGCTACTCAAGAGGCTGAGGTGGGAGGAGCGCTTGAGCCCAGGAGGTTGAGGCTGCAGTGAACCGTGAGTGTGCCACTGCCTCCAGCCTGGATGACAGAGTGAGACCCTGTCTCAAAAAGGAGGAGGAGGAGCAGAAGGAGGAGGAGGAAGAGGATGAGGAGAAGGAGGAAGAGGAGGAGGAAGTGGAAGAATAAGAGGAAGAAAGAAAAGACGAAGAAGCAGCAGCAGCAGCAGCAACAGCAGCAGCATCACAAACTTATCAGGGAAGGGGGCAAATTATTTATCAAATAAATTACAATAGCTTAAATAAAAGTAAAAAAGAAACGATAGAGGGAAACTTCCTCAACTTGATAAAGAATGTCTACAAAAAACCTGTGGCTAACATCACACTTAATGGTGAAAAACTAAGAGCTTTTCCACGAAGACAGGGAACAAGGCAAGACATCCCCTCTCACCACTGCCTTTCAACATCGTACTGGAACTCCAGGCTAATGCAATAAGATGAGAAAAAAATGTATACAGATTGGGAAGAAAGAAACAAAACTGTCTTTGTTCACAGATGACAAGATTGTGTATGTAGAAAATCGAAAATAATAAAGAAAATCTAAAATAATAAAGAAAATCCCTGGAACTAATAAGCAATTATTACAAGGTTGCAGGATACAAGGTTAATATACAAAAGTCCATTGTTTTCCCATATATCATCAATGAATAAGTGGAATCTGAAATTAAATACACAATGCCATTACATTAGTCCTCAAAAAATCAACTACTCATGTACTCCATAAATATGTACAGATATTATGTATCAATAAAAATGAACTACTTACATATAAATCTAACAAAACATTTACAAGATCTCTATGAGGAAAACTACAAAACTCTGATGAAAGAAACCAAAGAACTGAGCCGGGTGCTGTGGCTCATGACAGTAATTCCAACACTTTGGGAGGCCAAGGTGGGTGAATCACTTGAGTCTGGGAGTTCACGACCACCCTGGGCAACATAGCAAGATCCCATCTCAATTTTTTTAAAAAAATAAAAACAAAACAAAAGGAAGAAAAAGAAAGAAAGAAAACAACTGAATAAATAGGGAGATATTCCATGTTCATGAATAGAAAGACTCAATATTGTCAAGACATCGGTTCTTCCTAACTTGATCTGTAGATTCAATGCAATCCCAATCAAAATCCCAGCAAGTTATTTTGTAGATATCAACAAACCAATTCTAAAGTTTACATAGAGAGGCAAAAGATGCAGAATAGCCAACTCAATATTAAAGGAAAAAAATAAAGTCAGAGGACTGACACCACCCGACTTCAAGACTTATTTAATACAAAGCTACAGTAATCAATACAGTGTGATATTATCAAAAGGCGAGACAAGTAGATCAATGGAACAGAATATAGAGTCCAGAAATAGACCCACATAAATAGAGTCAACTGATCTTCGACAAAGGAGCACAGATAATGTAGCAAAGATACTCTTTTCAACTAATTGTGCTGGAATAACTGGACGTTCACATGCAAAAAGAAAAAAAAAAAGAATCTAGACACAGACCTACTCCTGGACAGTAACATAGGAGAAAATCTAGATGATGTAATGTAACATAGGAGAGGATGACATAGGATTTCCATCCTAGGTTATTGTTATGTCATAACAATATGACTTTTTATATACAACACTAAATGCAAAATTCATGAAAGAAATAATTGACAAACTGGACTTTATTAAATTAAAAGCCTCTGCTCTGCAAAAGACAATGTGAAGAGAATCAGAAGATAAGCCACAGACTGGAAATAAATATTTGCAAAAAATACTGGCCAGGCGTGGTGGCTCACGACTGTAATCCCAGCACTTTGGGAGGACAAGGCGGGTGGATCACCTGAGGTTGGAAGTTCGAGACCAACTAAAAATACAAAATTAGCCGGGCGTGTTGGCGCATGCCTGTAATCCCAGCTACTCGGGAGGCTGAGGCAGGAGAATGGCTTGAACCCGGGAGGCGGAGGTTGCGGTGAGCCAAGATCATGCCATTGCACTCCAGCCTGGGCAACAAGAGTTAAACTCCATCTCAGGGAGAAAAAAACAAACAACAACAACAACAAAAAAAACAAAAAACAACTTCTGATAAAGGACAGTTATCTAAAATATGTAAATTCTTAAACTTTTAAAATTCAACAATCAGAATATGAACCTGATTTGATAAAATGGGCCAAAGACCTCTTCACAGACACCTCACCAATGAAGACATAAAATGGCAAGTAAGTATATAAAAAGATGTCCACATGATATGTCATCAGGAAAGTGCATATTAAAACAACAATTAGATGAGGATAGCCAAAATCCAGAACACTGACAATACCAAATGCTGACAAGGCTGTGGAACAACATCCTTGTTCATTGCTGGTGGGAATGCAAACTGGTACAGCCGCTTTGGAACACAGTTTGGCAATTTCTTTCAAAATTCAACATACTTTTCCATACGATCCAGCAACCACGCTCCTTGGGATTTTCCCAAATGAACTGAAAACTTATGTTCACACAAAAATCTGCACATGGATGTTTACGGAAGCTTTGTATATAACTGCCAAAACTTGGAAGCTACCAAAATGAAAATACTCTGAGAGTATGATGGTGGAAATACGTCATTATGCATTTGTTCAAAACTGTAGAACGTACAACAGCAGGAGCAAACTCTAATGTAAACGATAGATGTTGCATGATAATGATGTGTTAATGCAGCGTCATTAGCTGCAACAAATGGACCCCTCTGCTGGGGGATGTTGATAATGGTGGTGGCCATGCATATGTAGGGACAGGAGGCATATGGGGAGTCTCTGTACCTTCCTCCCAATTTTGCTGTGAATTTTGCTATGAATCTAAAACTACTCTAAAAAAAAATAAAGTTTAAAAAGAAAGAAAGAAACAAACAATAAAACCAAAGACAAGATAGTGACTCAATGGAGAAGAATTTTCCAAATATAAAAAAGTGGCAAGCTGAGTGCGGTGGCTCACACCTATAATCCCAGCACTTTGGGAGGTTGAAGCAGGGGCATCCCTGGAGGCCAGGAGTTGGAGACCAGCCTAGGGAACATGGCAAAATCCTGTCTCTACCAAAAATACAAAAAATTAGCCACGCGTGGCGGCGTGTGCCTGTAGTCCCAGCTACCGGAGGCTGAAGTGGGAGGATCACTTCAGCCCAGGAAGTCGAGGTTGCAGTGACCCATTATTGCACCATCCCACTCCAGCCTGGACGATGAGCGTGAGACCCATCTAAAAAAAAAAAAAAAAAAAAGGCAGAATTCACAGTGGAAAAGATTAATAAACATAAAAATGTTAAGCTTCTGTCACATGAAAAACTTTTTAAAATTAAAAGTCATGTCATAACTATTACAAATGTATACCCTAAACCAAATAACACACCTATTAAGTACAATTATGATCCCAGTTTTCTGAAATAAAACAAAATGCCTTCATATACAAAGGGGAAAAATGGAAGGCGAAACACTACATGGTTGGTAGTTGTAGGCTGTGGGTTTCTGGGTGATGTCTGGTTCCACCATCTGTGTGACCTTGTGCAAGTCAGTTCCCCTTTCTGTGCCTCAGTTTCCCCATGCGTAGCATGAAAATGATAGTGGTACCTTCCTGTCAGGGTTGCTATGAGCAGTACATGGGTTAATGCGTGTAAAGTACTTATAAGAGTGTGCGGCACTCAATAAATCTTAGTGTTGCTCTTATTATATGTTTTCTTACAGATGGGCTTTTGAGATTTTCACTGTTTACCCAGGATACTAAGGGTTGTACTAAGAACATGGTGATACAGGAGAACATAGTCTGACATGGACAGACGTAAAGATTATCAGGAGCAAACAAGTCAAAATAGGTCAGACAAATCAAAGAATAAGGGCAGCACATATTATTCATGTTACATAAAACCAAGGAGCTGTTCCTTGTATACGATGAATTGAAGAAGTCTTGAAGACATTGTGCCTTGAGGCAAAGTAGAGCCAAGTGAAATTTCCCCTTCTCTTGCCATTGGCCAAGAACGTTTCACAGAGGAGATAGAATCTTAGAAGCTGAAGAAGAGGCGAATGTATTAGTGGGAGTTACCGTTAACAATGAACACCAAGAAGTGTCGCAGGAGGCTGCACCTCTGCAGTACAGCCAACTCTGCATTGAAGGTGTGGAGGGTCTGGGGCATTGTTGCTTTTGGGGAATGCTGGGCTATTAAAGGCCAGAGGGGCCAGAGGCCTTTGCCTTGTTGAAGCCCTCTAGTATAATGCTGGACCCTTCTGGTTTAAAGGAACATTTATTATCACTAGTAGGATTTTTCTTTGTAGCTCTGGGCTAATTTGTGTAGGTAGGAGGTCCCCTGCGGAGAAAGCTTGGTCTCTCATATATAAATGCAAGCATCTGCAGATAAGTTTCCTGTAAGGAAATGAGCTTGTTAACGGGTGGGAAAGGGAAGAACTGCTCACACACACAATCATGTATAATGTGTGTTCATGCGTGTGTGTCTGTGTATAGATATGTACAGACAGCACTTTGCCAACACACTGTTTCTGGTATGTGCAAGGATGTTTCCATACTTGGCTGCTTCACAGGTGTTTTCATTCACTTCCCCCGGGCACCGAGGGGGTAAGTGCGGATCTACGTTTAGCAGGTAGCTGTGTCCACGGCTCCGTTCCACCTCCACCCTCCTCCTTGCCTTCCCTCTGCCCAGAGGGAGGAAACTGGCAGTGGATTCCAGAGAGGACTGGAGAGGGCTGCCCGAGCTTGCCCATCAGGGCTATGTCTAAGGCGTGAGTGCTGTGGACCTGGCCACAGGCCACTTTCGAAGGAGCTCACCCATGACTCAGCTTGGGCTGTGAGAAATGATGTGAAAGGGGGGTAGACATTTAAAACGTGGTCATCAGTTCAATCTAATTAGAGTCATTTGAGGTCCCACCTAATAGACACCAAACTGTTAATAGCAATTATCTTTGGCTGATAGAATTAAGGAAAATTTTAAATCCTGTTTAATATTATTTTCTACAATATTTTAATTTTAACTTTTTTTTGAGACAGGGTCTTTCTTTGTCACCCAGGCTGCAGTTCAGTGGCACAATCACGGCTCACTGGAGCCCCAACTTCCCGGGCTCTAGCGATCCTCCCACCTCAGCTTCCCAGGTACCTGGGACCACAGATGTGCACCACCACACCCGGCTAGTTTTCATATTTTTGGTAAAGATGGGGTTTCACCATGTTGGCCAGGCTGGTCTCGAACTCCTGGGCTCAAGTGATCCACCCGCCTCGGCCTCCCAAAGTACTGGGATTACAGGCGTGAGCCACCGCGCCCAGCCTACAATGCTTGTATTTTTGTTACAAGGATGTATTTCTTGTACCAGCCGAAAAAGAGAGAAATATTGAAATAAATAAAGCACAAATTTAGAAAGTATTCCAGGCCGGGCGAGGTGGATCATGCCTGTAATCCCAGCACTTTGGGAGGCCGAGGCGGGTGGATCACCTGAGGTCAGGAGTTCGAGACCAGCTTGGCCAACATGGAGAAACCCCGTCTCTAATAAAAATACCAAAAAACTAGCCAGGTGTGATGGCAGGCACCTGTAATTCCAGCTACTCGGGGGGCTGAGGCAGGAGAATTTCTTGAACCCAGGAGGCGGAGGTTGCAGTGAGCCGAGACTGTGCCATCGCACTCCAGCCTGGGGGACAAGAGTGAGACTTCATCTCAAAAAAAAAAAAAGTATTCCTCACCCTGCCCCAGTTAAATTGTCAGTGGATAAGAAATGAGAATAACAAAGCTAAATCTTAGACATTTGGGGGGGTCATAGCCCCCAAGAAAAGGGTGAGTGTCCTAGCTACAGCGCAAGCCATCACCCATTGAGCAGCAGAGCTGTGTAAGACTTCACAACATGATCTCTGCAACATGCTACAAGGGGGTATTATCCCTCCATTTACTGGTGAGAAAACAACTCAGAGAGGTTAAGAGACTTATCAGGATGCCACGCATGTTCGTGGCTTCATTGGGATTTGAACACTAACTTGCCTCAGTAGAGTTGGGGGATTAGAACCACTCAGTCCCAGCAAGTCTGGAAGTGTGGAGGCCCTCCCAGCCCCACCACTGCGCTTGGCTTACTGCCTCTCCTCCTCAGCTTGGTCAGACCTGCACCCCAGCATGCCCGGGGGGCTCACATTCCTCCCTGAGATGCCGCCACTGATTCACCATGGTGCCAGTGTTCCCATTGCCCATCTCTGGGCACAGGAGCAGCCGTGCACTCAGGATACCTCTGATGCCAAGGTTTGCGCAGCTCTGGCCCAGCCCGCCTCCTTCTGCCCAGCTGCCAGGGCCCCGATACTCAGCCCTCCCCTGCCTGGTTTCTGAGTCTGAGGAATGTGCCCAGAAGCAAACTGGCACTGAGATTCACATTTACTCCTTTACTCCTTCCGAACGCCTGAGCCACTGGGGGGTCTTGGCTACCTCCAAGCTTCAATTCCTGGGGGCTGAATTTCTCAGTGATCTTGGGAGGTCCTTGCAGCTGGGTCCTTCTGGGAGACATGCAATGAAGGTGGTCAAGGCTATGAGGGGAAAATGTGGTCAAGATAACGAGGGAAATGGAGCTAGAGGCTTTACAAAATGGGTGGGGGCCAGGTGCAGTGGCTTAGGCCTGTAATCCTAGCACTTTGGGAGGCCGAGGTGGGCAGAATGCCTGAGCTCACGAGTTCGAGACCAGCCTGGGCAACATGGTGAAACCCCATCTCTACTAAAATACAAAAAAAGCCAGGCATGCGTGATGCACACCTGTAGTCCCAGCTACTCAGGAGGCTGAGGTGGGAGAATCACTTGAACCCGGGAGGCGGAGGTTGCAGTGAACCAAGATCACGCCAAGGTTGCGGTGAGCCAAGATCAGCCTGAGTGATAGAGTGCGACTCTGTGTCAAAATAAATAAATAAATAAATAAATAAATAAATAAATAAAATAAAATGATTTCCATGGGAATAAGAGAGTAGAGTCTGACCCAGTTTATTTATCTGTCTGACTTGATAAACACCATTTTAAGGTACTGACATCCCCAAATGAAGCCAGTAGCAATCCCTTAATTAAATAACCATTCAATTAAGAACAGCTGTGTCACTTTAGACGCAATGTCCTATGTGGTGATGATTGAGGAGCCCCATGCATAAGGTACGCTGGAGGCTTCCACACTCAATGGGGATGACACTGGAGAGCTGCAGACTGAGCCATAATTCACACACCACACAATTCACCTATTTAAAGTGTACGGTTCAGTGGCTTTTAGTATTTACAGAGTTGTGCAAACATCATCACAATCGATTCTAGAACATTTTCATCATCCCCAAAAGAAACCCAGTGCCCATCCCTTCCTTATCCCCAGCCCCAGCCTAGGCAACTACTAATCTACTTTCTGTCTGTATCGATTTTGGATAGTTCCTGTCAGGGGGATCACATACGCTGTGGTCCTTTGTGATGTTCATTTAGCATAATATTTTCAAAGTTCATTCATGCTGTAGCATGTTTCAGTACTTCATTTCTTTTTATCATTGAATAGCTATTTCACTGGATACCCATTTTGCTTATACATTCCCCAGCTGATAGGAATTTGAGTTGTTTCCACCTTTTTACTATTATAAATAATGCTGCTATGCACATTCGTTCATTGTGTGAATGTGTATACCTAGGAGTGGAGTTAATTGCTGGGTCATACAGTATCTCTGTGATTAGCTTTTTGAGGAACTGCCAGACTGTTTGCCAAAGTGGCTGCACCATTTTGCATTCCGGCCAGTAATGTAGGAGATTCCGGTGTCTCCACATCCTTACCAATACTTGTTATTATCTGCTTTTTAAAAATAACAGTCTCCTAATGAGTGTGAAGTGCTGTCTCATTGTGGGTTTTCTTTTGCTTTATTTTTTGAGACAGGGTCTCACTCTGTTGCCCAGGCTGGAGTGCAGTGGTGCAATCATGGCTCACTGAAGCCTGGACCTCCTGGGCTCAAGTGATCCTCCCATCTCAACCTCTTGACTAGTTAGAGCTACAGGCACATGGCCGGCCACCATGCCCAGCTAATTTTTAATTTTTTTGTAGAGATGAGATCTCACTATGTTGCCCAGGCTGGTCTTGAACTACTGGGCTCAAGCAATCCTTCTGCTTCCTCCTCCCAAAGTGCTAGGATTTCAGGCATGAGCCACCACACCGGGCCTGTTTGCGGTTTTGAGTTTGTATTTTCTTGCTGGCTAATGATGTTAAACATCTTTTCATGTGCTTATTGGCCATTTGTATATTTTCTTTGGAAAAATGTTTTATTCAGCTCATTCGCCCTAAAATTTGATTATTTGTCTTTTTATTATAAAGTTGTAAGAGTGCTTTATATATTCTGTATACAGGTCCCTTATAAGATATATGATTTGTAAATATTTCTCCCATTATCTGGATTCTCTTTTCACTTCCTCGATGGTGCCATTTGAAACGCAACGTTTTTTAATATTCATGAAGCCCAATTTATTTTTCCTTTGTTACTGTGCTTTTGGTGTCATATCTAAGGCTTTCCTGCATGAAGGTTTACTTATATTTTCTTCTAAAAATTTTAGATTTTAGCTTTTACATTTAAGTCTATGATCTGTTTTGAATTAATTTTTGCACATGGTATGAGGTAAGAGTCCAACTTCATTCTTTTCCATGTGGACATCCAGTTGTCCCAGCACCATTTGTTGAAAAGACTATTCTTTTTCTTTTTTTTTTGAGACGGAGTCTCACTCTGTCACCCAGGCTGGAGTGTAGTGGTGCGATCTTGGCTCACTGCAACTTCTGCCTCCCAGGTTCAAGCGATCCTCCTGCCTCAACCCCCTGAGTAGCTGGGACTACAGGCACGCACCACCACACCTGGCTAATTTTTGTATTTTTAATAGAGACGGGGTTTTGCCATCTTGGCCAGTCTGGTTTCGAACTCCTGACCTCAAGTGATCTGCCTGCCTCAGCCTCCCAAAGTGCTGGGACTACAGGCATGAGTCACTGCGCCTCGCCAAAAAGACCATTCTCTCCCCACTGAATCATCATAGAATTGGTGTATATGTCTGTCCTTACGCCAGCATCACACTGACTTGATTACTGTAGCTTTGTAGTAAGTTTTCCTGTTGGGACGTGTGAGTCCTCCAGTCTTCTTTTTCAAGATCATTTGAGCCATTCTGGGTTCCTTGAAATTCCGTACAGTTTTAGGATCAGCTCTGCAAAGTCTGCTGGGGTGCTGGGGTTTTGATGGGAACCGCGTTAAATCTGTAGACCAATTTGGGGAGTATTGCTATCTTAACAATAGTAAAGGGATTTTTTAAAGTATAAGCTATGAGGACAAAATAGACTGGGAGAGGAAATAAGTAGAACAAGGAGTAGTAAATGAATGTCTTGGCCAAGCAATAGAGGCCACAGCCTGGCGGGGTGCAGTGGCTCACGCCTGTAATCCCAGCACTTTGGGAGGCTGAGGTGGGCAGATCACTTGAGGTCAGGAGTTCGAGACCAGCCTGGCCAACATGGTGAAACCCCATCTCTACTAAAAATACAAAAATTAGCCGGGCGTGGTGGTGGGCACCTGTAATCCCAGGTACTCGGGAAGCGGAGGCACAAGAATCGCTTGAACCTAGGAGGTGGAGGTTGCAGTGAGCTGAGATGGCGCCATTGCTGTCCAGCCTGGGCAATAGAGCGAGACTCAGTCCCAACAACAACGATAGCAAAAAAAGCCACAGCCTGATGCTTGCAGGAAGGAACCAACAGGATACGAGGAATCCAGGAAGGCACTGGATGTGGAGACACAGGTGCAAGGGAGGTAGGAACAAGGTACAGACCTGAGATGGAGGATGGGCTGGCAGTCTATTTACAGAGCAGTTCGACCCTCCCGACTCCTTCACCAACCCCTCAAAGCCTGTTGACAGATCCTCCCCAAGGCAAGTGACCAGAGGTTTGTTATTTTCCAGAGCAGTGCTCTTGCGGTGTGGTCCAGGAACTGGTTTAGGTCCACAAACTGTTACTAGCTCCAATAAGATAAGTACAGGAAGCAAGAATATGTGTTTAGGATTTTCACAGAAATTTGACGTTGCCTCAGCACTCAGTGTGTGATCAGTGGGTTCTTCTGGCTGAAGGATACAGGCCAGTTTGGATGTCTGAACTCCTGGAGTGAGACATGTGCTGTGTGAGATGGGGCCTACTCACGCCCAGCAGCACCACGTACATGTCCCTGACAGAATGGGAGTTTCAAAACTGTGCCTTCCCCATAGACAGTCTGCAAAGTGCTGCTCTAGAGGCTGGCAGGCTCGGCTGTGCGTCATGGGGAGAGGGTTGAGGCACCTGCTGAAAATCGGCACTCAGAACACAGGGATACCCAGCTGTCCTCCCACTTTCGTTCCCGAAAACTGGCAGCTAGGTTTATACCCTCCCCCAACACCTATACCCAGACAGAAGTCCAGACGATTCCTATCAGAAAAGACTACCTTGGGGCTGGGAATAGCGCCTGTGCCTGTAGTCCCAGCTATTTGGGAGGCTGAGGCTGGAGGATCGCTTGAGCCCAGGAGTTCGAAGCTGCAGTGAGCTATGATTGTACCACTGCGCTCCAGCCAGCGAGACAGAGCGAGACAAAAATAAAAAATAAAAAAGATGACATAACCTAGAGAGACAACATTAAGACACTGACATCTGCAGTCCACTCAGCAAAGAAGCTAACACCCACCCTACATTTCTGCAGTGGTGTCCACTCAACAAAGAAGCTAAAATATCCACTCTACATTTCTGCAGTGAAGCTCCCCAGTGGACGAGCCCTACCCATGCACATAAAGCTTCACATAACCTTGAAGATGAGGGGTTTTGGGGTTTGTTTTTCAAATGGGTTCTATATTAATATGGTTCAGAACTCAAAAGATTCAAAAGGTACAATGAAAAGGTCCACTCTGTCCTTCACAACTTAGCTCTCCTTCCAGTAAGCTTTTTGGTGCCTCACTCTTTAATATACACAGAAAGCCTACATGAAAGATGGAGACCAAAATAAAGAAATAAGAGAGGAGAGAGAGAGAATGTAGGGAGCAGAAGAAAAGTGCAAAAAAGGAAAAGAATAATAATATCTCCAGAGAAAAAAGAGAAGCTATTCCATCAATGAAATAAGAATTGTCTTATTTTAGTTTATTATTTTTAAAAATTATTAATAGAGATGTTGCCCAGGCCTGTCTAGAACTCCTGGCCTCAAGCCATCTGCCTGCCTCAGCCTCCTAAAGTGCTGGGATTACAGGCATGAGCCACCTTGCCCAGCCATATTCTATTTCAAAAAGGAATATTCGGAGATCAAAGAAAAGAGAACTCTTGGAAACTAAAAATATGAAATTAAAAATATAAAAATTAAAAATTCAACTTAAGATAGAGAAACGTTTATAAAATCTCATAGAAAGTAAAACAAAAAGATAAAGAGATAAAAAATTAGATACAAAAGACAAAATTAAAGGATCACATCAGAAGATCCAACATCCTAACACTGAGAGTTCAAGATGGGTTGAACAAAGAAAAGAGAAAGGCAAAAATTATTAAATAAACAATTCAGATTTTTTTTCTAGAGCAGAAAACATCAATTTTGGGGTCAAAAGGACTTACCAAGTGCCCCATATAATGAATGAGGAACAACTCATCCCAAGCCACATCATTGTCAACTTTTGGAACTGGAGGTCAGAAGGAATCTAACAACTTCCAGACATGAGCTCCAGAGGACAGAGGAGTGAAATGGCACTGGATGTCACAGCAGCCACATTAGAAGCTGCAGTTCTATACTCAACCCACTAGCAATTGCGGGAAGACGGTTTAGGTAAGTTAGTCCACAAAAATTTTCCTTCCTTTGCTCACTTTCTTAGGGAGTTACTGGAAGATGTGCACCACCAAAATCAAGGAGAAGACATGGAACCCAAAGGACTGTGGGCCGAGTTGCTTTGGCACTAAGTAGAACAGAGGGGGAAAGGAAGAAAGAGTGGAGCAAAGGAAGGGAGGGAGAGAGGACAACGCTTTGAATTGGGTGCGTGGAGAAAGCAGTCGAGAGACCAAGAGGTTCCTCCTGGCATTTGAATCCCTGGCCCCAACTCTTCTGGAGGCCCAGCTGCAATCCTGTCCTTTGGCTTTGTGAGACACCAGATACCCTTGGAATAAATTCCACTTCTTGTTTAACTAGTTCACATCGCATTTCAGTCACTCGCAACTAAAGAATTTCTCCTGATATTTTGCTACTCAAGGTACTAGAACCTGGGAGCTTGCTGGAAATGCAGAACCTCAGGCCTCCCCCAGATCTACTCAACCAGAATCTGCATTTTAGCAGGATTCCCAGGTGACTTACAGCCACATCAGAGTCTGAGAAGCACTGTCCTGATATATCCACCCTGCAAGGTAGGGTGGCGAGCATATTAGGGATAATAGGTAAAATATTTGACTACATAGTGGTACTCTGTAAGGGATGATGATGATGATGATGATGATGATGACTGGAGTAGAAATATTTTGGAATTACAATCTCAGAAAGAGTTCCTGGGACCATGACAAATGGTGGCTTTGCACCAAATTACAAAAGCAAGCACACAACCAGAAAGACAGAAAGCGCAATATCCCAAGAAACAGGTTCAGCTCTACTCCAGGAGCCTGTTGGGTTACTCAGCCCAGGTATTGACATAGGAATGCCATTAAGAAAACCCTTCTCAGGTGTGGCCATTGGCTGTGAGTGAGTGATTGACAGTCAGATCCGGTATGATGCTTGGCTGGGGGAATGCTGAGCTAATGCCGCCTTTCTCAGTAGAGCAAGCATTCTGCCTCAGCACTCAGGAAGTAGGTCAGGAGGAGATATCCTGTGTGAGCAGCTCCAAATTGCTTTTTCAGGCAGAAACCTGTGGCCCATAGGACTGGGGGTGGAAGGGGAATGGGGATGAGAGGAGGCTGGGGGCCTGCTGCGGGGTGGAGATAGGAAATCACATCCTCATTCTTGGCAGGAGCAAAGTTGCCTGTCACATAGTTTTCCTGGCTCCAGTCCTTTGGCCGTCAGCCACCGTCTTTGTGCTAGGGGTTCCGTTGACTTTCCAATGCAAGCAAATTTGGATGGAAGCTGGGGCTTAAAAGGCAATATGCTTGTAGGAGCTGGTGTCCCATCTGGGCCCTCGGTGTGCTGTGGATGGATGGAGGATGAGTATCCAAGGTCTGGATCCTCCCTAGGAGCTAGCGGTCATTGTTTTCTAATTGTCCACCAATTATGTGGCACTGTACTCAACCCTTAAGAGTCTTTACCAAGCACACCAGCCCTCCAAGAATTTATATGCTAGAGCCCCCAGTCCTTTAGACGCTCTTTAGGAATCTTATCCTATTCAGCAACAACAAACTCTACCATCATCCACAGCTGTCCTTGTGAAGGCTGACCATAGTCATCAACTCCGCAACCACCACTACAGCAATAAAAGCCGAACGTCATCCTTGAATAACAGCAAACACTTAATAAGGTGCTTATTACCTGCCTGTCACTTTTCTAAGTACATATTTTAATTCATCTAATTCTCACAACAACTTCATGAGGTCAAATACAATTGCAAAATCCTCATTTTACAGATGAGAAAGCTGAGACATAAACGAGACATTAAATGAGATTACACAACTAGCAAATGGCAGAACTGGGAGTCAAACCCAGGCAATCTGGCTCCAGAGCTCCTGCCCTTTAGCCACTGTACCCAAGCCATGGCACAGGGGCAGCTTGGTGGACGAGGTGTCAGCAACAGTCCTCCTGCTAGCTAATCCCATCTCAGCCCTCACTAGCTAGCTGGCTTCAGCTAAATATGAATAACTCAGCAATGTGGTGAGGTGCAAGAGCTGAGGAGTCAGAGGAAAAGATCTGGATTCTACGTCCTGATGCTGCCACGTGGAAAAGAAGGACACTGATGCTGACTGAATGCAGAGCATGTATGAGGTCAATGTTTAATCTTCCCAGGTAGCCTGTGTGACCTGAGGCAAGTCACTGTCCCTCTCTGGGTCTCTGTTTTCTAATATGGAAAGTGGACCAGGTGCTTTCTGGGTTGCTGTTGTTTAATTCAATCTAGGCAACACTCGCTCACAGAAGAATTAATGCACACATACAGCGCTACACTAGGTGCTGAACACACACAGCGCCACGCTACGTGCTGAACACACACACAGCGCCACGCTAGGTGCTGAACACACACACAGTGCCACGCTAGGTGCTGAACACACACGCAGCGCTACGCTAGGCGCTGAACACACACACAGTGCCACGCTAGGTGCTGAAGGGGCCGCAAAGATGAGTAAAATGCAGAGCGGGCCTTCTCAAGGCTCACAGCCCAATTCTCTTTTCCATTTTGTAGTCCTCGTGAGCTGAGCAAGGCATTATCGTCGTTTTTTTTAAAACAATAGGGGAAACACCGGGCACGGTGGCTCACACCTGTAATCCCAGCACTTTGGGAGGCCGAGGCGGGGGGATCACGAGGTCAGGAGATCGAGACCATCCTGACTAACACGGTGAAACCCCGTCTCTACTAAAAATACAAAAAAATTAGTCGGGCGTGGTGGCAAGCGCCTGTAGTCCCAGCTACTTAGGAGGCTGAGGTGGGACAACGGCGTGAACCCGGGAGGTGGAGCTTGCAGTGAGCCGAAATCGCACCACTGCACTCCAGCCTGGGCAACAGAGCGAGACTCTGCCTCAAAAAAAAAAAAAAAATAGGGGAAAAAAACAACAACAACAATAGGGTACTTGTCCCAGCTATTCAGGAGGCTCAGGCAGGAGGATTGTTTGAGCCTAGCAGGTCTAGGCTGCAGTGAGTCATGATGGCACCACTGTACTCCAGCCTGGGCGACAGAGTGGCAAGACCCTGTCTTAAAAAAAAAAAAAAAAAAGATGAAGGGGAGAAATAATGTTTGACCATGGAAGGTCACACATTTTTGTTGTAGCCAGAGCGTGATCCCAAGTTGATTCCGAGTCTGGGCCTCTTTCTGCTCCCAGCTGTCCTACTAGCCTACTTCATCTTGGCATCACTGGGGCCAAAATCTACAAAGTCCATTTTGAGCTCTAACTTTTCAGAGTCATTTCCACCCTTCTGCCTTCCTTATCATGACAAGTGCACATGCGCACACACATTGCCGGACACCCAGCAGACACAGAATCAATGCTTTTGCATGAGTGAAAATCAGCCCTCCTCACCTGCCCAGTCCCCAGTGCCCAGCACCCAGTGCTGAGCTGGTGAAGATACCGTGGGCAGAGGCACACTTACCATATACATCATGACTCAGATCCCATTTGCTGACTTGGAACTGAAGCCTCTTGCCCCACCAAGCAATTACTGGAGAACAGGAAGTCTCAACGGAAAATGAGGTCAGCCTGGTGGCTAAGAGGAAGAGGGTCAGCGAGCACAGCCTTCTGCCCCCGTGGGTCCCCACAGCAGCCAGCCCAGGGCCCTGCATGCAGCAGATGCTCACCACAGCTTCACTGGTGGGTTAGCTGCTCTGAGCGACTCTGTTCAGCCCAGCCACAGGAGGGTGTTACCAGGCAGGCACTTAATATGTGACTCTAGAGTCTGAAGGAGACAACTTCGACTCACCCTTGTTTAGCAGAACTGGGCTATGACAAGGACAACCACAGCACTGGAAATCTATTCCTTTTTTTTTTTTTTTTTTTTTTTTGAGACGGAATTTCGCTCTTGTTGCCCAGGCTGGAGTATAGTGGTGCGATCTCGGCTCACTGCAACCTCTGCCCCCCAGGTTCCAGTGATTCTCCTGCCTCAGCCTCCCAAGTAGCTGGGATTACAGGCACCCGCCACCATACCCGGCTAATTTTTTGTCTTTTTAGTAGAGATGGGGTTTCTCCATGTTGGTCAGGCTGGTCTCAAACTCCTGACCTCAGGTGATCCACCTGCCTCGACCTCCCAAAATGCTGGGATTACAGGCGTGAGCCATGGCACCTGGCCTGGACATCTATTCTTTAAAGAACTCTGTGTTACCAAATTCACTTCTGCAATCTGTTCCAAGAACTTCCTTTTCTGTGCCCTAAGTTACGATAGAGGAAGAGGCACATCATCCCCAGGCCTGCCTTTCTTTCTTTCTTTCCTTTTCTTTCCTCCTTTTCTTTCTTTTTCTTTCCCTCTTTCTTTCTTTCCCTCTTTCTTTCTCTCTCTTTCTTTCTTTCTCTCTTTCTTCTTTCTTTTTGTCTTGCTCTGTCACCCAGGCTGGAGTGCAGTGGCACGATCTTGGCTCATTACAACCTCCACCTCCTGGGTTTAAGCAATCCTCCTGCTTCAGCCTCCTGCATAGCTCAGATTGCAAAGGCGCAGCACCACACCCAGCTAATTTTTGTATTTTTAGTAGAGACAGGGTTTCACCATGTTGGCCAGGCTGGTGGCCAGGTTCGAACTCCTTACCTCAAATGACCTGCCTGCCTCAGCCTCCCAAAGTGCTGGGATTACAGGCATGAGCCACTGTGCCCGGCTCCCAGGCCTTTCTTGAAGTGGCATAAATGTAAAAAAGGATTTTAGAAATCATTTAGTCTAAACTCCTCCTGGTCACACCTTTGGAAGCATTTCCCTGTAGATATTCTTCCCATGCACACCATACCTCTTTCTTGGCAATAAATAACCTGCTCCCAAGGCTAGAAGTCAGAAGAGAGAAAAACTTCCATGAGTTTCCAGGAAGCGAGGCCATTATTACTTGTTGTAGGAGGTTGCCCCCCAATATCTATTTGACCTTCTTTCAGGATAGTAGAATATTTGACGGGATGCATGACCACCTAGCTAATAAAGTCAGCATTTCCCAATCCGTCTTGCAGCAGCAGGGCTGTATGACCAAGGTCTGGCTAATGAGAACTTAGCAAGAAGAATTGTGGCCCTAAAAGGAAGGCACCTGTCTTCTCTATCCCCTCCCTCCCTCTTTCCCAGGCTGGAATGTGGAGATTGTGGTGAGCATCTTCAATCATGTATATAAGGCACATATCCCAGGAGCAGAGCAACAAGCTAGAAGGAGCCTGGGTCTCAAACACCGTGGAGCTACTGTATTATCCCTGGACTGTCTGCATGCAGACTATTACACACAGGCAAGAAATAAACTTCCATTTTGGTCTAAGCTGCTATTATTTGGAGTCTTGCGTCAGTGAAACCTGCATCCTAACACAACACTCTGTGGGGTGTCAGGGCAGTCGCAACCTCCCGTTCTCTGAGAAACCCCCAATTCCACGCACCTAGGAGGTAGCCTAGTGACATTATATCCGGTCCAGGAATATCTGGCTCAGGCTGGGTAGAGTAGGGGCAGGAGTCCTGTCCAAGCAGGGCCAATCAGATTTTCCCTTCCATCAATCTGGAACTGAGATTCACTGTTGCTATTCAACCTCCATGGACTACATGAACCAAGATGCACCAGGAGAAGCAAAAATGAGAGGCCAGGCAGCCCCAGAGAAGCAGAGGGAAGGAGCTGTCTGGGTTGGCGGGGCTTGAGGTTCTGGCCTAGGCGCTTGGACCTCCCTGATCTCCCTGCCATGTGGTTCTTGGGAGAAATCCTGACACTTTATGATAAACTACCTCTTTCGGTCTCAGATGCTTTAGGTTCCTTTCTGTCACCTGTAACCCAAAGTGCCTGAGTCTCTTCTGATCCTTGTAAGGATCTGTGTATCCTCAAAAGCCAGGGGACCCATGCGTCTGCAGCACACCCTTGGCACACCGGGTCCTCTCCGTCACTGCAATCTTAGAAGGTCCTGAGGTGAACTAGGTGGATTGACAGATTGATCGCCTGATCGGCTGATTGGTAAAGCAATCCACGGGTCTTCGAAGGGATGCTAAACAGGTCTCATGGAATCACAGAATCAGGGGGAAAGGGACAAAAGGCATCAGGCAAGGTGTGACCAGAAAGGCTTAGGGACATGTCCAAAGCATGCAATTCAGTGGCAGAGTTTCAACTGGACCCCAGCCCAGCACTCCCAGGTTCACTCCTCCTCCTCTGCCATCCCTGGCTGGCCCAATTTGGGGGTGCTCTGACACACTAGGAATAGTTTCCCCGTGCTAATGAGCCAACTCCCTGTGACAGCTACGTCAAATCAAGCATATCTGTGGCTCCTAAGAAAAATGAAAATGTATCCTTTTCTCCCTTTTCTGGGTCTTTCTCTCTAATTCTAAATCTCATCATGCATTTTAAAGAATAAATGGGCTGGGCGCGGTGGCTCATGCCTATAATCTCAGCACTTTTGTAGGCTGAGGCAGGTGGATCACCTGAGGTCAGGAGTTCAAGACTAGCCTAGCCAATATAGTGAAACTCCATCTCTACTAAAAGTACAAAAAATTAGCTGGGCATGGTGGCAGGCACCTGTAATTCCAGCTACTTGGGAGGCTGAGGCAGGAGAATTGCTTGAACTTAGTAGGCAGAGGTTGCAGTGAGCCAAGATTGCGCCATTACACTCCAGCCTGGGAGACAGAACGAGACTCTGTCTCAAAAATAAATAAATAGGCCGGGCGCGGTGGCTCACGCCTGTAATCCCAGCACTTTGGGAGGCCGAGGCGGATGGATCACAAGGTCAGGAAATCGAGACCATCCTGGCTAACACGGTGAAACCCCGTCTCTACTAAAAATTCAAAAAATTAGCCGGGCATGATGGCAGGTGCCTGTAGTCCCAGCTACTCAGGAGGCTGAGGCAGGAGAATGGCGTGAACCTGGGAGATGGCGTGAACCCAGCTTGCAGTGAGCCGAGATCGTGCCACTGCACTCCAGCCTGGGCGACAGAGCAAGGCTCCGTCTCAAAACAAAATAACAATAAATTAAATAAATAAATAAATAAATTAATTAAAAATGGCCTTTCTTCTCTGGAAGGAGCAATGACGGTACCTCCACCATGTGCCAGGCCCCACGCTGGCATTTTCTTTTCAGGTGCTATTCATTTAAGCCCTTCCAGAAGCCACAGGAATTGTGGGATGGAGAAAGGCCAAGCAACTTGTCCATAGCACGTGGCTAGGAAGAACTGTGCTAGGGAAAGAGTCCTGGCTACTCTGGCTGGAAACCCAGTGTCTTACATGATGTCCTACTTCTTCCTGAAGAAGACCATCCTTAGCGATGGTTGCTGCCTTGACTTTCCAGCCTTCTCCACAGGCACCTGCTCAGCTTGGTTTGGGTCCATGGGTATTGGGAAGTTACTAATCCCAGTATGGTTTACACCTCATGACTTCTTGCATTCTGCTGAATATTCTAGACTGCATGAGAGAGAGGAGTGTGTGTAGGTCCAGGGACTTGGTCTTGGGAGAACATAAGTCTGGGTCGTTGGTGGTGGCAGAACAAAATGTTTGGAGATGGAATCTAGATGATCATCTGTGCGTGAGCTTCATGCCCAGGGGACATGGTGGGGAGGGAGTGGCGGTGCGCCTGTGTGCCCATGGGGGCTCAGCAGATGGCACTCTTCCTTCACAGTCCTGCCGGGCCTGGCTCCCTCCCTCTGTCTTCTTCCCCTTGCATTCCCTACTTGCCTCTGTACACGTCTTCCTCCTCCATCCCTAGACGTTCTTTAGTACCTGTGCTCTAAGAGGATTCCTGCTTCCCTCTTATCCAGAGAAGTCACTTAGTTAGCTCATTTTTTTTCCTCCAAAGAAGGGAACAAAGGCTTGACACCTCAGGGCTCAGCCTGCCTGTTTTTTGAGCTGTGTTTGCACCCAGAGCTGAGTGTCTGTCTAGCTCAGGTTCCCAGAGGCCTAGGGGCAGGACCATGTCTTCACACGTCGGGCAGTGTGCATTGTCAGCGCTCTATGAAAAACAAATAGCAGTTATGCAAAGACAAGGAAGCTGCTGGCTCATGGAGGCTGTGGTCCCGAGCTCAAAAGATGCAGGCTTGAGGTCTTAACTGCTTCCGTTTAGCGCACAAGCCCACATCCCTGACACCAGCCACAGAGGCCCTGCAGGATCCAGGAGGATTCTGTACTCTCTTGGTCTCTCTGAAGAGTTGGGAGAGCGGTTTGTGTGAATGTGTAAGGTAGGGGAGGACTCTCTCTGGTTTCATTATGGATTATAGAAATAATAATCTACAGTCATCTTTCAGCTCTGATAAATGAGTGACTCTCAAAGGAGATATGCAAGCCCCATTAGGAAGCTACATCCAAATCTCAGCAATCAGGGTGCTAAATGAGAACACCTTATATTTACCAACAGGAGCTTGATTTTTTTAAATGACTGACAGCTTTTCCAAAGGCTAGATCTGCTTCTCATTCTTTTCTCTACTAAGAAGCTCTGGCTCACGCCTGTAATCCCAGCACTTTGGGAGGGCGAGGCAGGTGGATCACCTGAGGTCAGGAGTTCAAGACCAGCCTGACCAACACAGAGAAATCCCGTCTCTACCAAAAATACAAAATTAGCTGGGTGTAGTGGCGCATTCCTGTAATTTCAGCTACTCAGGAGGCTGAGGCAGGAGAATTGCTTGAACCTGGGAGCCGGAGGTTGCAGTGAGCCAAGATCACACCATTGCACTCTAGCCCAGGTGACAAGAGCGAAACTCCATCTCAAAAAAAAAAAAAAAGAAAAAGAAATTCTGCTCACCCTTCAAAGCCCAGCTCCACTATCACAGCCCTTGGGAAGTCTTCCTCAGCTCCCATCGGCTAAATTTATCCCTCTTTCTCAGTTCTCCCAAAGCATTTGCTTCACTCCACTAGTACAGCACGTACCATGGGCTATTAGAGGGCTAGGTGTGGGACTGTCATCCTGTGGGCTGCATGCATCCCAAGCACAGGAAATGTGCCTCACAAGACTTCACATGCCCTTTTCAGGGTTATCTGACAAGCAAGGGAAAATCCTACAATTGGCAGAGCGGTTGTGTTGATGTAGGAAGCGTGTGAGAGGAAAGGGCTGAAAGGAAAAGTGAGGCACACTCTCGGAGAGCTAGAATATCATTCCAGGGGGTTTTAGCTAGAGTGAGGGGCTACAGAAAGGAGTACTTGTAATGGGCCAGAGGTATAGTAGTTAGAGAAATCTGATAAGAATTTGTTGGGGTAAAGGAAGTTCTCAGGAAGGTAAAGGACCGGTTCAAGGAAGCTTCTGAGTATAAAAAAACCAGGACTGCATTGCCCTTTCAAAGGGTTGCCTGGACTAGATTTTGAAGCAAAGTCCTGTAGTCAGGAAAGCTCCAGGAGCCGACATGGACTTCTCCAGGAACAGAGGCTGGAGGACGAAAGAAGGAAGCAAAGGCCATGGCAATGTCCCTACCGTTGGGATAAAGCGTGTCAAGCTGCACTGAGTAACCAGGCTGTGTCCTGTAAGTCACTAATCCCACTATGGTTTACAGCTCATGACTTCTTGCATTCTGCTGAATATTCTAGACTGCCTGAGAGAGAGGACTGTGTGTAGGTCCAGGGGTTTGGTCTTGGGAGAACATAAGACTGGGTTGTTGGGTGGTGGCAGAACAAAATGTTTGGAGATGGAATCTAGACGATCATCTGTGCGTGAGCTTCATTACAGTGAACAGTGGGACTGCTCCGGTCCCGGGGTAATGATGGTGACAGTGCTGTAGGTTGCACAGCATCACCAGGAAACCCACCCCATTCCCTCTCCAAATAGGAAAGAGGCCACGATGCCAAGAAAAGGGACTTCTTGACTACAAAATGGGCCTAGCTACCAACTTATAAATTAGAAGCAAGACTTCTGAGTGGTGTCAGGAAACTGCTAGTGTTCTCCTCTCTTGTACTTTTAAGATTTATCCAAAATGAGACACCTTTCTACACAGTAGCATCTTATGTGACCTAAGTCTGGAGACAAGAATCCCTAGTTGAACCAATGAAGGATCAAAAGACCCTAAAAGCTTACCTTGGCATCTCAGGCACTTGGAAAGCTAGCATTGCCTCCAGTTCTTTAAAAAAAGTGTGTTCAGCCGGGCGCGGTGGCTCATGCCTCTAATCCCAGCACTTTGGGAGGCCGAGGCAGGTGGATCACCTGAGGTCAGGAGTTCAAGACCAGCCTGGCCAACATGGTGAAACCCTGCCTCTACTAAAAATACAAAAATTAGCCAGACATGGTGGCACCCGCCTGTAATCCCTGCTACTCGGGAGGCTGAGGCAGGAGAATCGCTGGAACCTGGGAGGCGGAGGTTGCAGTGAGCTGAGATCACTCCATTGCACTCCAGCCTGGGCGACAAAGCAAGACTCCATCTCAAAAAAAAAAAAAAAAAGTGTGCTCACCCCCTGTTCTTGCCCTAGGTCCCTAATCTAAGCAAAGTTGTTGTAGTGAAGCCTGGGATGTGCTAAGAGGACAACAGAGGAAAGACACTGGGGGAAGAGCCCACAGCAGTCAGAGCATGTCCTCACCTCACAAAGGCTTCCCTAAAGCCCTGGCTGTATGCTGAGAATCCTTCTTTCTAATCCTGCCCCTGCATATCCGTGGCCCAAGCATTCCTTCTGCCTCCGGACCTGTCTCCACAACAGCTGATGAGGCAAGTGTCCTGGCCAAAGTGCAGCAGTTCACATCCCCTTTCTTCCTGGCCTTGTCATTAGGGGATGCCTGTGCAGCTCTCAAGCTCCTGGGGATAAAAGGCTCAGGCTGCTGTGCTTCTTCTCACAGGTCCCTGAGCTCCCCCGGGGGTTTCCTACACAGAAGGCCGGCTGGCTGAGCACTCCCAGCTTCAGCCCCGCTGGCATCGGCGTGTTTTCTGTGCTCTGTGCTCGTTCCCCAGGATGTTCTGGTTTCCTCATCTCAGCTCTCTTTGTTTAGCCACAGAGATTGGGCAACTTCTGTTGGGCAGCGAGGTCGGGGCCCTGCCTCCTAAGAAGGGGCCTCTCCCTCACAGGTCAGTCTGAAGTCACTTCTTCTCCAGAGCCCTTTCTCACCCCAGGGCCCTGACACTCAAGTCCGTCCAACACCAGGTGCCTCTTTCTCTGGGCACCGTCCCGTCCACACAGCTCTCAGGTGGAGGCAGTGCTGTGCCCTGGTCAGGAGTGCAGGCTCTGGGTCACCTCCCTGACCTGCCACCTGCTAACTGTGTGACGTTGATGTTGACAGCCCAGGAAAATGAAGTTCAGAATAGTTCCTACGTTACAGAGAGAGGAGGATTAAATGTAATCATTTGTTTAAAGTGCTGGCATCCGGTAAGCGAGAGCAAAGTGGTTTTATCTTCTGAGAAGTGTTGTCCACTACGGCCTCACAGCTGCTCTATGGATTCAGATCTGCAAGTCTCCCTTGGAAAGCCAAAAAAACCCAGCTTCTCCTGCCTCATCCAGTGCCTTTCGTGCCTCAGGATGGCCACACTACGGGATGGTATATAAAGTCACAGGAGAGGGCCCAGAGCTCGCCTGATCGGCTTCTCCAGACAGGACCGTGCTGTGTGTATGAAGGTCTTGCTTCACTTTCTTTTGTTTGGTTGGCTGGTTGGGTTTTGTTTTGTTTTGTTTTTTTGAGACGAGGTCTCCCTCTGTCACCCAGGCTGGAATACAGTGGCACGATCTCAGCTCACTGTAACCTCTGCCTTCCGGGGGCTCAACCAAACCTCCCTCCTCAGCCTCCCAAGTAGCTGGGACTACAGGCATGCGCCACCATGCCTGGCTGATTTTTTGTAGAAATGGGGTTTCAACATGTTGCCCAGGCTGGTCTCAAACTCCTGAGCTCAAGCAATCCATCTGCCTCGGCTTCCCACAGTGCTCGGATTACAGGCATGAGAGACCACGCCGGCTTTGCTTCACTTTTTTTTTTTTTTGAGACAGAGTCTCCCTCTGTTGCCCAGGCTGGAGTGCAGTGGCATGATGGTGGCTCACTGCAACCTCCGCCTCCCGGGTTCAAGTGATTCTCCTGCCTTAGCCTCCCGAGTAGCTGGGATTACAGGCACTCAACACCACGCCTGGCTAATTTTTATATTTTTAGTAGAGTTGGAGTTTCACCATGTTGGTCAGGCTGGTCTCGAACTCCTGACCTCAGGTGATCCACCCGCCTTGGCTGCCCAAAGTGCTGGGATGACAGGCCTGAGCCACCGTGTCCGGCCCTGCTTCACTTTCTTAAGGACCACCTCATTTTCCTTCACTCGAGTTAAGGTGGTTACATAGTTTACCTTGGTCACCATTTTCAGTGTTTTCTTTTCTAGCGAGAATAGCTCTGCCATTTTCTCACAGGGAGCCTCCTCTGGGGCAGGAACCAGAGACCTGGGCATGTGGAGAGACCGCAGAGAGACCGAACCCCTCCTCTGCCCCAGCTGTGTACTGGCGTCCCCACCACGCCCAGGGGCACGGGGCTTCATGAGGGAATCCATAGCCTCAGTTCTCCGTGGGGCTCCCATATCCTGCCTCGCTCCAGACAAGAGCCACAGGCCAAGAACAGGAAGGGAACGGCGCCAAACACAGGGAGCTCTTTTCTGTCTTCCCAGGCCCCGACTGACCAAAGGCCTCCCTCTCCCTCCCACAGATGTTATCAGAAGAAAGAACAGGCCGGGTACAGTGGCTCACACCTGTTAATTTCAGCACTTTGGGAGGCCGAGGCGGGAGGATCACAAGGTCAGGAGTTCAAGACCAGCCTGGCCAATATGGTGAAACCCCGTCTCTACTAAAAATACAAAAAAAGTAGCTGGCCGCAGGAGGCTGAGGCAGGATAATTGCTTGAACCCGGGAGGCGGAGGTTGCAGTGAGCCAAGATCACGCCACTGCCCTCCAGCCTGGGAGACAGAACGAGACTCCGTCTCAAAAAAACAAAAAACAACAAACAAAACAGAAGAAAGAACAAAGCAGGGCCAGCGAGGTGGCTCACACCTGTAATCCTAGCACTTTGGGAGGGTGAAGCAGGCAGATCACTTGAGCTCAGGAGTTCAAGTCCAGCCTGGCCAACATGGTGAAACCCCGTCTCTACTAAAAGTACAAAAATTAGCTGGACATGGTGGTGCATGCCTGTAGTCCCAGCTACTCAGGAGGCTGAGGCAGGATAATTGCTTGAACCCGGGAGGTGGAGGTTGCAGTGGGCTGAGATATCGCCATTGCACTCCAACCTGGGCAACAGAGCAAGATTCTATCTCAAAAAAAAAAAAAAAAAGAACAAAGCTAAAAAAAGGCAGGCTGGAATGGCCTAATATCCTCTTCCTTCACCATCTCTTCTGCTTCCTCTGGTTCTTGTTTGTGGGAAGGAACAGAATCCACCCTGCATTTTTCCTTTGTAAAATATTTCTAGTTCTTGGTTCAAACATTCCAGAGCCAAGTTTGCATGATATTTGCATATAATTTGTATAACACTGAGACTATTCTTTCAAATGCTTACACCAAGTTCTCTCACAGCAAAGTAAGTGTCCTTAAAAGGAAGTGTGGGCATAGTGGCCAATGCCTGCAGTTCCAGCACTTTGGGAGGCTGAGGAGGGAGAACTGCTTGAGCCCAGGAGTTCAAGGACAGCCTGGGCAACATAGCAAGACCCCATCTGTATAAAAGAAATTTTAAAGGCTGGGCGCGGTGGCTCACACCTGTAATCCCAGCATTTTGGGAGAACAAGGTGGGCAGATTACCTGAGGTCAGGAGTTCAAGACCAGCCTGGCCAACATGGCGAAACCCTGTCCCTACTAAAAATACAAAAATTAGCTGGGTGTGGTGGCGCTTGTCTGTAATCCCAGCTACTCGGGAGGCTGAGGCAGAATTGCTTGAACCTGGGAGCCGGAGGTTACAGTGAGCCGAGATTTTGCATTGCACTCCAGCCTGGGCAACAAGAATGAAACTTTGTCCAAAAAAAAAAAAAATTTTTTTTTAAATTAGCTGGGTGTGATTGTGTGTGCCTATAGTCTCAGCCGCTCGGGAGGCTGAGGTAGGAGGATCACTTGAGCTTGGGAGCTCAAGGCTGCAGTAAGCTGTGATTTGCACCACTGCACTCCAGCCTGGGTGACAGAAACCCTATCTCAAAAAACAAAAAAATTGCAGAAGGATGAAAATATATATATTTTTTAACATTTAAAACATTAAAAAACATATATATATAAAATAAAAAATAAAAAACAAAACAAAAACAAAAAAACAAGAGGATGTGGATTTGCTCCTGGCTTCTAGGTCCCTATGGTTTCTGTTTAGGACATAGAGCATCCACCCTCAGCTTTATCATTCTGGTTGGCTAACTTAGGTAAGTCGGTCAGTTTATCTGGTCTGTAAAATAGAAACAACAATCCTTATCTTCTATATAGGATTATCATGAGGATTTTACAATGAGATAATAGATGTAAAATCACTCTATCAACAATAAAGAACAGGTAAAATTTTCAGATATTATTGCTGTTTTTAACATTATTCAGTGAATAATGTACTCTGGTGGTCTGAAAGGGATTGGGGGGATTCTGATTTACGGATTTAATGTCAGACTGCATAAAAGCCTCCTCTCTCTCCTTCGGAAGTTTTCTAGAGTGCTAGGTGGCAGCAACCCTGTTCTGTCAATAGGACCATCTGAACCCGTAGGAGCTCCTGGCTGGACAATGGCAAGATGCAGCTGCAGTGTGTGGTTAAAAGTCCCATGGAGAGTTGGTAATGAGGTGGGGGTGAGGAGTTGGTAATGAGGTGGGGGTGAGGAGCTGGTAATGAGGTGGGGGTGAGGAGCTGGTAATGAGGTGGGGGTGAGAAGTTGGTAATGAGGTGGGGGTGAGGAATTGGTAATAAGGTGGGGGTGAGGAGTTGGTAATGAGGTGGGGGTGAGGAGTTGGTAATGAGGTGGGGGTGAGGAGTTGGTAATGAGGTGGGGGTGAGGGGGGAGTGTTGAAAAGGCAGTATGCCACTCTGGAACCCCAGAACAGCATTTTAGGACTCAATGCCCAGAGGCGTTTTAGGACTATGGAAACTTACCACAGGAAGAGCTTTAGTAATCAGTTGTGTCTGATCTGTCTATTTTACAGAGGAAGAAACTGAGGCTCAGAGAGGCATATAAACTACCAGCAGGCTTTGGTTAGTGATCTGGGTTGACCCAGTGAAGGTCAGTCTGACAGCACTGTGGCCCGGGGCCCTCTCGGTCACAGCGCCAGAGCCTCCCGCTCCAAGGAGACCGCAATTTTGGATCAGGAGCCGAATTGCCTCTTATCGCAGAAGTTCTGTCTCCGTCTGCAGAGAAAAGGAGGCTCTCAGCCTCCCAGGGTAGCAAAAGGCAAACACACTTGGTTACCAGGAGCACTTGAGAAGGTGGCAAGAGTGGAGAAGAGCAAACACCCGACTCCCTCCATCTCTGGCTTTGGCTCTAGACTCAGACGGTTTAGAGCCAAGGCCTCCAACGGCCTCTCAGAGCTCTCAGAGAGCCCTGCTCAGGTGCAGAAAAACTGGTCTCCTGTCTTCTCCATGGGTCCCCACAAACAACAGATTATCAGAAAGGTCAGGCTTCTTTCTGACAGGGGCAGCAAAACTAAATCCCAGAACTTCGAAAGGTCACGTGCCTTGTGGAAAAATAGTTGGGGAGTGAGGTGCTGGCAATTTCTTTTGAGGACAGCAGTGGCTAGAAGGAATGGTCCAGGAGGGAGGCAGTTTATTGTCAGGACCATTGGATGGAGTCCAGCAAGTATTTATCAGGAGCTGATGGTGTGTCCAGCCCCAAGCTGG
Organism: Pongo abelii; assembly: GCF_028885655.2. Classification (NCBI taxonomy): domain Eukaryota; kingdom Metazoa; phylum Chordata; class Mammalia; order Primates; family Hominidae; genus Pongo; species Pongo abelii. The sequence continues at coordinate 654,006 of NC_071995.2, forward strand.
GCACTTGGGGTAGGGGATACAGAGTACGTTTAGGACCTGGCCCCTGCTTGCAAGGTGCTTGCTGGGGATATGACTCTCATATGTGATTCAAAAAAAGAGAAAAGGTAGAAGCTATGTTAATGGCCAAAGAGAACATGCTTTAGAAGGAATGAGAAAAATCAGTGAGGGCTCATCTAGTTCTGAAGAGCTTCATGGAGTGGGGCAATCTTTATACAACCCCACACCCTGCAGTCAGTGTGTGAACTGAGGAGAAAGGTGGGAATGAGCATAGGAACTCACCCTTTCTAACCTCCTTCGTACACAGGCTGTGAGCTAGAATTAGAATGTAAAGAACGCTGTGTCCTCCAAGGGTGGCATACTGCCTGCGGAGTCCTCCTGGGCCCTTGCAGGATGTGGCCAAGATGCTTGGTGCTGCAGATAGTCTCCTGGAAGAGAGGGGCTTACACATTCTTGGTAAGCTGTGGCTGGGTTTAGAATGATTCCTTGGGAAAAGGGGTAGCAAAATAGCTTTGTCCTAAAGAAGCCCCAGGTATCCTGAGCCCAGCAGCCTTACATAAAGTAGTCTCTGCAGCTTTTAGTAACTGTGTGACATCGTCATTGACCTCTCTAAGCTTCAGTTTCCTCATCTATAAAGTGAAGGTAATATTCCTTAATGGTCAGGGTTATAGTGAGGACTAAGTGAGGGAGGGCTTAGCTGCCAGCTTGGCACCCTCAGCCCATGGCAGCCGTGTCATGGCTTTGTGCTCCGGTTTGTTGCCAGGGCCTGGTGTTTCATGGTTCACTCTCTTGTCTGACTGTTTCCCAGATCAGGCAAGCCCTGAAGCGTCCTTTCATCCCTCAGGTGCCCTTCAGATACCTCCTAGTGAGGGGAGAGTGCAGGCAGTGTGGGAGTGGGAAACTGGATGTCATAGCTGGGTGTCCATTCCATAGCTCGTGGGCATCCTGCAATGGGCCCAGGACATAGTCAAGAGACCTGGTTGGAAATGGGCCCCAAACTACTTCACTAGGAGCTTTGTTTTCCTAGACCACAGTTTCTTCATCTATAAAATAAACAGCTTAAATTAGACCAGCGATCCCCGCTTTGCAGGAAGGGGAGAGGGTCTCAGACAGTATGGGGTCCCTGAATCCAGATGCACAGCAAACATTGCCTAGAGAACAAATAGATGATGCATCTCACACATAAAGGCTGTGCTGTTTGTCAAATGCACAGAGGTGCTGCTGTAATTTTTAAGATACATGTAAAAAGTATTATTGAATGCATGGTAGCTTTTTATCAGCATGCAGTTCTTCACTTGTAGATACTAAAAGTACAATTACAATTACTTGGAAGGATCCAAAAGTGGTTTTGAAGTTTGTTTGTTTGTTTGTTTTTGAGACAGAGTCTTACTCTGTCACCCAGGCTGTAGTGCGGTGGCACAATCTTGGCTCACTGCAACCTCTGCCTCCTGGGTTGGAGCAATTCTCCCACCTCAGCCTCCCGAGTAGCTGGGATTACAGGCATGTGCCACAACGCCCGGCTAATTTTTGTATTTTTAGTAGAGATGGGGTTTTGCCGTGTTGGCCAGGCTGGTCTTAAACTCCTGACCTCAGGTGATCCACCCATCTCGGCCTCCCAGAGTCCTGGGATTACAGCCAGGAGCCACTGCTCCCGGCCAAGGTTTTGAAGTCTTAGAGAGGTACTCAGGCTTGAAAAGTTTGGCTACCACTGGATGAGATGAAGGACTTACTCAGCCTTTCCTGGACATGGCTCCTAATTCCAACCTAACAAACAAGCACTCCTGAGTCTCTAGCCTCACATCCTTCTTTAAGAAATAGCAGCTACTAGAAGAGGTTCCCCTGTGGCAGTGAAGACAAACTAGAAGGAGAGACAAGTAAGAAAGAGTATTGTACAACCAGCCATGGTATTCACACCTGTAATCCCAGCACTTTGGGAGTCTGAGGCAGGAGGATTGCTTGAGCCCAGGAGTTCAAGACCAGCCTGGGCAACATAGAGAGACGCCATCTCTATAAAAAATTTTTAAAAAAATTAGCCAGGCATGATGGCACACACTTGTAGTCCCAGCTACTTGGGAGGCTGAGATGAGAGAATTGCTTGATCCTGGGAGTTTGAGGCTGCAGTGAGCTGTGACTGCACCACTGCACTCCACCCTAAGTGACAGGGTGAGACCCTGTCAAAAAGAAAAGAAAGAAAAAAAAAAAAAGAAAGAAAAGAAAAAACGAAAAAAGAAAAGAAAAGAGAGAGAGGCCAGGCACGGTGGCTCACACCTGTAATCCCAGCACTTTGGGAGGCCAAGACGGGAGACCGGAGATCAAGAGAGATCGAGACCAGCCTGGCCAAGATGGCGAAACCCAGTCTCTACTAAAATTAGCCGGGCATGGCGGCAGGTGCCTGTAATCCCAGCTGCTCGGGAGGCTGAGGTAGAGAACTGCTTGAACCTGGGAGGCAGAGGCTGCAGTGAGCTGAGATCATGCCACTGCACTCCAGCCTGGGCGACAGAGCAAGACTATGTCTTAAAAAAAAAAAAAAAAAAAGAAGAAGAAGAAGAACGAACGAAAGAAAGAAGGGGCTACCTAAAGAGAGGAAGACAACTTTTATAAGAAAATCTGGGAAATGCTCAGGATTCTATTTGTTTAAAGGCCCTTTTTAAGAAATGCTTGCCACTTCCTAGTATTTGTCATTGTTTGCTACTGCACACGTTTGCAGCATATGGGAAGTGGGAGGAGTCAGAATGTCCTCCAAATTCCCCTGACACCCAGTTCCCACCTTCATCCTCTAGAAAAATGTGTTGCTTTGTTTTGTTTAACTTTTCAGGTCACAGACCCTTTCAGAATCTGATAAAGGTGATGGACCCCCTACCCCACCCTAAATGCAGCCGCACACGGATAACTTTTCTTTTTTTTTTAATTTTTATTTTTTTCATGAATAACTTTTCACATAATTTCAGAAGGTTCATCACCTCCTGAGCTCACATGGACCCCCTTGGGAATTTATGGACACTGCCGCCCAGGTTAGGAAAACCTGCTCTTGTGTGGGTTGCTTCAAACAAGTTTAAATTTGCCTTCTCTTAGTTGTCCATAGATCTAAGCTTTTTCTAAAAGTCCCATGGAACTTGTAATGAGACCTCTAAATGTCCCATATCCCAAAACGCTGTTGTAGGCTTCTTAGATTTTGGAAGACCAGGTCAGCAAAAGACAGCACGCACTCCGGTGGAATACTGCAAAAGTAGACATCAGCTCAAGGCTAGCTTCTCTGGGCAGCTGGTGCAAGGTGAATGGAAGCAAGATAGCGGCTCAGGAAGAGTCCATCTGAGAGCCAGCGCTCCCTCCTGACAGTGACAGTTTTGTAAGTTTCTGTCCTAGGAGCTGTGGGCCTGCAGACCTGTGGTCCTTGAAGTGGAAAGCTGCTCCCATCTCTAGGAAGGATCTCCCAGCCTCTGTCCCCCTCCCCCACTGTTACACGAGCAGCTCTCCCTCCACCTCAGGCCCTGTGTGAACACACCTTTCCCCAGGGTTCCTGCCCCGGCAGCCCGCCCTGTCTGTTAGTGCTGTGAGTCTCTGAATGTACCAGCCAAAATCAGGGAAGGTTTCTTCCCACCCACTCAATCACTTTTCTCATCATCCAAACTCCGAATCTAAAAGCCCAGTTGTTATTTACCAACTTGAGTCCAAATCCACTCTTGGACTTAGTTTGCAACCAGCATGTACCCTGGGATGAGTGAGAGGCGATAGGCTAGGAAGGGATCTGGGGTTTACTAGTGACAGGCCAGGCTGCTAGGTTTGGCTGAGGTGCCACAATTTGCACCAGGCAAGGGAGGTGAATTCAAATACCAGGATGTTGGGCAATATTTCAAAGAGCGAGGCTGGGCATGGTGGCTCATGCCTGTAATCCCAGTACTCTGGGAGGCTGAGGCAGAAGGATCGCATGAGCCCAGGAGTTCAAGACCAGACTGGGCAACACAGTGAGACCCTGTCTCTAAAAAAATTTTAAAAGTAGCCAGGTGTGGTTGTGCACACGCCTGTAGTCCCAGCTGCTCAGGAGGCAGAGGTAGGAGGATCGCTTGAGCCCAGGAGGTCAAGGCTGCAGTGAGCCGTGATCACACCACTGCACTCCAGCCTTGGTGACAGAGCAAGACTCTGTCTCAAAAACAAAAACAAAAAACAAAGAATGAAATTCATTGCTATTACAGCCCTTCCTCTACCCTTGCCCTGAACTCTGCATCCATCCTCTTACTCTACAACGTACTACGCAGATAACTCATTGTTCTCTACAATGTTACCCTGCTGGGTTCAATTCTATCTGAGCTTTGTAGGACTCCAAACCTATGTGTAAAGGTATGAGCACTTCAAAGGAAGATTGGCAGGGAAGGCCAATCCTTCTGCTTATGTATGTTATTCTTTGATTTTAAAAATCAATGTATCCAATAGACATTTATGGAGCTCTAACTGGGTTAGGATACTAGTGTATGGGGATACAGAAAAAGACAAAGATATACCAGGATACTGGAATATGGGAAAATATATGAATGAATGAGATCTGGATTCATTTTCAAGGAGCTTGCCGTCTACTAGAGGAAATGACATATAAATAAACCACAACACACGGTATTAAAAATATATATGGCCGGGCACAGTGGCTCACACTTGTAATCCCAGCACTTTGGGAGGCAGAGGCAGGTAGATCACCTGAGGTCAGCAGGTCAAGACCAGCCTGGTCAACATGGTAAAACCCCATCTCTACTAAAAATACTAACAATTAGCCAGGCATGGTGGCGTGTGCCTGTAATCTCAGCAACTTGGGAGGCTGACGCAGGAGAATTGCTTGAACCCAGGAGATGGAGGTTGCAGTGAGCCGAGATCACGCCACTGCACTCCAACCTGGGAGACAGAGCGAGACTCCATCTCAAAAAAAAAACAAAAAAACAAACAAAAACAAAACAAAACAAAACAACAACAACAACAACAAAATATATATATATATATTTGCCCTAGCTTAGTAACTATCATTAGCAAGTGATATTTAAGCTGGACACTGAAGAATGGGTAAGAGTTGGAGAGACAAAGATGAGGAAAAGGCATCCAGGCGGTAGGAATGGTATGCCAAGAGCCTTGGAAGCAGCAGGTGGACCTACATGCAGACTAGCAAATAGTTCTATTTGGCAAGAACATAGGGAGACGGAGTAGACAGAGAGACGGTCAGAAAGCCACGGTGAAGTCAAGACCTTGCATTTCAGGCTGAAGAGTAGTTTGGGAATTTTAGGGGAATCACCGAAGGTTTTTGAGCAGAGTTCGTGGTGATCATAGCTGCATCTTAGAAAAATTAATTTGGGAGTTCTCTGGAGGCTACATTGAAGAAAAAGAAAGCATTGGCTAGGGGTATTAGAAGAGGGAACATCTACAGGAGCCTTTTCCAGCAAGCTACTTCTGGTCAACTAAGTCAAAAGGGACCTTGGCCTCTGTTCTCTATGGTCCTCACTGTCGGGACCTCTCATGGACAGTACAGAAAGACAGTATAGTTGTTAGGAGCAGACTCTACTACGAAGTTCCTTCTCAGACCTTGGTCCACCATGTGGAATAATTATATCCAGATTTGTTTTAAAGATTAAATGAGATAGAGTCTATCAAAACACTTATTAGCACAAGAGGGAATGGATAAGCAATTTTTAATAAATGGTTGATAGGATAATCATTATCCTATGACTCATCTTGTAGATATGTGTGTCTAAAACTGGAATCACTTCCTTTATGGGTAGGAAGCCACAGCTTCTTGTACCAAGTAGATGATCAATGAATATGAAATAAATAGATATCATAATCGGTGAGGGATTAGGCTGTAAGAGTTTCATTAAATTTAGGAGAATCATTCCCTTTGAACAAGGACTGACATTTTTCTTGCCTGAAGTGTTCCCTGTTCTCAGAAGTACAATCACTATAACTTGGCAGATAGGATGGGATGAGTTTGTCCTTGAGGCAGGACATCAAGCCCCAGTTCTGGGTAATGTTTTGACCTCACTGGTCCTGGCAAGCATTAGTCTGAAGTCACTAGGCCTCTGGGCCTGTTCCTAATGGGCCTGTGTCCACCCAGTGAAGAGGCATTCATAAGAAGCCCTCCTAATATCTGCTGGCTACATTCACGGGATCCTTGGTGTAGGCCTGAAAAAAGAGCTGTGTTAGCGAGGAGGTAGTGGGAGCTAAGAGTCAGTATACAGCAACATTTAGGCACTGGATTCCTGGTTGCTTTTCCCAATTCTATTGCCCAGAACTAAGAAACTTTGGATACTCTCTTCTTCTCTCTGCTGCAGGTGCTGATCATCAAGGCATCCCTGAATATTGACTACCTCCTACCAGTGCCTCCTACCTACAAAGGCATTGATGCACTAAGTGCCACAGGGCCCTCCAGGACTTAAAAGAGTTTCACGCTAGCTGAACATAAAGGGTGAAACACAGAAGAAATATGGCACTGTGGTTAAGGGTATAAACAATGGAGTCAGGGTGCCTGCTTCAAATCCTGGCTTTCTCACTAGCTGACACTAGGCAGTCACTCAAACTTTCTGCCCCTTAGTTTCCTTATCTCTAAAGTAGGAATAATAATAATAACAGTATCTACCAAATGGAGTACTATTAAGAGTTAAATAAAATAACTTAGCTTTGTGCAGTAGCTTGTGCATATAATCCCAGCACTTTGAGAGGTTGAGGCGGGAGGATTGCTTGAGCCCAGGAGTTCAAGACCAGCCTGGGCAGCATAGTGAGACCCTGTCTCTACAAAAATTAAAAGATTACCCAGGTGTGGTAAGACATGCCTGCAGTTACAGCTACTCAAAAGGCTGAGATGGAAAGGTTGTCTGAGCCTAGGAGTTCGAGGTTGCAGTGAGCTATGATTGTACCACTGTACACCAGCCTGGGTGACAGAGCCAGACCCCATCTCAAAAAAATACATTAATTGAATAAAATAATTTGTGTAAAGTGCTAAATACAGTAATGGCCCCTAGCAAGCACCTAATAACTGTTAACTATTATTTTTGAATTAAATTGTAGCATCCAAACTGAAAAGCAATATATGGCAATAAGGAATTTTCTAGGCCATGCCTTTAGAATTTTTATCATCCTTTTAGAATTTAAGCTTGTTGTTAGAAGATCCTGTCCTGTATTTTCATGGATGCCCCAACACCCACCCTCACTGCCTTGCAATCAACCAGGTGCTCAAATATTTTTTGAGAATATAATTAAGTACATTTCTACTTTCTAATTTCTAAATGAATGAAATAGAGAACTAGGAAACTTAGGACAGTGAGACTGATGTCAGCTGGGCAATCACAGAAGGCTTCATGGAGGAGGTGAGACTGATGTAGCCCTTGACAAGTTCGATAGGATTTAGATAGATAAAGTGAAGCAAGGAAAATTCTAATTATTGAAGCCTCAAATGGGTTGGGTGTTCATGAGAGGCAGGGGCAGACTTCGTGGGCACAGCTGCAGCATACCGCACACACACTAAGGATGGCATCTCTGTGCCCAGACCTGAGCTCTGAGTGTGGGGCCGGAAGACAGGGCTTAAGTGGAGCCAGAATCGCCTGGGACAGACTTTGGGCACAGTGACAGGAGCCCATCAGCTGCTCAAGAGACCCCTGCCAAAATCTCAACTGGAGCTGGACGCAGTGGCGCATGCTTGTAATCCCAGCTACTTGGGTGCCTGAGGCAGGAGAATCACTTGAACCCGGGAGGTGGAGGTTGCAGTGAGCCGAGATTGGGCCACTGCACTCCAGCCTGAGCGACAGAGCAAGACTCCGTCTCAAAAGAAAAAAAAAAATCTCAATCAGCTAGGCCAAGTCCTTCCTGTCCTGTCCCTGTCCCTGCCACATCCTCCCCGCCCTGACCTCCCCCCCCGGGCTCCTCTTTCACACCCTGTGCCAGACAGAAGGCCTGGGAGTGAAAAGACTGGCCATGGGGACAGAGAGCTGGATCCAAAGGTCAAGGCTGAGTTTGCCAGAGCCTGCAGGATCCCTGCACCGCCTTACTGGATCCCCAGGTTGAGCTGAGATGCTGCTCTGGGTGGAGAAGGGGCCATGAGCCTCTGGCAGGCCTCTGTGTCACACCTTTCCACCAGGGAAAACTGGGTGTGGATGCTTCCCCTTCGTATGTACTCTGAGATCTCTATGAGGAGTCTTCCTAGAGGGGAAGGGGGAAGGATCTCCGAGTACATAGGAAGGAGCCAGGTCTTCCCTTTCTTCTGCATCTCCTCACAGTGTCACCTACGAGGGTCTGGCACACAGTGGACACTCTTCCTGGCTCTGGTACAGAGTGACCAACATGACAGTTAATAGCATTTCCTCATTTTAAAGACAGGGAAAGCAAAAAACATAAGCATGGTAATGCATACATAATATGTGTCTATGGCAGAGGCATTTGAACCAGAATGACTCCATCTTGAATAGGGGCTGGTAACATGAGGCTGAGACCGGCTGGGTGGCATTCCCAGAAGGTTAGGCGTTCTTAGTCACAGGATGAGACAGGAGGTGAGCACAAGACACAGGTCACAAAGGCCCTGCTGATAAAGCAGGATGCAGTAAGGAAGCCAGCCAAAACCCACCAAAACCAAGATGGCGGCGAAAGTGACCTCTGGTTGTCCTCACTGCGCATTATATGCCAATTACACATTAGCATGCTAAGAGACACTCCCACCAGCGCCATGACAGTTTACAAATGCGATGGCAACACCTGGAAATAATCCCATATGGTCTAAAAGAGGGAGGAGTCCTCAACTGGGGGAGGGGGAAAATCTCCATCTCCTTCTCAAAAAGCTCATGAATAACCCACCCCTTGTTTAGCATATGATCAAGAAATAACCATAAAAATAGCCCACCAGCAGCCCTCAGGGTTGCTTTTCCTATAGAGTAGCCATTCTCGTGTTTCTTTACTTCTCTAGCAAACTCGCTTTCACTTTACTTTATGGACTAGCCCAGAGTTCTTGTACAAGATCCGAAAAACCCTCTCTTGGGGTCTGGATCGGGACCCCTTTCCGGCAATGATACCCTTTTCATGTGGTAATTCATTTAATCCTCACAATGGTCCTCTGAGGTAGGTCCCATTATTATCTTCATTTTACATGTGGGAAAACTGAAGCCTGAAGGATGAAGAGCTTCCCAAGTTCACCCAAGGAGTAAGTGGTCCACAGGACTAGGAGCCTGGGATTTGCACCGAGGCACTCCATTGGCCACTGTGATGCTACCTGGGTGGGGGGAGCACAGGTCCAATGGCGGGGAGAGTACAATACAACCCAGGGTCCTGTCTTCCAGGTCTCTCGCACAATTAACCTACTCAAAACTTCATGACAGTCCAGCAAGCTCGTCCAACCCACAGCCTGTGGGCCCCATGCGGCCCAGGACGGCTTTGAATGTGGCCCAAAACAAATTCGTCAATTTTCTTAAAACATTAGGAGTTCTTGGTCAGGTGTGGTGACTCATGCCTGTAATCCCAGCACTTTGGGAGGCCGAGGTGGGCTGAGCACCTGAGGTCGGTAGTTTGAGACCAGCCTGACCAACATGGAGAAACCTCATCTCTACTAAAAATACAAAATTAGCCAGGCCTGGTGGCGCATGCCTGTAATCCCAGCTACTCAGGAGACTGAGGCAGGAGATTGCTTGAACCTGGGAGGCAGAGGCTGCGGTGAGCCGAGATCGCACCGTTGCCCTCCAGCCTGGGCCACAAGAGCGAAACTCAAAAAAAAAATAAAATAAAATAAAATAAAATAATAAAATAAAATAAAAAAATATATATACACACATATATATATGAAGTTCTTTTGCGATTTTTTTAAACTTTATCAGCCATTGTTAGTGTTGCTGTATTTTATGTGTGGGGCAAGACAACTCTTCCAATGTGGCCCAGGGAAACAAAACAATTGGACACCCTGGATGGTGAAAAAGAGCACTCTTCAGTCCCTGCTGTCACCAAAGCCCCACCTCAGTTCCTGCCCTTAGGTAACACCAAGACAGCAAAATGGAATTTTACCAAACCGCTCTTAGGTTCCTTCCCCAGGAGACCAGAAATGCCCTGGGGACCGCCTGCCTTTGAGGCAAATTTTTTTTTCCTTTTTAAAGAAAGTGGTAAACATCTGAAAATAGAGTTTTTGAAAGAAGGTGACTCTTCAGTTGTAATTATAGCAGAGTGGGCCATTGCTTTCTATCAGCAGGAAAGCTGCTTCTATTTTTTTTTTTATTCTCTTTTTCTTGGGTTTTTTTGTTTGTTTGTTTTGTTTTGTTTTTTGAGATGGAGTCTCGCTCAGTTGCCCAGGCTGGAGTGCAGTGGTGTGATCTCGGCTCACTGCAAGCTCCATCTCCCGGGTTCAAGCGATTCTCCTGCCTCAGCCTCCCGAGTAGCTGGGACTGCAGACTCCGGCCACCACGTGTGGCTAATTTTTTTGTATTTTTAGCACAGACGGAGTTTCACCATGTTGACAGGCTGGTCTCGAACTCCTGGCCTCAGGTGATCTGCCCGCCTCAGCCTCCCAAAATGCTGGGATTACAGGCCTGAGCCACCACTCCCCGCCGCTGCTTCTAAATATAGCCTGTATAATGCAAATCCCCAAAGAGGGCCAGCCTCCGGCCCCATTCAGCTTCCTCCCTCAAAGGCTGGGGGCGTGCGCCCTGGGCGGGGCGGCGGGCTCCCTCCGGAGAGGCCCCAGCCCGGCCTCGTGCCCCTCCCCAGCAGGCTTCGGGCCCTGTGCACAGACCCAAATGGTGGGGGAGGAGGAAGGGGTCAGCTTCATGCCTGACGTTCTAGGGGGGAGCCGATTCTTAAGTACGTGCTAGGATCAAGGGTGCGTTTGCAGACTTTTCAAAATGCCTTAGAAGAGGCAGGAGTCAAGCCCTTGGGATCTGGAGGGGAAGGGGGAGAGTCAGTTGAACAGCAGAAAGGTTGGTGGGGAATGGGCTCAGTAATGGCCCCTGTCACAGCCTCGGGCCGGGACTCGCCAGCTCATTTTCTATTTCTAACTCAATGCCAGGCACTGAGCACTGTGCTCAACCTAGTAATTTGGAGACGGAGGTGGATATGCATATAACAGAACAGGATGCTCTCCGGACAAACTTTCTGAAAGAAAACCAAACGGAAGATCCTCCCGCCTCTGCTGGGCAGTCTCTAATGACCCCGGGGTATGTTCCAGACATGCGTGGGCATCTGTGAATTTACTCACCTGAGAGCTGCCTCTACCTTTTTAATTTTTTTAATTTTTATTTATTTATTTTGAGACGGAGTCTCGCTCTGTCACCAGGCTACAGTGCAGTAGCGTGATCTCTGCTCACTGCAACCTCCACCTCCCGGGTTCAAGCGATTCTCCTGCCTCAGCCTCCCGAGTAGCTGGGAGTACAGGTGCACGCCACCACGCCCAGCTAATTTTTTTATTTTTAGTACAGACAGGGTTTCACCATGTTGGCCAGGATGGTTTCTATCTCTTGACCTCGTGATGCGCCTGCCTCGGCCTCCAAAGTGCTGGGATCACAGGCGTGAGCCACCGGGCCCGGCCTGCCTCTACCTCTGATCCCTGGGATCAGAAATGAGAAATGCAAAGATTGTCCCTGTGTTACGTGTGTACTGTTTGTAATTGTAATTCACAATACCCTTTCTTGCTCCTCACCCCATTTTCAATTAAGAGAGAAAGGTGAAAAACACAAAGCACAAAATGTTTCCAGGAAACTATCTGAAACTCCTGGAAGGCTAGATTTAGGTATAAACAGAGTAGAACTCCAGATTTCTGCAATGCTCCTTAGGGGCTGAGCTTCCTGCATGCCCTTGACAATTAGAGGAGATTTTTTTTGACACTTCAAAATTATTCCAGAAAGGCAAGCAGATGAGAAGATAACCAGGTTATGAGGAAGCCCAAGGTATTTGGTAAGGATGCTCAAGTTTTGGGGAAGTTCAGCTGAAATAGCAATTTGTGGGTGGACTATTAGCAGGGAGTTGACTGGAGAATTAATCAGACATTGAAGGGACATGGGGGACCGGTAGGATGAAGTTTGAACTCGGGCTCAGGATATGGAAAAAGATTCAGTAAAGCTGAGAGTCCTGTGTGCTTAGACTTTAAAGTCCTAACCAGCCCCAGGGTGTCTGAGGCACGCCGGTAAGTAGAATCAGAGATTCCATTCAGCAAAAGCAGACAGGAAAACAAATCTCTTTTCTTTGTTTGTCCTGGTTGAAAACCAAACACGGTAGCCATTTGATGAAATTCCAATGTCAGGAGTGTTTGGGCAGGGAAGGGAGGGTAAAACTGCAGCTAGCCTCCGACCACAGGGAAATCAGCCTAATGGCTCCGTTCAGGCCATTCTTCAGCCCTGCACTCTGGAATGTTCACAGGGTGTCTGTGCATCTCCCCTGATTCCAGCCCACAGGACACCTGCTCTCTCTTTCTTGTGACCCCAACATGTCAGCTGGCAAGACTCAACATTCCTGTCTGGGACTGAGCAGCTTGAACCACTTGTATGAGTCACAGGTAATTTTCAGCAGTGTGAGAAAACACGGAATGAAGAGAAGTACTAGGTCCTGAGGAGGCTTAGCTCTGGGGTAATGGAGATGGGGGTGGGGGTGGAGAGAGGGTTCTGAAGGTCAACTGCAATGTCCCCCAGTTTTCATGTATCTTCATCAACATAGACAAATCCCAGCGGATCTAAGCTTTTGAAAACTTGACCTTTTGTAAAAATGAGGAAACTAAAGTTACAGCCCTTTCTGGAGTGTGGAAGCTTTGGAAACATCGCACCACAGTGAAGCAAGCCAGGGAGGGTGCCAGCCCAAACCAGAACCAAGTGTGGGCATTTCATGCCATTAGCACGAAAGGTTAGTGGGCCAGGTTGAGCTTGGGCAAGATCTCACAAGATCTTAGATCCAGTGTATTTTCTGTCAGTAGATTTCAATCAGAAACGTCGTGAAATATACCTCAGCCTGGCATTGGGCTTGGGGCAAAGATCTATGACTTTCTTTTCCAGGGAAGTTCTCTGAGAACTGAATCAATTCCTCCCCTCTAATCTACCTTGCATCCCTTCCTGAACCAACCTCCCTAAAACTGTGCCCCACTCCTCCATTAAAAAAAAAAAAAAAAAAAAAAAGGCCGGGCGCGGTGGCTCACACCTGTAATCCTAGCTCTTTGGGAGGCCGAGGTGGATAGATCACCTGAGGTCAGCAGTTCAAGACCAACTTGGCCAACATGGTGAAACCCCGTCTCTACTAAAAATACAAAAATTAGCCAGACATGGTGGCACGTGCCTGTAATCCCAGCTACCCTGGTGGCTGAGGCAGGAGAATCCCTGGAACCCAGGAGGTGTACGCTGCAGTGAGCCGAGATGGTGCCACTGCATTCCAGCCTGGGCAACAGAACGAGACTGTCTCCAAAAAAAAAAAAAAAAAAAACTTCTGAGGCTGGGCCCAGTGGCCCATGCCTGTAATCCCAGCACTTTGGGAGGCTGAGGCGGGCAGATCACTTGAGGCCAGGAGTTCAAGACCAGCCTGGCCAACATGGCGAAATCCCGTCTCTACTAAAATACAAAAATTAGCTGAGTGTGGTGCCACATGCCTGTAGTGCCAGCTACTCAGGAGGCTGAGGCAGGAGAATCATTTGAACCCAGGAGGTGGAGGTTGCAGTGAGCCAAGACTGCCCCACTGCAGTCTATCCTGGGCGACAGAGTGAGACTGTGTAAAAAAGACTAACCACTTTTGAGTTTTCTACTGTCTGCTAAATCGAGTACACATTCCTTTGCCTGGTTATTTAAAAATCCCCCATAACTCGGCCCCACCCCATCTATCCAGTTGTGATTTCCCCCACACACACCATCTGATCTGGTCAGAAAGGCTTTTGCACTGTCCCAGACAGCTTACTCATTCCTGCCTGTTTCATTCCCAGTTTTCTCCATATTCATTCCTGAATCTGAATTTATTCTTCTTTAACAAAACCAAAAGACCCCACCTTAGGATATTTGGCCAACTATCTCAATTTGCATTTCTCCATCTCCAAGTAATTACCAAGTCACACCTTGATATATATACCTCCCCCAATAGACTATAAGCCACCATGAGTTGAGCACAACTTATGTAAGTTATATCATGCCTCACATAAGTTGTGCTCACTAAATAAATGTTGATTAGTTGCAGTTCTTTTTTTTTTTTTTTTTTTCCACAGTCTCCCGGGCTGGAGTACAATGGCACGATCTCGGCTCACTGCAACCTCCGCCTCCCAGGTTCACATGATTCTCCTGCCTCAGCCTCCCTAGTAGCTGGGATTACAGGCGCACACCACCACAGCCGGCTAATTTTTTGTAGTTTTAGTAGAGACGGAGTTTCACTATGTTGGCCAGAATGGTCTTGAACTTCTGACCTCGTGATCCACCTGCTTCGGCCTCCTAAAGTGCTGGGATTACAGGCATGAGCCACCACACCCGGCCTAGTTGCAGTTCTTTTTCTTCTACAGTAAAGGCCAAACACACACAAAATCAGTCTCCTCCCAATCCTGACTTGGGTCCTCTAAGTTTAGCAGCACAGAGAGAAAATGTAGAGAACAGTTGTACCTAAGATATTAAGGGGGGATGAGTTCAAGACAAAATAAAATGTTTGCCCAACCCTGACATTTTAAATGCTCATCTGAAAATTGGCACCTCCAGAGTGTTGCCCTCTTCAGAGCATTCAGACCCAGGGCACCATAACATTAAATTCCTTTGTGTTTAAGACATTTCCTCTTAATTCTCTTTCTCTTTGAGGGAATGGCATAAGTACAAGAGGTTGGAAGAAACCATACACTTCTTTTTTAACAAATAGAGACAGGAGCTGGTCATGTTGCCCAGGCCGGTCTAGAATTCTTGGGCTCAGGCTAATCCTTCCCCACTGGCCTGCCAAAGTGCTGGGATTACAGGTGTCAATTACTGCACCCAGTCCCCATATACTTTTTTTTTTTTTTTTTGAAACGGAGTTTTGCTCTTGTTGCCTAGGCTGGAGTGCAGTGGCATGATCTTGGCTCACTGCAACCTCCGCCTCCCCGGTTCAAGTGATCCTCCTGCCTCAGCCTCCTGAGTAGCTGGGATTACTGGCACGTGCCATCACATCCTAAGTTTTGTATTTTTAGTAGAGATGGGGTTTCACCATGTTGGCCAGGCTGGTGTTGAACTCCTGACCTCAGGTGATCTGCCTGCCTCAGCCTCCCAAAGTGCTAGGATTACAGGCGTGAGCCACCACGCCCGGTCCCTGTATACTTCTTTAAATGCAATAGAGCAGACATATAGACAAGTGGAATAGAATAGAGCCCCAAAATAAACCCTTGCATATATGGTAAATTGATTTTCAGCAAGGTTTCCAAGACCCCTCGATGGGGAAAGGATAATCTTTTCAGTAAATGGTGCTGGAAAAACTGGATAGTCCCACATACAAAAGAATGAAACTGGACCCTTACCTTATGCCATATGCAGAAACTAACTCAAAATGAACCAAAGACCTAAACTTGAGAGTTAACCCTGTAAAACTCTTAAAAGAAAACACAAGGAACAATCTTCATGACATTCAAGGCACTGGACTTCGCAATGATTTCTAGAATATGCAAAATGATTTCTAGAATATGCAAAATGATTTCTAGAATATGACAGCAAAATCGCAGGCAACGAAAGAAAAAACAGATAAATTAGGTTTCATCAAAATACAGAACTTGTGCACCAAAGGACACTAATAAAAGAGTGAAAAGGGCTGGGTACAGTGGTTCATGCCTGTAATCCCAGCACTTTGGGAGGCTGAGACGGGCAGATCATCTGAGGTCAGGAGTTCGAGACCAGCCTGGCCAACGTGGTGAAACCCTGTCTCTCATAAAAACACAAAAAAATTAGCCGAGCATGGTGGCGGGTGCCTGTAATTGCAGCTACTCAGGAGGCTGAGGCAGGAGAATCGCTTGAGCCTGGGAGGCAGAGGTTGCAGTGAGCCAAGACTGTGCCACTGCATGCCAGCCCGGGCAACAGAGCGAGACTCTGTATAAAAATAAATAAATAAATGGGCCAGGCGTGGCGGCTCACGCCTGTAATCCTAGCACTTTGGGAGGCCGAGGCGGGTGGATCACCTTAGGTCGGGAGTTCGAGGCCAGCCTGACCAACATGGAGAAACCCCGTCTCTACTAAAAATACAAAATTAGCCAGGCGTGGTGGCGCATGCCTGTAATCCAAGCTACTCAGGAGGCTGAGGCAGAAGAATCACTTGAACCCGGCAGGCAGAGGTTGTGGTGAGCTGAGATCATGCCATTGCACTCCAGCCTGGGCAACAAGAGCAAAACTGCATCTCAAATAAATAAATAAACAGATAAATAAATAAATAAAAATTAAAAAATAAAAGAGTGAAAAGACAACCTACAGAATGGGAGAAAATATTTGTAAATCGTATTTCTGTTAAGGAATTAATATCCAGAATAGATAAAGAACTCCTACAACTTAACAGCGAGAAAACAGAACAACTCAATTCAAAAAAGGAGAAAGAACTAGGGTAGACATTTCTCCAAAGACACACAAATGGCCAACAAGCTTCATGAAAAAAGGCTCAATGTCACCAGTCATTAGACAAATACAAATCAAAACAAAGTGAGATACAACTTCTTACCTATTAGGATGACTATTTGAAAACAATGAAAGAAGAAAAAAAAGCAAGTTTTGGCAAGGATATAGAGAAATTGAAATTCTCATGCATGACTGGTGAGAATGTAAATGATGCAGCCACTGTGGAAAACAGCTTGGCAGTTCCTCAAAAAGTTAGAGAATTACCATATGACTTAGCAATTTCATTCCTAGGTGTGTACCCCAAAAAATTGAAAGAAAGGACTCAGATACCTATACACCAATGTTAATGGCAGCATATTCACAACAGCTAAAAGAAACAAGCCAGTGTCCATCAGCAGATGAATGGATAAGCAAAATGAGATATATTCATACAATGGAATATTATTCAGGCTAGAAAGGAAGGAAATTCTGGCCAGGCGCAGTGGCTCACACCTGTAATCCCAGCACTTTGGGAGGCCCAGGCTGGCAGATCACAAGGTCAGGAGTTCAAGACCAGCCTGGCCAACATGGTAAAACCCCGTCTCTACTAAAAATACAAAAATTAGCCAGGCGTGGTGGTGCACTCCTGTAATCCTAGCTGCTCAGGAGGCTGAGGCAGGAGAATTGCTTGAACCTGGGAGGCGGGGGTTGCAGTGAGCCGAGATTGTGCCACTGCACTCCAGCCTGGGAGACAGTTCGAGACCTCATCTCAAAAAAAAAGAAGGCCGGGCATGGTGGCTCAAGGTTGTAATCCCAGCACTTTGGGAGGCCGAGGCAGGCGGATCACGAGGTCAGGTGTTCGCGACCAGCCTGGCCAACACGGTGAAACCCCCATCTCTACTAAAAATACAAAAGTTAGCTGGGCGTAGTGGCAGGCGCTTGAAATCCCAGCTACTCGGGAGGCTGAGGCAGGAGAATCGCTTGAACCCTGGAGGCAGAGGTTGCAGTGAGCCAAGATTGTACCACTGCACTCCAGCCTGGGCGACAGAGACTCCATCTCAAAAAAAAAAAAAAGAAAAAGAAAAAGAAAAACGTTTACCCCAATTAATGTACCCCAAATGCCATTGGGTAGGGCCTTGCAGAAGGAATGCTAAGTGTGGGCTTTGACACAACCCAATTCTCTGTGGCAACCAGGTGTTGCTGGTTTAGGTTAGTGATTAGTGCTTGGCCTGCTGCATTCCACCTCCTGCAGAGACACCTGTGTGCTCCTGTGTTGTAGCTTGTTAAGGGAGTGTAGACTTGTCCTTCTTGTGTTGAGTAATTTTTCAGGGAGGCTGGAAGAACTAGAGGGTAAATTTCCTCTCTACTCCAGCCAGGGTTTCAGGAGCCAGGCCCATTGCTCCGATATATGCATACATTGTGTTGTTATTTCCTATTAAATCTGATCTTTTCACCCACCACTGAGTATTACACTAGCATTGACACTTAGTTTTTTGTTTGTTTGTTTGTTTGTTTTGAGACAGAGTCTCGCTCTGTCACCCAGGCTGGAGTGCAGTGGCGTGATCTCGGCTCACTACAAGCTCTGCCTCCCAGGTTCACACCATTCTCCTGCCTCAGCCTCCCGAGTAGCTGGGACTACAGGTGCCCACCACCACGCCTGGCTAATTTTTTGTATTTTTAGTAGAGACAGGGTTTCACCATGTTAGCCAGGATGGTCTTGATCTCCTGACCTCGTGATCCGCCCACCTCGGCCTCCCAAAGTGCTGGGATTACAGGCGTGAGCCACCGCGCCCGGCCGACACTTAGTTTTAAATCCAGTTTAATATTTTATACACAGTTTCTTGTACTGATTTCCAATTATTTTACCTAAGTCTTGAATTCCCCCACAAAATAACAAACCTCTCGGGAACCATGCTCCACCCTGCTTTAGCACCTATGTTCCCTCCCACATCCAGTACACAGTGAACATTAGATCAGTATCAATCAGTATATGGGAGTATGTAAATAACCTAGTGTATATCCATAGTAAGTCATACTCTGCAACAGTTAAAAATAAAAGGTGGATCTATGTATTCTGACATGGAGAGATTTCCAATTCATATTATTTTGCCCCCAAAAATTAAAGCAATCAGGCACAGTACAAAACCCCTTTATGTAGAAGGAAGTAAAAGAAACAAGGGCCTGGTCCATCTGTTTATTTCCTTCCTCCTACGTACCCCAGTCGCAGACATTTGTTACAGTCTAGTGTGGCAGAACTCAGTAATTTCCTGTATTTTCCCTTTCAAAAAGAACTGTAATTAATGTTAAATAAATGTCTAAGTCAGTTGCCATAGGACTTGCCACAATAATAGTCACACTTACATGGGGCTGTCATTGCTCATAGTGCTTTACATGAATTAACTCATTTAACCCTCACAATAGTCTTATAAGACACTGAGGCACAGAGAGGTGAAGTAACTTGCCCTAGGTCAGGCAGCACAGCAAGGAGGTGGCAGACCCAGGATTCAAGCCTGGACAGTCTAGCTCAGGAGCCTGTGTCCTTAACCTCTATGCTGAAGGTGATCTTTGTTTCTACTTTTTGTGTATGCCTCAGTGATGGCACTCAGAATGCTGTGTAAGAATGAACGGAAAAGAAAAAAAAATCCCCATTCCCACCCTAACCTATGGCTCCATTTATGGACTTGTAGGTTTGAGGTACCTATAAGGAGCTACTGATGCCTTCTGGAAACTATGTGTGGGCTGCTACTGAGAGAACATGACCATTTGCTGTGACTGTGTTAGTCAAGTGATATACATAGATCTCCCCAGCAAGTGCCTCCTGAGGACGGGTTCCAACCCCAACCCTAGATCATATCAAGTACAGCTTCAGCTATTAAGCTGGTTAATGATGGTCCAGGTGTAACAAATCCCACCTGATTGAAAGTGGCAGGGGTAGACCCACTAACTTTTATAGAAACACAGGTACAAACTATAAGGTTCCTAGGATTCTGATTCTTGGCTCTTCAAAGGCCTAAGGAATGAAGATTGATGCCATCTAAAAGCAAATTAGGAGGCTTTGCCCAAGCCCAGGCCCCCGAATAGTGTATTGGAGATGACACTGTGTTTAGTGCTGTTTCAGGTTAAGTCAGCATCCCCCCAGTGTGCCAGACCTACTGTCACAACAATATGTATCCCCAGTTCACACACGGAATGTTTGCTCTCTGGCAGCCAAATGCACTTGGAACTGGCAGTAATGATCTCACAAAAGCAGGAAAGCTGAGCAGTCAGTCACATGATTACCAAGGTACTGAGATGGAAGAACTGGGCATCACTTAATGAAAATATCTTGGCATCTTAGAATCAGAAGTTTCCAAACTTGGAGGCAGTTTAAGAACCATCACATCCAAAGTCCTTGTTTTACAAATGTGGCAACTGAAGCTTTAAAAAAAAGGTAGGCCTCCGGGCTCCTTGCCTGAGCAAAGTTAGTGTAGTTCTTCCAATATAACTCATTCACACCTCCCTTTCAATGACAGCAGGGCCTTCAGTCCCAACTACAGTCATTAATTCATCCCTGGTACTTAACTTCTATTCCTCCTTTCTTCTTAATGGTCCTTTTTTTTTATTTTGTTTTATTTTTGAGACTGAGTCTTGCCCTGTCACCCAGGCTGGAGTGTAGTGGTGCGATATGGGCTCACTGCAACCTCAGCCTCTAGGGTTCAAGTGATTCTCGTGCCTCAGCATCCCAAGTAGGGCTAATATCTGTATTTTTAGTAGAGACCCCCGTCTCTTCACTATGTCGGCCAGGCTGGTCTTGTACTCCTGGCCTCAAGTGATCTACCCACCTTGGCCTCCCGAAGTGCTGGGATTCCAGGTGTGAATCATGTGCTAGGCCACATTTTTAATTGTTCTGTTTGTGTTTTGTTTACTCATACAGAAAAGGAGAATCATACCCCCATCCCACCACCCCACTCCAACCCCTCCACTGCGGTTCCAACGCTACAGACCGCTCCCAGCTTCAGTCCCAGAAGAACGGAAGGAGGGCTGCAACTTAAGAGACTGGGGTTAGAAGTGATCTTCATAAATTGTTTGCCTTGCCTGTGTCTAGAGTTCTTAAGGTATGGGTCCTCCAGGCGGTTTTCAGGCTGTTCTCTTATGTAACCATGTTTATGAGGTGAAATTATTTGACAATGTGCTTGTACTATTTTCAAATAATGAAAACCAGCCATTGCCCTATTAATGTCTCATCAAAACAAAAACTCTACCTTCCATGTGCAGACTGCTCACTGGTTTTCAAAACTACCGCTTCTCCCTTCTGGAACAGCCCTACCTTCCCACTTGGAAGGGAGCAGGGGAAAGTGGCTGCACTGCGTTGCCTCTCCTGTCTCCCTTCCCTCCCCCCACCCAATCCCCTCCACCTCCTGCTTTGCAGATTCTCTAGGTTGATGTCTACCTTGATCTGCAGGTGGCTTCCAGCTGGAGAGTCTCTGGACAAAAGCAAACCCTACTTTTCTCCCCAGGGTGAAAGGAGTGGGGAGCGGCCATGAGGATGGGAAGAGTGTGCCCCAAATCAAAATGCTTCTCCTGGAAGTCAGGAAAGAGTTCCAGATCACTAGCTCTGATCAGACAGACTCTTGTGCTAAAGAAACAGGCTAGGGCCGGGCGCGGTGGCTCACGCTTGTAATCCCAGCACTTTGGGAGGCTGAGGCGGGCGGATCACGAGGTCAGGAGATCGAGACCATCCTGGCTAACAGGGTGAAACTCCATCTCTACTAAAAAATACAAAAAATTAGCCGGGCGTGGTGGCGTGCACCTGTAGTCCCAGCTACTCGGGAGGCTGAGGCAGGAGAATAGCGTGAACCCGGGAGGTGGAGCTTGCAGTGAGCCGGGATAGCACCACTGCACTCCAGCCTGGGCGACAGAGCGAGACTCCGTCTCAAAAAAACACAGGCTGTAAGGGAAGTCTCTTCTAACACTGCCCTGGAGCTAGGTTATTTCCTAGACTGGCTCAGAAAATATCTGTCTTTGAGGACAATGCCGCTTTAGGGTAGAATCTAGCAGAACACCACCTTTCAACATGGTCCTGGCATGGCCTCCCCTTGGGGTATGGAAGGCGGCCTGAAATGTGAATCCCAGTTGAGCCATTAACTAGCTGTGGCCTTGAGCACATAACTTTCCTGAACTTCAAGTTTTCTCATCTGTAAGTCGGGGTTAATAATACTTACACTGTGGCCCTAAAAAATCAGAGAGAAAAAAAGTCTATGCAAAATGCCTGCTTCATACAAAGGGCCCAGAAGTGGTAGTTTTGTTTGTTTGTTTGTTTTTGTTTTTGAGGCTCGAGCGCAATGGTGCGATCTGCACCTCCGCCGCAACCTCCGCCTCCCGAGTTCAAGCGATTCTCCTGCCTCAGCCTCAGGGTAGCTGGGATTACAGGCGCCCGCCACCACGCCCGGCTAATTTTTGTATTTTTAGTAGAGACGGGGTTTCGCCATGCTGGCCAGGCTGGTCTTGAACTCCTGACCTCAGGTCCCCCCGCCTCGGCCTGCCAAAGTGCTGGGATGACCGGCGTGAGCCCCCCGCGCCCGGCGCTGTTATTATTAATAACTAAAGGAAGCCCAGGGAAAACTCAGCAGGACATCAAGGACTCTTGTGAGAAAAAAGGAACCGAAATAGCCCAGACTGGCGCTCCCCGGACCCTGCAGCCGGCGGCGCTGCCCACGGAGCGGGCGGGCTGGGAGTGGGGGATCCGGGGGAGACGAAGGTGAAGGAGCTGCGGGGCCGGTTTTGCGCCGGGAAAAGGTGAGGGCGGCCCTGGGCCTCCCGCGGGGGAAGGAAGAGATGAAGCCACGTGACAGAGCTCCAAGCCGGGCCCCAGCGCCGCAGACCGGATGCCGGAAGTGCGCTCGGGGCCGCGCTCCCCCCGCTCCCCTGCCCTGCGCGCCCGCCCGCGTCAGCTGACCTGGTTTCCGCCGGCCCCGCGCCCTCGCGCTCCCGGGCCCCGGCCTCCCCCACGCCCCACTCCGCGCCCGCCAGCCCGGCCCTCCCTCCCCAGCTAGGCCGGCCGCCGCGGCCTGTTCCGCCCAGCGCCCGGGCATTCCCGCCATTCCCCCGGGTCGGCCCGCGGGCCACGGCCGCCTGCGGAGCACGGGAACCGTCACCTCCCGAGGACAGGCGCCCTCGCCTCGGGACCCGGCTCCCCTGCTGCCTGCGCCGCTCTGTCCGCCTGGAGCTGCCCAAGCCTCCAGCAAGGGCCACCGAGGGCTCCAGGAACACCCCAGGCCCGTTCTCCCGGCCCACAGCGCCCCACCTGTGACCCTCAGCGACCCTCCCGGGCTGCCCTCCGGCGGCGCGGCTGTCTGGAGGCTCGGCCCCGTCGCAGCCCCGCGGCCTCCCAGCCCGGCTCCGGGTGGGGAGGGGAGGGTGGCATTCCCGAGTCCGCGGAGGGAAGCGTCGAGGCTGCAGTCGCGCCAGCCCTCGGGCCTCCATCCGCCACGCTGCGACGCGGCTCACAAACTAGGGAGGGGAGAAGGGAAGAAACACCCGGTTCGGGAACACGACTTTGTCCCTGGAACTGTGTACATCACGTCCCCTCACTTAATCCTCACAAGACCTGTGGGCCGTGTCGTCATTTTAGGGCTGGAGATGAGGAAGCCGAGGCTCGGAGAGATGAAGCGTCGTACGGCCACTGAGCGGCTGCTTTGCAACGAAGCCAAAGCCAACATTTGTTCTTAGCGGCAGTGGTTTGAGCCACGCCTTACCGCAGCGACTCTGCCATCAGCCAAGAGGTCGCATCTTTTCTGGAACTTGCTCCCCCCTCACATCATGGGAGCAGTCAGTCTACTCTTCCAGTAGAAACTATTTTGTCACTTTTGGGGGGAATCTTGAGTTACCAACTCATCTCTCAGGTCTTAGATTACACTTTCCTTAACCCCACAAGGTGCTCCAGCGCCTCTACTTCCGTTTTTGATAGCCCTTATAATACCATCTATTGCAATTGCCCATTTCCTTGTCTGTCTCCCTCTGCAGATGGAGTGAAGGTACCTGAGCGCAGGAACCATGGTCTTCACTGCTGCCTCAGCATTAGCTGAAGTGCCATGGGCCGGCTCCCAGGGTGCCAGAGTTTCCCAGGAACACCATTGAGTACCACTGTCTGCAAGTTAAAGTAAGGCAAGAAGGAAAACCAGAAACAGCTGTAAAAACCTGACTTCATCACCTTAATACTGGCCATCATTTATCGAGTGCTTATTATATAACAGACATTGTTCTCAGTGTGCGAGTGCGGTGTTCCTCGAACATAAATGTGCGTCTGAATCGCAGGGGACCTTGGTAAAATGCAGTTTCTGATTCAGTACCTCTGGAGTGGGGCCTGAGATTCTGCATTTCCAACAAGCTCCCAGGATACTTTGTGTAGAAAGGCTTTGGTGTATTAACTCGATCTTCTTAATAATCCTATGAAATACCACTGCTATTCCCATTTTACAGATGGGGAACCAGAGGTTAAGCGTATATGAACTTACATCAAAATAAATAGACTGCAGGGCAAGGAGGGAGGGGAGAATAGTGTGGGCCGTGTACAATGAAGAAACAGAGTTCTAGGCAGAGGAAAAAGGATTTACAGAAAGCCTGGCATACAGGGCAAGGGGACGGGGCCTGCACACGGGGCTGTTTCACTGTTAGACGTTATATGCACAGTACTTGGGGCTATGGGCTTCCTGAAGGTCCCAAGTATTTGAGACCTGAAAAAAATTTATTGACACCTACATAGGAAAAATGAACATTTAAATTAATAATTCCAAAATTCAAATCATGAATTGTTTCAAAAATTTTACATGATAGAATTCATATTTAGTAAGTGATATGGGTATATTTTAATGCATTTGATTTTAAAAACGAGGTAGGGCCTACTAAGAACCGGCCAAGCCCTGGCCCCAGTGGGTTTGGATATAATCCTGAGGGCAGCTGGGAACCACTGAGAAGCAGGAGAATGTTCTCTGTGGCTACAGTGAGGAGAATGGATTGGAGGGAGGCCAGACTAGAGGCTCAGTGGCTAGAGACCAGATAGGCAGTTACAGTCTTCCAGACTGCGAGACAATCTCTCTTTAGTGCCAAGATTAGCATAAAATCATAGCATTATATAACCCAATTATTCTTTGATTCCTTCGGCCCCAATCTGACTCAGCATTCTAAATTTACTTAAGATCTGGGGACAAGGGTTTTTGGCAAATCCTTGAAGGCAAATGATGTTACAGTCAATCAGTATATGCCTTGAGACAGACAGACATGGATGCGGGCCTCAGTTCTGCTGCTTGCTAGCTATGTGACTGCACAAGTGATTTAACTTCTCTGGGCCTTGGATTCCTTACTGGTAACATGAGCATAATTGATTCCTCACAGAATTAAGTGAGAAAACTATGTATATAGGACTTCTTATGGAGTGGGTACTTAGAAATAAATGGTAGCCGTTATGATTTATGTGCCTTTGTTCTGAAATCTGCTTAAGTTTTCTCTAGGAAGTAACAGAGGGTAGAGTAAATTATTTAGCATTTTCATCAGTCTTCTGAGATAAAAATTATTATCTCATTTTGCAGATAAGGAAAAGGGTTCAGAGATTAGATCACAGCTCTGTGAAGTAGGGGCACAAAGTGGTCAACCTGGAAGAGCTGGACTTTATTTTCCTTGTACTTCTGTCCATGCACTCTCTCCAGCATATTTTCCTTGTACTTCTGTCCATGCACTCTCTCCAGCAGTTGACGTTTGCCCTCTTTGATGGCTCCACAACCAATTTCCCTTAGTCATGGCATGAGTCAGCCTTGAGGGCTGATAGCACACCACCAAATACTCTGCCGTGGCGCCACTAGCCTCCATTTACCTTCTTCTCCAACGTTTTCCAGCCTCCCTAATACCTTGCCCGCCAGTTTTATAGCTTCTGGATTTTCCTTATTAAAGAGCTTGTTTCTGAGACTCAGAACCGCCCCAGACTGGGATGTCTTCCAGAGCACCTCCCTTTCAAGGGAGCAGATAAGTAGGTCACATCGGGATGGCGAGGGAGGAAGCTGACTTCTTATGGGAGGAGGAAAAATACTGCAGGTCACATGGAGAATGGAAAACAAAATAACAAGGTTTCTCTCTTTTCCTAATTCTCTCACACAATCTCACAGGGACAGCCCCCTGCCGGCCACTACTACTGTGATTAGCGTTCTGGAAACAGCACAGGCAAAATACTGATTTCTTGGACCTTGAGGACACTAGTGGCAACTTGAGGATAAGCCTTGTCTACCCTGTGCTCCCCTCCATCCTACCTGCCTCCTCTTCAGGCTACTCCATAGCCCCCGGGATATTTTTTTCTCCTATGTGGTGAAGCGAAATCTCAGCTTTTACAGGAGCTTCCACCTCGTGGACTGCCCCTTGAGGGCCTGAAAGCACAGAGCTCTGCAGGAAAGCTCTGTGGGGCAGGAGGGCGCTGCCCGTGAGTGCCTGGAGCAGCCCAGGATCCCATTTACAGAGACTCCTTTGCAGCAACCGGGTTAGGTCATGAGCTTTGCAAGATTCCTGCTCCCCTTCCCAACCCTAGTGAAGGCAATTCACAACAAGGGGTGTGGGTGAACTTTAAATTACGTAGATCACTATGAAAACCAGAGAAAAAGAGAGGGACAGAGGAAGGGTGCGGCATTAAAGATCCAATGCTACCAACCCCACCCTGCCCCGCTATCCCTTGGGACTGAGCCCTGTTTGAATCATAACACTGGGCGGTCACATTTCTAGGAAACTGCAGCAGAAGAGGAAAGGTCCTCGTTGTGTGAGTGAGGCTGTGTACAGATTAGGACTGAAAATGTGTATCCGGGCAGACAATTGGTCTCTGGACTCCACACCCGAGGCACAAGACAAGCACACAAAACAAAACGACCAAAGCCTGACCCCTCAAACCTGAGGGTAAACAAACCTGCTTCCCTGGACGAGGGTTGTGGAAACAGGGAGTTCACCTCTGGAGAGGCGCAGGGGTTTTCCATTCTCCTGGCGTGGAGCCTGGTCAACTTCTAGCTCAGAGGCTCGCTGTTCCAGGATACTGGGAGCTCTTTCACAGAAGCTTGGGGGTGATGCTGCAGACTTTGGGCTGGCACTCTCTCCCACCTGACTTCCACATTGCCCCCTGTCCTCCCTACCGTTCCCAAGGCCCTCAAACTGTTCAGGGGTGCCAGGCCCCTCTGTTCCTTCTCTTCCACCCCTGTAGAAGGCATATTCCCCCATCCCTCAGGTGTCTGTGCCCAGGTGCCCCGTGGGAAAGCCGACTCTTGCCTTCAGTAGCTCTCTTCCCTCTCCTGAGATGCAAGGCTGGGTGACAGGAGAGAGACATTCATCTTCACCTGAGCCCTTCATTATGCTTAATCTTTCTAGTGGGGGTGGGCCTGTCACACACGTCTCTTTCCTAGGTTGGAGTAATCCCAAAGCACCTCTCATCATAGTGGCTGTAAATCCCACAAGTATGTGGCATGCACATAGTAGCAGTGACAGTGTGGTGGTGCCCCACACTGAAACAAGAAGTTTGGACTTGAGAGGCTTAGAACCTTTGTCTTCTTAGAAAGTGACTGGCAGCTCCTCCTCCCTGGCATCTGCTCCAACCTGGGCCCCTTGATCTGCTGACATCTCTGCGTGACTCGGTGCGTTGCTTACTCCAGGTCTAGTGCAGGTGCTACAGGACTACCTGGGAGAAAGGAGCCAGTCTTGAAGTCTCCATTTCCCCCGTACATCGGTCACTTATGGATTTAAGTGAGGATTCTAAGACCTTAGTGTGCATCGGGGTCACCAGGGGGCTTGTGAAAACACAGATTGCAGAAACCCTCATCTCCAGGGTTTCTGATTTGGTGGGTCTAAGGATTTGCATTTCTAACAAGTGATGGGGTGTTGCTGTTCCAGGGACCACATTTGAAAACCACTGAGTTTGAGTATAGCAAAAAGAAAACCTAGGTTTCAGTCCTGCCGTGCCGCTTCCAGGTTCTGTGGTCTTGTCTTTGACCTTCCTGAGCTCACGTCTGCATCCATTAATGGTGTAGTAATGACCACTGGGTAGTTGGGAGGGTTCGTTTGCATCGTGTGTGTGAAAGACCCTTTCACTGTGCATGGCAAATTGGATACATCAATTAGTCAACAAATACATTTTTTTTTTGGATGGAACTTCACTCTTGTCACCCAGGCTGGAGTGCAATGGTGCGATCCTCGGCTCACTGCAACCTCTGCCTCCTGAGTTCAAGCAATTCTCCAGCCTCAGCCTCCCAAGTAGCTGGGACTATAGGCGCCTGCCACCACACCTGACTCATTTTTTTTTATATTTTCAGTAGAGACAGGGTTTCATCATATTTATTGGCCAGGCTGGTCACGAACTCCTGACCTCAGATGATCCGCCTGCCTTGGCCTCCCAAAGTGCAGTGATTACAGGCGTGAGCCACTGGCGCCTGGCCTAACAAATACGTATTTATTGAGTAGTCTTTCTTATTCATTAGATACCCTGCCCAATGCCATGAAGATTCTAAGACCCAGTTAAACATCACACGTCTCTGGACCTCGATTTTTTCCTCTTTAAAACAAGGGCTACACCCGTTCATCGGGGATGAACTGACCGAATGAATGGCCGTGTTCATCAGTGTTCTCTGCTCTGCAGAGGCACCTGGGCTCTCAGACGGAGGTCCAGGAAAGGCCTGGGCAAGGAATAAAAAATTTGGCTGTCACCTGCAAATCTAACCACCCCATGCCCCCCATCAGAGTTGAACTTCTACACAGGACCTGGAAGGCCTATTAGTCTAATAAACCAAATTTGGCCTTCAGGGTCCATCATGATCTGATTCCAACCTACCTTTATAATCCTATTTCTCACTTTTCTCCTCCATTCACCTTAGAGTCTAAACAAATGTATCTACTCATCCTTCCCCAGATATGCCCTGTGTTTTCCTGCCTCCAGCTTTTTGTTCACACTGTTTTCAGCACTAGAATACTCTTGCACTAGTCAAAGTCCTATTCATCCTTCGCAGCTCATTCAATGACTGTCTTTTCAAAGAAGTCATCCCAAATCCATCCATCTATCTATCTATCTATCTATCTATCTATCTCAAGTGATTTTATCTTTTTCTTTTTTTTCCCGAGAGGGAGTCTCTGTCGCCCAGGCTGGACTGCAGTGGCGCGATCTCGGCTCACTGCAACCTCTGCCTCCCGGGTTCAAGCTATTCTCCTGCCTCAGCCTCCAGAGTAGCTGAGGCATGCGCCACCACACTCGGCTAATTTTTGTATTTTTAGTATTTGTATTTACTAAAATACAAAAATTTAGTAAATTTTGTATTTTTTTGTATTTTTAGTAATTTTGTATTTTAGTAGATGCCTGTATTCCATGTTTGTCAGGCTGGTCTCAAACTCTTGACCTCAGGTGATCCACCCACCTTGGCCTCCCAAAGTGTTGGGATTTACAGGTGTGAGCCACCGCGCCTAGCAGGGATGTCACATTTCTAATCTTGGAGCATATTCAGATACAAAAAATAAGAGTTGTCCTATGTAAAACTATTAAAAAGTGGAACAGCCACTTAAAAGGAGATGCCTACTTATACACGATAGTCATGTATAAACTGTTTATTTTTTATGGTAATCAGAAACAGTGAATAAATGTGTGTGTGTGTGTGTGTGTATATATATGTATATATATAGTAGCCCATGAAATCTACTCATTTGCATATAGGCACACCTGCTTCTCTAATTTTCTTTTTTAAACTACACGTTTTTTCTATTCTAAATATATGGGTTAGTAGAAAATGTGCAAAGGAAATAAAAAGTGAAAAGTAATAGATGAAAATAAATCATTCATAAACCCATAATCCAGAAATAACTAGTATTAACCTTTTGGTTTATTTTTTCCAATAGTTTTCCTACACATATTTATTCTATATGATTTTTAAAGGAAATTGAGATGAAGTGTTTATGAGCTTGTGTATCTTACTTCTTTAACCTAACACGATTAGCATTTTGATATTCCCTTAAGTATTCTTCCAAAACATATTTGTTCCATATTTATTTGCAGATGTATCAAACTTTAACCATTTCTTCATTATTGGACTCTCCATTTTTTGTTATGAATAATATTTCAGTGAACATCTTTGCATATCTAAACACAACTTCGATCATTTTCTTAGGCTGATTCTAGAAGTGAGATTAGTAGTTTTTTTTTTTTTTTGGAGGCGAAGGATAGAGTCTCACTTTGTTGCCCAGGCTGGAGTGCAGTCGTGTGATCTCAGCTCACTGCAACCTCCGCCTCCCAGGTTCAAGCGATTCTCATGCCTCAGCCTCCTGAGTAGCTGGGATTACAGGCGCTCACCACCACACCTGGCTAATTTTTATATTTTTAGTAGAGATGGGGTTTCACTATGTTTCCCAGGCTGGCCTCAAACTGAGCTCAGGTGATGTACCAAAGTGCTAAGATTATAGGTGTAAGCCACTGCTCCTGGCAAGTCATTTTAAAATCTCTTGGCCAGGGGTGGTGGCTCACGCCTGTAATCCCATCACTTTGGGAAGCCAAGGCGGGCGGATCACAAGGTCAGGAGTTCGAGACCAGCCTGGCCAACATAGTGAAACCCTGTCTCTTCCAAAAATTGCAAAAATTAGCCGGGCACTACTAAAAATACAAAAATTAGCTGGGCATGGTGGCACGTGCCTATAATCCCAGCTACTCAGGAGGCTGAGGCAGGAGAATTGCTTCCACCTGGGAAGCGGAGTTTGCAGTGAGCTGAGATTGTGCCACTGTACTCCAGCCTGGGTGACAGAGCAAGACTCCATCTTAATAAATAAATAAATTTATAAATAAATAGATAAAGAGATAGATATTCCATGTTTATGGATAAGAGGACTCACTCTAGATTCAAACAATCCCAATCAAAATCAGCTGTGAACATCAACAAACTAATTGTATAGTTAGTTTATACAGAGGAGCAAAAGACCCTCAGGGCGAGGTGGCTCATGCCTGTAATCCCAGCACTTTGGGAGGCTGAGGCGGGTGGATCATGAGGTCAAGAGATCGAGACCATTCTGGCCAACATGGTGAACCCCCATCTCTACTAAAAATACAAAAAATTAGCTGGGCGTGGTGGTGGGCACCTGTAGTCCCAGCTACTCGGGAAGCTGAGGCAGGAGTATCACTTGAACCCAGGAGGCGGAGGTTGCAGTGAGCCAAGATTATGTCACTGCACTCCAGCCTGGAGACAGAGTGAGACTCCGTCTAAAAATAAAATAAAATAAAATAAAATAAACCCAAAAGGTGACAAAATACTGAAGGAGAAGAACAAAGTCAGAGGACTGACACTACCCGACTTCAAGAATTACTGTAAAGCAGCCAGGCACGGTGGCTCACACCTGTAATCCCAGCACTTTGGGAGGCGGAGGCTGGTGGATCACAAGGTCAGGAGTTCGAGACCAGCCTGGCCAAGATGGTGAAACCGCATCTCTACTAAAAATACAAAAATTAGCCGGACGTGGTGGCAGGCCCCTGTAATCCCAGCTACTCGGGAGGCCGAGGCAGGAGAATCGCTTGAACTTGGGAGGTGGAGGTTGCAGTGAGCCGAGATTGCGCCACTGCACTCTAGCCTGGGTGACAGAGCAACACTCTGTCTCAAAAAAAAAAAAAAAAAAAAAATTACTGTAAAGCTACAATAATTAAGACAATGTGTTTTGGGCAAAGAATAGACAAATAGATCAATGGAACAGAATAGTGAACCCAGAAATAGACCCAACTGATCTTTGATAAAGGAACAAAGACAATACGATGTAGCAGAGGTAGACTTTTCAACAAATGGTGCCAGAATAACCGGGCATCCACGTGTAAAAATATGAATGTAAACACAGACCTTACACCCTCTACAAGAATTAATTCAAAGTGGACTATAAACCTAAATGTAAAATGTGAAACTATAAAACTCATAAATGACAATATAGGAGAAAATCTGGATGACCTTGAATATGCTTACGACTTTTCGTATACAATACCAAAGGGTACAATCCATGAAAGAAATAATTAATAAGCTGGATTTTATTAACATTAAAAACTTCTCCTTTATGAAAGACAATGTCTACAGAATGAGAAGACAAGCCACAGACTGGGAGAAAATGTCTGCAAAAGATGCATCTAATAAAGAGTTGTTATCCAAAACAGACAAAGAATCTTAAAATTCAACAACAAGAAAATAAGGCCAGGCGCAGTGGCTCACACCTGTAATCCCAGCACTTTGGGAGGCTGAGGCGCGTGGCTCCCAAGGTCAGGAGTTCGAGACCAGCCTGGCCAACATAGTGAAACCCCGCCTCTATTACAAATACAAAAATTAGCCGGGCATGGTGGCGGGCGCCTGTAGTCCCAGCTACTCAGGAGGCTGAGGCAGGAGGATCGCTTGAACCCGGGAGGTGGAGGTTGTGGTGAGCCGAGATCGGGCCACTGCCCTCCAGCCTGGGTGACAGAGTGAGACTCCTTCTCAAAAAAATAAATAAATACATAAATAAATAAATAACCCCACTAAATATGGGCAAAACACCTGAACAGCCACCTCACTAAAGAAGATGCAAAGGTAGCAGATAAGCATGTGAGAAGATTCTCCACATCTTATGTCACTAGGGAAATGCAAATTAAAACAAAAATGGGATATCACTGCACAGCTACTAGAATGGCCAACATCCAGAACACTGACAATACCAAATGCTGATGAGAATGTGGAACACCCATTCATTGCTGGTGGGCATGCAAAACAATATAGCCATTTTGGAAGACAGTTTGGCAGTTTCTTCCAAAACTCAACATAGTCTTACCATATGATCCAGCAATTGCAATCCCTGGTATCTTCCCAAATGAATTCAAAATTTATGTTTACACAAAAACCTACCCAGTCTTTTTTTTTTTTTTTTCTTGAGGCAGAGTCTCACTCTGTCACCCAGGCTGGAGTGCAGTGGTGCGATCTCAGCTGGCTGCAACCTCCGCCTCCTGGGTTCAAGCGATTCTCCTGCCTTAGCCTCCCGAGTAGCTGGGATTACAAGCACCTGCCATCATGCCCGGCTAATTTTTGTATTTTTAGCAGAAGTGGGGTTTCACCATGTTAGCGATAGCCAGGCTGGTCTCGAACTCTTGACCTCAAGTGATCCGCCCACCTCAGCCTCCCAAAGTGCTGGGATTACAGGTGTGAACCACTGCGCCCAGCCAGAGTGGCTTTATACAGAATGAACATAATGCCAACACTTGGAAGCAACCAAGATGTCCTTCGGTAGGTGAATAAAATAAACAGTAGTACATCCGGACACTGGAATATTATTCAGTACTAAAAAGAAATGAGCTATCAAGCCATGAAAAGACATGGAGGAAACTTCAATGCCATTACTGAGTGACAGAAGCCAATCTGAAAAGGCTACATATTGTATGATTCCAACTATGTGACACTCTGGAAAAGGCAAAACAAAAAGTCAGTCATTGCTAGGGGTTGAGAGGGGAAGGAGCAATAAACAGGCAGAATGCAGAGGATTTTTATGGCAGTGAAACTTCTCTATTATACTAATACTATACTATACTATACTGTACCGTACCGTACCATACCATAC
The DNA here is from genome assembly GCF_028885655.2 of Pongo abelii. Taxonomy (NCBI): domain Eukaryota; kingdom Metazoa; phylum Chordata; class Mammalia; order Primates; family Hominidae; genus Pongo; species Pongo abelii. The sequence goes on from NC_071995.2 coordinate 687,053, forward strand.
CATACCATACTATACTATACTATACTATAGCGGTGGAAACATGTTATTACACATAGAATGTTTAACACCAAAAGTGAACCCTCATGTAAACTGTAGACTTTGGGTCATAATGATGTGTCAATGTAAGGCTCATCAGTTGTAAAAAAAAAAAATGTACCATTTTGGTGGAGGAAGTTGATAATGGGGAGTCTATGCATGTGGGGTGAGGGGCTATATGGGAGGAGGAAGTTGATAATGGGGAGTCTATGCATGTGCGGTGAGGGGCTATATGGGAGATCTCTGTGCCTTCTTTCTCAATTTTGCCATGAACCTAAAACTGCTATTATATATACAATTGCTATTCTCTCTCTATATAACTGCTATTATATATTATATTATATTATATTATATTATATTATATTATATTATATTTTATATATAATATATAACTGCTTATATATGTCTTTAAAAGCAAACAAACAAACAAACAAAAATACTCCCAGAGTACTTTGTCTATAGACCTTCTTCTATTCATAAGTATTTTTACCTCCGCTCCCATCTCATTCTATCTGTATCTTGTTATACTTAACCTGAGCTATACTGAATTTGCATTCGGTATGGACAAGTCTTAGTTCCTCTTTTAGCAGATCATCTTCACATTTCCATCAACATGCAGCACAGGTGGGAAAAAAGGGGCCAATAACTGAATCTGCCTGGGGAATCTGGAAGCCCAAGAGGAGCTCCATTTTGAGAAGGAGCCAGGCTAGGGGCTTAAACTCTGTACTTGTGGGTAGGGTTGCAACGTTGGCTCAAAGGGGAAGAAAGGGATTATCCTCAACCTTTCATACATCCAGACTCTGGGAGATGAGCAGGCTTAGCTCCCTGGCAGGGCTACCAGTGAAGGCAGGGAGAAGGGCAGAGGCTTGGAGGCCACAGTTACAGGCTGTAGAAGAAAAGGAGTAGCTCCAGGCATCCACCTGGTGAGGCCACCTGCCCTGAGTGCTGTGTGCCACTCTTCACAGCCAGCTGTACTGCTGCTACCCATCCCAGTCTCACAGGTCTTGACCTGGAGGCACATCTGCAACACTGATTATAGAGGCTCAAGTTAATGTTATTTTAGATTAGAGTTTCCCAAACTTCAGTTGTGCCATGTTCAGGGTTTCAATGTTTCAGTGCAGTAGTAGGTGTGGGCACACACACCTGTGATCCATGTCACCCAAGGCTGCCGTACTCCTGAACAGGTCAGACAGAAACAGTTACTGAGACATTGAGGGTATGCCCAGGTCATGTGCAAGGGCTGCATAAAGGTGTCAAAAAACTTTCTGCCACTTACTTTAGGCTCATCCTAAGCAATACAAATGTTGTAATTGCCTGGACATGTGGCTCATGCCTGTAATCCCAACACTTTGGGAGGCCAAGACAGGAAGATCACTTGAGCCCAGCAGTTAGAGACCAGCCTGAGCAACACAGTGAGACCCCAATCACTAAAAAAAAAAAAAAATTAGCTGGGCATGGTAGTGCACATGTGTGATCCCAGCTACTTGGAAGGCTGAGGCAGGAGGATCACTTGGGTCCAGGAGGTTAAGGCTGCAGTGAGCCGAGATTGCACCACTGCACTCCTGCCTGTGTGACACAGCAAGAGCCTGTCTCTTAAAAAAAAAAAAAAAGGAATCACAGGTCTGATAAGTTGTTATGCTCTTTCTTTCTTTTTTCTTTTCTTTTTCTTTCTTTCTTTTTTTTTTTTTTATTGAGACAGAGTCTTGCTCTGTTACCCAGGCTGGAGTGCAGTGGCACGATCTCAGCTCACCACAACCTCTGCCCCCAGGGTTCAAGCAATTCTCCTGCCTCAGCCTCCTGAGTAGCTGGGACTACAGGCGTACACCACCACACCTAGCTAATTTTTGTATTTTTAATAGAGACAGGGTTTCACTATCTTGGCCAGGCTGGTCTGGAACCCCTGACCTCATAATCTGCCCTCCTCAGACTCCCAAAATGCTGGGGTTACAGGCGTGAGCCACGTAGCCCAGCCCTGTTATGCTCTTTCTAATGAATACTGAAACTATAAAGATGACCAGCTATGGTGGCTCACACCTGTAATCCCAGCACTTTGGGAGGCCGAGGCTTGTGGATCATTTGAGGTCAGGAGTGCAAGAGTAGCCTGGCCAATATGATGAAACCCTGTCTCTATTAAAAATACGAAAATTAGCCAAGTGTGGTGGTACATGCCTATAATCCCAGCTACTTGGGAAGCTGAGGCAGGAGAATCACTTGAACCCAGGAGGCGGAGGTTGCAGTGAGCTGAGATTGTGCCACTACACTCCACCCTAGGCGACAGAGTGAGACTCCGTCTCAAAAAAAACTGTAAAAATAAACATTATAATAAAAAGTTGTCAGCCATTGATAGTACCTTTACCACCCATTGGTGATAATTGTACCACGTTCTGGGGAAACATTGTTTTAACTAAAGAGTGTTATTGTTTTGTTTTTAGAGATAGGGTCTGGCTCTGCTGCCCAGGCTGGAGTGCAATGGCATGATTGTAGCTCACTGCAACCTTGAACTCCTGGCTTCAAACAATCCTCCCACCTCAGCCTCCTGAGTAGTGGGGACTACAGGTGCACGCCACCATGCCTAGCTAATTACTTTTAAATTTTTAATAGAGATAGGGTCTTGCTATATTACCCAGGCTGGTCTCTAGCTCTTGAGCTCAAGTGATCCTCCTGACTCAGCCTCCAAAATGCTAGGATTACAGGCGTAGACCACTGTGCCCAGGCAAAGGTGGACAGTAAATTGTAGAAAATAATGGATAACCTTCGGAGCAAAGGAAGATGTGAGTAAGACACAAGAATTAAATAGCATATTAGAAGAGAGTGAATGACAAATGAAGAGGAAGTACACTAACACCTCAGTTACCTGCTAGAGATACAGACATTCATCAAGCCTAGCCAGTCATTTCCTTCTTCCTCCCACCACCTCTTTCCTTCTGAACCTCTGGTTCAGATGCAGAGTCCTTAGCCTGTAACTCTGGATTGTTCAACCCATCAGCACATAAGAAACTTGCTCTTCTGAGAATGAAAATAAGCAGCAAAGCAATTTCCTTAACAACCAAGGATCTTATAGAGGTAAGAACTAGAAATAAGAAGAAAACACACACTAGGGACAGAAGACATGGACTGGAGGTCTTGGGCCAATTAAGTGACCTTATTCCTATCTCAGAGCCTCTCCAACTCATGGCTTCCTTAACTCATTCATTTAACAAATGTTTTCTAAAGCACTTACTGTGTACCAAGAGTTGCCTCATGCACTAGGGCTGCAGCAGTGAATAAAACAGGGGAGCCCTGCTCTCAGAGATCTTGTGTCCTAATGACAGGCAATACATACTAAATAAATAAGCAGTGTAACTTTAGGTGGTGAGCAGTGCTATGAAAGAAATTAAACAAATGATAAAGATGAATTGGGGAGGAGGCATCCTGTAAACAGGTTGGTCAGAGGAGGGCTCCCTGGGGAAGTAACATTTGAGCTGAGACCTGAATGTACTAGGAAGGGCCAGCCACGAGATAAACCAGGGAAAGAAGGTTCCAGACAGAGGGACCAGCAAGCCTTGCGGTGGGACCGCTCTCGGGGCTGGCTGCCAATCCAGGAAAACAGCACTGGGTATGCAGTTGTACTAGGTGAATGGTTTTCACACAGCACACCAAGCAGTCCTACAAGTTCCCTGGTGGTGTCTCAAGGGTGGAGGGGCCAAGGACAGAGACTCTGCCAGACTCACGCCACCCTGCCCAAAACACACACAGAGAACGAGGGAGAGAGAGAGAGAGAGACGCATGCACATACTCTGCTTCAACAAAACAGCTCTTCTTTAATCTCAAGTATATATTGGGTGGCTGCTTAAGATTTTGTTTGAGGACCAGGTTCAGGGATCAGAAATTCTTGATCTCAAAAGTCCTTTTCCACGCTTTGATTCTCTGCAATGTTACACAACCTCAGCAGTGGTCATAGAAGGGTTCGTTCTATTCTATCCATTGGCAGGGAGTCAGAGAGTGCAGCTCCCAGCAATCTGGCTCTCCTCTCACCGTAATATCCCACCCTTTCCCTTCCAGCAGTGGACTGGAACCTCTGATGCCTTCCAAGCCCATCCCAGCTACAGAGGGACACACATCTCTGCCTCTTCGTAGGAGATTAGACTGATTTCCTTTCCTTGCACTGTCCGAATGAGACGCTTTCTGTCCGACACAGTAGAGCTTTGTGAAGATAGCCAAGAAACGGCTCAAGTTTTTCCAACCTGTAAAATGCAAAGTTGGCCAGCTGCCTCTCTTCCTAGCCTCAAAACTCATATCTTTCCTGTCTCCAAAGAACTGCCCGGCAGCTCTAAGAGAAGTCTCTACTGTCCTGGGGCTTGGGGAAAGCACTGCTCAGAATGTGAAATCATTTTCTGGTAATACGGATCTAATTAGCTCTTTGACTGACAAGAGGAAGCAGAGGCCAAAAGGGATTTAACCAATCTGTTTTTCAGATATTTCAAAACGAGTGAAGAACCAGATAGGGAAACAGAGAGAAAGAGAAAATAAAGAGACAAAGCCTAGGGAGCATTTGGAGAAGGGGGTGAGTAAGAAAGAGAATGGGGAGGGAGAATACCAAGTGACTAAAGTATCAATCCTCTGTTCTTCCAGCTTCACCTCTACTCCCAGTCTCCCCTCTGCTCTCTTCCAGAGAGAACTTACTTGAAGGTCGATGTTTTCTCTTGCTGATTCCATCTCGCTGCCCTCAAGTCCCTTCACACGCACCAGGTGCCGGGAACAGACTGCGTGGGCTCCTCCAGGCTCCGCCGTCTGAGTCTCTGCTGCTTTCTTCGGGTGGGAGAGAGCACACAGCTGGCGGGACAGACCTGCCATTCATCCCTCTGATGTGGGATGCTCGTCTTGGCTGCAGCCCCTGGGGGAGGTGTGCACATGCACACACGTGTGAGTGTATGTGTGTGCACATGCACACACGTGTGAGTGTATGTGTGTGCACATGTGTGTGCTCCAGGAGGTGGCACATGGCGCCTTTTGAGTTGGTAGTGACAGCATCATTTTCACGAGTGGCTCCAGTGACCTTCCAGTCCCAGCGGAGCTGTCTGAGGTCACCCAGCCTGCTTTGAGCTAGTAGCTTTACGACTGGCAAAGAAATCCTGAGTATTTATCAAGGAATTTGAAAAACAGCCTGAGGACCACGCCGTCTGACTTCACCGCTGAGTATGGTCCCCAGTCGCCACGGGTGGAGTGACCTCCAGCACAGTCTCAATACTGAGGCAGTGGGATTTCTGTTGTTCTTTGCTTTGTTCCCTATACCCCTAAAAGTTTTTTTAAAAATTGTAGTTTACCTAATAGGCTCCAAAGCATAGGCTTTGTTCTGCAAAGTGAGTGAACAATACGTTTTTATTGACGGATTGTTTGATTCCTTCAACTCCTTAGAGGGAGCAGGGAGTAGTACCTTCGAAGCCTGTTTATGCAAGTAGCGGTATTCTCCCTACTTTTAAAATAAAATTACCAGGAGTGAGTCTTTTTTTAGAAATTTTTTTTTCTCTCCTGTTTACCTTAGAACCCAAAACTCTTCTGACTTGTTCCTGAAGCAAGCTTTAGACACAAGCTTGTGCACGTGTGGGTGTGGGGATGTCTGTAGACGTGCATGGCAGGGTGTTAACCTGTAATCCAATTCAGGGCTTAAAGAGGTGCGGGCAGGAGGAAGACAGGCAGAGTCACACGTTTACCCTCACCACATTCAAATGTAAAAAAAAAAAAAAAAAAAAAAAAAGGTGATTTCTTCAGTTCTATGAAATGCCATAAGTTCCCATCCCTCTGGACAGTGGCACGAGGGAGGGTTGGACAATTGAATGGGGGCCATATTTTAGTCTAATCTATGAAGCATAGTTGGATTTAATCATTTAAATGGGAAACAGTCCACTTTAGACACAATGCTCAGTCTTTCAGATTTGCAGAAGATGGCACCTCGGTGCATGGGAGGGTGGGGTGGGGACGGTTCTTGGATCTGTCCTGTGGACTCTCCATCTCTGCTCCTTTCTGTTCTGGAGCTGCTGGGCCCACGGGCCCGCCCGAATTGCTGACTGCTGAAGAGACACAGGTCCTGCTCCTGGGTCTTCTGCTGGCATTGGTGGCTGATGTCTGATACGGGGCCATAGTCACTCATGGGTGATTCTCTTTCTGCCTTTGAGATCCAGTGTTCTCCCTTGCTGTCTGCGCTACTTTGGCTCATGGCAATGTGGACCGTCCTGAGACCTGGTTTTGACTTGTATGTGCCCCCATCCCACTGTATCCACTCAGTGGCCCACATCTCTAAGATAAGCCCCTCGAAATTTTCCTGCAAGATGCTTGACCAGTGCTCCTGAGCCCCCCTGGGCACATGGGAACTGAGGGCTGCTGACGAAGGGCAGGGGAAAGGCAAGCTCAGCCCCACTTTCAGCAGAGTTTGCTCTGATGTGGCTGCTCCAGTTGGCACAGGGCACCCTGTGAGGTGATCTCCTTCCACATTCCCGAATGGGAATGAGTCCTGGAACCCATCTTCTCAGCACTCCTTAAAAAGTCTACCAGTAATATCTGTCACCCCACCCCTCATAATAATACCACTATGTATCAAGCACTATTCTAAGCACTTTTTTTTTTTTTTGAGATGGAGTCTCGCTCTGTTGCCCAAGTTGGAGTGCAGTGGCGCCATCTCGGCTCACTGCAACCTCTGCCTACTGTGTTCAAGCGATTCTCCTGCCTCAGCCTCCTGAGTAGCTGAGATTACTTCTTCCTGTAGTCCCCTTAATCTAGAATCAGAAAATGTTTGCTTTGTCTTTTTTTTTTTTTTTTTTTTCCTGTTTGGCTGGGATGTATCTGATGTAGAACTCTATGACAACAATTCAAAGGGAAATGAAGAAATTTAGAAAATCCTATCTCTCAAGAAAACCTGGTTGTCAAAAATATTGTCTTGGCTGGGCAGTGTGGCTCATATGTGTGATCCTAGCACTTCGGGAGGCCAAAGCAGGAGGATCTCTTGAGCCCAGGAGTTCAAGACCAGCTTGAGCAACAAAGTGAGATCCCATCTGTACAAGAACTTTTTGGCTGGGCATGGTGGCTCACACCTGTAATCCCAGCATTGTGGGAAGCAGAGGCAGGAGGTCACTTGAGCCCAGGGGTTCAAGACCAGCCTGGGAAACACAGTGAGATCCTGTCTCTACAAAAAAAAATTTTTCTAGATGTGGCAGCTTGCAGCACCTGTAGTCCCAGGTACTTGGGAGGCTGAGGTAGGAGGATTGCTTGAGCCTGGGAGCTCAAGACTGCAGTAAGCTATGATCATGACACTGCACTCCAGCCTGAGCTGACAGAGCAAGACCATGTCTTAAAAAAAAAAACTTTCTGAAAAACCTTATTTTGGATGCCAGAAGCAAAATATTAACTATTTATTTCTCTTTGCACCCCTGTTGTCAAAATCCTCATTATCTTTTAGATAATATGGATACATCTGGCTGAATAGAGGGAAACAGGAACAAAAAAAAATGCAAAAGAGAAAAGTACTTGAATATATTTCAAAAAATTTCCTATTAATAAGCACATTGGTTTGAAAAGGAAACAGCTGTAATTGGTTATAATAATGGTTTTGATTTGGCAAGATCTTTCTGGATTTGGACCTTTCCCCATCTCATAAGCATCATTTGGAAGTAAACAGAAAAAAGGCTTTGGAAAATGGTTTATCTACCATGTCACGCTGTAACCCTGGACCAGGGGTCAGCAAAGTTTTTCTTTTTCATTTTTCTCTTTTATAAAATTCAAATTGCTATATGAAGCTTTTTTAATTTTAATTTTAATTTTTTGGGACAGGGTCTCACTCTGTCACCCAGGCTGGTGTGCAGTGGCACAGTCTCTGCTCACTGCAACCTCTGCCTCCTGGGCTTAAGTGATCCTCTCACCTCAGGCCCCAACCCCCAGCCCAGTAGCTGGGATTACAGGCGCGTGCCACCATGCCTGGCTAGTTTCTGTATTTTTTGTAGAGATGGGGGTTTCGCCATGTTGCCCAGGCTGGTCTCGAACTCCTGAGCTCAAGTGATCCGCTAGCCTCGCTCTCTCAAAGTGCTGGAACTACAGGCGTGAGTCACCGTGCCCAGCCAGCAAACTTTTTCTGTAAGGGGCCAGAGAGCCAATATTTTTCAGCCTTTGTGAGTCATGATTTCTGCTGCAATGACTCAATTCTATAATAATGTGAAAGCAGTCATAGACAACATGTAAATGAACGAGTGTGGGAGTGTTCCAATAAAACTTTATTTACAAAAAGAGTCAGATATTCATAAAAACAGACCAGAGTTGGCTTCACAGGTTGTAGTCTGCTGACCCCTGCTCTAGACTTTAATCAGAGTCTTTGAAGTCTAATTCCCACTTGAGAGGCAACTGCTGAGTCTCTACCACGTGGATATTGGGTTAAACACTGCGGGGATATAAAAGCACCACATGCATGCCCTGTTGAGGCACTTCATGGTAAGGGAAGCTGTAGTGAAGAGTGTTGCTGACATTTGGCTGGTGCTGAAACTGCACCTACGTGGAGGTTATCACTGTGGATGGAAATGGTTTCTATTTTTCTTTACTGCTAGGATGATTTTTGTGGTGTAAAGCCGGAGGGACATTTTTAGGGAGATTGTCTCTTGGAAAGTATATTTTAGAATATCCTTGAACTTACAGATAAGTAGACACTCAGAGTGACTCAGAAACTACTCTGAGTCTAGTTTCATGGAAAGAGGGGTCTACAATGAGACCCTAGGGATCTTGCTATGTAGAAGGGGCAAAGCATTGTTGTAGGGTACTGAAGAAAGCAGCAGCAAGAAGATCCTTTAATTTTGAATTGTGGGAAAAGCTCTAGGGTGAAAGCCAGGTGGCCTGGATTCCTCTATGTGTGCTGAGTCACTGTGTTTTTAGGCAAGTCACTTAACTTCTCTGGGGCTTACATTCTTGTTTGTGAATGTGAAGCTATCAAAAGAGTTGATTCCTAAGATCCCTCCAGCTCTTAAATTCTGTTTCTAATGTGTGTTTTGGCCAGGTGTCATGGCTCACACCTGTAATCCAGCACCAAGGCAGGCGGATCACGAGGTCAGGAGTTTGAGACCAGCCTGGCCAACATGGTGTAACCCCTCTCTACTAAAAATACAAAAATTAGCTGGGCGTGGTGGTGCATGCTGGTAATCCCAGCTATTTGGAAGGCTGAGGCACACGAGAATGGCGTGAACCCAGGAGGTGGAGGTTGCAATGAGCCGAGACCACACCACTGCACTCCAGCCTGGGTGACTGAGTGAGACTCTGTCTCAAAAAAAAAAAAAAAAAAAAAAAAAGTTTATATTAAATACTTCCTGTGTAACAATATAAAATATCAGATATAGGTCTGAATTTCAGTGTGTAAAATTTGAGGGCTAGAAATTGTTGGCTTTTTTAAAAATTGAAACAGAGCAAGAAGAATCTAATGTTTTTAGTTTAATTTTACCAATAAGACCCTCCCTGATGGAAAATTGATGTAATTAGAAAAATTTTAGGGAAAATTACCACTATCTGTTGCCTCTGCTAATGGAGACTGAGTAGGGCATACCCACATCAAACAAGATACAGAAGTGAGAATAAAAGCTGACTTCAAAACATTCTTACAAACTCACTTATGCCCATTTACACATTAACTCAGCTGCTTTCAAATTCACTTCTCCAGGAATCCTGGGGCCAACAGGGATGGCAAAGGGAAGCTTTCTGAGGGCCTATGGAGGGAGCTGGTAGTGCAGTAAATGTTATTGAACATTTCCATCTTCACTCTTCAATATAGTAGCCATCAGCCACATTAGCCAATTGAGCACATGAAATTTGGTTGGCTGAGTAGGAATTTGAATTTTAAATCTGATTTAGTTTCAATAAATTCACATATTTTGATTTTATTTATTTTTAAATTTATTTTAGAGACAGGGCCTTACTTTGTCACCCAGGCTGGAGTACAGTGGCACAATCATAGCTCACTGCAGCCTCAAACTCCTGGGCTTAAGTAATCCACAACCTTAGCCTCCCCAAGTGCTGGGATTACAAGCATGAGCCACTGCGCCTGGCCTAAATTCACCCTTTTTTTTTTTGAGACAGAGTCTTACTCTGTCTCCCAGGCTGGAGTGCGCTGGCGTGATCTAGCTCATTGCAACCTCCACCTCCCGGGTTCATGCAATTCTCATACCTCAGCCTCCTGAGTAGCCAGAATTACAGGCGTGTACCACCACGCCCAGCTAATTTTTTTGTGTATTTTCAGTAGAGACGTGGTTTCACCATGTTGACCAGGCTGGTCTCGAACTCCTGACCTCAGGTGATCTGCCCACCTCGACCTCCCAAAGCGCTAGAATTACAGGCGCGAGCACCATGCCCAGCCTCTACATTCACATTTAAGTGGTTACATTTAAGTAACTAGTAGCTACCTTCTTGGCCAGTGGAGCTATCAACCAAAATTCTACATTTAGAATTCTGTCACTGTGTATGTCGCTTCTGTTTGGCTGCTCACTCCTTGATAGATGCTCATCAGGCCTGACTTCACATAAATAGGAAGTCCGGGCACACAGCTCTCGTGGGAATGCCCCGCGAGGACTGGGGATGCTCTTGGTGGTGGTGAGTAAAATTTCCCTTCACTCTTTCGCATTCAGAGGAGGGGGATTTTAACTGTGACTCACTGTTCAATGAATGATTAAAAACAGAGCCTCTGGCCAGGCGCGGTGGCTCACGCCTGTAATCCCAGCACTTTGGGAGGCCGAGGCGGGTGGATCATGAGGTCAGGAGTTCAAGACCAGCCTGGCCAAGATGGTGAGACCCCCGTCTCTACTTAAAATACAAAAAAAGTAGCTGGGCGTGGTGGCGCACGCCTGTAGTCCCAGCTACTTGGGAGGCTGAGGCAGGAGAATCGCTTGAACCCGGGAGGGGGAGGTTGCAGTGAGCTGAGATCACACCACTGCACTCCAGCCTGGCAACAGAGCAAGACTCCGTCTCAGAAAAAAAAAAGGTGCCTGGCACTCTCTCGGTGGCTTAAGGGAGAGGAATAGATGATCTCTTCTTAGTGATAGGAGAGAGACAAAGATCAGTGGTTTGCAAACTTTTTAAAGATGAGAAATCCTTTCCTTAAGTGTAATCTTATGTGGAAGTTAACATAAAGCAGATTGAAGTGAAGCTGTTTGAATTCTAGAGTCACATCCACTTCTGCCCTATCTGTCCCGCCACCCACCCCCGGCAACTGTCCCGTTCCGTTTCTCGAGTTGCCCCTTAAGGCACCTCTTGGGAACCAATGGACTTCTGCTCAGGAGGCATGGACGATAAGCCTCTAAGGGCTGGTGTGTGTGGGCTGGGCAACCCCAAGTCACACAAAATTGTGTGGAGGTTTCAAGTCCTGAAGTGATATTTAAAAAAGGAAAAAAAGGCCAGGAGCAGTGGCTCACACCTGTAATCCCAGCACTTTGGGATGCCAAGGCGGGTGGATCACCTGAGGTTGGGAGTTCAAGACCAACCTGGCCAACATGACGAAACCCCGCTCTACTAAAAAAAAACAAAATACAAAAAAAAAAAAAAAAAAAAAATTAGCCAGGCACGGTGGCAGGCGCCTGTAATCCCAGCTACTTGGGAGGCTGAGGCAGGAGAATCTCTTGAACCCGGAAGGTGGAGGTTGCAGTGGGCCAAGATTGTGCCACTGCACTCCAGCCTGGGTGACAAGGGTGAAACTCTGTCAAAATAAAAGAAAAAAAAGAAAGAAAGAAAGAAAGGAAGAAAAGGAAAAAGAAGGTTTACAAAGCACAGTCAAAATTATAGCCACTTATCCAGGCAGCAGACAGGATGCTGGCCCACAGGGCCTTTTTAACTGACAAAGTGTTCCTCAGACACCCCACCTATGAAGCATTCTTGCCAAAAATATTGCAACTGAATATGCTGTAGATCTAATTTCCAGTTTATAGGAAACACAGGGAAGACAGGAACATATTAAAGACACTCAGGGATGGATTAAACCTGGGAAATTCCACAGTGCAAACAACCTGACCTGGTTTCTTCAACAAATAAATTAGAGGAGAAAAGAAAAGAAGAAGGAACTCATAGATGAAAACTTAAGAGACAGGCCCGGGTGCAGCCGCTCACATCTATAATCCCAGCACTTCGGGAGGCTGAGGCGGGTGGATCACTTAGGTCCAGGAGTTCGAGACCAGCCCGGGCAGCATAAGGAGATTCTATCTCTACAAATGATTTTTTTTTTTTTTTTAATTAGCCTGGGCTGGGCATGGTGGCTTAAGCCTGTAATCCCAGCACTTTGGGAGGCTGAGGCGGATGGATCATCTGAGGTCAGGAGTTTGAGACCAGCCTGGCCAATGTGGTGAAACCCCATCTCCACTAAAAATACAAAAATTAGCCAGGCATATGGTGCATGCCTGTAATCCCAGCTATCCGGGATGCTGAGGCAGGAGAATTGCTTGAACCCAGAAGGCGGAGGTTGCAGTAAGCCAAGATCATGCCATTGCACTCTGGCCTGGGTGACAAGAGTGAAATTCTGTCTCGAAAAATAAATTAGCCTGGTGTGGTGGCAAGCAGCTGTAGTTCCAGCTACTCAGGAGGCTGAGTTGAGAGGATTGCTTGAGCCCAGGAATTCAAGGCTGCAGTAAGCTGTGATCACGCCACTGCACTCCAGCCTGGGTGACAGAGGGAGACTCACCTAAAAAAAAAAAAAGACCTAAGAGACATATCAACCCAATACAGTGTATAGACTTTGTTTGGATTATGTTGCAAACAAACCAACTGAATAATAAAACCTATATCAGATAATCAGGGACATTTGAATACTGATTAGATATCTAATATTATTAAGGATATTTTGTTAACTTTAGGTGATATATGGTATTTTGGTTATTTTATTTATTTATTTATTTTTTGAGATGGAGTCTCACCTGTCACCCAGGCTGGAGTGCAGTGGCGCAATCTCGGCTCACTGCATGCTCCACCTCCTGGGTTCCAGCGATTCTCCTGCCTCAGCCTCCTGAGTAGCTGGGACTACAGGCGCCCACCACCACGCCCGGCTAATTTTTTGTATTTTTAGTAGAAACGGGGTTTCACCGTGTTAGCCAGGATGGTCTCGAGCTCCTGACGTCGTGATCTGCCCATCTTGGCCTCCCAAAGTGCTGGGATTACAGGCATGAGCCACTGTGCCCGGTCAGTATTTTGGTTATGTTAATAAAAAGAGTCATTGTTTTTAAAGATTATTTTAGATGGAACAATATGATGTATAGTATTTGCTTCAAAATAATCCACTGGTAGGGTGGTGAGTGGAAATACAGATGAAACTAGATTGCTTGTGTGTTGATAATTGTTGAAAATGGGTTTTGGGCACATGAAGATGTATTACTCTCTCTGTTTTTGTGTATGTTGGAAAATTTCTACAGCTAAAAGCTTTTCTAAATGGCAGGGAAACCACAAAGTGTTCCTCAGACAGAGATGTCTGAATGTCACTGATGCACTGTGTCTCGAATTGCACAAGGGACTCCGGTCGGGGTGTGGGGAGGATGCAAGCTCGAAGGTGGCAGTGGAGAGTGGACAGAAAAGACAGCAGCCAAGTCTTTAAGACTGGATGGGGACATAGGAATGGAGTTCTGAGTAGAGGACGGAAATCAGAGCTTAGAGTCTCAAGAAAACCACAACAAACCCTCCAATGGAGGTACCAGTTCAACCACCACTTCATTTTACAAATGAGAGAAGTAGTTCAGTGTCAAGGTGGGGCTAGAGACTTACGAGATGAGTTTCCTGGCTATCCCTTTAATCACACAGATGTGTACATTTGAGAGTGTGTGTGTGTGTGAGAGAGAGAGAGAGAGAGAAACTAATACAGGAATAGTTGCTTTCAGAATACTTTATGCTTTCAGAGTACTTTGTACATATTTTATTTGATTTGATCTTCACAATGATCCAGTGGCAATTTATAGATGAGGAAACTAAAACCAAAGTGTCCTGTCCAGGATCACACAGCTGGTGATGGAGTCAGGACTCAATTTGAGATTTCTTCCTTCCAATTCTTTCTTTTTTAACACAGATCCCCTCAATCCTCAATACATGCACAGCACATGTGCACACACGCATGCACACACACACATACACGTCATTATTGCTACCTGTACGGCGGAGTTCAACATGTTGTTGATAATAACTCACCATCACCTAAGGAGACAGACCTAGCCTTAACTCCTGGTCCTGCTATTTACTAGGTGTGTGTGTGTGTGTGTGTGTTTAAATAGACTTTGTTTTTCAGAGCTGTTTTAGGTTCTCAGCAAAATCAATCAGAAAGTACAGAGAGTTCTCCTCTATCACCCCAACTCGTGGCCTCCCCCATTGTCAACATCCCACACCAGAGTGGTACATTTGTTGCAATCATTGAACCTACACTGACACATCATTATCACCCAAAGTCCACAGTTTACATTAGAGTTCACTCTTGGCATGGTACATTCTGGGGGTGTTGACTAGCTGTGTTTTTGAGCAACTTACTTTGCTTCCTTTCTGCCTGTGAAGATGGGATCATAGTGCCTACTTTAGAAAGATCACTATGAGAACTAAATTAAATCAGATCATGCATATCAAGCAAATTACCTGCCTGGCACAGGGTAAAAGAACCTCGTAAATGGAGTTGATGTTAATATTCATGCCAATCCCTTCAGTATGAGCCCGGCTGTGTAACTGCTGAATTTTCCCCTTGTTCTCTTTGATCTCAGCCCAGAACCTCTCGTTCACGCCTGGATGACTCGGCCAGAGATGATTTCTAGAAGTTCCTTAAAGATATTAGTCTGTGGGCTGGGCATGGTGGCTCACACCTGTAATCCCAGCACTTTGGGAGGCCAAGGCGGGTGGATCACCTGAGGTCAGGAGTTCAAGACCAGCCTGACCAACATGGTGAAACCCCGTGTCTACTAAAAATACAAAAATTAGCTGGGCATGGTGGCGGGCGCCTGTCATCTCAGCTACTCAGGAGGCTGAGGTGAGAGAATCGCTTGAACCCAGGAAGCAGAGGTTGCAGTGAGCCGAGATTGTGCCATTGCACTCCAGCCTGGGCAACAAGAGCGAAACTCCGTCTCAAGGAAAAAAAAACAGGTATTAGCCTCTGAAGATTTACTGTGCTGCTGAGAGGAACTTAAAGTTTGGTTCTTGGGGAAAGAGCTGTTAGGTAAGCAGGGATGCAATAGACAGAGGTTCACAGAACGAACCCTTATGGTGGGCCGTGGGACAAAAAAAGTTTCCAATTTGGACCCCTCACCGAGAGAAACAGAAGGGGAAGAGAAAGTACAGAAGGGAAAAATCAAAGTGTGGGGGCGAGCTGCTGCTTTTAGCCATGGTGAAGGTGAAATCAAGAAACTTCAGTGGGGTTTGTCAAAGAAGACCTTCAATACTATGAACTATGGAATATGCAAAATGAGAACTATCTTGTGCATTTCTATCCCCTTCTCCTTCATACTGTTTACCTTCAGGTGCCTACACAGGGTAGCTGGGGGAAATTAAAAGGAGCAGAGCTTCCAGCATTTTTTCTTTTGTGAACAACCCTGGTAAAAAGATTTTGTGCCAACGGTTCTTGGTTGCTCCTCTGACAACCAGTTCCTTCCCCTGCTGTTCTTACAGCATTCAGAGTCTGCACAACAGTACTGACATCACTGTTTCATATGCAACTGTAAGTACCCATCTGTAAGCCTTTTGAGAACAGGGACTGTGGCTTCTACTTCTGAAACTCCCATAGCAGTGAGCCCCTGCAGATAAGCACAAACTAACTGATACCGGGCGTCTGAGGGGGGCCCCCTTCTGCATAGTGTAGTGCTAGGTCCCCAAGTCAAGTCAGATGCCAACGAGATTCTTGTTAGAAAAGCTGTGGGTAACTCAGACCCAAGAGAGTGGGGTGCAAAAATGGAAATGCAGTTTCCTGAACATTGTCATAATGTGACATCGATTGCTGTGTGATCTTACGTGAGTCATTTCCTTCCCATCTGTTACCTTGGTTTCACTCATCTGCAGAATGAGAACAATTTTGTAAAGGCACATGCATATATTCACTTTTTTTCCTGATTAGAAAAGCAATATATATTTCTTGTAGAAAATATAGAATATACAGAAGACTGTGTGAGAAATAAAAGTCCCCACTTAAAACCACCCGGAGGCCAGACACAGTGGTTCACGCCTGTAATCCCAGCACTTTAGGAGGTCGAGGTGGGTGGATCACTTGAGTCCAGGAGTTCCAGACCAGCCTGGGCAACATGGCACAATCCTGTCTCTACAAAAAATATAAAAATTAGCTAGATGTGGTGGCACATGCCTAGTCCCAGCTACTTGGGAGGCAGAGCTGCAGTGAGCCAAGCTTGTGCCACTGCACTACAGCCTGGGCGACAGAGCGAACCCCCGTCCCCCCGCCCCAGAAAAACAAAAAAGGAAAAAGAAAATCATCCAGAGATTAAACATTGTTTACATTTTGGTTTACTGCTTTTTGTTTTTATTTATTTCTATTAAACATTTGATGTAGGCCGGGCATGGTGGCTCACACCTATAATCCCAGCACTTTGGGAGGCCGAGGTGGGTGGATCATTTGAGGTCAGGAATTCGAGACCAGCCTGGCCAACATGGTGAAACCCTGCCTGTACTAAAAACACAAAAATTAGCCGGGTGTGATGGTGGGCGCCTATAGTCCCAGCCACTCGGGAGGCTGAGACGGGAGAATCGCTTGAACCCAGGAAGTGGAGGTTGCAGTGAACCAAGATCATGCCACTGCACTCCAGCCACAGTGACAGAGCAAGACTCTCTAAAAATAAAAATAAAAATAAAAAATAGAAAATAGAAAAAATTGATGTAATTGGTTTATTGCTTTTTAATCTTTTCTCTGTGTGTGTGCCGTGTGTGTGTCATTTGCGGAGTCCAGTGCAAAATGAAAACCTAGGCCCCTTGTTCCCAAGTTATGAAGAACTTCAAGAAGGCAACAGCAGAGCATTGAACCCAGTCTGGAGTCCTGTTTGCGTGGTCACGTGCCCATGAAGCGGGCTCTTTGTATTCCCTACTCAGAATAATAAGATCACTTATTGAGGGTTCTCTGTGTGTCAAGTATTTCATTTAATTAGTTATAATTTAATTCAGCTTCTCTGATATAAATACAGTTCTTCCCCCTCCCCATTTTTGCAAATAAAACAACTGGGGATCAGAAAGTTTAAGTAGCTTGCCCAAGTTCATACAGCCAGTCGGGGCAGAGACAATATTCACACCTGAGTCTTTCTGGCTTCAGGTCTGTGCTTCTTCCATTGCAGCACATTCCCTCTCATATTAACCTTTTTTTTTGAAATGGAGTCTCGCTTTGTCACCCAGGCTGGACTGCAGTGGTGCGATCTCGGCTCACTGCAAGCTCCGCCTCCCGGGTTCACACCATTCTCCTGCCTCAACCTCCCGAGTAGCTGGGACTACAGGCGCCCGCCACCACACCCAGCTAATTTTTTGTATTTTTAGTAGAGATGGGGTTTCACCGTGTTAGCCAGGATGGTCTCGATCTCCTGACCTCGTGATCCGCCCGCCTCGGCCTCCCAAAGTGCTGGGATTACAGGCGTGAGCCACTGCGCCCGGCTGTCATATTAACTTTTATAAATTCATTTAAAAATTATTAATAAAGTTGAGATTATACTATACATAAAATCTTATATTGCATTCCTTTTCATTTTATGTCATGATTGTTTTTTCTTCCTCTGTTATTAAATAGAGGAGAAAAACTGTGGCTATTTATGAGAAAGAGTGAAGTCATAAATGACAAAGCTCTGAGAAGAATTTCATTGCAAGATTAAATTAAATACAAAACATCAATGATCCAAAGCAGGAGCATGCGGTCAGTGGAGACTTGGCAAAGGCTAGGCTGCTGTATTTAACCCACAGCCCCTGACTGATAAATAGAATATAAACATCTCACTCTCCCTGCTCTGAACATCCTCCACATTAAAGAGGATATCTTTGCAGATCCCCAACAGTCAAGAAGATTTCTGTCCCATTTTACTTTTCACAAACGTACAAGTTTCATTGTAAAATGAAAGCAATGGGTTCTTTTTCAAGCACAAATAATATTATATGGAATATAATTTTCAACCTCCTCCTTACACACACACACACACACACTCGAATACCCTTATGGGGGTGTGCAGCCCCATCTTCCTTGGCAATCACTGAGTTACATGTAAAAAAGAGCCAGTACTGAAGGTAATATTTAAAATGTTACTATACACCACTACAGACTTTGGGAAACTGACTTAATCTCTCTAAGTCTGAGGAGCCACCTGTATAAAATAGAGCTAATAAGAGCTACCTCAACAGAACGAGGAAAGAACCTAACAGGCAGGCTTTTCCTGAAGCTGGGATTTCTAAGCCAAGAGTCAAGCTTAGGTTACTGTGAATTAGATTTTCTTTGTAGGCCTTAATTCCTCAATGAAAACTGCAACCATGGTTAGTGTCCCTGGGATCTAGGGCTGAGGAACTGGGGGAGAAGAGGAGTAAGGCCTATTCCTGTACCCATCTCCTTTTGCTTGTCACAGTTCTTATTTTCTAGGGAACTGTGGTTAAAAGGAAGACAGAGTACAGCTACCTTTTAGGGAGAGAAAAAAACCAAAACACAATCCTCAGCTTTCAAGGTATACAACGGAGAGAGCACCAAGGTAGCGATTTGCCCCTGAAGTCAACTGTGTCTTGGGGAATTTCAGCAGTTAAGGGACGCAAGCTTCAAGGCACAGAAAGTGAGGGCCACTGGGGCAGGAAAAAAAAATCCCTCTTCATTTGGTGTTAAGTTTCCACCTATCAAAATGCATCTTTCTAGATGACTTGCTGCCCTTTGCTGGCAAGCTCTCCCAATGTTGTGCAAAGAGATTTAATAAGAAATAACAGGCTGGGCATGGTGGCTCAGGCCTGTCATCCCAGCACTTTGGGAGACCAAGGCAAAAGGATCACTTGAGCCCAAGGAGTTTGCAACCAGCCTGGGCAACATAGCAAGACCCCGTCGCTACAAAAAAACAAATAAAAATAATTAGCTGAGCATGGTGGTAAATTATAGTGAGCTATGATTATGCCACTGCACTCCAACCTGGGTGACAGAGCCAGACCTTGTCTCTAAAAAAAAAAAAAAAAGGCTGGGAATGGTGGCTCACGGCGCCCAGCACTTTCGGAACACTTTGGGAGGCTGAGGCGGGCAGATCACCTGAGGTCGGGAGTTTAAGACCAGCCTGACCAACATGGAGAAACCCTGTCTCTACTAAAAATACAAAAATTAACCAGGCGTGGTGGCACATGCCTATAGTCCCAGCTACTCAGAAGGCTGAGGTGGGAGAATCACTGGAACCCAGGAGTCAGAGGTTGTGGTGAGCTGAGATCGGGCCATTGCACTCCAGCCTGGGCAACAAAAGTGAAACTCTGTCTTAAAAAAAAAAAAAAGAAAGAGAAAAAGAAAAAGAGGGCCGGGTGCGGTGGCTCATGCCTGTAATCCCAGTACTTTGGGAGGCTGAGGCAGGCAGATCACGAGGTCAAGAGTTCAAGACCAGCCTGGCCAACATGGTGAAACCCCGTCTCTACTAAGAATACAAAAATTAGCCAGATGTGGTGGTGCATGCCTGTAATCCCAGCTACTCGAGAGGCTGAGGCAGGAGAATCGCTTGAACCTGGGAGGCGGAGGTTGCAGTGAGCTGAGATCGCGCCATTGCACTCCAGCCTGGGCAACAGAGCAAGACTCCATCTCAAAAAAAAAAAAAAAAAAGAAAGACAAAGAAAAATAAATTTAAAAAAATAACACGATTAGACTTTAGATACATACAGTGCCTGTCCAGTGTCCCCCCTAAATCTGTCTCCTGAGGCCCAGCAGGCACATAACCCCAGGTCACTCACAGTGAATGAGGAAGGGATGGTGATGGATGGGCCCCTGTGTTTGGAGGCTCTGGCGCTGTTCTCGCATGCACTCTTGCCACTGTGCCCCAGCCGGGAGTTTTTTTCTCTTTCTGCTCTTTACTAGCACTCCTCTGGTGCTCTTTTCTCTCTCTGTCTTTTTGTACCTTCTTCAAGAGGCTGAGGTCAAGCCCTTTTCTCATTAAGACTAAGTAACCTGCGGACAGAACCTCTGTGTTCCCCAAATGTTTTCCTATAATGTCATCACACATGGGTCACAGGACGACCCTGCATACCCCTTTATTTTACAGACCAGGCTGTGCCAACAGCCCATGGCCAAACACTAGCAAAGGACAGAGCCACGGCTTCCACGTGAGTCTTGGACATCAAATGTCCCTGTATTCTTTCCTCTGTTCCTTGCTGCCTTGCTCCCCCAGGCATACACACCTCCTATTCCAGAATACACTTGAACTTGGCCAAGCCTCCCTCTTCCTTCCTCGTCCATTCTGTTCCTCCCCTTCCATCAGCAGTTCTTCCTCTTTGTACTTTTCTGTCACAGCATTTGGCCACGTCCTCCCCCGTTTTCCACGTAAAGCTTCAGTTTTCTAGCACTTTCGACTTGACTTTGAAAAGCTTGCAAGTGGGAAAGACCCTTATGCTTTTCTGCCTTGGATTTTTCCCCACCCCCTTTACTGCTTGAGATGAACATCTACTTGAGAAACTGAGAATCCTTATCATCACAGTGGGTTACATTTTGGTTTTACTTCTCATTATGATTTTTGAATTATTAGTATAGTGTAAGTTCATTATAGAATATTTGGAGAATAGAGAAGGGAAAAACACCGTAAATAACGTCATAATCCCAACACCCTTGCACTTAGTCTATTTTAATAACGATGACGTTTTAAGAAGAAATGGACTCTCCACTTACTCCTCTAATTACCACACTATTTTTGCACTTAAGAATGTCTTTTCAGCTCATGGTACCTTTGCAAGACACTACTGTCCATTCATGAGCACAGGGCACCATTGACTGCTCAGCCTTGGTCTGTTAGAGAGTAACACAAATTCAGTTTCATTTAAGGAACTGGTCAACTTATTTTAAACACTTCCATTGCCTGCTAGGTCAAAGAAGCTCTCTATGAGAAGGGCATTTGGACCGGCTGATCTTTGGATAAAAGTAACTGTTACTTAGGGATAGAAGGAATACATAAAATGAGTCTATATATATAGAGATTCTTGAACCCAGGATTTTGTCGCCAGCCTGGGCAACATAGCAAGACCCTGTCTCTACAAAAAATAAAAAATAAAAAATAAAAACCAAAAAAAACTTTTTTAAATTAAAAAAATTTGAAATAAAAAAATATATAGACTCATTTTATATATTCCTTCTACCCCTAAGTAACCCCCTCCATGAACAGAGGATGTATTCTGTACTTGCCTAAATTACAACAAATGTTTGAATGGCTAGATCTGGACAAGGTTGTGTTGGGTTAAGCACAGTCCTGAGCTCAGGAGTCCAAGACCAACCTGGGCAACATGGCAAAACCTCGCCTCTACAAAAAATACAAAAATTAGCCAGGTGTGATAGTCCCAGCTACTTGGGAGGCTGAGGCAGGAGAATCGCTTGAGCCTGGGAGGTGGAGGTTGCAGTGAGTCGAGATCACCACTGTACTCCAGCCTGGGCAACAGAGTGAGGAGATCCTGTCTCAAAAACAACAACAAAAAGAATGGTTGGTGGTTGTGGTTGATGTGTAGGGGGAGGGTATACCAGAATCACCTGGAGATGGCCACATGTGTAACAGACAAAGCGTTTGATTCAAAAGGTATAAAGAGCTCCTAAAGGGCTGGGTGCAGTGGCTCATGCCTGCACTTTGCATGAGCAGTGGCTCATGCAGCACTTTGGGAGGCCGAGACAGGTGGATCACCTGAGGTCAGGAGTTTGAGACCAGCCTGGCCAACATGGTGAAACCCCGTCTGTACTAAAAATACAAAAATTAGCTGGGCATGATGGCAGGTGCCTGTAATCCCAGCTACTCGGGAGGCTGAGGCAGGAGAATCACTTGAACCTGGGAGGCAGAGGTTGCAGTGAGCCAAGATCGTGCCATTGCACTCCAGCCTGGGCAACAAGAGTGAAACTCCGTCTCAAAAAAAAAAAAGGAAAAACATAAACAGCCCAGCAGATAAATGGGCAAAGAATTTGAACAGTACTGTGCAGCAGAAAAAGAAACTCAATGACCAAATATGAAAAAAGGCTCCACTCACTAGCAACCAGGGACATACAATTTAAAAACAACAATAAGATACAATTTCACACCCATGGAACTGGCCAAAAGTAAAATGTTCGACAATAGCAAATGTTGGCAAAGAGGTTTGAAAATGAGAACTCTCATGCACATCTGGCAGAAGTGTAAATGACAAGGTCATTTGTGAGAATAACTTGACAATATCTAGAAAACTTGAAAATGTCCATAGTCCGGCCGGGCACGGTGGCTCACACCTGCAATCCCAGCACTTTGGGAGGCCGAGGCGGGCAGATCACAAGGTCAGGAGTTCAAGACCAGCCTGGTCAATATGGTGAAACCCCGTCTCTACTAAAAATATGAAAATTAGCTAGGCGTGGTGGCGCTGTAGTCCCAGCTACTCGGGAGGCTGAGGCAGGAGAATGGTGTGAACCCGGGAGGCGGAGCTTCCAGTGAGCCAAGATTGCACCACTGCACTCTAGCCTGGGTGACAGAGCCAGACTCCGTCTCAAAAAAAAAAAAATTAGCCAGGCTTGGTGGCACGTGACTGTAATCCCAGCTATTGAAGAGGCTGAGGCAGGAAAACCACTTGAACCCGGGAGGCGGAGGTTGCAGTGAGCCAAGATTGCACCATTACACTCCAGCCTGGGCAACAGGGTGAGACTCCATCTCAAAAAAAAAAAAAAAAAAATGGTAAATAGTTTGTTCATTTGTAGGAGAATAGATAAATAAATCAAAGTATATTTCTAATATGGAATTCTATATGACTGTTTAAATCAATGAACTAGATCTGCATGATTCAGCATTGATAAATCCTGAAAATTATTGACTAAAAATTGTACATTATAAAAGGATGATCCCATCAGCAAATACTTCATAAAATATGTAAATGAATACCAATTATATTACAGTGTATTTGTAGTGAAAATATAAAATAGGGTCTAGATACACATCACGTTCGTGTGGCTGCTTCTAGAGGGAGAGGGAAGTAGTTCTGGGACTGTGATAGTCATTAGGTCTCTTTAAGAATCTTTCTGGCCAGGCGCGGTGGCTCACACCTGTAATCCCAGCATTTTGGGAGGCCGAGGCGGTCGATCACAAGGTCAGGAGATAGAGACCATTCTGGCCAACATGGTGAAATACATGTCTCTATTAAAACACACAAAAAAATTAGCCAGGCATGGTGGGGTGCGCCTGTAGTCCCAGCTAGTCGGGAGGCTGAGGCAGGGGAATCACTTGAACCCCGGAGGCGGAGGTTGCAGTGAGCCGAGGTCGCACCACTGCACTCCACCCTGGCGACAGAGCAAGGCTCCATCTCAAAAAAAAAAAAAAAAAGGAATCTTCTGGATTTCCTTCCAGTACATGGCTAGGATTGTTGTATTGTCCTTACATTCTTTGAAGTTAGGCAGGACCACATGACTTACCGTGGCCAATAAATGTAGGTGAAAGTGTTACTTTGGGTGGAAGATCCAAGAACGATATGCACAATTTACCGAGCTCTTCCCTTTGCTGTAGTGATCATCAATGTTTCAGATTTCAGTGGTTCAGTCCACTTCATCCGCTGGGTCCTGGAGTGAAGACAGTGTACGACAGTTTCCAAGTGACCCACAGTGAACATGAGGCATGACTGAGAAATGGATCTCTGTTTCCTTAAGCCACTAAAATTGTGGGAGTATATGTTTGTTACTGTAGCATAGCTAGCCCATCACACTGATACAGGGACTTCAACTGTATCTGTAATGTTTCATTCCTTCTTTTTGTTTTTAAGGTCTAGAGAACATATGACTAAGTGTTAACATTTGTTCATTTTGAATGGAGAGTCCTGAGTCTTATACTACCCTCATTCTTTTTTGTTTTTTGTGAACATTTTTTTAAAGTCCCCTGGAATTGGCCGGGCATGGTGGCTCATGCCTGTAATCCCAGCACTTTGAGAGGCTGAGGTGAGCAGATTGCCTGAGGTCAGGAGATCGAGACCAGCCTGGCCAACATGGTGAAACCCCGTCTCTACTAAAAATACAAAAATTAGTCAGCTGTGGTGGCAGATGCCTGTAATCTCAGCTACTCAGGAGGCTGAGACAGGAGAATTGCTTGAACCCGGGAGGCAGAGGTTGCAGTGAGCCCAGATGGTGCCACTGCACTCCAGCCTGGGCAACAGAGTGAGACTCTGTCTCAAACAAAAACAAAAACAAAACAAAACACACAACAACAAAACACCAATTCTGATATGCATGGTCTTCATTTTAAGCCATCTCAAATCTCTTCAGAAAACAAAAGTGATAAAGTGTGAATCCTCTATCACATCATCTCCTTTTCAGGTCCTCTTCCCTGACTATGCTTCATTTCTCCTACAGCTCATCAGTCCTTAACATGGCCACTGCGCTACGTAAAAGCCTAGTGTGAGCAGGGTGAGTCTGTAACGTGGGATTGGTCCTGACCTCTCACGTTGGTATTATAAAGGAGTACTCTCTGTGGAAAGAGAGCTTTGTGTCTACTTCATATTTGTAAAACAGATGCTTCCATACTTCCTTTTCTTCCCACACAGTATTTTATATTAAATATCTAAATGAGAAACACAGAGTCAAGATCGTTCAACTGGCTCAGCAATACACCTCACCTATAAATCAAAGCGAAGGAACACTTCAGCAGTGAAAAACAGTCTGTGCCAAGAGACAGGATACTTCTCTTCTATTTGTGGGTATGCTATTGTCCTGCCATGTGACCTGGCCTCTGTGGGACTTCACGTCCTTTCTGTATAATATGACATTTCTCCTAACACTAACTTTCTATCAATACTTTCCTTTTAAAAATTAGAAGTTATTATTTTCTTGTATTATTTTAAGTCCTCAAAATTAAAAAAAAAAAAAGAAAAATTACGAATTAAAAAAATAACTTGGCCGGGGGCAGTGGCTCATGCCTGTAATCCCAGCACTTTGGGAGGCCAAGGCGGGCGGATAACCTGAGGTCAGGAGTTCAAGACCAGCCTGACCAACAGGGAGAAAACCCGTCTCTACTAAAAATACAAAATTAGCTGGGTGTGGTGGTATGTGCTTGTAATCCCAGCTACTTGGGAGGCTGAGGCAGGAGAATTGCTTGAACACGGGAGGTGGAGGTTGCAATGAGCCAAGATTGCACCATTGCACTCCAGCCTGGGCAACAAGAGCAAAACTCCATCTCACAAATAAAATAAAATAACTTAAGAACCAAATAGAGTTGAAATATTACCCATTAGTAAGTATGTGATCAAAGGCAGGCAGTTCCCCAGGCGTGTAGCAACGAGTGATACAGGAATGAAATCTTAGTCCCTAGGGTGGGACTAGGGTGATACGGGGGTAGGATGATTTCAGACATGGGATTTGTTTTTGTTTTTGTTTTAGCATTCCAAAAGCAGCTTTCTTTTATAACAAAAAGAAATTAGAAGAGTAGCTTTCAAGACAGTATGATCAACTAAGACGCTATTTCCCAAACTAGTGCTCTGAGGAACACTATCTTTAGAGTCCCTAAGTAGGTATACTTAATGCTCACATTTGGAAAATTATGTATGCTCTATCTCTCTCGGAGAATCATCATGCATGTTATCTTATGAAAGACGGAGAAATCCTACAGAAAAAAAACCCCACCTATTTTAACTTTGTTTCATCCGGCGTTCACAAATTTATCTGTGCATGGATCACTTTTTTGCTCACTGCCATTACCACCTTCCACGTCAACATGGGGAGTGCTGCGCTAAGGCAACGTCTTGGCCTGTGAATCACAAGCCACGGACTCTTTTGTGTGTTTCTGCCAGAGCATTGCTGAGTAACCGGGTCAGCCCTCTGTTGGGGTCTTGATTTCTCCACCTGAAAAATGAGGAAGATAACACTTGTGGAAGATAACACTTGTCCACACTTAATAGAGATGAGCTAGATAACATCCATGAGGGCTTTGACCCTTTAAAGCAGGTTCTGTAGAAACAATGTTATTATCTCAACCACACAAGCATGACGGGATAATAAGTCACATCATTAGATTCTATTATACACACCCGGACCCAGCAGAGGCGCCACACTTACCTTTCTGTCCTGGTCCCTGAGGGCTTTACATAAATTTCATATACTCCAGTAAGCAAACCCACTTCATGCTGGTTCCTGTTTCAAACAGACCAAAAAAGAAAGAAAGGAAATACAGAGAAACAGACAAAGTGAAGAAATAGAGAATGCAGGAACAACAGCAATGGTTAACATTGACTGAGTACTTGCTAGGTGTTACGCATGTGCTAGGCAGTTGAAACACAGTGTTTAAATCATCCCATCCAGGGCTGGGTGCAGTGGCTTACATCTGTAATTCCAGGAGGCAGGAGGATCATTTGAGCCCAGGAGTTTGAGACCAGCCTGAGCAACATAGTGAGACCCACATCTACACACACAGACACGCAACACACACACAGACACACACACACACACACACACACACAAATTGACCCATCTAGCCCTCATCAAAATCCTAAGGAAGACACACTTATTATGACAAAATTGGAGGTTAGAGAGTGTGGCTTGCCCAAGGACATACAGGTATTACCTGAACATGCCTGCCTGATTCCAAAGCCTGTATGACATTGTTTCCTAAGGTAGTACACATAAAATGATCTTAGGTGGTAAAAAAAAAAATTATTTTAATAGTTTTGCATTTTAATGTATATTCGAAAAAACATGATATGTATTGCAAAGCCATGGTTTCATTCAAAAATATCATAGGTGAAGATAAGAAAATAATAAAGTCTAATTAAGAAAATAATAGTACAACTGATATGTGGACACATCAAAAATCATGAAGGTGGTGTGCTAGTGACTGAAGTTGGGGAATCATTGTAATACATCCTTCTACCTTCCAAAAACCTTTTACCTCCCGAAAAAGAGAAGGTAAGCCAAAGCCCAGTTAGATTCACCTTAACGAGCCTTTTTGTTTTGTTTTATTTTGTTTTGTTTTGACTCTCTGTCACCCAGGCTGGAGTGCAGTGGCATGATCATAGCTCATTGTAGCCTTGAACTCCTGGGCTCAAGAGATCCTCCTCCC
The DNA here is from genome assembly GCF_028885655.2 of Pongo abelii. Classification (NCBI taxonomy): domain Eukaryota; kingdom Metazoa; phylum Chordata; class Mammalia; order Primates; family Hominidae; genus Pongo; species Pongo abelii. The sequence continues at coordinate 714,241 of NC_071995.2, forward strand.
TCAGCCTCCTGAGTAGCTGGGATTACAGGCATGCACCACCATGCCTGTCAGATTCACATTAACAAGGCTTTGAGCTTGTTTCTGACTCCTCTAGGCTCAAGTGCAAGAGAGGAAATGAAGTTCAGTGAAGGCTGAAGGTTGGAAACGGTTGCTATGTTTATCTGCGGTGGGGAGGTGGGGGCAGAGAGGCATGTCTGTGATTGTGAGATCTGATTCACAGAAAATCACAGACTGACAAGCACCATCTCCTACAGAGAAGGAAACAATATCTTTAAATTCTTGGCAACCCTCTCCCTGACCTTCCAACTGTGCACAGCTGCCTGGTTCATCTTTCAGCTCTGTGGAGAAGGGGAGGGTCTTAGTTAAGACTTCTTGGTTGCAAAAGCAACCCACTCAACTAGTTCAAGTCAAGCAGAAAAAAGAAAGAAGGGCTTTTGTAGATACGGGGTTTTGTGTAGACCCACAAAAAGATGGGAGCTGGAGTGGGAGTCAGGACCCATGACTGCTGTTTGTTTTTTGGGGTCTCTCATCTCTGCTTCTCTGAGGTTCTCCTTCATTCTCTCTTTCTGAGCTTCACCAGGCATGACCATCTGGCCCTAGCCTTACATCACTTCTTTTTTTTTTTTTTTTTTTTGAGACGGAGTCTCTCTCTGTCGCCCAGGCTGGAGTCCAGTGGCGCGATCTCGGCTCACTGCAAGCTCTGCCTCCCGGGTTCACGCCATTCTCCTGTCTCAGCCTCCTGAGTAGCTGGGACTACAGGCACCCGCCACCACGCCTGGCTAATTTTTGTATTTTTAGTAGAGACAGGGTTTCACCGTGGTAGCCAGGATGGTCTCAATCTCCTGACCTCGTTATCCGCCTGCCTCGGCCTCCCAAAGTGCTGGGATTACAGGCGTGAACCACCGCTCCCGGCCATCACTTCACAATTCTAGCCCCTACCGGACAAGGCCCAGTGCTTCTGAGCCTCAAGTCTAAGCTGCCATTAGCAAATCAGATTGGCCCAGCTAGAGTCAGGAGTTCATTGCTGCACAGTGCATTATAGCTAGGGTAGGTCACGGTGTAAATAATTAACAGGCCCTTCTGAAATCCAGCATCCTCACACTCAGTAAGTCCTGTGATTTCTAATAGGCAAGAGCTGCGTCAACTTCCCTGATACTGTGGCCAGTATAGTCCCAGCTTTCCTGCTCTTTCAGTACAGCAAGTTGTGTTTTGACATTTGAAATAAAGCATTGGGTTTCTTGCATCAGTAACAATGCTTCTTTCATTCTACCGACTCTGGTCACCTTGAGTCTTGAAGACGATTGATACTTACTTACAGGGCGATAAACATGTAATCATTTGGCATAGAGAAAAAGGGTTAAGAAGCTGTGCTATCAGTAATGGTTATAGAGTACCCGCTGGCACCGTGTAGGGGGTCTCTGGGAACAGCTGAAGTGATGATGTTGATTATGATGCTAAAGATGATGGTAACAGCAATAAAAGAATTGAGAAGGATGGGTCTTCTCAAAAAACATAAGAATACAGATAGAGAAAAGGAGCACAAATAATAGATCTCCATGTAGTGAAAATAATCTTGAGCTAAGGACTCAAAGACTTGGGTTCTAGGCTTGTCTCTGTCCCTTAACTACGTGAGTTAAGATCGTTCACGTAGTGATCTTAGACTAATCATTTGGCTAGTTGTGGTCCATATCTATAAAAACTGAAATGACTTTCTAAGCCAGAAATTTCTGGGATCCTACAGTCTATAATTCTGTGCGTGGGGGATAAAGTGGATCTTTGAATAAATGAGGTGATTAGAGCCAGGTGAGGATTAGCAAGGTCTGATTTCTTAGGGGATGAATCTTCAAGAGAGATTCAAAAGGCGTGAGGACAGCCTTTGGTGTGCAAACGCAAAAGTATCTGAGAAAATCTCATTCAAGCCAGTCGCAGTGGCTCAGGCCTGTAATCCCAGCACTTTGGGAGGCCGAGGTGGGTGGATCATAAGGTCAGGAGTTCGAGACCAGCCTGACAAACACGGTGAAACTATACTAAAAATACAAAAATTAGCCAGGCATGGTGGTGCGCACCTGTAATCCCAGCTACCCAGGAGGCTGAGGCAGAAAAACTGCTTGAACCCAGGAGGCGGAGGTTGCAGTGAGCCGAGATCACACCACTGCACTCCAGCCTGGGCAACAGAGTGAGACTCTGTCTCAAAAAAAAAAAAAAAAAAAGAAAGAAAACCTCATTCAATTTTAAAAGTATATTTTGCCAAGGTTAAGAATGCACCCGTGACACAGTCTTACCCCAGGTGGTTAGGATACAGCTTGCTTTTATACATTTTAGGGAGATATGAGACCTCAATCAATACATGTAAGATTTACATTGGTTTGATCTGGAAGGGTGGGACATCTCAAAACGGGGGGCTTCCAGGTTATAGGTAGATTTTAACATTTTCTGATTGGCAATTGGTTGAAGAGTTATTATCAATAGAAAGAAAAGTCTAGGTTACAATAAGGGGTTGTGGAGACCAAGACTTTATCGTGCAGATGAAGCCTCCAAGTAGCAGGCTTTGGAGAGAATAGATTACAAATGTTTCTTTTTAGACTAACAAGACTTAAAGTCTGTGTTAATGTTAATGCTGGTCAGCTTTTCGTGAATTCCAAAAGGGAGGAATATATATGAGGAATGTCAGACCCCTGCTTCCCATCATGGCCTGAACTAGTTTTTCAGGTTAACTTTGGAATACACTTGGCCAAGAGGAGGGATCCATTCAGATGATTGGAGGGGGCCTTAGAATTTTATTTTTGATTTACAGGTGGAAGGGAAAAGGCAAGGTCTGGGGTAGAAGAGAGGGCCCAAGATAATGGCTTGAGAGTATGCTGATCTAAAGGGAAAAAACTGAAAATGTAAGCAGAGAGTTAATTTGGGCCAAGTTTAAGCACTGCAACTTGGAAGCATAGATTCAAGTTGCCTTGAATGTATGCTCTGATTAGCAGCAGTTACAAGAAAGTTTTTAAGGGAAAAGAATAGACGAGTTCCTAAGTTGTTTACCAAGAAATTACATTAAAATGACATAAAATATTCATTGGCTATACATTTTTCTTTGTTATCAAAAATTCCAGGAACATGAAGACAATGGGTGAAGCAGCTAGTCTGAAAACTACAGGGAAGAAAAGAAAGAACAGGCCAGGTGCAGTGGCTCACGCCTGTAATCCCAGCACTTTGGGAGGCCGAGGCAGGCGGATCATGAGGTCAGGAGATCGAGACCATCCTGGCTAACACGGTGAAACCTCGTCTCTACTAAAAAATAGAAAAAATTAGCCGGATGTGGTGGCGGGCGCCTGTAGTCCCAGCTACTCGGGAGGCTGAGGAGGGAGAATGGCGTGAACCCGGGAGGTGGAGCTTGCAGTGAGCCGAGATCGCACCACTGCACTCCAGCCTGGGCGAGAGTGAGATTCCGTCTCAAAAAAAAAAAAGAAAGAAAGAAAAGAAAGAACAAAATGTCTTCAAATAATTGCCCCTGGGTATGGGTGGGGGCATATGCATGTGATTGAAGTCCCATACTCATTTCTCTCTGGGCCAGATACATTTTGCATACCTCACAAAGCTCTGACTGCTCTGAGCTATTTTTCTTTTTCATTTCTCCCTTTTGATCAGAATTTTTCTCTTCTAAAAGTATTGATGATCAGCCGGCACAGTGGCTCATGCCCTGTAATCCCAGCACTTTGGGAGGCGGAGGCAGGTGGACCACCTGAGGTCGGGAGATCAAGACGATCCTGGCTAAGATAGTGAAACCCTGTGTCTACTAAAAATTGAAAAAAGTAGCCAGGCATGGTGGCGTATGCCTGTAATCCCAGCTACTCGGGAGGCTAAGGCAGGAGAATCGCTTGAACCCGGGAGGCAGAAGTTGCGGTGAGCAGAGATGGTGCCATTGTTGTCCAGCCTGGGTAACAAGAGCGAAACTCCATCTCAAAGAAAAGAAAAAAAAAGTATTGATGATCAACATTTTAGATGTCTGTCCCACATCACCATGAAGCACATCGAAGGGAAAGAGGAAACAGGTACTATGGCTCAAGAACATGGAGAAGTCTCAAGTCCAAATTGATTGGCAGCACAAAGGTGAGGCAGGAGAACAGGGAATTAGGGTAGCCAAGGGTTGGAGCATAAGCAAAGGAACAGCAGGTGCAGCCAGTTCTCATAAGCAAGAGAACAGCAAGTGCAGCCAGTTCTAGGCAAGACTGTGCAGCCTACAGGCCACATCTTCACCTCTGTGGTAACAAGACAGAAGTTTCCACTTCAGTTTCTGAGTGACTGCAAGCCAAGCCTCCACTTCAGCCTCAGATTGGTCTCAGGCCAGTCCTTCATAGGGTGTAACCAATTGGAGGCCTCCAAAGGGCACCTGGGGTGTTGCCAAGTTCTTTCAGCTTAATAAAATCCCTAATTGAGGCATCTCTTTAGCTGCTTGCTCACACCTGCTTTTACTCTGTGAGTTGTACTTTTGCTTCTTCAATAAATCTGTGCCTTTCTTACTCCGTTCTTTTGTTGTTTTGTTTGTGCATTTTGTTTAATTCTTTGTTCGAAACCCCGAGAACCTGGACAACTCACAGTCAAGACCTTCCGTCCAGTAACAAAGGAACAGACCTCAGTCATGTCATCTGCTTACAAAGGAGCCACGGTATGTTGAATCACTTCTTTTTTCTTTTTATTATTTTTTTATTTTTTATTTATTTATTTATTTATTTTTGAGACGGAGTTTCACTCTTGTTGCCCAGGCTGGAGTGCAATGGTGCGATCTCAGTTCACCGCAACCTCTACCTCTCGGATTCAATCAATTCTCCTGCCTCAGCCTCCCGAGTAGCTGGGATTACAGACAAGTGCCACCACACCCAGTGAGCTTTTTGTATTTTTAGTAGAGACGGGGTTTCACCGACCTCAGGTGATCCGCCCGCCTCGGCCTCCCAAAATGCTGGGATTACAGGTGTGAGCCACCGTGCCCACCCCGTTGAATCATTTCTAACCATCTAGCTATCATGATTAGTTTTTTTGTTGTTGGCTTTTGTGAAAGGAAAATAAACCTCAGGACCCCAAAGTCACTAGTCCAAAGGGAAGAATCAAGCTGGGAACTGCATCCGGCAAACATGACCCCCATTCTATTCCTAAATAAGATAGCTACAAAGATAAAAAAAATTACATGCATCCGTCACAATTTGCCCAAAGGGAAATTCCTTGTGGACAAAGGAGAGCCAGAACTCAGTCATCTCTCTGTTCACGTGAGACAAAAGCATGCATATCTAATTACTTCCTTTGTCCTATTGTCTCACTAAGCTAGACTAAGGCATAAGTGACTATTCCTGTAAAATGTATATTCAGTGAAAGGCTAATCAGAAACTCAAAAGAATGCAACCCAGCCTGTAATCTCAGCACTTTGGGAGGCCGAGGCGGGTGGGATGACCTGAGATTAGGAGTTCGAGACCAGCCTGGCCAACATGGTGAAACCTTGTCTCTACCAGAAATACAAAAATTAGCTGGGCGTGGTGGCGCACACCTGTAATCCCAGCTACTCAGGAGGCTGAGGCAAAAGAATCGCTTGAGCTCAGGAGGTAGAGGTTGCAGTGAGCCGAGATCTCACCACTGCATTTCAGCCTGGGAGTCTCAGAGTGAGACTGTCTCAAAAAAATAAAAATAAAATAAAAGAAAGAATGCAACTGTTTGTCTCTTCTCTACCTAGGACCTGGAAGCCTGCTTTGAGTTGTCCTGACTTTCAGACCAAACCAATGTACATCTTACATATATTGATTGATGTCTCACATTTCCCTAAAATATATAAAACCAGGCTATATCCCAAACACCTCGGGCACATGTGTCACAGGTATGTCCTTAACCTTGGCAAAATAAACTTTCTAAATTGAGACTTGTCTCAAGTACTTTTTGATTCACATTTTAGACATTTAGAAACATAAGACATAATCAATTTAAGAATTAAAAATATTATGCAATCAGCCAGGCACGGTGGCTCACGCCTGTAATCCCAGCAGTTTGGGAGGCCGAGCGGGCAGATCACGAGGTCAGGAGATCGAGACCATCCTGGCTAACACGGTGAAATCTTGTCTCTACTAAAAATACAAAAAATTAGCTGGGCATGGTGGCGGGCGCCTGTAGTCCCAGCTACTCGGGAGGCTGAGGCAGGAGAATGGCGTGAACCCGGGAGGTGGAGCTTGCAGTGAGCCGAGATCGCGCCACTGCACTCCAGCCTGGGTGACAGAGCAAGACTCCGTCTCAAAAAAAAAAAAAAAAAAAACAGATTACACAAATAAGGTCAATTATTATTCGAGACAGGATCTCACTCTGTTGCCCTGGCTGAAGTACAGTGGTGCAATCATAGCTCACTGCAGCCTCAACCTCCCAGGCTCAAGCAATCCTGCCACCTCTGCCTCCTTAGTAGCTGAGACCACAGGCACACGCCACCATGCCTGGCTAATTGTTTTTTTCTTTTTTAGAGATGGGTCTTGCTATGTTGCCCAGGCTGGTCTTGAACTCCTTGCCTCCCAAAGTGCTAAGATTACAGATGTAAATCATAGCAATTGGCCTTAACATAACATTATTTTAAGAGTTTAAATTCCTGAAAGCAATTTTGAAATTATTATACAAGTACCCTCCCTAATGTCTTCCTCAGTTGTCCTGGGTCCCAAGTACCCATATGGCACTCAGAATGGCTATAAAGGGCAGGGACCATCTGGGTCCTGAATTTACATGCCAGGTATAGAGCTCAGGACAGAGGACCAGGATGTAAAGATGCCTAAAAAGGCCAACCCTTCCCAGCATGTCCCCAGGAGGCACAGCTGGGCCAGGGAGGACATATTGGGTTTGGCCCTGCCCTGCAGCTAGTGTCCTTGGTGCTACGGACATGCCAATGTCTTCAGGCCTCACCAAGGCCACCTATCTAGACCCCAGAACCTAAAGGCTCAAAACCAAAGATGTTAGCTCACTGTAAAATGTGTGCAAGGGTTGGGGGAAGCCCAGCAGCCAGCCCTCACCACTTTAGGTCACAGACAAATTCAGCAGGTATCAAAAATATCACAGAAGCAACAGGGTTTTTTTTTGTTGTTTTTTGGGGTTTCTTTTTGAGACAGAGTCTCACTCTGTTGCCCAGGCTGGAGCCCAGTGGCACGATCTTGGCTCACTGCAATCTCCGCCTCTTGAGTTCAAGTAATTCTAGTGCCTCAGCCTCCCGAGTAGCTGGGATCACAGGTGTGACCACACCCAGCTAATCAAGTAATCCATCCTCCTCTGCCTCCCAAAGTGCTGGGGTGAAAGGCATGAGCCACCGCACTCAGCTGAGGCAACAGTTTTATAATCTTAAACATCTAGCAGAGACGGTATACATCTGTTTGACCAATAGACCACACAAAAATGTCTGAACTATATTTAGTCTTCAAACTTTCTAATTTAATTTTAACAACAATTTAAAAACTAGTTTTATTTACCAAAGGTTACTAAAAATCGTGTGAACCTGAAAAGCATTTGGGCTTATTTACTTAATTTATGAGTGCTCACTTATGTCAACCTGGTATCATGTACACAATATAAAAACACAGCATGTACACAGATACACATAAAAAATAGACACTGCTGGACATGGTGGCTGACGCCTGTAATCCCAGCACTTTGGGAGGCCGAGACGGGCGGATCACCTGAGGTTGGGAGTTTGAGACCAGCCTGACCAACATAGAGAAACCCCATCTCTATTAAAAATATAAAATTAGCCGAGCATGGTGGCACAGGCCTGTAATCCCAGCTACTTGGGAGGCTGAAGCAGCAGAATCGCTTGAACCTGGGAGGCGGAGGTTGCGATAAGCGAAGGTCACACCATTGCACTCCAGCCTGGGCAACAAGAGCGAAACTCCATTTCAAAAAAAAAAAAAAATAGACACAGACACAAATTAAGATTTTTATAGCTTTGGCTGTTGGCTGTGTGCAATGGCTCACACCTATAATCCCAACACTTTGGGAGGCTGAGGCAGGTGGATCACTTGAGGTAAGGAGTTCGAGGCCAGCCTGGCCAACATGGCAAAAACCTGTCTCTTTTAAAAATACAAAAATTAGCCTGGCATGGTGGCACACACCTGTAGTCCCAGGTACTCAGGAGGCTGAGGCAGAAGAATCACTTGAGCCCGGGAGGCAGAGGTTGCCGTGAGCCAAAATCATGCCATTGTACTCCAGCCTGGGTGACAGAGCAAGACTGTCTCAAAAAAAAAAAAAAAAAAAAAAGATTTTTATAGCTTTGAGTTTAAAATTTGTCATCAGACAGGTAAAACTCATTAGTTTAAAAGGATAGTTGGATTAAATTCTGTCTCTGTAAATGGAACAGATTAAAGTTTTTGCAAGCCGTTTCGGAGTTTCAGAGAAAACAGGGAAGCAAATTTGCATCTCAAAGGAGAGAGAATGTACGCATTTTCAAGAAGGAGTTTAGATGTGTTAAAGGAAGATTAAAAGTGGATGTCAAGGTAATGCAAAATCATAGGAATTCACTAGAAAATTTTACAAGGAAATACATAGATGGGCCTAGAAAAAATTCAGAAACTGAGGTAGGAGGCAGGACTCAACTCTGGAGGTGGGGCTTGGACACCAGACCAAACTGAAGACTAGCTCAAACAGGTCCAGGGAGGAAGCAGCTTTCCAGAAGACACACCCACCAGTGTGCCATGTCAGTTTACCATCACCACGGCAACACCCAGACATTACTGCCCCTTTCCATGGCAACAACCGGAGGACCCGGTAGTTACTCCCCTCATCTTAGAAAGTTCTACATAAACCACACCTTAATTTGCATAATTAAAAGTGGGTACAAAGATGAGAGCAGAACCACCTCTGAGCTGCTACTCTGCTACTCTGGGCTACTCTGGGGCAGCCCCGCTCCACAGGAGCAGCCCTTCTCCTGCTGCCATACACGGCCACTTCAATAAAAGTTGCTGAGTTCTTTCCTGGGCAAAGCTGGGAACCCTCCCGGGCTAAGCCCCGATTTTGGGGCTTGCCTGTCCCGAACCAAAACCTTTTCGAAGTAGCCAGCCAAATGCCAGAAAGTTGTATTTTGAAGACTAATCTAGTTGGATAGGTGGATTTTTAAATTTAGTTTTCCATTTCTTAACTGGATTACTGAGCTTAGAGTGGAGCCCATTAACAAACAGGGCCAAGAAAGTATTTGCAGTTCTCAGGGCCTAATAATTAAACATGTGAAAAGCAGGCACAGCTGGGAAGGTGATCTAGATCTTTAAAAATCAAGAATCCCACTTTTACTTTGAATCGCAGGTCCCCAAAAGAGGAAAGAATGCCATGGGTCCAGGGCCACGCAATGTTTCCACAGTGCTCCTTGCAACATCAGCCCAATCTGTGGTCAGACCATCCCCCACAGGAGTCTTATCCCTTGTTGGAGAATGTTTTCATAACCTCCAAGCATTCGAACTTCACCTTTCTTATCTAAACACACAACGAAACAAGTAGCCCCCTGCAGTAACAACCATTCACTGCATTTGCTGTCAGATACTTCTAAAACTGCAGCTTTTGTCAGTCACTTGCCAGCCATTGCACACACAAAGGTCAAATTCTCTCTCAATACAAAGTAATCCTTTTGTACTCCAAAAGCCAGAGATCAGGAAACTCAATGCAAAAGAGAGCAGAGCTTTAGACCTGAGAAAAGTATGCCCACAATTCTCAGGACTCCACAAAAGAAAGAGAAGACCCCAAAAGAGAGAGAGAGAGCACGCATGTGTGTGTGTGTGCGTGTGTGCATGCATGTATGCATGTGCGTGTGTGCGTGTGTGTGTGCATGTATGCATGTGTGCGTGTGTGTGCGTGTGTGCGTGTGTGTGTGCATGTGTGCATGTGTGTGCGTGTGTGCATGCATGTTCATGTGCGTGTGTGTGCGTGTGCACGTGCCTGAGTGTGCGCGTGCCTGAGTGTCACGTGCGTGTGTGTGTGCGCGTGTGTGTGCATGTGTGTGTGCGTGCGTGTGTGTGTGTGCGTGTGTGGTGCCTTTTCCTGTGTTCCTCAAGAGGTCTCAGAAGTCTCCTCTAGATTTCTTCACGTGGTATCAAAGACGGCCAAAGAAAGGAAGAGCGGAAGTGGAAGGAAATGGAAGAACAAGGCCTAGCGGGGCTAATTTGGAAAGATTTTAAATTTTCTGAAAGGCCAATGAAGTTTTACGTTTTTCTCAGCAAAATCATGCCAAAAAGAAAGGAAGCAAACGGAGAGGTTAAACATTTTTTTTTTCAAAAGGAGTTTCAGTTGACTGAAAAAGAATTCCCAGAAACGGGACCCCAGGGAGAAAAAGCAGAAAGGCCCTTTTTGTCAATAAAAATTATACCCTGAATATCAGCTTTTAATTAAGCTGATTTCTAACCATAGAGCTCTTTAAAAAAATCTTTTCAAATCTTTTATCAGATTTCAGCCAGGACAAATAGAAAGTAGGACTCCCATTCTGTTTGGTTCTAAAATAGCTTTTTTTTTTTTTTTCTGATCTATCAAAGTACCTCCATTTTGGCTATTGTAATTTAGGGTCATCTGAAGTCCTGTGGGCCCATTTGTTCAAATGTCTGCAAGAAAAAGCTCCGTTAAGTGTTATACAGAAAATCAGCCGATATTTCCAAGGGAGGCTGCGTCGTTAGAGAGTCTTCAGACTTGAATGCTTTGTTACCCATAATTTAGAGGCCTGAATCACTCACAGCCAAGCTCTGGGCTCTGTTTTGGGTCAAAATATGCTGCTTGTGAGTGTAACTCCTTAGTGTGTCACTACTGAGTTGTGTCCACGTTTTTATGTGTCTCAGAATCGTTGAGTCCCCAGAGGGTCACAGAGTCCTCACGAGTGCTAAGTGGCCAGCCTTTATGTGCACTTGTTGGCAGAGTGAGGGAGATTATGGATGTTCTCCTGAGAGAGGAAACTTTTAAGGTACGAAAGTCCCAATACCCCCAGCAAGTCTCTAATTATTTAGGGTGCCCTAACGGGCTGGAGGAAGCGAGTGCCTTTTATCTTTGGAGTGAAGAATCCACTCTCATATATTAGAAAAAGGGAATCTAAGAGAGGTTGGTCATGCATCAAAGTTTGATTTCCAAAATGAAAGGTCACGATGCAACAATGTCTTGGCCGAAAATGAAACCAAACTGCTAACTCCAGACCTATGAGTTGCCAGAAAAATATCCTGATCTCCTGACTTAAATAGGAAAGTCAGAGACAGAACCCTCATTCAGAGAGAGTCAAAGAGAAACCACGCAAACAAAGTCTAGACCTCCACCAAAGAAACGGGGGTCTGGATTCAGGAGAACTCACCCGCAACACCAATGAGACTTCTGAAGATGGAGAACGCAATGGGTTTGTGCTAGTACCAAGCACTGCCTTCAGAGAAAAACAATGGGTGGTTGCTGTGGGGGATTCACTCTGAATCCTGCTGACTTATGCCAGCTACATCGACTTAAAGGAAAATACATTCTGAGTGGAGAGTTTACCTGGGCCAAGTTTGAGGACTGCAACCCAGAAGCATAGATTCAAGTTGCCCTGAATCTATCCTCCCAGTAGCAGCAGTTGTGTTTTTTTTAAATCTAGTTATTTATTTATTGACTGGGTTATGAGACTGGCTAGGTTTTGTATTTTTGATAGAGATGGGGCTTTCACCATGTCGCCCAGGCTGGTCTTGAACTCTTAGGCTCAAGTGGTCCACCCCCCTCAGCCTCCCAAAGTGCTGGGAATACAGGTGGGAGTCACTGCACCTGCCTACAAGTGGGTTTTTCTTTTCTTTTCTTTTTCTGGAACTTTATTTCTTCTAACAGGTACAAGTGGTAGTAGCCTTTTCCTTCTTTTAAAGGAAAAGAAAAAGGCAGTTCCTAAACTATTTACCAAGAATTTACATAAAAATAACATAAGATATTGATTGGCTATACATTGTTATTTATAACACACATCCCAGGAACATGAAGATAATAGGTGAGGCAGCTAGTCAGAAAACTATAGGGAAGAAAAGAAAGAACAAAATGCCTTTAAACAATTGCACCCAGGGGCATGGAGGTGGGGTTTGGGGGATATAGGTGGTTGTGGGGAGGGTGACTAGAGACCCCTCTGAGCTATTTTTCTTTTCTCAAGTAGGAATAGAAGTGTGATGCTGGAGAAGGAAACCTGGACCAAAATGTGGTGTGGGTAACTTGTTTCTCTTTTCTGGGTCTCAACTTCCTCCAGCTCTATTTTTCAGAGAAGGAAGTTGCATGGGAAAGGAAATGGCAATCAGTTTTGTCTAGCTGAAGCAGTCTAAATTGAAGTATAAAAAAAATTAAGGTGGGCTGGAGTGAGAGGAAGGCTGGGGAAAGCTGGTGAGGTATCTTGAAACCTGTGTTAAGGAATTTCCCTGGCTTAGAACAGGGCAATTGGTTTTTACCATTAAAATCCCTTTGGTTTTTACCATTAAAATTCCAAAGTTACAGCCCTCTCTTCCTCTTTGTAAATGTTGGTTAGCCACTACTGGACATTACCAATGCTCGGGGAAACTAGTCGAGATTAGAAGAAACAATTGTAAAAAGCAAAGTAGAGGTTCCTCTTCAAAGACTTTCCTCCCCATGTAATTAGGAATAAATAGTAACTTCTCTTAGAAGCAAAATTTATTCAAAGACCTGTGTTAATATTCTTAAATATCTCTAGCCATAATAAAGAAATCAATGTACTTTATGTTCTTAGCTCCCACAATTTAGCCTAAATATTTGCCCTGCCATGCTTCTACTGGTCCAAGCAAGCATTAGGTCATAGCCTGTTCTTCTTCCTCATTTGAAGGTGTTTTTACCTTTCTCAGCATTCCACAAGTTACCTCCTCCTTCCTTCGTTCTCTTCTGCCTTTGCCTCTCTTAAAAAGTTCTAAGTTGCTAGCCAATTGGGACAAATACAGAATGTGAGGTCCTGTTCCAGTCAATGAAAACCGGACACAGCAGTAGGGTGGACGCATCAGGTTATAAATGACCCTGTCTCCTTTGTTCAGTGTGCTCTCGTGGCAAAACTGCTGGCGAGTGTACCCTTTCTGCAGAAAGTGAAAATGGCCTTGCTGAGAAAATTAAATTTATGTTGAAGTGCTATTTCTTTACGGCACCAGGGAACAAGCGTTTCTAACACAACTTTACACGTTCGTAGTAATAGCAGGTCTGCAAGGTTGACTCCAGCAGAGAAAGTCAGGAAGGCAGTTAGTGCATGCAGCCAAAGAACTACAAACATAGGGAGGCACCAGAACAGTCCATTTCAAAGAAAAGATCCTTCCAATATGCAGAATTACAATCTCTGAACACAACTTCCCGGCCTCTATTTTGATTTAATTGACTGCGCGGCTCCAGATGAAGGGCTGGTAAATTGAGACCTGAATTCTCCTTCAGCAACAACCACGAAGAGTTGGAGGAATGGGTGGTAGTATACTGTACTCACCCATTTTTCAAATTAAGTCTTTAAGGCTCCTAGTAAGCCAACTGAAAGGAATTCTTAGTTCCTCAGGCTAAAAGAGCACAGAAGTTGCTATGTGGGATGGGCACCTAGTGCCTCACGCCTATAATCCCGGCACTTTGGGAGGCTAAGGAGGGAGGATCACTTGAGGCCAGGAGTTTAAGACCAGCCTGGGCTGGTGAGACTGTCTCTACAAAAAATAAAAAAATTAGCCAGTCATGGTGGCACATGTTTGTAGTCCCAGATACTTGGGAGGCTGAGAAGGCAGGATTGCTTGAGCCTGGGAGTTCGAGGCTACAGTGAGCTATGATTGTGCCACTGCACTTCAGCCTGGGTGACAGAGCAAGACCCTGTCCCTAAATAAATAAACAAATAAAATTAGCCAGGTGTGGTGATACATGTCTGTCGTTCTAGCTACTTGGGAGGCTCAGGTGGGAAGATTGCTGGAGCCCAGAAATTTGAGGCTGCAGTGAGCTCTGGTTATGGGGCTGCACTCCAGCCTGGGTGACAGAGTAAGGCCCCATTTCAATAATTTAAACAATGATTTTTTTTCAGAAATGTTGCTATGTGGGCCAGGAGGAGAGGCTCACACCTGTAATTCCAGCACTTTGGGAGGCCAAGGTGGGTGGATCACCTGAGGTCAGGAGTTCAAGACCAGCCTGACCAACATGGTGAAACTCCATCTCTACTAAAAATATAAAAATTAGCTGGGCATGGAGGCGGGTGCCTGTAATCCCAGCTGCTCAGGAGGCTGAGGCAGAAGAATCACTTGAATCCAGGAGGCAGAGGTTGCAGTGAGCCGAGATCATGCTACTGCGCTCCAGCCTGGGTGACACAGTGAGACTCCGTCTCAAAAAAAAAAAAAAAAAAGTTGCTATGTGAAGATAGAAGGAAAATAGGCAGAAGGTAATGAGTTCAGAGGACTTGCTTTTAATTGTATATTAAAGTGTAAGAACTCTCAAATATTCTGCATTCTTTTTGAATGACTTTAGTGTGTTTTTCCACCTATAGCTACATTGAGACCAGAGTACCAGCTTTCCTTGCAGAGAGAGAAAGGGAGTGAGAAGGGGGAGAGACAGACAATGATGAAAATGAGAAATGATGATGATTGTTTCCTCTGAGATAAAAAACCTGAGCTCTCTGCTAAGGAAAGAAAACTCCCTCTAGGATTTTTTTCTTCACCCTTCGTGTCTTATTCAGGAAGGAATAATAAAAGAGAGGAAGACAAAGAATGCTGCCATTTCCTGAGGTCCTTTTTTGAACTAGACACTTTCTCCTTTATGGTGTCTTTTAATCTCCACATTTTTATACGTGAGGAAACTGGAGGGTCAGAGTATTTAAGTAACAAGTTCTCTCCATTATAAAAGGCAGAAGTGGGATTCTTCTATCAAGGCCTGGCTCTTTCCACACCAAAGGAAAATCAATCAGGCATCCTACAGGCCGTTAGCCACTAGAGGGGCTGGATGAGTTGGGTGGCTGAGAGCACTGTTCTCTGACTTGAGCACGCAGCAGGATCTCCTGGAGAGTCTTTTAAAACACAGAAGAACCCACCTCTGAGTTTCTGGTCCTGTAGGTCTGGAGTGGAACCAGACACTTTACATTTCTAAGAAGGTGTCAGTCCATCTAGAACCACACCTTGCGATTAACTACCTTAGAGCTAATAGTCTCCAGGAATGGAAAAAGCACTTCCCAGTTCATGTTCTAATGACAGTGGAGTCAGGGAACGTGACAGTGTCACTCTCGTATGGGAAGGGCTAACACATCCCCAAGTGCCCTTAGAATAGAATTCCCCACGTTCTGAGAGTTGACAGAACCATATGTTCTTGACTTCTGATTCCACTGCAAGATTTCACCCACAAAATATTTTCATTCTTGAATGTGCGTGATTACAATCAATCCTCATTATTCCTGGATTTCATACTGGGAATTTGCTACTCTCTGAAATTGATTTGGAACCCCCAAATCCATCCTTGCAGTACCTTCAGTCGTTCACAGACATGTGTAGAGAAGTGAAAAGTTTGAGTCACTCAAACCACGGTGGTGCACATTCCAAGCTGCGGTCAAACAAAGCCAGGCCCTGCCTTCTTGTTTTAGCTCTCCACGGTAATGCAGTGTCCTTCCTATTTGCAGTATATGTAGTGTTATGTTTTGACATTTTTGTGCTTTTTGTTGGTGATTTTGTTCTTTAAAAAATAGTCCCCAAGCATAGTGCTGAAGTGCTGTCGACCATTGCTAAGTGCAAGAAAGCTGTAATATGCCTTACGGAGAAAATATGTGTGTTAAATGAGCTTCATTCAGGCGTGAGTTACAGTGCTGTTGGCCATAGATCTAATGTTAATGAATCAACAATATATAATAAGTATCTTTAAACACAAACACACATAATTGATTGGTTGATGAAAAATGTCATCAGAGGCCAGGCGCGGTGGCTCACGCCTGTGATCCCAGCACTTTGGGAGGCCGAGGCAGGCAGATCATGAGGTCAGGAGATCGAGACCATCCTGGCTAACACGGTGAAACCCCGTCTCTACTAAAAATACAAAAATTAGCCGGGCGTGGTGGCGGGCGCCTGTAGTTCCAGCTACTCGGGAGGCTGAGGCAGGAGAATGGCCTGAACCCGGGAGGCAGAGCTTGCAGTGAGCCGAGATAGCGCCACTGCACTCCAGCCTGGGCGACAGAGCGAGACTCCATCTCAAAAAAAAAAAAGAAAAATGTGATCAGAGGCTCACAGGAACCTCACCCTGTGTTGCCCCTAGGAGCAACGTTTCAGTATTTACAGTAACCTTATGAAAAATGAGAATCGGCTGGATATCGTAGGGAATCTGAAGGCTCAAGGCACATGAAAGAACCACAAAAATCAAGACAAGAAAAAAAATGGAAAAAACCTGAAAATTGACTCAAAGACTTGGCAAATGCAAATATATGTATATAATATAAAAATTTTATTTTATTTTTTGTACAGGATGGGGTCTCACTATGTCACACATCATGTTGTTTCTCTAGCTATTTGATACGCCAGAATACAGGAAATGGTTAGGGAGAAGAGTTGCTGCAACATCTCAGCCTTCTCCTGTTATCCTTACAGACGACATTTTGTCTGTAAAAAGTGAATCTCAAGCCCCCATCCTCATCAACTCTGTTCTTCAAGAACTGTCAGAAGCCTCTGTGCTAATAATGCCAGGCTTCTCACGTTCAGTGCCTGGGCCTGGAGGGAGGAAGGGCAGGGTCCTTGCAGCTGCTGTTTATCTCACTCCTGTTGTAACCAGAGAACAATGGGTCCTGCTAAGGGAGGGATGAGAATAATCCTTCCATTGTTGGCATAGCAGCTAAAGATGAGGCTCTGAACTTGGGGATCAGTTCCCGCTCCTCTGCTTTCATTCTGAGTATTCTCAGAAGCACAGCCACTTTTCAAAGGTACACTGTTATGCTGGGAAGCCAGGAGATCAAGGCTGCAAGTGAGCTATGATCGTGCCATTGCCCTCCAGCCTGGGTAATAGAACGAGACCAGGTCTCTAAAATATAATAATAATAATAAGAATACAAATAAATGGCCTGGAACTCAGACCATACCTCACTGATAAAGAGAACGCCATCCTCACAGGTTTGGGTGGGGTAAACTCTTCAGAATCCTCCAGCCCACAGAGTAAGCATAGCAGGACTAACACGTCTGGGAAGAGGTTCAGCTCACACAGATGGGATAGTGGCAGGACTCTGATTTAGTCAGAGCAATTAAAGATGATTGTCAGTTAAGTATACGAAAATGCTCTAACCTTTTTGTTTTTAAGTTCTAGCTTGGAAAATGTGTGATTTTTATATATGTCATCACAGTCTTCATTCACTCTGTCACAGAATCAAGACCGATTCCGTGCGCTCTTGACAATTCTATTACACTCCTGCAGATACAGTTTCCTTCCTCTGGGACACGTGGTGACTCCGTGTAAAGGGCACGGGAGGGACTATTTTCTCACCATGAGGTTTACAGGTTTCCATTCCTGTCCACGCCTGTGTTACGTTAAGAGAATGCGCTGTATTTGCATTTGAAATGTGCCTACTTTGACAACTCCTAGCAATTGGTCAGTAGGAGGCTGGAGCTTGAAAAATGCGTAGGAAGAAGGTGAAATAGAATGAGATGGCTGCAAAGAGGAAGAGGGAGTGGGAATCCCAAGCAATTTTCAATTTTGCTACCACTAAGTTTCTTTTTTTTGTTTGTTTTTTGTTTTTTGAGATGAGGTCTCACTCTTGTCGCTAAGGCTGGAGTGCAATGGCACGATCTCGGCTCACTGGTTCAAGCAATTCTCCTGTCTCAGCCTCCCGAGTAGCTAGGATTGCCACCACACCCAGCTAATTGTATTTTTAGTAGAGATGGGGTTTCACCATGTTGGCCAGGCTGGTCTCGAAATCCTGACCTCAGATGATTTGCCTGCCTCGGCCTCCTAAAGTGCTGGGATTACAGGCATGAACCACTTAAAAATGGTTAAGATGGTAAATATTATGTGTTTTTTAATCTCAATTTTTAAAAAACCCTTCATGAGGACAGACTTCAAAATTAAATTTTGGCAACGGCACATTTTTAAGAGAGCCTTTCTCAAACTTGCTTGTGGGTATATAAGTCTCTGAAAATGGTAATGAATCTGAGATCTTGCCCAGTTGTAAGCCTTGGAAAGAGAGACGTCAATTTTTCCCCGAAGTATGCAACCAGAGAAAGACAAAGCCTTGAAGGACCATGAAAAAGAAGAAAAAGAACAAGCAGGAAGTTCTCAGGGGAAATAGTGCCAAGTGCAGGCGTGCCTGCCGTAAGCGACAAGTGTTGATGTGTGGTGTCTGAGGGGACAGGCACTTCTTGGGTCTTGCAAGGGTACTCTGAGTGAGGAAGAATGAGGAACAGCATGGAGCAAGCACTTGGGTTCACTCAGGGCTGCAAACTAACTGAAGGTAGTTACATGTCACGGCCAAAATAAACTGGAAGGAAAAACCATTTGTTGTGACTTTGTTGTGAGGGTAATCACAATAGCAGGTGCTGAACAGGAAGAACCCAGAAAACAATTCTTGAAACCCCATTCAGCGCCTCTGGAGAAAAATGCCTCAAAGTGCTCCAAGACTAGAGTTTGGAGAGCAAAGACGGGCCGGGCACGGTGGCTCACGCCTGAAATCCCAGCACTTTGGGAGGCTGAGGTGGATGAATCATTTGAGGTCAGGAGCTCAAGACCAGCCTGGCCAACATGGTGAAACCCCATCTCTACTAAAAGTACAAAAGTCAGCCAGGCGTGGTGGCGAATGCCTGTAATCCCAGCTACTTGGGAGGCTGAGGGAGGAGAATCACTTGAACCTGGCGGGTGGAGGTTGCAGTGAGCTGAGATCATGCCACTGTACTCCAGCCTGGGAGACACAGAGAGACTCCATCTCAAAAACAAAAACAAAAACAACAACGACAACAAAAACAAGAAAGCAAAGATGACAACAGGCATGGATCAGTGTGTGGACTCTAGTAGCCTGGGACAGGAGCTGAAGAGACGCTGTGATCATGGATCCAAGTCCCTCTTGCATCCTTGGGTGCCAGATGGTGATCTGGCCTTGGCTCACAACAGTGAAAGAGGAGCCAAACAGACAAATCAAGAGGAAAGCTAAACCTTGTAGGGGTTTGATTTCAGAGTAACCCCAGCCAACTGTCGACCTGAAACCACTTTCTCAAGGCATTGTCACTACCAGGTGCCCAAGCTAGAAATGCCCTATGTAATGCACAGATCACAATTACCTGTCCAGCTCATAAATTCACCTTGTTTCCTTTTCCAAAGGCCCTTAAACATTGCCTTAATACAATTAAGATGACACAGGTTGCCCTGGATGCTGCTGAAGAGGTCCCTTTGGAGTATTTTAAGTACTGTTTTCCTTCCTTCCCTTCTTCTTTCCTTCCTTCCCTCCCTCTCTCCCTCCTTCCTTCTTTCCTTCCTTCCCTCCCTCTCTCCCTCCTTCCTTCTTTCCTTCTTTCCCTCCCTCTCTCCCTCCTTCCTTCTTTCCTCCCTTTCTTTCTTCCTTCCCTCTTCTCCTTCTGTCCTTCCTTCCCTCCTTCCTTCCTTATTGTGGCAAAACATACATATCAACATTTACCTTTAAAAAAGCTTTTATTTTTGTTTTTGTTTTTTATTACAGATATGGTCTCACTATGTTGCCCAGGCTGAACTCAAACTCCTGGGCTCAACCAATCCTCCTGCCTCAGCCTACTGAGTAGCGGGGATTACAGATGTATACCATAATGCCTGGACATTTTAACCATTTTTATTTTGTTTTGTTTTTTGTTTTTTGAGACAGAGTCTCGTTCTGTCGCCCAGGCTGGAGTGCAGTAGCAGGATCTCGACACACTGCAACCTCTGCCTCCTAGGTTCAAGTGATTCTCCTGCCTCAGTCACCCAAGTAGCTAGGATTCCAGAGGCATGCGCCATCATGCCTGGCTAATTTTTGTATTTTCTGGCAGAGATGGGGTTTTATCATTTTGGCCAGGCTGGTCTTGAACTCCTGGCCTCAAGTGATCTGCCCACTTCGGCCTCCCAAAGTGCTGAGATTACAGGCATGAGCCACCACACCTGGCCCATTTTAACCATTTTTAAGTATACAATTTAGTGGCACTAAGTACATTCACAGTGTTATGCAGCTATTACAAATATCTCTGTCCAAAACTTTATCATGACCTTAAATAGAAACTCTGTACCCATTAAAGAGTAACCCCCAGCCCTGGTAACCTCTCATTTCCTTTCCCTCTCTATGAATTTGCCTATTCTATCTCAGATAAGCGGAACCATTAGGTATTTGTCCTTTGTGAAATATATTGCTGGCTTATTTCACTTAGCATAATGTTTCCAAGGTTTATTCATGTAGCATGTATCAAAGCTTCATTCCTTTTTAAGGCTGAATCATATTCTATTATCAATGTTTACCACGTTTTGTTTATCCATTCATCTATTGATGGACATTTGGGTTGTTTTTAACTTTTGACTGCTGCTACACATTGTGGATGTAATGCTGCTATGAACATGTTGTATAAGTATCTGTTTCAGTCCCTGTTTTCGATTCTTTGGGGGTATATACCTAGGAGTAAAACTGCCGGATGAAATAGTAATTCCATGTTTAATCTTTTAAGGAACTGCCAAACCGCTTTCCACAGCAGCTGCACCATTTTACATTCTTACCAGCAATGCACAAGTGTTCTAGTTTCTATACATCTTTACCAGCTTTTGATTTTGTGCTGTTTTTTTTTTTTAAAAAAGCCATCCTAATGATTATAAAGTGGTATCTCATTGTGTTTTAAATTGCATTTCTCTATTGACTAGTGATGTTGAGCATCTTTTATGTGTTTATTGGCCATCTGTATATTTTCTTTATAATAGACATTTTATGTAGAAATAGCTGTTCATTACTCATTTTTGAATGAGGTTTTTTGTTTTCTGTGTGTGGGTTTTTTGTTTGTTTGTTTGTTTTTTGCTGTTAAATTGTACAAGTTCTTTACATATTCTGGATATTATTTCCATTATTCCCTTGTCAGGTATATGGCTTGCAAATATTTTCCCTCATTCTATGGGTTGCCTTTCCACTCTCTTGATAGCATACTTTGATGCATGAAGTTTCCAATTTTGATGAAGTCCAATTTATCTTTTTTTTTTTTTTGAGATAGAATCTCGCACTGTCACCTGGCTGGAGTGCAGTGGCACCATCTCGGCTCACTGCAACCTCCACCTCCTAGGTTCAAGTGATTCTCCTGCCTCAGCCTCCCAAGTAGCTGGGATTACAGGCACCCACCACCATGCCCTGCTAATTTTTTTGTATTTTTAGTAGAGACGGGGTTTCACCATGTTGGCCAGGCTGGTCTCGAACTCCTGACCTCGTGATCCACCCTCCTCGGCCTCCCAAAGTGCTGGGATTACAGGCGTGAGCCACCGCGCATGGCCCTGCTTTTGGTTTTCTTTCCTGTGCTTTTGGTGTCATATGCAAGAAATGATTACCAAACCCAATGTCATAAAAATGTTACGCTAATTCCTCCAAGACTTTCTAAGAGTTGTAGTGCTTACATTTACAATTTTAGGTCTTTGATCTATTTTGAGCTAAATTTTGTAAATGCAGTAAGGTAAGAGTTCAACTTCATTCTCTTCTTGTAGATATCCAGTTTCCCCGGCACCATTTGTTGAAGAGACTGTCCTTTCTCAGGCTTAATTTCTTTTATATTTACATGTTTTTAGTTTCCTCGTTATGGAAGGAAAAGTGGTAATTACAAAAATTGTAAGCAATGCATAAGCAACATATATTTAAATAAATATGAGAATTAAACTGGGCAACTACTACATAGAGCTAGGTTAATATTGCAAATCTAAGTTTTACCTCATTTATGATGCCCTACCTCCTCAGCCTAGAGTGATTCCTTTCTTTCATTCATCTCTTAGCATTCATTGTCTATAATGTTTCTTAAATTATTAACAAATTTTAAACCATCAAAGTTATTAAAATTAAACTTTCACTCCAGCCACTGTTGAGAAAACCGACTTTTCTTTTTTTTCTTTCTTTTTTTTTTTTTGAGACGGAGTCTCTCTCTGTTGCCCAGGTTGGAGCGCAGTGGCTCAGTCTTGGCTCACTGCAACCTCTGCCTCCCAGGTTCAAGCAATTCTCCTGCCTCAGCCTCCTGGGTAGCTGGGACTACAGGCGCCCACCACCATGCCTGGCTAAGTTTTGTATTTTTAGTAGAGACAGGGTTGCACCATGTTGGTCAGGCTGGTCTCGAACTCGTGACCTCAGGTTATCCACCCACCTCGGCCTCCCAAAGTGCTGGGATTACAGGCATGAGCCACTGCACCTGGCCGGCCACCAACTTTTCTTTTTTTTTTTTTTTTTTTATTATACTTTAAGTTCTAAGGTATATGTGCACAACATGCAGGTTTGTTACATATGTATACATGTGCCATGTTGGTGTGCTGCACCCATTAACTCATCATTTACATTAGGTATGTCTCCTAATGCTATCCCTCCCCTCTCCCCCCACCCCACAAGAGGCCCCGGTGTGTGATGTTCCCCTTCCTGTGTCCATGTGTTCTCATAGTTCAATTCCCACCTATGAGTGAGAACATGCGGTGTTTGGTTTTTTGTCCTTGCAATAGTTTGCTGAGAATGATGGTTTCCAGCTTCATCCATGTCCCTACAAAGGACATGAACTCATCATTTTTTATGGCTGCATAGTATTCCATGGTGTGTATGTGCCACATTTTCTTAATCCAGTCTATCATTGATGGACATTTCTTGAGCATAATTCTTACGTTCTGTCCCAGAACTTGAAGACTGAGTTGGGGAACGCCTGCAAAACCCACCACTCACCCATGCAAGCATGTCCATGGGGCAAACCTTGACCAGTGGGGACAGGAACCAGTCCTTCCTTACCTCAGGTGGATCATTTCTGAGGTCATTCTGCATGGCTCCTCAGAAGGCCCCAGAGAGATAGAGTGCCAGTTGCCCACAGTGAACAATTTGAGAAGATGCCTTTATGATGATTTTTCCTCCTTTCCTATTTCATTCTTCCCAGTTCCATGAGATCACTCTCTTCCTCCCCCTCCCCGCACCATCTTGGCTCACTGCAGCCTTGACCTCCCAGGCTCATGCAATCCTCCTGCCTCAGCCTCCCAAGTAGCTGGGACTACGGGCTCATGCCACCATGCCTGGCTAGCTGTGTTTTTTTTTGAGACGGAGTCTCGCTGTGTCGGCCCAGGCTGGAGTGCAGTGGTGCAATCTCGGCTCACTGCAAGCTCCGCCTCCCGGGTTCATACCATTCTCCCACCTCAGGCTCCCCAGCAGCTGGGACTACAGGCGCACGCCGCCACACCCGGCTAATTTTTGTATTTTTAGTAGAGACAGGGTTTCACTGTGTTAGCCAGGATGGTCTCGATCTCCTGACCTTGTGATCTGCCCACCTCGGCCTCCCAAAGTGCTGGGATCACAGGCGTGAGCCACCGCACCCAGCCAACCTGGCTAGTTTTTGTATTTTTCATAGAGATGGGGTTTCACTATGTTGGCCAGGCTCATCTTGAACATCTGGGTTGAAGCAATCTGCCCACCTTGGCCTCCCAAAATGTTAGGATTACAGGTGTGAGCTATCGTGCCCAGCCATCTCTTATATATATATTTTTTTAAGTCTAAAATAACAAATGATTTCCTGCAACCAGTGATATAAGACTAAGAGGAAAGTGACTGTTGGGAATTGGAAAGGATTTGCTATGTGATTAAGATAGAAATACTTGATTTTTGTACTGCACTAAGCACAGGCAATAGCCTGAAAATAGCCACTCTTACTTGGAAGTCACTGTCAGTAAACTGGAAGCTATAATTTCTACTGTCTGTCATTACAGTGCTTTCTTCACAAGAGATTGCTCTATGTGGAGAGCGCGGGGATAATCTTTCATATAGAACTGTGTCATACTCTTTCCCCTTGCCTTTAAAAAAATTTTTTTAAGTGTACAATTCAGTGGTTTTTAGTGTGTTCACAAAGTCATGCAATCACCGCCACTATTTAATTCCTAAACATTTTGACCATTCCAAGCAGAAACCCATATTCATGAGGGTGGAGCTTCCCTGCCCTCTCCAGGGCACCATCCTCCCAGCACTTCAATGTGTTCACCAACCCAAAAGTTCTCTGAGCCCTGTCGTTTAGGGGTTTTATGGAGGTTTCATTACATGGGCATGATTGATTAAATCGTTGGCCATTGGTGGTTGGGAACTAGATCTCCAACCCTTCTCCCCTCCCTGGAGGTTGGAGGTGGGAGGCGAGGGCGAAACCCTGTAATCAAGGGTTGGCAACTAGCTTCCATGGTGAAGCCATCAACACCACCTCCCACCAGCAAGAGGCATCTCGTTAGTATAAACTCAGGTATGGTTGAAAGAAGCTCATTATGAACAACAAAAGACACTCCAATCCCCCTATCACAAGGGTTTTAGGAGCTCTGTGCCAGGAAGCAGAAACAAAGACCAAATATATTTTCCTTTTTTTTTTTTTTTTTTTTGAGACGGAGTCTTGCTCTCACTTTGTTGCCCAGGCCGGAGTGCAATGGCACGATCTCAGCTCACTGCAACCTCCGCCTCCAGGCTCCAAGCAATTCTCCTGCCTCAGCCTACTGAGTAGCTGGGATTACAGGTGCGCACCACCACACCCAGCTAATTTTTATACTTTTACTAGAGACAGGGTTTCATCACATTGGTCAGGCTGGTCTCGAACTCCCGACCTCATGATCCACCTGCCTTGGCCTCCCAAAGTGCTGGGATTATAGGCGTGAGCCACCATGCCCAGCTTTCTTTTTTTTTTTTTTTTTTTAGCAAATGGAAATTTTGATTTATCCCATCTTTTTTTGGTTATTTTATTTTATTTTCATTATGTTAATTTTTACCTTTTACATTTAAAAAATTATATATATATGGTTTTTTTTTTTTTTTTGAGATGGAGTCTCACTCTGTGGCCCAGGCTGGAGTGCAGTGGAGCAATCTCAGCTCACCACAACCTCCGCTTCCTGGGTTCAAGAGATTCTCCTGCCTCAGCCTCCTGAGTAGCTGGGATTACAGGTGTGTGCCACCACGCCCAGCTAATTTTTGTATTTTTTTTTTTTTTTTTTTTTTTTGAGACAGAGTTTCACTCTTGTTGCCCAGGCTGGAGTGCAGTGGCACAACTTGGACTCACCATAACCTCTGCCTCCCGGGTTGAAGCGATTCCCCTGCCTCAGCCTCCCAAGTAGCTGGGATTATAGGCATGAGCCACCACGCCTGGCTAATTTTTGCATTTTTAGTAGAGATGGGGTTTCGCCATGTTAGCCAGGCTGGTCTCGAACTCCTGACCTTGTGATCCACCCGCCTCGGCCTCCCAAAGTGCTGGGATTACAGACGTGAGCCACCACGCCCAGCCCTAATTTTTGTATTTTTAGTAGAGATGGGGTTTCACCATGTTGGGCAGGCTGGTCTCGAACTTCTGACCTCAGGTGATCTGCCTGTCTCAGCCTTCCAAAGTGCTGGGATTACAAGTGTAAGTCACTGCGCCCAGCCTAAAAAATTACGTATATATTAGTTATACATATTTTGGGGGTGTCTGTGATATTTTAACACTTGCATACAATGTGTAATGATCAACTCAGGGTAATTGGACTAGCCATCACCTCAAACATACATCTTTTCTTTTCTTCTTTTCTTTTCTTTTGAGACAGGGTATCGCTCTGTCTCCCACACTGGAGTGCAGTGGCACGATCACGGCTCACTGCAGCCTCGACCTTCTGGGCTCAAGCAATCCTCCCACCTCAGCCTCCCGAGTAGCTGGGATTGCAGGCATTCATCACCACACCCAGCTAATTTTTTTTATTATCTGTATAGACAGGGTCTTGCTATGTTGCCCAGGCTGGTCTCAAACTCCTAGCTTCAAGTGATCCTCTCACCTCAGCCTCCAAAAGTGCTGGAATTATAGGCATGAGCCACTGCGCCCAACTTGACTAATCTTTTCTTTATGTTGGAACGTTACAAATGTCTCCTAGCTATTTTGAAATACACAATAAAGTATTATTAACTAGAATCCCTCTACTGTACCATTGCATTATTTCTTGTTATACCACAATATTTTATTCCTTTGAATGAATAATATCCTACTGAGTAATCCTGTTTTTTTGGGTATACCACATTCTGTTTATCCATGCCTTGGCTGATAGACATCTGGCTTGTTTCTGCCTTTTGGCAATTGTGAGCAGTACTGCTGTGAACACTTGTGTACAGGTTTTTGTGTGGACATATGTTTTCATTGATTTTAAGTAAATACCTAAAAATGGAATTGTTGGATCAAATGGTTATTCCATGTTACTTTTTTTTTTTTTTTTTTGAGACAGAGTCTCACTCTGTCACCCAGGTTGGAGTACAGTGGCTCGATATCGGCTCACCGCAACCTCCACCTCCCGAGTTCAAGTGATTCTCCTGCCTCAGCCTCCCAAGTAGCTGGGACTACAGGCACCTGCCACCATGCCCAGCTAATTTTTTGTATTTTTAGTAGAGATGGGGTTTCACCGTGTTGGCCAGGCTGATCTTGAACTCTCGAGCTCAGGCAATCCATCCGCCTCGGCCTCCCAAAGTGCTGGGATTACAGGTGTGAGCCACCACGCCCGGCCTCCATGTTACTTTTTGAGGAACTGCCAAACTGTTCAACTATTTTCAAAAGTGCTTATATATATTTTTAACTTTCTAGATATACTATTTAGGTTTGTAAATCAAAAAGTGTCTGGGAAAGGTCTCAATCAATTTAGAGGTTTATTCTGCCAAGGTTAAGGAAATGTCCGGAAGAAAATAACATGGAATCGCAGAAACAGTTTGTGGTCTATGTCTTTCTCCAAAGATGATTTTGAAGGCTTCAATATTTAAAAGGAAAAAGTGGGATGGAGAGGAAAGAGGAGGGTGTGGTGATCTATATGTTGCAAGAAAAAGGAGCAGGTAGGGGGACAGTCAATGTGTTCATCTGATACTAGTAAACTGGCACTGTACATAAGATAAGGTGAACACGGAGTAGCTACCTGTGGAGGTCGTTAGCCTTTTCTCTGTAACTCTCTGCTTAGGAACAAAAGGAAATTCTGCTTCTCGCATCACTCAGCTTTCAGTTTTATTTTCTTTCTTTCTGCAGAGTGAATTGGGGTGCTGAGTTTTCATTTTCCTTTCACAGGTTTTTATCTCCCAATTAACTTCATAAACTTCTTGAAGGAAGGAACAGTGTTCTACTTCCTAGCACCTGCCACAGTATCTACATTAATGCCTACACCTAGTATTTGTGTGTGAATGTGTAATTAAGACAATATGTCCTTTATCCTAGGAGCCAGCCCAGAAAGAGTGTTACTGTCAGCTGGCTAGTGGACATGTACATATATATAGCTTTCTTTGTTTTCCTTACTTAACATGCTGGAGAAATTCAAGCAGCTGTGGGTGTGTGTATGTCACGGGGAATAGACACTATGGTGATGGTGGTTGGCGGGTGATGATGTAAGGGAGATGGGGATTAGGAAGAGTGGCATACCTAATCCTCTGGTACAGTGTTCATCCAGAGTCCCAGAGTGGGAGAAGAATCCGTTCTTTTTTCTTTTTTGAGACAGAGTCTCTCTCTGTCTCCCAGGCTGGAGTGCAGTGGCGTGATCTCGGCTCACTGCAACCTCCGCCTCCCAGGTTCAAGCAATTCTCCTGCCTCGGCCTCCTGAGTAGCTGTGATTACAGGCGTGTGCCACTATATCCAGCAATTTTTTTGTATTTTTAGTAGAGACGGGGTTTCACCATGTTGGTCAGGCTGGTCTCGAACTCCTGACCTTGTGACCCACCCACCTCGGCCTCCCAAAGTGCTGGGATTACAGGCGTGAACCACCACGCCCGGCCAAATCCGTTCTTATTCAAAGTGATAGAGCCAACCTAAGCTACATTCACAGACCAGGAGGACCTTCCCTGTGCTCTTCAACTCCTCTCAATCTGTTCATGCTTAGAGAGCCTTATTCCAGAGGTTAGTCAGGACTTTCTCAGTTTCGAGTGCCAGAAAACTAACTTAAACTAATTTAAGCCTACGCCTGCTCCCCACCCCCCCGCCAAAAAAAAGAAAAGCAGGAGAGGAATGTATTTGGCTCTCAGTATTAGAGCGCCTAAGCTTCAGGCGAGGCGGGGGTGATGGCCATCAGATTGTGCACTTGTGCTCAGTGTCCTCTTGACTCGAAGGGCTCTGTTTTATTCTGTCTTGGCTTTATTCTCAGAAAGGTTCTTTTCACCTGGCAGTGAGATGTTCCCTGGCAGCTCCCTTTCTTGTCATTACTTCTTTGACATAAACATGAGAAAGCAAGGCAACTAAGTTGTATTTACCAACGTGCTGATAACAATAGTAACCTAACGTCCAGCTAAAGCCGATCTCATCACGATGGAAACTCTGGAGACACCCTCAGAGTCGCCCACCACAACAGTGTGACTACTTTTCTCCACACAACTTCTTGTGGAAATGCTAGGCTCACCAACTTGCAACTCATGTTCAGATAGCAAGCACCGAAACCTGTCTGCTCTTATTGGCAACATTGGTGAAAATTACCTGTAGGATGCTTGGAAAACAATCGTGTTTCGGGACCCGTTCTTTGACACTGCCTGCTATTCCTTTCCTTCTCATACCTTTGCTTTGGTCCTGCTCTTCTGTCCTGCAAGGGGTCTGGTGCTGCTGGGCAGGCATTCCTGGAAGAGGACCTCAGGGTGCGGGAGGCTGGCCCAGGTGTGCAGGGCATTGTGTAGAACACACACGTGAGCTCTTTCTTCAGCTGACCCCAGTATTCCTGCTGGGCTCATGGTACTAACGTAGCACTTAGTCTTTTCAATACTAAGAAATGAATCCCTACAATGATGATTGTGTTAGTCCATTCTTGTGTTGCTATAAAGAAATACTTTAAGGCTGGGTGTGGTGGCTCACACCTGTAATCCCAGAACACTGGGAGGCTGAGGTGGGCGGATCACGAGGTCAGGAGTTTGAGACCAGCCTAGCCAACACAGTGAAACCCCATCTCTACTAAAAATAGAAAAATTAGCCAGGCATGGTGGTGCATGCCTGTAATCCCAGCTACTGGGGAGGCTGAGGCAGGAAAATTGCTTGAACCGGGGAGGTGGAGGTTGTAGTGAGCCAAGATCGTGCCACTGCACTCCAGCCTGGGCAACAGAGCAAGACTCTATCTAAAAAAAAAAAAAAAAGAAAAATACTTGAGGCTGGGCACGGTGGTTCACGCCTGTAATCCCAGCACTTTGGGAGGCTGAGGTGAGAGAATCACTTGAACCTGGGAGGTCAAGACTATAGTGAGCTGTTATGGCACCTCTGCACTCCCGCCTGAGCAAGAGTGAGACCCTGTCTCAAAATTATAAATAAAATAAATAAAAAATAATAAAAAGAAATACCCAAGACTGGGTACTTTATAAAGAAAAGAGGTTTAACTGGCTCACGGTTCCGCAGGTTGTACACAAAGCATAGTGCCGGCATCATGTCACATGGCCAGAGTGAGAGCAAGACAGAAAGCAGGGAAGTCCTAGACTTTTAAATAACCAGATCTCTCATGAAGTAACTGGGTGAGAACCCATAACCAAGGGGATGGTGCTAAGTCATTAAAGAAGGATCCACTTCCACGATCCAATCACCTCCCACCTCCCACTAGGCCCCACGCCCACCATTGGGAATCACATTTCAATATAAGATTTGGAGACGGCAAACATCCGAACCATAATAAAATCAGTAATAAAAACTAGGATGCCTTCACAAGCTCAGCTCAATTCGAGGATGAGACTTGGAAGTTCTTTTCTTCTAATACTTAATAGAAATGGGATCTCACTATGATGCCCAAGCTGGTCTCGAACTCCTGGGCTCAAGCGATCCTTCCACCTCAGCCTCCCAAAGTGCTGTGATTACAGGCATTTAGCCACTGAGCCTGGAAAAGTGTGAAAGTTCTTTATCCTCTATGTCTTCTGGCCCTCTGTGGCTACTTCTCTATCATCCCCTAAAATTTTTTGAGCCAAGGATGGTAAAAGAAGTGGAGAGGACTAGAGTCTGGCTCACCTCACATGACTGTGTACTTGCAAGATGGAGTCTCGCTCTGTCACCCAGGCTGGAGTGCAGTGGCCTGATCTTGGCTCACTGCAAGCTCTGCCTCCCAGGTTCATGCCATTCTCCTGCCTCAGCCTCTGGAGTAGCTGGGACTACAGGCGCGTGCCACCACACCTGGCTAATTTTTTGTATTTTTAGTAGAGATGGGGTTTCACCACGTTAGCCAGGATGGTCTCGATCTCCTGACCTTGTGATCCGCAAGGAGATCCAAACTTCTAAATTTAAACCTGGTCAACATTATGACAACATATTTGTCAAGGTAGAAGAATATAAAATGTTAACAATGCGCTTGCTTAATGTATACATTTTAAGTATCAAGTCTAGAGTTTCTTTCTTCATCTGTGCCTTGGGCCTTGCAAATGTTAGAAGCAATTCCCCTTCTCTTTTCTTCCTCTTCTTGCCAACTCTGCTGAGGTATGGTCTCAGCATTCTCATTAAAAGAAGGGAACCCAAAGCACTTACCTTGCCCTTTCCTGTCTTGAATTTGTATCCGCTATGCCTTCTATATAGGAGAATCACTGACAGACTCAAACTCTAGTGAGCAGAGACAGCTTGGGAAAGAGTATGATGTGATCAATGTACTTAAGTCTCATTTGGCAAAAGTTGTTGGGTGTTAAAAGGAAGAAAAAAAGCATGTCAGAGTCAGTTAAGAATAGAAAGCCTCATCAGCAGCTGCAAGAAGCCCAGGCGTGATAAGCAGGGGTATGCAACACGAGTGAGCACTCGCCTCATGGAAAAAACACCTCACAGGAGGAGCACACAGAACTTTCATTGTCTTTCACTGACAACTTGCATTCATTGTCACACGACCCACCTGGGAGGGGAGATTTATTATGGTTTCTTGAAGATGAGGAAACTGAGGCACAAATAACTCAAGTATTTATGGTATGTTAATGATATCGCAATTTTTTTTTTTTTTTTTTGAGATGGAGTCTCGCTCTGTCACCCAGGCTGGAGTGCAGTGGCGCCATCTCGGCTCACTGCAACCTCTGCCTCCTGGTTCAAGTGATTCTCCTGCCTCAGCCTCCCGAGTAGCTGGGACTACAGGCGTGTGCCACCACGCCCAGCTAATTTTTGTATTTTTAGTAGAGGCAGGATTTCACCATGTTGGCCAGGCTGGCCTTGATCTCTTGACCTCGTGATCCGCCCGCCTCAGCCTCCCGAAGTGCTGGATTACAGGCATGAGCCACTGTGCCTGGCCTCAATTTTTTTTTTTTTTTTGAGATAGGGTCTTACTCTGTTGCCCAGGCTAGAGTGAGGTGGTGTAATCACAGCTCACTGCAGCCTCGACCTCCCAGGCTCAAGCCATCCTCCCACCTCAGTCTCCTAAGTAGCTGGCACCACAAGCACGTGCTCCCGTGCCTGGCTAACTTTTAAATTATTTGTAGAGAGGGAGTCTTCCTGTGTTGCTCAGACTGGTCTCAAACTCCTGGGCTCAAGTGATCCTCCTGACCTGGCCCCCCAAACTGCTGGGATTAGAGGGGTGAGCCACCACACCCAGACATAGAGCAATTTTTTTTTTTTTTTTTGAGACGGAGTCTCACTCTTTTGCCCAGGCTGGAATGCAGTGGCTCACTGCAACCTCCGCCTCCCAGGTTCAAGCGATTCTCCTGCCTCAGCCTCCTGAGTAGCTGGGATTACAGGTGTGTACTACCACGCCTGGCTAATTTTTTTTTTTTTTTTTTTTTTGAGATGGAGTCTCACCCTGTTGCCCAGACTGCAGTGCAATGGTGTGATCTCGGCTCACTGCAACCTCCGCCTCCTGGGTTCAAGCGATTCTCCTGCCTCAGCCTCCCGAGTAGCTGGGATTACAGGAGCGTGCCACCACGCCCGGCTAAGTTTCTGTATCTTTAGTAGAGACGGGGTTTCACCATGTTGGCCAGGCTGGTCTCGAATTCCTGACCTCGGAAGATCCACCCGCCCTGGCTTCCCAAAGTGGTGGGATTACAGGCATGAGCCACTGCACCCGGCCAGCTCAATTTTTTTTTTTAAGTCAAGTATCTTGCCCAAGGTCACAAAATAAGACGACTAAATCATAATGTTTGACCAGGACCAGTTACAGAATTAACAAGGCCCATTTACAGAATTTCCATTCACAAAAGGAAAATGTGGGACCCCTTGTTCAATTACCGTGAGGAATTTGAAGATGGTGACAGCGGAGATGGGAACTCTTGCCCTGTATATGTCGCTTGCCCAGGAAGCCAGCCCTTTACATGGTACAGGTAAAGCCAGGCATAGACCTCAGGTCTCGTGGTTCCCAATCAGGTGTGTGACTGTCTCAAGCAGACCAGTGGTTCTCAAACACAGGGACACCAATGCCCGGGGTTCCTCTGTTATATTTCTCTATTGGTTAGACTTTTTAGGGTTGCTTTACTTTACTGTCATCACTCAAGTTTAAGAAACACTGGGGCATCTCTCTTCCTATCAAAGGTCAGTCCCTCCACACAGAGACAGAACCATGTTTTGTGGGGGCCTGAAACCTACATAACTCGAGGGGCCTCTTTAAGAAAAAGAATATAAAATTATGGCTGGGCATAGTGGCTCACGCCTGTAATCCCAACCCTTTGGGAGGCCGAGGCGGGCGGATCACGAGGTCAGGAGATCGAGACTGTCCTGGGTAACACGGTGAAACCCCGTCTCTACTAAAAATACAAAAAATTAGCCGGACGTGGTGGCGGGCCCCTGTAGTCCCAGCTACTCGGGAGGCTGAGGCAGGAGAATGGCGTGAACCCGGGTGGCGGAGCTTGCAGTGAGTGAGCCGAGATTGCGCCACTGCACTCTAGCCTGAGCGACACAGCGAGACTCCATCTCAAAAAAAAAAAAAAAAAAAAAAAGAAAAAGAATATAAAATTATAAATAAAATGTAAGTGTTGACAGTTAGGCCCATGCAAGTGAGGAGCCCTAAGTCTTTGGCTTCATTGACTTTGTGATAAATCTTTCTCTTCCTGCACCCATGTGCCTGATGTCATCTCCTCTCACCTCTCAAGGACTTGGCTTCTTTGATTGTCCCTTCCCTTTCCTGTGTCTTTAACTTCACTCCATTTACCACTATTTACATGCTTCTGTCCTCTTCGACTTCTCATCTCTCTCCAGGAGCCTTCCTTGTCTCTGATCTCTTCAGAGGCCACCTTCTTGGGAGAGTCAAGTCTTCACACACTACTCCTTCGCCTTCCATTCCCCTTCCTCCTGTTCCTGCTGTGACTGAAGCGCGAGTCAGTCACTCTGCTCGCAGACTTGAATTAACGAGAGTGAGGTCTGGTGGAAAGAAAGTGATTTATTTCCAAAGCTAGCTTAGGGGAAGAGGCACAGGTATCCTGCCTTTAAACGTGCACTTCTCTTTTGGAGCAGAAAGCAGGCACTTTTAAAAGGCAGGGGAGGAAGCAAGCAAGGCAG
This sequence comes from Pongo abelii, assembly GCF_028885655.2. Classification (NCBI taxonomy): domain Eukaryota; kingdom Metazoa; phylum Chordata; class Mammalia; order Primates; family Hominidae; genus Pongo; species Pongo abelii. Next base: position 747,699 of record NC_071995.2, read on the forward strand.
GGCCTTATCTACTGGGCAGCCGAGCTGGTGACTGCTGGCATCTTACTAGGCTGAAAACTCTCCAAATGGGAGAGAGTAGTGAGCATGCTTTCTGACTGCTATCTCTCTAGGCAACCTCCTGGAGGGTGAGCGTTCCATTGTGGGCACACTTTGGTCGGCAAATGGACTGTTAACTCTCTGGGAGAGTTCGGTCTGGAAGCACAGTTAGAAGAAATTGCCCTGTAGGGAGTGTATGGTGAAGGGGAAGTAAAAGGCTATATTTGCATTTTTTTTTTTTTTTTTTTGAGACGGAGTCTTGCTCTGTAGCCCAGGCTGGAGTGCAGTGGCGCGATCTCAGCTCACTGCAAGCTGCGCCTCCCGGGTTCACGCCATTCTCCTGCCTCAGCCTCCTGAGTAGCTGGAACTACAGGCATCTGCCACCACGCCCGGCTAATTTTTTTTGTATTTTTAGTAGAGACGGGGTTTCACCGTGGTCTGGATCTCCTGACCTCGTGATCCGCCCGCCTAGGCCTCCCAAAGTGCTGGGATTACAGGCATGAGCCATATATTTGCATTTCTAAAAGGCTAAGTAGGAAATGAGGAACCAAGGGAGTGAGAAAAGAAGAGAGAGAGAGAAAAATAATTAAAATATCTCTTAGAAAAAACTGTGAATACTCGGTTATGCTACCTTGCTTCTGTTCCCATCCCTTCACTGAAAAATGGATTCTGTCAGGTTTCTCAACAATATATAGCTTGCTTGTTGCTTGAACCTATGAATCTGCACTCATTTCTACTACTGGACCTCTCAGCAACATTCGCCATAGCTGGGAACTGTCTTTTTCTTCAAGCTCCTTTCTCAGCTTCAATGACCCCACAACCTCCTTGTTTTACTCTTTAGGTCTCTGACTGTTCCTTTTGTTCTCTTTTGCAGGACCCTTGTGTTCTACCCAAACTCTAATAGTGTGATAGATGAAGTAACTAACCATACAGGGCTCAGTCCTAGTGTATTAGTCCGTTTTCAGCCTGAGACTGGGTAATCTATAAACAAAAGAGGTTTAATTGACTCACACTTCTGCACGGCTGGGGAGGCCTCAGGAAACTTACAATCATGGTGGAAGGCAAAGGGGAAGGAGAGACCTCTTCACATAGTGGCGGGAAAGAGAGAGAGCGCACAGGGAAAACTGCCACTTCTAAACCCATCAGATCTCCTGAGAACTCACACACTATCACAAAACAGCTTGGGGGAACGGTCCCCATGATCCAATCACCTCCCACCAGGTCCCTTCCTCCACACGTGGGGATTACAATCTGAGATTAAATTTGGGTGGGGACACAGAGCCAAACCATATCACCTAGAGCCCTGATCCCTTTTTTTTTTGAGATGGAGTCCAGCTCTGTCACCCAGGCTGGAGTGCAGTGGGGCGATCTCTGCTCACTGCAACCTCCACCTCCCAGGTTGAAGCAATTTTCCAGCCTCAGCCTCCCGAGTAGCTGGGATTACAGGCACATGCTACCATGCCCAGCTAATTTTTGTATTTTTAGTAGAAATGGGGTTTCACCATGTTGGTCAGGCTGGTCTCGATCTCCTGACCTCAGGTGGTCCACCTGCCTCGGCCTCCCAAAGTGCTGAGATTACAGATGTGAGCCACTAGGCTGGGCCACAGCCCCTATCTCTTCTCTATTTATACACTCTTCCTAACCACTGAGATGGTGATATTTGCATCAAGAACTTAAGGAGGTGAGACTATATGGCCATCTGAGGTAAGAGCATTCCACGCATGAAGGAGACAGCAAGGAGGCCAGTGTGGTGGAGTGAGTCAATGACAGGGAAAGAAGCTGGAGATGAGGTCACAGGTAGCGAGGATGGTGGACAGATCACGTGAAGCCTAAGTCGGCCATTGTAATGCCTTTGCCTTTGGTTTTTCCTCTGAGCGAGGTGAGACGCCAGTGCTGGGTTATGAGTAGAGGATGCCATGGTTCTGGCTTACGTCGTAGTAGGATCACTCTCATGTGCTACATGTGAACGAACGTGTGAACGAACAGAGGAGTGAATGGAAGAAAATGAAAACAAGAAAGAAAATAGAGGGCCATGCGCAGTGGCTCATGCCTGTAATCCCAGCACTTTGGGAGGCCAAGGTGGGTGGATCACCTGAGGTTGGGAGTTCGAGCCCAGCCTTACCAACACGGAGAAACCCCATCTCTACTAAAAGTACAAAATCAGCCAGGCGTGGTGGCGCATGCCTGTAATCCCAGCTACTCGGGAGGCTGAGGCAGGAGAATTGCTTGAACCCGGGAGGCAGAGGTTGCAGTGAACCCAGATTGTGCCATTGCACTCCTGCCCGGGCAACAAGAGCGAAATTCTGTCTCAAAACAAAAACAAAAACAAAAATTATCCGGGCATGGCGGCACGTGCCTGTAATCCCAGCTACTGGGGAGGCTGAGGCAGGAGAATTGCTTGAACCCGGGAGGTGGAAGTTGCAGTGAGCTGAGATTGCCCCACTGAACTCCAGCCTGCGGCAGAACGAGACTCCTTCTAAAAAAAAAAAAAAAGGAAGGAAGGAAAGAAAGAAAGAAAATAGGAAGACTCATAGAGAAGTAACTCCAGGGTCGCTTCCTCACTGCATTACAGACATAAAGACCATTTAAGGTGCCAGCGTTGCTTGCTGCAGCTCTCTCCTCAGGCTTGCAGCTCTGCAGGAGGGACAGGGAAGACCCTTGAGCTTATGAGAGAAAAGCAGCAGCTGGCTGCTGGTGAGATGGGAGGAAGACCTGAGGCAGCTTCATTGTCACTAGAAACCTGACCCTTTTTGGTTTAGCCAGACAATGACTGCCTTGGCTGGGGAATGTTAGGGAAACCTGCCAAGTTTACAGTCTGCCTCTCAGCCTAGACAACCTCTGAAAGAGGAGCGTATCTCTTGAATTGGCAGAAATGAGACAGAGCAGAGGGGAGAACTGACATTTCTCCTTAGTACACCATGCAGACTGTCAAAATGAGTTGCCGAATCTATTTTATTCTAACCGTGAGAAAGTAAGGCATCCATAAACAGAGGAGAAGTTATAATTGTGGGGTTTAGAATTTAAGGAGCTCCAAAATGGCTCCTCTAGATAAATTTATCTCTGCTAATCATTGTTTACCTCTGCTGTGTTCTTTTATTTTTTATTTTTTTAAGAATGAAATTAAATTTTTCCTTTTCATAAAAATAGTACATGTACATGGTTAAAAATTCCAGCAGTACAAAGGATATACAATGCTCATTAAGTCTTTCAACAACATAAACATGTAAAGTCTTCCTAAATTCATCTATATCTTTAACCCTATCCCAGTAAAAATGCTACCAGAATATTTTAGGATTACACAAGGCAACGCTAAAGTAAATTGGGAAAAGTAAATGTGCAAAAACATGATGAAAATTCTGAAATAGAAAATAACAGAGGAAGATTTACCCTAGAAGGTGAAAATATAAAAGTATATAATTAAAAGCTTGGTAGTGGCACAGGCATAGACAGATTAATGGTACAAAGCAGTATGTAGAAATAGGCCAAATATACCTGGAATTGGAGTATAAGACAAAGGTAGAATTTTAAGATTTGAGGGAAAAGATTACTAATAAATGGAGTTGAATCATTTACCTTAGTAACTAGAAAAAAATAAAATTGGATCCCTATCTCATTTCTTATACCAAACAAAGTTCAGATGAATCACATATTTAACATTTAAAAATAAAACCATAAAAGTACTGAAATAAAACATGGGAGAATTAAAAAAAATAATTCTGGGTGATGTTATAAACTGAATTGGTTTCCCCAAAATTCATGTTTGAAGCTCTAACCCCCAGTATCTCAGAATGTGACTGTATTTAGAGATAGCGTCTTCAAAAAGGTAATTAAGTTAAAATGAAGTTGTTAGGGTGGGCCCTAATCCAGTATGACTGGTGTCCTTATAAGACGAGAACAGGACCCAGGCAAGCAGAGGGACAAGACCGTGTGAGGACACGTGCAGAAGGTACCTGACAAGCCTCGGGCAGAGGTCTCAGAAGAAACCAACCCTGCCTACACCTTGATCTTGGATTTTAGCCTCCAGAACTGTGAGGAAATAAATCTCTGTGTTGTTTAAGCCACTCAGCCTGGGGTACTTTATTATGGAAGCCCTAGCAAACCAATATGGGGATTAAATCTTTCTAAGCAAGAGACAAGGTTCAGAAGCAGTGAAAGAAATGATTGATAAATTTAACTGCATAAAAATGGAAAATTTCTGCATAAAAACAAAAACAAACTGCAACAACAATAAAAAGCTCCCCCCATCAATTAAAAAATAATAATAAATTGGGAAAACATAATGACCCTCAAAGAGCTAATTTCCTTAGACTGCCAGATTCATTCATCCTCTCTCTCTCTCTCTTTCTTCCTTTCAAAGCTGGAATTCCAAATTTTTATACGATATCTCCTGAAGGTTTCATGTTGAAAACTAATTTGATGTTTAAACACACTGTACAAGCCAACACAGTATGGGGCTCCTGGTTTGGGATCTCTGGTCTAGACCACCACCACAGGGGGCCTTCCCTTCAGCAGATCAGTCCAAAATGGCCTATGAGTCCTTTTTAAGATCTCACTGCCACTGAGCAATGCAGAATGAGGATTTCATTTTAGTCATCCAGAATTACACACACACACACACACACACACACACACACACACACAGAGGCATGCCCAATTATTCTTTCTCACATACAGTATAATTTGGAGCTGTATTATGGAAGGAAACCATTTCCCTATATGCAACATAATATGTGTTGACCCTTCCCCTGCCCAAACGGGAACAATGCTTTAGGTTTTTTTGTGCAGAGTTGTGTGAGTCGCTTCCTTGCTCCTTGCCTTATATGGTAGCACCAGGCCAGAGGCCTACCTGCCGAACCAGGAGCCTTCCCAGAGCTGCCTGTTGATGGATGGCTACACTGAGAACCTGAAATAGCGTTCAGATAACTCTCTTCTCTGTACTTGAAGCCAAATCGCATTCCCAGGCAGACATATCCAGAGGGGAAAGAAGAAACAAGAAAATGAATGATCCACTTGTACAAGAATCTCCTATGAGCAAGTGTTAGGCGAGGGTGGGGATAAGATGCCTGTCTCGGGGGACAGGGCTGTACAAATTCATAATTTGAATTTTTAACTATGGTTAATCTTGGATAGTGGGATTTGGGATAAATTTGCTTTTATTATAGTAATTGTATTTTCTGAATTTTTTACAGTGAACTCGTATTGCTTTTATGAACAGGAAAAAGAACAATAAATGCCATAAAAATCATGTAGTATATTAATCTTATCTTCCTAACAAGACTGTATAAGTTCCCTGAGAGAGGGAGTCACTTGGGTGTGTATGTGGTATCCTTTCCCATACCTGCAGTGTTGAGCTCATGGCATCCACTTAATGAACCCTTGCTGACAGTCATTGATTTGGAGTCTTCTCCAGAGCTAGTCCTGATGGAGGTCACCAGACAGAAGTCTTGCCTGGGTCAGAATGACCCTTGTGGAACTGACTGGAAAGCAGATCTGTGGGTTGGACAGGTTTTGCCCTGTATTGATCTTGCCCCACAGGCACCCAGATGTGCAATGTTGTATTCCAGGACTCTGCACCAGCAGCCTGTCATTTGGTATTATTTTCGACTTCAGTTAGTGTTTGCTGGTTTACAACAGGGTTTCCACTCACAGATTTAAAACTCATTGTGTTTATCATCTATCAGCTTGAATATTATTTCAAGCAAGAAACCTCCCCCAATCTCCTTACCTAGAAGTAATCTTTTCTTCCTCTAAGTTTTATTATATGCTTTTTACCTCCACATCATCCATCACTTTCTAAATTTGTGTTATAGTTATTTATGCACACATCTCATCTCCCCTCCTAAACTCTGTGTTTCCTAAGATTTGGATCCATTCTTCCGTGACTTGCTTTGTCTTGTAATAAGATAACAGCTACCATGGTTCAAGCAGTTACTTGTGTTCCAAGCCCTTTACACGGACAATCCTGCTTAGGCCTCATGACTACTTCCCATGAAGTATTTTCATCTTCATTTTACAAGTGATAAACCTGAAGTCCCAAAAGATTAATATAATATCTGGTACAATGTGACACATCTACTGAGTGGTACAGCCTGGATTTGAATTCAAGTAGCCTGACTTGAGAGTCTCTGCTCTTAACCACTGGGCCATAGCACCCCTGAATAACACTTTCTGCACTTTGTCAGAGGTAAAGATGCAGTGGACGCCCGTTACATGAATTCATTAATCAGTTCATTCATGATCCAAGGATGTTGGGCAGCTGTTAGGAGACCATCCCAGTTTCAGATACCTCTTCTGACCTACACCTTAAGACGGCTAAGACTGTAAAGGACTTAGGAATAAAATCAGGGTTAGATCCTTTCATATCCAAACCACTATCAAACTGAGTTCTTCCAAGACTAACATTAGGAACGTTAGAGTTAACCCAAGACACTGCTTCACAGTGCCGTGCAGACCTAGCCGAGTCTGATAACTTCCTAAAAAGGAGACGTTACACATCTCAAAGAACTGAATTACGTAACTCTTTGAACTGTGGTGTTTGTTGTGTGTGTCAGAGGGAGAGGGCAGCCATATCTACCTTATAGGGTTATTGTGAGGTTTAATGAGATAATGTGAAGTGCCCAGAACAGTGCTTGGCACATAGAAAGAACTTCACACGTTAACACTACCCTCCCCTCTAGCCTCATCCCTGCTTTGCAGCTAAACTGAAAGAAGGCACAAAGCCAAGAAGGGAGATGAAAGATGACAGCTGGCAACACGAGAGATGTTAGTCAGATTCCACAGGGTTACGTGATTGTGAATCAGAGGTGTCAAGGTCCACTCCCAAGGTTCCAAAAAGCAGCTTCTAGTCTTGCAGGAAAAGTTATAAGCAGGAGACGGATCAGTGAGAGGCCTAATGGAAGAAAAAGGAAGTATTTATTCCTAGCAGAGGGTGAAATTCATCCTTGGGATTCTTTTACTGTGATGAGTGACTGTTTTGTTGGCCAGAATTGGATTGGTTTAAGGGCATTCAAAGATCTACAGATCTCACTGAGTTGTCTGCCTTTTACTGAGGAGTGTGAAGATTAATTGTGGGCACCTGCCAGTCTAGTCATCCCACTTAATGTAACCAGCCCCAGAAAATTCCTCCCTCATTCCAGAAACCACTAAGTCTCCTGACTCTGTGAAGTTTGCACATCTGTCTGGAAAAAGGCCGTTCAGGTCTCATTTTTCCCAAGCAGTAGAAAAAGCCAATCTCAGTAAAGCTAGAAGTTTGTCCTAAGAATCTGGAAGGTTGCTTAAAAGATATTTCAATAACCTATGTCTTAGGTAAAGCTCCCCAGAAACAGACTCCTAGACAGAGATGTGCATGCAGGGCTCACTGGTTTGTTGTTCATGGGGAGTACAGAGTGACAACTCCTGGGAGTCAGGGAAGCAGAACTGGGAAGAGGGAGAAGATGAACTATAGTATCATTGCTATAGAGGCTTCACCTGGGCTTATGGGGCACGGAGTGACAAAAGTGCTAAGTTACCTCCAATGAGGCAAGGTGTGGGCCTTTGTATCCATTAGTGACCATTCATTTGATGCTGCCTGACCCCAGGGAAGGGGTGTAGCCTCGTGCAAGGCCCTTGCTGAGAGCCATTTCAGGAGATGGACTCAACTATGAGACGCCAACAGCAACCAGTGTAGCTGCGAGGATCCGAGTATCCACCATAGCCTGCTGTGCGACTCTGAGTCATATTTAAAACTCAAAATCTATGAGAAATGTTGGTTTGTTGGTTTATTTTTTATTTTTAGAGACAAGGTCTCTCTCTGTCACACAGGCTGGGGTGCAGTGGCACTTTAACCTTTAATTCCTAGGCTCAAACAAGCCTACCACCTCAGCCTCACAAATAAGGATTGCTGGAGCCTGGGAGGTCAAGGCTACAGTGAGCTATGATCATGCCACTGCACTCTAGCCTGGGTGACAACAACAACAAAATACCCTTATTTGTCCAGCCCTTGGAAGCCCTTGGAAGAAAAGATGAGAGCTTATTAGGTCTTGAGGAAAAAAAGAAAAAAAAGAAATAGACAAGCAATATCACCCACCCAGTGGTTCCCCTCTATGGCTGACCCCTTATATTCTCAAAGCATTTTTCTTGTGTATATCACTTAGAATCTGTCTTACATTAAATAACTTTTTGTTTTATTTTTGTTTGTTTTTCAGAAATTCATTGCTTGCTAATGTTTGTTTGTTTGTTTTTGGAGCTGGTGTCTGACTTCTCTACCTGTTGTGAGTTCCTGGAAAGAGCTCAAGACCTATCCCATTTTCCTCCTAGTGAAGGATGATATTCATAATAGTTGACACTCAGTACAGCACAGACACCGACCAATTCAAACTGACAGAGGTCTTAAGCAATTTGCATGGCAATATTGGTATATAGAGCTGAATATTTGTTCTACACATAGAAGGCATCCAATGAACAATTTTGAATTGAATTTTATTGGTTTAGTAGTCCTGGCTGTGGTATCCAATGGCCTTCTTTCAGAAGTCAGGCAGCTTTTAATTTTTTTGTCCAAATATGATCATAATGATTTTTTTCCTCCTTGATTTAGATTCTACAGGAGTCTGTGAGTAATTTCGAAGAACTTTGCAAAAAACAGGACACTCTGTACCTGCAACGCGCAATATATAGCCTCTAGCCACAAGTATAAGGTTGTTAGGTAAAATATGGCATGCTCAGTTAAATTTGAATTTCAGATAAAAAAGGATAATTTTATAGTATAAGTGTGTTCCATGCAATATTTGGAGTGTACTTCAGCTACAGAATTATGTGTTGCTTATTTGTAACTGATAATTAACTGAGCATCCTGTACTTTATTTGTTAAATCTAATAACCCTACTCATGAGTATCTGAATTTAACTTAATTAAAATTTAATTTAAAATTTAGTTCCTCAGTCTACTAGCCACATTTTAAGTGCTCAATAACCACATGTGGCTAATAGTTACCATCTTGAACAGTACAAATATAGAACATTTCCATCAACACAGAATGTTCCGTTGGACATCACTTTTGCCAAGCAAAAGATAGCTTGTAAAAAACTATTTTACAGCTTTAAAAAAAAACTATGTTTGAGGCTGGGAAACTGCCAGGAAACCCTAGAAGGCCCCTTCTGACATAGCCAAGCCACAGTCTTCCTGTTCATCTGCTACTCTTACTGAATATGCAAGGTGTTTGATGAAAAGGTAGAAGGCATCTTTGTTCCAGAAAAACAGGTTGATATGAAAGAAGCAGCTTTTGTGGATCTATGTTTGTGGAGAAAATTGTTCTACTTTCCTTCTGGACTACCAGAAAATAAGCTAGCTATCCGTCCAAAGCAAGCAAAATTGTAAAAGCTACTAAATGAAAAATGAGTGTATATCACTTACTAGTATTATTATTCATAGATTTTCTTAAATTAATAATCAGAGAGCATCATCAACTAGAATATCTGCTTAAAGCCCAAGTCATTGATTAACTTGGTAAACACAGCAGAACTACTGCCTCTCTTAATTGGCCTTTTGGGAGAAACCATGTTTTGAATTGCTGCCTATAGCCCTGGGAATCTTTAAAGAGCAGGAGCCGATTAAGATCTAGAAGAGATATGTGCCAAAAGCTGATTTTTACATATGACTTGGCAAGTCTTAACAGAATCTGGTTGTCATACCAAATGGGACAAGCTAAGAGTGAATGAAACCTACATCAACATGAAAGGCAGAAATCATAAAGAAAACAATTGATAGGCTTGACCCAAGATAGTAAAAAGTTGTACATCAAAGTTATAAAAAGTAGGCCAACTAGGAGTTCAAGTCCAGCCTGGGCAACATAGCCAGACTCCACCCCTAAAAAGAAAAAAATAAGATATTAAAAGCAAAATAAAGGCAGATAACTTAAATTTGAAAATATTGTTATGTATGTGACATAGTACACATACGGTAAATAGCCACCATATGAATAAACGTCTATGAAAGAATGTTTGACTTCAGGACTAATCTAAGAACTACAAATTAAAATGTAACAGTGCTATATCATTTTCACCTGTCAGCTTGGCAATAATGAAAAAAATTAATAGCCAGTGTTGGTAATGGTGAGGAGAAATGTGCCATATACACATTGTTGATGGGAATGTAAAGGTATAAACTTTTTTTTTTTTTAATTGAGACGGAGTCTCGCTCTGTTGCCCAGGCTGGTGTGCAGTGGCGCAATCTCGGCTCACTGCAAGCTCCGCCTGCCGGGTTCACGCCATTCTCCTGCCTCAGCCTCCCGAGCAGCTGGGGCTACAGGCGTCCGCCACCACGCCTGGCTAATATTTTGTATTTTTGGTAGAGACGGGGTTTCACCGTGTTAGCCAGGATGGTCTCGATCTCCTGACCTCGTGATCCGCCCGCCTCGGCCTCCCAAAGTGCTGGGACTACAAGCGTGAGCCACCGCGCCCGGCCGGTATAAACTTTTTGATGGGCAAGTTGACAACATGTGAAAAATGTTTGTCCAAAACCTTTGACACAGCAATTTTATTTTGAGGTAGTTATTCCAAGAGAGTACTTACAAATGCCCAAAGCTTCGTGTACAATGGCAAAGTAGATGATATAGGTATTAGTCTATTCTCACGTTGCTATAAATAAATATTTGAGGTTGGAATAATTTGTAAAGAAAAGAGGTTTAATTGGATCATGGTTCTGCAGTCTGTACAGGAAGTAGAGTGGCATCTGCTTCCAGGGAGGCCTCAGAAAACTTATAATCATGGTGGAAGGCGAATTCAAAGCAGGCCTGTCTTACATGGCCAGAGCAGAAGGAAGAGAGAGAGTTGCGGGGAGAGGCCACACGCCTTTAAACAGCCAGACCTCGTGAGAACTCAATCACCAGAACAGCACCAAAGGGGGAAATCCGTCTCCCATGATCCAGTCACCTCTCACCAGGCCCCGCCTCCAACACTGGGGGTTACAATTCGATAGAGATTTGGGTGGGGACACAAATCCAAACCATATCAACAGGTACGTTTTGTGTGTTTGTTGGGTCAATCCTTGTAATAGCCTCTTGACCTTAGTGTTTGCTATAAGACACAGACATGAGATGCCACTCCTATAGAATTATCCAAGCTGGAGATACAGAAGGAGTTCTGTCGTTGGCCTCTGGCATTCTGGCTATGTTGTTGGGATTCTAGAACTATCAGTAGCCATGTCTTCACTAGAATGGAGAAAGAGAAAGCATACTGGTGTAATTTGCAATGATCTATCCTGTTAACCTTAAGGCCAGTGTATTTTCTTCTTTGCTATGGTTGGATTACGTGAGCCAATTAATTCTACTTTTTTTGCTAAACATAGCATGAGTGTAGATGTCTACTTCTTATTAAGATGGAATAACAGTGATCCAATTTACCTTCCCTTCAGAAATTACTAAACACTTGGACAAATTTTTTTTTTTTTTTTTTTTTTTTTTTGAGATGGAGTTTCGCTCTGTCGCCCAGGCTGGAGTGCAGTGGCGCGATCTCGGTTCACTGCAACCTCTGCCTTCTGGGTTCATGGCATTCTCCTGCCTCAGCCTCCCAACTAGATGGGACTACAGGCACCTGCCACCACGCCCAGCTAATTTTTTTGTATTTTTTTTTAGTAGAGATGATGTTTCACCGTGTTAGCCAGGATGGACAAAATATTTTTTAAAAAATAAGTGTTTTCAACAAGTGGGACATCGGGCCACGAGGAACAATAATTTATGAGAGATGGGAAACAAAGGAGGTAAGCCCTCTGATTGCCCAGCTTACTGCCTGGAGAGAGTTTCCAGGTGGTGGCACAGAAAGGTGGAACCTCAGTAGAGCCTGGGAGAGCCTGAGTTGAGGAGATGGAGCTGAGAGTTCAGGGAGACCAAGACAGCTAGAGTGGACAGGGCAGAATACCAGATAGGAGAGAACTGCACACAGAGAGAAAAAAGACTCAGCAACAACAAATCCACAGGTCTTCAGAGTATACAGCACAGCACTGTATACCCCTTGAGTATACAGCACAGTACTCAACAGGACATGAATGTGAGGATACTGCCCCAGGCTGGGGACAGAACCACCTGAAAGTATTGAGGCCCCAGTAGATAGAACTCACATGGGGCCAGAAGTAGTGCCTGTTCCCACAGGGCATGGGTTAAAGTATTCAGGAGGTCTTGCCTCAGTTCTGGACCAAAATTGTCCCTAGCCCAAAGGCTGCTCTGGTTCTGCCTAACAAATCTTAAAAGTAAGACCTTAAAGGATTAAACTGTTTCCAAATAACTGTGTCCCAGAATTAGCTCAAGAATATTTGTGGGACTATAAAAATATCCAGCCCTTAACAAGGTACATTCACTATGAATAATATTAAATAAAAATTACTGAGTGTACCCATAATGAGGGATGTAATTAATCAATCAAACTGACCTGGAACCTATGCAGATATTAGAATTAGCAGTCAAGAACATTAAGATAGTTATTATAACTTTATTCTATATGTTCAAAAAGCTAGGTCGGGCGCAGTGGCTCACGCCTGTAATCCCAGCACTATGGGAGGTTGAGGTGGGTGGCTCACCTGAGGTCGGGAGTTTGAGACCAGCCTGACCAACATGGAGAAACCGTGTCTCTACTAAAAATACAAAATTAGCCCGGCATGGTGGGGCATGCCTGTAATCCCAGCTACTTGGGAGGCTGAAGCAGGAGAATCGCTTGAACCCGGGAGGCAGAGGTTGCAGTGAGCTGAGATCGCGCCGTTGCACTCCAGCCTGGGCAACAAGAGCGAAACTCCGTCTCAAAAAAAAAAAATAAATAAAGCTAGAGGAAAGATTAAATATATTAAGTAGAGACATGGAAGACATTAAAAGACCCAAATTTAACTTCTAGAAATGAAAACTACAGGGGGGAGGGGGGAGGGATAGCATTAGGAGATATACCTAATGTAAATGACGAGTTAATGGGTGCAGCACACCAACATGGCACATGTATACATATGCAACAAACCTGCACGTTGTGCACATGTACCCTAGAACTTAAAGTATAATGAAAATATATATATAAACATTTAAAAAAATAAAAAAAAGAAATGAGAACTACAATGTCTGAGATGACAACTATACTGGATGGGATAAATGACAGATTATCCATAATGTTTTAAAATTTATCCATGTTTTAGTATGTATCAGTGCTTCATTCCTTTTTATGCCTGAATAATATTCAATTGTACGGATATGCCACATTTTGTTTATCTATAATTGATGGACATTTGGGTTGGCTGTTATGACTAATACTGCTATGAACATTCATGTACAAGTTATTGTGTGGATATATGTTTTAATTTTTTGTGAGTATGTACCTTGGAGTGGAATTACTGGAACAAGCTAGAATTGTCAAATTGTATGGCAACTTTGTGTTGAACCTTTTTGTTGTTTGAGACAGGGTCTTGTTCTGTCGTGCAGGCTGGAGCGCAGTGGGGCAATGATGGCTCACTGAAGCTTTGACCTCCTGGACTCAAGCCATCTTCCCACCCCAGCCTCCAAGTAGCTGGAACTACAGGTGTGCCGCACCACAACTGGCTAATTTTTAATTTTTGTTTTTTAGATATGGGGTCTCACTAGGATGGTCTTGAACTTCTGGGCTCAAGGGATCTTCCTGCCACAGCCTCCCAAAGTGCTGAGATTACAGGCATAAGTAACTGCCCCCAACTTGTGTTGAACCTTTTGAGGAAGTGCCAGGCTGTTTTCCAAGTCAGTGGAATGTATATCACCTTATATTCCCATCAATAGTAAATAAGGGTTCCAATTTCTCCATATCCTCACCAATACTTCTTATTATCTTTTTTTTTTTTTTGAGATGAAGTCTCACTCTGTTGCCCAGGCTGGAGTGCAATGGCACAATCTTGGCTCACTGCAACCTCCTCCTACCAGTTCAAGCGATTCTCCTGCCTCAGCCTCCCGAGTAGCTCCCACCACGCTTGGCTAATTTTTGTATTTTTAGTAGAGACAGGGTTTCACATGTTGACCAGGCTGGTCTCAAACTCCTGACCTCAGGTGATCCACCCACCTCAGCCTCCCAAAGTGCTGGGATTACAGGCATGAGCCACTGTGCCCAGCCTATCTTTCTGTTTGATTATAGTCATCCTAGTGGATGTGATCAGTACATCATTATGGTTTTGACTATCATCAATCCAGTAGCAACTTTTCATGTGTTAATTGAACATTTGTGTGTATATATGTATATATATATATATATATATAGTTTGTGTGTGTGCCTGTGTGTGTGTGTGTATAGGTTTTTTTTTAGAGGCAGAGTCTCACTCTGTCACCCAGGTTGAAGTGCAGTGGCACAATCATCCTCGAACTCCTGGGCTCAAGCAATCCTCCCACCTCAGCCTCTCAAGTAGCAGCCTAATGGTCACAAAGATTTACTCCTGTTTTCTTCTAAGTATTTTACAGTTGTACCTCTTACAATTAGGTCTATAATGCATTCCAAGTTAACTTTTGTGTATGGTGTGAGGTAGGTGTTCAGTTTCATTCTTTTGCCTATGGCTATCTAATTGTCTCAGCACCATTTGTTGAAAAGACTGTTCTTTCTCCCATTTAACTGGATTCTTTCTTGTCACCCTTCTTGTAAATTAATTTGTCGTAAATGTGAGGAATTATTTCTGAATGCTCAATTCTATTTCATTGATCTCTACCGTTATTCTATCCTAATGCCACACTGTCTTGATTACTATAGTTTTGTAGAATGTTTTGAAATCATGTGCTTTAACTGTGTTCTTTTTCACAATTGTGTTGATGATTCTCTTGAAATTTTACACAAATTTTAGTATTAGCTTGTCAATTTTTGCAAAGAAGCCAAGTGGAATTTTAATAGGGATCAACACTGAATCTGTAGTTTAATTCGGAAGTATTTCCATCTTAACAATATTAAGTCTTCTAAACAGAACATGAGATGTCTTTTTATTTATATTTATTTAGGCATTTAACTTCTTTTCACAACGTTTTGTAATTTTTTTTAAGACTAGTTGAGTCCAGTAGTGACAAGGGGAAAGAATAGACTAGGGAGTTTACAAGATCTGTCAAGTTTTGTAATTTTTAGAGTATAAGTTTCGAGAATAAGTTTAGAGTATAAGTTTTGTACTTCTTTAGTTAAACTTATTTATAAGTGTTTTATTCTTTTTTATGCGATTGTAAATGGAATTACAGGGGCCAGGCATGGTGGCTCACACCTGCAACCCCAGCACTTTGGGCGGCCGAGGCAAGTGGATCACTTGAGGCCAGGAGTTTGAGACCAGCCTGGCCAATATGGTGAAACCCTGTCTCTACCAAAAATACAAAAATTAGCTGGATGTGTGACACATTCCTGAGTCCCAGCTACTAGGGAGGTTGAGGCTTGAGAATTACCGGAACCTGGGAGGCGGGGGTTGCAGTGAGCCAAGATCATGCCACTGCACTCCAGAGAGAGAGACTCTGTCTCAAATAAATAAGTAAATAAATAAACAAATAAATAGAATTACAATACAATAAATGTCAGGATCTTGAGCAAATAACTTTGTTTCCTTAAGCCACAGTTTCCTTATCTATCTTTGAAAAGTGGCTGGGATCCCAAATAGGACTAGATTTAACTCTAAGTGCTTTCCAAGCTTCTTCTAAGACTCTGTTTTATGATTCTGTTTAAGTCACTTTTTTTCTCCAGGAAGGTACTATTTTATACACTCCATTAAATGTAACTGAAAAAATACAAGGTAGATAAAAACCACTTTTTGTTCTTATTTTGGGATGATGGGAAGGGGTGCTAAGGAATCTGTCTAACAAAGACGAGGATTAGGAAATGACAGACTCCTGGAGTTGAAAGGGTCCTTAGAGGCCATTCATTCCGGCCTAAGGTCCAATGTGGAAATTGCCCTTGGTATCGCTGACTGATGATCTAGCTCCTGCTTGAACATTTTCTATAGCAAGGAGTTCACTGGCTCACACAACAGTCGATTGCAATTTAAGGAAGCTTTAATCATTAGCAAATTGTTGCTTATATTAAAGCTGAAATCTGCCTCCTTGTAACTTCCACCCTTCTGCCTGTTGGAAGCATACAGAATAAATCTCATCTATTTTACACACACAAGTCCTTCGGATATTTGAAGAGTGTCATCTTGTCCCCAACGCAAATTATCTTATCCACGCTGTTTCCCAGGTTTCTTCAACAACTTTCATAGGACGTGATTTCCAAACCTTTTGCCATCCCAGGCTCCAATATCTGGCACTTGTTTTGTCAATTTCTTCTTTAAAAATAGTGGTCAGGCTGAGTGCTGTGGCTCATACCTACAATCCCAGCATTTTCGGAAACCAAGCTGGGAGGATTTCTTGAGCCCAGGAATTCTGGCCTGAACAACATAGCGAGACTCTGTCTCTACAAAAAATTAAAAAATTATCTGGGTGTGGTGGTGTGTGCCTGTAGTCTCAGCTACTTGGGAGGCTGAAGTGGGAGGATCACTTCAGCCAGGGAGTTTGAGGCTGCAGTGAGCCGTGATCACACCACTGTGACAGAGTGAGACCCTGTTTCCAAAAAAAAAAAAATTTTAAATAGTGGTCAGGGCTGGGCACAGTGGTTCACACCTGTAATTCCAGTACTTTGGGAGGCTGAGGCAGAAGGATCACTTGACCCCAGGAGTTCAAGACCAGTCTGGACAACATAGTGAGATCCCATCTCTAAAATTAAAAAAATATATAGTGGCCAGAACTGAGCATCATACTATTAATGGTTCTTATGCTTTTTTTTTTTTGAGGAGGTGGGGGTCAAACACACCTTTGGGAGTCCAGTGAAAACTATGTACCCTTCCTATAAAACAATATAGACACAAAATTCTTTATTTGCTGAGGCATGGTGTTAATATTAATCAACAAACCAACCAAGCCTGTGTCTCTGAAAATTTAGTTGTTGTTTCTTTTAGTGTTTACTGAGTCATTAAGATGTTGAATAGTACAGATCAAGGACAAAATTTGGCATGTGCCTGAAGTCCTCCCTCCGTACAGCTGTGCTCTTGATACCTTCCAGTTCACATTTCTCCATTGTGCCCATGAAAATATCCTAATAGACTTCGTAATAAGCCTTGATAAAAATAAAAGGACACCATGTCTTATAGCATTTCCTTGATTCAGCAGGTTAGTGTTCTTATCAGAAAAGGAAATGGGCATTATAACAAGGAGTTAGTTTTAGAGTTGATACCATATTTATCATTTTATGCAACAGTTGTTCTTCTGAGATTTGTGCAAATAATATATTAATAATAACCAACATATATAGAACTTACTAATAGCGGCTGTTCTAAAGGATTTACACCCACTTGCTAATTTAATCTAACAACTGATGCAGTGGGTGCTACTATTATCCACATTTATAGATAAGGGAAAAGGCAGAGGGAGATTAAGGAGCTTGGACAAGTTAAGTAGCTACTAAGTGACAGAGCCAGGGTTTGAACCCAGGGTTTGTCTAGAGAATTCATGTGCATATACAGCCTGGTAATTTTAAAATCTCAGACTTAGAGGAACACTGAACTTTTAATAATTATCTGCAAATTTGGTTTCCTCTCTCAGGATGTCTATCCTGGTTCCACGCTGTTTACCTGTCAAAGAGAATGAATAGAGCATCCTTAGCGCTTGCTATTTGCCCAGAAAAATATATTTTAAGGTAGGCAAGTTTCTTTCTAACCAGTAAATATGAGAGGGGGAAAATCCTAAGATTCACTAAGATTCAATGTCTTGGGTTTAGATGGAGGTTATATTTGGACATACAATAACCTACTAGTAAAGTTAGTCACTGTGTAGGTGACTCTACGGCCAAACTCATCCCCTTTCTGTGTCTCAGTTTCCTCATCTATTTTATGCCAGTTTGCACCCATCCTCAAAGGGACTGTGGGAGAAGGAGGATAAGTGTATGAGTTTGAGAAAAAGATACTAGAAAAATACAAGGTGCCATTAGAAGTTATCTGTCCTGAACAATAAGCCATTACAGACAATAAACAGGCCAGGCACGGTGTCATGCACCTGTAGTCCTAGCTACTGGGAAGGCTGAGGTGGGAGGATCATTTGAGCCCAGGAGTTAAAGGCTGCAGTGAGCCGAGATCATGCCACTGCACTCTAGCCTGGGCGACACGGTGAGACCCTGCCCGACTCTGCCAAAAAGAAAGGAAAAGAAAAGAAAAAAATTTTAAAAGACCAATAAACACCATTTTGGAATTAAAACTACAGTAAAATAACAAACTTGAGTGGGCCATTGCATCATCTTTTAAAAATACAGATATGCAAGCCCAGCTAGAAAACTAATCCTAAATTTAACAGGAGGATTAGGCCTGCCATCCTCATTTAAAGTAAGAGTCATATAAATTGCCGGCTATAACTTCAGGGACTATTGTCAATGAGGGATTTTAACTGTGAAGTGGACTGTTGTCAGGATCAGGAAGCAGGTCAGACTTTATTTAACACAACGTTGAGTGTCCCTTGTGCCTTTATTTTTACCTAAAACAATATAAAAACTGACTGGGAAGGCCCTTTAAAACCCCAGTTAACATCATATAAATACTAAATGCTTATATTGTGTTAGAAGCTGACAAGCTATCATAATATCTAAATGGATCTGTTGACCTTTAAAATGGAGCTTGGCTCTCATGTCCATTTGTCACAATTTCCTACTTATTTCCTTCCCCACCTTTTCCCCATTGTCAACTCTTGTTATTCTCAGTGGTCATGGAAAAAAAAATTACTTTGATGGCCTTAATGTGATCAAAAACAACACAGACTGGCAGGTCATCTTTCCTCCTTACTGGACTATTTCTAACTGGGTTCATTACATAGCCTCTAAACAGTAAGAATGAAAAGCCTCTAACACAAAGTTCGTTAAGGAATTCATTTTGGTCTTCCCCACACTCCTCTCACCACAATGCTCTAGTGATTATATTCAGTCCAATTATGTATGTTCTACATGTAATTAAAATGTACCAAGATGATCAGATTGCATAAGCTTTGAAATGGTCTTATTATAAAACAGAGTGTCATTAATATTAGAGTGAAGAGAGAAACCAGATTTTGCAAAGGAGGAATGAATGTGAGATTGAGTTAGAGGAGACTGGATGAATGGGTTATTCAAGCTGGGATGGAGAAGTAATGAATGTGAAGCTCTATATCTTATATTTAGTATTTAAATAATAATAGTAATAATTTTTAAAAACCTTTCTTTTTTCTTTTTTTGTTTTGAGATGGAGTCTAGCTCTGTTGCCCAGGCTGGACCACAGTGGCACAATCTCGTCTCACTGCTACCTCTGCCTCCCGGGTTCAGGGTTCAAGCGACTCTCCTCCCTCTGTTACTGAGTAACTGTGACTACAGTTGCGCAACCACATCGGCTGATTTTTGTATTTTCAGTAGAGAAGTGGTGTCACTGTGTTGGCCAGGCTGGTCTCAAACTCCTGGCCTCAAATGATCCACCCACCTCAGCCTCCCAAAGTTCTGGGATGACAGACATGAGGCACCACACCTGGCCATAATTTTAAAAAACTTTTCTTAAAGGAGGTCTGTTGCTGTGCCAGGGGAAACTCCTGTGTCCTCAGGAGGTCTGAGGACAGGGGAAGGAGGTCTCTGTGATAGTGGATCAGTTCGTATTTCTGCACTATCTCCATCCATACTGCATATAACTTCCACTTACCCACCTGGGGATAAAGACAGATCTTCAAAATGCATCATATTTATAAGAGTGAAATATGAGTAACAACTTAAAAGTCCCCAAGTGGGGTAGTGTTTAAGTAAGTTTTGAGGCTGGGCACAGTGGCTCATGCCTGTAATCCCAACACTTTGGGAGGCCAAGGCAGGAGGGTCACTTGAGTCCAGGAGTTCAAGACCAGCCCGGGCAATATGTGAGACCCTGTGTCTATGGAAAAAAAAAAAAAAAAATTAGTCAGGTGTGCTGGTGCATGCCTATAGCCCCAGCTACTCGGGAGGCTAAGGTGGGAGGACCCCGTGAGCCTGGGAGGTCAAAGCTGCAGTGAACCATGATTGCACCACTGCACTCCAGCCTGGGTGATAGAGCGAGACTCTGTCTCAGAAAAAAACAAAAATAAAATATGCTTTGGTTCAGCCATATGATGGAAGACTATGCTGCAACTTAAAATATTATAATTAAAAACAGTGAAATGAAAGTATATTGTTAGATAAAAATTATAAGACAATAATATACAGTAAAAAAAGAAGAAACATACACCCATACATAAAAGCATAGAAAAATATTGCAAAGAAATATATTAAATGTTAATGAGGTTATCTCTCTGTGGTAGGAACTATGAGTAGCTTTTACTTTTTTTGGCTTCTTTTTTTTTTTTTTCTTGAGATGGAGTCTCACTCTGTTGCCAGGCTGGAATGCAGTGGTACGATCTCGGCTCACTGCAACCTCCACCTCCCGGGTTCAATCGATTCTCCTGCCTCAGCCTCCTGAGTAGCTGGGACTACAGGCACATGCCACCATGCCCGGCTAATTTTTGCATTTTTAGTAGAGATGGGGTTTCACCATGTTGGCCAGGATGGTCTCGATCTCTTGATCTCGTGATCTGCGCACCTCTGCCTCCCAAAGTGCTGGGATTACAGGCATCAACCACTGTGCCCCGCCTTATTCTTATTTTTTAAGTTTTCTAAAAAGGACATGTATTACTGCTGGAATGAAAAAATAATGAAAGTTACTTTTTAAAAGAGTACAATAAATAACAAGTGAAACATCATGATTTTCTGGCCTTTGAAGAGATAATGTAATTTTTAAATGTATGTCTTTGGCCAGGCACGGTAGCTCACACCTGTAATCCCAGCACTTTGGGAGGCCGAGGAGGGCAGATCACCTGAAGTCAGGAGTTCGAGACCAGCCTGACCAACACGGAGAAACCTCGTCTCTACTAAAAATACAAAAATTAGCCAGGTGTGGTGGCACATGCCTGTAATCCCAGCTACTCGGGAGTCTGAAGCAGGAGAATCGATTGAACCCGGGAAGCGGAGGTTGTGGTGAGCCGAGATCAGGCCATTGCACTCCAGCCTGGGCAACAAGAGCGAAACTCCATCTCAATAAAAACAAATAAATAAAATAAAAAATAAATAAAAGTATGTCTTTTACTGTTATGATGAACACATTTCATTAAAAAACCTAGTTTGTTCTGTGTGTGTGTGTGTAAGTGTGCATGAATGTGTGTGAGGGTGGGCTTGGATATAAAAAATTAAATTTTATTTTTTGAGACGGAGTCTCGCTCTGTCACCAGGCTGGAGTGCCGTGGCACGATCTTGGCTCACTGCAAGCTCCGCCTCCTGGGTTCACGCCATTCTCCTTCCTCAGCCTCCCGAGTAGCTGGGACTACAGGCGCCCGCCACCAGGCCTGGCTAATTTTTTGTATTTTTTTTTAGTAGAGACGGGGTTTCACCATGTTAGCCAGGATGGTCTCGATCTCCTGACCTTGTGATCCACCCACCTCGGCCTCCCCAAGTGCTGGGATTACAGGCGTGAGCCACCGCGCCCGGCCGCACAAAATTAAACATTTTAAGTCAATCACGTAGTTAATCAACATCTGCTGTGCCCAAGGCCTTCTTAGAGAGGACAAAAGTAAGTGTGAGGCATAGACCTTATTCTCAGCTGGCTTACATCTGATTGTGGAAATATGTAGGAATGTCAACAATGATCCTCCCGGTTAGCTGACAAGTTTTTCAACAAGCTGCTACACAGATTTTCATTCATGTAACTGGATGATCAGAAGATGCTTCTTGAGAGGATCTGTGCGCTTGAAAACCTCTTAGGAAATCTATTTTGGAATGTCATCTATCTTTAGGTGGTGGCCATGTATCACAGGTGTCTACGGAGGTAACACTCTTTTTTCCATTTCAAAAATTGAATCAGGATAGATTTGGCAATAAGGGCTAAGTCTTTACCGGGCTTCACATTGCTCTTCCAGCTGGTGTTCAGCCCTCGAGGCTTCCTTCTAATGACTACCTGTGGGCAAAGACAGCCTGACAAACTTTATTTTTCTAATCAAGACCTAGCCCTGGTGTCCTGATTCTTTTTGGAAGCCAATCCAACACTTCAACCTGTCTTGGCTTGTTACAGGCAGAGACAAGTGATAAGATCCCCTACTCCTATCCTGTCATAAGGTAATACCTTTGTCAAAGCTCTGTGGTGAGAGCTGTAGAGATGCATAGATAGAGAGCTGAAATCAGCCTGGCAGCTGACAGGGTCTAATTTGAGAAGCTACTCCCTACGTGTACTAAGCTATGAGGCCACACTACCTTGTTTTTCTCTAGGAACCCCCACATTCATATCTAGTTTCCTTGTACACATGCATATCCATAGCCTCGCCCCTTTATCATCATGACTTAAATTATTGCTTAGCACCCTTATTGAAGAGTGAAAATTGCATAGCATACAAGATGTGAAATTCAACATGCTTCTTCTCCAGTGGGAACCTCATCTAGATACGCATGCAAAAGACATTTCAAAGTATGTTAGGAAAGGCGGGCGAGGGAAAACACAGGTGGGTGAAATAAATAATCATTTCAGGATTTTTCAAGTAAGAAACTTCACAGGAAGTGGGTTCCAAAGGGAGTAGGTTAAGGTAACTTATCACTCTGAAATAGAATGCCAACTTATTAATTCAGTTCAATGAAGGGCTCAGTTCTGGGAAGGTCAGCTTGCTAAGATCTCATTCACTACGGACCCCAGTGGCCCAGGTTCCTTTTCTTCATCTTCTTCCCCTATTGTTTCCTGGTATAATTTCATGATCCTTGTGATTATTATTATTTTTTTTTAGAAGGAGTCTTGCTCTGTCGCCCAGACTGGAGTGCAGTGTCGCAATCTCAGCTCACTGCAAACTCCGCCTCCCGGGTTCAAGCACTTCTCCCGCCTCAGCCTCCCAAGTAGCTGGGATTACAGGTGCATGCCACCACACCCAGCTAATTTTTGTATTTTTAGTAGAGACAGGGTTTTGCTGTGTTGGCCAGGCTGGTCTCAAACTCCTCAGCTCAGGTGATTCACTCACCTTGGCCTCCCACAGTGCTGGGATTAGAGGTGTGAGCCACTGCACCTGGCCGAGACTACTATTTAAAGAGTATTATTACTGTCTTAAGAGAATATATACTTCTATCTACTGAGGAGTATTACCCACTATAGAGGTTGACACTCTTTTCCTAATTCCCAGCTATTCTAAGGGAGTCAATTTACCATATCTTCAATTGGTCCAAACACAGGCAGACGTTGGAAGTTGATAATATTATTGCTGTTGTTGAATTTGCTAAATACTCTTTTTAGTTACAGAATTAACCTGACTGTAGAGGTTAATTAAGCAAAGTATGTTCAGTAAAATTATCTTAAGATTCAGAAAATTGGCTGGGCATGGTGGCTAACGCCTGTAATCCCAGCACTTTGGAAAGCTGAAGTGGGCGGATCACCTGAGGTCGGGAGTTCAAGACCAGACTGGCCAGCATGGTGAAACCCCCATTTCTACTAAAAATACAAAAATTAGCCAGGCGTGGTGGCAGGTGCCTGTAATCCCAGCTACTTGGGAAGCTGAGGCAGGAGAATTGCTTGAACCTGGGCGGCGGAGGTTGCAGTGAGCTGAGATTGCGCCATTGCACTCTAGGCTTGGGCAACAGGGCAAGACTCCATCTCAAAAAAAAAAAAAAAAAGATTCAAAAAATTATCACTGAATGTGAATATATAAGTAGCATACAGAATGTGCCTTGATCATAAATGACTAAATAATGTAAGCAAACTCTCAGAGATCATAAGGAGTTGGGAAGCTTGTCTTTCAATTTACTGGTAAGGAGGTACTCAGATGAACATTATGTTCAGAATCTTTTCAATATCTGTTTTGATAGCTATCCCTATCCCTCCAAACCATCGAAATGGATGAAAATGACCATTGCTTAAAGGTTTTTCAAACTGAATTAGTAATATCATTTTTTCATTTTTACCATAAAATTTATGTAGACTTTTCAGGTAGGTTTCATATCTCTTGAGTATTGAGACAAATAGCAGAATAGGATGCTTTATAGAGTATATTATGTATCAATAATTTTGGCAGAACTAAATATCATTAAAAAAATCTGATTTCTTGAAGAATAACTTATATACAATAAAAAATTGCCCATTTAAAGTATAGTCAGGGCCAGGTGCGGTGGCTCACGCCTGTAATCCCAGCACTTTGGGAGACCAAGTTGGGATAATCATTAACATAGCAAGATCCCTGTCTCTACGAAAAAAAAAAATTAGCTTGGCATAGTGGTGTGCATCTGTAGTCCCAGCTACTCAGGAGGCTGAGGCCTGAGGATCCCTTGAGCCTAGGAGTTTGAGGCTGTGATGAGCTATGATTGCACCACAGCACTCTAGCCTGGGCAACAGAGCAAGACCCTGTCTTTTAAAAAAAAGTATAATCACCCACTTAATGAGTTTTGAATGAATACAGTCATGTAACCATCACCAAAATTAAGACAGAAAACATTCTCGTGACTCAAAAAGTTCTCTGCGCTCCTTTGCAGTTCATTTCCTCCCCCTCTAACCCCAGAACTGATCGTTCTGCCACGAGTTTTGGGTTTTCTAGATGGCCATGTAAATGAAATCGTAGACTTCTGTGTCTGGCTTCTTTCATTTAGCATCATGCTTTCGAGCGTTATCCATATTATTGTACATACCACTTTGTTTATTTTTATTGCTGAGTAGCATTCCATCATAAGGGCACATCACAATTTACTTGCCTGTTCACCAGTTGATAGATATTCGGTTTGTTTCTAGTTTTTGGCTATCATGAGTAAAATTGTTATGAAATTTTCCATGCAAGTCTTTGTGTGGACATATGTTTCCATTTCTCTTGAGTAAATATCTAGCAGTGGAATTGCTAGATCAGATGGTAAGTATATGTTCAACTTTAATTATTACAGAGTCAAGCTATTTCCCAAACTGGCTGAACCACTGTACTCCCAGTAGCAACGTATGAGAAACTAGTTGTTCTACATCCTCATCAACCATTTTTAATTTTAGTCATTTTAGTGGGTATTTGGTGATATTTCATGGTAATTTTAATTTTCACTTCCTTAATGACTAATGAGGTACATCTTTTCATGTGCCTATTTATCCTTTCATTTATATTGTTTGGTGAAGTATCTGTTCAAATCTTTTGCACACATTTTTACTGGACTATTATCTTAAGGTTGAATTGTAAGAGTTTCCTATACATTCTGTTTACAAATATTTTTTCAGATATTTGTTTTGCAATATTGACTCCCAGTCTGTGGTCCTTTCATTTTTGTAATATCACCTTTAAAGAACAAAAATTTCTGGCTGGGCATGGTGGTTCACACCTGTAATCCCAGCACTTTGGGAGGCTGAGGCAGGAAGATTCCTTGAGCCCAGGAGTTTGAGACCAACCTAGGTAACACAGGAAGACCTTGTCTCTACTCTATAAAAAACAAACCAAACAAAAAAGAACACGAACTTCCAATTTTGATGAAGTCTAGTTTAACAATTTTTTCTTTTATGGTTTGTGCTTTTTGTGTCCTAAAAAGTCTCTTATTTTTATTTTCTGTAGAGACAGGGTTTTGCTATTTTGCCCAAGCTGGTCTTGAACTCCTGGTCTCAAGTAATCTTCCTAGGCTCCTAAAGTGTTGGGATCACAGATGTGAGCCACTGCAGCCAGACCTAAAAATTCTTTGCTTAGGCCAGGTGTGGTGGCTCACACCTGTAATCCCAACACTTTGGGAGGTGGAGGCAGGCAGATCACAAGGTCAACAGATCAAGACCATCCTGGCCAACAGGGTGAAACCCTGTCTCTACTAAAAATACAAAAATTAGCTGCGTGTGGTGGCGCATGCCTGTAATCCCAGCTACTTGGGAGGCTGAGGCAGGAGAATCACTTGAACCTGGGAGGTGCAGGTTGCAATGAGCCAAGATCGTGCCACTGCACTCCAGCCTGGTGACAGAGTGAGACTCTGTCTCAAAAAAAAGAAAAAAAAATTCTTTGCTTAACCCAGAGTCACAAAGATTTTCACCTGTTTTCTTCTAGAAGTGTTACAGTTTTAACCCTTATTTAGAATTGAAATGTCTTCTTGAGGAATTGACCTCTTTGTAATTATGAGAGATCCCTTTCTATCCCTGTTAATAGTCCTTGTTTTGTATTAATATAGCCACTCTTGTTTTATTTTGATTGGTGTTTCTTTGGTATATATTTTTTCATCCTTTTAATCTGTGTCTTAATCTTTAAAGTTTTTTTTTATAGGCAGCATGTAGTATGGTGTTGTTTTTTATCCAATCTCTTAATGTCTTCCTTTGAGTTGGAGAGTGTAAAAGAGTTTAAACCATTTAATTTTAACATAATTGTCAGTGTGGTTGAACTAAAATCCTCTTGGTCTGTTTCCTAGTCATTTCATTCGCTCTCTTTTTGTTCTTTTTCTGCCTTCTTCTGAATTATTTAAGTATTTTTTTTGTTTTTTGTTTTTTGAGACAGAGTCTCGCTCTGTCGCCCTGGCTGGAGTGCAGTGGCGCGATCTCCGCCCACTGCAAGCTCCGCCTCCCGGCCCGGGTTCGCGCCATTCTCCTGCCTCAGACTCCCAAGTAGCTGGGACTACAGGTGCCCGCCACCACGCCCGGCTAATTTTTTTGTATTTTTAGTAGAGACGGGGTTTCACCATGTTCGGCAGGATGGTCTCAGTCTCCTGACTTTGTGATCCGCCCACCTCGGCTGCCCAAAGTGCTGGGATTACAGGCGTGAACCACCACGCCTGGCCCCTTATTTAAGTATTTTTTAATTATTCAATTTTACCCCTACTACTGGTTTATTACCTATACCTCTGTATTTGATAATTTTAGTGATTGCTTCAGTCTTTCCAATATGCAACTTGAACTTATTATAGTTTACCTTCAAATAATATTATGCCATTTCATATATAGTATAAGACCCTAATAACATTATTCTTCCATTTCCTCCTCCTGTCCCTTATGCTATAACCATTATACATTTACTTCTATATATATTATTTTTTTAAATTTTATTTACTTTAAAAATATTTTTTGGTTTTTAGAGACAGGGTCTCACTATGTTGCCCAGGCTGGTCTTAAACTCCTGGCCTCAAGTGATCCTCACACCTCGGCCTCCCAAAGTGTTAGGATTATAGGCATGAGCCACCATGTCCCGCTTACTTATTCATATATTATAATGCATATTATACCTTGTTATTACGTTTGCTTGAAACCATCATTTACCTTTTAACATGACTAATAAAGTGCCTTTGATGTTTTCTTTTATTTATTTTCTTTTTTATTTTCTGGCCTTTTATATTTTCCAAAATATTTTTTTTTCTGGTATTTTCATTCCTTGTTTAAATCCTAATTTACTAATTCTTTTACTAATATACTAATAGTTTCTTTTAAAAAAATTATTGCAATGCAGGTCTGCTTGCAATGAATTCTCTCACCAACAAATATATCTAGGTTGGATGAGGAGTAGTGGTGAAACAGTCCAACAGGTGTATTTTGTAAAAGCTTCCTAGGTGATTCTGATAAATCTTTTCCTGTGAGAGCATGTTAAAGCCTGGGACATTTTAAAATATTTTCTCCTGTGTTCTTTCCAGATAATGTGAAAAACTTATACTTGGTAATGTCATATGGTGAAATACTATGCAGCTATTAAAGACAGATGTTTCCAGAGAGTATGTAATACACTGGAAAAGCTTACGATGTAATTATAAAATTTTTATCTGTCTGGAAAGAAATACGCCTACATATTAAAGGTTGCTATCTATGACTGGGTAGATTTTCTGGTAATTTTCACTTTCTTCCATACTTTATTCTGTAACGTTCAAATTATCCGCAATGAGTGAGAATGTATTAAGAAATTCACAAAATAAAGATATGAGTATTCAGCTGGGCACAGTGGCTCACGCCTGGCCAACATGGTGAAACCCTATCACTACTAAAAAAAAATAAGCCGGGCATGGTGGTGTGTGCCTGTAGTCCTAGCTTCTTGGGAGGTTGAGGCAGGAGAATCACTTGAACCCTGGAGGCAGAGGTTGCAGTGAGCCAAGATTGCACCACTGCACTCCAGCCTGAGCGACAGAGCGAGACTCCATCTTAAAAAAGAAACAACAAAAAAGATCTGAGTATTCCCCAGAAGTAATCCCCCTTTCAATTTGGTGTGTACTACCTAGACTTTTTCTGCATGCCTTTAAATACACATAGAAACATAACTTTTTAAAAAAAATGCAAGATGTGATCTAGTGCATTTTATTCTGAAACTTGAGTCTTTCACTTAATAGTTATGGCACCACATACATATTTACCTCCTTTTTTCCTACTGTTGCATGGTGTACCCCAAACTGGAAATACCATAGTTTAACTATTTTCTTATTGATGAACATGCAGATCATTTGGATTTTTTGTTACAGATAAAGCCATAGTGAAAGGTGAAAGTTTTTATGTATGTTTTGTTTTTGTTTTTTAGAGACAGGGTCTTGTTCTGTCACTCAGATTGGAGTGCAGTGGTGTGATCATAGCTCACTGCAGCCTTGACCTCCTGGGCTCAAGTAATCCTCCCACCTCAACCTCCCAAGTAGCTAGGACTACAAGCACACACCACTGCACCTGGCTATAGTGAATATTCTTATAGATATTTCTTTTCTTTTTTGAGACGGAGTCTTGCACTGTTGCCTGGGCTGGCGTGCAGTGGCGCGATCTTGGGTCATTGCAACCTTCACCTCCCGGTTCACGTGATCCTCCTGCCTTAACCTCCCGAGTAGCTGAGGTTACAGGCACACACCACCACGCTCGGCTAATTTTTTGTATTTTTAGTAGAGACGGGGTTTCACCATGTTGGCCAGACTGGTCTCGAACTCCTGACCTTGTGATCCACCCGCCTCGGCCTCCCAAAGTGTTGGGATTACAGGCGTGAGCCACTGCACCCAGCCTCTTATAGATATTTCTTAGGAAACATGTGCAAGTATTTTTCTAAGGTAGGTACCAAAAAGAAAGAAAAAGACGATGCACATTGTACATTTTAATAATTGCTAACAAATTGCCCTCAAAAAAGGTTGTACTAATTTACTGTATCATTAAACAGCACGTTTCCCCACATCCTTGCCAACACTTGATATTATGAATCCCTAAAAATTTTGCAAATTGCCATGATGGGGACACTAAAAAAAAAAATTTTTTTTTTTTTTTGCTCAATTTAGACCAGGCGTGGTGGTTCACACCTGCAATCCTAGCATGTTGAGAGGCTAAAATAGGAGAACTGCTTAAGTCCAGGGAGCTCAGACCAGCCAAGGTAACATAGTGAGACTTCATCTCTACAAAAAATTTAAAAATTAGCTGGACATGGTGGTGCACACCTGTGGTCCCAGCTACTTGGCAGGCTTGAGCCCAGAAGTATGAGGCTACAGTGAGCTGTGATTGCACCACTGCACTCCAGCCTGGACAACAGAGTGAGACTCTGTCTCAAAAAAAGATAATCTTTCAATTTTATGAGAGAAAATATTATATTTTAATCTGCATTTTGCTAGTTACTGAGTTTCAGCATTTTTCATGTTTATTTGGGTTATTTGCATTTACTGCTTTATTTTATTTTATTTTATTTTATTTTTGAGACACAGTCTCGCTTTGTTGCCCAGGCAGCAGTGCAGTGGTGCAATCTCGGCTCACTGCAACTTCCGCCTCCTGAGTTCAAGCGATTCTCATGCCTCAGCCTCCCGGGTAGCTGGGACTATAGGCGCGCACCACCATGCCCAGCTAATTTTTGTATTTTTAGTAAAGACGGGGTTTCACCATGTTGGCCAGGCTGGTCTCGAGCTCCTGACCTCAAGTGATCCTCCCACTTAGGCCTCCCAAAGTGCTGGGATTACAGATGTGAGCCACGGTGGCATTTACTGCTTTGTAAATTCTTTTCATATCCTCCTTTTCTATACAGTGGTTTGTCTTTTTCTCAGTGATTTAAGAGGTTTTTTTCCCCCCATATCTTTTGGATATTAATCTTTTGTTATACAGCCTCCAGAGTTTTTCTGGCAGTTTGTCACTTGTGTTTTGTTGAATAGATTATCAATTTTGATATTGTCAAATATTTTTCTTTGTGGCTCTTGGATTGCTCTTTGAAGCCCTTTAGTACCCTATGTTCTCCTATATTTAAAAAATTCTTTAGAGATATTTTTTAAAAGTTTAGTTCTTCAATCTATGTGGAAATTAATTTTGTGAACAGTCTGAAGTAAACACTGACCTCATTTATTTTTCAAATGAATAACTAATTGTCCAAGCACTGTTTATTATTTTGCCCTACTGACTTCAAATGCCATTTTCTATATGAAATTCCCATACATACATGAGATTGTTTCTGTACTCTCTCTTCTGTTACATTGCCTATGCTTATCTCAATATCATACAGATTTAATTTTATGGTTTTATAATATACTTTGATATAGGGAAAATCCCACCCCCTTTATTTCATTTATAATATAAAGTTCTTAAAAAACTATTTTTCATTGTTTAGCTGCCTGATTCTCACTTCCCACTTCCAGATGACAGGGTTCCAGATGACAAAGAGGTAAAATAAAAATTACCCATAGGCAAGACAAAGGAGCATGGGAAAATGAGGGAAAGGAGACAAAAAAAAAAAAGGAGAAATGCTCTTAGGATGGGACAATTTTTCCCCTACACTTCAAGAAGCAACTTTATGTATCAATATTTTGCCACATTCAAAGTAAGGTAGATTTTGTGTGTTCAGGATATTTCAGCCACTGTCTAAATCAAAGGTGTCTCTGACTTTCATTGCTAGCTAGTTACCAATGGCAGAAACCATGTAAACAAAAAAATGTGAATGGATGGGAATAGAAAGAAACATGAATCAATCAGTGTGAGAACATGAACAAGAACTAGAGAGAATAGAGACATGGTGAGACAGAATAACATACTTGTATTCTTCTTGTGGAACCAAATGTCAGGAAGTCAAACCTCTGAGCTTAGTGCATTCATTGTATCCTGGGTTCTTTGTTATCTCTGTTTACAGTCACTTGATGTTTTATATGGAACATAGAGAGGTTGATTTTTACTCGATAATTGAAGTGACAGAGAAAGGAAAAGTACTATTAGGAATTATAGTAATGAGTAACAGAAAATATCATTTACTTGGAGGTAGGTTGGTAAGCATTAAAAAGAACTGAGTGAGCTGGGATCAAGCCACTGTACTCCAGCCTGGGCGACAGAGTGAGACTCTCTCTCAAAAAAAAAAACAAAAAAACCCACAACTGAGCAAAAAAGTGTTTGTTAGTAAGATACGCACACTAAATAACATAACCTTTAAATCTAATCATTGTACATAATAAGATTATATTCAACTTAAAATTGTATCTGTTTTCATTGTAAAGCTAATATTACACAAGTGGGAAAAGCTGTCTCCTAGGCAAGTGTGGTTTTAAGTCAACGGTTAATTAAATTACTTACAATGAATTTAGTTGTTCCTGGTTGAAAAGACATGTTGATAGGGCATGGTGATTATCAAGGGACTTGTGTCCAATGCAGTGGGGCCAAAGTTTCAGGGCTCAGTAAACAGGAACAGGCAATAATAAAATCCTTTAACAACCACTCACACAAAAATATCCTAATTTTTTCATGGTGCCAAAAGGGAACATTGTGATTTACGGATCTTCTTTTAACTTGCCAATTTGTAATTAGCTGCCTTATGTTTAAAATCAGACTATTTTTCCTAGTGAAGCAACAATGGATCAAGTTTCATTTTACTCAAAAGTACAATAAAAATGTATTTTACAGCCATTTCTTCCCTTGCTTACATTAGGTTTACGGTTAGAAAAACACTCTTAATTCCATTTACCACAATGAGATTATTTACCATTACCAATAGCAAACGAATGAAAGATACATTTTCTAAAGCAATGGAACACTAATATTTTAGTGGTCTAGTTGTCCCTAGTGAATTGGCATTTTAAAATGTTCATAACCTGTCAGCTTCATGAAACCTAACAATCATTGGTTTAAAACATTTTTGTAAACTTGAAAGTGTAGCTTGTGATAAACAAAAAAAGAAAGAAAAGAAAAATAGCGTTAACTATTTTATGTATCAAATGAATTAACATGAACTGTAGGGCAAGACTTCTGTAGGTGGAGCTCATCCGATAACTGTGCTAAGGAACCTCCCGCCAAGTTCCTTGCTAGTTGCTCGCTCGCAGCGTGGTCCTCGGCCCCGACGCGCGCTTCCGAGCTGGTTCCGCAGCGGGCGCTGAAGACAGGCGGCCGCGTCCGGACGCTCTGATGCGGTTGCGTACGTTTTCAGCGCTTCCCGCTCTCCACCGGTTGGACTGAGGCTTTTAAACTGCCGTCTGCTCCCGAGTCCGGCTTCCTCCTCCGTCTGGTGCCCCCTGGTGCTCATCCCCTCCACATCTTGAGTAGTTGCGAGGAGCACAGGGGTCCAGGCCGACAAGGATGCTTTCAAGAAAAACATTCCATGGCGGCAAGCCGCATGGATCCACATTTCCCGGGCCCAGAGCCTTGGTAGACATTGCATGTGGACATTCAGGAGCTCTAGAGAAAGAGGGGGTGTTGTTTCACGAAGCTACCAAGCAGAAGAAAGGTGGAAAATAAGTTTCAACCAACTACAAAGGCAGAAGTCAGCCCAGCCCCCCGAGTGTGGTCAAAGACCCATAGATCCGTAGACCTTATCTTTTCTTAAATCCACCGCTCCCCTAACTCCCCTTTTATTATTTTTCAGACAAAGCAAAGATAGAGTTCACTAGGATCCCCGATTTCAGTAAGGCAGCCCTTTTTTGAGAGCCAGAATATCCGTCTCGGCCAGGAGCTGAGAATGTGGCCTCAATTGTTGAGGGGAGGAGGATGGAAGATAATCCTCCCTGTCTCCTCCTCCAATCCATTTAATCAATATTAATTTCATGCAAAATCTTCACAAAGTTTGTTTTCCCCTTCTCCGACTCAGAGCTCAGGCTCCGGTTATCCTGCTTTGCCCTTCCCTTCCACCCTCACAGCCCTGCAGTCACTTAACACTACTGCGGCTCTCTCCATTAAAGACGAACAACAGATCATTTTTCATTGCATGGCAACCCTAAGAGCTCTCTACCTTAGCAGAGCATGATGGGAGTCTTTCCATCCCCCCCCACCCCCGCTCGTTCCTCTTCTTTTTTTTTTTTTTCCTTCCCTTCCTTCTTCCACAATTAATCCCTAAATAATGATTTTCCTAAGCTCGCGCGGACTTCGGGATGGGGTTGAGCGACCCGTGATGACGCTCCCATCAGCCTTTAGAAGGGACGGTTTCCAAAGAAAACTACAACTCCCACGAGGCATCAGGCTACAGCAACCGCAAGGCATCACGGAAGTCGTAGGCACTTTTCTTCTAGGTCCCGTTCATCCCGGCTAACCCGTAAACTATAAGTCCCAGGGTGCCTCGGGGCTAGCACGCCTGCGCAAAAGCCCCGGAGCGAGGTGGGGGGTGGGGCTGCCCCGGGCGGCGGGGGGCGGGATCCGAGCGGGCTGTGTGGAGGCTTCAGACTCCCGGCGCCATTTAGCGCGGAGAGTTTCCCGGGTGGACGCGGCTCCTGTCTCGGCCACTCCGCACCCCCATTCGGTGACAGAAGGCGCCTGGTGGGGGTGACTGCTCTTTTCTCTCCCTATTCCCCCTCACCCAGTCCTCTAGGTCTCCTCTCCTCTTGCCTCAGAGAAGCAGCGGAGCTCGGGCCCCGCGGTGAGCGGCCCTCCCCTCCCCGCCGTTCCCTCCTCCGTCAGCCCCCGGCACCGGCCCGGGAGGAGACGGGTTTGCCAGGCCTGGGGCGGGCGGGGAGGCCTCGGGGAAGGGGGGGCCCGCTCCTCAGGCGCCGAGGCTCCGAGGCTCCGGCCCTTCGCCTCTGGGCGATGGGCGACCTGTGAGGCCGGTCCCCATCGCTGGGGGCGCGTGTGGGAGGAGGCGGCCGCCCGAGTGACCGGGAGCCGGGCCGCGGCCTTCCCTCGCCCGCCTCGGCCCCTCCCACTCCTCTGCCCCGGGGCTGCCACCGCCCGGGCATCGGACCTGGTCCCGTGCTCGCGGTGCCGCCGCCCTCTGGGCCTAGCCCGCCCAGCTCGGCGAGCGGCGGCAGTGGGAGCCGCATCCGCCCCGACTCGGTGCCGGCCCCTGGCCCTCCCCTCATGACTGCGGCGCCTCTGCTGCCACCGCCCGCCCGGCCGCCGCTCGCCGCAGGATGGATGCGGACCGTGCGGCGCTAACCCCCGTGGCTGCGCTCCCGAATCGTCCGCCTTCGAGCCCTCCTCGTGAGCCGCAGCAGCCTCGGTGCCAGCAGCCGCCGCAGCTGGGCCCAGCGGTCCGCCTGCCCCTCGTTGCGGCTTGTCAGTGCTGAGTGAGGCGTCGTCCGGGTCGGCGCGAACCCGCCCGGCCGCGGTGCCCTGCAGCCCTCTGCGCGGGAGGCTCGGCCCTTCACGCCCTTTTCATTGACAAATCCGAGCCCGCTCGCCCCTCTCCAGCGAACCGACCATGTCTGGCGGCGCCGCAGAGAAGCAGAGCGGCACTCCCGGTTCCCTGTTCCTCTCGCCGCCGGCTCCTGCCCCCAAGAATGGCTCCAGCTCCGATTCCTCCGTGGGGGAGAAGCTGGGAGCCGCGGCCGC
Source organism: Pongo abelii (assembly GCF_028885655.2). Classification (NCBI taxonomy): domain Eukaryota; kingdom Metazoa; phylum Chordata; class Mammalia; order Primates; family Hominidae; genus Pongo; species Pongo abelii. Next base: position 782,355 of record NC_071995.2, read on the forward strand.
CGACGCTGTGGCCGGCAGGACCGAGGAGTACAGGCGCCGCCGCCACACTATGGACAAGGACAGCCGTGGGGCGGCCGCGACCACTACCACCACTGAGCACCGCTTCTTCCGCCGGAGTGTCATCTGCGACTCCAATGCCACTGCACTGGAGCTTCCCGGCCTTCCTCTTTCCCTCCCCCAGCCCAGCATCCCCGCGGCTGTCCCGCAGAGTGCTCCACCGGAGCCCCACCGGGAAGAGACCGTGACCGCCACCGCCACTTCCCAGGTAGCCCAGCAGCCTCCAGCCGCTGCCGCCCCTGGGGAACAGGCCGTCGCGGGCCCTGCCCCCTCGACTGTCCCCAGCAGTACCAGCAAAGACCGCCCAGTGTCCCAGCCTAGCCTTGTGGGGAGCAAAGAGGAGCCGCCGCCGGCGAGAAGTGGCAGCGGCGGCGGCAGCGCCAAGGAGCCGCAGGAGGAACGGAGCCAGCAGCAGGATGATATCGAAGAGCTGGAGACCAAGGCCGTGGGAATGTCTAACGATGGCCGCTTTCTCAAGTTTGACATCGAAATCGGCAGAGGCTCCTTTAAGACGGTCTACAAAGGTCTAGACACTGAAACCACCGTGGAAGTCGCCTGGTGTGAACTGCAGGTAAAGCCCCACCTACTTCTTTATTTGAAGGTCCTTTGGATCCCAAACTTGGCTTGGCGAAGCCAGTTGATCAAGTTCACCCTTCACTTGGCATTCTCTGTTGGACTCCGAGTGGGAGGGGGAGGCCAACTTTTGAAAGGGGCTGAAATTAGGAGAATGTGTAGCATGTGCCTAGGTGTTGGAATAGGATAAGAATTATTGGTAGCCAGAGGGATTTGCTACTGGGCAGCGGTGGTGAAGGTCATCTTAGTACAAACGAATTGTCTCCTGGTTTAGTGTCTGGCAAGAAACTTGGAATGAGTGGGGAAGTTGAAAGTACAGATGCTTCTTCCTCTGTGCATTTCAATCTCATCAAAGGCTCTGCAGTGATGAGCTGCGTCTGGGTGTAGAAGTGTGTTTCCATTCCTGAGATCAGGCTGTTCTTTTTAAATGAGAACGACCTTGTACCTTTGGATGTATTTTGCTTGATGGTTGCACAGGCATTTAGTATAAAATAATTATTAAAAAAAGACTCTTCTCTGCCTCTTTTGGATGTTTGATGTTGTTCTACCTAATGATGCTTAAGCCTTACAGTAGCAGCATTGCCCTGACGTTGTTATTAAACTAATGTCTTTCAGCCCATTCACTATACAGCGAATAGTACAGGAGCCCAATGCAAAATTGTGTAAGTGCTTTGAGAGTTGTAATGTCATCATCATTGTTTTAATCGTATAAAATATCTTTAAGCTAAACTTTCCCAAGAGTCCGAAGGAGTCGCAATACTTCCTTTTTTAACCTCTAGTGGTATAAATAATGGTGTGTCATTCTGGTTGACTAGTACATTCTAGGTTTAAACAGCTGAGTTTGGGCTACTTGTTGCTTGACTTACTGAAGCAGCTTGCTTAAATATTGCCCTGACTGGGCATAGGTGAACATAGGTTATTAGTAGGAGCAGGTTTATGCTGAAGGAAAAAAGTCAGCCACATTATGCATACATAAAAAATGCCATTATTGATAGTAATCTTGCCAAGAATATAGACCAGCCTCATACAGGATATGAAAATAACTGAATGATCTTGGAACTTATTTTATCCATGAACTAATAGGTTAACACGTAACCCTTTGAATGTCAGGTTCCAAATAACTAAGGCCATCTCAAATGTGAAATTAACACAGCATGTGGAAGTAAACTTAAAAACTAAGAAGTTCTTTACAAACATAATCATTTCTTAACTTTTACAGTTAATGATGTAGAACTTCTAAGGTAGTGTGAAATTAAAACTACTCATTAATTTTATAGTATTTTAGAATTGAAAAGGTGACAGATCTTTAAAAAAGAAAACCTCGTCAAACGAAAACTATTCATTTTGGTCAGTCATATTCAAAAAACTTAGTCTGGGCCAGGCGCGGTGGCTCACGCCTGTAATCCCAGCACTTTGGGAGGCCAAGGCAGGTGGATCACGAGGTTAGGAGTTCGAGACCAGCCTGACCAACATGGCGAAACCCCGACTCTACTAAAAATACAAAAATTAGCCGGGTATGGTGGCACGCGCCTGTAGTTCCAACTACTCGGAAGGCTGAGGCAGAATAGCTTGAACCCGGGAGGTGGAGGTTGCAGTGAGCGGAGATTGGACCATCGCACTGCAGCGTGGTGACAGAGCGAGACTCTGTCTCAAAAAAAACAAAAACACAACAACAACAAAAAACCTTATGTCCGATTCCTTTTGGTTTACAGGCAGAAATTTACAGGTAGACACATTTCTTTCTTGTACTATCGATGCCTATTGATACTGATGCTGGAATTTTATTCTTCCATTATAGTTTTATATTTGAATAGGTGCTTTTTAACAATTTTTTTTTTTTCCTTAACCGGTTACCTTACTTTTTTAAGACTGGATCCAATTACTTGTTGAGCACTTTATGAATTAATTTTATTAATTTTAATTATTTCACTTCTGAGACTTCTCAAAATGTGATGTGTGTTTTCCCTTTATCACCTGGAATTTTCTGATACTTTATTATCTTGGAACTGATAATACAGTGAAAAAAACTTAATTTGTCTAATGTCACGATAAAAACTTTGTCTAAGCTTCTCAGGTTTTCTTAGAACTCGTAACTTTTTGGATTTTTAATTCTCTATCTAGGCATGGGCATTACCAAACTAAAGAAAATCTTATATCGCATATTATTTTTGAGTCATTTCAGGATTTGGCTGCAGAACTAGATGAATCCTAGCTTATTAAGTGGTACCTGGTTTAGAAACTTCCATGTCATTTGTCTGTGCTTCTATAATTTTTTGTTTTGATTTTGAAGATTATCCTATCTGAAAAATCCTTTATAGCAGTAATTAGGCAGTATTTTTGGTTTTTTGACCAGGATGCTTGCACTACATGCCTAATAAAGTATTCAGTGGGTCAGTGTTTGAACTTTTATCTTTGGAGCCAAATTAAAGGACAAGCCAAGGGATTACTAAAGCACTGGGAAGATAGAAACTTTTTCACTAAATGTATCCTTTTAATATACATATATTTCTGAAGCAAGACGGGAGAATATTGAGTTAAGTTGTTGAGTTAAAAATCTTAGTGTATTGAAACTGGGAGAAATCTTGGGTTATCCTGCCCAGCTATTTATTTGACAAATAAGGAACCTGAAATCATAGAGCAGGTAAATAACTTGATTAGGTAGTTGAAGAACAAAAGCTAGTTAGGATCTAATAATTTGGGAGATGATAAAGCATTTGTAGTCCAGTAGACAGCTAATAAGTAATTTCAGATGAAGCAATATTGTTTTGGTGTGGAAGTGGCTGTTGGATTTCTGGAGAAACCCGGTCCTATACCCATGGCAAATTTCAGGCTTCTGTTTTGGGTGTTGATTTTTATCACTTCAAATTGAGATATAAATAGGCTTTTGTGGATGGGTGAATATGGTATACAAATCAAGCTATTTTCTGTCAAGCTAATTTTTTAGAGTCATGTTATGCTATGCATTGCTCTTTAGTAAAACAAGCATCAATTCTTTGTTTTGTTTTTGTTTTTGTTTTTTTTAAAAAGAGACGGAGTCTTGCTCTGTCTCCAGGCTAGAGTGCAGTGGTGCAGTGGCGCGATCTCAGCTCACTGCGACCTCCGCCTCCTGGGTTCAAGCAATTCTCCTGCCTCAGCCTCCCAAGTAGCTGGGAGTACAGGCGCGCCCCACCACACCCAGCTAATTACAAGCATCAATTCTTAGTAAATAATACCTAGGTAATATTTTGATACCGCAGGATCTTCAGTAATTACTGAGATGTTTAAGATGCAGATTTCTTTAACTGGTTTTATTAGACAAGTAGTGCACCTTAATTTTAATATTTGGTTGTCTCGGTCAGAAAATATTACTGTTGGGTTCTGTCAGCAGAGTTTACATTGCTTTTCTAGAAAGGGATCTTGTTTTTCAAAAAAGATAGCATAATTTCCTTTAAGAAAACATTGATGCAGCTGGGTGCAGTGGCTCACGCCTGTAATCCCAGCACTTTGGGAGGCCAAGGCGGGTGGATCACGCAGTCAGGAGTTCGAGAACAGCCTGGCCAACATGGCGAAACCCCATCTCTACTAAAAATACAAAAATTAGCTGGGCATGATCCGCACGCCTGTAATCCCAGCTACTCGAGAGGCTGAGGCAGGAGAATCGTTTGAACCCGGGAGGTGGAGGTTGCAGTGAGTTGAGATAGCGCCAATGCACTCCAGCCTGGGCGACAGGGTGAGACTCTGTCTCCAAAAAAAAAAAAAAGAAAACATTGATTCACAGATTTAAGAATGATTTATTTTAAGCACCTTCCCAAGTTGCCTCTGAAGAGTTCACATGATGCATTATATATTGATGAGATTGTTTCCACATCTACCTGAAAAAAGAGGTCAAATCATATTTTTGTTGAAGCTCCAATATACTTAACTGCTTATTTTTCTCTGTCTTTTATTAAGACTATGTGTCATGAGTATATGACATTAATATTTTGTGAATAGTGTAGCAGTGTTACAGAAATGGGATGTGGTTCTGTGATTAAGAAACCATCATTTATTTCTTTGCTATAGTTCTTAAAATATCTAATTGAACGGAATCTATTTGAATGTTGGTGATTTTTTTCCCTCTTATCTTTTAAATTTGTGCCACATTCCTTATTTTTTAGGATGAGAATCAGCGTAACTTTCCGTCTCAGGGAATAGTTTTTGGAGTTTGTTCTTAAATCCTCAAAGTCACCGATTAGGAGTATTGGCAAAATTTTTTCTCTTACCTTTTTTCTGACCCATAGTAACACAGTCTGAGAAATAATCTAAAAACCTGGAAAGAGGTTGTTTTTGTGTAAAACAAACTAGGAATCTATTGTTGCTTGGTGACAACTCATTTCTTGACATTCAAATTCTGATGCAAGATCCTAGTCATTTAAAATTCATCTTATTCCACCAGCAGCTTATCAAAGAATTTCAAAAAAATATGTATGTATGTATATAAATATAAATAAAATTCATCTTAGTTCATCCCTATGGAAACATTCAACTAAAACTGGGCTCTCATTTTCAGAAATCATCCTAAACTTGTTATTTGGGTTTTCTGGTAGTTTTTACATTTTTTTAGATAAAGCTGTAAAAGCAGCAAGAGTAGCTATACTCAATTATCAATTCTGAAAATATTTAGCATACTATATGAAATAATTCATAATTATAATTAGTACACCTTTGCTATACCAGGTCTTTAAATTATATTGATAATTTAAATTATATATTTAGTAACTTGCATTTTATTTGAGTTTTTTGTTTGTCTTTTTGTTTTTGAGACAGTTTCACTCTGTCGCCCAGGCTGGAGTACAGTGGCACGATCTTGGCTCACTGCAACCTCCACCTCCCGGGTTCCAGCAATTCTTCTGCCTCAGCCCCCTGAGTAGCTGGGATTACAGGCGAGCGCCACCACGCCCGGCTAATTTTTGTATTTTTAGTAGAGATGGGGTTTCACCATGTTGGCCAGGCTGGTCTTGAACACCTGACCTCGTGATCTGCCTGCCTCGGCCTCCCAAAGTGCTGGGATTACAAGCTTGAGCCACCATGCTCAGCTGTTTTGTTTTGTTTTAAAACCTGGTCTGCAGGAATAGGTGAGACTTAGCATGACCTCAGTTTATGTTTGAAGAGCCCATTTTTCTGCCTTGTAACATAGTAGTTAACTAGATTGCCTGGGCTCAAATCAAGGCTCAGCTACATAATTGTGTCACCTTGAGCAAGTTTTGTGCTACAGTTTCCTGTCTGTAAAATGGGTGTAAAAAAGAGTACCCATTTTATAGAGTTGTGCTGATTAAATGAATGAACATATATAAAACATGTAGGATAGGGCCTGCCACATAAATATTAACTGTGATGATGCAGCATCTTTTTTAGGTTGTCCTTTTGAGGGAATCTGTGAAGATTTTGTTTGTTTATATTTATGCTTGAAAAATCATATAGCAAAACTTAACTACTATTCTTGGAGGAGGAGGAAAGCAGGTATTGATCTTTATGTTACTGGTGCTTTTAAATTCTTTAGCTCTACCTGGCCTTTGCCTAACATTCTAATTTTGTGACCCATCACCCAAATGCCAGTCTTTCTGAACTGCTTATTTTCAGAATCTGCTAAGATCCTTGTCTCATCTTCTTTGCATGTATCTGGAAAGCGTATTTTCTTTTGGTGGATCTCATATATAATTCTTACAGTATTTATTTATCACATTGAAATGGTTTATATACTTTGTCTAATCCATTAGTCTTTGGAAAGTTCACTATGGTGTAATAGAATACTATACAATGAAAAGGAGCACCAAGGCAGAACCCTTGAGTTCTAGATTACCCAATTTTCTGACCTTTGAGTAAGGAACTTAATCTATAATGCTCATTTATTAGCAATATGTCTTACTGATTTAGGATTGTTGAAGATCCACTGAAATACTATGTGAATGTACTTTGAAAAATGTTAAGTGTTATATAAAATATAACAAAGGATACTTAAATATTCATTTAGAAGGCTGTAGATTGTCACCTGTTACAAATGGAATATTAAACTTAGTTGGATTTTAGGAGCTTTTTGCTTTGTCAACTTAATTTCTCACATCTTAAAAGGGGAGCTTTTCAGTTTGAAGAAATATTGTCAGAAGCTCTTAATATTTTGTTTGGAAGAGGATTATGCCTTTGACAGGTAGCAGACTTAATTTCATATGTAGGTTTTTTTTGTTGTTGTTGTTTTTGATGGGGTCTCGCTGTGTCGCCCAGGCTGGAGTGCAGTGGCGTGATCTTGGGATCTTGGCTCACTGTAACCTCCACCTCCTGTGTTAAAGTGATTCTCCTGCCTCAGCCTCCAGAGTAGCTGGGATTACAGGCACCCACAACCACACCCGGCTAATTTTTTTTTTTTTTTTTTTTTTTTTTGTATTTTTAATAGAGACAGAGTTTCACCGTGTTGGACAGGCTGGTCTCAAACTCCCGACCTTAGGTGATCCACCTGCCTTGGCCTCTCAAAGTGCTGGGATTACAGGCATGAGCCGCCGTTCCTGGTCTATATGTAGTTTTTAAAAGATTGGTTATTTGTGATTTTTACATAAGAGGAAAAGCATCAGTAAGCTGTGGTTTTGTGGCCAGCTTAATTGATCATATAATATCTCCACCTTCATTTATATTAATTTAGATTTTTCAGGTGGGGTTTCATAAACAATTTACTTTTTAGTGTTGTGACTTGAATCTTGGCCTTGCCAAATTACCATATTAAATACATTATGCTAAATGAATGTGTTGGAATGATTTTTCAGAAGAGTCCTCAGATAAGCTGTTAGTCATAACAAGCAAATAATTTTCTCAGGAATGTAAGAATTCTTAAGAATTTTAACAGTTTGAATTTAAGAGTGTTTGGAAATTTGCTTGTTATAATCATCATACTCAGGTTAGTTAAGAAAAACCATACTGTCATTCCTGTAGATACCTTTTGTGCAACTGAGGTTCAGCTTCTCAGAGACAATATTTTTGTCAGTATATACGTGGTAGATGGTCTAGTTAATCAAACACACAGTAATGTATAAACCAAACAGTGAAAGATGAAATTAATTAGTGAATCAAATTATTAATGTGCACATTCTCTATTACTAGATAGAGATTAACAGATTTCTTGGGATAAGATCATTTTCATGGCTAAGAGTTTTGAGCTACATAACCTGATATATCTATCTTTATGTGGATCATCTCCTTTCATGGACTGGTAGATTATTGTGGATTAAGGTAAACTGGGAAATGCAACAGATTCATCCTTTAACATGCTAAAGAGTTACTAGATATCATTGTCATATTAAAATGTTCTTTGAACTCTCCATATTGCCCCTCTCACACACAGTCATCTGTCAGTATACATAGGAGATTGGTTCCAGACAGCCCCCACCCCACGGTACCAAAATTCACAAATGCACAAGTCTCTTAAATAAAATGGTGTATTTTCATATAACCTACAGTAGTACATCCTCCTGTATAGTTTATTTTTTTAATTTAATTTTTTTTTTTTTTTTGAGGCTGAGTCTTGCTCTGTTGCCCAGGCTGGAGTGCAGTGGCGCAGTCTCAGCTCACTGCTACCTCTGCCTCCTGGGTTCAAGTGATTGTCATGCCTCAGCCTCCCGAGTAGCTGGGATTACAGGCACATGCTACCATGCCCAGCTAATTTTTGTATTTTTAGTAGAGATGGGGTTTCATCACGTTGGCCAGGCTGGTCTCGAACTCCTGACCTCAAGTGATCCGTCTGCCTTTGCCTCCCAAAACGCTGGGATTACAGGTGTGGCTCCTCACGTATAGTTTAAGTCATCACTAAATTACTTATAATACCTAATACAATGTAAGTGCTATGTAAATAGTTTTTATACTATAGTGTTTTAAAATTCATGTTGTTTTTTATTATTGTGTTTTGTTATTGTTTTTTCCCCCAGTATTTTCATCTACAGTTAGTTGAATCCATGGATGCAGAACTTGTGGATATGGAACCTGAGGATGTGGAGGGTGGACTGTTCTTATGTATAGAAAGTAGAGAGTAACTGAAGAGTTGAGTTTTAAACAGAGAAGTTAATTGGTTAGATTTGCATAGCAGTAATTGCCCAAGAATAGATTAAAGGCATACAGGGGGAAGTGTACAGATTCCAGTAGTCCCTGCTCTTCTTCTTAGGGAATAATGGTTATTTTTTTCTCCTGCTTTTCTTTTTTTTTTTTTGAGACAGAGTTTCGCTCTTGTTGCCCAGCTGGAGTGCAGTGATGCGATCTCGGCTCACCACAACCTTTGCCTCCCGAGTTCAAGGGATTCTCCTGCCTCAGCCTCCCGAGTAGCTGGGATTACAGGAAGGTGCCACCATGCCCGGCTAATTTTGTATTTTTAGTAGAGGTGGGGTTTCTCCATGTTGGTCAGGCTGGTCTCCAACTCCGGACCTCAGGCGATCCGCCCGCCTCGGCCTCCCAAACTGCTGGAATTACAGGCGTGAGCCACCATTCCTGGTCCGTATTTTTATCTTTTGGTTCTGTTTACTTTGAGGTTTGCAAGACCTCCTGTGGATACCTGAAGCTACAGACACTACTGAACCCTATGCATACTTTGCTTTTTCCATCCCATAACCCATTAGACTAAGTGACTAAAGGACCAGATGGGTGGGTGGCATTAACAGTGTGAATATGCTGAACAAAGGGATGACATGTCCCATTCGAGATTTCATCACACTAGTCAGAATGGCACACGATTTAAAAGTCATGAATTGTTGGCTAGGTGTGGTGGCTCATGCTTGTAATCCCATCACTTTGGGAGGCCGAGGTTAGTGGATAACCTGAGGTCAGAAGTTGGAGACCAGCCTAGTCAACATGGTGAAACCCTGTCTCTACTAAAAATACAAAAAAAAACTAGCCAGGCGTGGTGGTGCATGCCTGTAATCCCAGCTACTTGGGAGGTTGAAGCAGGAGAATCACTTGAACCCAGGAGGTGGAGGTTGCAGTGAGCCAAGATTGCGCCATTGCACTCCAGCCTGGGCGACAAGAGGGAAACTCCGTCTCAAAAAAAAAAAAAAGTTATGAATTGTTTATTTCTGGAATTTTCCATTTAATATTTTTGGACGGTGGGAAGTGAAGCCTCAAGTAAGGGAAGGCTACTCTAGTTAGGATATGAGTGTGAGATTTTTTAGGACCTAAACTAGGGAGATAATAGAAGGAATAGAACATTTAAATATTTAGGAGATAAAATATTTAGGGTTTAGTGGATAATTTAGTGATTAATTGGTGTTTGAAGGAAAAATGAAGCATGGATAAGAGGTTAGGGGATGATAGTGCTGTCAACTGAGAGAGAAAAATCAAAGGTTTTTTTTTTAAGTTTTAAGGTTTTTTGTTTTTTAGATGGGAGGAGGTGTGGAGATGTATTCAATCTGACATGTTGAGTTTGAGATTCTTGTGTAATCTCCAGTAAGAAGTTCAATAGGCAGTTGGATATATTACTGAAACTTGAAGACTAGGTCTGAGATGCAGATAAAAGCTGATGATTCCCAAAAATGTCTGTATTAGTTGTAGCTGAAATAATGGAAGTAAATGAGATAAGCTAGGGAGAGGACATGAAGAGATAGAAAAATTAGAGAGGGGGAGAGGGAAGAATAATGGTCCTTAGGCAAAATAGTAACAATTACCAAGGGAATAAAATTTCAAGAAAATGATACATCAGAGAAGTTCTATTTTCATAGTAGTAATTGTGGAGTATGAATTTAACAAGTAGTAGTAAAGAAATGTAGTAGTTAGGCTGTTGAAATTGTTGCACTTGGCTATTAAGAAATCATTAACAGCACAGTGGCTCACGCCTGTAATCCCAGCACTTTGGGAGGCTGAAGTGGGCGGATCACCTGAGGTCAGGAGTTGGAGACCAGCCTGACCAACATGGAAAAACCCCGTCTCTACTAAAAATACAAAAATTAGCTGGGCCTGGTGGTGCATGCCTATATTCCCAACTACTCAGCAGGCTGAGGCAGAAGAATCGCTTGAACCCAGGAGGTGGAGGTTGTGGTGAGCCGAGATCGCGGCATTGCACTCCAGCCTGGGCAACGAGCGAAACTCCGTCTCAAAAAAAAAAAAAAATCATTAACATTCACACTGAGAAACAGCCCTGACAAAAAGAAATAAAAAAAAAGTCATTAACAATTAAATTTAAGGTTGCCTCAGTAAGGGGGAGGTTGAATAAGAGAGAAGCACATAAATACATGTAGGTCACTGGTAATGCCCTAGCTTTCTGCACTGTTCACTATCTAATACAGTATCCACCAGCCTCACGTGGCTATTTTGCTCTTGCCACCCAGGCTGGAGTGCAGTGGCATGATCTTGGCTCACTGTAACCTCTGCCTCCCAGGTTCAAGCAATTCTGCCTCAGCCTCCTGAGTAGCTGGGATTACAGGCATGTGCCACCATGCGCAGCTAATTTTGTAGTTTTAGTAGAGACGGGGTTTTGCCATGTTGGCCAGGCTGGTCTGGAACTCCTCAGGTGATCCACCCATCTCAGTCTTCTAAAGTGCTGGGAGTACAGGTGTGAGCCACTGCATCCAGCCTTTATGTGGCTATTTAAATTTAAATGAATTAAAATGAAATTTTTAAAACTTCATTTTCTTGTACTAGCCACATTTCAAGTGCTCAGTGACAACGTGTGGCTACGATATTGGATTGCACAGATAAAGAACATTTTCAGGCTGGGCATGGTGGCTTATACCTGTAATCTCAACAGTTTGGAAGGCTGAGGCAGGAGGATTGCTTGAGCCCAGGAATTCAAGATCAGCCTGGGCAACATAGCAAGACCCTGTCTACAAAAATTTAAAAAATTAGCTGGGCCTGGTGGTGTGCGTCTGTAGCCCCAGCTGCTTTAAGAGACTGAACTGGGTGGATTGCTTGAGCTGGGGCGGTCAGGGCTGCAGTGAGGCTTGATCGTGCCACTTGCACTTCAGCCTGGGTGACAGAGCTATGACCCTGTCTCAAAAAATTTTTTTTTTAATCGTTGCAGAAAATTCTTTTGGAATGTGCTGTATCTAGATCTTGGGTCAAGTTGTGCTTTTTAAAAATATAACGATATCAGGACTGTGCATGGTGGCTCATACTTCTAATCTCAGCACTTTTGGGAGGCCGAGGTGAGAGCATTGCTTGAGGCCAGGAGTTTAAGACCAGCCTGGGCAATGTAGCAAGATCTGGGTCTCCAAAAAATTTAAAAAATAAAAATAATAACTTTATCCAAAAAGTTCAACTTTAACCATAAAGTTCATCCTTTTAAAGTATATGGAGTGTTGTTTTTAGAACTGAAGTTACACATTTAAATATGTATACTCTATTAATAAAGAAAAAAGTTATTTTTTGGGAAACTACAAAGGATGTTATCACATACATGCAGAATTAATAAAGGTTAACAATATGTCATAGTTACTCGAAATATTTGGTGACCTTACAGTTTCAGAAGAAAGGAAAATTTGCAGTGGGTTTAATGAGTGGATGAGAGGAAGTTTAGAAAGTAGAAACAATAAGTGTAGGCTGGGGTGAGGTTTGAAAAATTACATATTGGGTACAGTGTTCACTATTTGGGTGATAAGGTGATAAGGTTAGGTAACTAGAAACCCTAATCTCACCATTATGCAGTATATCCATGTAACAAACTTGCACATGTACCATCTGAATCCATAATAAATGTATGTAAATAAAAATTAAAAAATAAAACCATGAACAAAATAAGTGTAGGCTATTTCTTCTGGTAATTTTAAATGAATAAGTTCAGGGAAGGTTGGGTAAGTAGAAAGCATGATCAAGGATGAGATGGATAGATGAGCTGGAAAAGGTCTTTAAAAGTTGAAACATTGAACTGTCATGTTTTGTCTGGTTTGGTATCTATCTTAAGTCTGTTCCAAGCTAATTACTGCTTTAGCTTTGATTATTCTTTTTTGTTTTTGAGACAGTCTCGCTCTGTCACCCAGGCTGGAGTGCAGTGGCATGATCTCGGCTCTCTGCAACCTCCGCCTCCTGGGTTCAAGTGATTCTTCTGCCTCAGCCTCCCGAGTAGTAGCTGGGACTACAGGCGCCCGCCACAATGCCCAGCTAATTTTTTGTATTTTTAGTAGAGACGGGGTTTCACCGTGTTGGTCGGGCTGGTATTGAACTCCTGACCTCGTGATCCGCCTGCCTTGGCCTCCTAAAGTGCTGGGATGAGAGGTGTGAGCCACCGCTCCCGGCTTATTTTATTATTATTTTTGAGATGGAGTCTCGCTCTGTTGCCCAGGCTGGAGTGCAGTGGCATGATCTCAGTTCACTGCAGCCTCCGCCTCCCAGGTTCAAGTGATTCTCCTGCCTCAGCCTCCCAAGCAGCTGGGATTACAGGTGTCTGCCACCCCACCCGGCTAATTTTTGTGTTTTTAGTAGAGACAGGGTTTCACCATGTTGACCAGGGTGATCTTGAACTCCTGACCTCAAGCGATCTGCCTACCTGGGCCTCCCAAAGTGTTGGGATTACAGGCATGAGCCACCGTGCCGGGCCCTAGATGTTCTTTAGATTAAAATAGTTCATTGTGGTCAGACAGGTTCATGCTCTCTTACACCAGGGGTAATCCATACTTGGACACACAAGAGCTTATGTCAAAATATGGCAGATTTCTTAAAATATTCCTGTTGTGGCAGACTATCTGGGTTGATAGGTTTTTTTTTTTTTTTTTTTTTTTTGGAGACAGTCTTGCTCTGTCGCTCACGCTGGAGTGCAGTGGCGCAATCTCGGCTCACTGCAACCTCCGCCTCCCAGATTCAAGCAATTCTCCTGCCTCAGCCTGCTGAGTAGCTGGGATTACAGGTGCGCGCCACCATGCCTGGCTAATTTTTATATTTTTAGTAGAGACGGGGTTTCACCATGTTGGTCGGGCTGGTCTCAAACTCCTGACCCCGTGATCTACCCACCTTGGCCTCCCAAAGTGCTGGGATAACAGGCGTGACCCACCACGCCTGGCCGGGTTGATAGGGGTTTTCAGCCTTACGTACACATGCAAATCTCCTTTCCCTCTGTAATCCCCAAATTTAGACTGATTCTCCTGTCTTTCAAGGGGGAGTTGCCTTACTCTGTGTGGGTTCAGGGTGAGGGAAACTTTTTTGCCAGTTTATGTCATTGAAGTACATTGAAGTTTATCAGGGAATTTCTAACAATAGTAAACTTAAAATGGAAGGCCTTGGAGTTGCAGTTGTTTACCGGAAGAGTTTTTGGCTTTTTCTGCATACTTCTACACACCTCTTACCTCCCTTCCTAATTGATAGAGACAGATTTTTATCAAGTCACACATGGAATCTGCTACTCCCTTTGAATTCAGGTCTGTTTGCTTCAATGACGTAACTAAGAAGGACCGCTCTAGATGGCTCCTTTCTACCTAGACATGCTCTTTTCTACCTAGACAAAAAAAGCCACCAGCCATTAATAAATGGTAAACTATCAACTTAAATATTTGTTCTGCCTACCCAGGCACCCTACTACATAGGGGGGCTAGTTTAGGTTTTAGTTTGGTGACAAATCGTTTGTGTTGCATTGTATCAGGTTTTTTTTGTTTGTTTGTTTTTAAGGCAGAGTCTCTCTCTGTCCAGGCCCAGGCTGTAGTGCAGTAGAGAGATATATTGGATCACTGCAACCTCCATCTCCCGGGTTCAGGCAATTATCGTTCCTCAACCTCCCAAGTAGCTGGGGTTACAGGCGCCTGCAACCACGACCAGCTAATTTTTATATTTTTAGTAGAGATGGGATTTCACCATGTTGGCCAGGCTGGCCTAGAACTCCTGATCTCAAGTGATCTGCCCGCCTTGGCCTCCCAAAGTGCTGGGATTACAGGCGTGAGCTACCATGTCCAGCCTGCTTGTATCAGTTTCTTTATGTCTCCACAGATTTTTTTGTTTTCATGGACATAAGTGGGGAGCATAGAGATATTTTGCTAGTGATCATCCTCTGGCTAAAGCATAGTTTGATTTCTGTGATGAGAATCTTGACCATATTCTATCCCTCTTAGAAGGGCAGAAGTGAAACTGCCATATTACCCATAAATATCACTATTATAGGCTTTCACAAATCTGTATTTACTGAGTGTGTACTTGATGTGAATACCTCATTAATGTTTTAAACATCTGCCATTCTTATTCTCTTAATGAGTAAAGTTAACTTCTTCAACAACCAGTACTTAGCTAAATATTACACAATATAATTTTTCCCTTTCTTCATGTAATGGATGTAGTTTTTTTTTTTTTTTGGCAGGGGGGGTTTTGGTTTTTTTTTTTTTTTTTTTTTTTTTGAGACGGAGTCTTACTCTGTCACCAGGCTGGAGTGCAGTGGTGCAATCTTCGCTCACTGCAACCTCCGCTTCCCAGGTTCAAGCGATTCTCTTGCCTCAGCCTCCCGAGTAGCTGGGATTACAGGCATGCACCACCACACCTGGCTAATTTTTTGTATTTTAGTAGAGATGGGGTTTCACCATGTTGGCCAGGCTAGTCTCAAATTCCTGACCTTGTGATCCACCTGCCTCAGCCTCCCAAAGTGCTGGGATTATAGGCGTGAGCCACCGTGCCCAGCCTGGATGTAGTAATATTTAAAGAAAAAACTAAAAACTCTTTACTGTGAAATACTTTCAAACATAACAGTTGTCCCAGATTTGGCTAGAAGCTACCTTCCGTTTCCTTTTTTTTTTTTTTGGAGACAGATTCTTACTCTGTTACCCAGGCTGGAGTGCAGTGGCACCATCTCTGCTCACTGCAACCTCCGCCTCCTGGGTTCAAGTGATTCTCATGCCTCAGCCTCCCAATTGCTGGGATTACAGGCGCATGCCACCACGACCGGCTAGTTTTTGTATTTTTAGTAGAGACAGGTTTCGCCATGTTGGCCAGGCTGGTCTTAAACTCCTGACTGACCTCAAGTGATCTTCCCGTCTCAGCCTCCCAAAGTGCTGAGATTACAGGTGTGAGCCACCATGCCTGGGCCCTTCTGCGTCATTGTTATTAACATGTCCCTATCATTTTTTGATGACATCCTTACTTTCTGTACAAGATGTTCTCAGTTCATTTTATTATTTCCCCACCCCAGTCCTGCAGCAGCGATTTCTCCTAGATCCCTGGTTCTTTTTGTTGTAGAAAGGTATTCAGAAAAATCTGGGTGCCAGGTGTGCTCGGCTACTGGGCCTGTTTTCGGTGAAGAATTAGTGTCTTAGTTCATTTGCGCTACTATAACATAATATATAAAGAACAGAAGTTTATTTCCTCGCAGTTCTGTAGGCCTAGAAGTCCAAGCAAGACAGAGGCATCTGTTGAGGTCTTTCTTGCCACATGCTCACATGGCAGAGGGCCTGAGGGCAAGAGAGTGTGAACCCACTCTCAAAAGCCCTTTTTATAGCTGCATTAATTCATTCATGGAGGCAGAGCCCCACTTCCCAAAACACTGTTACATTGCGTAAGTTTCTTTTTTTTTTTTTGAGATGGAGTTTCCCTCTTGTTGCCCAGGTTGGAGTGCAATGGTGTGATCTCAGCCCACCACAACCTCCGCCTCCCAGGTTCAAGCGATTCTCCTGCCTCAGCCTCCCCAAGTAGCTGAGATTACAGGCATGCGCCACCACGCCTGGCTAATTTTTTATTTTTAGTAGAGACAGGCTTTCTCCATGTTGGTCAGGCTGGTCTCAAACTCCTGACCTCAGGTGATCCACCTGCCTCAGCCTCCCAAAGTGCTGGGATTATAGGCGTGAGCCACTGTGCCCGGCCAGGAATTAAGTTTCTGATACGTGAATTTGGTGGGGAGAAAGCATTTAGACCATAGCAGTTAGGAAATATTTATAAGTAAGCATGTGTGTTTTGGATTTTGGAAATTTAGTATGAAAAAGAAAAACATTTTGTTTTCAAAAAATTGGATTACATATTGAAATGATGATGTTTAGATATATTTGTTAAATATATTAATCTGTTTCTTTTTACATTTTTAATGTGACTACTAGAAAATTAAATTGCATTTAGCTCATATTATGTTTCTGTTGACCCTCGCTAATTTAGACTATTCTATTAAAATACTGTGAAAGTCGACGCTACAGCAAGTTTACTACTTCCTTTTAAAAAATGTCTTAACACCTTCCTTTTTGTGGTTTCTTGCATTAGCATCCTTTACAGGCCATAATTCTTTGCTGTTGCTGAACACAGAAATTTGGGGTTTTAAACTCTTAGTGGTTTGTGATGCTTTTAATACCAGATTGTTAAGAAAATTGGAATCCTCATCCTTTAAAATATTATCTTTTGTTATTTGCCAGCATGTCCAGTAATCAGAAATGGCATTTCTTTATGGCTTTGTTCTTTGAGTACTTTAGTTGTTGTTAAGAGAATATTAGAAGTGTTTACTGTAAATATCTTGAAATATTTGGGAAATATTTTGGTTTATTTTAGATAAACTGCTAGTGTATGTTTGGAATACATTAAATGCATAAACTTACTGCTTTATATTTTCTTTTTTTTTGGAGACGGAGTCTCGCTCACAGTGGCGTGATCTCAGCTCACTGCAACCTCCGCCTCGTGGGTTCAGGTGACTCTCCTGCCTCTGCCTCCTGAGTAGCTGGGACTACAGGCGCATGCCACCACGCCCGGCTAATTTTTTGTATTTTTAGTAGAGATGGGGTTTCACCGTGTTAGCCAGGATGGTCTCCATCTCCTGACCTCATGATCCGCCCACCTCTGCCTCCCAAAGTGCTGGGATGACAGGTATGAGCCACTATGCCCGGCGCTTTATATTCTTTAGTAATTTCTGGCCATTGTAGCTCCTTAAGCTTGTTAATTAATTTAGTGTCCATATTCATATCTTAATGATACTGAGAAATGGGTTAAATTGGTTTTTGGTGTCTGTCTCTTGCTTATGAAAGATAAACTGTAGTTCAGCTATTAGCATTGAGTTTTTCTAGAATAGTTTAATTTTTTTGTTTGTTTTTGAGACAGGGTCTTATTCTGTCCCCTGGGTTCAAGTGATTCTCCTGACTCAGCCTCCTGAGTAGCTGGGATTACAGGGGTATGCCACCACGTCCAGCTAATTTTTGTATTTTTAGTAGAGATGGGGTTTCACCATATTGGCCCAGTTGATCTCTAACTCCTGAGCTCAGGTGATCTGCCTGCCTCGGCCTCCCGAAGTGTTGGGATTACAGGCGTGAGCCACTGCACCCAGCCTTAACTGCTTTATTTTAATAAAGTTGTAATATATTTGAGATGGCAAGACCATTCTCTTCAGACTGTTAATGGTAATTTTTTAAAATTATTTTTTATTTTTAGACTGGTTACACACTGTCACCTAGTCTGGTCTTGAACTCCTAGCTTCAAGCAATCCTCCTGTTTCAGCCTCCCAAAGTATTGGGATTACAGGCTTGAGAAACCCTCTTAATTTAATGACTACAGAAGCTTACTTTCTTTTTGCATAAAGGCCTTTGATAGTCGTTGTTTATGGCTACAAACTAATTTGATTTTGACTAAATTATCTGAGTTATAAACTTCATTTATTTCCACCTTAGTTATTGTAACCATCCTTAAATCATACACAAAAAAGATGCTTTAAAAAATTAGTAAAACACTCATTATAAAAATTAGGAAATTAGAGGAAGAAAAAGGAAATAAAAAATCACCTGCAGTCAGTATCTTTATCCAGATATAAGCATTGTTACTGTGTATGACACACTGGTTTCTGTGTGTTTGAACTCTGTTTTTATAGTTATCATTATATTGTGTGGTTGTACAGTTTGCCTGTTTTACCACATAGCAAAAGCATTTTCCCATTTAAGAATTTGAGGTTTTTAGATTAAAAAGCAGCAAAATATTTGTACGCAGTAATCATAATTGGGGTGTGTGTGTGTGTGTGTGTGTGTATGTATGGGGTGTGTGTATGTATGTATGTATGCCACCATACAGCAACGTAATTATGTGTATACATACGTATGCACACAACGTGGTTATGTTGCTGTATGGTGGCATAATTTGCCTGATTTACCTTATAGAAAAACCATTTCCTACATTAAAATTTTGAAGTTATATGTAAAAAACACTTGAATTCTTAAGTATATATTATTTTTTTAATTCTCAGAGAAAATTAGAATGTTTGTCCCACAGGTGCAAACATTTAGTTAGAACTAAATCTAGTAAATTGATCATTAATACATTTGATCACTCTGAACAGAAGTTTAGAAGTCATGGTTGATATATTACAAAGCTAAATTATTTTTTTCACTTTCAGTCTTTGTTCAGAGATTTGCAAGAAAGTCCATTCACTGCTTCGCATATAATTTGGGGTATTATCAGTAGTTTGTTTTTAGAACAGTGGTACTGTGTGGTTCAGAAATTTGTAAAAGCCAAGTGTTAGGGGCTTTAATAACAGTACATTGAAAGTTCTTTGAGGAGCTGGGCATGGTGGCTCACACTTGTAATCCAGCACTTTGGGAGGCCAAGGCGGGCAGATCACCTGAGGTCAGGAGTTCGAGACCAGCCTGACCAACATGGAGAAACCCCATCTCTACTAAAAATACAAAATTAGCCGGGTGTGGTGGCGCATGCCTGTTATCCCAGCTACTTGGGAGGCTGAGGCAGGAGAATCGCTTGAACCTGGGAGGCGGAGGTTGTGTTGAGCCGAGATCGCGCCATTGCATTCCAGCCTGGGCAATAAGAGCAAAACTCCATCTCAAAAAAAAAAAAAAAAAAGTTCTTTAAAGAAGTTTAGTTTTGTATATTGACTAAGCTATAGGGGGAAAAGCCTTAGTGTGCCTTTTCCACTTCCTACCCACTCAAGATAACCTAAGTTGGCTTCCTTTATTTAAACTGTTAAATCTACTCTAGAGCATACCAAAGATATTTTGAAAATATAGGAAATTCTTAATGCATTTAAAAGGAACTACTTCCCAATCAGTTTTTTTCCCATCATAGAAGTAATGTATACTCAGAGATATCTTAAAAAACAAGGAAAAATAAAAACCAAAATAACCCCACTGAAGTGTCATCACTAAAAGACAATGTCGATATATCATTTAGAATGTTTGCCTGTTCCTCCCTCTCATGATGGATTTTAATATTTATTCACCAAATGTTTATTGTACTCCTATGTGCTTGAGGCTGTCTCAGGTAGCAAATAGAGAAAAAAATTCTGCCCTCGTGAAACTTATGTTTTAGTGGGATCATAGATGTATGTTTGCAATTTTATATCCTGAAAATTTTATAATTCAGTGTAACATAAAAATTAGTATAAATATTTTTAATAGCTGCTTGACAGTTCCTTATGTGCATATACCATAATTTCCTTCATTTCCGTGCAGTGTTAAGTATGTTATTTTTGCTGTTGTAAATATAGTGGGCGAGGGTCTTACTGCACAAGGTTGTAACCATGAAATAATATTTCTGTTTTATGAAAACCAAATTTAATCTGTGTTGTATCCTTACCTAATTGAGTTGGCCATTATTTCCCTGCACAAATCCCCCTCCCTCTAATCCTTGGTGAGCTTCGTACATTCCAGAACTTTATCAGGAAAGGGCTTTCCTCCAGTCTTTCACCTACACTGCTTGTCATTGACATGCCCATTTATGTAAGTCTGGAAGGTTTCTTTAAGGCCTTGTTACAGAGAATATTGGGTAATAGGATCTTTGCATAATTTTCCAAAGGAAAGTTTTTACCATTATTGTCTCTCTCTTCTCCCTGCAGCTCACAAGGAGGGTGAGTGTATTGATCTTGTCTGGATGAATCCTCTAATCCCTTCCTTTCCTCTAGCATCTACCTCTCAAACTCCATTCTCATCCCTTCCCTCTTGAGTATAATCCAACCAAACTCCTTCCTTTGGGCCTGGACTTTCTCAGACAGAAGCCAGCTGAGGAGACTGTCTTCTAATTGCTGGTTCTAAAATAACAGTCTTGAGGCTAGAGGCCCACAAGGGCTTGGAGTAGGAGAAGTGAATTTACCTACTTAGCCTTGTGAACAAAACACTGATCAATACCTCAGATTTCACAGTTTAGAACTATTTTCTTAGGATTAAATTTCAGAAATGGAATTACTGGTTCTAAGGGCAGGAACATTTAAATACTTTCTATTCATTGTAAGATTGTTTTCCAGAAGAGTTATATAGATTTTCAGTGACCCAAGTGAGAGTTCTTATTTTACTAACCCCATTTATCAATACTATTAAATATTTCATAAACTATAGTTTATGTCTGCAGAACTTTCCCCCATATGTTTTGATAGTAATAACTAATTGTATCTCCTCTTTTGTCTTTTGTTATATTTTTGCCTTCAGGTGCTTTTCTCCCCCAACCAGTTTTCATAAGTTCCTTATATCAGAATGAATCCTTTTATATTTTCTGCAAATATTTTTCAATGCCGAGAATTTAATATCAATAGTATAGCACTGTTTGTACCATCAAATTGGTTAGTCATCTTAATTCTGTTTTTCTTTTTTTCATTTAAGTATAGTAAATCTTTGAACTTGATAGGTGAATTTCTGATTTTTTATCGTCTTGATATTGGTGTTTAAAATGGATTTATCTTCATGGATATATTTATGTTATAGTATTAAAATCTAAAATTGAACTTAGTATACAAAAAATAGATTTTTAAAATGTTTATACTAGCTCCTTATCAATGTTTAAAATTTTACTTTTGCAGTTAGAAAAATGGTTATTCCATTATTTCTGTATTTACTAGTAGAGAGTAAATTAAGACATTACTGAATACAATGAGATAAATGGCTTATCAAGTAATAGTCTTTCTTGTAATACAAATGAGTTCTTAGATCAGTTGTCTTTAAATTTGTCTTGTTATGGCAAGTTGTGTTTTCAGTGGCAACTTTTTTTAGGGCCTAATGTAAAGTTTGATCAGAAGTTTGACGTGTAATCCCAGCACTTTGGGAGGCCAAGGCCAGAGGATCACTTAAGGCCAAGAATTTGAGACCAGCCTGAGCAACATAGCAAGACCTCATCTCTGCAAAAAAATTAACATATTAGCTGAGTGAGGTGGTACATGCCTGGAGTCCTAGCTATAGTTCAAGGCTGCAGTGAGCTATGGTCGTGCCACTCTACTCTAGCCTGGGCAATAGAGCAACACCTTGTCTCAAAAAAAAGTTTGAACTGTGTATGTTTGAAGGACTTGTGTTCTCAAAATGGTGAGAAAAGGGTGGCGATTTGATAGTATTTATGAACCAGACACTGTGTTTTATATATATTCTCATTTATTCTTATGTCATATATTCTTATGTCACCTGAATGAGGTATCAGTCCCATTTTACAGGGTGAAGAGACTGAAATGAAGTAATTTGCCAAGCTTGCGTTCAAGAAACGTAGAAGTGGGAGTGGAGCCTAGATCATTCTTGTTTGTTTTTCATTTTTGTTTTAAAAGCCGAGCATGCTTCTCTTCAAACTTTTTGATTACCTTGTAGTGCACGTTAAAACTAATAGCTCAGGTTGTCTGTGACCCCAAAGACAGTAAAGACAGTATCTCATTCTGTGGCCCAGACTGGAGTGAAGTGGCAGGATCATGGCTTACTGCAGCTTTGAACTCCTGGGCTCAAGCAGTCCTTCCCCTTTAGCCTCCCGAGTAGCTGGGACTACAGGCATGTACCACCATGCCTGGCTAATTTTTAAAATTTTTTGTAGAGATGGGGTCAAGCTATGTTGCTCAGGCTGGTCTTGAACTCTTGGCCACAAGTGATCCTTTGCTTCAGCCTCCCAACGTGCTGGGATTACAGGTGTGAGACACTGTGGCCTTTTTCAGTTTTCAAGCTGCTGTTTGTTGTTACATTTTACAAATGTGAAGTTAAAGTTAGATCTCAGTGTGTATGTGTTTGTGTGTGTGTGTGTGTGTGTGTGTGTGTTTCTTGAGATGGAGTCTCGCTTTATCGCCAGGCTGAGTGCAGTGGCGCTATCTTGGCTCACTGCAACCTCCACCTCCCGGGTTCAAGTGATTCTTCTGCCTCAGCCTCCCGAGTAGCTGGGACTACAGGTGCGTGCCACCATGCCCGGCTAATTTTTTGTATTTTTAGGAGAGACAGGGTTTCACCATGTTGGCCAGGATGGTCTTGCTGTTTTGACCTCGTGATCTGCCCGCCTTGGCCTCCCAAAGTGCTGAGATTACAGGTGTGAGCCACCACGCCTGGCCCAGATCTCAATGTGTTCTTGCTCTATATGGTGTTTGTACCTGGGCTGGTGCTTTGGGAGAGAAGTTGCATTGTATGGTTGTCCAAGGACTTCCAAGAGACAGTAAAAGAAAATTAGGATTTATTATAAATTAGAATGTGAACTATAGAGAATTGACCCATAATGCTATGTTTGAGTCATAATAACCGACTAGTGTTTACAAAGACCTATTCACACAGAGTAGCTATTCACTCAGAAGTGTTGAAGATAAAAAGACTGTACTAAATGACCTCTTGGTCCCTTTATTGTTACTATTCTGTGATTTATTGAGAATTATGTGTATATTTAAACTCATTCCATGATGTGCAGTGTTAACTTTTTAGTTACTTTTCTTATTGGATAAAATTAGTCAGCATCTGTGCTTTTTTTCATTTGGAGGGATTTTTTTTGTTGTTTTTTGTTTTTTTTTTTTGAGACGGAGTCTTGCTCTGTCACCAGGCTGGAGTGCAGTGGTGCGATCTTGGCTCACTGCAATCTCTGCCTCCTGGGTTCAAGGAATTCTGCCTCAGCCTCCCGAGTAGCTGGGACTACAGGTGCACGCCACCACGCCCAGCTAATTTTTGTATTTTTAGTAGAGATGGGGTTTCACCATGTTGGCCAGGATGGTCTCGTTCTCCTGAGGTCATGATCTGCCTGCCTTGGCCTCCCAAAAGTGCTGGGATTACAGGCATGAGCCACCGCGCCCAGCCTGGAGTTTTTAAGTAGCTAAAGAATTAGATTTGTTTTTATGTGAAAGATATGATTTTGTCATAGAGTTAGGCACTTGTGTTACTTTGGACCAAACGTAGTCTGCTAGAATTTTGAGATAGAGCTAGATATGATCTACCATGGAACATAATTCAGCTATGTAATTTCTTCAGTATTAGTATATTATGAACTGGGAAGCATTTGAAGAGAAACAGTGAAAGCAAAGCTCCTGGTATTTTTCATGAAATGACAAGTGGTAAATAGTATCTATTAAAGTTCACTGTAGTTGCTCAGTGAAACACATCAATAGCCATGGTAGCTATTTAAGAAAAATAACTTACCACAGACTCAGGAAACTTTACGGTGTTTGACTTCCAACAATTTATAGTATTTATCATCTGTCTTTGGTTGCTGTTCAGATATGGTAGATTTGTCGTATTAAACACAAGCTTCATGTGGTAAATGTGACTCTAAAACATAATCCAAAACTTTGGCAATGGATGCCTTGTTACTTACTTTAGAAAGACTAAACCTCACTTTGTATTTAGTGCTCTAGCTATCAAATCTATAAGTAGTAGCTGAGTCCTGGTTACTTAAATGATTTAAATGATATTCTCACCTAAAAGGACTCATTTACCAACCTAAGCAATTTCACCTCTTTGCTTATAATTAGGGTTAAATTTTGCTTAAACTGTTTACTTGACCTGTGGGAAACCAGAAGAAGGCTACTCGCTTGTACTACTGAATGTTTAGGATTTTAATACCTGTGATTGTGGTTTGATGTTTTAGTTTTAAAAGGCATTGAAAATCTTGAAATTTATGTAAAATTCTCTTTTTAAATTTTTTATTATTAATTTTTTTTCGTCTTCTTTTCCTTTCTCTTTCTTTTTTTTCTGAGACGGAGTCTCACCCTGTCACCCAGGCTACAGTGCATTGGCGCGATCTTGGCTCACTGCAACCTCCACCTCCTGGCTTCAAGCAGTTCTCCTGCCTCAGCCTCCCGAGTAGCTGGGATTACAGGCCTGCCACCACGCCTGGCTAATTTTTATATTTTCAGTAGAGACAGGGTTTCACCATGTTGGCCAGGCTGGCCTCAAAACTCCTGACCTCAACTGATCCACCTGCCTCAGCTTCCCAAAGTGCTGGGATTACAGGTGTGAGCCACCGTGCCTGGCCAATGGTCTTTTTTTTTTTTTTTAAAGTGATTCGTAGAAATTGGAAGGAAATATCTATCATGCTAGCACTCATTGTTATTAGAGTTTAAGATTATGAATGACTTATTAAAATATAAAATTATAAGGACAGGACATGTAAACTCTAGAACAAATTTTAAATTCTTAGTAATACTGGTAATAGTTATTAATACAAGTATGACTTCTCTCTCATGCTCTTTCTGGTGAATACTACCACAGGGTCACAGTAAGGTTCTAAAAATATGAGCAAAAGCTGGTGCTACCAGGAAATTCAAATTCCATACCTGGGAATCTCGGAACTCAGGGAGGAGTAAACATTACAGGGGGAGCAACCAATAATGGGGAGTATTGTTTGAGAAATAAGAAATTAAGAATTTTACTGCTCTAAAATGTGAAAGTAAAACAGATGAAGTCTGGATTTTCTTTTGTTTTTATGAAGTTCAGTGGGAGAGCATTCTCTTCTGTTAAAATTGCCACTAATTATGTGTTTTTTCTAAATCATATTGTCTACTTTTCTCCAAAAGAGTTGAATAATGTACTCATTTTCATAATATTTTAGAAAAACGAGTGAGTAAATTTTCGGCAGTTATTTTATTTGACATGTGAGTGGTATTTGCTTTCAGATTTCGAATTCCCTGTTGGGAAAGTAATTTAGGTTATGCTGCTGTGACTATAATATTAAAATGCACAGACATACTATAAATTCCCTTTCCCTTAATTTTCTTTGCCTTTCTTTTCTTTTCTTTTTTCTTTTTTTTTTTTTTGAGACATAATTTCACTTTGTAGCCCAGGCTGAAGTGCAGTGGCACGATCTGGGCTCACTGCAACCTCCGCCTCCTGAGTTCAAGTGATTCTCCTGTCTCAGCCTCCTGAGTAGCTGGAATTACAGGTGTGCACCACACGTGGCTAATCTTTGTATTTTTAGTAGAGACAGGGTTTCGTCATGTTGGCCAGGCTGGTCTCGAATTCTTGACCTCAAGTGATCCACGTGCCTCAGCCTCCCAAAGTGCTGGGATTACAGGCATGAGCCACTGCGCCTGGCTCCTTTCCCTTAATTTTCTGAAAGAAAAATTCACATACAGCCATGTGAATTGACTGGACTGAAATTAAAATAGTGGATTTTTTTGCTCTTTATACTGCAAGTTTGAGAAATAAAGAATAAAGCATTTTGTCTGTGGATGCGAAGAACTCTGTACTTGACTCAGCTTCCTTTTTCTCTTGCCTGCATTTTTTGTGTACTTCACTGGCTTGATTAGTCATAATAAGGCTCAGTACCTCTGCCATTCCCAATGTTAAGCAATTTTTTAAAATTTGGAATTTGTGGATAATCAATCATTAACAGAGTTGCTTAATGGGTAATGTTGTTTTCTTTATGGAAATAATTTGAGGCACCTTTTCTGGGGTTCTTGGCAAGAAATATGAGTTTATTATGGATATTTAGGAAAGAGGATGTAGAAATAAACCTTTGCTTCTGGTATGAAGCTGTGATAATCTGCCCCGTCTTTGTCTAATTCCATTTTAACTTCTGTCCTTAACATGTTTCTCTTCTTAATCAGTTGTCAGTGAAGATTTATTTGTCAGGAGATTGGAATGGAGTATTTTGGATATACTTCAAGTTTTGAATGATAACTGTTAAAATACATATAATGTTTTAATAGTGAGGTACACTGATCACAAAAATATGGTCTGATTTAACTTGATTTTGTGGTACTTTGCTTCTAAGTTTAGACAGATGATAGAAATTCACAAAAATTTCAGTCATGGTTATGGCCACAGTTAGGCATTCCCAAAGGAAGTGTGTTGCATTCCTAAGTGTAGTGTGTTGCATGCACTACTGAGCATAATGGGAAAAGAAAAGTGCTATAAAAACCTAAGTACCAAGTAACTAGCTAGAAAAAGCTTTTAATGGGAGAGCTGGCATGGTCATTAATCTGGTAGAATAGTATTTGAGGAAACAGTTGCCTGTGTTAAGCTGCCGTTTCTTTTGGTTATTGAAAACCAAATAGGAAATTCTGAATTAATACTTACATGCTAAAGTGTCTTTGTGGAGCTTATTTTGAGCATTAGAGTGGGAGACTTAGTTCTAATGCAAACTATAGAAGAATGACCTTGAGTAAGTTTGTTGTCTAATTAGTAAACTGAGTGGTAGAGTTGGATAATCCTGCCAGCTTTAGGCCCATGCCTTAAATATGCTTCTTATCCTCTCACAGTCAAAAAGGATTTTTACCTTGGTACAGTCTGATTCCTGCAACACCTCTCCAGTTACTGAATGTATAGTAGTTTGCTATAGACAGACTACTTTGCAGTGGCTATCAAACCTTTCTGAGACTCATTCTAAGAAATACATTTACATTATGACTTAGTATATGCACACATAAAAAGAAGAAAGTTTCACAAAATAGTTTCCTTACTAGCACAATGAGCTGTTTTTTATTTTATTTCATTAACAACAACAAAAAAAACTGCTAACCATCTTTTTCTTGGGGTTGCACTACTGTCCAATGAGCACATAGTGAGGGCAGTACTGCTAACGCCTACATAACATGCCTGCATCATCTAGAGCTTTGCTTTACCTTGGTACAATTTTTGGAAGAATGAAAAACTGCTTTTCCACAGGGGGAAAATACTGTTTACTGCCCACTCTTTGAAAAACATTTTACTTAGAACATAAACTTGAAGCTAGATCCTTTTAACCACTTAATTAAATCATACGGTATGTTGTTGATAGCTATTTGCCACAAAATGAAAATATAGTGGCTATATGAATTTTAGCTGCTGTCATTGTTCATTAATCGTAACATAAGCTCTGAACACAGTGTTCCTTCTTAGAAAGGTACAAATGATTATGATTTTGTATAACAACTGAAGTTAGGTGCGTGTGAAGTTTTATAATTGCTGGTCTTCATTAGATAAATTATAATTAAATGATCTGTTAATTAAATGATCTGTTTTATTTTTGCTTTTTATTTAGTCACATATTAATAGGCAAATACTGGCATTAGCTATAACAAACCAATGGCACTAAAAATCTTCAGAACCTTTTTGGATTTGAGTTTTTGTAAGATATTTTGTGGAGACTACAGATTTAATTTTAAAGTATAAATGTGTTCTTATTTTAAACAAATGGGGTTTATACTTTGTGTTCTAACGATTGAGATAACTTTTTTTTTTGAGAACTTAAATTAAAATTCCCAGTCTTCTCTAGTTCTGTCAGTTTTCTTTGTTCCCCCTCCCAGTGGTTGAGTTCTTATGGGATGTCTGGCTTATTTTTAAAATCCAGTGATTAAAATGAAGTTTTCTGGCAATATTAATATTGGTGTGAATCTGGATATCCTCCTCACTTAACTTCTAAGCCTTTTTCTTCATCTGAAAATGACAATTTTGTATACTTGGCTGGATTATTTTAAGTAACAAGTAACAAAAACTGTGGTAGACTAACATTTGAGTTTGAAGTTTCATATAATTTTAAATCATTGTCATCGACTGACTTTGGAAAGTAACTTCTGAGATTTTTGGTCTGAAGCGACCCTGAAAGTTTATGACCTAATTATCATTTTATTAGGCCTGAATGTGAATGTTGCATTTTGAGAGAAAATAGTATAAAAGTAGTTACATTGCTGGGTGACTGATCTAGCAAGTCCCTAACAGTGCCACTAAGCTGTCCTGTAGTACATCTTTAGTTCTCTCAATAACTACATAGTATGTTGTCATTCCTATTTTATAGATGAGAAAACCAAGGGAACTATTTGATAGAATAATGTTTCCAAAATCAGAGATCTAAGAAGGCTTAGTTGAATAACATTGGATATATTACTCTGCAGTTCCTAAGTCTATGAATTAATGGGAATTTTGAAATCTAATTGAAATCCAAGGAGAAAGTGATAGAAATAAAATTGTAGTGAGCGATGTCGGCTCACTGCAACCTCCACCTCCCAGGTTTAAGCGATTCTCCTGCCTTGGCCTTCTGAGCAGCTAGGATTACAGGCATGCACCACCACGCCCGGCTAATTTTTGTATTTTTATAGAGACGGGGTTTTACCATGTTGGCCAGGCTGATCTTGAACTCCTGACCTGAAGTGATCCACCTGCTTCAGCCTTCCAAAGTGCTGGGATTACAGACATGAGCCACCGTGCCCAACCTAGTTTAAATTTTCTAGTAGCCACATTTAAAAAAAACAGGTGGAATTAATTTCATAATATGTTTCATATAACCCAGTATATCCAAACATTGTTTCTTTTTTTTTTTCTGAGACAGGGTCTTGCCCTGTCACCCAGGCTGGGGTGCAGTGAGTGGTGCACGATCATGGCTCACTGCAGCTTCGAACTCCTGGGCTTAAGCGATCCTTCGGCCTTAGCTTTCCAAGTAGCTGGGACTACAAGCACGTGCCACCACACCCTGCTAATGTTTAAATTTTTTGTAGAGACGGGGGGGGTGGGTGGTCTCACTGTGTTACCCACACTGGTCTCGAACTCTTGGCCTCAAGTGATCCTCCCGCCTCAGCCTCCCAAAGTGCTGGGATTATAAGTGTGAGCCACCATCCTGGCCTAAACATCTTTCAGCATATAATCAGCATAAAAATTATAAAGATAGTATATATTCTTTTCTATTACATCTTCAAAATCTGCTGTGTGTTTTACACTTAACATATCTCAGTTCACACCAGCAACATTTCAGTGAAGTACTCAATAACCATACTTGGGGCTGGGCATGGTGACACATGCATGCCTGAATCCCAGCACTTTGGGAAGCTGAGGTGGGAGGATTGCTTGAGCCCAGGAGTTTGAGACCAGGCTAGGCAACAAACCAAGATGCTGTCTCCACCAAAAAAAAAAAAATTATCCAGGCACAGTGGCATGTGCCTGTAGTCCCAGCTACTTGGGAGGCTGAGGTGGGAGGATTGCTTGAGCCAAGGAGTTTGAGACCACAGTGAGCCATGATCGTGCCCCTGTGCTCCAAACTGGGTGTCAGAGCAAGACTCCCATCTCTAAAGAAATTGTATTTTATTTATTTTATTTTTACAGCCCAGATGTGTGAATCTTGAAGGAATTTTTTTTTAATTGGCTAATGGCTACTATTACTGGACAGCTCAATTTCTGAATGCCAAGTACCTCTTGTTAAACTGTTCAACAGCCTTTCCTTACCATCTCAAGAAGTTGGTGATAAAAATTATCAATAATGAATTACAGTTTTTGAATTTTTGCCTTTGATGTGATTGTCTTATTTTATAATATGTTAGCATTTAATATGAATATTTTTGTTAACATTTTTTATTTTTTAAAATAGCATTATTGAAGTATAGTTGACATAATAAAATGTACATATTTAAAAGGTACAAATGTAATAAGTTGTCCACATCCATGAAACCATCACCACAGTCAAGATATTTATTACTGTTTTCCTGAAGTCTTGCCTCCTAGTTGTGTAAATCTCCTGTCACTACATTAAAATTTTTAGATATTCTTCTTTTTTGGAGATAACCTCTCTTAAACTTCTAAACTTCACCATTTGTACTGGTTGCATTCTAGGTTGATGCTTAGGTTGGGGATCTTCATTCGTTCTCATTTTGGAGATTCTTATATCTAGCTGGTTTTTGATCCTGCTTCCAGAATCCTGTTTCTTTCTCTTTCTTGAGCTCCTCATTTGTGAAAGAATAACTTCATAACTCTTTGAGAAGGTCATTTGGGAGATAACTGTATTTTTGAGAACTTACATGTCTGAAAATATTTTCCTTCATCTTCCTTTCCCTTTCCTCTTTAATAGGTAGTTTGGATAACAAATTCTAGATTGGAAATAATTTATTTCAGAATTTTAAAGACATTTATTCTGTTTTCTTCTAGCTTCCAGTATTGCTGTTAAAGTCTGAGGCTAGTAGGATTCTCTGTTCCTTGTAACCTATTTTTTTTTCCTCTGGAAGTTTTCAGGTTTTTTGTCTTGTCCTCAGCGTTTTGAAATTTCAGCAATGTGCCTTGGTATGGGTCTCTTTTTTCCATTGTGGCTTTTTGTCTGGAAACTCACTGGCCATCAATTCTGAAAATTTACCTTCTACTCATTTCATTTCTTGCCCTCTGTTTTTTATGTTGCCCCTTCTAGAACTCCTGTTACATATATGACATATATGTTGGTTCTCCCAGACCAATGGTCTAATGTCCGTATCATTTTCTCCCCCCCCTTCCCAACCCTCTCGAAATGGAGTCTTGCTCTGTTACCCAGAGCTGGAGTGCAATGCTGTGATCTTGGCTCACTGCAACCTCCGCCTCCCAGGTTCAAGCAGTTCTGCCTCAGCCTCCCGAGTAGCTGGGATTACAGGCGCCCACCACCACACCCAGCTAATTTTTGTATTTTTAGTAGAGATGGGGGTTTCACCATGTTGACCAGGCTGGTCTCGAACTCCTGACCTCATGGTCCACCCACCTTGGCCTCCCAAAGTACTGGGTTTACAGGCGTGAGTCACCGCGCACAGCCTGTCCATATCTTTTTCTCACATTATTTTTTGGTTTTGTTTTCGATGAGATTTCCTGATGGAAAATCATTGCTTGATCAACCTATTGAGTTTCATTTTTGCCATTATATATTTTTAACTTCCAAGAGATGTTTTTTTCTTTTTTTTTCCTTTTTTTTTTTTTTTTGAGATGGAGTCTCGCCCTGTTGCCCAGGTTGGAGTGCAGTGGCCTGATCTCGGCTCACTGCAAGCTCCGCCTCCCAGGTTCACGCCATTCTCCTGCCTCAGCCTCCCGAGTAGCTGGGACTACGGGCGCCCACCACCACGCCCAGCTAATTTTTTGTATTTTTAGTAGACACGGGGTTTTACCGTGTTCTCCAGGATGATCTCGATCTCCTGACCTCGTGATCCACCCACTTTGGCCTCCCAAAGTGCTGGGATTATAGGTGTGAGCCACCACGCCCGGCTTTTTTTTCATTTTTAATAGCTTCTTGTTAATGTATACAATATTTTCTTTTTTTAGAGGGTTTTTTCCCTTCTCGAAGTTTTCACTTCCTTTCGTAGCTTCTGCTTTTCCTTTTCTTTTTTATCTTTCTTTTTTTTTTTTTTTTTTTTTTGAGATGGAGTCTCGCTCTGTTGCCCAGGCTGGAGTGCAGTGGGCTGATCTCGGCTCACTGCAAGCTCTGCCTCCCAGGTTCACGCCATTCTCCTGCCTCAGCCTCCGGAATAGCTGAGACTACAGGCGCCCGCCACCACGCCCAGCTAATTTTTTGTATTTTTAGTAGAGATGGGGTTTCACCCTGTTCACCAGGGTGGTCTGGATCTCCTGACCTCGTGATCTGCCCGCCTCAGCCTCCCAAAGTGCTGGGATTACAGGCGTGAGCCACCACATGACCCTGCCTTTTCCAGGTTCCTTTTTTTGGTTGTTGTTGTTACTGATTTTAGTTGCTCTTTAATTTTATTTATTTTTTTGCTTCCCGTGTAGATTGGATGCTCTTGAAACGCTTTATTCAAGTAATCCCATGAGCCTTGGTTGTCACATTTGAGTTGGGCACTGAAAACTGATAAATAAATGGGGTTTGCTGATTGTGGGCCTCAGTATAATCTGACTGTACTGTTCTGGCATCTTAAGAAATGCAGATGTTGGGATCTTTAGAGCTGTTCATTTATGCTACTCAGATCCCTAGTTTTATATGCCAAAGTATAACTTATGCTTTATGTGATTTCTACTTTAGGGATTTTATTAAAACTTTTTATTTATAGTCTAATGTATGCTGTTTTAAAAATTAAAGTTCTGTGTTTGTTTGAAAATAGTATTTATTAAAGGAAAAAATTCTGTATTTGTTAATTGTATTGCTTAAATTCCATGTATTTTTGTTGCCTTAGACTACTTGATTAGCTGATATTTGATAAACGTGTCAGCCCTACAAAATAATTGTGGATTTGTCAATTTCTGTTTGTATTTCTGACAGTTTTTATGTTATATATTCATAGCTTTATATTTAGGCTGGGTTAAGCATGAATGTTATATACTTAAATAATTGTACTTTTTATCAGTATAAAATATGCAGCATTTTCTCAAATAATTCTCTTTGCTTAACATATTCCCTTTTTATATTGTCATTCTTTTTTCGCATTTGTTTTACTTGTTCCTATATCTTCCTTTTTTTTTTTTTTTTGAGACAGAATTTCACTCTTGTTGCCCAGCCTGGAGTGCAATGGCACAATCTTGGCTCACTGCAACTTCTGCCTCCTGGGTTTAAGCGATTCTCCTGCCTCGGTCTCCTGAGTAGCTGAGATTATAGGCTCCCGCCACCAGGCCTGACTAATTTTTGCATTTTAGTAGCAACGGGGTTTCATCATGTTGGTCAGGCTGGTGTCGAACTCCTTACCTCAGGTGATCCACCCACCTTGGCCTCCCAAAGTGCTGGGATTACCAGTGTGAGCCACTGTGCCCGGCCCTTTATCTTCTTTTTTATGTCATTTTAATTTTGATGTGTT
Organism: Pongo abelii; assembly: GCF_028885655.2. Lineage (NCBI taxonomy): Eukaryota > Metazoa > Chordata > Mammalia > Primates > Hominidae > Pongo > Pongo abelii. The sequence continues at coordinate 815,470 of NC_071995.2, forward strand.
TCTTATAAATACACAGTGTTTAGCTAGACTTTTTTTTAAAGCCTGTTCCACAGGTTTTTTGTAATAGAGAACTTTAACGTACATTTACAGTAATAATTGGTATGTTTGGAGTTGGTCTTCTTCCTGCCTTCTATGTGTTTTAATTGGTATGTTTGGAGTTGGTCTTCTTCCTGCCTTCTATGTGTTTTATTTCTGCCTTGCCTTTCTTAGATAGATTTATTTTCTTTGCATTTTACACCTAGTAGTCTATCTTTTATGTAATTTTCATTATTTAAGTGACTGAAATGAAATTATGTAATTTTCATTGTTAATTTTTAAAACACCTACATATTAGACTATAAATCTACTTTATAAAAATAAAATTTTTTCTCTACTTTCGTAGGTGATATGGTAGAATGGCAAAGCACAGACTCTAGAACAAGGCAGCTGGTGTTTACACCTTGGATTGGCTTTGCCACTTTTTTATTGTAATCCTCTTGTGCATCCATTTCTTTTTTGGTTAAAGTAGAGATGGAAGTAGAGATGGGGTCTCACTGTTGCTGATCTGAAACTCTGGGCTCAAGTGATCCTCCTGCCTCAGCCTCCCAAAGTGCTAGGATTTCAGGCGTGAGCCACCAAGCCCACATAGGTACCTACTTCACAGAGGTGTTGTTGAGTTTCAATATGTTAATATATGTAAAGCACCAGAACAGGGTCTGGAAGTCAATAAATGTTAGCTATTATTAGGTGTCAGTTATTAACAAAAGCTTGAAACTACATTATTAGTGTAGTTTTTGTGGGTTCCTGTGTTTAATGCTTGCCTGATTCTTAACCTATATTAGCTTTCTGTGTGTTTAAAAAAAATCTTTATCTTTTGTGTAAGTCGGTTTTCATTATTCTTACACACTTTAATGTAAGTAGGCTGCTCTATTGAAAAGACCATCTGTCTTCTGCTGGGCTGAGGACCTCTGTGCATTTCCACTCTTTGTCCATCTCAGGACAGGCACAACAAAAAAAAGTTAAAAACTTGGATGTTGTCATGGATATGTGTATGCTTTACATTGTGTGTGTGTGTGTGTGTGTGTATAATTTTAGTGTGAAAAATGGTATCAGCTTTCTCCAAGGCAACAAAACCATTAGGAGATTTTGTATGTAACAGATAGGTATTATATGTAATTTCAAGGAATTAGCTTACTTGGTTGTTGGGGCTGGCAAGTCTGAAATCTGTCTTCTGGTTGAGCTGGCCATTGGGTTGGGAACTCTAGGACAGGAGCTGATGCTGCGATCTTTAGCCAGGATTTTTCAGGAAATCCCAGTTTACTGCCTTGTAAGTGATTAGATGAGACCCACCCACATAATTGAGGGAGTCTCCTTTACACAAAGTCAGCTGATGGTAGGTTTAACCACATCTACAAAAATACCTTTATAGCAACACCTAGTTAGTATTTGATAGAATAATTAAATACTGTAGCAAAATTGTAACATAAAACTAACCATCACAGATGGGTATATTGTTTCATGATAGATTGTCCTTCACATCAGCTTCTTGAAATTAAAAAAAAGCTACTGTGTGTAATACTATATGGAAATTAAACATTGTCCATATTTTTAGTAAAATAATAATTCATAGTTATACTCTGCTAACCTGAGATCAACTTATGCACTAATGGACCATATTTCTAAAAGTTTGTGAGTTGTTTGTTGACTTAAGTGAAAAAGGCCTATAATGCCAGTACCGGAAATGATTGTTCCCAGAATAACTAGCAAAAGCTGATACCCAGACAGTATATCTGAAATATGTTACATATGAAAAATATATTTAAAAATGAAAGTGAGAGGACCAGGTGAGGTGGCTCACGCCTGTAATCCTAGCACTTTGGGAGGCCGAGGCAGGTGGATCACAAAGTCAGGTGTTTGAGACCAGCCTGGCCAAAATGGTGAAACTCCATCTCTACTAAGAATATAAAAATTAGCCGGGCGTGGTGGCAGGTGCCTGTAATCCCAGCTACGCAGGAGGCTGAGGGAGGAGAATTGCTTGAACCCAGGAGGCGGAGGTTGCAGTGAGCCGAGATCGTGCCACTGCACTCTAGTCTGGGTGACAGAGCAAGACTGTCTCGGGGTGGGGAAGAAAAAAAGAAAGTGAGCAAACATCTGTTTGGTGCCAGTAATATTAATAGTTTAGACTTTAACCTTTGCTTATAACAGTTCTTGTGGGAAAGTTTGTTAGTTGGTTCTCAAATGTGAAGGCCACATGCTTCCTTCAATTAAGGCATAATAATGAAAGAACATACTGAGGCTACATTACATCTTTGTTGGTGAAATCAGGAGTAGAGGAAAGGGTAGAAACTAGAACAGATACAGACTGGGAAGTGGAGAGGTAAGATTCTTAGCCCATAATTTTGAGAGAAAGTAGTTTTTTGTTGATGGCACTAAACAGGGCTCCTGATTTATGATAAAGAATCATAAATTTGGTAAAAGTTACAGTCTGAAGTACAAAACCCCAATGATTTTCCATTCTAGTTCTTCAGTGAGAAGCTTAACAGTGTACTATGTATAGGTAGATAAGAATAAAGTAAAAGACAGAATTCTTTGCTGTTAAAATGAAAGAATAACTTTTACTTAGCATAGTATGGTACTATACTAATAAATGGTACACCCTGCTGGTCATAAAATTTAGCTTTTGTCCCCAGTTCTACCTGTATACCTGTACTATTAGTCCTTTGTTCTCTGTTCAGTGTCCTAGTAAAAACTGTGTGGTTATACTTCTTTTTTTTTTTTTTTTTTTTGAGACAAGAGTCTCAGTCTGTCACTCAGACTGGAATGCAGTGATTCAATATTCACTGCAGCCTCGAACTCCTGGGCTCAAGCAGTCCTCCCACTGAGTAGCTGGGACTACAGGTGTATGCCACCAAACGCCAGGCTAAGTTTTTTAAAAAAACTTCTAGGCTGGGTGTGGTGGCTCACACCTGTAATCCCAGCACTTTGGGAGGCCGAGGTGGGCAGATCAACGAGGTCAGCAGTTCGAGACCAGCCTGGCCAACATGGTGAAACCCCATCTTTACTAAAAGTACAAAAATTAGCTGGGCGTGGTGGTGTGTGCCTGTCATCCCAGCTGCTCAGGAGACTGAGGCAGGAGAACCGCTTTAACCTGGGAGGCAGAGGTTGTGGTGAATCAAGATCGTGCCGTTGCACTCCAGCCTGGGTGACAGAGCAAGACTTGACATCTCAAAAATCAAAAACACAAAAAAACAAAAATAACGTTTCTAGAGATAGGGTCTCACTGTGTGTTGCCCAGGCTGGTCTTGAACTCCTGGCTTAACTTAGTTAAGTCTTTTTCAGTCAGCCAGCATTTTTTAGCCTCAACTCCTCTTCCCACCATACACACATACACTAGCACAGTTATTCAAGGAACATGTATTGAGGGTGTATACTCTGATTTTAGATGCTGCAGGGATCCAAAGGCTATTCTCTGCCTTTGAGTTGCAAATAATCTTTGTTAAAATGGAGTGAGAAAAATCCTGTAATAGAAATATTTTCTGTGATATTTCTGCCTTGATAAAGCATCTTCCGAAAGCACAGAGGTTTCAGGATGTTTTTATAATTTTTCATAGATGGTAAGGCAGTGTCAGATTGATTCAGTTATGTCATCAAATGTCTCTCTGCCATTCTCAGCATGTATTTCGGGCTAATACCCCTTATGGCCCTATTTTCAGCCATCACATGCATCCTGGACAGCATTCAGCAACAGAAGCAGCAATTTCTTTTACAATGCTTCATATCTTACTGGTCAGAGTTGTGGGTCACATGGCTTTGTCTAGATCAAATACTGAAAATGGAACTTCATGATTGGGTTAGGTCAGTTATGACTGTCTTGACAGGAGATGGGGCTTGCTTTTCCTCTAGTACAAGATAGGTACTTAAACCAAATAAAGGATTATGGTTAGCAAGGGTGGGGGGTGGGGGTTGGGAATGACCCAGTAGTAGACTGCCAACAGTGCCTGCTACTTAACTCACTCTTGCGAGATGGGGAAGTAAGATACTTAACACAGTCTTGAGGGTTGGGGCTATAGTAGAATAGAAGGAAACGACTTTTTGGAGAAAGTGATTTTTTTTATCTTTTCATATTTTTATTTTTTATTAAATTTTGTTTTTTACTTAGGGATGGGGTCTTGCTATGTTGACCAAGCTGATCTCAAACTCCTGGCCTCAAGCCATCCTGTCATCTCGGCCTCCCAAAATGGTGGGATTACAGGCATGAGTCACCATGCCCCATCTGGAGAAAGTGGTCTGTAAACTAAGTTTTGTGGACAAATGGAGATTATTAGGGAGAAAGACTTGTCCTTATCCTTCTGAGCCCTTGGTTGTCTATGGGTGCTGTTGCTTGTTTTCATTTTTAAGGATAGTAAACATACTTAACATTTCCCAAGGAATCTGTCTTGACCTGTGTATGTGTGTGTAAAAGCTGCATTGTGGACTTTTTGTAAAAGAAGATATAATAACCAGTTCAGTTGAATGCAACATGCTCTGTGAGATTAAGGGCTTACAAGAAACTGCTAATCACAGTTTTAAAAAGACAATCTTTTGATGTCTCATATCTTAGTGTTACTATGAGTTTATAGCCTGTTATTTTGTTTAGTGTTTACTCTGTCTTGCCTTTCTTTTTTCCTTCCTTCCTTTCCTTTTCTTTGTTTTCTTTTGGAAGGGAACTTAAGTACATCTTCTGGTTCTTTCTGCCTGATCTCTTCCTCTTAATTTTAGAAATGAAGATGTAGAAGTCCAAAGAAGATTTACTTGATCATTTGACTAGAAAAGCTAGGTTTAACCAGGTCTTCTATGGAAATGAATTATAGCTGTAGTGAAAAAATAAGGGAAATGTGCTATGTTTGGATTCTAGAGACAATTCTCTAGAATAGAAAATCTTCTAAACCCAAGACAGCTTGATATTTGAGAAAGGGGGTATAAAACCTTTTTTTAAGGATTGGCAGATCATAGTAAATATTGTGGATGTCATAGTTCCACAATATATAATGATTAAGTAACATACTTAGAATAGAAATCTAGAAATGTCAGTAACAGAATTTTACTGTTTCTCTCTCTCTCACCACACACACACACACACACACAAAATTATGAACACATAATAAAGGACTTTCTTGTAACTAAGAAAAAGATAATTACTACATGAATAGAGAGGCCTATCTGGAAATTTTCATGTATATGCACAACATTTCAGTGATAACAGAGTGGCTGTTATAAATAATGATCATAAAGTGCTGTTATAAATTATATCATGTATGTGAAAATTATTTTTTTGTACAGTATGGTTCTTTATCTAAAACGTAGATCTTTGCTTTTCTATAATAACATTCGCTTCTAGGTTTCAGCTTATACTTGATGCAAGAGGTTCTTTGAGAGAGCTTCTTTTTAAAAAAAAAAAACTACATTTCCTATTACATTTTATATCTAGCCTGCCACCCTAAGGTGGAAATCCGTTTTAGTTCATCAGGTATTTATTAATGGTTTCACTCTGTGAAAGATATTGAAGAGGGCGGATAAAATTGTCATTTACAGCTTACTGAGCACAGTACATTGTGCTTAAAATATATGACATTAATATAAATGATGCCCTTTCTTGATAATTTTTTTTATCTCTAATCTTAAATTGGGGGATGATGTTTCTTTTTAGCCTTTTTATTTTTATACATATGGTTGTCCAAGAGTCATGTATTAACCCAGGTTTAGAACACATCATAATGTCACTGCCTCTACTTCCCAGGCTCCAATAGGGAATAGCAGTTTTATTCTACCCAGGTCCTATCACAGGGCACACAACAGATGAGGGGAATTGCAGGATTTCCCAGTACACCAAACTGTTGGTCGGCCTTCCTGCCTTTATTCCCCATGTAGACCTAAATACAGGAACTTCTTAATTATCTTGGTTATACCTAAACATTGCTACTCCCCTAAGCTAGCCCCGCAAAAGTGAGAGAGCTTGTCAAGGCAAAGTTTTTTGAAGGAAGAAGCCACATGAAATGGGAGAGGGAAATAATGTATACTGTGAGCTTAGGAAGAGCAAAGGTCTAAAGGTGAGAGAGAGCTTGGCACAGAACTACAGTAGTATATGTATTATTTCTGATTAATAAATGTTTCAATTTTTATGATACTGTTATTCTTTTTTTTTTTTTTGAGGCAGAGTCTCACTGTGTCGCCCAGGCTGGAGCGCAGTGGCGCAGTCTCGGCTCATTGCAGCCTCCGCATCCCGGCTTCAAGTGATTCTCCCTGCCTCAGCCTCCTGAGTAGCTGGGACTACAGGCACCCGCCACCATGCCCGGCTAATTTTTTTGTACTTTTAGTAGATATGGGGTTTCACCATGTTGGCCAGCCTGGTCTAGAACTCCTGACCTCGTGATCCGCCCACCTCAGCCTCCCAAAGTGCTGGGATTACAGGTGTGAGTAACCATACCCAGCGGATACTGTTATTCTTGTAATGAAAAAGCTTACAATGAGGAATACATTTACATTGTTTTGTTTAAGATTAAAGCCATATAAAAAATTTACAGCAGAACTTGAAAGTTCCTTCTTGACCCTAACCTCCTTTATTCCTTTGCCCAGAGGCAACCATATATTTGTATGTATTTCCAATTCTTCATGCTTTTACACAAATATGTACTCACATTAAAAAATATATATATGTAAACATATTATTCTATGACTTTTTTTTTCTTTAACTCTAATTCATAGAGTTCTTATCAGGTCTAGTGAACTCAGGACAAGAGACACAACTTGGATATAAATACCTTTAAGCCTCTGTTTTCTTCATGTGTAAAATGAGGGTAATGACATCTATCTTTTAGTGTTATTACAAGGTTTAAATGAGACTACATATGGATACCTTAGCCTGGTAACTAAGTCACAGTAGCTGCTATTATTAATAAGCAAGGCTAACATACTTCTATATGATCCTCCTGTACCTAAGAAATAAACTTATAGCAATAGAGCACAATCAGCCAGCCATTTAATTTTAGAGAATAACATCTTCATGTGGCCTAGTAAAAATGACTGTTACCAAATAGTGGGCTTTTTATGATGAATGAATGAGTCAGACGTTTTCTCTGTAGTTTTTAGAATCATTGAGATACCAGATTCTTAGCTGTTTTATGGAAGAACTTTATAAAATAGAGTTTACTGAAGTTGGGTGACTAGAAAAGCCTATAAAGTTAAAAAGGAGAAAACGTGTTGGTTCTCCTAATTAATGTAAATTAAAACAAGGAGACTGCCTACAAGAGCTAAATAGTAAATTTAGGTCAAAACTAATGATAGTATTTCTTTTTTCAATTGGTAGTAAAACATTGGAAATAATTGTTCCAAATGAAAAGAGAGGTTGATAACAGTTTTCAAAAGGATCAGGATAATGGAGATTCATATTGGGTGACAGTATGGTTTTAGAACTATCTTCCCTGTTCTTCTTAAATGAAGTGAGCCGTTTCTTCTCACTATATGTATATTCTTGTCTGGCCCTGAGACAGAACACTGCATTAGAAGCACTATAGGTTTGACTAAATATGGCAGTTCTCAAATCTATATGATGATGGTTTGCATTATTTTATTGTTAACTTGCCATTTGCATTTTTATAAACAGCTTTATTGAGATAATTCACATACTATACAATTCACTTGGTTAAAATATACAATTCAGTGGTTTTTAAAGTATATTCAGAATTGTGCAACCATCACAGTACTAAATTTTAGAACATTTTAATCATCTCCTTCAAAAAAAAAGAAAACCCCGTTTCCCCTCAACTCTTCCGGTTGTGTGGATAACCACTAACCTACTTTGTCTCTAGATTTGCCTATTCTGGACATTTTATATAAGTGGAACCATATAATATGTGATCTCTTGTGACTGGCTTTTTTCACTTAGTGTAATGTTTTTAATGTTCATCCATGTTATAGCATGGATCAGCACTTCATTTTTATGGTTGAGTAATATTTGATTGTATGGAGATAACCATTGTGTTTATTCATCAGTTGATTGACATTTGTGGTGTTTCCTGTTTTGGGTTATTATGAATAATGCTGCTATAAATGTTCATTTATAAGGTTTTATATTAACATATACTTGAATTTCTCTTGAGCATATACTGAAGAGTGAAATTGCTGAGTCATATGGTAATCCTGTTGAACCTTTTAAGGAACTGCCAACCTGTTTTTTCAAGGTGACTGTACCATTTTACATTCTCTCCAGCAGCGAATGAGGGTTCCAATTTCTCTACATCCTCATCTGCACTAATAAGGTTAAGCATAATGTTAGCTGTGGGGTTTTCCTAGATGCCCTTTATCCAACTGAAGATGTTCCTTTTTCCTAGTTGGTTGAATTTTTTTTTTTTTAAATGAAAGTGTGTTGGACTTTGGTGCTTTTTCTGTGTCTGTGGAGATAATTGTATGGGCTTTGTACTCTATGGGGTGTACTACACTAATTTTTGGATGCTAAACCCTGCATTCCTGGGATAAATCCCATGTGGCCATGGGAAATAAACCTTTTTAGTTGCTGGATTTGGTTTGCTTGTATTTTGGTGAGGATTTTTGTGTTTGTATTAATAAGGAATATTGTTCTTTTAAAATATGTATTCATTTATTAGAGACAGTCTTGCTCTGGCATCTTGGCTGGTGTGTAGAGGCGCAATCATGGCTGACTGTAACATCAAACTCCTGAGCTCAAGCAGTTCTCCCACCTCTGTCTCCCAAGTAGCTAAGACTATGGGTGCGTATCATCGTGCCTGGCTAATTTTTTTTTTTTAAATTGTGTAGAGATATGGTCTTGCTGTGTTGCCCAAGCTGGTCTTGTTCTAACCTCAAGTGATCCTCCTGTCTTGGCCTCCTGAAGAGCTAGGATTACGGTCATGAGCTACCATGCCTGGCCAAGATACTGTTCTTTAGTTTCCTTGTGATGTCTCTGTCTGGTGTTGGTGTTAGGTTAATACTGGCCTCATAGAATTCCTCTTATATTTTTTGGAAGAATTTGTGAAGAATTGATGTCAATTATTTAAGTGTTTTACAGAACTCATCAGTGAAGTGATCTGGGCTTGGGCTTTTCATTGTGGAAAGTTTGTTGAATTACTAATTCAGTCTCCTTTCTTGTTATAGGTCTATTCAGATTTTCTGTTTTGTTTGTTTGTTTTTTTTTTTCTTGATTCAGTTTCTGATATGGTTTGGCTCTGTATCCCCCCACCCAAGTCTCACTTTGAATTGTAATAATCTCCATGTGTCAATGGCAGGGCCAGCTGGAGATAATTGAATCATGGGGGCCGTTTCCTCTATACTGTTCTCATGATAGTGAATAAGTCTCAGAGATCTGATGGTTTGATAAGGGGAAACTGTTTTGCTTGGTTGGTTCTCATTCTCTGTCTGCCACCATTGATGTAAGACATGACTTGCTCCTCCTTGCCTTCTGCCACAATTCTGAGGCCTCCCCAGCCACGCAGAACCGTGAGTTAAACCCAGTCTTGGACATGTCTTTATCAGCAGCATGGAAACCGACTAATACAGTTTCTATAGTTGGTGTCTTAGGAATTTCTTTCCATTTTATTTAGATCATCTACTCTCTTGCTATACAGTTTCTTGAAGTTTGCCCGTTATAATAGGCCATGTAAATGTAGTAGCTTTACTGATACTGTTGCTTACTGTTTTCTCTTTGTTCCTTTAAAGAAAAAAATTTTTATGCGTTAGGGGTCATTTAACATTTCTCTTTTTATCCATTGGCTTAACAAGTATCTTCTTTTCTCCTTCTTCTTTTTGAGACAGAGTCACACTCTGTCACCCAGGCCAGAGTGCACTGGTGCAAATCTCAGCTGACTGCAACCTCTGCCTCCCGGGTTCAAGTGACCTTCCCACCGCAGCCTCTCGAGTAGCCCTCCACCATGCGCAGCTAATTTTTGTATGCGTTTGTAGAGACAGGGTTTCACCATGTTGTCCAGGCTGGTCTTAAATTCCTGAGCTCAAGTGATCTGCCCTTCCTGGCCTCCCAAAGTGTTGTTATTACAGACATGAGCCACCACTCCTGACCATGTATCTTATTTTAAATTTTTTAATGGTTGCTCTTGTGCTTATAATATACATTTTAAATTAATCTACCTTCAAATAATATTCTACCCTTCAAGATTAGTATAAGGACCTTGTAACAGTATATTCTTAATTCCTTTATTCCATCCGTTGTGCTACTTGTCATGTATTTTTCTGAAGTATAGGAACCAGAGAAATTATAAGGCAGAGGAGTAGGAAACACATACTTTCCTGTATTATGCAATAAGGAGCTTGATAATTGGAAAGGGAAAGGGAAATGAATATATGAGAAATTCAGAAAGAATATAATCAGAATTCTTAATGAAATTTGAAACCTCAGGTGATCCACCTGCCGTGGCCTCCCAAAGTGCTGGGATTACAGGCATGAGCCACTGCACCCAGCTGAAATCTCAAATTGAAGTTGAATGATCAATTTGGGGTAACTTAAATTTCTTTGTGGCTATAGACAGATCTATTTCAAGAAGTCTCCCTACCTAACCATTTTTCCTGCCCCTAAAAAACAAAACCAGAAAGTTCTGAGAATCATCCTAGACTTCTCTTCCTCCTTTATATCTTCATTTTCCATTTCTAATCAGCCACCTTGTCATCTTGATTCTCCCTCATCTGTACCAATATATCAACCAAAAATGATCTTCCTAAGTCTAATTACCCTTCTCTCTGTTCCACACCAATGCAAGCATGATCAATCTTATGAAGATGCAAATCTGATCACATCTTTTAAAATTTTCAGTGGTGCCCTATTCTCCACAGTATAAATTTTAATCTCCTTATTGTTATGTGAAGTTCTCAAGATTTTAGTGTTTATCCAATCTTCTCTCCTACCATCTCTTCTAAAATTATATAAACAATTCCCAGACTTTAAGTTTCTATACACATGCTGATTTTCATTTCCACACCGACGTTCTTCTTTTTGCATTCCTATTAAATTCATATTCATGAAAATATATAAATGTTTCTTTAAAGAATCCTCTCAGAAATTAATCTCTTTTTTGTCTCCTTGTTGTACTTATACGTTCTTCTCATAATGATTGTGTCGTTCTTACTGTGATTACTGTGTTCTTTAAGGCTGTAGCTATTATTGTTGGATGGATATTGTGTGCAATAAAGATTGGCAGAATTTAACTAGAGCTCAGTAACATTTTTATGATTACCTTCTATATAAGAAAAACATCAGATTGTGGTTTTGAATCAGTATTGTAATGTAAAATTTCTTTATACCAATAAATTTAAGTTTTATGAAAAGGTAGATTTTGGGGGAATGTTAGATTTTTAAATGATCATAATAATAAAGCAGCAATCCTAATGATAGTATGGAAATTATCGGCGTTCAGTTGGTGTCAATTTCAACTTTAGGTATTCTACCTATGCCATCCTTTTATTTATTATTGCATCAAATGCAGACAGGTTCTACTCTCTACTTTGTAAGATGACCATAATACTCTCACTCTCCTAAAATCACTATCTGGCCAGGCGGTGATGGCTCACACCTGTAATCCCAGCACTTTGGGAGGCCGAGGCAGGTGGATCACTTGAGGTCAAGAGTTCGAGACGAGCCTGGCCAACACCGTGAAACCCCATCTCTACTAAAAATACAAAAAAATTAGCTGGGCATGGTGGCGGGCGCCTGTAATCTCAGCTACTCAGGAGGCTGAGACAGGAGAATCGCTTGAACCCGGGAGGTGGAGGTTGCAGGTTGCAGTGAGCCGAGATGGCACCACTGCACTCCAGCCTGGGCGACAGAGTGAGACTCTGTCTCAAAAAAAAAAAAAAAAAAATCGCTGTCTAACCTCTATTCTATGTATTTTACATTGTGAAGACGAGTAATATTAATATCTGCCTTCTGTGTTTTTAAAATGTCTAAAAGTTACAATCAAGTGTGTCTGGCTGACATTTCTCTAAGGTAACTAGTTATGGATAGAGCTCCTTTTTGTACTTCCTTGTTCTGCTTACTGTTTTTCCTGTCATTTCAAATTGCCTTGGTTTTTTCTTATTGCATTTTCTTTTTTTTTGAGACGGACTCTGGCTCTGTCACCCAGGCTGGAGTACAGTGGCCCGATCTCGGCTCACTGCAAGCTCTGCCTCCCAGGTTCACACCATTCTCCTGCCTCAGCCTCCTGAGTAGCTGGGACTACAGGCACCCACCACCACGCCTGGCTAATTTTTTATATTTTTTAGTAGAGACGGGGTTTCACTGTGTTAGCCAGGATGGTCTCAATCTCCTGACCTCATGATCTGCCCACCTTGGCCTCCCAAAGTGCTGGGATTACAGGCGTGAGCCACCGTGCCTGGCCTTATTGCATTTTCAAAGTTTTCATTTTCCCATCCAGTATATCGAGTCTTCTGCCTTCCTAGGGAATTCTTCAGACTTTTCTATCCTGCTAATCTGAACTTACTGCTTTCTGAGTATGCTGCATAACTGTCTTTTTTTTCCTTTGTGTTCCTCTTTTTAATAAATTATTTAAAAATCTATGAATACATATTTAAGTGTCTTGCTAGTAAGAAAATATGCATGTATAATAAACTTTGCCTCCACATATGAAAATACTTTTCCTTTTTAAAAAAATCTGGTTTTGTTTAGGATTCTGTTTATTTGATTTTCCTCCTTGACACTCGTGGTATTTCTCCCCATCTCCTAGATATTTTTTGGTTTTGGAAACTTCTCTTAATTTTTACTTTTTCTCTGCCATCTGTTGTACCGGGTTGTTAAATAGACCCCTGTAAATATGTTTTTCTATTTTGGGAAGTGTTCTAATTCTTGGATAATTTTCACTCGTTCATTTTTCTCTATTCTCTTTTTTGGGGGGGCATATATTTGTATGTTGGAATTCTTGTAACAACCTTCCCCCCTGTCCCCAACTACTTGCCTGACATTTTAGGTTGACATTATTTTTGCAAGCTTTCATTGAATTTTTGTTTTGGTGAGCATGTCTTTTTTGAGACAGAGTCTTGCTCTGTTGCCCAGGCTGGAGTGCAGTGGCGCAATTTCAGCTTACTGGAGCTTCAACCTCCTGGGCTCAAGCAATCCTCCCACCTCACCTCCTGAGTAGCTGAGACCTCAGGCATGCACCACCATGTCCGTCTAATTTTTGTATATTTTTTTTTTTTTGTAGAGATGGGGTTTTACCCTGTTTCCCAGGCTGGCCATGAACTCCTGAGCTCAAGCAGTCTGGCCGCCTTGGCCTCCCAAAGTGCTGGGATTACACGCATGAGCCACCGCACCTGGCCTGCATGTCTTTCATTCTAAGAGTTTCTTTTGATTTTCTCACCTCTAATCATTTTCTCTTCTTGCTTTATATTACAGTATTTTTATGCCTTCTCTAAAGTAAAAGATTTCTTTTAAAATTATAAAAGTAGATTGGGCAGGGTGGCTTACACCTTGTAATCTCAGCATTTTAGGAGGCTGAAACAGGAGGATCGCTTGAGACCAAGAATTCAGGGCCAACCTGGGCAACATAGTGAGACCTTGCCGTTACAAAAAGTTTTTATTTATTTATTTTTTGAGACGGAATCTCGCTGTTGCCCAGGGTGGAGTGCAGTGGCACAATCTTGGCTTGTTGCAACCTCTGCCTCCCGGGTTCAAATTATTCTCCTGCCTTAGCCTCCCAAGTAGCTGGGATTACAGGTGCATGCCACCACACCTGGCTAATTTTTGTATTTTTAGTAGAGACGGGGTTTCACCATGTTGGCCAGGCTGTTCTCAAACTCCTGACCTCAAGTGATCCACCTGCCTCGGCCTCCCAAAGTGCTGGGATTACACCATGCTTGTCCTACAAAAATTTTTAAAGAAAATTAATTAGGCATAGTGGTGCGCACCCATAGTCCCAGCTACTTGGGAGGCTGAGATGGTAGGATTGCTTGAGCCTGGGAGGTTAAGGCTGCAATGGTCTAGGACTGGACTACTGCACTCCAGTCTGGGCAACAGAGTAAGACCCTGTGTCAAAAAAAAAAAAATTTTTAAACTGAATATTTATTTGGACTCAGAGAGGAAATGACAAAAAATTATAAAGTTAAAAGAAGTCATATCAAAAAATCACAAAATCCAGAAAAAACATTTATTAAGTACCAGACACATCCTACTTTTGCTTTTCCTTCATTTTTTGGCTTCATCTTCTTTGATCACCTTTTTATTTAGCAGTGAGTTTGTAATACATTATATATAGAAAATAAAAAGATCATATAGCTTTCCTCTAGCATTCAGGTTTTTTTGCTGTATGGGTGTCAATAATTTTTATTTTAATTGCCTGCTATAATTATTTTTTATTTTGGTAAAATATATAACTTAAAATTTACCATTTTAAAAAGTATATTCTATTTCCTGAATTTTTTGTTTCTCTGAGGCAATTTCCCCTTTTTGATGGGAAGAGTGTTCTATCTTTGTGAGTTCTCAAGTGTGATGATCTGTGGGCCTGCTGTTATTTAAGAATGAGGCTTACCATGAGGCAAACTCTGTATCTAGAGTTTGTATTTAGAGCTCATAGTAAGCCTCATTACTTGTTAATGGTCAGACTTCATTTTCAGGTGAATGGTCAGGGAACCCCCAAAATAACAGATGGTAACTGGTTTTGTTCTGGGATGTTAATTTGCACTCTAATGGCCCTACCAGTTGTTTTGATATCTTTAGAGTAGAACCTTAATTTCCTGCCTACCCAAGGGTAAGCATTGGGTGATCATTTTGCTGTGCGCACAGAAGGTAAGAGGCATTGATTAGTCTGTCCTACAGATTCTTCGTTTTTAAAAATCTCATGTCTCATTTCTGCTTTACTGGATCTCTCATTGTTTTTTGGAGGAAAGGTATTGGTTCCTTTCTCAGGTACCCTCCAACTATATTTTAGGCTGTTACTTCTTGGGCCAGAATTTTGTCATTTGTATCGGCTGATGGCTCCTCCTCTCTCATCCTCTTTATTGTTTGCATTTAATATTTTATTTCTGTAACTTTCTTGAGTTATGTTAATGGAATCTGGAGGGAAAGTAGGTAACAGTAAAGTAAGCTGTTTATACTGTCATTCTGAATTGTAAGCCCCTGCAGACTTCTTGAACGATATTAATGGATGCTGAATCACCTTTCAATATGGAGGGACAAGCTGTTCTTTGGTGTCACGTGTATCATTCTTTGGTTGTTTGCTTAGCAGCGTTGAAAACTGAGGAGGCAGAGGTGTATGTATATATTTGGTTCAGGATAGTATCTCACTAGCAACTCCCAATATAACCTTTTTTTATTTGTGTGTGTGTGTGTGCAGTGGCATGATCACACTCATTGCAGCCTCAACCTCCTGGGCTTAAGGGGTCCTCCCACCTCAGCCTACCCAGTAGCTGGGCTACAGCCATGTGCCACCATGCCTGACCTTTTTTTTTTTTTTTTTTTAAGAGACAAGGTCTTGCTCTGTTGCCCAGGCTGGTCTCGAACTCCTGGCCTCAAGTGATCCTCCTGCCTTGGCCTCCCAAAGTGCTGGGATTATAGGCGTCAGCCATTGTGCCCAGCAAACCATTCCTATTTTCCCACTAAAATAATCATAAAATCAGGAATGAATGAAAGCTCCAATCATTACTACAAATGAAAATTGACAGATATAAAGACAGAACTCTGGGAGTAAGTGGTACTAATGATGAGGCAGATTGAATCAGAGAAATACTATGTAAATTTCAATTTGTACAATGTGTATTTACTTTGTTTTTTGAAATGATGACCACCAGGAGGAAAAATCTTTGTCTGTCCCCATTGTTTGTTCAGAAGTCAGACCTGGAGCCCCTGCTAACCAGAAGATTGAGCAGTCATCAACTTCCCCTCACAGTTTTTCTACATATAAGCATATTAGTAAAATTAGGGTGATGGGGAAGAGGGCTGTGGAAATGGGAAACTGATAATGTACATGTGGTATAATTGGGCATTATTATCCAAAATATGGTACATATACTTCTAGAAATAGTAGATATTTTAGGTTGTACGTGAATGAACGTTTTAAAGCCCCCAAATTTCTCTTAATAACTAACAGCAATACTAATTAGTTACGAGGATGCTAAAATAGGTAGTAAGTACCTGTTTTATGATGTTAAAAATATCAAGTAAATATTATAGCTGGTTATTAGTTTTGGCAAAACATTGTGAAAGTAGTAGACAAATGGCAGAAACTTGAGAAACATTTCCTCTAGATAAAAGCTTGCTAGAAACTGGCAATAGTACTGCTTTTTACACATATCACAGTTGTAAATATGAGAAGGGAGTTTGACTTCCACTTGTGTGTCAGACAGTGGGGTCGTAAACAGTAGGTTTGGAGGATCTATCCTTGTTCAATATAGAAGTTCTATTATGATTGATATGGAAATGACTTTGACTTATTGTTGAAGCCTTGATACTAAACAAATCTGATTTCGTTTGAATCTTTTTTTCCCTCTAGAAGTAAAAAAGGGCAATTAAAAAAAAACACCCTTTACTTAATTTTCAGTTTCTTCTTTGAATAACAAAGTTTGGAAGTGTAGGGGGTTGGAACTGATCTCTTGTCACAGAGTTTAAAGGTTAAGACTGGGGAATTATATTTGTTTCTAAATGAAAATGTTATGATTATACGTAAACTGAAACTACAGTGTGAAGATGGGCAGTAAATGAGATAGATATTTTTGAAGCAGCAACTGATTTTCTTTTTGTCAGACTCTGCAGCCAGCCTGAGGCCACAAATAAATGTAGTCAGAACTAGTTTCATAAAGTTAGATGGATATGTTCAATAAATAAGAACCATTTTCCATAGTATTCATATTTTGAACATGATGAACAAGATTTAGCCAAAAAATATGTGCATATTCTTATGACTCAGGGACATCACACAAAAAAAGAAAAAGAATAAAATTGAAAAAATTAATGTGTGTATTCTTTTTTCCCTGGATTGATAAGCAGCTTCTAAAAGTATTCTAATTCAAAGGTTAGTTTTATGTATTGTAAACCGTAGTTAGATAAATAATGGTTACTTTGAAAATCCACAGTAAATGCTGCTGATTTGACAAGGATATGTGTTTATTTAGTTATACTCTAAGGATGGCCTTCTCTGTTGGGGTACAAAATTAGTTCATTTTTAAAGATCAGAAACAAAATAGCAGGATTGAGCAATATAAGTACAGAAATAACATTTATATAAAAATCAAAGTGCAAAACAGTATAGTATACCATTCATGAATAAGTAATATGTTGTAAAACTATAAAAATATACAATAGTGTGATAAATACCATATTCCAGATAGTGGCTCTGGGGATGTGGAGAGAAGAATAGTGGTATTATTTCATAGAAAATAATCTAAGGCTGGGCGCGTGGCTCACGCCTGTAATCCCAGCGCTTTGGGAGGCCGAGGCGGGTGGATCACCTGAGGTCAGGAGTTCGAGACCAGCCTGGCCAACATAGTGAAACCCTGTCTACTCCCAGCTACTCAGAAGACTGAGGCAGGAGAATCACTTGAACCCAGGAAGCAGATGTTGCAGTGAGCCAAGATTGTGCCACTGCACTCCAGCCTGCGTGACAGAGTGAGACTCCATCTCAAAAAATAAAAATAATAAAAAAAATGGCAAAACATTAAGAAGTGACAAATATCAGAGGGACATATATATATTCCACATTTCTGTATGCTTGAAAACATTTATGTAAATTTTTCTAATGTGTACAGTGACTTTTTAAAAGTAATGTGCTAAAACCAATCCATTGAGTGGAATGACAATTGGATTAAATTATAACAACAATATTAATGCAGACAACTCTATTTTCTAGTTACACTTATCAAGAGGTTAGTATTGAATTATTTACTTGCTTTGCAAATGAGAAAATGTAAAATTTTAATCTTTTCTCTTATTTAAAGACCTAAGATGACCAATAGACACTTTTTCTCATGTACATCAAGTCCTTACCAAGTATAAGAAGCAGAACAGTATCTGTATCTCCGAAGCTCTCCGTGTACTTCTCCCTAGTAACATCTCCCTGCCTCCCCTGTCCTGAATTTTACATTTCATTTTATTGTCTTAAGTGCCAAGGGCAAGGTTTGTCAAAATCAAGTAATGTTCAGCCTTTTTGGTAGTGAAATATACATAACATAAATTTACCATTGTAACCATTTACAAGTAACTTAGAAGTATACAATTTTGTGGCATTAGGCACATTCAAATTCAAAATGTTGTGCAATTACTGTCATCCATATCTAGAACCTTTTCAGCATCCCAAACCGAATTTTTTTTTTTTTTTTTTTTTTTTTTTGGAGACAGAGTCTTGCTCTGTTGCCCCAGCTGGAGTGCAATGGCGCGATCTCGGCTCACTGCAACCTGTGCGTCCCAGGTTCAAGCGATTCTCCTGCCTCACCCTCCCGAGTAGCTGGGATTACAGGCTCCCGCTGCCATGCCCAGCTAATTTTTGTATTTTTAGTAGAGGCGGGGTTTCACCATGTTGACCATGCTGGTCTCAAACTCCTTACCTCAGGTGATCCACCTGCCTTGGCCTCCCAAAGTGTTGGGATTACAGGTGTGAGCCACCGTGCCCGGCCCCAAACCGAAACTCTTAGCTCTTAAAAACTGAGTCCCCATTGTCCCCTTTCCCTGGTCCCTGGTAACCTTTTTTCTACTTTCTGTCTCTATGAATTTGCATATTCTAGATGTACCTCATATAAGTAGACTCAGACATTATTTATCCTTTTGTGTCTGGCTTATTTTACCTAGCATAATGTTCTCAAGGTTCATTTGAGTTGTACCACGTGTCAAAATTTCATTCCTTTTTAATGTTAAATAATATTCCTTTATATGTATATATTTTGTTTTCTGTTCATTTGTTGATGGACACTTGGGTCATTGTACCCTTTGACTATTGTAAAAAATGCTGCTGTTAACATTGGTGTTCATGTATCTGTTGGAGTGCCTGCTTTCAGTTTCTCGGGGCGTATACTTAGAAGAGAAGTTGCTGAATTGTATGGTAATTCTGTGTTCAACTTTTTGAGGAACTATCATGCTCTTTTCCACACTGTCTATACCAATTTGCAATCACAGCAGTGCATGAGGATTTCACTTTGTCCACATCCTTGCCAACACTTTTTTGCTTCCCCACCGGCCCTATTTTTTGGGGGGGGGCGGGTAATAGCCATCCTGATTGGTGTGAAGTGGTGTCTTACTGCTAGACATGTTTTAAAGGAAAAAAGGACAGTTCTTTAATGTGACTTAAATTGTTAAAACATTGTATGTGTAAATGGAAAAAATACATATACGCTCCTTGTGACTTACGATCTTACACAGCTATAACAGCAAAACCAATTTTTAATTTAAGTGCTAATTAAAACCTACTAAAATTAATGTTTTTGACAGTGTAAACCAAATTGTGGCTGTCTTCCTTTATAAATAACTTACTTTTATGTGAGAGTATCTATTTCAGTTACAAATTATAACTGCAGAAACTTCAACTGGTAAAAGAATTCAGAGTATATAGTTACAGAGGTTTGCTGACATTAGGACGTGCCAAACTACCTATAGTCAAAATTAATTAACAAAATTAATGATTAATGTATCAAACTTATAAACTGTCATTTAGGTTATCATTTGGTTGCTAATATTATTTGAAAAGCAAACTGCGTAATGAAGTCTTGTGGTCACCTACATGAGCCACAATATACATATATTTATTTTTAATTAATTGTCTTAAGTTAGAACCCAAAATTCTTTTTTCTGAAATTTAAAGAAGGAAAAAAAAATTCTTTTTGCCACCTCTGATAATATCGATAGTCCAAAATTAAGAAAATGCGAACTTCTCCTGATGACTTCTTCAACAGCCTATTTCAGTCTGTGAAACATATTCAGGAATACATATGGGAGAATAAATCAATGTGAATGGGGTAGCTGCCATAAAAATAATGTTCTTAATTTGTGTAATTATTTTCAGTTTTCAAAGCACACTTACAATATGTTGAATCCTCAAAATAATTCTTAGCTATTCAGGAAAGATGGTGTTTTCATTTTACAAGCAAGGAAACTAAAACTCATGGCAGTTACTTTAGAAATAGGAGTGCAAAAGAAGAAATAAGCGTGGCATGTGAGAATAACAAGAGTCCTTATCTGTAGTGGGTTGTTTTTGGAAAGTATTGAGAAATAAGCTGAATCCAAGTGACTTTGGAATTTGGATTTGATGTAATGGAGTATTTTCCAAACTTGCTGGTCATAAGAAATCCCTTCCTTGGAGACTGGGGGCCAGGGTCCTAGAATCCTTTCTTAACAAGTGCCCCTGCTGAAGATTCTTATACTTAAGCAAAATTGGTTAATTATGCATTTACTATTTTTGAGCAAGGAGCTTGGTGTCATAAAAATAGTGTCTGGGGGAATATCTTTATCTAAAGAGTAGGTTGAAAAATAAAGAGAGTCATCAGGCAATGTTTATTTTGATATGACGTAGTTGTGGCTTTTATTAGTTTGCGACCATGGAAATGAGATATGAGGAATCATGGAATTATAGAGATTGCCTGGGAAGACAAAGGGAAATAGGGAATGAGTGATTTGTGGAGAGACTTTATAGGCTTGGACATATATTGAGTCTTTGCTCATAAAATGTCCCGTAGATATTTGGAAATCTAATTTGAATTCCAGAATTAGTAAAACATTACACTTAAGTCAGACCTTGCCAGGCATGAAGATATTGTATATTCTTATGTACATTCTCAATATCGTATATTCTCAATATAAAACTCAGTTGCAGGTTGCATTTGTTGTAGAAATTCTGCTTTCAGGTTTTGTTTTTCCTGACTCTTCAAATCTTCTCGCTGGGCTTCTGGGCTAGATCTCCCTGTAAATTTGAAATAGTTATTCCTTATTCCCCAAGTAAGTATGGAAAAGAGGGGCAGAAAGGTTAAGGTTGAGTTGATAAGGAGAAGACCCTTGTGGCAGGGGGGTGGGGGAGGCGGGGGGAAGGTAGTACACGGTATTTAAAGTTAACAAGAGCTGGGTGTGGTGGTTAACGCCTGTAATCCCAGCACTTTGGGAGGCCAAGGCAGAGAATCACTTGAGGCCAGGAATTCTAGACCAGCCTGGGCAACAGAGTGAGACCCTGTCTCTTATTTTTTTTTTTTTTTCCTGAAATTAATGAGTCCTCCCTCTTTTGCTTTTATTTCTTTAAGTGAAAGCCACATCAGGCACACTGAAAACCTAACTCTTTGTTTTTATGTACTGGGCTTATTTTTTTTCTTGATTTCTTTCCTGAACAAAATGAAACAATTCTTTGAGATGCTTGTCTTTGTGATGTGCACAACCACTTTTGCTTTCCTGTGGTGGCAGATTCTTACAGGATGACCCACTCAGTTTCAGTGCTAATAACTCCATTTGAGCTTTTCAGTTCTGTTTTGTTGGTTTCCCCTTTGGCAAACCCTCATTACCCTATTCAAAAAACTTTGGGAACTGTTTCTTCCTCATTTGCTGCAGAGTAACATTTGTCTCTGAAGTGTAAGATTTCCTTCCAGTAGGGAGCAATAATTTTTCTATTTTTATTCTCATTCACATTTATCTTTCCTTTTTCTCCCCTTCTCAGCCTTCTTGCTTTCTTCAGGAAGATCTCCTGCAAGACCTCACCTCAAGTAGTTTGAGTTTAACCCTGTTAGCTGCTTTCACATTCAAATCAATTTAATCTACTTTAATAAAAAAACTTTAAAAATTCATGTGAATGACGAGGTATTGTTCTAAGTTTTGCTATGCAATAGATACTGTAAGTCACTTAGTGAAAGTAGTTTGCCTTTTTTTTCCATTTTTCTTTTGGAGACGGGGTTTTGCTATGTTGTAGGCTGGTCTCAAGCTCCTGGCCTCAAGCAGTTCTTCTGCCCCAGCCTCCCAAAGTATTATAGGTGTGAGCCGCCATTATAGGATTATAGGTGTGATTATAGGTGTGAGCCGCCATGCCCAGCCCTAGTTTGCCATTTTCTGTTTTATTTATTAATGTATTTTTATTTATTGCCTTTTTCCACATGTTCTAAGCCATTTTCTAATAGAACTAAATGTGTTTTTTTTCTTTTTGTGGTTCAGCTATTATATGTATCTGCTACTTTTAGCATTAACATAAAGCTTCCTGTATATGCCAAGTCCCAGGTATTTTGGAATCCCATGTGGCTTTTGTGCCCTCCAAAGAGGGGCAGAGAGAACCTCTTAGACCCTAACTTTTACATACTCTTGGCCCACATTTGGGGATTAAGTGAAGGGTACCTAATGAACAGAACCTATGCATTCGTATACATCTGGCTTGAGAAAACTGTATCTCTCTTTTTTTTTTTTTTTTTTTTGAGAAGGAATTCCGCTCTTGTTGCCTAGGCTGGAGTGCAATGGCGAGATATTGACTCACTGCAATCTCTGCTTCCCAGGTTCAAGCGATTCTCTGGCCTCAGCCTCCCGAGTACCTCGGATTACAGGCGCCTGCCACCACACCCAGCTAATTTTTGTATTTTTAGTAGAAATGGGGTTTCACCATCTTGGCCAGTCTGGTCTTGAACTCCTGACCTCAGGTGATCTGCCCACCTTGGCCTCCCAAAGTGCTGGGATTACAGGCATGAGCCACTGCACCTGGCCTCCTATCTCTCTTATAAGTAGACTTTTCTTCTTGCTTCTTTGAAACAGAAACTTTTTGTAAATAAGTAAAGTGTATAAAGGTGAGCCATATTGGGAAGAAGGGACTGATAGAGGAGTTAGAACAACCAGGTAACCAGATTTTTTTTTCCTGTTCTTTTGAAAAAAAAAAAAAAATTTTTTTTTTTTTTTTGGTCTTTCTGAAACTGGTACTATTTCGGAATGATAGGTAAAAGTCTCCATGGAGAAGCAGGGGATGTGATGCCATGTTTACCTGCCCCTCCCCCCCCATAATTATCATATCTTTTCACCTATTGAGGAAAGTTGGGCTCACATAGACTCTCTTCTTTATGGGATAGACCCCAAGTTTCATCTCTAAGAGTACCAGACTGGAAGGTCATAAAGAAATCTGCAGCAGGAATTTAATCTGTAGATTTGGCCACATAAAATGCAGGTGTAATTTTTATATTATACTTCAAAACACCTTGAAAGCCATGTTAGTCTTTTTGCTATCTTTAACAGTTAAGAATTTTTGCATGAGAATTATTATTTTGTTTCTAGTAGTAGTTTTTCCAACCTTTCCCAGGCCTTCAATCTCTAATTCTGAAGTTTTTAAGAAGAGTTAGTTACCTACAGTTAATACTTCTGTCATCTTTGAATTGCTGTTATACCATATAGGCCTATGAGAGTTGCCAGACTTAAATAATTATTTATATGCTTAATTTCTTTTAACATACAGAATAATTCTTTAAAAAATTTTTTTCTCTGTAAACTGTAACTGAAACCCATGCTGCCCTGGAAAGCAGTGTTACAAACTGCTGTACCCTCTGCCTGAAGACAAGTTTTTATTTCTTTATCCTAATACCCAACAACAATTATCACTTTAAAAGATGAAATAGAGGCCGGGCACGGTGGCTCACATCTGTAATCCCAGCACTTTGGGTGGCTGAGGTGGGCAGATCACAAAGTCAGGAGTCCCAGACCAGCCTGACCAACATGGTGAAACCCCGTCTCTACTAAAAATACAAAAATTAACCAGGTGTGGTGGCACACGCCTGTAATCCCAGCTATTCAGGAGGCTGAGGCAGAATTGCCTGAACCCGGGAGGCGGAGGTTGCAGTGAGCCGAGATTGCGTCACTGCACTCCAGCCTGTGTGACAGAGCAAGACTCCGTCTCAAAAAAAAAGATGAAATAGATGCCCATGTCTGCTAAGTCAGTGTGGTGCAGAAAATGATAAGGAGGGAGTATTCCAATATTGACCTAAAATATTTTAATCAAGAATTCCAGACACTTTTCTCCACCCATATTTTGATATGTAGACTTATCATATGTGGTCTTAATTTAGCAGTAAAATTTTGAATATTGCACATATATAATACTAGAGAAATTTAAATGTTAATAAGACTTGAGGACCAGATAATTTTGGGGATACAGTTATTAGCTGTGAAGTAAAAATTTCAAGTTTAATGAATGAAAACCAGTCTCACTGCTTCATTAGCACAATTGGTTTGGAAGGTTTGCTTCTGGGCGAATAAAGTGAACAGTAGCAAAGGATGGGATTGCTACTTTAAAAATACTAAAATATGAGGGTAAAGAGAGATGTCTGTCAGAGGATGTTTAAAATGAAATAGCTTCTTAAAAGCAAGGGACGGAAGATGTGCAAATGGTTATGAGGTCATTGTACTAAACATTAGCATTTTGCTTCTCACTCCAGAAGAAATTACATCAGTGGATAATCTACTGAGCACTGTAATTTGGGTAGTACTGAGATGAACAATTGTTTTAGTTGTTGCCTGACCCACACCCCACCCCCAGTAGCCTGGAACTGTGCATGTTATGAAGAGGTCATGTGACACTGATCCTTGGTTTTGCTCACTTATCCTGTCAGAACAACTTAATGTAGATGGAAAGAAATGAACGAAATGAATAGAATGGGTTAGCTGTATCAGCTTTAGTTTATATTGAAGGTAATGAATGCTGCAATTGGGATAGTATAATATATTAAGGCCCCAGGAATATCTAGCTCCATAATGGTGAAGAGAAGGTTCTAAAAAGCAACAGTGGCTAATCCATTCTAAGTCTCACTTGACGTTTTAATGCTACTTTTTGATACGGTCTTTTAAAATTTTATCATTGTATTCATGATAATTTGATTGACAGTTGGTAATATTTAAACAATATATGGTTCCTCTTATTTTACCTTCAGCTGTAATTTAGTATAAAGTTCCTATTTCTTTTCAATAATTATTATATAATAACAAACATGGATCTTCTGAGAAGAAAATTATTTTAGAAGTTTTGCAAAATATTTAGGGTTTGTTTGTTGTCAATGAAACATGAGCTTTGAACCAAATCTTCATTTGTCTCTTAGTTCTGTTTTTCATGTGAATTTGAGGGAGATAATAAAATTTTGTGAGTCAGTTCATCTCACAACATTTTTCTGAGAATTAAATGAAGTAAAGCAGCCAACTAGTAAATAGCAAATACTTGGCAAAAATTATTTTTAAAACCCCAGGTGTTCCTTCTGATCTGTGTCTTACGTTAGTTTTGATCTACTTTATTATTGTCTTAAAGTCTTTTGAGTGCTAAAATAATGTACTTCTCTAAGATATTTTATGAAATGTTCCTAGATTAAAAAAAAAACAAGATTTAGTTATAGATGGAACAAGTAGACAAATTATTGAAAGAAGCCCCAAATTATTTGTTTAGGTTTCCCCCATTTCCTGCTTTGTTGATGATAATCTGTTGTCATGCAACTGTATTTCTAACTTCAAACATTAAGCAGGGGTTCTCAGATCCCTTAAAATAAATAATACTTTTCAGAAAGGATAAAAACACTTAGATATATAAAGTAGCCTGTATTTATAGTATAGATGTCTTCTGGGCAAATTAGAGATAAAATAATCTAAATATTTCTATGGAATTTTTAGATTGCCATTCAGTGTATTCTCAAGGAAAATTAAATATGGATTTTTGATGGCAAGGAAGTCCCCCCTGTTTTTTTCCCTCTATGCTTTGCTATAAATAAGTAGTTGGCAGCTTTTTTACAATAAGCTTTTACAAACCATTTTTAAAAATCAAAAGCTGTGACCTTTGCAAGTTGATCATTCTGTATGGGTTGTATTGGACTTAACTGAGACTCAGAGGCCCAATTTCAATTCTCATTTTTCTTTTAAGTCACAGGAATTTTTTATCCTTGGGGAAATGCTAACTGCTTATTAAGGACACACACACACTTTTAAAGGGGTATTGAGGGGAAAAGACATTTATGGAATTCATTCAACAAATGGCTGTTGAACAAGTCACTATGCTAGGTTGTCAGGTGCTAAAGATAGAACACAAAAAGGTATTTTGTCACTGCCTTTTCATGACAAAATAAAGCCTCTGAGGGCTTATTTGATGGGGGATAAGAGTCAATATAATGTTGCCTGTGATTAAGTGTTATGTAAGAGGCATGTACATAGTATCCATTGGTTTTGATGCTATTGGGCAGAGTAGAAACAGGAGTAGTAACTTGGTTTCCTTTTATTACATTCCTCATTGGGTACTTTTGGTGACAAAGTGAGAACCTTAAGGTTCAATTAATACTTGATGTAATAACTGAAGAGAAAAATTAATGAACAAGAAGGTAGATCAGAAAACATCGCCCAGAAAGTAGCATACAGAAAGAAATGGAAAATGAGAGAGAAATTAAAGGATATTAAGGATAAAATAAAGTTATACACATACTCACACACATTTAAAAATTGTTTAAAAAGGAAAGAAGAGTTGAAAGGGGAGAAAAAGAGAATGAGAGGAGACAGTGTTTAGAGAGATAATAACTGAGAATTTTCCTGACTTGAAGACAAATACTTGAGTGTTTAAGTTATTGCTTAAAAGAAAAAAAAAAATAGGCTTCATGCAGTGGCTCACACCTGTAATCCCAGGCTTTGGGTGCCAAAGTAGGAGGATCACCAGAAGTTCAAGACCAGCCAGTGCATCATAGCAAGACCTCATCTCTACAAAAAATTAAAAAATTAGCCGGGCAAGGTGGCACATGCCTGTAGTCCTAGCTACGCTGGAGGCTGAGGTGGGAGGATCCCTTGAGCCCAGGATTTGAGGCTGCAGTGGGCTATGATAGCACCGCTGCATTCCAGCCTTGGTCACAGAGTGAGTTTCTGTGTTTTAAACAAACAAAAATAAAAACAATGTTTTGGTTAAAGATAGATTGATTTTAATCAAGGCAAAGATAGAACTGGAATTTATATTTAGGTCTTTCTGCCTCCAAAGCCTATGTTCATTTCCTGACATTAAATTGCATGTCTAGCAATTGATGACTTATGTTGGATATGGAAAGTTAACTGCGCCTTACAAAAATGAGACTATATCTGAGTTACACATTAACAGTAAAAATACTAAAATGATCTCAAGCATGAATTTATATAATCCAAATCTATCATTTATAACTTAAGCATTTGCATTTTTTAAACACCATCGATCATGATTTAGTAATGTTTAAGTATCTAAGATTAACTGTCTGATTTGGTGTTTTATCATTTTAAACCACATTCTGTTTTGGTTTTTGATTTTAGGATCGAAAATTAACAAAGTCTGAGAGGCAGAGATTTAAAGAAGAAGCTGAAATGTTAAAAGGTCTTCAGCATCCCAATATTGTTAGATTTTATGATTCCTGGGAATCCACAGTAAAAGGAAAGAAGTGCATTGTTTTGGTGACTGAACTTATGACATCTGGAACACTTAAAACGTAAGTTCATCAATATTACAAAAGCTGACCAAGAAGTATGAGAGAATTTGATTTTTTAAATTTCAGGTCTACCAGTTTTACTTTTGTTGTCCAGCCTACTAATAAGGGAACAATCCTTCCAACTGTTACTGTATTAGCATATTTCCTTGCCCACAAAGTCCTCTGGTATATAAAGTGATTTGATAATTATTTCTTGGTAAGTATTGAAATGAGAAGTTATGGCCTAGCGTGGTGGCTCACACCTGTAATCCCAGCACTTTGGGAGGCCGGGGCAGGTGGATCACCTGAGGCCAGGAGTTCGAGACCAGCCTGGCCAACATGGTGAAACCGCGTCTCTACTAAAATTAGCCGGGCGTGGTGGTGTGCACCTGTAATCCCAGCTACTCGGGAGGCTGAGGCAGGAGAATCGCTTGAACTCAGGAGGCAGAGGTTGCAGTAAGCCGAGATCACCCCACTGCATTCCAGCCTAGGTGACAGAGTGAGACTCTGTCTCAAAAAAAAAAAAAAAAAAAAGAAAAAAGAAAAAAAAAAATTGAGTGGCTAAGGAATCAGAAATCAAATGTCAAGGTAGCCCCCTAGTGGTTAAAATGAGATTAAGGTTTATTGAGAAACTACCTATTTTTTTCATTTGTATTGTGCTTTGCTATATCCCTGCAACTTTTATATCAGATGCAGATTATATTGTGACAGTTATCACTTAAAAAATACTTTTAGTTCCATTTCCCATAACATCAGAAATTAATCCCCAAATAGCTAGTTCTTTCATTCCTTTCACGGAAATAGGTTTAATGCAGAAATTTCCTGTTACTTATTGTAAAGTGCTTTTGGTAAGAGTTGGAGTATGCCTTTGTAATCCCAGGTTTCTTAGAGCAGCAGTCCCCAACCTTTTTGGCATCAGGGATCGGTTTCGTGGAAGACAGTTTTTCCATGAACTGGTGCAGGGGTTGGGGCTGGGGAAGTTTGGAATGATTCAAGCACATTACATTTATTGTGCACTTTATTTCTATTATTATTACATTAAAATATATAATGAAATAGTTATACAACTCACCATAATGTAGAATCAGTGGGAGCCCTGAGCTTGTTTTCCTGCAACTAAGCTGTCCCATCTGGGGGTGATGGGAGACAGGGCAGATCATCAGGCATTAGATTCTCATAAAGAACACTCAACCTAGCTCCCTCACGTGCACAGTTCACGGGAGGGTTCATGGTCCCATGAGAATCTAATGCTGCCGACAGGAGCCAGAGCTCAGGTGGTAATTCGAGCAATGAGGGAGTGGCTGTAAATACAGATGAAGCTTTGCTTGCTCGCCTGCCACTCACCTCCTGCTGTGTGGCCAGGTTCCTAAAAGGCCATGGACTGGTATCAATTTGTGGCCCAGTGGTTGGGGACCCCTGGTGTCTTAGAGGATCTGTTTTTACTCAGAGAAGAACCTGTTGTAAGTTACCTTGTATAAATTTTTTATTTGGTGAAATTGGATATTTTAAAATTGTCATGTGGCATATATTCTTTATTCATTGTTAAAGTTAATACTGCTGAGCTGATTAATTCTAGATCATTGGAATACAGTGTTACAGCACCTGGATATAGTCACTTGCATATGTTCTGAAATGCTTACGGTTAACATATTGAAACATCAACGGATCATTTCTGTCCTGCAAATTCTAATTTCTTTATCCAGCTTCCACTCTTGTTTATGGCAATACCTTTATCCTAGTTAGACAGGCTTCTTGATACTCTCTTTTCTTCCACTAGAATGTGCTAACTAGCGCTATATACCTAGCACTATGAACAAGAATATCACATTCTAGTGGAAGTATCTGATACTGAATGATAAGTGTTTGAATGAATTAAGGAGAATTATGTGGTAATAATTATGTGTACATCTTGAGATTCTTTCCACTGGTTTGGATACTTACTTGGTTGTCAATAGTTTGTCTGGCATGCCTAAGATTACTCTAAAATACAATGGTTTACTTGTTTTAAAAACTATATTTAGAAGCTTTGGGTAACATAGTGGGGTAAGCCCCTGTGGAATGGCTGTCCCACACCAACAAACTGAAATGTGGAATATAATAAAAGTTTTTTCCAATACATATCTAAGCTTTAAAGAAAGAAAGGTTAACCTCCAGATAATAAGCAGAGATAACTCAAAGCCAAAACAGGAACTTATACTCTGGGATTTTAGACCACATATTGGTTGAGGAGTTGATGCTAGTTTTAATGTCCATGCAAGGACAGAAAGCCTTAGAACTAGGTAGAGAGGGGAGCTAGAACTTAGCCTATGTCAAAAAACTGAACTATCCATGAAAAGAGAGACCTCAGTGCCCTAGCCAGTGAAAGCTGCAAGGAATTTTACCTGTGTGCAGAAGACTGTGGATAAGAGGGGAGACCCATGAAAAATAGAAATTCCCATCAAATGCTACCAGTGTTCTTAATTATTCTGTAAGCTAATCTTTTCTTTTTCTTTTTTTAGAGACAGGGTCTCACTCTGTTGCCCAGGACAGGGTGCAGCGGCACAATCATAGCTCACTGCAGCCTCAAACTCCTGGGCTCAGGGAATCCTTCCACCTCAGCCTCCCCACTACCTGGGACTATAGTTGCTCACCACCATACCTGTCTAATTAAAAAACAATTTTTTTTTTTTTAGTAGAGACAGTGTCTATTTTGTTGCCCAGGCTGCTCTCAAACTCCTGAGCTCATCCCGATTTGGCCTCATCCCGACTTGACCTCCCAAACTGCTGGGATTACAAGCATGAGCCACGGTGCCCAGCCTGTTTGGTATTCTTCCATCTCATGTGTAGATGGCGCTATAACATAAATTTATACCATCTACTTGGTACAGGAATCCCAAACCAAAGAACATACATCATAATTGATCAGGAACGGAAAGAAAACTCCCGGGCACATTTTCACAGTTCCTTGGTCACAGTGTCCAGAGGCAAAACACTTTCCAAAGAAGATGACCTCACAATTAAATTACAAATCACACCAATGAAGGTGAATAGACACAACTGGAAAATAGCACTGCAACAATTAAAGATATGGGCAAGTCTGAAAGTGATTACAAACAATTATTTACATAATGATGTCAGTAAAGATATATGTAAGTGTATATGAAGTGTTTAAAGAGAAAAGAAGGAATTGAAGGAATAAGACACCAAAGAAAAAAAAGACAGGCATAATTTAAAAGCTTCTGAAGAACTTTTAGAAATAAGAACATTAAAATTCAAACATAAATGGTCTAACGGTTAAACAACAGACTAAATTGAATTGACAGGAATATTAACTATGAAGAAATGAGCAACAGAACGCACAAAAAAGACAGAAAATATTTAAAGAGGATGACATAGTAATGAGAAGACCCAGTTAGATTTAATTATCTAAAAGGGGTTTCCCTGTAGTCCTAGCTGCTCTGGAGGCTGAGGCAGAGAATCACTTGAGCCCAGGAGGTGGAGGTTGCAATGAGCCGAGATCGTGCCTCTGCACTCCAGCCTGGGTGACAGAGTGAGACTCCATCTCAAAAATAAAAATGAAAAAGTAGAGAGAATGAGAAAAAGAAAAATTTCAGAATTTAAGAATTCTGATTGAGAATGTATACAGATTCCTAAGCAAGTAGATTGAAAACATTCATATTCATTTCTGGAAGAATGGATAACTAGGACCATTGGCAGCATTTGGAGAGGCAAATTGGGAAGGAATGGGAATTAATTCCAAAATGCATGCTTTTTGGACCTTTTGAGTTTCTACCTTTGTTCTTTATGTATATTTACGTTGAAACAGATAAAACACCCATAGCTGAAAAATAAGATGGGAATGTATGAGTTAGAAAATTTGGATTAAGGCTGGGCGTGGTAGTTCACACCTGTAATCCCAGCACTTTGAGAGGCCAAGGCGGGTGGATCACCTGAGGTCAGGATCACCTGAGGTCAGTTCGAAACCGGCCTGTCCAACATGGTGAAACCCCATCTCTACTAAAAATACAAAAAATTAGCTGGGCATGGTGGTGGGCACCTGTAATCCCAGCTACCCAGGAGGCTGAGGCAGGAGAATCACTTGACCCGGGAAGTGGAGGTTGCAGTGAGCCGAGATTGTGCCACTGCACTCTAGCCTGGGTGAGAGAGTGAGACTCCGTCTCAAAAAAAGAAAAAGAAAAAAAATTTGGATTAAAAGTTGAAATAAATTTAGACTTATTTTTTTAAATAGACATGAAATTCAAATATCATACAATTAACCATTTTAGAAAGTACAATTCAGTGGCACTTAGTACATTCACAATGTTTTGTAAGTACCACATCTATCAAGTTACTAAACATTTTCATCACCTCAAAAGAACACTCAGTGCCTATTAAGCAGTTACTCTGCATTTCCCTTCCTCCAGCCAGGCAGCGTATTTTTTCTTTAATTGCACATTATCTAAGTTCTTTTTCTTTTTACATTTAGAAAGAAATTTTCAGTTTCTGAGCTTCAGAGGCTTATGCCAACAGGAGGGTTTATTAAGTAGAAAGAGCGCTAGAGTTGGAGTAGAAGTTGTGACTGCTCCCAGCGCTGCCTCTGACCAACTGTGATTTTGGGCAAATAGCTAACCTCATTTGGGCCTCAGTTCCCCATGTGTATGTAAAACAAGTGGTTGGACTACCTGATCTCTGGGACCAGCCATTCGTGGATGGGATTTTTTTATTGTAAAAAACATAACAAAATTTACCATCCTAACCAATTTTAGGTGTACAGTTCAGTAGTGTTAATACATACACATTTCTGTGCAATTTCTAGAATGCTTTTCATCTCACAAACTCTATACCCATGGAACAATTTCCCATTTCTCCCAACCCTCGGCTCCTGACAACTACCAACTTTTTACCATCTCTATGGATTTATCTAATCAGGATATGTCCTATAAATAGACTCAAAGTACGTTATGGATCCTTGTGTTTGGCGTCTTTCACTTAGCATAGTGTTTTCGAGGATCATTGTGATTGCACGCATCAGTACTTCATCCCCTTTTATGACTGAATAACATTCCGTTGCATGGAAATATCACAGTTTGTTTATTCATCCATTGATGAACATTTGGGCTGTATCCACCTTTTGGCTATTAAGAGTACTGCTGCTATAAATATTTGTGCACAAGTATTTTTTTGAGTACCTGTTTTCATTTCTTTTCGCTGTATACTAGCAATGGAATTGCTGAGTCATGTGGAAATCTTTGTTTAACTTTTTGAGGAGGCATCCTACTGGGAGTGACATGATACCTCATTATGGATTAGATTTGCATTTCCCTAATGATTAATAATGTGGAACATCTTTTCATATGCTTATTGGCTATTTGTGTATCTTTGGAGAAATGTTTATTCAAGTTCTTTGCTCATTTTTTATTGGATTGCTTGTTTTTTTGTTGATTTATAAGAGTTCTTTATATATTTTAGAAATTAGGCCCTTGTCCAGATCCATGATATGCAGATATTTTCTCCTATAGGTTGCCTTTTTTGCTCCTTGATAATGTTCTGTGATGTACAGATTGAGTATAGTATCTCTTATCCGAAATGCTTGGGACCAGAAGTGTTTTGGGCTTTGAATTTTTTCAGATATTGGAACTTTGAATTATACTTACCAGTTAAGCCTCCTAAATCTGAACTCCAAAATGTTCAAATGAGCATTTTTGTTGTGTGTCATGTTGGTGCTCAAGTTCAGATTTTCGACTGGAGCATTTTGGATCTTGGATTTTCTGATTGGGATTCTCAAGCCTGTGCCAAGTTTTAAATTTTGATAAAATCCAATGTATCCGGTTTGTCTTTTGATGGCTGGGCTTTTGGTATCATGTAAGAGTCCATTGTCATAAATAACCAAGGGCGTACAGATGTATCCCTAAGTTTTCTTCTAAGAGTTCTATCAATTTAACTTTTCTATTTAGGTTATTGTTCCATTTTTAAGTTAACTTTTGTATATGCTATGAGGTAGGGTCTGATTTCATTCTTTTGCATGTTGATGTCCAGTTATCCCAGCATCATTTGTTGAAGAGACTTTTACCCATTGAATGGTCGTGGTACCCTTCTCAAAAATTATTTAATCATATGTATAGGTTTATTTCTGGACTCTCAATTCTATTTCATTGGCCTGCATGTCTGTTCTTATGCCGGTACCACACTGCTCTGATTACTCTAGTAATTTTTGTAAATTTTGAAAATTAGAAGTGACTTCTCCAATTTTGTTCTTCTTTTTCACTACTGTTTTTGACATTTGGGGTCTTCTTGAAATTCCATGTGAATTTGAGAATTAGATTTCCATTTCTACAAGAAAAGGCTGTTGGAATTTTGACAGAGATTGTGTTGAATCTGTAGATCACTTTGTATAGTATCACCATCTTTAACTATATTGTCTTCTAATCCATGAACACAGGATGTCTGTCCATTTATTTATGTCTTTTTTAATTTCTTTCAGCAATGTTTTGTAATTCCATTATACAAGTCTTTCACATCCTTGGTTAAATTTATTCCTAGATCCTTTATATGCTATTGCAAATGAAATTGTTTTCTTAATTTCCTTTTCAGATTGTTAATTGCTGGTATATATAAATACAACTGATTTTTGTGTGTCAGTCTTGTACTTTTGCAACTTTGCTGAATTCTTGTATCAGCTCGTCTGTGTGTGTGTTCATTCTTTGGGTTTTTTTTTTTTTTTTTTTTTTAAACAGTTGGGGTTTCACTCTGTCACTGAGGCTGGAGTGCAGTGGTGCAGTCGTAGCTCACTACAGACTTACAGACTTGAACTCTAGGCTTAAAGGATCCTCCCACCTCAGCCTCCTGAGTAGCTGGGACTCCAGGTGTGTACCACCATGCCTGGCTAATTTTTAAATTTTTCATGAAGATAGGGTCTCAATATATTGCTTATGCTGGTCACAAATTCCTGGCCTCAAGTGATCTCCCTTGCCTCTGGCTCCCAAAGTGCTGAGATTACAGGTGTGTGCCACCACACTTAGCCATTCTTTGGGATTTTTATATATTGGATCAAGTCATATGTGGATAGATAGTTCTTTCAAATGCCTTTATTTCTTTTTCTTGTCTGTTTTGGCTAGAACTTGAATTATGATTAGCATTGATTATCCTTGTCATATTACTGATTTTAAGGAGAAAGCTTTTGGTCTTTCACCATTAAGTATATGTTAGCTGTGAGTTTTTCATAAATGTTCTTTATCATGTTGAGGAAGTTCTCTGCTATTCCTATCCTAGTTTCTTGAGTATTTTTTTTTTTTTTTTGGAAAGATGTTAGATTTTGTCAAATGCTCTTCTGCATCAAGTTAGATAATCATAAAACCACTTCATTCCATTAGTGTGATATATTATACTGATTAATTTTCTTATGTTGAATCACCCTTGCATTTCATAGATAAATGGTGTATAATCCTTTTACTATGCAGTTGGGTTTGGCTTGCCAATATTTTGTTGAGAGTTTTTACATCTACATTAATAACGGTGTTAGTCTATAGTTTCCTTGTGGTATCTTCAGTATCAGGGCAATACTGGCCTCACAGAATGATTTAGAAAGTGTTTCCTCCACTTCTGCTTTTTGGAAGAGTAGGATTTGTGTTAATTCTCCTTTAAATGTTTGGTAGAACTCATCAGTGAAGCCATCCAGTCCTAGACTTTTCTTTGGAGATTTCTTGAAGGAATGTTCCATGTACAGTTGAGAATATATATCCACTTGTTGTTGGGCAGTGTGTTCTATATATGTCTGTTACCTTTTGGTGGTTTATAATATTGTTCAAGTCTTCTGTTTTCTTATTCATCTTTTGTCTAGATGTTTTATCTGTTATTGAAAGTGGAATACTGAAGTCTTCAATTATTACTGTAGTGTCTACTAATTTCCTCCCTTTAATTCTGTGAATGTTTGCCTCGTTTTTTGGTGGCTTTATTGTTTGATGTATATGATTGTTATTTTTTATGGATTGGCCCTTTTATCAATACATCATGCTCTTTTTTATCTCTTGCATCAGTATTTTTACTTATTTTGCCTGATACTAGTTTTGCTACCTCACCCTCTTTTATTTACTATTAGCATAGAATATCATTTTTCTTTCATCCTTTGAATTTCAACCTATTTCTGTCCTTGGATCTATAATGAGTCTCTTGTAGACAGTATATAGTTGGCTTTTTTTCTTTCTTTTTTAAAAATCCATTCTGCCCATCTCTGTTTTTGGTAGAGAGTTTATTTACATTTAATTAGTCAAAATGAATGATTTGCCATTTTGCTGTTTGTTTTCTGTATGTCTTGTATCTTATTTTTTATTTATTTATTTATTTTTTGAGACGGAGCCTTGCTCTGTTGCCCAGGCTGGAGTGCAGTGGCACAGTCTCAGCTCACTGCAACCTCCGCCTCCCGGGTTCAAGCGATTCTCCTGCCTCAGCCTCCTGAGTAGCTGGGATTATAGGTACCCACCACCATGCCCGGCTAATTTCTGTATTTTTAGTAGAGACGGGGTTTCACCATGTTGGTCAGGCTGGTCTCAAACTGCTGACCTTATGGTCCGCCCGCCTCAGCCTCCCAAAGTGCTAGGATTACAGGCGTGAGCCACCGCACCCAGCCGTAATATATTACATTCCTAGAGACAGTCTTGTGCTGTTTTTTGCTCCTTATCTCCTTCATTACTACCTTTTTAAATGTATTTATTTTTCTTTTGTAGTATACCATTTTGATTCCTTTCTCATTTCCTTTTGTGTATATATTTAGATATTTTTTCAGTGGTTACCTTGAGGATTACAATTAACATCATAAACCTCCAACAGTCTACCCTGAATTGACACCAACTTTGCTTTAATATAGCATACAAATCTCTGATCCTATACAGCCTCACTCCTCCTTCCCATTTTATGTTTTCGTTGTCTCAAATTTTATCTTTATACATTGTGTACCCATTAGCATAGTTTTATAAACATTATTTTACATGCGTTTGTCTTTTAAATCATGTAGGAAATAAAAGGAATTATAAACCAAAAATACATTAATATTGGTTTTAATATTTAGATGTGTGATGGACTTTACCAGAGATTTGATTTGGTTTTATGGCTTCAAGTTATTGTCTAGTGTTCTTTTATTTCCTCTAAGGATTCTCTTTAGCATTTCTTATAGGAAAGGTGTACTACTGTCAAACTCCTCCAGCTTTTATTTACCTGGGAATGTCTTAATTTCTTCATTTCTGTAGTATAATTTTGCTGATATATAATTCTTGGTTGGCAGTCTTAAGGTTTTTTTTTGGGTTTTGCTTTTGTTTCTTTTAGCACTTTAAATATGCCATCCCACTGCTTTCTGCCCTCTATGGTTTTTGCTGAAAAATCAGCTCATAATCTTATTGAGGATCCCATGGTCATAAGTCACTTCTCCCTTGCTGCTTTCAAGATTCTCTCTTTGTCTTTGCCTTTTAACAGTTTGAATATAGTGTTTCTCATTGTGGATCTATTTGCATTTATCCTTAGAGTTTGTTGAACTTTTTGGATGTGTAGATTCATGTCTTTTACTAAGTTTGGGAAATTTGTGGCCATTATTTTCTTAAATATTCTTTCTGCTCTTTTCTGTCTTATTTATCTAGGACTCCCATTGTGTATATTTTGGTCAACTTGATGGTGTCCCACAGATCTCTTAGACTCTGCTCATTTCTGCTCCTCAGACTGTACAGTTTCACTTCCTATTTTCAAGTTTATTGCCTTTTTCTTCTGTGTGTTCACATATGCTGTTGAAATCTGTTAGTGAATCTTCACAGTATTTTTCAGCACCTAAATTTCTACTTGGTTCCTTTTTAAAGTTTCTGTCTCTGTTGATATTCTCTACTTCAATGGAATATTCTTTGTACTCTTAACATTTAGCAGCCATTGTTCTCAGCATTTAGTCTGCCAAGTTTTGGCATAGGTACTATAATTATCCCCATTTAACCATGAGTTGATTGTTTTTAGTAAATATCTTAGTACTGAAGAACTGATTAAGAGTTCTGCTTATGAGAGTGGAGCTTTTCAGCAACTGGGCTTTGTCTTCAATGTGGTAGGGCAAAAATCAGTCATAATGGAAGACCCTGAAGTGCTTGATACATCAGAGACGTCTTTTTTTTTGAGATGCAGTCTCGCTCTGTTGCCCAGGGTGGAGTGCAGTGGCATGATCTCGGCTCACTGCAGCCTCCACCTCCTGGGTTCAAGCGATTCTCCAACCTCAGCC
Source organism: Pongo abelii (assembly GCF_028885655.2). Taxonomy (NCBI): domain Eukaryota; kingdom Metazoa; phylum Chordata; class Mammalia; order Primates; family Hominidae; genus Pongo; species Pongo abelii. The sequence goes on from NC_071995.2 coordinate 853,013, forward strand.
TCCCGAGTAGCTGGGGGCTACAGGCACATGCCACCATGCCCAGCTAATTTTTATATTTTTAGTAGACACCATGTTTCGCCATATTGGTCAGGCTGGTCTTGAACGCCTGACCTTAGGTGATCCATCCACCTCAGCCTCCCAAAAGTGCTGGGAGTGAGCCAGCGTCAGCCACTGCACCCGGCGGAGACATCTTTTTTTTTTTTTTTGTCCTGTCTGCACCGATGGTGCCTAATTGTCACTTTTCTTTCTCAAGATGTGGTTGGTTATGGTGATTTTAATTAATATTCATATTTTTATAACCACTTTTCATTCTCATCAAACTTAGCTTCTCTGAGTTTAGAAATGTTCCATTTGTAATATGGAGCAGATTGGATTCCTTCTTGTCCTTGTACTTTCCTTATAAACATTGCTATAATAATCATGTTTGTATGCAATTCTCGTAGAATAGGTTCTTAAAGTGAAATGTGAATCATAATATATGTGTAATTTTCACTTGAATAGCAATTGAGACAAAGATATTATTCCTTCCTGCTAGCTGGGATAACCTTGAAGGTCTTTACTAAAATGATAGATATAATTTAAGTAGATCTTAAAGGATAGGCAGGTTTTCTGTAATTAAGGAGGTGCTATGGGAATAGTTAAAAAAAAGAGAGAGAGAAGTAATATAAAGTTCATAGTAGGATACCCTTTTGTTTAAAAATAGGATGTTTATAAGGAGGACTAACGACAAATAAAGTTTCCAATATTTCATTATAAAATTCTAAAAATTATATAGAAAAGGCAAAAGAAGCATACAGTGAGCACACACTCAGCACCAAGATTCTATTGTTACTAACTTTTTGTATCACTTGCCTTACCATATTATTAATACGTCCATTTATTCATCCTCCATCATCTATCTTATTCATTCCATAATAAAATAAATTGTAAAATAAAATAATTCAATATGCTTCACCCGTAAACCCTTCAGTATGCATTTCATTAGAGTGCCAATATTTGTGTACTTTATTTTTCTTTTGCCTCCAAACAGCATCGGGATAGAATAAATTATTATTGTACGATTGAATGAGTTTTGACAAGGCATTCATTTGTGTAACCAAAACTCTTAAGATAGAGAACATTTCCATCATATCAGAAAATGCCCTTATGCCACTTTCCAGGCAGCCTTTTCCTTACCCTACATCCAGCATGACTGTTTTGATCTATTTTTTAAACCATAAAACCCACTTTTGCTATTAGTTTTCTTCAATTAGCCCGCCCAAATGAAGTAAAATTTTATTTTGGTTCTACTATTTGATTTTTAGTTAGATCTGGATCTCTGCATGTTTTTCATTTTAAGTAGTTGCCCTGAAGATTACATTTACATTGTTACTTTTCACAATTTATTTAGGACTAATACGGTACAATTTCATGTAAAATACAAGACCTTTGCACAAATAAAGTTTTCATATAACCCCTCTACCACGTGTTCTGTATGCTGTAATTTTCATATCTTATACAAGTGCAAGGTGACATAAGTAATTTCATATCTTATATAAGTACAAGGTGACATAAGTAATTTCATATCTTATACAAGTGCAAGGTGACATAAGTAATTTCATATCTTATACAAGTGCAAGGTGACATAAGTAATTTCATATCTTATACAAGTACATGGATAAGTCATTAGTAAATGGGAGTAATTATAGTACCTATTCAACAAAATTAGAATACTAAATGCAGGAAACAGTGACAGCCAGATGTTAAGGTATAGAAAATTTTAGCTCAACAAATAGAGAGTATCAGTAAAGACATAGAAATTACAAAATTAAACAAATTCAGGAACTGAAAAACAATAACTATATAGTAGAATATGTAAGCATATCATATATATCACAGTATTATAGATTTTCCTTTAACTAATCGTGTGTGTATTTTAAAGATACTGAAAGGAAAATGTAGTCTTCTCTATTTAACATTTTTAGTGCTCTTTTTTTCCTGAATATTTCCAGATAAAATAGGCATTGGAACTCAATCCCCAGATGTATCTTTTCTACAGTGGGCAGCACCAGAGGTCTCTGTTCAGTTCTTTTAGCATACCTGGGCTGCTTGGAATCTTTCCTACATACATGTATTTCAGAGGTCAACTAGAGATTTGGGCAGAGTGAATACACAGAATTTAGGGCTCTCCTTAGGGCTCTCCTTTGGTGCCTGCTTTCTGAGATTTCCTCCTTTCCTTTCTAGATCTGTGCTGTCCAGTAGAACTTTCTGCCATTATGGAAATGTTGTATAACGTACACCATCCAGAATGGTAGCCATTTGCCTTATGTGGCTGTTGAGCACATGAAATGTGGCTAGTGCAACTGAGAAATGAAATTTTTTATTTTAGTTAATCTACATTTGAGTAGTCACATTTGGCTAGTGGCAGCTTTATTGGACAGACCATCCTTGCAGAAAGGTCTGTTAGACAGCACTGTTCTTGATGCTGTGGTCATTCCAAACTCAGTCGCCATTTCTGTCTGGGGTTTAGCAGACCTGCAGAATCAGAACAGGGCCTTTTCTTAGGTAAAAATGTATTATAAAGAAGGAAACTCAAGCAGTGCTTTCCCTTTGTCCCTTCCAACTATGACTGATTTTGATTGCTCTCCAGAGCCTTCAAGTAATAGTTGTTTGGTATATTTTTGACTGGAGTTTATAAATACATCTGTGTCTGATAGAACTACTCCACTATTTAACAGAAGCAGAACTCTACCTCTTAATCATTTAAATGGTGACCTAATTTTAAGGAATTCATATTTGGTGCTTTGTTACCATAATTCTCTTACCAATCACTAATTAAATATTTTTGGCTCTGAAATATTTAGCTGATATAGCCAACTTGATCTCCCATTTCTTTAAGAAAAAACTAGTTACCTAATACTATCATTGTTTAGATGAAAAAGCATTTGGAAGACTTATTTTTCTGTGTCTCTTAATAGAATTTTTATTTTAAACTATTGTAGCCCTGCTTACTAAAAGTATTACTAACCTTTAATGTTACTGAATCTTAGTATGCTAAATTTGATATTCCCATCTCCAGTCATGTTAGAATTTAATGGAATTCTTCAAAGCAACAAACTCCTATCATTGATAACTTGTTTGGTATACTTTGCTTTTTCTAGGTATCTGAAAAGGTTTAAAGTGATGAAGATCAAAGTCCTAAGAAGCTGGTGCCGTCAGATCCTTAAAGGACTTCAGTTTCTTCATACTCGAACTCCACCTATCATTCACCGTGATCTTAAATGTGACAACATCTTTATCACCGGCCCTACTGGCTCAGTCAAGATTGGAGACCTTGGTCTGGCAACCCTGAAGCGGGCTTCTTTTGCCAAGAGTGTGATAGGTATGTTTCAGGTGTACCTTGGAGCCTGACTGGCTTTCTGACATTCCTTTTATTTAAAATCCTGGCCCTGTCAGAGTTTTAAGTGATATAAACCTTAAGAAATTCATAGCTTGAACTCAGGAGGTGATCCGTTCTACTTATGAGATGTAGGATTCTCTATATTTGTGCTTCTTGGAATCATCTTAGAGACTATTGATAACATTACAAGAAATAAAGTGAACTTTGTTGATAACACCTAATGTAACAGGCTTTTTTGTTTTTGTTGTTGAGACGGAGTCTCTCTCTGTCACCCAGGCTAGAGTGCAGTGGCACGATCTCAGCTCACTGCAACCCTCCACTCACCGGGTTCAAGCGATTCTTATGCCTCAGCCTCCTGAGTAGCTGGGATTACTAGGCATGCATCACCACGCCTGGCTAATTTTTGTATTTTTAGTAGAAATGGGGTTTCACCGTGCTGGCCAGGCTGGTCTTGAACTCCTGGCCTCAAGTGATCCACCTGCCTTGGCCTCCTAAAGTGTTGGGATTACAGGCGTGAGCCACCCCGCCCAGCCAGCCATCTTTTCATTACACACTGTTGATACTTAACATTATGCACTATTTATGTAATACATATAGTATGTCACTTCATGAAAGAAATGGACTTTATATTTAGTTTTACTTTCTAAAATTAAAAGATAAAAATTAAATTTTTAAACATATAAAATGTCTGTTGGATATATATGTGTGTATTCAAGAATATTGGCCAAGAGCAATGGCTCATGCCTGTAATCCCAGCACTTTGGGAGGCTGAGGTGGGAGGGTCACTTGAGGTCAGGAGTTTGAGACCAGTCTGGCCAACATGGAGAAACCCTGTCTCTACTAAAAATAAAAAAATAAAAAAAATTAGCTGGGTGTGGTGGCGGGTGTTGTAGTCCCAGCTACTCGGGAGGCTGAGGCAGGAGAATCACTTGAACCTGGGAGGTGGAGGTTGCAGTGAGCTAAGATTGCGCCACTGCACTCTAGCCTGGACAACAGAGCAAGACTCTGTCTCCAAAATAAAAAAAAAAAAAAAGAATAGCCTCCTAACATTTTGTGAAAATAAATATGACAATTCATTCTGAAAAGTTGATTTTATCAACTTTTTTCTCAGTCTCACTCTTCAGAAGTTATGATCTATCTAAAAGAGTGTTTCTCAACCTCAATACTACTGAGATTTGGGGTTGGACAATTCTTTGTTGCAAGGGGCTGTCTTGTACATTGTAAGACTCTTGAGCAGCATTCCCAGCCTCTACCACTAGATACCAGTAGCACGCTCCCTGTGTACCTGCCTTCTAGTTGTTATAACCAAAAGTGTGTCCAGACATTGCTATATACGGCCCCTAGAAGACAAAATTGCCCCCTGTTGAGAATCACTTATCTAAAGAACAAGGGTGTCCCTTTCAGACTTTATATGTTAGAAACTCAAAGCTGGAAAAATAATTTAATGCCTATTTTGATAAGCTTTCACTCTATGAAGAGGGTATCACAATTTAAAAACTTGAGGTCTTCATAAACACTCTATTTACTCCCTCGAAAAGGTGACAATAACAAAAGAAACCCATTAATTTTTAAGTGAACTTGGATACTAAGTATTACTAGGAAAAGCACAGAACACCAGTTATTTCTACATCTTTGAAAAACAGTGTTCTCCTTGGAATATTATGCAACTAGGGTTAGGAATGCTTTCACATTTTCTTATAATACATTCACAAGAAGAATGGGAAAAGTGTCATTTAAAGCTGAATTTCTTTTTTTGCCTTCTTCACAGGAAACATTTCTTTGATTGTCTTTGGCATCCTGAAATCTCTGGCCCAATAGAGTTTTTATTTTTCTTTGTTGATTAAATCATAGTGTGCATGCCTGTTTCTTGGAAATGCCTTATAATTTGAGGTATGCAGACCTAATTTTCTGGAAGCATTACAAAACCTAGTCTTGTGGGATCACACACTGTGCTCATAAATCAGTCTGTATTTGGGTTCTATATTTGTGTGTGTGTTTGTCTTTTTGCTTGTAGGATGTCCCTCACTATATTTCTTGTGTCTGTAGTAGGCTTATTTGTGTACTGCAGGTGGGATGGTAAGTATGTGAAGAAAAGGGCTCTGGTGAGTGGCCTTTGGAGACAATTACGTTTTATTTCATTTTTTAAAAAATGTATTGAATATTGGGTTTTTCACTGCAAGGCCTTCTTAAAAAGTGAAACTAATCAGATTGAGTGTTAATGCCAAGAGTGTAGCTGTAAATATTAACCCTACAGTTACCATACATTAGTGGGCACACAAGTATTTTGATCTTTTTAAACCCATCATCTTATCTTACAGATGTACCATTATATCTGCCTTGTTCCTTGCATAGTGTCTTTCCTTTTCCTTCTATTTGTTTTCAATATGAATTAGATTAGTTTATATCTTAGCCAAGGCTTTATTTTGACATATTGTATAAAGAAATTCATTTTACACAGTAAATCAATAAATAGATCCTTGACCTTATTCCAGTTTCATATAAAGGCCTTGCAGTGGAAGATCTTTTATGAGATATTTGATGGAACAGACTGACTGAGAAGATTTCCTTCCTCTTTTCTCCCCCTTTCCTTTTTTCTCCCCATTCCAATTTCTTCTCTCTCACAGGTCAACCCCTCTGCTTCTCACCCCGGTGAGTAACGTCTGAAGCTTCTGCTCGCATTGAGTCTGAATCGTTCTTTTAATTTAAGGTACCCCAGAGTTCATGGCCCCTGAGATGTATGAGGAGAAATATGATGAATCCGTTGACGTTTATGCTTTTGGGATGTGCATGCTTGAGATGGCTACATCTGAATATCCTTACTCGGAGTGCCAAAATGCTGCGCAGATCTACCGTCGCGTGACCAGTGTAAGTCTTCCCCTAACTGATTGTTGAACTTGGGTCATATCTAACAAAGAATCCCAAGGTGGATGACATCAAACCATGTAAAAGAGGACAATAGTGGAAGGCATACTGAGTGAACTGTTGGGGTTGGCGGGGGTGGTGTTGAGGTATGTGTAAGGCTATTGCTCTGATACAGTGAAAGATAAAGATCAAAGAACCACTAGTTTATCCTGTACCCACCTTGCATTCATTTAAATTTTTATTATGTTTAAAAACCCACCCTCACTACCTACTTTTTAACCCCCTGTTAATTCAGCTAAACTCCCATTGTCTCCCACCACGTAAGTCAGAGTTAAAAGTAATGTTTTCAATTCAAGATGCTTTGTCAAATTAATTTGTTCACTGACTTTTCTCTGAATGACTTGAGTTGATTTATTAAATCTTATATATTAGTACCTACAATATTTAAGGCATAAATAAATACCTTATTGTAGTTTAAATTACCCATGGTAGTTCATGTCTGCTGACAGAGATATTTTCTACAGCTGTCTAATTGAAACCTGAAAGGTAGTTGTTATGATTCATTTTAGTTTATCACTACATACTTCATTATGCTGCTCTAACATACATTTTCTTACATAACCATATTATGCCTGAAAAAATTAACAATCATTTCTGCATCATCCAACACCCTGAACCTGTTCAGATATTCTCTCCATTGTTTCAAAAATGTCCGTTGACAGTGTTCAAAATAGGCTCCATCAAGGTCCATGAAATGTATTTTATTGTTGTAGTTCTTAATCTAGAACTATTGCTTTTACTTTCTTTTTCTGCATGTCAGAGATTTATTGAAAAAATTAGATTATTTTGAGGAATGTTCCACATTCTGAATTTTCCTTGTGGTGTCATTTAACTGGTTTATTCTTCTATATTTCTGTAAAGAGAAGTTTACCTTAAAATGGTTGGGGTAGGTTAACAATGTAAAAATAATTTTGTCTTTTTTTACTCGCATTCGGAGTGTACGTTGTCGTTTTCCAGAGGCTATATGATACTGCACATACGATATTGCAGCAGAGTACATACAGAAGCAGATAAAGGAATTCATTTGTAGGGCCGGGCACGGTGGCTCATGCCTATAATCTCAGCACTTTGGGAGGCCGAGGCAGGTGGATCCCTTAAGGTCAGGAGTATGAGACTAGACTGGCCAACATGGTGAAACCCCATCTCTACTAAAAAAACAAAAATTAGCCAGGCGTGCTGGTGCGCCCCTGTAATCCTAGCTACTCTGGAGGCTGAGGTCTGAGAATCTCTGGAACCCGGGAGGTGGAGGTTGCAGTAAGCCAAGACTGTGCCACTGCACTCCAGCCTGGGTGACAGAGTAAGACTCTGTCTCAAAAAAAAAAAAAAAAATTCATTTGTCTTCCATTAAACTGTATATTTAAAAAGATTACAAAAATGTAAAATGATACCAGTCTTATCACTAAATTTTTCTTGTTTTGGAAAATACTGAATTTTTAATTTTAAATATTATATATTTGTAACATAATGAGTTATAATTTTTAATGAATTAATAAATATTTTAAAACTTTCTCAGGTTTACCATCTGCCACAGTAAATATTAATAGATGTAACACACATAGACAAAATCCCTCTGGGGTCCCCAATAACGTTAATTTTAAGAGTATAAAGGGGTCCTGAGACAAAAGTTTGAGAACCACTGTTCAAAAGTCTTGATAAAATTTAGGCTAAACATTTTTTGCAAGGATACTTAATATGTGGTGCTGTGTATGTTATATTGCACCAAGAGGCTCATAGTATCTCATTATTTCATTTTTAGTAATGTAATTTAATTGAATTTTGATATAGAAGATGTAATTATAAATTGCTTATTTAGATTTTGATAGCTGAACAGAATGGAAATGTTTATTTTTTATTATTTATTTATTTATTTATTTTTTGAGACGGAGTCTTGCTCTGTCGCCCAGGCAGGAGTGCAGTGGCGCCATCTTGGCTCACTGCAAGCTCCGCCTCCCAGGTTCACGCTATTCTCCTGCCTCAGCCTCCTGTAGCTGGGACTACAGGTGCCCGCCACCACGCCTGGCTAATTTTTTGTATTTTTAGTAGAGACGGGGTTTCACCGTGTTAGCCAGGATGTTCTCGATCTCCTGACCTCGTGATCCGCCCACCTCTGCCTCCCAAAGTGCTGGGATTACAGGCATGAGCCAGAAATGTTTATTATTAAAAACTGATAGGAAACATTTTGCTTTAGGTAGACCAAATTTTACCTCTTCATAAAGGCTTGGAAGAAATCTTGGGAGTCAAAGATTAATTATAATTATTTATTGCTGTGAATATTCGTTCAATATCCTTGTTGTATATTTGTATGTGATTCTGTTGTTGATGGATATGGAGCTACTTTGTACAATTAGTTTAATTTCATATGAAGTGTAAGAACTGGTGGAGGTTTCATACCCAGTAAAAATGACAGCTATTGTTTACAGAGAAAGCGCATAACTCTGAAGTTACTTCCAGCTTTGTAATTGGGATGGTATTTTGTCAGTTATTATTATTAGGTGTATGTCTACAAGTCTCTGGCCTGAGGCCTTACTGTTAAATTTATTAACCTCTTCTTAATACTCACCCAGATTCTAATACACAATATAATTGTAATCCCTGAAGCACTGACTCTCAATTTGGGCTGAATGGGGGCAGGAGAAATCTTTTTATGCCTTCAGATGATTCTGATAAGTACCCTGATCATTATTCTACATTTATGCCCTTAGAAAGTTCATCTGCTTTGCCTCTCAGAGTTCTGTATCATCATTCCCAGTTCATGTCTCTTATTATTCCCCTTTCTTCCTCTGATGCATAGTAATTTACATTCTCTCTTTTTTTTTTTCCTTTGAGCATAGGATCGACTGTTTATTGGGTAATTTCCTCCTTTATTTTGTTTAAAATTGTAGAAAACTTAAGAGGTATATTTGATTTCTTGTTTTTCACTCACTGCTTCCACTACTTCCAGTTTATAAGGTTCTTGCTTCAGAATACCTCTTAGATGCAAGGCTTCTTCATTCCCATTGCCACAACTCTGATTTCACATCTTCCTTACTGCACACCTTGCATTATATTCCAGAAGTAGTTTACATTGTGAATTTATTTTTTTATTTCACTTAAACTTGTTGAGCTTTCTTGCTCTCCTTTCTTGGTATAAGGAACTTACGATACCAGTTTGCTTATATCAGAGCAAGTACAAATTCTTAATCTTTGCTATTCTTCATCTTCATCCAAGCACTTTATTTTAGTTAAATCAGTTCTCTTCATTATCTTACACATATGCCACATCCTTTCCTGTATTCCTATCCATTTGTAAATGTTATATAATACTGTACCTCCACTATAAGCTTTTCTGCTATCCAGTCAATCCATATACTTAACAGTCTTCCTCCATGACATTTTATCTGATTGGTTTCACTGTGTAATGATCTTTGCCTTTTCTGAGCTGATTCTTCTCAAATGATATGAATTATAAAATTTTGTTTATTAGTGGTTATTCTACTTATAAATTCATAAATTCAATTAATGTACTTACTGCTTATTATTTTTATTGCTTTATATTCCTTAAAATATTTTAATCTAGTACATCTGTATAATTTCATCCTTATCTGTAGCACTATCCTAAATACAAAATAAATCTCAGTGCCAATAAATGCAACATTTTCTGAATCCCTGCTATGTCCCATGCCCAGAGCTTGATACTAAGTAAAGGTGAATAATCATATTCCCTGTCTTCAGAAAACTACCTCTAATATAGAAGATTAATATGTAAACAAAGAATTATAATTACATTATGGTGAGTATTGTAATGGAGATAAGCACTAAGGAGAGTGGAGGAACAATGGATAACCCTGCTATGGATTAGGGGAGATTTCACAAAAAGAGCTGTTGTATGAACTGTCAAAAAGAGAAGGTAGGTTGGATTCCTAGGTATTTTATTCTCTTTGAAGCAATTGTGAATGGGAGTTCACTCATGATTTGGCTCTCTGTTTGTCTGTTATTGATGTATAAGAACGCTTGTGATTTTTGCACATTGATTTTGTATCCTGAGACTTTGCTGAAGTTGCTTATCAGCTTAAGGAGATTTTGGGCTGAGACAATGGGGTTTTCTAGATATACAATCATGTCATCTGCAAACAAGGACAATTTGACTTCCTCTTTTCCTAATTGAATACCCTTGATTTCCTTCTCCTGCCTAATTGCCCTGGCCAGAACTTCCAACACTATGTTGAATAGAAGTGGCGAGAGAGGGCATCCCTGTCTTGTGCCAGTTTTCAAAGGGAATGCTTCCAGTTTTTGCCCATTCAGTACGATATTGGCTGTGGGTTTGTCATAAATAGCTCTTATTATTTTGAGATACGTCCCATCAATTCCTAATTTATTGAGAGTTTTTAGCATGAAGGGTTGTTGAATTTTGTCAAAGGCCTTTTCTGCATCTATTGAGATAATCATGTGGTTTTTGTCTTTGGTTCTGTTTATATGCTGGATTACATTTATTGATTTGCGTATATTGAACCAGCCTTGCATCCCAGGGATGAAGCCCACTTGATCATGGTGGATAAGCTTTTTGATGTGCTGCTGGATTCTGTTTGCCAGTATCTTATTGAGGATTTTTGCGTCAATGTTCATCAAGGATATTGGTCTAAAATTCTCTTTTTTTGTTGTGTCTCTGCCAGGCTTTGGTATCAGGATGATGCTGGCCTCATAAAATGAGTTAGGGAGGATTCCCTCTTTTTCTATTGATTGGAATAGTTTCAGAAGGAACTTTTACACTGTTGGTGGGACTGTAAACTAGTTCAACCCTTGTGGAAGTCAGTGTGGCGATTCCTCAGGGATCTAGAACTAGAAATTCCATTCGACCCAGCCATCCCATTACTGGGTATATACCCAAAGGACTATAAATCATGCTGCTATAAAGACACATGCACACGTATGTTTATTGCGGCATTATTCACAATAGCAAAGACTTGGAACCAACCCAAATGTCCAACAATGATAGACTGGATTAAGAAAATGTGGCACATATACACCATGGAATACTATGCAGCCATAAAAAATGATGAGTTCACGTCCTTTGTAGGGACATGGATGAAACTGGAAATCATCATTCTTAGTAAACTATCGCAAGAACAAAAAACCAAACACCGCATATTCTCACTCATAGGTGGGAATTGAACAATGAGAACACATGGACACAGGAAGGGGAACATCACACTTTGAGGACTGTTGTGGGGTGGGGGGAGGGGGGAGGGATAGCATTGGGAGATATACCTAATGCTAGATGACAACTTGGTGGGTGCAGCGCACCAGCATGGCACATGTATACATATGTAACTTACCTGCACATTGCGCACATGTACCATAAAACCTAAAGTATAATAATGATAATAATCATAATAATAATAAAAGAAAAAAATAAATAAATAAATAAATAAATAAATAAATAAATGTTTGGTAGATTCCACCAATGAAAAAAAAAAAAAAAAAAAAAAAAAAAAGAGAAGGTAGAAGAATGGTGAGAGGCCATTCTGAGAAGCAGGAATAGGATTTGCATGAATGCTGAGATGCCAAACACCGTAGTACAATGGAAGGAAAGGCATATTGATCAAATAGAGTGAAGCTGTTGTCTTGGACAAATCAATTTTTGATCTAAGGACAAATCAATTGCTACTTAGTTTCTCCTGCTCCCAAATCCAGTCTCATCTCAGAGCAGAGAGTTTGGGGTTGGTAATTAAGAGGCAAACTTCTGACTCCTGATATGTGTATTTTTGCTGCTATTATATTGTTGTATTTTAATGGTGAAAGAGACCTTATCTTTTTATAGGCTTTTGGAAGGAGCAAGAGGAAGAGAGAGAGAAGTAGAAATCATGGTGGGTGGTGGTGGATAGGGTAGAGTAATATCCAGGATTCAGTGGGCTTGTGACATGGTATAATGGTAAGTCTTGATAGGGAAGGTTTTCTCCTGAGATAAGGGAAGCAAGATGGGTTTTGGAAGCAAAGTCTTGGGTTCACATCCTTGCCCTAGTTATTGCCATACTATCTTGAGCAATTCACTTAATTTCTCTATACTTCAATTATTTTGTTCTCTGTAAAAGAGATACCATTACCCTCTTACAGATTGCTTAGCACAGTGGCTGATACCGGTACTGACAGTAGGCTCTGGTTATTTTCTATGAAATATGAATTGTCATCTTCTTGGGGGTGTGTGTAGAATGAAAGATGGCCTTTAAGGATCATAAAGGCTTAAAATAACATCTATGAAACTTTGAACTGATTAGGAAATAATAATTGCGAAGCAGCACCAGGCATCCAGAATCTTCCTTCTTAGAATTGATAAACACTATTATGTAAACAATGAATATATCGTTTTTACGCGTGTCTATGTGTATGCAAGTGGAAAAGAGCAAATTTTTACCTATTACATACTTCTTTCTTGTGAATAACCAATAATAGGCTGGGCCTGTAGGCTCACGCCTATAATCCCAGCACTTTGGGAAGCTGAGGTAGGCAGATTGCTTGAGCTCAGGAGTTCAAGACTAGCCTGGGCAACATGATGAAACATTATCTCTACAAAAAATACAAAAATTAGTTGGTCATGGTGGTGCATAGTTGGCCTTGGTGGTGCATGCCTGTAGTCCTAGCCACTGGGAGGCTGAGGTGGAAGGATCGCCTGAGCCGGGGAGGTGGAGGTTGCAGTGAGCCTAGATTGTGCCATTGCACTCGAGCCTGGACAATAGAGTGAAAGCCTGTCTTAAAAAAACAACCAAAAAACCCACAATAGCTTAGATTGCTAAAGTAGTCCTCAGTTTTCTATATTCTGAATTCTGTGTATCAGGGTTTGAAGAATAGAATAGAAGTTATTGACATAAATGAGTTCGGTTTCATAGGAGAAAAGTTAATTTTACTTGGTGTATTTTCTACTTAATAAGTTTCATCTGTGTATTTGTGAATATTTATTAATTATAAACTGTGACCAAGCACTATACTAGGTATTGGGGATATACTAAGTCAAAAAGTGGTGCCTCACCTGGAGTTTACATTCAGTTTTGTTAAAAAAAAAAAAAAAAAAATGTTGATAGAAGTCGGTAAGTTGGCTGGGCGTGATAGTTCACGCCTGTAATCCCAGCACTTTGGGAGGCCAAGACTGGGGGATCACTTGAGGTCAGGAGTTTGAGACCAGCCTGGCCAACATGGTGAAACCCCAGTGTCTACTAAAAATACAAAAATTAGCTGGGCATGATGGCATGTGCCTGTAGTTGCAGCTACTTGGGAGGCTGAGGCAGGAGAATCGCTTGAACCCAGGAGACAGAAATTGCAGTGAGCTGAGATGGCGCCATTCACTCCAGCCTGGGTGACAGCAAGACTTGGTCTAAAAAAAAAAAAAAAAAAAATTGATAACTCTATTAGAGTGATAAGGTTTGTGTCTAGAATAGATGGGAGATAGAGTGTGAGAAGCTGAACTAGGTTTATTGTTACAGCACAGCAAATTCAATCATTTCTTTTTGCCCAAAATGTATGACTAGGTACTAATACAATCTGATTTTTTTATTAAAACATGTAATGAAGTAATTAGGGAGGAAATATAAGCCAGTAGATTCAAAACTGAGGGGAAAAATAACAAAAGTTGTAGTGGATCAAAGGAGATTTGTAGATCAACATGCTATATGAGTGATATTGCTAAACAGTAACAGGTGTTTCTGTTATGTGATTCCTGAGCCTTAATTTCCTCATATGATTATGGTAGTCATAACTGCCAGGCCTACTAAGGTTGTGAAAAACAAATCTGTTGAAATTATATAAGACATTTGAAAAAGTTGAGAAATATATTTGTTCTATTTGACATATAACTAGATTGACTCTGAAATGTCTTCTATCTCAGTAGATTCTTGATGTTTCAGAAGGGTTTGACTTAGGGTTTCTGCCACAAAAGATTGGGAGGATAGTAGCAGTAACTGGCTTTTTTAAGTGTAATGAGGCTCATATTTGCACAGAAGTTACAAAATCTGTGATTGTGATATATTCAAGGAATTTTATTTTTAAAAATGCCTCCAACTTTTCAATAAAAAAGTAAATAGATGACAGATTATTCTGTGTAGAGATGAATATCTAGATATTAAAACTTAAAAGTATGATTCTGATTACATAATCAAGTCATAGGCTTTCAGTAGTCCTTAACGTCTGCTTTCTATCCTTCAGTGAATTTTTGAAGTTTGTTTATAGAGTATTTTGTGCTTACCATATTAAATATTAGAAGACCTTTGGGGGCTTGATTGGTTCTCTGCATGGCATAATGTGCCAAGTCAGAGTATTAATCAGGAATAATTTTTTTTTGTATGTGCATACTAAAAATGTACATTTAGGTTTTTTTCTATCAGCGTTACTGAATATATTATATAATTAACCCATTTAAAGTGTATAATTCACTGGTTTTAGCATCTTCACAGTGTTAAAAGAAAAACTTCAGCCAAATTAAATTTAAAGGCGTTTAATTGAGCAATGAACGATTCGTGAATTGAGCAGCCCCCAGAATCACAGCAGATTCAGAGAGACTCCAGGGATGCCTCATGGTCAGAACAGATTTATAGACAAGAAAAAGGGATGTGACATATGGAAATCAGAAGTGAGGTACAGAAACAACTGGATTGGTTACAGCTTGCTGTTTGCCTTATTTGAACACAGTTTGAACACTCAGCAATGTATGAGTGGTTGAAATACGGCCGTGAGGGCTGGGCGCGGTGGCTCATGCCTGTAATCCCAGCACTTTGGGAGGCTGAGGCAGGCAGATCACCTGAGGCCAGGAGTTTGAGACCAGCCTGGCCAACACGGTGAAACCCCGTCTCTACTAAAAATACAAAAATTAGCCGTGCGTGGTGGCGGGCACCTGTAATCCCAGCTACTCAGGAGGCTGAGGCAGGAGAATTGCTTGAACCCGGGAGGCAGAGGTTGCAGTGAGCCAAGATCACACCATTGCACTCCTGCCTGGGTGACAGAGTGAGACCCTGTCTGAAAAAAAAAAGAAAAAAAATAGAAAAAAGGCAGAAATTTGGCTGTTGGGATTGGCCAAGACTCAGCAGTTGTTACAGGCATACTCCTAAGTTAGGTTTTCAGTCTTGTCTACGTATTAAGTTAGGTTGCAGTTAGTCCACACAGACTCAAATTGGAAGTACAAAGTCCTTCTCGGGCCATATTTAGTTTGCTTTAACAACAGGTGTGTGCAGCCGTCACCACAGTCAACTTTAGAATAATTTTATCACATGATAAAGAAATTCTGCACCCTGTAGCAATCACTTTTCTATACAAACATTCCCCCCACTCCTGTGCAACTCCTAATCTGTTTCTGTCACTATAGGTTTTTCTATTCTGGACATTTCGTCTAAATAGAGTCATTTAATATGTGGTCTTTTGTGACTAGCTTCTTTCGCTTAGTATGGTGTTCCCAAGGGTTGTCCATGTTGTAGCAAATGTTCATGCTTCATTCCTTTTTAAGTCTGAGTAGTAATATTCCTGTGTGTGTGTGTATGTGTGTGTGTGTGTAAACACAGTTGTTTAGCCATTTATCCATTGGTAGACATTTGGACTGTTCCTACCATTGGCTGTTGTGAATAGAGCTGCTACGAAGAATATTCATGTACGAGTTTTTGTTTAAATATCTGTTTTTACTTCCTTTAGGTATATACCTGGAAGTGAAATTGCTAATCCTATGTTTAACCATTTGAGGAACTGCCAGCCTATTTTCCAATAGCTGTACCATATTACATTCCCACCATCAGTGTAAGAGAATTCTGATCTCTTCATATTCTTGCCAATCCTTGTTGTTATCATTATTATTATTATTATTATTATTATTATCATTATTATTATTATTATTTTGAGACAGAATCTCATTCTGTCACCCAGGCTGGAGTGCAGTGGCACAATCTCGGCTCACTGCAGTTTCCATCTCCTGGGCTCAAGTGATTCTCCCGCCTCAGCCTCCTGAGTATCTGGGACCATGGACACACACCACCACGCTGGCTAATTTTTTTTGTATTTTTTGTAGAGACGAGGTTTTGCCATGTTGCCCAGGCTGGTCTGGAACTCCTCAGATCAAGCATTCTGCCTGCTTTGGCCTCCCAAAGTGCTGGGATTACAGGTGTGAGCCACTGTGCCAGCCTGTGTCTTCTATTCTTAAAAGGACAGCAGTCATTGGATTAAGGACCCGCACTGCTCCTGGATGACTTCATCTTAACTCATTACTTAACTAATTTTTTTTCCAAAAAAATTCATATTGTAAGGTACTAGAGATTAGAACCACAGCGTATCTTTTTGAGGGACACAGTTCAACCCCATAACAATTTATGGGTTCATTCAACAAATATTCAAGTCTCTTGACTGTTCCAGACTGTTCCAGACTGTTCCAGACTGTTTTCTAGATCCTAGATATTGAATATTATTGTTATGTCAAACACAGTCCCTGTCTCTAAAGAACTTACCAATGGGAGGGGAACAAACAAATAGAGCAAACAGTTACAATACAATAGAAAACACTTATTTTAGGGATAGGTACTTAATGAAAGCATGTAAGAGTGGTACCTAATCAAGTAATCAAGTTTGGACAGGTTAGGGATATGGTGTTAAAGAATTAGGGAAAGACTAAGATAGTGTTATATATGAAGATGCATAATTTTGAGTATCTGTCAAGTTTGGAAGTAGGAAAAGGAAGAGGCAAGGGATAAGGGACAAAAGGAAAGCTTAGACTTTAATGTAGAGCACTGAGGGGACTGTTTTAAAAGTGGGTAGCTATCATGTATGTCAACACATACAGACTTAAATTTTAGAAAGATTATTTCTGACTGCAGAATGGAGAATGGATTTCTGAGGAAAGGCTAAATGTTGAAAACCCAGTTAAAAGGGTATTGAAGTAATCTAAGGGAAATGACTAATAGTCTGAAATAAGGAGTTGTAAGAGAGAAGGCCAAAGTGGATGAATTAGAGAGATTTTGTTTGTGAATTAGATTTGAGCTAACCTCATTTGTTTTTTTCCACTTAACATTTATGAAAATAAATGCTCATGTACGTATATATACTTAAGATCAAACAGAATATCAAACCTGATTGTGAGGTTAAATATATAACTTTAGATTTGGGGACTATAAAATTTATAATTTGTATATGAAATGTTTTATATATTTTATTTACTAACTTACCAATCATTACTTTTTTTTGAGACAGAGTCTTACTCTGTCTTTCAGGCAGGAGTGCATGGCTCAATCTTGTCTCACTGCAACCTCCGCCTCCCAGGTTCAAGTGATTTTCCTGCCTCAAGCTTCCTGAGTAGCTGGGATTACAGGCGCCCGCCACCATGCCTGGCTAATATATATATATATATTTTTTAAGTAGAGATGGAGTTTCACCATGTTGGCCATGCTGGTCTCGAACTCCTGACCTCAACTGATCCGCCTGCCTCGGCCCCCAAAGTGCTGGGATTACAGGCGTGAGCCACCACGCCTGGCCCATTCTGTCATATTCTAAATGGAGTAGCAAACTATGCTTCTTGGCCAAATTCAGCCTGGTGCCCATTTTTGTACAGCCCATGACGTAAGTATGGTTTTTGGTTTTGTTTTTAATTTTTTGAGAGAAAGTCTCGCTCTGTCACCGAGGCTTGAGTGCAGTGGTACAATCATAGCTCTCTGTAGCCTTGAACTTCTGGGCTCAAGTGATCCTCTTGCCTCAGCCTTCTGAATCGCTAGGACTACAGACATGTGCCACCATGTCCAGCTATTTTTTTTTTTTTTTTTTTGTAGAGGTGGGGTCTCACTGTGTTGCCCATGCTGGTCTCAAACTCCTGGCCTCAAGTGATCCTCCTACTTTAGCCTCCCCAAATGCTGGGATTACAGTTATGAGTACCATGACTGGCTGGTTTTTATATTTTTTAATGTTTGGGGAAAATGTCAAAAGAAGACTATTTTGTATGATACGAAAACTACATGAAATTCAGATTTCAGTGTCCATAAATAAGTTTTTCTGGCATACAACCACACTCATTTGCTTCCATTATTATTTATGGCTGTTTTCACACTATAATGGCAGAGTTGATTAATTGCAACAGACTGTGTGATACATAAAGCCTACAGTATTGACTATTAGGCCCTTAACAGGAAAAGTTACTTACTCCTGTGCTAAACATATGTCACCAGAACTTTGTAAAACATGTTCCCCTGTAGAGTTCTGTAAGAAATTACTGATCTATGAAAGTAGTGGTGATGTTCTTCTATAAGAATGCGTTAGCCTCTGTACTTGTAATAGACATGAGAATCTTGGTGCAAACAAGTAGCTACTTCACAGGTCAGAAAATGTATAGGCAGTCTTTTCTCTCTGTTAAGAGTAGAACTAAAACTTTAACATTTTTATTTGTCAAATGCAAACTCAAAAGCTCAATTGAGAAGAAAATCTTAAATGAAAAATGTCTTTGATAGTAAGTTTAACAGAACCTGAAAAGACTGGTGTCACTGTTTCTGTATTCTCAATATAGTGTTTAACCTGTTTTCAGTTGTTCAGCAGCTTTTGTTTTTTATTAAACTGAGACAAAATTCATATATCATAAAATTAACCATTTTAACCATTTTTAAGTATACTGTTCACTGGTTTTTAGTATATCCACAATGTTAATGCAGTTATCACTACTAATTCCAGAACCTTCCCATCATCCCCAAAATGAAGCCCCATAACAGTAGCAGTCATTTCTCATTCTCCTCTCCATCCCATCCCCTAGCAACCACTAATCTGCTTTCTGTCTCTGGATTTGATTTTCCTATTCTAGGTATTTCATGTAAATGGAATTATACAATAAGTGGCATTTTGTGTCTGGCTTCTTTCACTTAGCAAAATGTTTGCAAGGTACATTCATGTGGTAGCATGTATCAGTACTTTTTAATAGTTCAATAATATTCCATTGCATATATATACTACATTTTGTTCTATTCAGCAGGTTTTATTTCCCTTTAGTTCTTTAGTTTCTTCCTCTTTTTCTCAATGTTAAACTGCTTGACTCTATAGCTGCCTCTTAATCTGGAGAGAGATTGAGAACAATGTTTTAGTCCATTTGGGCTGCTATATCAAAAATGCCATAAACTAGGTGGCATAGAAACAACAACCATTTATTCCTCACAGTTCTGAAGGCTGGAAAGCCCAAGATCAGGTGCCATCAGATTTGGTATCTAGTGAGGTTCTGTTCCTCATAGACCGGACTTTCTTGTGTCATTTTCACATGGTGAAACAGTCAAAAAGCTCCCTCAGGACTCATATTATAAGGGCAGTAATCCATTTCACGGTTCTGCCCTCATGACCTGATCTGCTCTCATGACATGATCACCTCCCAAAGACCTTCACCTCTTAATACTATCTCATTGGACATTATATTTCAACATAAAAATTTTAGAGGGACGCAAACATTCAGACTATAGCATACATGAAGGAGGAAATATGTAGTGTCTTAAAAGGTATTGTCCTAGAGCTAGGTTTATTATATCGTTGTTTGTATTCATTGTGCACAGCACACCGTAGGCACTCATTAATATTTTGAAGAATAAATGATTCAAAGGAATGTCAAATATAGTCAAAATCAGACATTATGTATATTTGGGAGAGTTGTATTTACTCTATGAAAGAGAAGTGAAATTTGAGGTGACCTTCAGAATTATCCTACTAAAATGAAGTTGAATAGCAGCAAGTAGAAACTGATGTACCTATAAAAGCAATATATTTTATATTAATGGCAAAAAACACAATTACTTTTGCACGAACCTAATAGAATAGGAAAAACTATTTTGTGCAAATAAAGCAGAAAACAATAATAGGTAGAAAGGCTATCCCAGGACTAGAAAGGCTCTTCTGTAGGTTCTCAAATCTCAGTTGTAATTTCTGAACAACTAGTTTAACTCTTTCCATTATAGGGCTAGGTCTGTATTTTATTTTATTTTATTTATTTATTTTTTTTGGTATTTCCCCATAATTTTTACCCTATAATTACTCTCACTTTGTTCTTTCTTCCCTGAGACTTCATAGGGCAGACCAAATTGTAATTTCACTTCGTAGTCCCTAAAATGTTTCAAGACAGTTTTTCTAATGTTAAGAGTCCTTTTTTGTCAAGACCCATCATTGTCAATTTGTAAAACTTGTTCCTTTGAATTTCTTGAGGGAAGGGGCTTATATGCGTTATTGGAAGAGGGAGATGCTCAGCAACTGTTTTCTTGGTCTTCAGGAGGTTACATAAGAAGGAAGAGAAACTGTAATTGAACATAATGAACTTGGCAACATTGCAAGAGGCCTTGGTGATAAAGATTTGAGAGTCTGTCATCTGAGAATTTTTGAGAAGGGATCAAGACAGCTAACAGACTCAAGTGATTTTATTTATTTATTTATTTATTTATTTATTTGTTTATTTATTTTTGGAGACGGAGTCTCTCTCTGTAGCCCAGGTTGGAATGTAGTGGCATGATCCCAGCTCACTGCAACCTCTGCCTCCTGGATTCAAGCAATTCTCCTGCCTCAGCCTCCCAAGTAGCTGGGATTACAGGCACCCGCCACCATGCCCGACTAATTTTTGTATTTTTAGTTAAAACGGGGGTTTTACCATGTTAGCCAG
The DNA here is from genome assembly GCF_028885655.2 of Pongo abelii. Taxonomy (NCBI): domain Eukaryota; kingdom Metazoa; phylum Chordata; class Mammalia; order Primates; family Hominidae; genus Pongo; species Pongo abelii. Next base: position 873,910 of record NC_071995.2, read on the forward strand.
GCTGTTCTGGAACTCCTGAGGTCAAGTGATCCACCCACCTCAGCCTCCCAAAGTGCTGGGATTACAGGTGTGAGCGACCACGCCCGGCCCAGGCTTGAGTGATTAGTTCAGCATGGTATCAGTAATCCTTTACACTCTTAAAAGTTATTGAGGACCCCAAAGAGCTTTTATTTATTTGTGTTCTATCTACTTTACCGTATTATAAATTAAAATAGAATTTTCAAAAGCATTTAAAAATGATAAATAACATAAGCCCTGTATATGTTGGCATCAATAACATTTTTATGACAAATAACTATTTTCCAAAACAAATTTTAAAAACTTATTGAGAAGAGGGGCGTTTCCACATTTTTGCAAATCTGATGTCTAGTCTAAAAGAAGATTGCTGAATTCTTATATCTGCTTTTCTATTCAGTCTGTTACAATATGTTGTTTGGGTTGAAGTATATGAAGAAAATCTGGCTTCATGCAGATATGTAGTTGCAAAAGGAAATACTTTATAGGCCACAAGAAAGGATATTGAGGACCCGAAGGGTCTTTATATACCACACCTTTGAGAACCACAGTTTTAGCAAACCATGCAAAGTGCAGTCCTCAGACCAACAGAATCAGCATCTCAGGGTGCTTGTATTTAATGTAAAATTTTGGCCCCATTCCAGGCCTGTTAAATTAAAATCTGCATTTTACATAGTCCAAGGGTGATTCATATGTACATTAAAGTTTGAGAAGTATGAGCTGGGTCAGTAATCCCTTAAGGTCTTTCAGTTCCATGTACTTTTATTTGGTTAATTAAATAAAAAGCAGGCTATATAGTATAATATCAAAATGTTATTTAAATAAACTATTGTTCAGTCATTCATGTAAACTTTTAAGTAGCATTATAAGTAACCAATTTGACTTAAAAGTTACATTATTATAGCATTTATATGCAATTTTGCATTTTTTCTGCCTTTTTGGTTGTTGCTTTTTAAAATTTTTCTTTATTTTTTTTTTTTTGAGACAGGGTCTTGCTCTGTCACCCAGGCTGGAGTGCAGTGGTGCGATCTTGGCTCCCTGCAACCTACGCCTCCTGGGTTCAAGTGTTTCTCCTGCTTCAGCCTCCCAAGTAACTGGGAGGGACAACAGGCATGTGCCACCACAGCTGGCTAACATGTATTTTCTGGTAGAGATGGGGGTTTCACCATGTTGGCCAGGCTGGTCTCGAACTCCTGACCTCTAGCAATCCACCAGCCCCGGCCTCCCAAAGTTCTGGGATTACAGGCGTGAACGACCACACCAGGCCTGGTTGTTGCTTTTTAAAAAGGAAAACCAGTAAATCAAGCTGTAGAAAATGTGGAATAAAAAACTTGAAGAGTTAAGTCCATTGGAACTGTGCTAGAATCCTTAGTTTCTAAGGATGCCGCAGGTGGCATACATTTGTGCTTTATTTTTCCTCTAAGCTATGAAAATTTAGTTGTGTATGCTCTACAGTCCTTAATTCTGCACTGTCCATTACCATACTTCTTGCCTAGGAAATACTGTCTAGATTTTACCAATCTCCATTCCCATCTCGTGGCTTCTAGTAAAGAATAAAAAGGGCTGTGGTCTTTGTTACTTTTCTAAAAGTTTTCTTATGTTTTGGATGCTGAGATAAATGTGGAGGGTTTAAATAAGTTCTTAGATAATATAATTTATATAATTATATAAGCAATCATGATGATTCTGTGTTGAAATAGGCCTTGAAATATTGTACCTTCTCTTAAGTCAGCTTGCGATTTAAATTTTTAGTTAGTAAATTTAACTAATTTTAAAATATGTTAGTGTCTGTCTGCTTAACTGTTGCATGCTTATTAAAGAAACGTGTGGTTATCCATTGGAAGAGATCCTAGGGCTTCCTGATACAAACACACCCACAGACCCCGGCTACTCTAGATTTCTGGTTTTCATCCCAGGTCTGTTGTGTATACCCTGGCTATTAGTAACCAGTAAACCACTCTCCCCCTTCTGTAGATTTAGTACTAACTTAGAAAAAGGTTACAAAGAAGAGTTTGTATTTAACAGCTCAGCATTGCCTTTTTAGGTGGAAGAAATAGGCTCTGGAGTTGGATCTGCTTCCTTTCAAATTCCGGTAATGTCATTGCCTAGCTGTGAGACCTTGAGCAAATTATTTACTTCTCTGAGCCTAAAGTATTTGTGAAGATTAAATGAGAAAGGCAAAGTACCTGGCATACAGTTATCAGTCAGTACCTAATAGATATCACCATTATCATCAACATCATTATTATTAATACATATTTAGTAGTGAAATAAGGTGTCTCTTTTTATGTTATTTTAACCAGTGACATTCAGCAAATTGCATTAATTTAAATGTGCTTCGTAAGTGTCACATAAAATCAAGCTTTAAACGGGAGAACGAGCTAACATTTATTTGTAATCTTGTCGATCACCTTGCAAAGTGCTTTACATATACTGTTTTAATCTTTTATATAATGATAAGTAGATAATGTCTTCATTTCACAGGTAAGAAAATAGACTCAGAATTTAAGCATTTTGCCTAAGGACATGCAGGAGAAATAATAGTAGTCAGAAATCAAGGTTCTGTTAACATGATACTAATACAAACATTAACATTATTTTCCTTTACCTCTTTTTTTGTTTTGTTTTTAACCTGTTTTCTAGACCGCAAGGAAAACTGAGGGTAAAAAGTTTAGGAGATGTGAGTAGCAAAAGTCTGGTACTGCAGTTCTGAGCTCTGAGTAAAGGTTCATTCCCCCTGTTTAACAGAGAAAAACTTCTTAATTGTATGCTATACTTGTAGTCTTGACCCAGTTATCATGAAAATCTATGCCACTGATAATGAGAAGATCCAAGTAAAAGTAGGATATATTTAGCGCAACTTTGGCGTGCTTTTAAAATAATAAAAACTGTAGCAAGCAATGACATCAACTTTTTATATGAAGGATAGTGCATTTGAACTGGAGCAGTACACAAGCTTTCATGTATTCAGAGAGTAACGAGCCTTGGGGAATCATGAGTAAGTTAATTTCTTTGATAGAGCTAGCTTGATTTGGTGGGGAGTTTGAAGAGGCTTGTTTTCCAATGGGATCATAAGGTATGTTCAAATTCCTGTAAACTAATGGTTCATAACTGTAAGAATCTGGCTGAATCCAGCCCTATAACAACCAAGTTAGAAATAATGGGGATTTTTAATTACTTTGTTTGTGTAATTTGACTTTGTCACTGATTCCATTAGCTTTTGGATTGCAAGGTTTGAACATTTTGTCTGGGAAAAAAACAGAACTAAAGCCATTAGGGTAAAATTCCTTTTAGTTTTTATATAACAGATTGCAATTCACCCTACTTTTTTACTGAAACAAGTGAGACTGATTCCTAATTAGGTGGTGTTTGAAAAGTTGAAGGAAACTTTGTATTTATTTCTTTAGCAGCTAGAATTTGTTGTGCTATCAGTGAAAATCTATTGGAATTCGCTGAACTGGTTCCTTAATAAATTTTGTTTCTATGTCCATCCAGCAAATTTAGGTTATAAATGTAAAAGAAAAGTTCCAGTATTGAGGGGCTATATCTTAGGAACATTTTGCATGATTTTCAGAAGCATTTCATTATTCTACTGTGATTTGATTAAGATTAAAGGTGGTAGCATCCCCAGTGTTTTAGGTACTAAATAATAATTATTAAATCATTATTTCAGAATTCCTCGAAAAAGCTGACCTTACTTACCTACCCTGAATATTGATCTGTAATTCACAAGGCAGTATACTACAGAATAAAAACAAAGGATATAGAAAGATTGTTTTCCATATTTAAATACAGCAGTACTGAGTTTTCTGATATACTGTAAATAACCTAAATGCTAAAGGATTCATATAGATACTTTGTAATTGCTACTTTCTCTAATGGATTGTATGTATATGTATATATGATTTGAGGTATACCTTGAAAGAAGCATAAGACTCAGTTGACTGAAAAAAGGGGGCAGAATAGGAAAAGTATTCTTGTTGGTAGAAGTGTTCACTAAAGTATTCAGTGAACAAGTAACCAGTTTGACTGAACTTACTTTGGGGAGATTGGGTAAAGATGTGGGTGGAAGTTAGATTATGATTTTCACACCAGCTTTAAAAGCACAATAACATGGACTAGAAATAACATCAAACTAGACGCTGGAAAATCTGGATTCTAGTTTTTGTTTTACCATTGATTCAGCCCGTACTTAACTGGAGTATAGATTATATTTATCTTCTAGGTGGTGAAGGTGGTGCAGTGTATCTAGCAGATTGCCTGATAGCTGTTAGACTAGATGAGACACTCCATAGTCAACTAGTTGAATTAATGGATTAATTCTCTTTTTTTTTTTTTGAGGTATAGTCTCACTCTGTCGTCAGGCTGGAGTGCAGTGGCATGATCTTGGCTCACTGCAACCTCCACCTCCCAGGTTCAAGTGATACTCCTGACTCAGCCTCCCAAGTAGCTGGGACTACAGGCATGTGCTAACATCAGCTAATTTTTCTGTTTTCAGTAGAGACGGGGTTTCACCATATTGGCCAGGATGGTCTTTCTTGACCTCCTCGTGATCTGCCCGCTTCGGCCCCCCAGAGTGTTGGGGTCCCAGGCGTGAGCCACCGCGCCTGGCTGGCTAATGAATTAATTCTGACTTTGACATAGAGTTAACATTTCTGTCATTTGAACAAGGAAGGACTCTTAATCTGGTTCATTCTAGATCTGTGATCCTGTGATCATTGAGTAGGTGTGGAGAACTATTAACCATTTTTGAGCAGTGTGATTATGAGTTATATGATACCAGATGATTAGAAATGGTTAAATGTCAGATGCTTAAATGGAGTCAGATGGTTGGAGCTAGCCACAGTGTAAAACACAAATTGGAGATGAAGAGAACGGAAATATGAGGCCCATCTTAAATTGGTCTAGGCTTAAAGAGATGAGGTATTAGAAGTCAGAACTTTGATGGTTACTTTTGTAATACAAAAACAATGACTTGAGAGGCGGCAAAGAAGCCAGTAAAAACTTTTTTTTTTTTTTTTTTTTTTTGCTTTGTCAGAGATCTTTGGCTGTTGGAGAAGAGTAAGAATACTAGTCACAAAACCATTTCCCAGTTGTTTTTAACTTTATCTTTGTGTTAAGAGCCCATAGAGAATAATAGTAGTACTTAAATATTGTGGGGGAAGAAGCATCCAATGATGACTAAGGTTTCTTCTCGGCTATGGAAATAATGACACGATTGAAAGAAATAGGGGAAATCCAGAGAAAGGCACTGACTTTGAGAGAAAGAAGAATTAGTTTAGATATGTAAACTGTTATCTATTTGTGAATGGTATTTTTGTTGTATATATTGAAAACTCTTATTTTGATTTATAGAAAAGGTTGCTCTTTATAGAATCTAGATGTTTGTGCCTACATCATACCTTTGTCTCCTCAAGCCCCCAAAAGCCCCCTCAGTTTGGTTTATTTGTTGCCTCATAGAGTTTTAAAACTACCCACATCTTTATATCTGATGGACCTTTGAAGCAGGACACATGGCACTTGTTTTCTAGCTCTTTCATTTAGCCAAGCATGGTCCTACACAGGCTTGCTTATACAGTTAAGTTAGAGGTAGGCTGCACTTTTGCAGCACACATTGCTGCGTTTCTGAGCAATACCTGACATCCTGGACTACTTAGTAATAACAAATTGTGTTGAGCCAGAGATTAGTGGCAGTTGCTTTGAGATAGCTTGTTAGAATTAGCAGCATTTCTAACCTTTAAATATATTACTTCCAAACAGCTTCCAAGCCATTCTCTTATGCTACTGTTGGTAATTGAAGCCTTAGCATTCACTGTCTTGATCAGGATTCAAGCTTACAAAATTACAAGGGAGAGAGGACTTTAATCTGTTACCCATTACAACAAAGCAATGAGCAATGCTGTTTCTACAATCTTTGTTAATGCCCTGAAGAAAAACTTTCCCTTAATCACTAAAATTAAAGTAGTTTTTATTTGGATCTATGAGATCTTCCTGGCAAATGGAATGTCTTAATTTTGAGACTTTTATAGGAGGGAGAAGAAGAGGCAAAAAATTTGTACCACTTGTGTACATAAATACTGTTGATTTTTTTTTTATTATTATACTTTAAGTTTTAGGGTACATGTGCACAACATGCAGGTTAGTTACATATGTATACATGTGCCATGTTGGTGTGCTGCACCCATTAACTCATCATTTAACATTAGGTATATCTCCTAATGCTATCCCTCCCCACTCCCCCCACCCCACAACAGGCCCAGGCCCCAGTGTGTGATGTTCCCCTTCCTGTGTCCATGTGTTCTCATTGTTCAATTCCCACCTATGAATGAGAACATGTGGTGTTTGGTTTTTTGTCCTTGCGATAGTTTGCTGAGAATGATGGTTTCCAGCTTCATCCATGTCCCTACAAAGGACATGAACTCATCCTTTTTTATAGCTGCATAGTATTCCATGGTGTATATGTGCCACATTTTCTTAATCCAGTCTATCATTGTTGGACATTTGGATTGGTTCCAAGTCTTCGCTATTGTGAATAGTGCCACAATAAACATACATGTGCATGTGTCTTTATAGCAGCATGATTTATAATCCTTTGGGTATATACCCAGTAATGGGATTGCTGGGTCAAATGGTATTTCTAGATCTAGATCCCTGAGGAATCGCCACACTGACTTCCGCAATGGTTGAACTAGTTTACAGTCCCTCCAACAGTGTAAAAGTGTTCCTATTTCTCCACATCCTGTCCAGCACCTGTTGTTTCCTGACTTTTTAATGATCGCCATTCTAACTGGTGTGAGATGGTATCTCACTGTGGTTTTGATTTGCATTTCTCTGATGGCCAGTGATGATGAGCATTTTTTCATGTGTCTTTTGGCTGCATAAATGTCTTCTTTTGAGAAGTGTCTGTTCATAACCTTTGCCCACTTTTTGATGGGGTTGTTTGATTTTTTTTTGTAAATTTGTTTGAGTTCATTGTAGATTCTGGATATTAGCCCTTTGTCAGATGAGTAGATTGCAAAAATTTTCTCCCATTCTGTAGATTGCCTGTTCACTCTGATGGTAGTTTCCTTTGCTGTGCAGAAGCTCTTTAGTTTAATTAGATCCCATTTGTCAATTTTGGCTTTTGTTGCCATTGCTTTTGGTGTTTTAGACATGAAGTCCTTGCCCATGCCTATGTCCTGAATGGTATTACCTAGGTTTTCTTCTAGGATTTTTATGGTTTTAGGTCTAACATTTAAGTCTTTAATCCATCTTGCATTAATTTTTGTATAAGGTGTAAGGAAGGGATCCAGTTTCAGCTTTCTACATATGGCTAGCCAGTTTTCCCAGCACCATTTATTAAATAGGGAATCCTTTCCCCATTTCTTGTTTTTGTCAGGTTTGTCAAAGATCAGATAGTTGTAGATATGTGGCATTATTTCTGAGGGCTCTGTTCTGTTCCATTGGTCTATATCTCTGTTTTGGTACCAGTACCATGCTGTTTTGGTTACTGTAGGCTTGTAGTAATACTGTTGATTTTTTACAAATGTACTGTGAAAGAGTAGTAAAGCAGTCTACCTTAATATCACTGCCTTTTAAATTAGGTGAACAGAGGAACTATTATCTCAACTTTAAAAACGAATTTAAGGGATATGGTCCAGGTCATGCAAACATAGTATGTAATGGATTGAACTGAGAACCCAGCCCCAGTATTGTGATTCCCTGTTCAGTGTTCGTTTGTCTACATATTCTGAGTTTACACTTTGTCCATTGAACTCAATCCCCTTTTTCTTTTAAAGTACACTTTCAAAATGATCGGAGGAAGGGAGTGTTTTTGGTAAATGGGTTTCTAGTGTACATAGAGTTAAGCATCCAAGAAAGGTTTTGATAGGTCAAGGAGATAGAACCTGTGCACAAAGTAGGTGGAGCATTGAGCAAGTAAAAATCTCATTTTGCTTGTCCAGGGATCTATTACTGTTGGCAGAGAAGCAGAAGGAATATTAACAGAATAGTTTTCCTGCTGTTGGGCATGCAGGTTTGTCCATCTAGAATAAATCTGTTGTTGGCTGAGTAGGGCAAATTCATGTCTGAGAGTTGGGGGAGCATGGCTAGTGTTAAACAAGAAACTGTGTTTCAGTCTGACTTTGATGTCTGCCTTCCTTATGCTGTGGGCTAATGTACATCAGAGACATTTTTTCCTTCATTTTCCTCCAATAAGAAATCTGTTTTGCCTTTTCTGATGGATATTACAAAGAAAGATTTTTGCTCAGTATTTGTCATCATAAATTCTCATTGCTGCTGCTGCCCTCAGAAGGATTGTATAAATGAGGTAGGTAAGAATTTCCAGTATATATAACAGTTTATATTGTAGCCTTTTTGGTGATATTGGTAGAAAGTTTCCGTTAAAATATTGAAATTGTTAACTTTCAGTTAAAGTATTGCAATTGTTAACTTGAGAATGCTTTAAAAATATTTAGAGTTCTATAATTTAGTGAATTTATAGTGTATTCTGTGTGAGGAGGGGGTAGGCTTTTGTTAATTCTGAATGGTTAGGGAAAAGTTTTACCTTTATTAAGAGTTAATGTTAATGTTACCCTACCACATTTGAAGCATAAGCTTTTAAGAAGCAAGTGCTGGCAATTTTTAGGATCTGAAAGATTGAGTCAGAGAATTCTGTATTATGACTCACTTTTATTTTTCTAGCAGGTTAGTTGGCAAAACATAGTATATAGAATTCAAATGAGAAGTCAGCCTATAAAATGTGCATATGTTTTTGTGGGGTTTTTTTTAGTTCAAATAGCGCAACATAAAATTTGATAAACATTTGTCTTATATCGGACTCTCAATGTGCTATTATAGAGTTACAGTTGTTCATTTTTTTGTACCCCATTTAAAATTGTGCAGAAGTGGCCTTTGTGTTTTGTAATGAGTGTACAGTAGATATTCAAGAAATACTTACATTTTATGAAGAAAAATAAGCTACTGTCCCATGTCAAAAAACATATGCCACTACTGCCTAAAGGTAACTCTTGCGAATTAGAAAAGTAAGAGAAAAATATCTGTAGAGCCAGTGAGTTGTTGGCTCTGGAGGAGTGGAATGAGAGGGCTGTATGTCCTTAACAAACTCTAGTTTTGTTCTGTGTAAGACAGTAACCCAATTTATCTAGCTTAGTTCTTTTTTCTTCTTTTATCATGAAAACATCTTGTTATCATTACTTTGTTCTGTCTGGTGCTTAAAATCGTGTTTAAGAATAATCTAGTTCACCTTTCAAAAATTATCAGTTATAAAAATTACATTGAGTTCTCATGTCTTAAGAACAAGAAACCTATGAGTATATTTTAAAAACTGTAATTTTGTATTTATTTTAAACAGCTATTACATGTCCCAGATGACTTTTCTGTGGGTCACTTTTAGGATCAGCGAGGTTTCATAATCATTCCATGTACACATTTACTTTTAATATACAATACCTGTATATGCTTGCTTCTTAAATGATTCAGAATACCTCTGCTAGGTATTTTAATCATCCTGGCTTATTGATGGTTGCTGACTGGTAAGATTCCTTGTTATATTTTTCAGTATTTAAGTGGGTAGCATTAAGCAGTCTTAATCTTTTAATACCAGCTACTGGACTGGTAAGGTGTGTCTCAGTTTTATTGGCTAACTTGGCACCTATGGTACATTTTTTAAGGCAGTAGTAGTATCTAAATATGTGGTATAGCATTGGTATGGAATTTTCTATACAAAATTCTTGGCTATAGGTTGAAAAAGCAGCATAACCTACTAAATTTAAGGTTGTATTATGCACAGTTATTGATTTTGCTGTATCTTAATATCTGTTTTGCTCAATAAGTATTCCTATTTGTAAAGTCATGAATTCATATATGTTTGCAGGGATAGGATTAACAAGAGGATTATTATTAAGGATAATCAAGGATGAAAGCAGGTTCAAGAAAAGATTTTCCTTCCTTTATTATCTTTGGTGATTGCCTTTATACTCAGAGGTAGCCTTGGGTCAGCAAACTTAATACTTCAAAGAGCTTTGAACCCAGATAGACATTTGAATTCAGTTGTTGTAAATTTAGATAGACAGGTTGGACAGGTGTTATCATTATTGGCTAGACAGGAAACCTGAAGCTCAGAACTACTTCTGCTTGTCCAGTTCACACTGAATGTCTTTTATTGTTAAATGTTTTTGTCCTTTCAGTGTGCCTATGCTAGATTAAAACAGAAGAATCAGTATACATTTGCTTTGTTAAATTAATACATAGTTTTATTGCCAGTAGGCTACGTACATTCCCCTGAAATGTATGTGCTTACGGAAGAAGGAACTTTTTTTTCTGAGACAGGGTCTCGGTGTGTCACCCAGGCTAGAGTGCAGTGGCACGATCATGGCTCACTGCAGCCTTTACCTCCTGGGCTCAAACGATCCTCTGGACCAGCCTCCTGAGTAGGTGGACTACAGGCATATGTGCCGCCACACCCCACTAGTTTTTTGTCTCTTTGGAGAGACAGGGTCTTGCTTTGTGCCCATGCTGGTCTCAAACAAACAGCTGGGCTCAAACGATCCTCCTGCCTCGGCCTCCCAAAGTGTTGGGACTACAGGTTTGAGCCACCACACCTGGCCCTAGACTTTTAAAATGCTATCAAAATAATCAGAAGAGCTAATTGTGTTAGCTCACGCCAGTAATCCCAGCACTTTGGGAGGCCAAGGTGGGAGGATTGTTTAAGCCAGCAGTTCAAGATTAGCCTGGGCAACATAGCAAGACTTTGTTTCTCCAAAAAGACAAAAAATTAGCTGGGCATGGTGGCACACACCTGTAGTCCCAGCTACTTGGGAGGCTGAGGCAGGAGGAGTTTGAGGCTACAGTAAGCCACAATCCCACCACTGTACTCCAGCCTGGGCAGCAGAGCAAGAACTTATCATTTTCTTTTTCTTTTTCTTTTTTTTTTTTTTTGAGACAGAGGTTTGCTCAGTCACCCAGGCTGGAGTGCAGTGGCACTATCTGGGCTCACTGCAACCTCTACCTCCTAGGTTCAAGCGATTCTCCTGCCTCAGACTCCCAAGTAGCTGGGATTACAGGCACCCGCCATCATGCCCAGCTAATTTTTGTAGAGACGGGGTTTCACCATGTTGGCCAGGCTGTCTTGAACTCCTGACCTCAGGTGATCCACCTGCCTCGGCTTCCCAAAGTGCTGGGATTATAGGTGTGAGCCGCCATGCCTGGTCAAGAACTTATCTTTACAAAAAGAAAGTTTATGCAGTTTTTATGTGTTTATTGTAGAAAACTAAAACCAAATGTAAACCAAAATACAGTTGTTCCTCCCTGTCTGGGGAATTGGTTCCAGGACCCCACACTCCTGTGGATACCAAAATTTGAAGATGCTCAATTTCCAGAAATATAAAATGACCCATAGTATTTACATGTAAAAATTATTTACAATAGCTAATACACTGTGAGTGCTATGTAAGCAGTTGTTATACTGTATTGTTTAGATAATAATGACAGGGAAAAGCCTGTATGTGTTCAGTACAGATACAGTTTTCTCTTTTGAATTTTTAATATACAGTTCGTTGAATCCACAGACGTGGAAACCATGAATAAGGAGGGCCAACTGTACTCAGTTTTTCTACTATCAGAGAATTTTTAGTATGTGGCATTCATTTTTTTCTTGCATTTCCTGTTTTCATAAGTCTTAAGTTTGAAATACCAGCTTGCTCAATTAAAGCAGCCTTTTGCTTCAGCAGCGTTATTTTGTTTTCACTAGAATTATATGAAGATAAAAACAAGCTGGGAAAAACTTAGATGGAGTTGGAAAAATAAGATTGAGGATAATACAGATAGTGATCTTTGTAGTCATTCTCATAAATGAAGCTTTTAAATACATGAATTTAACTTTAGGGTCAGCCCTACTACACAGTTCCTTGCTGTGAAAAGTTAGCCCTGGGAGTAGAATTCTCCAAATTGGGTCTTCGGAATAATACAATGAGTAATTGAGTATTATCCAGCTTTGGATATAACTCTGGTACTTAAAAGACTTTAGAGCTAATCATTTTATGTATTTCATTTATTTCATTTAGATCTATGAGAGATTATATGCATTTCTGTGATTTATCGGTCACTAATTTTGTTTTACCATATCTGTCATTGAGACTATAGATAATCAGAATGTATGTATATTTAATAACTTAACTTTTCTGACCACCCCACCCCAACTCCATTCCCTTTGTTTTATGTGTCTGTTGACTTACAGTGCCACTTGAACAGCATATCAGTGCTTCAACTCTTGATCCGTGTGGTGACTTAGATGAGGTCAGAATAGATGAGATCTTTTTCTCTTTCACCCCACCTCTTAGACAGAAGCATTTTGTTCTTACATCTTATGTATATTTTCCACACATTGCTGGTTTTTTTTGTTTTTGTTTTTGTTTTTTTAAAGATAGAGTCTTGCTCTGTCACCAGGCTGGAGTGCAGTGGCTCGATCTCAGCTCACTGCAACCTCTGCCTCCCGGGTTCAAGAGATTCTCCTGCCTCAGCCTCCCGAGTAGCTGGGACTACAGGCATGCGCCACCACGCCCATCTAATTTTTGTATTTTTAGTAGAGATGGGGTTTCACCATGTTGGCCAGGATGGTCTCGATCTCTTGACCTCGTGATCTGCCCACCTCAGCCTCCCCAAAGTGCTGGGATTACAGGTTGAGCCACGGCACCCAACCTGAAAATTTACTTTTAAAGAATTTATTGGCTGGGTATGGTGGCTCACACCTGTAATCCCGGCACTTTGGGAGGCCGAGGAGGGCGGATCACCTGAGGTCAGGTGTTCAAGACCAGTCTGGCCAACATGGAGAAACCCCCATCCCATCTGTACTAAAAATACGAAAATTAGCTGAGCATGGTGGCGTATACCTGTACTCCCGGCTACTCAGGAGGCTGAGGCAGGAGAATTGCGTGAACCTAGGAGGCGGAGGTTGTAGTGAGCCAAAGTCACACCACTGCACTCCATACTGGGCAACAGAGCAAGACTCCATCTCGAGGAAAAAAAAAAAAAAGAAAGAAATAATTTATTTATACTTTATAAAGATTCTAAACTATTACTGTGATGACTACTATGTATTATCACATGTAATAGTGGTAATGAGTTTTCTTCTGAGATTAATTGCAGAGCATGTCTTTCTTATGGGTCCAATATATTACTTTTCATTGTGTTTTATTTGTGCAGGACAATTTGCTCTTCAGTTATCATACCAAAACAATATAAATCCTCAACTCCTTTGAGTTTGTTAAAGATTACTATAATAATATAATGCCTGCCAAACTAAGCATGTGAATTCATGCCCACACATGGGTTCAGTGTTCAAAATAGTTAAATGCTGTATTGATTGATGTGTTTAGGGAACAAGGTTGAACAAAAGATCTTCTAACCAATTAGAACATTTAGCTTTCTTTTTTAGGCAATAAATTCCTTTACTTGAAACACAGCAGAAGATATTAACATCTGCCTAAATTTTTTCGTTGTCACATATGGAAGTAAGTGACCCCACTGTCACTGTTCCATGTTTTCTTGTGAAGAGCTAAGTTGCCACTACCCAACTGTGACACTGCATGGACCAACTCCTGCAGGCGAGTCAGAAAAAAAGCCAGGATAGTAAGAAAGGAACCTAAAAGAAATTTAAAAAACAAAGTTCAAAGGCCCTGCTTTTATTAATGCATTTCTGCTTATGGTTTTCAGGGGGTGAAGCCAGCCAGTTTTGACAAAGTAGCAATTCCTGAAGTGAAGGAAATCATTGAAGGATGCATACGACAAAACAAAGATGAAAGGTAAGTTGCCTCTTTTGATCTGGGTGATACTTGAACAAAACCTAAAAACTAATGTGCTTTGAGTACAACACTCATTCTACGGTGTATTTAATATTTGTGATTGGTTTCTCTGTTTGTGCCTGTAACATTTTTAAAGGTAGGGTTTTGTTCATTGTGGTTATTCAGATTTGATGTACTGGAACACTGTAAAAATATGGTTTGGTAGAGTTTCAGTAAACCAGAACCACCGTAAACATAGCTACATTCCATGAGAACTGCTTACTTAAAACATCAGCATGATTTATAAAACTCAAAAAAGAGTTTAATATCTGACACAGGAAATCTTTTCTTGGTCCTTTACCATTGGATTCTAAATGGTGAAATAAAACTTTGGCTCTTTAAAGTCAGCTCAGCTATTACAGGTCTGATTTGCTGTCCTTACGCCAGAATTGAAGAAGAGCAAAACATCAAAATTCCTTGAGTAAAAAGAGAAGACTTCGCCCAGGGGTTAGAAAGAGATGTGGCTTAGTCATTTGTACTAACAGAGGACTTTTCTTAGAGGAGTGGCAAGTATCTGATCTGCCATATAGCTGATTCATCACCCGTTAGGCGTGGCGAAGGTCCAGTGTCTGTTTTTGAAAAACAGTCTATCTTTGCCACCCCCTTCCATCCTCCAAAAAAGAAAAAGGAGACTAGCTAGTACAAATATAAATTGCAAATTGAGCATAATCTACCACTTGAAGAATGAGAGCTATTAGATATATCAACCAAATTAAAGAATTCCATCTTTTCACCTCTCCAGTCTCGTTCTTTTTATAACATCGTTATTTAGAAGAGCTTAACTTCATGGTTTTTAAGCCTTTATTAAGTAAAAATTTAGTTTGAGTTTTCATTTTTATATATGCTGGGTAGTTAAATCTCTTTAAGGACTTTTTACTATAAACAAAGGAATGTTTGTTTCAACTCTTTTTTTTTTTTTTGACACAGTCTTGTTCTGTTGCCTAGGCTGGAGTACAGTGGCATAGTCTCAGCTTACTGCAATCTCTGCCTTCCAGGTTCAAACAATTCTCCTGTCTCAGCCTCCTGAGTAGCTAGGACTACAGATGCACATCACCATGCCTGGCTAATTTTTGTATTTTTAGTAGAGACGGGGTTTCACCATATTGGTCAGGCGGGTTGCGGACTCCTGACCTGAGGTGAACACCCACCTTGGCCTCCCAAAGTACTGGGATTACAGGGGTGAGCCACTGCGCCCAGCCTGTTTCAATTCTTGATGGAGCAGTTTATTAGATGATTGGCATATTGAAACCATTTTATCTTAAGATTGTTTCACAATCAGACTTCTGCTTGCCCAGTACACAAATTATTGAACAAGGAATTAAGAGAACTTATTGGTGTAAATAAAGCTTGCTGTGGTAGAAGGTACCAAACTAGAAACAAAAATACTTATTTTCTAGTTTCTATTTCAGCATTTACAGCTTTTATAACTGTGAGCAAGATTCTCAGCCTTTCTGGGCCTACATTTCCTAATAATCAGGAGATGATATCGAATTGGGTGTTGGTCAGACAAGATTATAAATATGAAGATTTGTGTTACTTATAAAATGCTATGTAAATTATCATGTGGTATTTTGAAGTTTTAATAGAGCCAATTGTGTTAGCTCACCATTACTAGTATACTATTACTAATGAGATCATTGGATTTAAAAATTGTTACAATTGTGTTAGCTCGCCATTACTAGTATATTATTACTAATGAGATCATTGGATTTAAAAATTATGTTACAATTGTGTTAGCTCGCCATTACTAGTATATTATTACTAATGAGATGATTGGATTTAAAAATTATCACTATCAGCTCTTATTCATGAATGAGATTGTTATGATGTTCTATACTTCAGAGTAAACCTCTGTAGTCACCCTTCAAATGCAGCAATGTAAAAATGAGTTATAAACTTTCCCCTGTATTTTTTCCCATTTTTTTCTTCTGTGAATAATAACAATAATTGGCCACATTTGAAAATTATTTTTTCAGACTAATGGTGTTTTATTTTTGTTCCTTTTCTTTTCCCTCTGTTTGGAAGATATTCCATCAAAGACCTTTTGAACCATGCCTTCTTCCAAGAGGAAACAGGAGTACGGGTAGAATTAGCAGAAGAAGACGATGGAGAAAAAATAGCCATAAAATTATGGCTACGTATTGAAGATATTAAGAAATTAAAGGGAAAATACAAAGATAATGAAGCTATTGAGTTTTCTTTTGATTTAGAGAGAGATGTCCCAGAAGATGTTGCTCAAGAAATGGTAAATTGACATTAACTAGCCATTTTAAAATTGATTTAGACTTATATACATCAATACTATCATTAAGCAAAAAAGCAGTTGATGAAGTGCCATGTGTGGCATATCCCATTGACATAAAATTGTGATGGCCCTAAAAGTTATCTTTGATTAGTGGGATTTTCCAGTGTGTGTGTGTGTGTGTGTGTGTGTGTGTGTGTGTGTGTGTGTGTTTATTTATTTTTTTTTTAACTCCCTTCTTTGTATTGCTTTTCTAATGGGTGTTAGATTTTATAGTCCTTTTTAAAAGTAAAAATTTTTTTTTTTTTTTTTTTGAGGGAGAGAGAGACAGGGTCTTGCTCTGTCACCAGGCTGGAGTGCAGTGGCCTGATAATCATAGCTTACTGCAGCCTTAAACTCCTGAACTCAAGCAATCCTTCTGCCTTAGCCTGCCGGGAAGCTGGGACCATAGGGACATGCCACCACACCTGACTAATTTTTGTATTTTTAGTATAGACAGGGTTTCACCATGTTGGCCAGGCTTGTCTCAAACTCCTGATTTCAAGTGATCCTCCCACCTCAGCCTCCCAAAGTGCTGGGAGTACACGTGTGAGCCACTTCGCCTGGCCAAAAGTTATTTTTGAGAAAATATGTAGATATATATATATATACATAGGGATAGATAGATGAGATAGATAGGTAGAACTAGTAGAATGCATTCCGAAGTCGTTTTGAAAAGTCTGTAAGATTGAGTGACTCCCAGTTTGTATAAGCATCATTCATTAAGAATGCAAGTTATGTTTCTACATATTGGTACATTAGCCTTTGATCAGTTATCTGGATGAACTCTATAAACAGACATAGGACCATGAATTGTTTTTACTTTGAAGAGAGTTTTCCTGATCAAATATTAGTAGGAAGCCTTTGATGTATTATTATTTGAAGTATGTCTAAAAGATCACTCTTCCATAAGGAAACCCTTCCCCAAATTTATGCTTGCCATAGTGCCCAAAATAGCTAATTATTATGGAAAGATAACTCAGAACATCTCTACTCGGATTTATAAGAACCATTCAAAAGTGGTATTTGCCTCTGAGAAGAGATCAGGTATGAGTTACTTATGTTTAATTGTTAGCTGTTTGTATTGTCTGAGTTTTTTTGCTTTTTTGGAGGGGAGGAGCAGTGTTAAATCTTCATATTCGTACCACAGTTGTTTTACCAGATTAAGTAGTTGCCTTGTAAAAGAAAGTAAAATCAGCACAGGTTAATGTTAATGGTTACATGTGAGGGGGAAATACAGTGAATAGAACAGAGTACCTTACTTGGTTTAGGAACTGAGGTTTTAGTTGCCCCATTGTTTTATTGTTTGTCATAAGGAGTGAAGGTATACCTACCCTTCGAGTTTCTGCAAAAATGGTGGTACCCACCCCTCAAGTATCTACAAAGATGGTAGGGAAATGCATGATGCAGATTCTACAGTTCGGTTAAGGCCAGTCCTGAGAGAATTCTTTCTTCCTCCTCTTCTCTACTTTTTTTCACAATGCCTTTTTTTTTTGGCGGGGGTGGTGGTGGGGGATGTTGTTTTCTTTCAATATATTACTGCTTAATTTACCCTTTTATTCTGTAGGTAGAGTCTGGGTATGTCTGTGAAGGTGATCACAAGACCATGGCTAAAGCTATCAAAGACAGAGTATCATTAATTAAGAGGAAACGAGAGCAGCGGCAGTTGGTACGGGAGGAGCAAGAAAAAAAAAAGCAGGAAGAGAGCAGTCTCAAACAGCAGGTAGAACAATCCAGTGCTTCCCAGACAGGAATCAAGCAGCTCCCTTCTGCTAGCACCGGCATACCTACAGCTTCTACCACTTCAGCTTCAGTTTCTACACAAGTAGAACCTGAAGAACCTGAGGCAGATCAACATCAACAACTACAGTACCAGCAACCCAGTGTATCTGTGTTATGTACGTATCTTGGGAAGTGGACAGATAGACTAATGATTCTCCTAATTGGTTTTTTTAGCTTCTTGTTATTTTGCACTGGCTTTTTGGTTTTGAATTATGAATCCTACTATTATACAAAATTTGAAATGGTTGTCGTCTAGCTTCTCTTTATTCTTATATCTGTGACTAGGAGAATAGAAGGATGGGGTGGTAAGGAAATGTGATTAGGATACAAAATAATTTTATAAGCTTCAACATCTTGGAGGTTTCAATTTGTAGATTTCTACTTTTCACAGTTTATTTAAGTAAAATAGAATTAGTAATGAAGGATGAACAAGCTTGGCTACTAAAATTGAACCCATCAGTCTGGTTGAGCTCTTTTAGCAAAGCTGAATGGTATATAGACTACAAACTAATGAGAACACTGGTTATTAATTTAATTACTTGTTTAATACTGAGAACCTCCTGGCCTCCATAGTTAAGACTGAAAGCTCTGTCAAATTTAAGGCTTATAGTGTTCCATGTTGTTTCCCTTACTCCTCAGATGATAAGATTCTGTGATAGCCATATGGATTCCTCATTTAAATATAGAAATCTACTGAATGTGGCTACAATTCATTTTTTATTTAGTTCAAATCTGTGCAAGGAATAACTAGTTACCACTAATATAATGGGTCTAAAATATGAGAAAATGTGAACCTCCATTTTGTGATTTGTCTTTCTCTCTCTCTCTCTTTTTTTTTTTTGGTGATTCATTTTTCCTTCAGCTGATGGGACAGTTGACAGTGGTCAGGGATCCTCTGTCTTCACAGAATCTCGAGTGAGCAGCCAACAGACAGTTTCATATGGTTCCCAGCATGAACAGGCACATTCTACAGGCACAGTCCCAGGGCATATACCTTCTACTGTCCAAGCACAGTCTCAGCCCCATGGGGTATATCCACCCTCAAGTGTGGTAAGTAAATGCTTAAGAGCATGTAATACTACAATGAGA
The DNA here is from genome assembly GCF_028885655.2 of Pongo abelii. NCBI lineage: Eukaryota > Metazoa > Chordata > Mammalia > Primates > Hominidae > Pongo > Pongo abelii. The sequence continues at coordinate 892,915 of NC_071995.2, forward strand.
GCTAATGGATAGTCTGCTAAATTAAAATTCTTTGTACAAACCAAGTAGCAGTATGAGTCTGAAGTAGAAAATATAAAATGCTGTATCTCTAAAGCCTTATTATAGAGTTAGAGTAGTCCTGGTAGAGTAGGATATAGACATTAATGTGTGGGCATTAGCTGAACTGCCTACATGAAGCAACTATGTGCAAGATTTAGATTAGTCTGCATTTTTACTAAAGGTAATGCTCTCTTTAGCACTTCAGATGTTGAAACTATTCACAGCAACAAAAGCTGGACATACAAATGTTTTGTGGGCGGGGCAAGGAGAGTTTTTCAAAAGCTTATTAAAATGATTACTAAGTATTTCCTGTAAGATTCCCTATTGTACAAAACACAGGTAAGACCTTCAAACCATTATAGAATGCTGCATGTGAGTACTCTAGATTGAGGGAATCCTTTATTTGAATGACTGTTTAATTTAGCGCTTGTGTTGAGTTAATCATCAGTTGCTGTGTGTGTTCCTGCCTTTTAAAGTCTGTGTTGGACACAAGTTCCTTCCCCAGTATATGTTCTTTTGCTTTTTCCCTTTAGTTGGTAACTGTTTTATTACTGATTTATTTTCAGAATCAACTTACAGAAATTGTTTCCTGAAACATTTTATGCTTGTATACACACACACACACACACAATTATCCTATGTTTTACATTAGACACTCTTGCTTCTCATATAGAGAATGTTAAAGTAGATCATCAGTTAATACCCCATTTCTTTTGTTGACCTCAGAGGAAAATAAAATATGTCATTTGCCTCTGAAAGGTATTAGAAAATAAGTACCTTGTCACCTTATAGCACTTGTTTAATGAGATCTTTAAGCAGACAGATTTTCCCCTCCTTCTCAGAAAGCTTTTAATCTAAACTTTGTGGAATTCTTGCTCTTCTTTAAATGAAAATCTTTCTCTGTTAAGAAAATACTTCTGCTTGTTCTGATTTTTTATCCTACAGCTTGGAATAAAAGATGTTTATTTGTTTCAGAGTCCATTTAATCCTGCTTTGGCTAGGTCTCAAAATGAATGGCCACAGTTAACACAAATAAAAAACAACTAATATACTAACTTTTTTTAAAACAATCTACTTTCTATCTTTAAAATAATTAAGTGAGGGTAGGATAGAAGAACTTTATAAAGACTGCACAGAAAATATATTTCTGTGTTCTGACAAATATTACTTGTCAGCATTTCTTGTCAGTTTCTACCTTGAACTGATATTTTTGTGGATCATTATAACTAGATTTTGCTAAAATTTTTTTAAATTTTCTCTTGTCTATATTCATCATGGGGGAGCATTAGGTCTCCATTTTAGAAAGCAAGTAGAATGACATGAAGATATTAAGTATTTGAGCCACTAATCTAACTATATTTATTGATGCTCTAAAAGATACTTGCTCTATTGGTGGGCCACAGATTTGGCCCAAAGCATTCTACACAGCCAAGTTTTGGAAATGAAAACATAGTTTCATAGTTTACAACATCTAAAAGGAAAATAACAGTCTTATTCAAGACAACCTTTATAGTATTGATCATACTGCCTTATAGCTATATTAAACCCTGTGCCTGAACATTTTTTTAAGTTATTCTTTTTTTTTTTTTTGACAGCGTCTCACTCTGTCACCCAGGTGGGAATACAGTGGCGTGATCTTGGCTCACTGCAACTTCCACCTCCTGGGTTCAAGTGATTCTCCTGCCTTAGCATCCTCAATAGCTAAGATTACAGGCACCCATCACCACGCCCAGCTAATTTTTGTATTTTTTTTAGTGGAGACACAGTTTCACCTTGTTGGCTAGGCTGGTCTTGAACTCCTGACCTCAAGTGATCCACCTGCCTCGGCCTCCCAAAGTGCTGGGATTACAGGTGTGAGCCACCACGCCCGGCCTAAATTATTATTTAGAGATTCAGATTAAAGATATTCTCCCATTGATTACTTTGTAAAAGTACAAAATATTTCCTATATCCAGTTGTGAATTTCTTCTAGAAAGCTAAACTTTTTCCTAGTAGATCGTGACTTTTTTACCTTTACAAATAGTGGCAAGTATAAGAAATACTGTGAGCCAACAACTTTCCATCTCTTGTCTTCTAAAACAGAAATGAGACTCTCTTTCTGAGGTTTCCAGAGCTCTTGCAAAATAATCCAATCTTAAAATTCTCTGTATCTTTTAATGTACTTTAAACTAATAGAATTCATTCTTGTTGAATCTTAAGTTTGCCAAAGTTGCAAGCTAATTATTCATTGTTTTCCCTGTCTGCACCCTTCAGTCAGTTGGTCATTCTTACATTCATACACTCGTAACACTTGGTGTTATTTCAGAATATTTAGCATGATAATTGATCATTATCATGATCATTCATTAAAAAAACCTGTACTTGACTGACAACATAGAACAGTTGTGAATAGTTGTGATCTGTCAGATGTGCTATGTTGAGTTATAGCTCTCCTCAAAAAAAAAACTGACTTTGTGGAATTGGGAGAGGATGGAACATTTCTTCATGCAGCTATGCCCTGTTATCATTGTACTTTTGTTTATTTTGTTTTCAAAGTACTGTGTTTTTCATGTGTGTGTTTTCTGTTTAGCCTCGTCGTGGCCGTAGCATGTCGGTTTGTGTTCCCCATCTTTCTGCTGTTCCCTCTCTGTCCCGCATCTCTCCCAGTGCTCCTTCCACCCCACCACCAGTGCTGTCTGCACCTCTTTCTCCTTCCCTCCTTCGGACTGCCCCTGAGGAAACTTTTGCCAAAAAGCTTTCTAAAGCATTGGAGAGTGTCCTGCCTATGCACTCTGCCTCTCAGTGCAAGCACCGACGCTCCAGCCTGCCTTCCCTCTTTGTCAGTACTGTATGTAACTGTAAACTTCTGACAAATGAACAGTTATTACCAATGAATACATCCAGGCAACAAGAATTTTAATTAAAATTTAATAAAGAACAGGACTAAACTTGGTTTTATTGTGCTTCTAGGATACCAGTTATTCCTATAGGAAACTTTTTCGTAATAAAGCTTTAAGGGGGAATAAAAAGCAAGGAGGTAATGAGAGAGGATACCTATAATGTCCTTGGCACAGACCAGCATGTGTCCAATAAAATTTACCTTTTATTGTATCTTCCTATTTCCTATCGACATAAAATTCTTTCATTTTCATATTCTAGTTTTAAAAGCATTAATTTTAAAGTTATTGCCTTAATCAAAAGCAAATTTTATCAAACATTACCCAAACATTTTTTCTCCTCACTTTATTCTAAGGAGACACTAATAAAACTGGATGAGTCCTTTTTTTTTCAAATAACCTTAGTCAGCAAAGAATAACCTTGGAGTGAACATTTATTTTAATTTAATCATTTATGTAAGATGATGTATCAGCAAACCAAAGAGCTACATAATGTTCCCCCATGGAAGTATTTTTTCCTTAGGTTTCAACCTAAGGTGGGACTGTAGCTCTAATGAATACATTAGATACATATATAGTATGTATGACTTTCTTTGGCTCCATTAATATTTATAAAAGATCTATCTTTTAAAATTATTTTAAGCATGTGGGTCCTTGCTGCTGCTTTTCCAAATAAAGAATATAGTTAACTTTCTGAACTAGCAACCCCAGAATTTTCAGATTTTTACTTAGGAGAATGAAGAACTGTACAGTGTTATGGCTTTGAGACATACCATGAGTAAATAACAATAAAATGAGCATTCTGATTGAAAATAGAAATCTTCTTTTAGCTATTGTGAACGGTTGATCTACTTTGCCAGCTCGATAAGGATCTTCCCTATGGAAGAATGAAACTGAATTCTTTTAAAAAGGGGAGTCTGTGATAGTGAATTCTTACTATTATTTACTTACTTATTTATTTTTTGGAGATGGAATCTCGCTCTGTTGCCAGGCTGGAGTGCAGTGGCACGATCTCGACTCACTGCAACCTCCGCCTCCTGGGTTCAAGTGATTCTCTTGCCTCAGCCTCCCGAGTAGCTAGGACTACAGGCGCATGCCACCACACCCAGCTAATTTTTGTATTTTAGTAGAGATGGGTTTCACCATGTTTGGCCAGGATGGTCTCAATCTCCTGACCTTGTGATCCACCCCTTTCAGCCTCCCACAGTGCTGGGATTACAGGCGTGAGCCACTGTGCCCAGCGGATAGTGAATTATTATAGTGTATATTGTTTGCATTTGGCAAGCTGTGTTTCTAAATTTAGTCTTAAATCTAGAACTGCTTCTTGAATAAAAAGTGCTATCAAATAAAATTGGCTGTCATTTATATTACCCTTTTGAGTTGATTAGAACACCAGGATGTCAGAATCAGAAAATTCATGGTTACGGCTGGGCTCAGTGGCTCACGCCTGTAATCCCAGCACTTTGGGAGGCCGAAGTGAGCAGATCACCTGAGGTCAGGAGTTCGAGACCAGCCTGGCCAACATGGCAAAATGTGTCTCTACTAAAAATACAAAAATTAGCTGGGCGTGGTGGCGCATGTGTGTAGTCCCAGCTACTTGGGAGGCTGAGGCAGGAGAATCCCTTGAACCCAGGAGGCGGAGGTTGCAGTGAGCCAAGATTGTGTCACTGCACTCCAGCCTGGGTGACAGAGGAAGACTCCATCTCAAAAAAAAAGAAAAAAGAAATTTCATGGTTATGCAACTCTTATTTAGGATCAGAAAAGTGGACATTTTGTGATTTAACTCTGTAACATGTTTCATGTAGTAAAAATATAGTAAAACTATTAATCATCTAGTTTGGGAGAGGTAGGAGAAAGACATTACTGTCACTAGTCAAATTATGTATCTTTTACTATCCACCAAAAATCTCTTCTGATTTCTGGTTAGAAGGCATACTATTAATTGATAAGAAAATAAAACTGAAGGCCTCTAACATATCACAGGGTAATAAGAATATAGGGAAAGTTAGTTCAGTAGTTTAAATTAAAGCACACTTCTTACAGTATAGAACTAGTCGGGCTTTTATGCCTTGTTTTAGTTCTTACTCTTCCTTTAACTCTTTTTCTATTGATGTAATTTACATTAATGCTTAAGAGTGAACTTTTTAAGTGTGGGTAAAAACAAAATAATTACTTACAAAGTTTAATTCTTCCATTTCCTTTGAGAGAGGAAAGTTATGGAAAAGCAGCTCTTATCTAAAGCAAAGAGCCCACAGATTGATTTCATTGGCCCTGGATGTATTTAATGGGTTTTTACTATGCACATAATTTCCAGAAGCATTGTTATTTATTAATTATAAATTTAGTGTAACCATTTCATAGGGTTACACAGAACTACCCAGTTGTGCATGTCTGATGTAATTTCACATATGAATGTATGAATTACTTGTCTTATTCATGTTGATACAGCCTCAGTCCATGGCGCATCCGTGTGGGGGGACCCCAACATACCCAGAATCACAGATATTTTTCCCAACTATTCATGAACGTCCAGTTTCTTTTTCACCACCTCCCACCTGCCCACCGAAAGTAGCCATTTCCCAGCGGCGTAAGAGCACCTCCTTCCTGGAAGCCCAAACTCACCACCTCCAACCCCTGCTGAGGACTGTTGGCCAAAGTCTTCTTCCACCTGGTGGCAGCCCAACTAACTGGACACCAGAGGCCGTAGTTATGTTGGGTACTACAGCCAGTAGAGTAACTGGAGAGTCATGTGAGATACAGGTCCATCCTATGTTTGAACCATCTCAAGTTTACAGTGACTATAGACCTGGACTAGTACTTCCAGAAGAAGCTCACTATTTTATTCCTCAGGAAGCAGTGTATGTAGCTGGGGTACATTACCAGGCCCGGGTGGCAGAACAGTATGAGGGCATTCCATACAACTCATCAGTACTGTCAAGTCCTATGAAACAGATACCTGAACAGAAGCCAGTACAAGGGGGCCCTACTTCAAGTTCTGTCTTTGAATTTCCATCTGGACAGGCTTTCCTGGTAGGACATCTTCAGAATCTAAGATTAGATTCTGGATTGAGTCCAGGATCTCCCCTCTCTAGTATTTCTGCACCTATCAGTACAGATGCTACACGTTTGAAATTTCACCCTGTCTTTGTTCCTCATTCTGCGCCTGCTGTGTTAACTCATAACAATGAGAGCAGAAGCAACTGTGTATTTGAATTTCATGTTCACACACCAAGCTCCTCTTCAGGAGAAGGAGGTGGAATTTTACCTCAGCGTGTTTACCGAAATCGGCAGGTTGCAGTGGACTTGAATCAAGAAGAACTGCCTCCTCAATCAGTTGGATTATATGGCTACTTGCAGCCTGTGACTGAAGAAAAGCATAATTACCATGCCCCAGAATTGACCGTTTCTGTGGTAGAGCCTATCGGACAGAACTGGCCAATAGGAAGCCCAGAATATTCCAGTGATTCCTCACAAATCACTTCTTCAGACCCCAGTGATTTTCAGTCACCTCCCCCTACAGGGGGAGCAGCTGCATCTTTTGGCTCTGACGTCTCATTGCCCTTTATCCATCTGCCTCAGACAGTGTTACAAGAATCCCCACTTTTCTTCTGTTTCCCCCAAGGAACCACATCTCAGCAGGTCTTAACTGCCTCATTTTCTTCAGGAGGATCTGCACTTCATCCACAGGTTATAGGAAAACTTCCACAATTATTTTAAACTACCCTGCTTTGCACCATAACATTTAAATTTTCTATTCCTCATTTCCCTGAATCATGAATTTTGGAGAAATATTGTTTAATTTTATCAGAGTTTCCCCATCTTTGGGGGGTTGTGAACTACATATATGTATTTAAAAACAAAATATGAGAGAAGCTACCTGATTTACCTATTATATGTGAAAACCAGTGGAAAAAACACAAAAACTAGAATTTTAGTCATTCATCAAAATCAACGACTTCTATCCTATGCACGTTATTTTCAGCCAGTAGTGAAAATGCAAGTGTATGTAATGTATGGTTGACCCAGCATTATTTAGGAATACAAATCTTAAGTATTACTTTCTTCCTCCAAACAAGTTTTTAAAAAATAGGATAAAAGTTTTTTCTATAAAATATAAAAAATGGAAAATAGGGAATGCTGTTTTTGGAGTAATATTAATAATACACAGAATTTTCATTAGTGTAGAAGGATCTAAAAAGACAAAATATATCATGGGAATAAAAAAAAGATAGAAAAGGAAACAGTTTAGGAATTTGCCTTAAATGAAAATGCCTTTTTAAAATGGCATCAGTCAAGCAAGTTGCTGTGTATTATTATATGTCCAAATAAAATGCTAATTCATAAAATTAAGGACTGATTCTAATTTCTAGCAACTAACGATCTAGTGGGTGGTGGGCTTTTTTTTTTTGTTATAGGAATTTGTGATATGTTGCAAGCTAAGGAACAGTAGACATCTCAGGCCTTGTATTTTCCTCAACAAATTTAATTTTAGTTATTTATGTGTATGAGCATATACACACTTAGCAAATAAAGACAATGTAATGAATGTAATAGAATTCAAAAGTACAGTCAGTGTTTACTGTTTCATATATTCATTTGGTATATTTTATCAAATGTGTACATCTTGTAAAATCTACATAGAAGACTATGCAGTTATATATTGAAGACATTTGGATATCCTACATAAAGTACTATGTGTTGTTCTTCCTACTTTCTTCCTATGTTCTTCCCTCATCAGGAGCATAAACAACTCCCAAAATGTGCACAAATTATCAATTATTTAGAGTTGTACTAAGACACAAAAAGATCCAGAAGCTTGACAACTATACATGGGCATGCAGTATATTCACATCAGTATTGAAGTTGCAGCCCCTATTATAAATATTAATGTATTGCCAGTAATTATCCTTTAGACTTTCCAAAGTAAAAAATACCAGGTAGTTAATTTATAGACATACTACAGAAGGAATCAATACTTATAATAGTTAAGCTGCAGTGGAATGTGATATTATATCCATGTAAGCTTTAAGGAACCCCTTGTAAACTGAAATGGAATGACAAAAGTGGTAGCCTTTTCATTTTGTTAATGTACCTATATATAGTCCTGCATCATTTCTCACTTTCTAGTGAGAAACACTCTAGTTGGGGTTTCTCAGACTCAACACTGTTGACATCTGAGGTTGGATAATTCTTTGTTGTGGTGGGCTGTTCTATGTATTGTAGGCTATTTAGAACATCCTTGGTTTATACCTCCTAAATACTAGTAGCAGCCATCTCCCTCAGTTGTGACAACCAGAAATGTCTGCACATATTGCCAAGTGCTCCCCTGGGGGTGGCAGGATTGCTCCTGGATAGCAATGATCACCCTAGGTACTTAGCAGTTGAAGATAACAGGTTTTTTGATACTTTTGATAAAAGTCATTGTGGCACTACAAGAAGTATTACCAAATTAGCATTACCAAATACCTTTCTTTAATTTTTTGGGTAAATTTCAGATTGATAGTATTAACACTTTGTTCCTGATTATTGTATTTCTAATAACAAATTTTATTATGATTCTGACTATTCTAGCCAGCTAAAATTACAGCCTGAGCAGCAGTTGATATATAGCCTGAGCAGCACTGACAGCTTAGGTTTTTACTATCAGTAGGTTTTGCATGGGTTGGGATCAGAACATGTTGTGTGGTATGATCCTTCTCTAAATTTTTCTTACAAAAGATGACCCAAAGGCCTCTCCCATACATAATCAGGTTAATGTTTCATTTTGATCAAGCAAACTCTGAGGAGATTAAATATTCATTGCAAAAGCCTGACCTCTATACACTTACTTTAGGCCTTCTCTAATTTGTTGTGTTCACTTCTTTCCTTCAGGCACAGGGGCAGAGCCAGGGTCAGCCATCCTCAAGTAGCTTAACAGGGGTTTCATCTTCCCAATCCATACAACATCCTCAGCAGGTGAGAACAATGCATTGCAACATTTTATGAATTAGCAGTGGCCAGAACACTTTTAACTTTTGTGATTCGTTATATAAATGGCCTGCTAAGTTTTTGAAAGGAAAATTAAGAGGCATACCATGTCTTGTGTTCAGTAACAAAGAAAAAAAAGAGATTTTTCTGTGTTTCAGAAAAATCTCTTTTGTTTAATATACTTTTGAACAATTTAGTAGACATACATTATCACTGATATAATTATCTTTTTAAAAGAGGATTCTACCCCCTTTTTTTTTTTGAGACAGAGTCTCACTCTGTCACCCAGGCTGGAGTGCAATGGTGCAATCTTGGCTCACTGCAACCACCGCCTCCCAGGTTCAAGCAATCCTCCTGCCTCAGCTTCCCACGTAGCTGGGACTACAGGTGCATGCCACCAGGCTCAGCTAATTTTTGTATTTTTAGTAGAGACGGGGTTTCACCATGCTGGCCAGGCTGGTCTCAAACTCCTGACCTCAGGTAATCCACCCTCCTCCACTTCCGAAAGTGCTGGGATTACAGGCATGCGCCACCTCACCCAGCCTGGATTCTACACATAATTTACAGTACAAAGAATATGTCATTCCTTTTCTTTTTTTTTCCACTGCTTGCAGCAGTGATTTGTCATTACCTTCACTGTGCTTGCCTCTACTAATCCTGCACTTCTTTTTAATTATTTCTAATCTGTAGAATGATGTGTCAGATTTTACGCTAAGAAGCATCTAATGAAAGCCTAAGAACAATTACTTCAAGAACATTTATTTTTTTTAATTTTTATTTATTTATTTATTTTGAGACAGCCTTGCTCTGTTGCCCAGGCTGCAGTGCAGTGGTGCAATCTTGGCTCACTGCAGCTTCCATCTCCCAGGTTCAAGCTATTCTCATGCCTCAGCCACCCGAGCAGCTGGGACTACAGGCGCGTGCCACTATGCCCAGCTAATTTTTGTATTACATTCTACTTATGCCTGGCTAATTTAGTAGAGATGGGGTTTCACCATGTTGGCCAGGCTGGTCTTGAACTCCTGACCTCAAGTGATCCACCCGCTTTGGCCTCCCAAAGTGCTGGGAGCCACTGTGCCCAGCCAAAATATTTTTAACTTTTGTTTTGGGGGGATTGTTCCAGAAAGTTCAAGGAATTCAAGAGATTAGTGTAATCCTGATACATGCAACAGTAAAACTGGTAATTCTAAAATTAAATATTTATAGTGCATCACTGATATTAGTTAATAGTAACTATTTGCAAGGGAATAATGCATTTTTGGCATAATTGAATACTTATTAGCTATTCTACATAAAATTTGTAGCCACTATGTGTGTAATGCAAACTTCCTAATGTTAGTTCCCCATGTGGGTTTTTTAATCACCAAACTCTAAACTGGCTTCTGTTTCTATTAGTTTTTAGTTTTGAAACAAAGTTTTCAATTCTTAATTACAAATGGCCCTTTTTCAGTCCAACATATGGTCATGTAGTCATTCGATACTGGTTTAAGATCAGGAGTTGCTTGTACAAGATGAAAATCACTTAAAGGCACTTTCTACAGAAACAGTTGATTAGTTTGGTTATACATGCATTCACTCTGTGAACAATACCTCTGTAGAACTGAAGGGCTGGGACTTATATGCTTTGTTTTTGCACCTGTCTTTTCTTCCAAACAAGACTGGTTAAATTCAAGTAAACATATTTTTTCCAACCTTAACAAAATCTGTTTTATTCTATTAACAGTTCCTAATTAGAATGCAAATTATAAGTCACATAAAGCTGGTTGAGAACGCAGGTACTGAGTACTAATCTCCTAACTTGCTTATCTTTGGATGTAGATGAACACCAATGAACTGAGCAAATTGTGCTCTGTATTTTCTTTTCCAAAGGAATTGGTTATCTGTCTTGTATTTGGGGATATATATGTATACTTACTACCAAATGAAGAAGATAATAAAATAATTCATTGAGTTTCATGTTAAGAAAGAGTGTGAGAATAGAAGAGAGCAGTACCATAAATGTCAGATTAAAAGAATTAGGTAGCTACCTCTCCAGGAGAAAAAATATGGCTAAATGCTATCTCTACAGCAGAAACAAAAATTAATTTTTGTTTCAGTGATGTTTTTGTTTTAGATACTTTTATAGCATGTGTTGTAGAATCATAAAATTGAGCCCTTGATATATATAGGAAGTGTATTCAGTCTAGAATAATTAACTTCTCCAAAGTCACTTAGATAATAAGGGAGCTACAAATTATAACCCAGAATTCAAGATTCCTAGAATAGTATTGTTTCTTCCATTTTAAATAAAGTTCTACAGGGACTTAATGATTCTGCAAATGTACCTCAGAAGCTGTCTTTATTTGTTTTAATTATTGGAGTTCCACATTTGAAAAAAGAAAGGTTGAAAACTTTTTGTACTATATGGATAGTCTATTTTTAGACATGATTTTTGTTTTACATACTTTCAGGTCCCAATCCCACCTTAGAGAACCATATCTCTTGTTTTATTTTAGTGAGGAAAGAAATACGCTTTTGCTAAAATTTACTTTATTTCATGCATTTCTTGAACATAGTAAATGAGGAATTGCTTTTTTGTGTGTTTTTATAGGGTCTCGTATAGTGATATGCTAGATCTTAGCAAGGTACCAAAAAGCTGCCTCCTGCTGAAAAGCTTTATGACCACAAACAAAGTTGTGAACTTTGTCAGACACAGTGCCAGCTACTTGGAAGGCTGAGGCAGGAGGATCACTTGAGCCCAGGAGTTCAAGGCTACAGTGAGCTATGATAGTGCCACTGCACTCCAGCCTGGGCAACAGAGCATGACCCATCTCAAAAAAAAAAAAAAAGCACCGAAGTTGTGAACTACCTACCCTGCTATCCATAAAGTCTGTTTGAACTGGTTTCATGAGGCAAGCTTGGGCAAAGCATGATGCTAAACTGTTAAGCTAGACCTCCCCTGCCTGGCTGAAGTGCTGATTATTAGTCAGTGGAACTGTGCACAGCAGATCATCATGTACTTCTGGCATATCCAGAGGTGACACTTCTCCCCAGATGCTCTAAGATATAACATTAACCATTAGCCATTGTAAACAATTGGTTTAGAGATCTCTTTAAGATGTTAATACAAGGGTTACTGTCAGATGCCTCTCAGTTATCTTAAGCAAAGAAATAACTTGTCCATAAAACTGCTCATTTTTGACAGTCCTTTCAGCTTTTTTTCCTAATTGAGTTCAGATACTGAAGGTTTACCGAGATGGACCAGGTATGACTACTTTGAAAGAGTCTAAATAATATAGTAAATATATATGTAAATTTCTAAAAAACAAATGAGGATAATAGCTAATATTAAAGTGCTTTGTACATTGTACCTACATTCTCATTTAATCTTTTTAAGAACCCTATAAGTATAGATGCTATAATTATTTCCATTTTACTGATGGGAAAGCTGAGATCTGGAGAAGGTGAGTAGTTTACCCAAACTTACAGCTTCTAAGAGGTAAAAACAGAATTTAAATCCACATAATCTAGTTCCACAGCTCACCATTTGACTACTACCCAATTATGTCCAAAAACAGGGAAGAAATTAACATCTCTCCCAAGCAGGAAAGGGAATATCAGGAAGACTTTAGGAAAAAGGAGGCATTTGAAATGGACTTTGATTATAAGTTAGATTCAGATATAGAAATAAAGAATATTCCAGGCCAGAAGATAAAAAAATTATACTCTGAGCAAGGTGAAAGGCCCTAAGATAGAAAAATAGGGGACAAAAACAAATGTGCCTTTAGTTTGATTTAACTAGAGCATAGATATGTGAAGGTATAAATTCAGGAAAGAGTTGATAGAGTCTAAATTTTGATATGAGCATAATTTTGAATTAAGGAGGATGTATTGGGGGCTGGGAGCATATGATTGCCATATGCCCAAAGATAACACGGGAATTCTTCCTCAAATTTATCCTTCAGAAAAGAGGGGAATCACCATGTATTCAGACCTTTAACGTACTCTCATATTACAGGGTTTTCACTGTCCTTTACTTTGAACAACAACAAACCAAAAAAGGTTAATGAAATAAAATGAAACAGGTGAGAACAAATGTGCCTGCAAAGACTTTAGCTCATGTAGTTAGAAATGTTTATTGAGAACATCAGACAGAACTTTTTTTAAGCAATAAACATAAATTTAGTCCTTATTCTCAGCAATATGACTTCGCTATTCTGAGGACTGTATGTGATTTTAAACAACTGGTTTAAAGATCTCTTTAAGATGTCAATATAAGGGTTACATGAATAAAAACCTATAAGAGAAATGCAAAAAAAAAAAAATTCTAGTTATTTTAATGTTAAGTAAATAGGTGCGTTTCGCTGCACATTTTACCTGAAGACACAACTGAGAGGGAATGTGTTATGTTATGCCAGAAAACTGCAGGAGCGTTCATAATTTAGCTTCAGTGAAGGTAAAGATGCTGGTGTCTTTACCTATGAAGAGTTTGGGGGAGAGGGAGCAGTATTTCTGAATTAATATATTTAATATGCAATCTTATTTAGGTGTGTAAATTAATGAGTTAGATAATTATAGATATTCACATTCCTTAAAGTTTAAATATGTTCAAGTTGGCAAATAAAAAAGGTTTTCTGGTTCTTTAGTTCCTTTTTCTCAGGTGGGAAATTAACAAATTTGTCTTATATTCAGAGCACCTTTAGAATTGGCTACATGTGATATATCTTAGTTTGCGGAAAATAAATTTCATGTAATTCAGCAGCCATTTCTGCTTTTTTAAAAGTTAAAATAAGAATACATCATCAGAGGCTGGGTGCGGTGGCTCACGCCTGTAATCCCAGCACTTTGGGAGGCCAAGGCATGCAGATCACGAGGTCAGGAGATCAAAACCATCCTGGCTAACATGGTGAAACCCCGTCTCTACTAAAAACACAAAAAAGTAGCCGGGCGTGGTGGCAGGTGCCTGTAGTCCCAGCTACTCAGGAGGCTGAGGCAGGAGAATGGTGTGAACCTGGGAGGCAGAGCTTGCAGTGAGCCAAGATTGCGCCACTGCACTCCAGCCTGGGCAACGGACCGAGACTCTGTGTCAAAAAAAAAAGAATACATTATCAGAAATAATTAAATAGGAATAAACCAAACATGACTGCTGTTGCCATTATATTTTAGCATTCTTTTGGTGATTTTAATTGATATAAATATAAGAAGAGCAAAAATACTATTTGTAGATTATCACCTAACAAAATCTAAGACACTTACCAAGGTGGCAAGATACATAATAAATGTACAAATAAATAGCTTATCTTTATACCAGCAGTAACCTATTAGTTGTATGGATATACCAGCACATACGTAAAAGGCTGTTGGTTGCAGCATTATTTTAAGTAGCAAAAATGAAACAACCAAAGTGTTTATCATTAGGAGACTGATGCCATTTAGAAATTAAAGTAGTATGCTATAGAACACTATGTATAGGAAAGGCATGTTTTTGTTTTGTTTTATTTTAACAAAAAAAAGAAAACTATGTGAAAATGGCCACTTACGCATAGAAACAAATCCATGAGGATTATGCACCAAACAACTAATAGTGGTTACCTCTGGAGAATAGGATTAGGGGTATTTTCATTAACTTTATAATATGATATACTAGTTAAAATTTTTATTACAAGCAGATGTTGTATTAAAGAAAAATATAAATTAGGTATTAGAGGATCCTGAAAGTCAGCCATAAACTTCAATTTTTTTTTTTTTTTTTTTTTTTGGAGACAGAGTTTCCATCTTGTTGCCCAGGCTGGAGTGCAATGGTGCAATCTCGGCTCACTGCAACCTCCGCCTCCCAGGTTCAAGCAATTCTCCTGCCTCAGCCTCCTGAGTAGCTGGGATTATAGACACGCGCCACCATGCCCGGCTAATTTTGTGCAATTTTAGTAGAGATGGGGTTTCTCCATGTTGGTCAGGCTGGTCTTGAACTCCGGACCTCAGGTGATCTGCCCACCTCAGCCTCCCAAAGTGCTGGGATTACAGGCGTGAGCCACCGCGCCCAGCCTCAAGTTTTTATTTGTTAGGCAGAAGGGGCAGTACTCTAGGGGTCATAGTCCTGTTTTGTTTGCTTGATTTATTACAGAATTTAGTATTCGAGTACAGTTATGTTCCATGCATTAAATTAGGTGTATAATTACGTGCCATGCATTAAATTATACTTGAGTGCCTAGTACATAGTAGATTCCCAGATGTCATTCCCTTTGCCCCACTTTGAGTTAAAAAATAATGTCCTTGTTTCGAAAAGAGAAACTTCCATTTTTGCAATAAAATAAGCAATCTAAGGCATTAACAGCTAGTAAATATTAAAGCTAAAATTTGAAAATGTCTGTTATTCTAAATCCAGTGCTTTCCTCACTATTTTGGAGCTATAATCAAAGCTATTCTTCAAGCATATTAACTATACAGTTGATAAAGTATTTGTAAAGACCTGTTGTTGGGGTGAGGGAGATAATTGGGTGAAGAGCCAATGGTAACTCTAGTATTAAAAGAGTGGTTAATTGTTCCTGGTGGCACCATCACAAAGAACATCAGAGGGAAAACAAATATATAATGGAAATTGATGAATTTGGGTTTGTGCATGTCTTGATTACTAAAATCATCATTATTTACAGACACCGAAGGCTTTAGGTAAACATGCTTCCTTAGAAACATGCTGTTATTGATTTGAAATAAAACTGAATCATTGTATTTTATTCTTAGCAGCAGGGAATACAGCAGACAGCCCCTCCTCAACAGACAGTGCAGTATTCACTTTCACAGACATCAACCTCCAGTGAGGCCACTACTGCACAGCCAGTGAGTCAACCTCAAGCTCCACAAGTCTTGCCTCAAGTATCAGCTGGAAAACAGGTAAACTTTTTTTTTTTTTTTTTAAACAGGTAAACTCTTAATTTCTGAAAGGGTGCTAAAAGAGATTTCCATGTAACTTGTCCTTTCATGTGGATAGACTTCTACCCTTTCTTCTAAGGGTAACCAACCCTTGAAGTAGGTTAATCTCATTGCAGAAATGAAGTGAAGATCACCTCATTGGTGCATATGCGTTATTTAATGTAAATGGGTACGTTACTGACAGCAGTGACAATCCAAAGTTTCACTTTTAGTCTTACCAGTCAAAAATTGATTTAACAGGTATTAGAAATAACAGGTTAAGTAAAGGTGCTCTGGTAACTGAACCTATGACATTCCCTAGAATTGTGTCAGCTATGTCTGATATTCTAGGTTTGAAACTATGCTTTATTTTCATGTAGATTTCTGCACTGTTTACTATGTGGAATGTTTTTTTTTCTTAAGTAGTCCTCCTAATCACTTGAAAAGTACCCTGTAGAAGGTATGCTTTTCTGAATGACCTTTTTTCAACTTTATTTTTGAGTACTGTTGTTCATGTATGTGCACAGTGTATTGTTACCCTAATATTTCATCACATCTGAGATGCTATCAACTTTAAAATGTACCATACTTTATGTACCACATTATCAGTTATAAGGTAGATCCCAATTTCTCACATGTTAAAATGATCAGGTAGTGGAGAGGGATGATTGCATCCTAGAATGAGTGAAATATGTGAATTATACCAATTTTTATTGAGCCATGTTAGACTTAAGAATTTTAGAAATAATATGAATGAAATCTTAATTCCACTGGGAAGGAATTCATTTGAATTTCAGTAACTACTGTAATAGCAGTCATAACTTTAGTGATAGCATTATGGTATATAAAATATATTGCAATAAAGCTGTTAAAAAAAAAAAGCCAACCTCTTGTCTATGGAAGGGTCCTCTTCTATTGCCAAATGCTGAAGCATTAGCAAATATTTCTATGACAAAAGGTGTAGAACAGTAATAGTCTATTTAGCCTCTTTCTCTCCTGCTCTCCTTTCCATATTCTTATGTGGCATATTAACTTAACACTAATGTATGCAGGGTTTTGTTGGTTTGGTGTTTTTTTTGTTTTGTTTTTTCCTTCTTTTTGGCTAATACATAAATCTTGCTTTTGGCAGCCTTGCTTTTTTTTGTTTGTTTGTTTGTTTTTTTTTTTTTTTATAAAGCCTGTCTGTTTTGTTTTTCTTTACCTTCCCAGCTTCCAGTTTCCCAGCCAGTACCAACTATCCAAGGCGAACCTCAGATCCCAGTTGCGACACAACCCTCGGTTGTTCCAGTCCACTCTGGTGCTCATTTCCTTCCAGTGGGACAGCCGCTCCCTACTTCCTTGCTCCCTCAGTACCCTGTCTCTCAAATTCCCATATCAACTCCTCATGTGTCTACGGCTCAGACAGGTTTCTCATCCCTTCCCATCACAATGGCAGCTGGCATTACTCAGCCTCTGCTCACGTTGGCTTCATCTGCTACAACAGCTGCGATCCCGGGGGTATCAACTGTGGTTCCTAGTCAGCTTCCAACCCTTCTGCAGCCTGTGACTCAGCTGCCAAGTCAGGTTCACCCACAGCTCCTACAACCAGCAGTTCAGTCCATGGGAATACCAGCTAACCTTGGACAAGCTGCTGAGGTTCCACTTTCCTCTGGAGATGTTCTGTACCAGGTATTGTGTTAGCTAGCAGAAGAGGGCACCACAGAGTTTGATACTAGTAGATCATCAAGAACATGGAAATCTTATAGTCGAGTGTCAGAATAACTAGCAATAACATGTCAACTAGAGAAGCAAAATAGTAAAATTCTGAGAAAGGATTGGGTAATGATGTTCAGTGATTCCTGATCCATTTTTCTCAAGACACTTCTTCAGAGAAAAATGGTTCTCAGTATTCAGTGTAAGCTGATTGAACGCTAGATGTGGTTAATAGTACACCTGGCAACTTTTACATATATGGGTAGAATAAACAGAATAGCCAACATGGTATCAACAAAAAGCTTCATGGTTTAGATTAGGAAAATTAGCATTTCATGATATGACTGTTATGTGGAAGAATTTTTGCATTTTTCCATTTAAGATTGGCTGGGAAGAAATTGTGTTCCTCCTATTTAAATCATCTCTAGGTGAAGATAACTAACAATAAAGTATTATTGTAGAGTTCTGTCTCTTCTGTTGGAACCAGTCTACTACTTCAATGATGTGGTCTTTATATGCCCTTTAGATTATTAGAAAGAGATTGGCTACTGTTCTTCTTTGCTGTGTGCTTTTTTTTTTTTTTGCATGTCTTGCTGTTTTGCTAATTTAATGACCCCCAACCTGCTCTAACTCACCTTCCTCATTTCTGTCACAGGGCTTCCCACCTCGACTGCCACCACAGTACCCAGGAGATTCAAATATTGCTCCCTCTTCCCACGTGGCTTCTGTTTGCACCCACCCTACAGTCCTGTCCCCTCCCATGCCGACAGAAGCACTGGCTGCACCTGGGCACTTTCCCACGGTGGCGCAGCCTTATGTGGAATCAAATCTTTTAGTTCCTGTGGGTGCTGTAGGAGGACAGGTTCAAGTGTCCCAGCCAGGAGTGAGTTTAGCACAAGCCCCCACTACATCCTCCCAGCAAGCAGTTTTGGAGGTAAATAGAATTACTGCATGTTTATATATAAAACATATATATATATAATTGGACAAAAATGGTAAAGGAGAAAGAAACATAGGCTCCCCTGGTTTAGAACTTATTTGGAGACCATGTCAAACTAACTTCTGCATGACTTTTTCTTACAGCAGAATGAAATGCCAATGTGGGGTCCTTGTTTCCACTGGCTGTTCTGTTGGGAAGTGAGTGTGCCTTGGAGAAGATTAACCCTATTAGCACTTCACTTCTCTAGCTAGTACTTTAGCCATTATTCTTGTCCTTTCACAAACTTTTTCCATTGGCAGTCATAAGAGTATCTTACCCTCCTGTGCTCTCAGCAATCATTTTTGCCCTGCTAGGAGAAGATCTGAATTCATCTTTGTACTATGCTCTGTCTGCGCTATTGCACACTCTTGGTAAGATGCTGGCTGCATGGCAAGTTGTAGGTTCACACTGCGTAGCAGATATGTTGGCTGACCTCATACCATGCAGTCTATACCAGAGACTAGCTTTAGAAACTTCCTTTGGAATTTTAAAACCATTATCTCTAGATGCTGAATATTGAGAATTTACTAGTAAATTTAATGCTTCTAGGACTTAGTGGGGAGGGATAAGGAAAAAAATAAGTAGATTATTGGGGATAGTGAATGATAAATATATTACTACCGAGATTTGAATTATCTTTTCGATTCGCAGAGTACTCAGGGAGTCTCTCAGGTTGCTCCTACAGAGCCAGTTCCAGTAGCACAGCCACAACCTACCCAGCCGACCACTTTGGCTTCCTCTATAGACAGGTACGTAAAACTAGAATTCTCCTTCCTTGACTGGTAAATAAGATGGTAGGAAACGCCAAACTATCAGACCTTTAAATCTCATATTATCAACTGCACTTTTTTTTTCTTTTTAAATTTCAAAGTGCACATTCAGATGTTGCTTCAGGTATGAGTGATGGCAATGAGAATGTCCCATCTTCCAGTGGAAGGCATGAAGGAAGAACTACAAAACGGCATTACCGAAAATCTGTAAGGAGTCGCTCTCGACATGAAAAAACTTCACGCCCAAAATTAAGAATTTTGAATGTAAGTATTCCTGATTTGTGAGTTTCATGTTGTTAAAGGAATTTGACACTGAAAAATATTTTAGAGGTCATCAAATCCAAACCACTCACTTCATAAAATAAAGATAACTATCTGTGTGTGATAGACAATTTCTTTTTTTTTTAGATGGAGTCTTGCTCTGTCGCCCAGGCTGGAGTGCAGTGGCATGATCTTGGCTCACTGTGATTGCAGTGCCTCCTGGGTTCAAGCAGTTCTCCTGCCTCAGCCTCCCAAGTAGCTGGGACTACAGACACACGCCACCACGCACGGCTAGTTTTTGTATTTTTAGTAGAGATAAGGTTTCACCATATTGGTCAGGCTGGTTTCAAACTCCTGACCTCAAGTGACTCACCTGCCTCGGCCTCCCAAAGCACTGGGATTACAGGCACCCAGCCAGATAATTTATATAATACTCTTCTCGTTTAATGCCCACAGTCTCTTTGACTTAAATATCACATTTTTAAAAAAATGAAAAGGTAGTTCATAAAGCTATGATAGGGCCAGCAGTTAATGTCATTTAAATATTTCTTAAGGCTTAGATGAATTGATGAATGTATAGGATCTTATAATTAGCCAAATGATATTCTTACATTCCATATTTCTATGATAAAGCACTACTTACCTTTTAGAAAAAGAATAGTTTTAGTAAGTAGCTCAAAGGCTAACGTCTTCTCAAAGATTTTTCTTGCTACCAGTTTAAGAGACAAAGTACTAGTGCTCCAAGGAACAGTGATAACACTATGCTTCCTTAGACATAAAGTCAAGTGCTAATCTGCATTGCTTTTCTGAAATTCAGTAATAAAGCTGAATGTGGTCTTTGGAGATGATGTACCTTTTTTCTTTTTAGGTTTCAAATAAAGGAGACCGAGTAGTAGAATGTCAATTAGAGACTCATAATAGGAAAATGGTTACATTCAAATTTGACCTAGATGGTGACAACCCCGAGGAGATAGCAACAATTATGGTACGTCTGCATTTGGAGTTCTAGGTTTTTCCTTAGTACTTGATTTTAATAGCCATTGCTCTAGGCAAATATGCCATATTTTGTAACCCATGTTTTTTTAAAGTTATGCATTTACTTCAATGTGAATAAAACTAGCACACCCAACCTGTGATTTAGTGATGTTTTTGTCTAGGCTATGTCTAACTAGATATTGAAGTTCTTAAAAAGAGAAGAGCTAACTTGAGTACAAAATAAATAAAAATATAGGTAAGTATGCAGATAGGACAGAAGTCATAAAAGTGACATAAAGTTTGAGAAATGACACTAATTAGACTGACATCACATTTCTTTTACAGGTGAACAATGACTTTATTCTAGCAATAGAGAGAGAGTCATTTGTGGATCAAGTGCGAGAAATTATTGAAAAAGCTGATGAAATGCTCAGTGAGGATGTCAGTGTGGAACCAGAGGGTGACCAGGGATTGGAGAGTCTACAAGGAAAGGATGACTATGGCTTTTCAGGTTCTCAGGTAGGTTCACCACTCCCATAGTGAAACTTTGTTGATTTGAAATATTTTCATAGTTCTAAATTTGCTATGCAAAATGTCCAGTGATATCACCTGACACCCATGACCGACAACAAACTTTTATGTTCTCTTCGCATGTGGCAGTTTGCTTTGCCTAGTCATTGAGATTGCATTTGAGAATGTATTTAATCACTTTTGTTTGTTGTAGAAATTGGAAGGAGAGTTCAAACAACCAATTCCTGCGTCTTCCATGCCACAGCAAATAGGTGAATTTATTTTATTTCCTTGTTTTTACCTTTGACTTAAGAAGCCATTAGCTGAGCATGGTGGCAGGCTTCTGTAGTCCCAGCTACTCAGGAGGCTGAGGCATGAGAATCGCTTGAACCCAGGAGGCGGAGGTTGCAGTGAGCTGAGATTGCGCCACTGCACTCCAGCCTGGGTGACAGAGTGAGACTGTGCCTCAAAAAAAGCAGTTGTGTGTGCTAATAATGAAGTCTAACAATATTTATAATAATAATGCTATTAAGTTGCGTTTGTTTGTTTGTTTGTTTTTGACCAGGCATTCCTACCAGTTCTTTAACTCAAGTCGTTCATTCTGCTGGAAGACGGTTCATAGTGAGTCCTGTGCCAGAAAGCCGATTACGAGAATCAAAAGTTTTCCCCAGTGAAATAACAGATACAGGTAAGGGCTTGATTCTGCCACATTGTTATGTAAATTCTACAGTGCCTCTGCTATGTTGAAAGCTTAATCATAAAGCAGTAATTTATGATGACACAGATAATAAAAAAGAATAGAAAACTGGAGTTATAACCAACAGATAAACGTATGGGAGAGGAAAATAGATGAAGAATACAGAGAATTACAGAAAAAGCCAAGAAGCACGGCCATACCAAGATATAGCCTGTATAATAGATATTGTAGTATGTGTTTATTTCTGCACTTAGTACTGTTGTCTATGTTTTAAGATTACTCCATATTTTTTATCAAAAACAGATATTTATAGGAGCTGACTTAGGCTAGCGGACAATCTTTTGAATCCATCCTTTTAAAGTGGGCTGATTCTAATTTTTTTGTATTCCTTTGCAGTTGCTGCCTCTACATCTCAGAGCCCTGGAATGAACTTGTCTCACTCTGCATCATCCCTTAGTCTACAACAGGCCTTTTCTGAACTTAGACGTACCCAAATGACAGAAGGACCCAATACAGCACCTCCAAACTTTAGTCATACAGGACCAACATTTCCAGTAGTACCTCCTTTCTTAAGTAGCATTGCTGGAGTCCCAACCACAGCAGCAGCCACAGTACCAGTCACTGCAACAAGCAGCCCTCCTAATGACATTTCCACATCAGTAATTCAGTCTGAGGTTACAGTGCCCACTGAAGAGGGGATTGCTGGAGTTGCCACCAGCACGGGTGTGGCAACTTCAGGTGGTCTCCCCATACCACCTGTGTCTGAATCACCAGTACTTTCCAGTGTAGTTTCAAGTATCACAATACCTGCAGTTGTCTCAATATCTACTACATCCCCGTCACTTCAAGTCCCCACATCCACATCTGAGAACATTGTTTCTAGTACAGCACTGTATCCTTCAGTAACAGTTTCAGCAACTTCAGCCTCTGCAGGGGGCAGTACTGCTACCCCAGGTCCTAAGCCTCCAGCTGTAGTATCTCAGCAGGCAGCAGGCAGCACTACTGTGGGAGCCACATTAACATCAGTTTCTACCACCACTTCATTCCCAAGCACAGCTTCACAGCTGTCCATTCAGCTTAGCAGCAGTACTTCTACTCCTACTTTAGCTGAAACCGTGGTAGTTAGCGCACACTCACTAGATAAGACATCTCATAGCAGTACAACTGGATTGGCTTTCTCCCTCTCTGCACCATCTTCCTCTTCCTCTCCTGGAGCAGGAGTGTCTAGTTCTGTTTCTCAGCCTGGTGGGCTGCATCCTTTGGTCATTCCATCAGTGATAGCTTCTACTCCTATTCTTCCCCAAGCAGCAGGACCTACTTCTACACCTTTATTACCCCAAGTACCTAGTATCCCACCCTTGGTACAACCTGTTGCCAGTGTGCCTGCTGTACAGCAGACACTAATTCATAGTCAGCCTCAACCAGCTTTGCTTCCCAACCAGCCCCATACTCATTGTCCTGAAATAGATTCTGATACACAACCCAAAGCTCCTGGAATTGATGACATAAAGACTCTAGAAGAAAAGCTGCGGTCTCTCTTCAGTGAACACAGCTCATCTGGAGCTCAGCATGCCTCTGTCTCACTGGAGACCTCACTAGTCATAGAGAGCACTGTCACACCAGGCATCCCAACTACTGCTGTTGCACCAAGCAAACTCCTGACTTCTGCCACAAGTACTTGCTTACCACCAACCAATTTACCACTAGGAACAGTTGCTTTGCCAGTTACACCAGTGGTTACACCTGGGCAAGTTTCTACCCCAGTCAGCACTACTACATCAGGACTGAAACCTGGAACTGCTCCCTCAAAGCCACCTCTAACCAAGGCTCCGGTAAAATTATTGTTAGAAAATAATTAGATAAATATGATCAGTTTTTTTCCTCCCTAATAAGTACATTTTTCAATTCAGCCTTGCAAGTTAGAAACATAGTTATAAAGGTACCTGGCTTATAGTATTTATTAAATTGACAGCAGTTTGAGGGTATATCTACAATGAATATGAGATTTTTTTTTTCAAGTGTGGCAGGATTTTGAGGTTAATTATGCTGCACAGTTTTCTAAGATTGTATAATTATCAGGTAAAATACGGGTATTTCTTCTGAATTAGTACAAACTGAAGAAGTCTGTATCCCAAAAGGGAGCTAAATGCATCTGTCAGCAAAATGTACGTAAACAACAGCAGTTCATAATCTTTGTTTCAGTGAGAATAAAGCAAATTTTTGGCTTTGTTGTAGATTCTACAGTTGTACAGTTTGGGGGTTATAAAAAATTGGAAGTTAGTAAGGAAATTGATACAGAGGAGGAAGAAATAATCTAATCCTAGGACTGAAGTAACTAGAATTTATTATCTAATTATGCTGTGGTGGATTTCCTCTTGTTCTGCCACCTTCTCCAAATAACAAGGCTGTGTTATGTCTAATGTATTGTATGCTTCAGCCTCTTTCTGCATTGCCATTGATGTGAGGTTCTTTTTACAATAGGATAATACAGAATCTTCACTCAGATAAAATAGAAATTCTTGATAATAGTATTAGATTTCTGATGCCTTTTGTAATCAGACCTGTCCATTGGTTATTTCTTAACCAGCTCCTGTTTTCTTTTCTCAGAAAATCTTGTTTTACATGGCGAAAGTCTGATACATACTGTACCAAATAAGTAGCTCGAGAATATCTGGACACTGCCACTTATGTACATATAGCCTTTGTTCTGTTCTCCCTAGGGGACAACTTTTTACTGTATTTTACTATTCATTTTATAGGTATATTGTAGTAACCCCTATAATAACATCATTGGTTGTCACACCCTTTTTTTAAGACAGATACCAGAGAGTAACCTCAGTGATAAACATGTCTTAACTGTATATATTTTATTCTTATGTTTGTGCATTCAAATTAGTTGATTTGCTCTTCAGTATGCAGTCTTTATATTTAGCGTCTCACGGACTTGAATTTCCCTTTGTTGTCTGTAGGTGCTGCCAGTGGGTACTGAACTTCCAGCAGGTACTCTACCCAGCGAGCAGCTGCCACCTTTTCCAGGACCTTCTCTAACCCAGGTGCCTCAAGACTTGACAAATTTCTTCCTGTGCCCTACTTTCTCTGACAAAGCTTGCTGAAGTTCTCCACTGCATGGTCTTGGCTTTTGCCTATTTGGCTTTGACTTAGTAACACTTTTCTTTTAAAACGTTATAACCAATGACCCAGGTCCTACTTAAGTAAGAAGCTTCGTAGCTCTTTTGTTTGTAATGTTGCTTCCGGTTATCCGAAAACACTCAATACTAATTTTTTTTATATCTTATGAAGGAAGAAAACAGCAAAGCAAACATTTTGCCAGACCCATATAGCTCCTTTTATCATTCACACTTCTGTAGAATAGCGAAATTGCATATATAATCAAAATTAACTTTGAGAGTGCCTTAGAAAGGAGAAGCACAATGGCAACTGATAAACTTTTTCTGTGAGTCCAGAGAAACCAGTTTTTTCTTGAATGTTTATCATTTCTTTCACTAGCCACCTAATGAAGTAATTAGCTTGCTTATAGAGGTAGGTATGGGGTGATGTTTCATGAAAACTATGTGTGCTGTATCTTTTAAAATAAAAGCCACCGAGCCCAGTGAGATGGTAACATTATGAGATTACTCCTGGAGGAACTGAGACCAGCCTCATGAACTTGAGATTCCCATCTCACAGTCAGTTCTGCTTACTTGAGTGCAGTGGTGGACAGAATTACTTGTAATATTTATTATTTCTCTTTCCCACCCCAGCCCACCACCAACACATTTAGTTGAGTTTCCGTAAGAAAAGTACTAATTGTGAATCTGTTGTGACCAGGAAAAAGCTTCTGACATGAGACAAGCCAGTAAACTTTTAAACTAAATTAGGAATTTATTTTTGAATCATATATAAGAAATAAGAAAAACATGGTAAATTGCTTACTTGAGAAGCTGAGTTGGAATTTATCCCTATTTCTTTGGTCCCAATGTACAGGGGAACACTATTTAAGGAACTTGCCACAATGAAGTAAAAACCCCAACAGAGAAAGCATTCCATCAGCCACCACATTTGGGGGAAAGTGCATTGTGAAAGTCCGTAAATCAGGAGTTAGAAAATTAGTTTTAAACTTATTTTCTCATTTAAAAACATGGATTCAGATTTCTAAGGGAGTATAAAGTGTGATGAAAAATAGCAAGTGAGACATGTGGAGGGGTAAGGGTAAATAGCTAGTGCCTAGATAGAGGGAAAGGCATAAGCGAAGACTGTGCAAGAATAGATTGATAGAAGCCAAGACAGATGTAGGATTAGACTGTGGAAGGGTAGAAGGAAGCTGTGTGCTTGGGGTGGATGGAATGGTTAACAGGATGGAATACCCAGACAAGAAGTATACGTGTAAGAAAGA
The DNA here is from genome assembly GCF_028885655.2 of Pongo abelii. Lineage (NCBI taxonomy): Eukaryota > Metazoa > Chordata > Mammalia > Primates > Hominidae > Pongo > Pongo abelii. Next base: position 918,959 of record NC_071995.2, read on the forward strand.
AGAAGAAAATAATACCCTGTGATAGTGACAGAATATGTTAATGCCATCTTTTATTCATAGGGGCACCTTCCCAGAAAGATGTATAAAACTGAGAAACAAAAGAGGGAACATGAGATACAGTGAATCTACCAGTAGATCTTTGTACATTTTTCACAATATATTTTAAAGATCGCACAAATAACTCTTTCTACCGTTTTGAGTAACGGCAAACATAGAATGTAATAAGACTTCTCTTAAACTGCAAAAACATGAACTACTCTAAGCCTTGAGAGTCTGACATACAATCTTGAGAAACTGGCAAAATAATCAAAGCAGTATACTAAATTTGAGTATAGTTTTATGTGTTCTGTAAAGACAAATGTTATGTTGTGCCAATATAAAGCATAAAACAGTGTGTCCTATCTAAATTGGCTATATATCGTGACTCTGAAGGTGCTAAGGAACTGTTTTTACTGTGATTGTTTTCATTCAGTCCCAGCAACCTCTAGAGGATCTTGATGCTCAATTGAGAAGAACACTTAGTCCAGAGATTATCACAGTGACTTCTGCGGTTGGTGTAAGTTTTGAAAATCTTGATAAAATCTCCTCATAACCCTAATATATTATATGCCTGGGACACAAACTGTAACCTAAACCATTATTAATACCTTTAACATGTATTCAAAGTTCCTGCTTATTCTAGCCAAAAGAAATGAGACTGATTAATGAAAGATTAATGCTGACTCAGGAGTATCACTATGAAAAAGATTTTATTTGAAAGGTGCTTTTCTAGTTGTACGTCTGATTAGATTGTGCCACAGATCAATTCTGTGGATTTCGTATTTTTGTTTTAGAGGAGGCTAAATTTTGTCCGATAAAATAATGTTTTGGGCCAGGTGCAGTGGCTCACGCCTGTAATCCCAGCACTTTGGGAGGCCAAGGCGGGCGGATCACAAGGTCAGGAGATCGAGACCATCCTGGCTAACACGGTGAAACCCCATCTCTACTAAAAATACAAAAAATTATCCAGGTGTGGTGGTGCACGCCTGTAGTCCCAGCTACTCCGGAGGCTGAGGCAGGAGAATGGCGTAAAACCCAGGAGGCAGAGCTTGCAGTGAGCTGAGATTGCACCACTGCAGTCCAGCCTGTGCGACAGAGCAAGACTCCATCTCAAAAATAATAATAATAATGACAATGTTTTGATTGAAACTGTTTTTCTGTGAATATCCAAGTTATACCCTTAAACATCCTATGAGAAAAATTAAGAAAGCAATCAAGAATTAAGAGTAGAAGTTCATTCTTTTAAAACATACCTCTTTTTTTTTTTTGAGACAGAGTCTTGTGCTGTTACCCAGGCTGTAGTGCAGTGGCATGATCTTGGCTCACTGCAACCACTGCCTCCCAGGTTCAAGTGATTCTTCTACCTCAGCCTCCCGAGTAGCTGGGATTACAGGTGCCCACCACCACACCCAGCTAATTTTTGTATTTTTATTAGAGACGGGGTTTCGCCATGTTGGCCAGGCTGGTCTTGAACTCCTGACCTCAAATGATCTGCCCACCTTGACCTCCCAAAATGCTGGGATTACAGGTGTGAGCCACCATGCCCGGCCCTAAAAGGTGCCTTTCTTTACATCAGACTTTTAGACTTTAAAAGAAAAAGGAAAGAAGATAAAATTTTCTCAGACATAAGTGTTTCATCACTATGCTGTCTTTCTGCCCTTTTACAAAGACCATAGGAAAGGCAACGAGGCAAAAGTTTGAGTGACTGAAGCTAAAGATCTGTGGTGTCTGTCTGTGTATGTTTTACAGCCTGTACCCGTGGTGGTTCCAACAGCAATTACAGAAGCAGGAGCACAGCCTCAGAAGGATGGTGAGAAACATCCTTCTTCCTTTTATATTCCTAATTCCAGTCCTACCTGTAGTTGATTCAGGAGGTTTACTGCTTCACAGACACATTTCCATGTATTTGATAACTGAGGAGCATTGGTGGTAATATCTAAAGCTTGAAAGATTAGCAACTTAATAAATCTGTTCTGTTATTATTTTGGCAGAGGAAAGGGTATACAGGAGGTGATGATAAGACCCTTCATTATTAGCTATGCCAGATCCTTGCTATTAGAGATTTGGAAATTAAAGCATACTGTGTTTAGAAAAGTAAATTTACTGATAACCTCTTAGCTTTTGTGACACTGAATATATAGGGATAGAAGCTTGAATAGTCTGGACATATATTTGTATGGAAATACAAATGTAAGATTTCAGTTAATCAATTTAAACATTTTTATTTTCAAGGCAATTATATTCTCAGTTGGCTCTCATTTTAAAAGTGATTTGCAAATCATTAGAACAGTCTAGAAATGGAAAAATGAAAGGGGAATGTAGATTATCAAAATATGTAGAGTATCAAATATGTACAATGAAAATAATAAAAGTTTACTACCAATAAAAAGAGAATGTAGAATATGAAAAAGGTAGCTTTTCAAATCATTGGAAGATGGAATATTTCTTTTTTTTTGAGATGGAGTTTGCTCTTGTTGCCCAGGCTGGAGTACAGTGGCATCATCTCGACTCACTGCAACCTCCACCTCCCAGGTTCAAGTGATTTTCCTGCCTCAGCCTCCCAAGTATCTGGGATTACAGGCATGCACCACCACACCTGGCTAATTTTGTATTTTTAGTAGAGACAGGGTTTCTCCATGTTGGTCAGGCTGCTTGCGAACTCCTGACCTCAGGTGATCTGCCCGCCTCAGCCTCCCAAAATGCTGGGATTACAGGTGTGAGCCACTGCACCTGCCTGAAAGATGGAATATTTTTATAAGTGGTTTAGAACAACTCGAAAGCCATCTGGAAAAAAGCAAAGGAGGATCACTAGCCTAGACATAAGTAAAGTCAAAGTGGACCAAAGATGAAATACTATATCATAAGATAGTACTATATGAAATCATAAGGGGATTTTTTTCTTTTTTTTAGTTTTTTAATTTATTAGTAATAACAACTTCAGAATTGCATAGTATTAAAGCATCAGTTCTTGGAGTGTGGGCTGAGGACCCTTTTGGGGTACCTATGAGGGCAACACTATTTTACAGTAAAACTAAGACATTATTTTCCTTTTTCACTATAGACAAAAATTTAGCCAGTTGTGGTGGTGTATGCCTGTAGTCCTAGCTAATTGGGAGGCTGAGACGAGAGGATTGCCTGAGCCCAGGAGTTCCAGGCTACAGTGAGCTATGATTTTGCCACTGCACTCCAGACTGGGTGGCAGAGTGAGACCCTGTCTCAAAAAAAACATCATGCATGAACAAAAAAATCTATAGGTCAATGGATTTTAAGGGCCACAATTATGAATATCTCATTACAATTATTTCAGATCCCACATTATAACTAGCTTTTTTTTGTGTGTGTAGCTTGGAAATCTTTTTTTTTTTTAAATTTTATTATTATTATACTTTAAGTTTTAGGGTACAGGTGCACAACGTGCAGGTTTGTTACATATGTATACATGTGCCATGTTGGTGTGCTGCACCCATTAACTCGTCATTTAGCATTAGGTATATCTCCTAATGCTATTCCTCCCCCCTCCCAAGGGGATTTTTTTCAACTGTCTAGAGCAGGGTTGACAAACTTTTTCTGTAAAGGGCGAGATAGTACAAATTTTAGGCTTGCTAGACCATATAGTCTCTTGCAACTTACTCAGATCTCACAAGTAGCAATGGACAATACATAAATAAATGAGTTTGTGTTTCAATAGAATTTATTTACAAAAGCAGGCAGTAGGCTGAATTTGGTCCATGGATCAGTTTGGAGTTCTCAGATAAGTTTAATAGAGGTGTTAAGTTCAATGTCTAGTCCAGAAGCAAGTAGTAATAGATATAAAATTTTCTTCATGGAAGAAAAGTGCCATTGATTGCAAATATAAATGAAAAACTGGAGAAATATGTATATTTGTGGGAGGGGAAGGGGTATGTGTAGTCATATCACAAAAAGAACTCGTTTTGCTAATACAAATAGTTCCTAAAATTCAACGTGAACCAAAAAACAATCAAAAGATAACAGAAAAGGAAACTTAGACATGAAAATATTTAACATCCATAAGGATAGAAATACAAAGTAACGCTACAAGTGATAGCAATTCCCACCTCTCATTGGTAAATTCAGGGGTCTAATAGCCACCAGTGACTTGGTACAGCCTCTGGGGGATGAATTTATAATAGTGATATCTACTACAGTCTTAAATGGAAATAATTCAGCACTTTCATTGTGGTATATTTATTGTACAGATCTATAAGAGAATATTTATTTTTAAAATAGCAAGAAATTCTGGGCTGGGCATGGTGGCTCACGCCTCTAATCCCAGCACTTTGGGAGGCCAAAGCAGGCGGATTGCTTGAACCCAGGATTTCGAGACCAGCCTGGGCAACATAGTGAGACCACCATCTCTGCAAGAAATTTTAAAAATTAGCCGGATGTGGTGGTATGCACCTGTTGTTCTAGCTTCCCAGGAGGCTGAGGAGGAAGGATCACCTGAGCCTGGGAGGTCGAGACTGTGGTGAGCTGTGATGGCATCACTGTACTCTAGCCTGGGTGACAGAGTGAGACCCTGTCTCAGGGAAAAAAGAAAAGAAATTCTGAATAATTTAAATGCCCATCAGTAGAAGCCTGATTAAATATGAAATATATATATGGTATATACATAGGGTATGACACTATGCAATCATTAAAAAGAATGAGGCATTGATATGGAATGATCTCAAAGATATAGAATTACATGAAAACATAAAAATTGCTCAATGTTCTACTAGCTGTATAAAATAAACATATCTCTAGAAAGAAACTCAAAGCTTTGTTCCCCGGAAAGGTTTTTAAATTGCCCAAAACTAAATAATTCTGAGGGCCGGGTGCAGTGGCTCACACCTGTAATCCCAGCACTTTGGGAGGCCGAGGTGGGCAGATCACGAGGTCAGGAGATCGAGACCATCCTGACTAACACGGTGAAACCCCGTCTCTACTAAAAATACAAAAAATTAGTCAGGTGTGGTGGCGGGCGCCTGTGGTCCCAGCTACTCGAGGGGCTGAGGCAGGAGAATGGCGCGAACCCGGGAGGTGTAGCTTGCAGTGAGCCAAGATCGCACCACTGCACTGCAACCTGGGCAACAGAGCGAGACTCCGTCTCAAATAATAATAATAATAATTCTGAGAACTGTACTATGCTATTCTAGAATTTGCCTGTGTTACATTGAGAAAATAAAATTAGCTGGTTTTCATTTAACAATGGGTCTTGGCTGGATGGACATGGTGATTCACACCTGTAATCCCAGCACTTTGGGAGGCAGGCATATTACCTGAGGTCAGGAGTTCAAGACCAGCCTGGACAACATGGTGAAACTCCGTCTCTACTAAAAATACAAAAACTAGCCGGGTGTGGTGGCACACGCCTGTAATCCCAGCTACTCAGGAGGCTGAGGCAGGAGGATCACCTGAACCCAGTAGGTGGAGGTTGCAGTGAGCTGAGATCGCACCACTGCACTCCAGCCTGGCCAACAGAGCGAAACTCCATCTCAATAAAATAAAATAAAGATGGGTCCTTAACGTCCTCAGTAAAATCTCATCCTTCATTTCACTTACTTATATATCTGAATTAAAGAATGAGTAATTGAGTTTTTAATGCCTGTTAACCTTTGTTTTTATAGTATATATTAATGTTGTAGTTGGTATCTAGTAGTGGAGCAAACAATAACTCTTTTCCGCTGTTGGACAAAGCCTCATGGAGGGAGGAGATAAGAAAGTTCTCTTTGCCTCTAAGAGCTTTCCTCATGTGTAGTTTGATTTTGCTGTATTTCTAGCCAAAGGGAAAAGAAGTTAACTGGAAAGAGACACTTATGTTTTCCTCATCCATGTATTTGTTTCAGTTTCTCAAGTCAAAGAAGGCCCTGTCCTAGCAACTAGTTCAGGAGCTGGTGTTTTTAAGATGGGACGATTTCAGGTAAGACAGTCACTTTGCATTGCCTTGATTCCTTCCTTTGGAGGAGTTGTCTATATAATAAAATTACTGCCTACCTATTTGGGACACAATTGCCAGTCTAGTGATTTCTGTCATGTAGTACTTTATAGCTCTTTTTAGCATTTTCCTAATAAAAGTAATATATACTAAATAAAATATAGAAATACTTAGAACAGTAGAGATAGATAGTCGTACTATCTATCCGCCCACCTCCCAAGATTACTTTTTGGGGTGTATTTCCTTCCACTCCTTATTTTCTGTACAAGTGTTTATCTAAAATTGACTACCATTTCTCCTGTTCCAAATGTTACAGCTTTTTTTCCCATCCAGTAATTGGTTTACCTAACCAGTCTCTATTGTCATTTCTAATTTTTCCAACATAATAAGTTAAGTAACAGCAAACATCTTTGTGTATAAAAATGTTTTCCACATTTAAAATAATTGTCCTAAGATTAATTCTTTAAATTAAAACACATGATACCATATCACTTTATTTTACCAGCATGTGAGCATTTTCTGGCTGTCCAACATGTGAGCATTTTCTGGCTGGGGATAGTAGGTGATATTTTTCTCATTTGTAAACAGGTCCTGAGCGTTTATAGGTGGGCTGAGTTTGAATTTGTAAATACATGGACAAACCAGAACAAGGATCTGGATCCTCTTTTTTAGTTACCAGCTAGTTCTGTTGATTCTTGAGGCATAGCAGGCATTTAACATTTACCTTGTAGTTTTTCTTATTCACAGGCAACCCTAAAAATTCTACAATGTCTTGCTAATTCATTTTATTTATTTATTTACTTTTATTTTATTTTATTTTATTTTTTTTGAGACAGAGTCTCACTGTGTCACCCAGGCTGGAATGCAGTGGCATGATCTCAGCCCACTGCAGCCTCTGCCTCCCGGGTTTAAGTGATTCTCCTGCCTCAGCCTCCCAAGTAGCTGGGATTACAGGCACACGCTACCATGCCTGGCTAATTTTTGTATTTTTAGTAGAGACAGCGTTTCACCACGTTGGCCAGGTTGATCTGAAACTCCTGACCTCAAGTGATCCGCCTGCTTCAGCCTCCCAAAATACTGGGATTACAGGCGTGAGCCACTATGCCTGGCCCTGACCTTTTGTTACTTATATGTTGACTAAGACATAAATCTGAATTCTGTGTATGACATCAAATACGAAAGTAAATTATTTACTTCGTAAGCATAGCCAGCCACACGGAATCTGCCTCTCAGCACCCTATGTGTTCTCTATGATGGTATTCAATTTTTCTTCATAGTCAAAGATGGAGGCACTGTGTAAAGAGATGATCAGCCTACTCTTTGACAGGGAAATAAAGTGATTCTTTTTTTCCTTTTTTAAATTGTCTGTGATAGAAATTGGATATTGAGAACTTAAGTTTTTAACCTTTGTCCTTTTTTTATCAGGTTTCAGTTGCAGCAGACGATGCCCAGAAAGAGGGTAAAAATAAGTCAGAAGATGCAAAGTCTGTTCATTTTGAATCCAGCACTTCAGAGTCCTCGGTGCTATCAAGTAGTAGTCCAGAGAGTACCTTGGTGAAACCAGAGCCGAATGGGATAACCATCCCTGGTATCTCTTCAGATGTGCCAGAGAGTGCCCACAAAACTACTGCCTCAGAGGCAAAGTCAGACACTGGGCAGCCTACCAAGGTTGGACGTTTTCAGGTGACAACTACAGCAAAGAAAGTGGGTCGTTTCTCTGTATCAAAAACTGAGGACAAGATCACTGACACAAAGAAAGAAGGACCAGTGGCATCTCCTCCTTTTATGGATTTGGAACAAGCTGTTCTTCCTGCTGTGATACCAAAGAAAGAAAAGCCTGAACTGTCAGAGCCTTCACATCTAAATGGGCCATCTTCTGACCTGGAGGCCGCTTTTTTAAGTAGGGATGTGGATGATGGTTCAGGTAGTCCACACTCCCCTCATCAACTGAGCTCAAAGAGCCTTCCTATCCAGAATCTAAGTCAAAGCCTTAGTAATTCATTTAACTCCTCTTACATGAGTAGTGACAATGAGTCAGATATCGAAGATGAAGACTTAAAGTTAGAGCTGCGACGACTACGAGATAAGTAAGTATATTTTCTCTTGTGAAAGAATGTCAGATAAGGTTTTAAGACCTAGATCCTAGGGCCAAGGTTAATAATATTTTTCACCACAATATGCTAATGTCTCATTTCTTTTAAAGAGACAGTGCCACAGAAGCCCCACCCCATATCTCCCCACCCCACCACACACACACACACACACACACACGATTCCCAACCACACACACACACACACACACACACACACGATTCCCAACCACTGACTCACAGGCGCAGGCAGCTTCTCTTGCACTCATACAGACCCATAGCATTTCTAGTTCTAGAACTTCTTCGTTGTTACTATATTATTACTGTATTATTGTTACTGTATTGTATTATTTTTTTTATTAATAGCATATTTTATCACTATTAACTGCTCTTTATTTATTAGTCCACTAAATGAATCTGGCACTGGGATGTATGATTATGTTGGCAGGTTTTATTTGGCAAGTTGGGTCAGAGTAGCAAATTCAGCTATTGTGCGCGTGGCCTCAAAAGTCAGGAAATGTTTTTCTCCTAAAACATTATCAACCATTTGTTGTTGGCTAGGAGCTTGTTGGAACATGGCTTGGGTAACGCAGGCCAGCAAGGTGAGTTGACAAACTAGAATCTCATGGTAGTACATTTGGGGAAAAGGTTCATTAGTAACTACTACATACTTGAAAGCAGGTTTAGGAATATGCTGTTAATTCTTGTTTGAATGAAGAGGATTATGGTATTTTGAATTATGTTTGGTTATCTTTCATAGACATCTCAAAGAGATTCAGGACCTGCAGAGTCGCCAGAAGCATGAAATTGAATCTTTATATACCAAACTGGGCAAGGTGCCCCCTGCTGTTATTATTCCCCCAGCTGCTCCCCTTTCAGGGAGAAGACGACGACCCACTAAAAGCAAAGGAAGCAAATCTAGTCGAAGCAGTTCCTTGGGGAATAAAAGCCCCCAGCTTTCAGGTAAAAAGCCCTGAACTAGGTCAGCCACAGCTGTCCTGTCTTTTCTTTCTGTCTCCAACTGTATGTGACCTGCTGAACATTTGTTGTTTTTGTTAAATTTCAAAGGAATTTGGCTCTCCTGATATTTTTGCTTCCTTGACTGCTGTACTTACATTTATTGTACCTCTTTTTGAGTCTATAGAGGTAGACTTAGTGAATACAATGGCTTATTCCATAGTAATCCATATTACTATCTACTGGTAATCTTTATTTATAGTTATTCTTAAGGATAGACATTCAGCTTTGCCTGTTAACTCATATAACTCACATTTAACCAAACTCTTGGGCAGTTGAAAGAAAATACATTATTCTCTGTTTAGTAGATTCTTTGTTTTAATGGATGACTTAGTCATAATTGCAACTTAGATGAATGTAATCGTCATATACATATTTGTGTGTATGTCTAAGTGGTAACTTCTTGATTAAGGTTTTTATTTCATTTATATTGGGTTAAAGAACTTGCTAGTCGTTGGTCAGGCACGGTGGCTCACGCCTGTAATCCCAGAACTTTGGGAGGCTGAGGCAGGCAGACCACGAGGTCAGGAGATCGAGACCATCCTGGCTAACACAGTGAAACCCTGTCTTTACTAAAAATACAAAAAATTAGCCTGGCGTGATGGCGGGTGCCTATAGTCCCAGCTACTGGGGAGGCTGAGGCAGGAGAATGGCATGAACCCGGGAGGCGGAGCTTGCAGTGAGCCAAGATTGCACCACTGCACTCCAGCCTGGGCGGCAGAGCGAGACTCTGTCTCAAAAAAAAAAAAAAAAAAAACTTGCTAGTCATTGAAATCAAAGAAATAGTTAAGTGATACTCTTTTGTAATGATATATATATATATATATATATATATATATATATATATATATATATACATATATATTTATTTTAAGAGACAGGGCCTCACTCTGTTGCCCAGACTGGAGTGCAGTGGTGTGATCACAGCACACAACACAACAGCCTCAAACTTCTAGGCTCAGGTGGTCCTCCTACCTTAGCTTCCTGGGTAGCTGGGATTACAGGCACACACTACCATGCCCTGCTAACTTTGAATTTTTTTTTTGAGATGGAATCCTGCTCTGTTGCCCAGGCTGGAGTGCAGTGGCATGATCTCGGCTCACTGCATTCTCTGCCTCCCAGTTTCAAGTGATCCTCCTGCCTCAGCCCCCCAGTAGCTGGGATTACAGGCACATGTCACCATGCCTGGCTAATTTTTGTATTTTTAGTAGAGATGGGGTTTCACCATGTTGGCCAGGCTGGTCTCGAACTCCTGGCTCAGGTGAGCCACCGTGCCCGGCCCTGGACTATATTTTAATTGGGATAGATAGAGAGTTTCTAATCCTTTGGTGAAATTATGGTAGTGTTAACACAATTAGTTGAAAAGTAAAAGAAGGTTAAAATATGTTAAAAAGCAGTTGCAAACTTCTTAGCAGTTCCATTCTCTGGAAGGGTTCACAGATATCCAAATCTAGCACATTAGGACCAATTCATGCAGCCCATTAGTAGAGATGTGACTGTAAGAGAAATCAGCTAATTTCTGATCTGATCCCAATCAGATCTTTTTTTTTTTTTTTTTTTTTTTTGAGAGAGTCGGCAGTGGCGCAACCTCCAACTCCCACGTTCAAGCAATTCTCATGCCTCAGCCTCCCAAGCAGCTGGGATTATAGGCGTGTAATCCCAAACCAAATGTATAAGAACACCTGGCTAATTTTTGTATTTTTGTATTTTTAGTTGCAGTATGTTGGCCAGGCTGGTCTCAAACTTCTGGCCTCAGGTGATCCGCCTGCCTCAGCCTCCCAAAGTTCGGATTACAGGCATGAGCCATTATGCCCAGCTATAATCCTAATCAAATTCTAATCCCAATTTTGACATACTTTTTGAGTGGACTTGAATTCAACTGGGAACCGGGGAACAGAGAGTCAATTTTAGGACAACTGACCTATTGAAAGCAACCTACCAAAAATAATTTTAAACATCCATTGCTCTGTAGTGACCTCCGTCATTTTTTGGCACCTCTTTTTTATTTGCTCTGATGCATGTTTATAGGAAAGTCTAAGCAGAGACTGCCTAGCAAACCTTTTTGTATAATGATTCAACACATTTTCTAATAGGGTTAAAAAAAAAAAGCAAGCGTGGAATTGTAGAATGGAATCTGGGTATCCACTACGTACTCTGGTCTTCTTACTCTGCTCAGACATGTGGCCCATCTAGGTTTTCTAAAGCTAAAAAGCTTCTGGAATAGTACATATGGCCCTATTACCTATGGATTCTTTTTTTTTTTTTTTTTTTTTTTTTGAGTGCAATGGCATGATGTCAGCTCACTGAAGCCTCTGCCTCTGGGTTCAAGCAATTCTCCTTCCTCAGCCTCCTGAGTAGCTGGGATTACAGGCACCCTCCACCACGCCTGGCTAATTTTTGTATTTTTAGTAGAGACAGGGTTTTACCATGTTGGCCAGGCTGGTCTCGAACTCCTGACCTCAGGTGATCTGCCCACCTTGGCCTCCCAAAGTGCTGGGATTATGGGCGTGAGCCACAACACCCAGCCTATCTGTTGATTCTTAGTGGCATTCCTCACTTCTCCCGTTAGTGAGGACTTTGTTCTTCTCATCAGTTTGACCCATCATTCATCACTCAGTGGAACAAACCAAATGTATAAGAACAGGGCCTGATGAGTGCATGGGGAAAGCTGGACATGTTTCCTCATGCCACTTTATCTTTTGGCAGGTAACCTGTCTGGTCAGAGTGCAGCTTCAGTCTTGCACCCCCAGCAGACCCTCCACCCTCCTGGCAACATCCCAGAGTCCGGGCAGAATCAGCTGTTACAGCCCCTTAAGCCATCTCCCTCCAGTGACAACCTCTATTCAGCCTTCACCAGTGATGGTGCCATTTCAGTACCAAGCCTTTCTGCTCCAGGCCAAGGTAATAAAGCAACTATCATCGTCCAAAAACAATAAAATGGAGATGGTGCCATACCTGGGACAAAAGCCTGTTAAGGCGGGTTGGGAGACTAGCTGACCAGAACACAGCCTGCGTGTTGTACACTGAAGAATCTGGGTGAAAAGGGAAGTGGAGTGATAATGAGAATCGGTGGGCTCATTGCTCCCATTAGGTGAAATTACTTTTTTTCAAGGAATTATGGTGAAAAGTTACATCTGTGTGGCCTATATGACTCGCTCATTTGGGATTTGGAACTTACGCTTTAATATTAGGCTGAGATTTCCTGGATGAAATTCTAAGGTGTTTTAGCAGTTTCTGAAAGCTAATACATTTTCTTAGCCATTGTAGAATTTTATTACTTTTAAGTATGGGAGTGGCATACTAAAATGAATAACCTTACAATTCAGTTTTTTATCCATAATCTACTTTCCAAATATAGCTCTGTTTATTAATGATTGCTGAAAAAATTCCTGCAGAGGAAAGAGCTTTTAGTCATATTAGAACAAGAATTGAAAAGACTTGGGCATCTGGGTGAGAAGAATGAAAAAAATATAGGTACTGGCTTATGTGCCTTTGCCACAGTTTCACAGAAATTAGAGATTAGTCTCTTCACAGGAAGAATGCACTTGATTGGTAAGGAGGGCAAACTAGCTAGCATTATTCCAACTAAGAAAAGCTTCCGCATTTTGCAGATGGTAGAATTAAGACCTAATTTAATTTCATCTCTTACATATCTGACCTTCCCCCAGAAGCTTGTTCTTCTGTGTGCCATCTTAGTGCATTTCACCACTCCAGCCTCAAGTTTCTAACATCTTGTAGTTGTGTTCTGTCTCTTCTCCTCTCTCTGTTCTTCCCTGTTTTTCCCCTCTCACAGGCTGTGCGAAGTTTAACTGTGCATCTGAACAGGTGACATTCAAACCTGGTGGCAGGAGGACCCGATTTCTGAGTACGCCCTGCTTGGCTCTTTGTGTGTAACACCTTTACTCCTTCCTTGTCCTTGTTTTTCTGCTGCTTGAATCTGATGTTTCACACAGTCCATTTTCATTTGTCTCTTTTTGTATATCATCTACTCAGTGGCTTGGCTGAATTACTGTTAACCCTCAGAAGTTTGGGCCCCCACATTAATTATGATAAGAAATGTCAAAATAACAAGTTTCTACAAATTTCAATGTAACTTTCTGGTAGAAGTGCTTCTTCATAGATCTGTGACAGAGAGTAGATATGGTATCTAGGCAATAGATTGCTGGGTCATTTAGAATAATGAAGACTGAACTCCACAGTCATAGTCAGTGCTGTCTGTCCGCCCTAGCATTAGAAATGAGAGAAATCAGCCAGACACGGTGGCTTACACCTGTAATCCCAGCACTTTGGGAGGTCGAAGCGGGAAGATTGCTTGAGGCCAGGAGCTCAAGACCAACCCTGGGCAACATGGTGATACCCTATCTCTAAAAAAAAAAAAAAAAAAAAAAAAAATTTAGCCTGGCCTGGTGGTGTGCACCTATAGTCCCAGCTACCCAGGAGGCTGAGGCAGGAGGATTACCACCTTAAGACCAGGAGGTTGAGACTGCAGTGAGCCATGATTGCACCACTGCACCCCAGCCTGAGCGACAGAGTGAGACTCTATCTCAAAAAAAAGAAACGAAATGACAGAAAGCATTTTGACCAATGATGCTCTTAGATCCTGGCAGCAGGCAAAAATTATGTACCATTTTTTTCCATTCTTTGTCAGAGTAGATTGAAATCTTATTTTTCTTCTCTATTAAGCCTAAGCATCTACCAGTTGAAAAGATGCTAGAATCTCTTCATTGGCTCATTCCACCACTACTGTCCTCTAACCCCATAAAATCAAAAGCGGTTTTTAGTTTGGTTATTCTGATAAAGCACTTAGTCTAATAAAGATCAAAGCGCAGCATCTGCAAGTGAAAATTCTCCTTCTAACATGATTTCTGGGATTTCCCAGCTTTCTACTTAAAAACAAGGCACGATAGCAAGTCACCCCATCTTCCGCATATGTGAAATGAAGATGATGCCAGTGTCCTAGGGCCATCATACAAATCAAGTTAAGATCATGTACAGAGAAACAGGTAGCACTTGAAAAGCACTCATGATTTCTCTCTGATGAGTCAGTGCCTACCTGGCACAGACTAGGTAGTCAATAACTGTTCGTGGAAGAACAGTTTAAAACAAACAAAAACATAGTTCAAGTAGAAAAACCTTTGTTATAATTTGAATAAAGATCTCTGTTAAGGCCTCAAACTTCTGATGTGATTATTGAAGTGCTTTTTAAATGCATGTGCTCAGGCCATCACTGTTTCTGAGTATGGGTCAGAGGCCTTTGGGCCTCTTCATGGTGGGAAGAATTTACACCTCCCTTTGTTCTCTGTAGTGAGCAGATTTAAAGTGAAGCATATAACACATTTAACTGCCATTTCCCTCACACATACCCCTGTTATTTTTACCTGCATTAGAAATGGATTGGCTCCTTCCAGCACCCCTATTATTTTTACCTGTATTAGTAATGGATCAGCTGTACTTCAGAGGCAGTCTTTACTGACTTTCCCCACATGCACTAGTCCCAGGCTATTTAACAAAGAAGCGGGTGGAAGGCATTACCCAATTCGATCGTTTTCCAGGCTTGTGTGGTTTTTTTTTTTTTTGAGGACTCAGATCAATAATTTTTCTGGTCAGACTTTCCTGGACTGTGCATATTAGCAGTTTGACAATTGAATAAGCATTTAATTTGCATGTCCACCTAGAAAGTTGCAAAGGGGGTGTTTTTGAAGTAGAATGTGACATGTCAGGCCTATGGTCTACAGCCTGAAGTGTCTGAGAGGGAAGAAAGAGAACCAAAGCTTCTGTTTCTGAAATATAATGTGACAAATACCACGTTAATTAAATTCCATAAATTCTCATCCCACTTTTAAAGGTAGGTGGTATTACCCCTGTTGTTCAAATGAAAGTGGTCAGAAATACTGAATCTTGTCACTTCCCCTTGGGTGCAAAATGAAAGGCCCTACATCTTTTGAAGTCACATCAGGATACATCATGTAAGCCTGGTGAACAAATCCCAGGAGACAGACTGGAAACATGGAAAGGAAACAGGTACTGGAAAGAGTAGGGCACCTTACTAGCTTGAGATGTATTATTCTATGCTCTCAAAATAGATAATGGTTTGGAAGCACGGCTTGGCTTACTGCTATATTTATGTTCAGAGGTTGCTTGTTTTCCACGTACTTTTAAAAATTATTCTGGAAGGGAAGGGGTTAGTATATATATCTAGGATGTGGAAATATAATAGCCAATTTAAATGAACTTAAAACTGTAACAGTGATACTATCAGTCTACTGTGGTGGGGTTGCTGATGCATTTAATTGAGTGCTTTTTTAACAGCCCAGCTGGAGAAACAGGAAGTGGGACAGGATCAGTGGAAACGCTGCTTGGGTATTTGAAATTCAAGCAGTGAAACCTGAGAGACTGGAGTTCCTCGCCGATTCCAGGACCTCAGTGCAGGGCATTACTCTCTTAGATACAAAGATTGGGTGTAGAAACTCCGCATCTGTCAGCCAGGTCACACAGCCCATCAGATAATCATGTTAAGGCTAACAGCCAGTTCGAAACATTCTGTAGAACTGTATCTGTTCAAGGGCTACCAGGTCCTACCTATCTGTCTCCCCTCCTGCTTTCTCTTGCTGGGCGTTTGTGTGCTGTTTGGAGATTCTAAATATTTTACACTGATGTTTCTTTATCTTTAACACATTGCTTCTCTCTTTGTGCTTCAGGGAAGATGGTGAAAAAAGTCTGTCCTTGCAACCAGCTCTGTAGTAATTATCTTTTCTGTTATTTTTGGTCCTTGATTGCAAAGCCTGTTAACCATGAGTTCTTTCAACTCTGCAGTCTCATAGCTCCCTGATTCCTAACTTCCATCTATCTCTGTATCCTATTCTAATAAATATTTAACATGCTTAATTGAGAAATCATCTCCTAGTCGATGCCCTCAGTGATAACCCCATGTGGGCCTAGCTTGTGACAGGCGTGGATTGGTAATGGCCATGGGTGCACACAGGGAGACCAGGGATGCCTAGTTCCTACGGGGAGCGATCCTTTAGTCAGCAAATGTGTGCTGGGCAGTGTTATCACCCCAACTGGAAACTCAGCAGTGATGAAAGCATACAAAAGTCCATGCCCTCCCATGTTCACACTGAAGTGGGAGATGTGTGCTAGATTGAGGAGGAGAAAAACACCACTTTCTAGAGTTTGTCTTCTTAGACTGTGGCTTATACTTTAATGAGAAGGCCACTTACAGTGTTGTAGGTAGGGTCAACAGGGAAATTCTGTACTTGGGATGCTGGGCTGTCAGTTATGGTTCATAATAGGTTATTGTTAGTAGGGTCTGGTAATGTGGGAGTAGGGGAAATGTATTATAATGGCAGGAGGAAATTTAAAAATGAATCTTGGGGGTAAGTCTATACTACTTATTAGGGCTTTTCAGAAGAACTAGAAAAGGTTAAGAAGTTAGCATATTCTCTCCAAGGCCTTTCTACATCTTTTATAGTCAAGTCTCCTTTTCTTCGGAGTTAATTTCTGGTCAGAAAAGGATAGGTTTGTTTCATTCTTTAACGGGAGGCCTGTATACAGAAGCCAGAATGTGAAGGTTTAGCTGTATGGTTTCTCTTTCCTCATAGAGAATCCTGTATTAGGTAATGTAGGTTAAAATGAAAAGTGAAATTTGGTTCTAAAGGGGCCTCGCAGCATCAGGGGCGACAGACTAGCATCAGACTAGAGAGGTGTGTCTCCCAGCATGAGCTCCGTGTGGATAAGCAATGGTCGTGTCTCCTGAGCTTCTTGTATTTAGCTTTTGACAGCTCTGCTCCCCTGTGATTATTTCTGTTTTTTGTTTTGATTGTCTCTCACATCAAGCTCACCAAGCAATAATTGTTCAAACAGGATGACAATCCCCATGCATGTGATATGCTTGCTTTCTAGATTGAGTCACTCACTGTCATGACTGCCCATCCTCATTGCCTGTGCTTCCCACTTCACCACTCTCTCACATTAGCTGTTCATGGAAGGCTGTTTTCTGTGCTTTCATACTTCTCCCCTTGGGTTTCCTGTACTGTAGGGGAACTTACTCTTCCCTTCACACTGTATGTGCAATAGCAGTCCCCTTGTGGCTCCAGCAGGCACCAGGAAGTGAGCTGACACTCACACTGCCCTAGTTCCATGTCTTGCCACAGCAGTAAGAAGCATGTGACCTTCCTCACTGCAGCTTCACCCCAGAATAGCTGTTACTGCAGCACAGACATGCTTGTGTGTGCCATTCCCCAGGTGGTAGGATATAAGCTTGACTTGAGACCAGCGATGGTCAGTAACAGGCTTTTAAGTGGCAGGGTTGTGTTAGGTGTGCTGCTGTGATCTGGTGCTGCTTTGACCTTGAAAGCGGGAAACGCATGCACTTACTTACCCGCAGCATTACTTGGGTACCTTAAGGACTAGTGGTTCACAACTTACTTTAGGAGCTTTTATTTATTCTGTAACATGTGAGATCTGGTAAGACAGTGGGAGGGTAAGGAAAACAGACAAGACCATGACTCTTCTTTCCCTCTTCCCCAAAACGTGCCTCTTGGAATAATCTTCAGTGTGCCCTCCAGCAGAGCCGAAATCAGGCAGGCATAGACTTCTTCCTCCTCTCTCATCAAACCGCAGAAATAGAGTTCCTTCATCATAACTGCAAAGCTTCCTCCTCCTCCCCTTTGCACCTTGCCTCAGCTGCATTTTCTTGTCGCTTCTACATGGGAGTGCTTGCTGTTCTGGGAAGAGTGGGGAGAAGCGGTGGGAATCCTTGAGCCAATTGAAACTGAGGTCATCTTCAGGAAAACCATGTCTTCCTGAAGTTGAAAGATTCAGGCACAGCATATAGTCCTTTCCTCATGAATAATCTTGTTCTTTACTCATGGGAAATTGGGAGAGGTTAACCCCTCCCAAGTTTATGTTTGCAAATTCAGGTTTATGGGTCCAGGTGAAAAACTTTTCTGAACACAGCATGCTACTTCTCTTATTACCTCTCTCTATTTAAAGAATGGCTAGGCTGAGCATGGTGGCTCACACCTGTAACCCCAGCACTTTGGGAGGCTGACATGGCAGGATTGCCTGAGCCCAGTAGTTCATGACTAAGCAACATATGGAGATTCTGTCTATATAAAAAATTAAAAAATTAACTGGGTGTGGTAGTGCATACGTCTAGTCCCAAGCTACTTGGGAGGCTGAGGCAGGAGGAGTTTGAGGCTGCAGTGAGACGTGATTGTGCCGCTGTATCCAGCCTGGGTGACAGAAAAAGAAGAGACCCTTCCTTTAAAAAAAAAAAAAAAGCCGGGCATGGTGGCTCACGTCTGTAATCCCAGCACTTTGGGAGGCCGAGGCGGGTGGATCACCTGAGGTCAGGAGTTCCTGAGACCAGCCTGGCCAACATGGCAAAACCCTGTCTCTACTAAAATACAAAAATTAACTGGGCATGGTGGTGCACACCTGCAATCCCAGCTATTCTGGAGGCTGAGACAGGAGAATCGCTTGAACCCAGGAGGCGGGGGTTGCAGTTAGGTGAGATCGTACCATTGCAATAGAGTGAGACTCCATCTCAAAAAAAAAAAAAAAATGGCTAAAGAATGTGGCAGTGTCCACATGGTTTGGAAACCCACCTTCTCCTTAGCCAAGCATCTTTTCCTACTCCTACTTTAACCCTGCCCAATGCACAAGAAAATCTCTTTTGCCCTGCACTCTGCAAAATTCCAGAGCAACTAGCCTTGCTGATTGTATCACACCTCCATCAGCAACGTGATGTTGGGAATAGCGTACTGGCGAGCAGTTCCAATACTCTTAGGTGCTTTGTGAATGGACTGAAAGAGGCCCCTGCCTGTGTACCTACCGTCATCCTGAGTTGTTCAGCCTTAGCAGCAGCTACCGAAGAGAAACTGTTTTCATCACCCTGTTATACCAAAACAAATGGCTAAACAAAACCTTGGGATCTTCGCTTCTTGCATGGCTTCCCAGTTCATCCCCTCCCCATCCTGTGGCTTGCCATTCATCATCCCGTGAAGTTTTCCCTCTTCCTGAAATTGTAACCTAGGCTTCTTTTAATGCTTGTATTCCGTTGCTTATAATAGGGACCAGCAGCACAAACACTGTTGGGGCAACAGTGAACAGCCAAGCCGCCCAGTCTCAGCCTCCTGCCATGACGTCCAGCAGGAAGGGTACATTCACAGATGACTTGCACAAGTTGGTAGACAATTGGGCCCGAGATGCCATGAATCTCTCAGGCAGGAGAGGAAGCAGAGGGCACACAAATTATGAGGTAAGTCTCTCTTTTGCCACAGAGAATCCGTAACACACATCTGAATCAAGGTGATGGAAACAACTAAGCTGCTGCTTAACGTTTTACACCACGACCTTCTTCAATTTTAACACTTCAGAAAAACAAGGCAAAAATCCCCCAGGTACCCTTTTATTTTTCCTTCCCCGAATTCCTAACCTCTTATTGGTCAGCTCAACTTTTTCTTCTTCGTTTTTCCTTTGTCATCCTGAACTACACACACAGACACACACGTGCACATGACATCCCTCCCCTCTCATCGGGATTATTTTCACCCTTACTTGGTAAATATAAAGAGCCAATAAATACTACAGAAGACTGTTTTGCTGTATCTTACAGGATTATGCTAGAAGTATATGTTAGCACCTCACATTTTATACCCATGGCCCACACCAGACTTGACACGTGGTGGTTTTGTTTTCAGGGCCCTGGAATGGCAAGGAAGTTCTCTGCACCTGGGCAACTGTGCATCTCCATGACCTCAAACCTGGGTGGCTCTGCCCCCATCTCTGCAGCATCAGCTACCTCTCTAGGTCACTTCACCAAGTCTATGTGCCCCCCACAGCAGTATGGCTTTCCAGCTACCCCATTTGGCGCTCAGTGGAGTGGGACGGGTGGCCCAGCACCACAGCCACTTGGCCAGTTCCAACCTGTGGGAACTGCCTCCTTGCAGAATTTCAACATCAGCAATTTGCAGAAATCCATCAGCAACCCCCCAGGCTCCAACCTGCGGACCACTTAGACCTAGAGACATTAACTGAATAGATCTGGGGGCAGGAGATGGAATGCTGAGGGGGTGGGTGGGGGGTGGGAAGTAGCCTATATACTAACTACTAGTGCTGCATTTAACTGGTTATTTCTTGCCAGAGGGGAATGTTTTTAATACTGCATTGAGCCCTCAGAATGGAGAGTCTCCCCCACTCCAGTTATTGGAGTGGGAGAGGAAGGAAAGAACAGCTTTTTTGTAAAGGGGCAGCTTCAGACCATGCTTTCCCGTTTATCTATGCTCAGTAATGAGGATGAGGGCTAGGAAAGTCTTTTTCACAAGGAAGCTAGAGAACTCAATGTAAAATCAAACCCATCTGTAATTTCGAGTGGGTGGAGCTCTTGATTTTGGTACATGCCCCAAATCCCTTACTCCCTCAAGAATCTGAACCACAAGACAAAACAACCTGTTGGGCTCTCTCCTACCCTGCCCTAACCCTTTTTTTACCCCTCTCTTTTTTATTTTGTTTTTCTTTGCTCTTTAGAACCCAGTGAAAAATGCCAGGGGACTGGGGTGCAACTCTTTCTTATGATAGGTCATTAGTGCTTTAAGCAAAAGATATTAGCAGCTTTGACTGCAGCATTAGCAATTAGGAAAAAAAAATAAGTTCCCTGCGGACATGTAACTTTGCCATCAGTTTTGATGTGGAAACACTGTGATATATAAAATGTTGTTGGACAACAGTAGTTTTAAGAGTAAAATATGAAACGTTTAAAAAGTTCCAAAAAAAAGCTAGCTCTGTCCTTTACTTATTGAGACACTTTAACTTTTTCCTTTGTATTTCCATTGTATTAGATAAATAAATGTGAATGTAAAATTGTATAAATTACTGTACTTGAATACTTCTGTTTCCCAGTGTTGCTTGCTGGACATTTTAGTGCCTTGGACTTCTATTGCTTCTGCCATTAGCATCGACTTATCAGACCCCAGATCAATAAAGGGCATGCGGAAGGGAATCTTAGGTCCGTGTGACCCCAGCAGTCCAGCAGTGGTTATGCCAAAGGGAAATTGAAAAAGTATTTTTTTAAGTCATTCAACAACTTTGTCTAGAGCAGGTGTAAGATGAGTAGGGTGGGAAGTTAAGTTGGCATCAGTGGTTAAAAACAGAAAGTTCTGTTTCAGGAATAGTGAGGAGGGGGTGTTGTAACAAAATTGGGCAACTTGAAAGAATGGTTCATGCTGGGTGAAAGACAAAGACTAAAGAATGAGGAAACAAACGTGATGCCTGGCCAGTGACTGTCATAGAAACCTTTCTTATTTGAGCTAGGCTTGAACAGACGTGACCTAGAAGAAATTGAACATAAAGAGAAGGGGGTGGGGGCTAGTTTTCAAGTTGGGGAACCTGATAGTGAAAAGTCACAGATGGAGAAAGTTGCTCTCAGAAAAACTGTTTGGATTGCTTTCCTCTTGTTGCACATGTACCGTGCATTTCTCAGCTCGGGGTACTGTATTTTGTGGAAAGTGAATCTTTCCACATCTGAATTAATCATTATAGGAAAGAATACTTATTCCTACTCATTTCCTTTATGATGTCCAATGGTTGCAGGATCATAATCTGTTGTGCCACCGTTATTTCTAGAAGTACAACTAATATGTTCACATTTTCAAATAAATACTCCCCGTAAGTAATAACTGCAACCAATCAGTGTTATTTAGTGCTATGCCTACTTGTAATGGGTAGTTATTATTTTCAGAGCTTTCCGGAAATACTGTCCTAACTGGCTATGTTTAGGATCTTTGTTATCTCTGAAGACAAAGAAGCTAGGACTCTTCATTCTGGGGTGCTTCTTGACTCTTAGTTGGGAAACTGAAAATATTTCCAACCTTTTACCCACGTCAATGGCGTATTCCGGGAATCACCACCACCAACACCGCCGCCACAGAAAGAGGCTGGAGGCTCCCGTACCCTGTTCATTCCTTAAGGGCCCTGCTTCCCTTAATAAGTTGGTCTACGGCCCTAAATATGCAAATGAGAGCTGAAGGTTTTTAAAAGGTAGAAAGGAAAAGGGCAAGGGCTTCAACCCCTGCTTTAAAATGATTTATTTATTCTCTGCTTGTATTTCTTGTGGAGAGAGTAAGGATAGAACTAACAAGGGGCCGAGTAGCTGAGAAAGGGGCCACCCAAGAGTGAAACATACTTTATACCAGAGGAGCAGTGGAGCCTCATGCAGCACATTATCATTTGTTATTTGGGTTTAATAATTTTGACATCTTTTCACTCATACACAAAAAGAACTGGTTTTATTTACTGTTGATTTCATCCTCCTGTGGATGAAATAACTGAAGCCTAGAGGAATGAACTAGTGCTACTGAACTGTTTGTTTAAATTATTTTTGTGTTAATAGTACACTTTGAGTATCTTTTTCCACATTAAAAACTTTCTGAATTATAAATGTTTTCCTTACATTATTTAACAATGTACACTGTTTAAAAATAAAAATAAAAATTCAAACTTTGGGGGTTTCTCAGCAGCCGTTAATTGTACATTTTGCACTAACTCTGGGTGTTGCGCTTCTTGTAAGATTGCGCTTTGTGCTTCAGTTTGTTACCTTTGTAGACTTATTTAATGAAACCATTCAAATAAACCAAACTTGCTTTTGTTGAGCTGTGGGGTTTCATTTCCAGAAAATTCCTTCACATTCTCATTGGCACTATTTTGAGTTAAGTGCAATTTATAACTGGATTCCTAATTCCTGCCTCTTCAACTTCCAAAGGAATAGAAACGGTCGGCTGCCGGCTAGTACTTTCAGACTTCCTTATCGTAGGTTCACAGCTTCCCAAATGGGTCTGTGAGCCAAAAAATAAGTCACTGCTTCAAGATTAGGCACAGCCCAGCCCAAAATAATATGTCTAAAAAAATTAAATTGGCTGGGCGCGGTGGCTCATGCCTGTAATTCTAGCACTTTGGGAGGCCGAGGCGGGCAGATCACTTGAGGTCAGGAGTTTGAGACCAGCCTGGCCAACATGGAGAAACCCCGTCTCCTCTACTAAAAATACAAAAATTAGCCGGGCGTCGTGGTGGGTGCCTGTAATCCCAGCTACTCGGGAGCCTGAGGCAGGAGAATCGCTTGAATCCCGGCAGGTGGAGGTTGCAATGAGTCAAGATGGCACCACTGCACTCCAGCCTGGGCTACAGAGCCAGACACCCTCTCAAAAAAAAAAAATTATTAAACTGCAAACTTCATTATTTGGGGGAAAGAATTATGAAACATCTGAACACTATGAAAAGCCAATTTATGGTCAAGGTGGCTTATATCTCACATCTGAAATGGGGAAGTAGAAACAGTTGCATTTGAGCATCCCTAATTGAAATGCTCCGAGATCAGAAAATTTCTGAGCACTGACATGATGCCAGAAGTGGAAAATTCCACACATGACTTCGTGTGACAAGTCGCAAAGCACCAGGCATACAACAGTTTATTCAGTGACCCTAAGAGAAAAAAAGACCCAGCCCCCTTCAGCTGCAGTGTATCTTATACAAAAACTTTTTTTCATGCACAAAATTATGTGTATGAGGTATATATATGAAACACAGGTGAATTCCACGTTCAGATTTGAGTCCCATCCCCAAGGTCTCATTATGTGTATACAAATATTCAAAAAATGCAAAACAATTCTGGTTTCAAGCATTTCAGATGCTAAGGGGATAAGCAATATCTATTCTATTTTGTTATAAGGTATATGATTTGCTTTCTCAAAAATGCCTTTTCTGGCCAGACACGGTGGCTCACACCAGTCAGTAATCCCTGTATTTTGTAAGGCAGATGGGAGGATCACTTGAGCCCAGGAGGTTGAGCTGTGTTTGCACCACTGAACTCCAATCCAGGCAACGCAGCAAGACCCTGTCTCAAAAAAAAAAAACAGCCTTTTTTCGTGGTCTTAGATGATTGATTATTTCCTTCCTTAGGAAAAAATGTCAGTCTTGAAGTCTTGAAAGAATGCAGGATTGTAATGTCATAAACCCATAAATTAGAGTTTATTTATATTAAGTGAAGATCGTAGCCTGGAGTGATACAAAGTAGTGAAAAGCACTGTTCCAACCTTTTTCCTGTCGTGATCCACAGTGCTTAATGTGGACAGCATTAAAGGCATGGACCCTAAAGGAAAGAAGGCAGACGTTATGCAAAACAACTGAATGTAGGCAATTGCTGAGGCAGGTGCTTAGGACCAAGTCCGGCCTATATTGCTTGAGGGCAAAGAGCCACTGGTGATTCCTAGAATGTCCATCTTTATTAACATAATACTTTAGTAATAAATAGTGGGAAGCCTCACAAGCCGAAGAAAAGGTATTCATCTGTCCAGAGCCTCTCCCTACTAGAGTGGCAGACAAGCTTTTCACAAGTGCTCAGCTCTAACTGCAGTGGGCTCTCAGTCAGATCCTCTTGATAAGGTTCAGAATGAAGCAAGATAAATTGCAATGAAGTTCATTCTCCAGGAGTGATGAACAATTTCATGACCAAAAAGTAGTTTTCCAAAGTCCCTTTGTGACAGAGTCCTATCATGTGGCCTCAGCCTCAGTTAAGATGGATCATATTTCCTTTTCTTCATGTCCTGGCTCTTCCTATGAGATTCCCAGTTTCCTATGGAAGACAAAATGGCTTAAATGTAGCTGCCATAATTTTAAAATAAACTGACAGCTAATGATTTCTGGATTATATTAATGATCCTAATTTAGACTAAGCCCAAGAATGAGAATTACTGTTAGGAGGAAGGCAGATCATTCTCCCAGACCAAGTGGCATCGTGCTCATCACAGACCTGCTGCTAGGAGGGACAGCTCTCCATGCAGTCAAGTTTCTGCTTCCTGCTATTATCAGGAGCTGAAAAGGGCTGCACCTGAAGTCAGGAGCCCAAAGGAAAAGTTCTGGCTCTTAAACCAATTATCTTCTACTTGCAGTGCCATTCCCTAATAGAAGTTCCCTATTCTATCAAACTTGAAATGAAATGTCATCCTTTCTCAAAAATTCCCAGAATTAAAGCTAGGATCTCCCTTTAGTTTTTGTGCCTAAACACCTCTCTGCTACCTGTTATGCGCTCATCAGTGCTATAAGTTTGGAGGTCCCAAGATCCAGATTTTGCTTGTGGTTTCTGGTGGCAGAGGCTGTGTGGAGTCCTGTTCTGGGTCACCATCTGGTTGTTCGAGGCTAGCGTGTCAGAGGTCTGGGCTGGGTCTGCTCTAGACGAGGGCTTGACCACACCATCCCCTGCATCTGGAGTCACAGCCCACTTTTCAGAGTTGTCTTCAAGAGTCTCTACAGAGGTCAAGGAAAAGTGCATCATCAGCAAATAATGAAGTATTCTCACAGAAAGCACTGGAAAAACTGGCCGTCAGAAAGTCCATGTCTTGAGTACCTTCTGAAAGTTTCTGGAATTTCTCTCCCCTCCCCCTAAAAGTACACTTCCCTTTGGTTAGGACCAAAGAGGAACTGGACATATGCTATCAGCCAGAACCCCCTCAACAAAAACACACGAAATGAGGATTTTTATGTTGCCTAAAAGGTATTCTGTGGCTACTAGAAACATACAGCACAGCAGCTTACAAGCATTTCAAGGTATTTACTGATTAGTTCTTGAGTCATTCCTGCAAGGAAGTCTTTCTCCGGGAGTGGTTCTGAGACAGTTACAGGCGTGCTATGCGTCAGAGGAGGGGCTGGAGGCGCTGCTACAGTTCACAGAGGAGAGAAAGGACAAGTCACAATCACATCACTGCACGGGATTTCAGAGCGTGAGTCCACTCCCCTCTTGTTAGAGGGAACACTCTCAGAAGCACAACACCGCTTAGGGCTACGCTGCTTCACCCAGTAAAAAGAACTTCACATTCCCGAGTCCCAGTCCTACCTACAGATCTGTCTGTGGTTTGAATTCTTCTCACCAGTGGGAAAAACAAGTTTCTTTCTCCTTTCACAGCAAAAGTAAAAGGGTTCTCACAGGCCATCTAATCCAGTGTCTGGCTTGCTTGTTACAGCCATAACCCCTGCTCAAACAAAATCTTAAACTAAAATCTGACCAGGCACAGTGGCTCACACCTGTAACCCCAGCACTTCGGGAGGCCAAGGGGGGAGGATCGCTTGAAACCAGAATTTGAGACGCCACCTCTACAAAAAATAAAATATTAGCGGGTGTGGTAGCATGCACGTGTAGTCCCAGCTACTCAGGAGGCTGAGGAAGGAGGATCACTTGAGCTCAGGAAGGTCAAAGCTGCAGTGAACCCTGATCCCACCACTGCACTCCAGGCTGGGTGACAGAGCAAGACCCTGTCTGAAAACAAACCAACAAACAAAATTTTCAGCCAAAATCTGATGTGTGAAATGGATTAAAATAACAATGGCTCAGGTTGTCTGCCAAGGGGCAGGAAAGGCCTGGAGGGCAGCTTCCTCCACAATCTACCCGGGAGCTTCTGCAATGGTTGAGAAGCTAAACACCTACAATAACTCAACAGTAAGGATATCCACGGGACAGGCAGTGGTTCTGTTTTGGTTTTTATGTTAATTTCAGCCTGTCAGTGCTGAGGGGCATATGAATGAACCAACCATGAAGTAAGTCCTCTGTGAATCTTCTTCACAATTTGTAGAGAAAAACTGGGCAAAAGCTCAATGGCTCTGAGACAAGCCCTTTCTCTGTTTCCCCTCTGAGTAAGGACTACCTACCCCTGGATGGGCAGGAGAGAACAGGTGGGGAGACAGAGAAAGAGAAGGCATCTGTATCACTATTCCCACTGAATCTGGACTCTGAAATAAAGTAAAGTTGATAAATAATCTGCCAAAAGTTCCCGTTATTCTCAATCCCAATTTTGCCTTGTATTCGAAGATATCTCAGAAACGCAAGGCTTGTTTTGTTTTGTTTTGTTTTGTTTTTTGAGACAGGGTCTCACTCTGTTGCCCAGGCTGGAGGGCAGTGGTGCGGTCTTGGCTCACTGCAACCTCTGCCTTCTGGATTCAAGCAATTCTGCCTCAGCCTCCTGAGTAGGGGGGACCATAGGCATGCGCCACCACACCTGGCTAATTTTTATGTATTTTTAGTAGAGACGGGGTTTCGCCGTGATGGCCAGGCTGGTCTCAAACTCCTGACCTCAAGTGATCCGCCCACCTCGGCCTCCCAAAGTGCTGGGATTACGGACGTGAGCCACCGCGCCCGGCCAAGGCTTTCGAATGTAGAGATGGCCAAAGTATTTGAAGCAAAAAAAAGTTCTTTACCCTGAAATTACCCTAAATTTCTAGAAGATTTTATCAAGGCCCACTTAGTTCCATGGGGAAAAAAAAAATCATTGTCTTTAGAAACGGGAAAATGTACAGCAGATTTAAGTATCTGAATTTCCTGGGCTCATCTCTCCTGCGTGTAGCTTGAGAGAAGTCCCAGCGAGGCCTGGTTTGGAGCCCAGGGTTACCGCAGAGAATCAGGAGACCCTGCGGCTAGACTTCCTCCTGCAGACACCTCCCAGGGCTCTGCTCCCACCCCTCGCACACCCTCACTCTTCTCAGCTGACGGCGCGGACACGTGAACGTGCTGCTTCTCCATCCGCTCCCGGAACTGCTGCTGCAGCTGCTTCTGCCGGAGCTTCCGCTGGTACGTGGCCTCGCTCTCCACGGCGGATGAGGGGAGGCTTCTGCATGAGGACAACGGGGAGGACGGGCTCCTGAGCAACAGCCACGGCTGCTGGGAGCACACGCACGGCTGGCCGGCTCTGAAGGAGTGAGTGGAGGCAGCCCCGGTGACATAGGAAGGGGCCGCACAGGAAAGGAAGGGGACTTAGGCCGCATACCGGGAGCTGCAGTCCTTGTCCGCCTGTATCACAACATGGCTTGGTCTGGAAGGGGAGGTCACCTCCTGTCGTTGTGGGTGTCCCAGGGCCATGTTCGGTCGGCAGCTGTTATATCTTGCCTCTTCCACAGACGGTTCAAAATCTTGTCTCTTCGCTTTAGTTAAATCCACTTCAAGAGGCAACTAGAAAGAAAGAAGAAAAACAAATTCCTTCAACTGGCTCTTGCCCTCCGCGCTTCTTGCTGACTCACAGACTGAGATTCCTGGAAAATCGCATTTGACATCCTCCATCCATCACGCCTTCTAGGTCCTGTAACTCTATGAGAAGGAGGAGCCAAACAATTTCATGTTCTGTGTTAGTGAAGTTTTGATAAAAAGGAAGCCTTCTTTGGTTTTGACTTAGGGCAGATGTTCTGTAAAATCGAATGTGAATCTTTCCTGGGCAGCTGGGTCTGTCTTTGCTGCCTCCTTGTCCTTTTTCCATGGAAATGAGCACACACAGCCTCTGTGGAGGTCTGCACCTTCTCAACCCTTTCTGCCAGGGCCACCCCTGCAAATCGCACTCGTCACTGAGGGAGCCTCGGGCACGCTGTGGCATCACGAAGAACCCTTCAAACGACAGAGGGAAGAACACTTGGGAGGCACGGACGCCGGCTGCCAGCCAAGGCTGCAAGGGATCTTCCAGTACAGGGCTGTTCTGTATCTCATCAACATGAGAAGGGACAGTCCTGTGCTGCGTGGCACAGGGCAAATGGTTTCATTTCCACATGGATTCCTACAGAAATCCAGAACGTTCTTACTTGGGAAAACATCTCTCAATTCATAAAACTGATGCTGATGAAATAATTGTTTGAATATGAGGGATTAAGATGATTACATTTTGACCTGAAAATGAAAATTATAGTGCAGATTTCATATCTACATTGAAAGATAAATGAGTAGTTTAAAAAGAAATGAGCTTTGGCCAGGCACGTTGGCTCATGCCTGTAATCCCAGCACTTTGGCAAGCCGAGGCAGATCACTTGAGTCCAGGAGTTCAAGACCAGCCTGGCCAACATGGCAAAAATACAAAAATACAAAAAAAAAAAAAAAAAATCGAAGGAACTCCTGAGTAACAGCCTGTCTCTACTAAAAATACAAAAAAAAAAAAAAAAATTAGCTGGGCATGGTGGCACACACCAATAATCCCAGCTACTCGGGAGGCTGAGGCAGGAGAATCACTTAAACCAGGGAGGCAGAGGTTGCAGTGGGCGGAGATCGCACCACCGCACTCCAGTCTGGGCGACAGAGCAAGACTGTGTCTCAAAAAAAAGAAACGAGCTTTGAAAAATATGAAAGACTGGCAATACCAAGTGCTGTCAAAGATATGAACAATTGGAACTTACACAATGCCACGTGGGGTGTGAATTAATACAACCATACAGGAAAACAGGAAGAACCTACTAAAACGAAACATGTACCTATCTTCTCACCCAATAATTCCCAACAAAAATGAGTGCAAGTGTACAGCAAAAGAATGCTAACAGCAGCTCTAATCAAAACAGCCACAAGCTACAAAAACCAAAATGTCTACTAGGAAAAGACTAGAAAAATAAATTGCCACATACTCATGCAAAAGAAAATTATACAGCAATGAAACTGCTGCTCGCACCATGAATGAATCTCACAACCATGCTGAATTCAAGTAAGATACAAAGAGTTCAAACTGTAGGATTCCAAAAAAGTACATAACAATAAAAACAAATTGGTGGCTTTCTTTGTTTTTTGTTTTGTTTTTTGAGAGAGGGTCTCGCTCTGTGGGCCAGGCTGGAGTGCAGTGGCGTAATCACAGCTCACTGCAGCCTGGGTCCCCGAGGCTCAAATGATTCTCCCAGCTCAGCCTCCCAAGCAGCTGGGACTACAGGCGCGCACCACCAGGCCCAGCTAATTTTGATTTTTATTTTTATTTCGTAGAGATATTTTTATTTCGTCCCACTATGTTGTCCTGGCTGGTCTCCAACTCCTGGGCTCAGGCAGTCCTTCTTCCTTGGCCTCCTGAAGCAGGTGTGGGCCACCACACCCGGCCAATCTGTGTTGTTAAAGGTGGTTTGCTCAGAGTGAAGGAGAGCAGGGGATGGCAGTGACTGCAAGGAACACAGCGGGGCCTCCTCGGTACTGGTAGTGTCTTGATTCAGATGTTGGCTATGTGGATGCGTTTGGTTGGAAAATTCATCAAGCTGAGCGTGGATGATACGTGCACTTGTCTACATGTCTTTATGTTCTTTTTCATACTTCGGTCAATTTTCTTAAAATATGAACTGTACAATTCCACTTACAGTACAATTCCATTTGTGAACTTTACATATATAAAGTTCAAAACCAGGAAAAAATAATCCATGGAAGTCAGAATAGAAGACAGGACAGTAGTTACTTTTGAAAAAAGGAAAGCAAGGCAGTGACTGGAAGAGGGCAAAATGGGGCTTCTGGGCTGCTGGTAAAGCTCTGATTCCCTATCTGGGAGGTGAACAGCTGTGCTCACTTATGAAATGGTGGTTCATGCCTGTAATCCCAACACTTTGGGAGGCTGAGGCAGGTGGATCACTTGAGGTCAGAAGTTCGAGATCACCCTGGCCAACATGGCGAAACCCTGTTTCTACTAAAAGTACAAAAATTAGCCAGGCATAGTGGCGGGTGCCTGTAATCCCAGTTACTTGGGAGGCTGAGGCTGGAGAATCACTTGAACCCACGAGGCAGAGGTTGCAGTGTTCACAACATTGCACTCCAGCCTTGGTGACAAGAGCGAAACTCCGTCTCAACAAAAAAAAAAGGAGAAATTTGGGGCCAGGCTCAGTGGCTCACACCTGTAATCCCAGCACTTTGGGAGGCAAGGCAGGTGGATTGATCACTTGAGCCCAGGAGTTTGAGACCAGCCTGGCCAACACAGCAAAACCCCGCTCTACTAAAAATACAAAACATCAGTTGGGTGTGGTGGTATGCGCCTGTAGTCCCAGCTATTCAGGAGGCTGAGGCACGAGAATCGCTTGATCCCGGGAGGCAGAGGTTGCAGTGAGCCAAGATAGCGCCACTGCACTCCAGCCTGGGTGACACAGCAAGACTCTGTTTAAAAAAAAAAAAAAAAAAAAAAAAAAAAATTTGGGCTGGGCGTGGTGGCTCACGCCTGTAATCCCAACACCTTGAGAGGCCGAGGTGGGCGGATCACCTGAGGTTAGGAGTTCGAGATCAGCCTGACCAACATGGTAAAACCCCCTCTCTACAAAATAAAAAAAATTAGCTGGGCATGGTGATGCACACCTGTAGTCCTAGCTAGTTGGGAGGCTGAGGTAGAAGAATCGCCTGAACCTGGGAGGCAGAGATGGCAGTGAGCCGAGATCACACAATTGCACCCCAGCCTGGGCAACAAGAGCAAAAAGTCTGTCTCAAAAAAAAAAAAAAAAAATTAGCCGGGCATGGTAGCACACGCCTGTAGTTCCAGCTACTCAGGAGGCTGAGGCAGAATTGCTTGAACCCGGGAGGCGAAGGATGCAGTGAGCCAAGATCGCACCACTGCACTCTAGCCTGGGTGACAGAGCAAGACTCCGTCTCAAAAAAAAAAAAAAACTGTTATAGGAGACGAGGGTATTATATAATGATAAGAATGTCAGCCAGGTGCAGTGGCTCACGCCTATAATCCCAGCACTTTGGGAGGCCGAGGTGGGCAGATCACGAGGTCAGGAGATCGAGACCATCCTGGCTAACACGGTGAAACCCCGTCTCTACTAAAAATACAAAAAATTAGCCAGGCGTGGTGGTGGGCGCCTGTAGTCCCAGCTACTCAGGAGGCAGAGGCAGGAGAATGGTGTGAACCGAGGAGGCAGAGCCTGCAGTGAGCTGAGATCGGGCCACTGCACTCCAGCCCAGGCGACAAAGCGAGACTCCGTCTCAAAAAAAAAAAAGAATGTCAATTCACCAAGAAGATATAACAATTATAAATATTTATGCACGAAACACCAGAGGTCCTAAATATATGAAGCAAACTTTGAGAGGATTGTAAGGTGAAATAAAAGCAATACAATAATAGTAGGAGACTTCACTACTCAACTTTCAATAATAGATAAAACAACCAAACAAAAGATGAATAAGGCGATAGAGTATTTGAACGATACTATAGGCCAACTGGACCTGACAGTCATATACATAACATTCCACCCACCAACAGCAGAAAATACATTCTTCTCAAGTACATGTGGAACATTCTCCAACACAGATCACATGTTAGGCCACAAAACAAGTCCTAACAAACTCAAGATTGGAATCATATAAAGCATCTTTTCAATCACAATGGAAGAAAACTAGAAATCAACAGCAGAAAGAAAACTGGAAAATCCACAAATCAGTAGAAATTAAACACCACACTCTTAAAGTCAAAGGAAATGTAACAAGGCAACTTAAAAGAATTCCCTGAGACAAATGAATACTACAACACAACCTACCAAACCCCTGGGGTGCAGTGAAAGAAGTCTTAAGAGGGAAGTTACACACACATTAAAAAAAAAAGATCTCAAATCTACGTTATACCTCAAAGAACTAGAAAAAAAAGTTACACCCAAAGCTAGAAGAAAGGAAATTCTAAAAAGATGAGAGCAAACATAAGTGAAAGAGAGAATACAAAAACAATACGAAAAAGCTCAATAAAAATAGCAGTTGGGCCACATGTGGTTGGTCACACCTGTTATCCCAGCATTTTGGGAGGCCAAGGCAGGTGGATCACTTGAGGCCAGGAGTTTGAGACCAGCCTGGGCAACATGGTAAAATTTTTTGTATTCTGTACAAAAAATAAAAAAATTAGCCTGGCATGGTGGCAAATGCCTATAGTCCCAGCTACTTGGGAGGCTAAGGCAGGAGGATCATTTGAGTCCGGGATATAGAGGCTGCAGTGAGCCAAGATCACACGACTGCCCTCCAGCCTGTGTGGGAGGATCACTCAAGCCCAGGATGTCGAGGCTCCAGTGAGCCAAGCCATGATCAGATCACTGCATTCCAGCCTGGGTGACAGAGTGAGATCTTGTCATGAGATGAGATGAGATGGGATGAATAAAAGAAATTAAATTAAAATAATAAAACAAAATAAAATGACAAAAGACTTGAATAGACATTTCTCCAAAGACGATAAACAGATGACCAACAAGCATATGAAAATATGGTTGGCTGGGTGCGGGGGCTCACACCTGTAATCCCATTACTTTGGGAGGCCAAGGCGGGCGGATCACCTGAGGTCAGGAGTTTGAGACCAGCCTGACCAACATGGTGAAACCCCGTCTCTACTAAAAATACAAAAATTAGCCCGGCATGGTGGCAGGCGCCTATAGTCCCAGCTACTTGGGAGGCTGAGACAGAATTGTCTGAACCCAGAGGCGGAGGTTGCAGTGAACCAAGATTGTGCCACTGCACTCCAGCCTGGGTAACAGAGTGAGATTCTGTCTCAAAAAAGAAAATATGGTCAACATCATTAATCATCAGGGGGTATGCAAATCATAACCACAATAAAATATCACGCCCATTAGGTTAGCAAAAAAAAAACAACTCAGAAAATAACAAGTGCTGGTTAGGATTTAGAAAAATCTGAACTCATGTGCACTGTTGGTGGAACTGTAAAATGGGGCAACTGCTATGAAAATCAGTATGGCAGCTCCTCAAAAAATTAAAAATAGGATTACCATATGACCCAGCAATCCCCTTCAGAATATGTCCAAAAGAATTGAAAACAAGATCTCAAAGAGAGTTACACACCCTCGTTCACAGCATTATTCACAATAGCCAAGAGGTTGAAAGCAACCCAAATGCCCATCAACAAATGAATGCATAAACAAAATGTGGTCTATATATACAATGGAATATTCATATTCAGCCATAAAAAGAAGGGAATTCTGATACACACTACTACATGGATGAATCTTAAGGGCATTAATGCTAAGTGAAATAAGCCAGTCACAAAAAGCAAAAATTATGTGATGCCATTTACATGAGGTATCCAGAGTAGACAAATTCATAGAAACAGAAAGTAGACACATACACCTATAATCTCAGCATTTAAGGAGGCTGAGTGGGAGGATTGCTTGCAGCCAAGAGTTTGAGACTAGCCTGGGCAACAGCAAAAACTGCATGTCCACACACAAAAAAGTATTTTATTTTTATTTTATTATTATTGAGACAGAATCTCACTCTGTCTCCCAGGCTGGAGTGCAGTAGTGCGATCTTGGTTCACTGCAGCCTCCACCTCCCAGGTTCAAGCGATTCTCATGCCTCAGCCTCCAGAAGAGCTGGGATTACAGACAGGCTGACCACCATGCCCAGCTAATTTTTGTATTTTTTAGTAGAGACAGGGTTTCACCATGTTGGCCAGGGTGGTCTCAAACTCCTAGGCTCGAGTGATCTAACCACCTCGGCCTCCCAAAGTGCTAGGATTACAGGCAGGAGCCATAGCGCCCAACGTGATTTTTTAAAAAAGAAAAAAAAATCAAGACCGGCCTCGGCAACACAGCAAGAACTCTAAAAAAAAAAAAAAAAAAAAAGTTAATTAGCTGGGTCCAGGTGCAGTGGCCCATGCTGTAATCCCAGCGCTTTGGAAGGCTGAGGCAGGAGGATCACATGAGCCCAGCAGTTCATGACCAGCCCTGAGAAATTCTGTCTCTACAAAAAAAAAGTAATAATTGTTTAAAAAATAAATCAGCTAGGTGTGCTGGCACATACCTGCAGTCCTAGCCACTTGAGAGGCTGAGGCAGGGGGATCCAGGAGGATCCCTTGGGCCCAGGAGTTCAAGGATGCAGTGAATTATGATCGCACTCCTGCATTCCAGCCTGGCTGACAGAGCAAGACCTCATCTTTCATGAAATAAATTAAAAAAAAAAAAAAAGGAAAGAAAAAGAAAGAAAGTGGAAGTAGTTACAAGGGTCTGGGAAAGGGGGAAATGCGGAGTTCTTGTTTCATGGGTACAGGGTCTTAGTTCTGCAGATCAATTTCACAACAATGTGAATACACTTAACACTACTCAACCACACACTAAAAATAGTTAAAATGTGATGTGCTTTATTTGCTACAATTTAAAAAAAGAAAACGCCCGGTGCAGTGGCTCACGCCTGTCATCCCAGAACTTTGGGAGGCTGAGGCAGGCGGATCACTTGAGGTCAGGAGTTCAAGAGCAGCCTGGCCAACAGGGCGAAACCCCATCTACTAAAAATAAAAAAATAAGCCGGGCGTGGTGGCTGGCACCTGTAGTCCCAGCGACTTGGGAGGCTGAGGCAGGAGAATGGCGTGAACCCGGGAAGCGGAGCTTGCAGTGAGCCGAGATCGTGCCACTGCACTCCAGCCTGGGCGACAGAGTGAGACTATCTCAAAAAAAAAAAAAAAAAAGAAAAAGAAAACTTGACTAATATCTCTCATAAACATAGATGCAAAAATGCCTAACAAAGGCCGGGCGCAGGGGCTCACGCCTGTAATCCCAGCACTTTGGGAGGCCGAGGCAGGCGAATCACGAGGTCAGGAGATCAAGACCAGCCTGACCAAGATGGTGAAACCCCGTCTCTACTAAAAAAATACAAAAATTAGCCAGGCGTGGTGGTACACACCTGTAATCCCAGCTACTCGGGAGGCTGAGGCAGGAGAATTGCTGGAACCCGGGAGGCGGAGGTTGCAGTGAGCCAAGATCACACCACTGCACTCCAGCCTGGGCGACAGAGCGAGACGCCGTCTCAAAAAAAAAAAAAAATGTCTAACAAAATATTAGCAAACTGAATCCAATAATGTTTAAAAATGATGTTTTTAAAGGAGTTTTTACAGATGCCCAGTGACACACACCTTGTGGGGCTCCATGAGGACAAGAATCCCTGAGGCACAGGATGGGAATGCTGCCCTGGGGAGCGACATGGCAGGGACCTCGGAGAGCAGATGAGGCAGGAAGAACACTCCAGAAGCCACTCATGGCAGGTCAGTGTGACTCCAGGACTGCCCAGCCACAGACCCCATTCTGCAAAGGCAAATGCTCAGATCACGTTGTAGGTATTGACAGAAATAATGGACATGTAAATCTTAATGACACCAGAACTAAGGAAAAGAAAGAAGGCTCAACAGTGAGGCTGGGAGTGTCTGGGAAGGACAGTGGTGCTGCAGAGGGCTGTGTGCTCGCTTTGAGGCTTCACAGACTACCCCCAACCACAGTTCTCTACCTACACATAACACAAATTCTCTAGACCTCACATTACTGTCAAATGATGTGATTTTTTTTTTTTTTTTTTTTTTGAGACAGAGTCTCCCTCTGTCGCCCAGGCTGGAGTGTGGTGGCGCGAACTTGGCTCACTGCAACCTCCGCCTCCTGGATTCACGCCATTCTCCTGCCTCAGCCTCCCGAGTAGCTGGGACTACAGGCGCCCGCCACACACCCAGCTAATTTTTTGTATTTTTAGTAGAGACGGGGTTTCACCGTGTTAGCCAGGATGGTCTCGATCTCCTGACCTCGTGATCCGCCCGCCTCGGCCTCCCAAAGTGCTGGGATTACAGGCGTGAGCCACCGCCCCCGGCCCAAATGATGTGACTTTAAAAAAAAGTAAAATCTTGTGATTAGTTCCTGCTATCTCTAACATTCGAAATCTGAAATAAACATTCCCGACCCTCTAAATAGCTAAGTCCTCACTTTTGCTCCTTGCATCCTCCAAATACTCAACCCATGACACAGAAGAGTTTCCCGCATTATCTTCACTCCGCTCATCCATGTCTAATATACCTGGCGTGGAAGCTTATTTAGTGACCTCAGGTAGTCTTTGTCCAGAATACAGTTTCCAAGTGCGTTCCCAAAACTCCTAAGGGCAAGAGAAAAAAAAGTGAAACAGGGTTAAGAATTGTTACACATGAATATCAGAGAATAGAGTTACAACTTTTGTACAGGTTGCCTCTCAGGTGCAGCAGAGGAAATGGACCCTAACATTCATTCCCCATTGATGTCTGGTAAGCATCTAGCATGTTCCTGCACTGTGTTAGTTTCTGAGAATACTGCAGTGAGAACAAGACACAAATCCCTGCCCTTACGGAGGTGATGAGTATGAAAAGATTAAGCCGCCATTCACAAAACCCACCAGCCACCTCCTGACATGGAGAACAAACTGCAGAGAGTTTTTCTTTTTTTTTTCCCCAAAGGCTGCTCCAATTTCCCAACAGGAGTAGGTAACACACACTTGGGGAACGGGGGCTCAAGAGCACAACCTCCCATGACCAAAGTTCTTAACTTGGGATCTATGGACTCCCCCACAGAACTCATAGGTTTTTCTGGTTCAATTCACTTCAATTCTCAAGACACGGATATGGTTTGGATGTTTATCCCCTCCAAATTTCATGTTGAAACATGACCTCCAATGCCGGGGGTGTGGCCTGGTGGGAGGTACTGGATCCTGGGGCTGGATTCCTCATGAACAGCTTAGTGCCATCCCCTTGGTGTTGAGTGAGTTCTCACTCAGCTCATGAGAGATCTGGTGGTTTTGAATGTGGGGGTTGGGCATGATGGCTCATGCCTGTGATCCCGGCACTTTGGGAGGCACAAGGCAGGAGGATGACTTGAGCCCAGGAGTTTGAGACCAGCCTAGGCAACAAAGGGAGACCCTGTCTCTCCAAAAAAAAAATTTTTTTTTAATTAACTGGGGGTGGTGTCATGTGTCTGTGATCCCAGCTACTCGGGAGGCTGAGGCGGGAAGATCACTTAAGCCCAGGAGTTCAAGGCTGCATTGAGCAATGACGGCACCACTGCACCCCAGCCTGTGCAACAGAGCAAGATCCTGTCTCAAAAAATGAAAAACAACAATAAAATAAATAAATAGGCCTGGGACCTCTTCCCTCTCTCTCTTGCTCCCTCTCTCTCCACGTTCCCTCTTCGCCCTCTGCCATGATTAGAAGAAGCTTCCTGAGGCCTCACCAGAAGTGGATGCTGGCACCAGGCTTCCAGTACAATCCACAGAATCATAAGCCAATCAAACCTCCTTTATTTATAAATTACTCAGCCTCCGGTATTCCTGTATAGCAACATAAATGGACTATCACGGACATCCGCGTGACTGTGTAACCAAGTTAACTAAGCTAACCTGTGCGTAGCGGAGGACTGCTGAGGAGCACGGAGAGGATGAGGGTGTGGTCTGTGCACTCGCAGTAGGAGTGGGAAGGCCTCCGGCACACGCTACTGAGTGCGCGGAGAAGAGAGAATACAGGATTCTACCACTTATTCCCAGCAAGGGAAGCCTGAAACAGAAACATTGAAAACATACTAACAAAAGTGGGAAAACAGGGCAGACAGGAACCAGGGCAGGGGTGAGACTTATCTTCCATGCTGCTTAGATTTTTGAACCATGTGGATGTATTAACTCTTCCAAAAAAAATCGAAACCTGCTCTGAAGCAGGAGCTGAAATGACGCAGGTTAGACTCCCAGCCTCGTGCTCACCTGAGGGCTCGCTTCAGCCCGTCGGTCACCGCCTCCTTCCTCGCCTTCTCCAGAGACAAAGCCTTAGACTTGAGGCCCTCACTGACACCATAACCAACATCTTCATGATATGAACCGTCCTGGGGCAGAAAAGGAGTTCAAACTCAAACACCAGAGCAGCAGGCGCGCCACAACTCCCCCGTTCCTCAAGCAGCAGGTTCAAAGCCGGAATCTCCCACCGGGTGGCCTTGCTACAGGGGCACGGGCAGAAGCCTGGGTGAGAATCCATCGCCAGTGCTGCTTCCTAGACCTGGGCTGCCTGGACGTGTGCCTGTGGTCACGGTGTCAAGACGATCCTACCTTCCCAACTTCCCAACACACAAAGGGCACATTAGAAACCCACCCCAAATCCTATCAGTGTGCATTACCCTAAGGTAAAAAACCTCTGAGATGGCCAGGCAGGGCGTGGTGGCTCACGCTGTAATCCCAGCCCTTTGGGAGGTCGAGGGAGGTGGATCACTTGAGGTCAGGAGTTCAAGACCAGCCTGGTCAACGTGGTGAAACCCCACCTCTACTAAAAATACAAAAATTAGACAGGTGTGGTGGCAGGCGCCTGTAATCCCAGCTACTCAGGAGACTGAGGCAGGAGAATCACTTGAACCTGGGAGGCAGAGGTTGCAGTGAGACGAGATGGTGCCATTGCACTCCAGCCTGGGTAACAGAGTGAGACTACGTCTTGGAAAAAAAACCTCTGGGATATCAAACAAAGGGATAATTTGAATATTGGATCTAATGTTCTCTAAGGATTGGAGAACAAATCCTTTTGTAAGTCAGCTGGCATCCAGTCCCTGCCTCTCACCAAAAGAGAAGGTGGACCTGAGCACATCATTCGCTGATTGAGAATTAAATACAATGTTTGATGATAGCACTCTGTGATTTTTAAAAAATAACTCAGAAAGCACTCAAATAAATGAGTGACACTATAAAAAAATTCTTTCCATTCTCAGCTACTCACTCATAGATACAAGGTTTTTTAGTACTATTTAGAAAACTAAGAATAGAATTAATGCTGAATTGTTCATTCAAGAAATAAGTAGGCTGGGTGTGGTGGCTCACGCCTGTAATCCCAGCACTTTGGGAGGCCGAGGCAGGTGGATCACCTGAGGTTGTGAGTTCCAGACCAGCCTGACCAACATGGAGAAACCCCATCTCTACTAAAAACACACACAAAAAATTAGGCAGGCATGGTGGCGCATGCCTGTAATCCCAGCTACTCGGGAGGCTGAGGCAGGATAATCGCTTGAACCCAGGAGGTGGAGGTTGCGGTGAGCTGAGATTGAACCATTGCACCCCAGCCTGGGCAACAAGAGCAAAACTCCATCCCCACCCAAAAAAAAAGAAGTAATATTCAATTATGGATATATGGATATATAAACTAACTGAAAAGAAAAAACAGCACCATCCATCTCATTAAGATACATTTTCCATAAATTTTATATTTTAAATTTTTTATTTTTGTGGCAAGATTTCATCTCTTTAATTTTTCTAAGTATCGAAATTTTGCTATATTTATATTTTCTCTTCACCATAAACACAATTGTCTGGTCAATTGTGTGTTAACAGTAGCTATAATATAACTAAATCCAAAAGAAGTATTTTAATATTTAGAGCCTTAAGTGCACTGAAAATTTACCAAAACTTTTTATTTTTATACACATGCAAAGGCAGAGAAGCACAGTAAGGCTATCAATAAAACTTCTTTTTTTTCACCCAGGAGTTCAGTGGCACAATCACAGCTCACCACAGCCTCGACTTCCTGGGCTCAGGTGATCCTCCCACCTCAGCTTCCTGAGTAGCTAGGACTACAAGCATACGCCACCATGCCCGACTAATTTTTTGTATTTTTAGTAGAGACGGGCTTTCGCTATGTTGCCCAGGCTGGTCTCAAATCCCTGGGCTCAAGCAATCCTTCCACCTGGGCCTCCCAAAGTGCTGGGATTACAGGAATGAGCCACCCCGCCTAGCCAAACTTTCAACCATAAATATGTATTAGGATTAAAACCAGTGGGGAAATAGAATAGAAATATGAGTTCAGATAAAGAAAGAACAATGTAAAATTTCTAATGATTAAAAAAAAGCTTGTTCATCGTATTTCTTCAAATAAATGATAGATCTTATCCTCTATAGTATTTAGAGTCCACTGGAATATTTAACAAAGATCTAACAGATTTACGGTAAGTCCTCACTTAACATCTTAAATAACTGTGACTTTAAGCGAAACAACTTATTAACAAAACCAATTTTTGTTTTTATCAATGTTATAACAAAAGGACCTGCTTTGCCTAAAGTTGAGTTTCCAAAAACTTATCAGTGATGGTAAAATTATTGTATTTTAGAATGTCAGATTTTACCATATGCCAAAAAATACACCCTTTGCAACAATTTTTATGTATGGTGAAAACTTGTAGGTGTCAACTTGAAAATGTGCAAAAGAACAGTTTTTCCATTCTTTTAGGGAGCACATGAGCAAGAGTATTTGAATTCCACCATTCTAGGGAACGCTGGCTGAGGCACAACTCTGGAGCCTGGGTCCTTGTCCAGCTACCTACTCCCCTACCTGCTCACCTTCTCCTACCACCCACTGATCCTTCCAGGCAGCAGGTCTACTCCATCCCCCTCACCTTCAGCTGGACCCTCACAAATGCACAGACTCCCACGTAGAACTTGCCATTGTTGAGGTCAACAAAATCTAGGAGTGGGAAAGAGAGCAAGTTGAAGAGGACACTGACCGCTGGGCCACAACCATTCCTCCGGCTGGGAACTGAGTCCACCTACCTCACCTCCTCACCCAGCATACTTTCACCAGGAGCTGGACAGTGCAAAAGTCCCCACTGCCGGAGAGCATACTCACCCACATTCTGCTGCGTGATGGAGTGTGCCCAGCCATTGTAACCAAACATCTCATTGGCCAGATTAATTACCCGATGACCCTCAATGTAGCACACCTAGAAAAACAAATGTTTTTAAGGAAAAGCTGTGTTAATTCCTTACCACACTTAAATGTGAATCAAAATTGACATAATTTATTCCTCATCTACTTTTTTGGATAAACTGCCCTTAAACATTCTATTCGGGAGGCTGAGGTGGGAGGATCACTTGAGCCCAGGAGCTCAAGGCTGCAGTAAGCTAGGATCATGCCGCTGCACTCCAGCCTAAGCAACAGAGTGAGACCCAGTCTTAAAAAAAAAAATTTTTTTTTTCAAGAAAATTCTCAATGAGTTTATTTCAAAAATCTTCTGGATGGAGCCTGCGAGAACTAATGGTCTGTTGCGCGGAGGAACTCACCCAGCAGTTGCTAAAATTCAGTTTGCAAAAAGTACAAATCTCAGTTTGACATATTTTATGGAAGACCAAAAATACACACAGAAGTTGAAATTAGAAGCAAATGATATGCAATTAGTATGTGTCAATCATAAGTTCTTTCAAAAGTGTTTAATTCAAAAAAAAAAAGAAGCAAATGGCAAAAGGAACATTTTTTTAAATGATGTTAAAGGCTGGGCATGGTGGCCCACGCCTGTAATCCCAACACTTTGGGAGGCCGAGGTGGGAGGATCACCTGAGCCCAGCAGTTTGAGACCAGCCTGGGCAACATGGTGAGATGTCGTCTCTACAGAAAATTTAAAAATTAACCAGGCATGGTAGCGGGTGCCTGTAGTCCCAGCTAGTCAGGAAGCTGAGGCAGGAGGATCGCTTGAGCCTGGGAGGTGGAGGCTGCAGTGAGCCGAGATGACACCACTGGTCGGACTCCAGCCTAGGTGACAGAGCAAGACCCTGTCTTTAAAAAAAAAAAAAAACAAAAAACAGATGATGTAAAAATCCTAAGATGGCGGTTACGCAAGTGTCAAGACCATGCCCGGGCCCCTTTAGATGAGAATGAAGTCTGGAACCCATCCCCTCCCAGGGGCACTGGGAGACCTCCAGGAACAGGTAACAGGAGACTTCCGAATCCCTGAGGACCCAGAGAGGGAACTGGCAAGACCGTCGGAGTCTGTCGTATGGATGCCTGCTTTCCAGGCACATGAGTTCTCCTACCTTCTGGCCTCCTCCAGCCATGCGGCTACTTATGTATTCTGGGCCCAGCCTCTGCCTCAGGGCCTTCTGGATGGCCTGGTACTCTTCTGCTGTGTACTGGCACTGCAACCCCAAAAAAGAAAATTAAATTCACACTTCCACCACTCCTCACATCACTGAGTCTCCATCTTTTATGGAGACTTTATACTCTTAAAAAGACCCCCCAGAACCTTTGTTTATGTGGGTTATATTTATCCTATTAGGAATTAGAACTCAGAAACTTTTAAGGCATGCATGCCGTTAGGCATCATAGCAGTGACATCACCACATATCATGCAGTCTCTGAAAACTCTACCGTTCACTCATGAGAGAATGAGTGTGAAAGAGGCAAATAGTATTATTATGAAGATAATTTTGACCTTCTGGACTCTGAAAGATCTTCGGAAACCCCAGGGTTTTTGAGAACTGCATTTTGAGAACTGCTGCCTTAGCTGCTGCTACCATCCTTATAAATGTTTCTGAAGCTTAGGAAGCTAAAATGTCCTGCCTCCAGATCTGTAAATGACGTCAGCACAGGAAGCGAGGATGGAAAGAGCACAGGGGTAGGATGCCTTGCTTCTATTTGTCCTTTCCAGAGATTGACGCCTTCTCCAATGCAACAATTTCCCATCCTGCACAAACAGAAACACACTACTGCTTGCTGATTTGGGTTTTGTCCCCCTTGTCCTATTCGGATGAGAGGAATACTCATAACTCTCTGCTAAAGACAAAGATGGAGTTTGGGTGGACAAAGCAAGAAACTCTTTTCTATACACACAATGTCCCTACAAGGAATATGACCCCAGTAACTTCCCATGCCTCCAAGAAAGACAACTGAAGCCAGGCGCGGTGGCTCACGCCTGTAATCCCAGCATTTAGGAGGCCGAGGCGGGCGGATCACGAGGTCAGGAGTTCAAGACCACCCCGGCCAACATGGTGAAACCACATCTCTATTAAAAATACAAAAAAAAAAAGCCCAGGTGCGGTGGCTCACGCCTGTAATCCAAACACTTTGGGAGGCCGAGGCAGGCGGATCACCT
This sequence comes from Pongo abelii, assembly GCF_028885655.2. NCBI lineage: Eukaryota > Metazoa > Chordata > Mammalia > Primates > Hominidae > Pongo > Pongo abelii. Next base: position 962,426 of record NC_071995.2, read on the forward strand.
GCGGTCAGGAGTTCGAGACCAGCCTGGCCAACATGGTTAAACCCCATCTCTACTAAAAATATAAAAATTAGCTCGCCATGGTGGTGCATGCCTGTTATCCCAGCGACTTGGGAGGCTGAGGCAGGAGAATTGCTTGAATCCAGGGGGTGGAGGTTGCGGTGAGCTGAGATCGCACCACTGCACTGCAGCCTGGGTGACAAAGCAAGATTCAGTCTCGAAAAAAAAGAAATAGAACTGGGTGGCATGCACACAGGGGCAATAGGAAATAGGGAGATTTTCACATAGTTTCATTTTGAATTTGATGTCATACAATTATGTTATCTATCCCCCCCAAAAAATTTAAAATCTAGATCTAATCCCCAGTACTATCAGTCTTTTGATAGCTAACATTCCAAAATGCCCTCCAGAGTTCACAAAAGACCCCCAAAAAATGCATCTAAAGGAAAAACCAATAATAACAAATAGCTCACACATGTACTGTGTAAATGTACTAGGTACTGCTCACACATGTACTGTGTAAATGTACTAGGTACTGCTCACACATGTACTGTGTAAATGTACTAGGTGCTGCTCACACATGTACTGTGTAAATGTACTAGGTGCTGCTCACACATGTACTGTGTAAATGTACTAGGTACTGCTCACACATGTACTACGATGCTCTACAAACTGCCTTGCCCTAACTTTACTCTTTCTTTCCCGGCACGAAGGAACCAGTTACCTGTCCAAAGCATAACACCGAGCCGCCGCCAGCAGCAGGATGGCTGTCACGTCCTCCAAGAATTGCTTCCTCAGTCCCAGACATCTTGATTCTGGTTGACCTCTATATAAATAAAAGGGGGAAAAAAAAACAACCCTCAAAGAATGTTTAACCTCTACTGAAAAATCACATAAAGAATCCTTATGCGGCCGGGCACAGTGGCTCATGCCTGTAATCCCAGCACTTTGGGAGGCTGAGGTGGGTGGATCACAAGGTCAGGAGATGGAGACCATCCTGGCTAACACGGTGAAACCCCCTCTCTACCAAAAATACAAAAAAATTAGCCAGGCGTGGTGGTGGGCGCCTGTAATCCCAGCTACTCAGGAGGCCGAGGCAAAGAATTGCTTGAACCCGGGAGGCAGAGGTTGCAGTGAGCTGAGATTACACCACTGCACTCCAGCCTGGGCGACAGAGCGAGACTCCATTTCAGAAAAAAAAAAAAAAAAAAAAAGAATCCATATGCAATATCCTAGGAGTTATTTATAAACTTCTAAGCACTGCTCCAATCCAAAACAGAGTTCCTCAGTGGTTAGCTGTGGTCTCTCAAGCTGCTGAAGATTCTTTAAGGTCTGCTTCTACTTCTACCTTTCTCTTAACATGTTTGCTATTGTGGTGGTGCTATTAAAGGTGATTTTTACAATAAGAATGTATTACATTTATAACTATAAAATCAAAATTACAAAAAATTCTTTATGGGAAGGCAAACAAAAAATGTACTTATAGGTGGAACATCGCTAATCCAAAAATCCAAAATTCAAAATGCTCCAAAATCCAAAACGTTTTGAGTGCCAACATGATGTGTTATAGTCAAAACACAGGTTATGGCCAGGCATGGTGGCTCAAACCTATAATCCCAGCACCTTCGGAGGCCAAGGCAGAAGGACTGCTTGAGCCCAGGAGTTTGAGACTAGCCTAACCAGCAAAACCCCATCAATACAAAAAATTTAAAAATTAGCCAGGCGTGGTGCTATGCTACTTAGGAGGCTGATGTGGGAGGATCGCTTGAGCTCAGGAGTTTGAGGCTGCAGTGAGCTATGACCACCCCATTGCACTCCAGCCTGGGTGACAGAGTGTCTGACTCTGTCTCAACAGAAAAAAAAAAAAGGGCAGGCACACAACACACAGTTTATTCAGCTTCTCCAACAGAAAAATGCAACTATCAGCCAGATGCAGTCGCTGACACCTATAATCCCAGCACTTTGGGAGGCTGAGGCGGGTGGATCACCTGAGGTCAGGAGTTCCAGACCGGCCTGGCCAACATGGTGAAACATCTTTATAAAAATACAAAAATTAGCTGGGCGTGGTGGTGCGAGCCTGTAATTCCAGCTACTCGGGAGGCTGAGGTGGGAGAATCACTTGAACCCGGGAGGCAGAGGTTGCAGTGAGCCGAGATTGCGCCACAGCACTCCAGCCTGGGCAACAGGCGAGACTCCATCTCAAAAAAAAAGAAAAAAAAAAAAATCTTTAGGTTCTGAAAACAAATGAATTTCATGTTTAGACTTGGGTCCCCTTCCCAAGATATCTGATTATATATATGCAAATATTCCAAAATCTGAAGTCCAAAACACTTCTGGTCCCAAAGCATTTCAGAGAAGCAATACCCAACCTGTCCTAGCTAAGAGGGTAACTCTGGGAGGTGGTGGATTTGTGAATTACCTTGTCTGTGGTAATCATTTCACAGATCAAATCATCACACTGTACACCCTAAATATATACAATTTTTATTTGTCAGTCATACCTCAAAAAAGCTGGGGGGTAGGGAAGAAAAATCAAGTGAATCTGTTTTAAAGTTTAAAAAAACCGGCCAGGTGCGGTGGCTCACGCCTGTAACCCCAACACTTTGGGAGGCCAAGGCAGGCGGATCACCTGAGGTCAGGAGTTCAAGACCAGCCTGGTCAACATGATGAAACCCCATCTGCACTAAAAATACAAAAATCAGCCAGATGCGGTGGCGCGTGCCTGTAGTCCCAGCTACTCAGGGGGCTGAGGCTGGAGAATTGCTTGAACCCAGGAGGCGGAGGTTGCAGTGAGCCGAGACCATACCACTGCACTCCAGCCTGGGCGATGGAGCAAGACTCTTTCTCAAAAAAAAAAAAAAAAAAAAATTCAGTCTTTTATTGAAGGACAATCTTGTCTTTGTCCATAAAGTAAACATGAAATATTTTTTGCCTTTTTTGCTTTTACTTTGAAAAAGATGTCTTACTATTCTGCTTTCCTTCCTAAAAACTGTCTACAATGGTTTTTCCATTATAAAAGTAAAAAAAAAAAAAAATTTAAGAGACAGGGTCTTGCTCTGTTACCCAGGCTGGAATGCAGTGGTGTAATCATAGCTTACTGTAACCTTGACCTCCAGGGCTCAGGTGATCCTCCCACTGCAGCCTCCAGAGTAGATAGGACTACAGGTGAGTGCTATCATGCCAGGCTATTTTTTTTTTCATTTTTTTAGAGATGAGTGTCTCACTGTGTTGCCCAGGTTGGTCTTGAACTCCTGGGCTCAAGTTCAAGTGTTTTTTATGTGTGCATACTCATTAAACAAAGGTAGAATCCAAATGCATTAGGCAAATCTTACGCAGCACTTCAAATCTTCTTGGCCTTGTGTGTCCTTGAGGCCCTTGGTCACTTTGTCCACTCCAGCTGTCACGGGGCTGATCAAACACGTCTGGGTTATAACCACCTGCCCACAGGCACAACCCCACGGTCCCTTACCTCCTGCTCATACTGGGTACCTATCACTTCCCACCCGTGGCTTGCCGTTTGCCTTGGAGGTGTGAGGGCCTGTGGGCCCACCTGGTGCCCACACATGCACAACCTAGAAGTCTATGGGAATTAATGTGCCATGAAGCAAACCTTTTTCCAATGAGTTACAGAAGCTGAGGGGTCCATCCACCCTTCCTTTAGATGGATTGCCCTGGAATGCAGTTATGTATACATCCTCCTGGGAGACAGCTTTAGGAGAATAAGCAACCAACTGTACTTGCACCAAGGAAGGCCAACTTCAAAATGCACCCTTGAACTGACTTTAATCTTCCTTCTCCCTTCACTCACCTTTCCCCTACCTCTGCTTCCTGAAAGTACACTTCTTGAAAAAAAAATAGCACATACGCTCCTGCCTCAAGCTGTAGGTTCTCTAGGTTCTAGGGTACCCAGGTATAGGAGACACTATGGATGCTCTACTAATCATCCCTTCAGCTTTTTTTTTTTTTTTTTTTTCTGAGACGGAGTCTCGCTCTGTCACCCAGGCTGGAGTGCAGACTGGCGTGATCTCGGCTCACTGCAACCTACACCTCCCAGATTCAAGCAATTCTCCTGCCTCAGCCTACCGAATAGCTGGGATTATAGGTGTCCACCACCACACCTGGCTAATTTTTGTATTTTTAGTAGAGACAGGGTTTTGTCATGTTGGCCAGGCTGCTCTCGAACTTCTGATCTCAGGTGATCCACCTGCCTCGGCCTCCCAAAGTGCTGGGATTACAGGTGTGAGCCACTGCGCCCAGCCATCCCTTAAGCTCTTACCACAATAGTGCACCCTATTCTGACTTCCAAATGCCAACATCTGCATCTTGTTACCTGAGAGCTTTCTTTGGTATCCAGACTACTTTGCACCTGTTTATGGCAAGCTGTAAGCACCAGAAAATTGAACCACCCTGGCAGCAGCCCTCAAATGGTGCCTGACAGGAGCTGCTGTTGAAATACCCTAAATTTCTTACCCCTCTGTGGGACATCACCAAGCCATGAGCTTCCCCAGTGGAATTAGGTTCCCCAGTGGCAACAGGCTTGATAACTCGCCCTTTGTTGTCAAACTTTCCTTTCCTGTCTCCCCTCCCCTCTCCTCTACTGTGTAAAGGACTAATCTCCAAATAAACTACTTAGGAATAAAAAGGAGGGCGGCAAAAGATACCTTTACAATGTAGAAACCTGGGAGTTACCACCTTAATTATTAAGTAATCAAACTTAATGTCACCAATTACAGTCACATCATGTGCTTCCTGATGATGCACTAAGAAGGTCACATCACTTAGGTAGTATTAGGAAATAATCAAACAAGTTGAAACCTACAAAGCAATTGGCCTGGACTCTCCAAAGCCTCAGTGTCTTAAAAAACAAAACAAAATAGAAGGGCTGGTGAACTCTTCTATATTAAAAGAGGCTTAAGGCCGGATGCAGTGGCCCACGCCTGTAATCCCAGCACTTTGGGAGGCCAAGGCGGGTGGATCACCTGAGCTCAGGAGTTCAAGACCAGCCTGGTCAACATGGTAAAAATCCCATCTCTAGTAAAAATATAAAAAGTAGCCGGGCATGGTGGCGCACACTTGTAGTCCCAGCAACTCGGGAGGCTGAGGCAGGATAATCACTTGAACCCAGCAGATGGAGGTTGCAGTGAGCCAAGATCATGCCACTGCACTCCAGTCTGGGTAACAGAGCAAGACTCTATCTCGAAAAATAAATAAATAAATAAATAAATAAATAAAGACTTAAGAGACATGACAACTAAATGCACTGTGTGATCTTCAGTGAAATTTTGGATCAGGGATAAAGAAAAGCTATAAAGAATATTATTAGGACAATGGGAGAAATCTGATGATGGACTGAATATGAGACTGCAGCCACAACCTCCCGAGTAGCTTAGACTACAGGTGTGCACCACCACAGCTGGTTAGTGTGATAATTATATCATGATTCTGTAGGACAATGGCCTATCACTAGATGTATGATGCAGTATTGGAGTAAAGTGTCATGTTTTCTGCAACGTACTCTCAATTCATTCAACTAATTGTGTGTGTGTGTGTGTGTGTGTAGAGTGAGAAAAAGGCAAGTAGATAAAGCAAAAGTAACAAATGTATGAACCTAGGTGAAGGATATGCAGACATTAATAGTAAATTTTCTTTTTTTTTTTTTGAGACAGTCTCACTGTGCCACCCAGTGCAGTGAGACGGCTCACTGTACCCTCAAACTCCTGGGCTCAAGTGATCGTCCCAACTCAGCTTCCTGAGTAGCTGGGACTACAGTTATATAACACCACACATGGCATATTTTTTATTTTTTGTAGAGAAAGGGGTCTCACTATGTTGCCCAGGCTGGCCTCGAACTCCTGGGCTCAAGCAATATTCCTGCGCAGCCTCCCAGAACACTGGGATTACAGACGTGAGCCACTGCACCCAGCCCATTGTAAAATTTGTCCAAAGACTTCAAATCCTTCAGAATGAAGTGTCAAGAAAGACTACCTGCATAGCCAAGATTATGGCAGCTATATAAATCCAAATATCCAAACACATACTCCAAAAACTACACAGACCAACCAACCGCAGAAACAAAGAAAATCACCAACATCTCATATCTTCAACATACTTAGAAGACTGAAAATACTACAAGCTTCTAATTACCCGTAAGTAGAAAAACATCAATTTCTTGTAGAGATGTTTCTCAACCTCTCGTCCCAGCTCTTTAAGGACAGCAAAGAGGGATCCAGATAGGAGGAGAGATGCAAAGAAGAGAGAACAGCGCTGGGCACACTGGGCGCGGTGGCTCATGCCTGTAATCCCAACACTTTGGGAGGCCGAGGCAGGCGGATCACGAGGTCAGGAGTTCGAGACCAGCCTGGCCAAGATGGTGAAACCCTGTCTCTACTGAAAATACAAAAATTAGCTGGGCGTGGTGGCGTGTGCCTGTAATCCCAACTACTCAGGAGGCTGAGGCAAGAGAATCGTTTGAACCTGGGGGGCAGAGGTTGCAGTGAGCAGAGATCACACCACTGCCCTCCAGCCTGGGCGACAGAATGAGACTCTGTCTCAAAAAAAAAAGAAGAGAGAAGAGGAGAATGGAGAGCCTGAGATGGAACTAAAATATCTCCCTGAAAAAGAAAACTCACGGTAAGTATGAAAACACCAACAAAGAATTGCATTAAATTGGGAAAACACCGACAAAGAATTGCGTTAAATTGGGAAAACACCGACCAAGAATTGCGTTAAATTGGGAAAACACCGACCAAGAATTGCGTTAAATTGGGAAAACACCGACCAAGAATTGCGTTAAATTGGGAAAACACCGACCAAGAATTGCGTTAAATTGGGAAAACACCGACCAAGAATTGCGTTAAATTGGGAAAACACCGACCAAGAATTGCGTTAAATTGGGAAAACACCGACCAAGAATTGCGTTAAATTGGGAAAACACCGACCAAGAATTGCGTTAAATTGGGAAAACACCGACAAAGAATTGTGTTAAATCAGGAGGGAGGAAGGGAGGGCCAGGGAGAGACACTTCTAAACACATGCAGAACTTGATGAGGTAGTCTTGAAAAGGCAAGCCTTCTGGGGAGGAGGAGAAAAAGAATGAAAGGGTACCCTCTGTTGGCCGGGCGCGGTGGCTCACGCCTGTTATCCCAGCACTTTGGGAGGCCAAGGCGGGCGGATCATGAGGTCAAGAGATGGAGAACAGCCTGGCCAACATGATGAAACCCAGTCTCTACTAAAAATACAAAAATCAGCTGGGCATGGTGGCGCGTGCCTGTAGTCCCAGCTACTCAGGAAGCTGAGGCAGGAGAATCGCTTCAACCCGGGAGGCAGAGGTAGCAGTGAGCAGAGGTTGCAGTGAGCCGAGATTGCGCCACTGCACTCCAGCCTGGCGACAGAGCAAGACTCCATCTAAAAAAAAAAAAAACCAAAGAGAAAGGGTACCCTCTGAAAACTGTGCTGTGAAAGACACAAAAGAAAATTTAAAAGCCAAAGGACATACAACCACCTCCCCGACAAAAAAGCCTTCTAGCAGAATTAGAAGCCATACTTGACTACACCTACAAAAGAATAGGAACTACTCTTGAACTAGGAATCTCAAAAATCATCCTGAATGATTGTCACTCCTGCTCACAAAATGCAAACTTCGAGAAAAAAAAAAAGATTGAAAAGAATGAAAGAACCTCAGGATCCCATGGGCTAATATCAAAATGTCTAACTCACATATAATTGAAGTCCCAGAAGAAGTGAAAGAGAATGGAACAGAAGAAATATTTTTAAAACTAATAGCTCCAAATTTCCCAAATTGGCCGACAGACATGAATTTACAGATTTAAGAAGCTCTGCAAATCTCAAGAATAAATCTCCGGATAAATACAAATAAAATGACACCTAGATACACCACAGGCAAACTGCTAAAAAACAAAAATAAAGAGAAAATCTTGAAAGCAGGCAGAGAATGATAACACATTACATATGGAGTAATGAATGATGCAAATGATGGCTCCATTTTAAAATAAAGGTAAGAAACATCTAGAAATAAATTTAACAAAATATGTATAAGACTTCTGAACTGAAAACTATAAAACAGAACTAAAAAGAATTTTTTTTTTTTTTTTTTTTGAGACAGAGTTTCGCTCTTCTTGCCCAGGCTGGAGTGCAATGGCACCATCTCGGCTCACTGCAACCTCTGCCTCCCAGGTTCAAGTGATTCTCCTGCCTCAGCCTCCAGAGTAGCTGGGATTACAGGCATGTGCCACCACGCCCGGCAAATTTTGTATTTTTCGTAGAGACAGGGTTTCTCCATGTTGGTCAGGCTGGTCTCAAACTCCCTACCTCAGGTGATCCACCCACCTCAGCCTCCCAAATTGCTGGGATTACAGGTGTGAGCCACCACACCTGGCCCAAAATTTTTATTTTTATTATTATTATTTTTTGAGACAGAGTTTTGCTCTTGTTGCCCAGGCTGGAGTGCAATGGCACTATCTCGGCTCACTGCAACCTCCACCTCCTGAGCAAGTTCAAACAGTTCTCCTGCCTCACCCTCCCAAGTAGCTGAGACTACAGGCACCTGCCACCACACCTGGCTAATTTTTGTATTTTTAGTAGAGACAGGGTTTCACCATGTTGGCCAGGCTGGTCTCGAACTCCTGACCTCAGGTGATCCGCCCACTGCAGACTCCCAAAGTGCTGGGATTACAGGCATAAGCACCGCGCCCGGCCTAAAAAGAAATTTTAAAAGGCTTAAATAAGAAGGAAAATGCACCAAGTTATATATTTGAAGACTTAATACTGTTTAGGTGTCATTTCTTTCCAAATTGATCCATGGATTCAATGCAATCCCAATCACAATTTTACCAGACTTTTCTGTAAAACTGGTAAAGATAATTCTAATATTTATATGGAAAGGGAGAGGATTTAGAATATTCACATCAAGCTTGAAAACAACAAAATTGGAAGACCTACAACTACATGACCAAGACTTACTAAAAAGCTACAGTAATTAAAAGTGTGGTACTAACACAAGGATTGAACAATGGAACAGAAAAGAGAGTGCAGAAATCAATTACCATTTGTACAGTCATCTTACAATATGCAATACAACAGCATTTTCAACAAATGGTGCTGGAATGACTGGATATCTATATGAAAAAAATTAATATTTAATTATATCTCACATCATTCACATAAACTAGAGATGGATGATAGGCCTAAACATAAAACTAAAACTATAAAATTTATAGGCCAGGCACAGTGGCTCACGCCTGTAATCCCAGCATGTTGGGAGGCCGAGATGGGTGGATCACAAGGTCAAGAGTTCAAGACCATCCTGGCCAACATGGTGAAACCCTGTCTCTACTAAAAATACAAAAATTAGTTGGGCATGGTGGCGCATGTCTATAATCCCAGCTACTCGGGAGGCTGGGGCAGGAGAATCGCTTGAACCTGGGAGGCAGAGGTTGCAGTGGGCGGAGATGGCATCACCACACTCCAGCCTGGACGACAGAGCAAAACTCCATCTCAAAAAAAAAAAAAAAAATTTACAGAAGAAAACATGAAAGATTATCTTCACAGCCTGAAGGCAGCCAAGATTTCCTAGGACTCAGAAAGCAATAACTACAAAAGAAAATATAAGAGAAAACTGATTATATCAAAATGTAAAACTTCTGTTCATCAGACAACTCTAAGAAAATGAATAGGCAACCAGACAGAGGACAGGTAACCAGGATATAAAGGTTATATAAATAACTGCTACAACTCAATAATAAAAAGACACACAACCCAATGTAAAATGGGCAAAAGATTTGAGCAGGCACTCCACAAAGGAAGACATACATTGTCATGAGCACAGGAAAAAGTGCTCAACACCATTAGTGACCGAGGACTAAAATTAAGACCATGACACACCACACCCATCAGAATAACTCAAAAGACTGACAACACCAAACGTTGGCAAGGATGTAAAGCAACTGGAACTCTCATACACTGCTGGCAGGACACAGGCTGATAAAACCACTCAGCTGTTAATGCACACTACTCTTCATGAAAAACAAAGGCCAACTCCAAGGACTGAGCCACAGGCCCAGGGAGTAGAGACGCAGAGGCCCAATCCCAGGCCTGGAGCCCTACTGGTTTTTTGAAATGAAGTCTTGTTCAGTTGCGCAGGCTGGAGTGCAGTGGCACAATCTCGGCTCACTGCAACCTCCGTCTCCCAGATTCAAGCAATTCTCCAGCCTCAGCCTCCCGAGTAACTGGGACTACAGGCACGTGCCATCACGCCCAGCTAATTCTAATTCTTGTATTTTTAACAGAGATGGGGTTTCACTATGTTGCTCAGGCTGGTCTCGAACTCCTGAGCTCAAGTGATCCCCCCGCCTCGGCCTCCCAAAGTGCCAGGATGTGAGCCACCGCGCCTGGCCTATTGGTTCTTTATGTATCTTGAATATCAGTCTTTTGTCAAACAGGTCCCTGTGTTTCCCCATTCATTTTCTTAGAGTAGTCTGTGATTACATTTTGATGTAATCAATCATATTTATCTTTGTGTGTGTGGTTTTTTTTGTTTTTTGTTTTTTGCTTTTTTAAGTGACTCTATGGCATCCTGAGCCCTAAGAAACCTTTGCACACACTCAGGTCATGAAGATATTCTTCTCATCTTCTTCCAGAAGCCTCACAGTTTTCTAATTTTGAAAATAGGTCTGGGCTGGGCGCGCCGGGTGCAGTTGCTCACACCTGTAATCCCAGCACTTTGGGAGGCTGAGGCAGGCGGATTGCATGAGGTGAAGAGTTCAAGACCAGCCTGGCCAACATCGTGAAACTCCATCTCTACAAAAAATACAAAAATTAGCTGGGCCTGGTGGCATGTTCCTGTAGTCCTAGCTACTCAGGGGGCTGAGGTGGAAGGCTTGCTTCAGCCTGGAAGGTAGAGACTGCAGTGAGACGAGATCACCCCACTGCACTCCAGCCTGGGTGACAGAATGAGACTCTGTCTCAAAAAAAAGAAAGAAATTAGGCCGGGTGCGGTAGAAAGAAATTAGGCCCGGTGCGGTGGCTCAAGCCCATAATCGCAACACTTTGGGAGGCCGAGGCAAGCAGATCACCTGAGGTAGGGAGTTCGAGACCAGCCTGACCAACATGGAGAAACCCCATCTCTACTAAAAATACAAAATTAGCCAGGCGTGGTGGCAGGTGCCTGTAATCTCAGCTCCTCAGGAGGCTGAGGCACAAGAATCGCTTGAATCCAGGAGGCGAAGGTTGCAGTGAGCCAAGATCGCACCACTGCACTCTAGCCTGAGCAAGAGTGAGACTGTCTCAAAAAAAAAAAAAAAAAAAGTAGACAAAAAATTTTTAATTGAAATCTCAAAATGTCATTACCTCTAAAGCCTTATGCAGCTCACCATACTCTGAAGCATGTCTTTTTTTTTTAGGGGGAGATGCTCTGTAGCCCAGGCTGGAGTACAGTGGCGCAATCTCAGCTCACTACAACCTCCACCTCCCAGGTTCAAGTGATTCTGGTGCCTCAGCCTCCCGAGTAGCTGGAACTACAGGCATGCGCCACCACACCCAGCTAATTTTCTGTATTTTTAGTAGAGGCGGGGTTTCACCATGTTGGCCAGGCTGGTCTCGAACTCCTGACCTCAGGTGTTCAGGTGTTCTGCCCACCTCGGCCTCCCAAAATCCTGGGATTACAGGTATAAGCCACCACATCCAGTCTTAAAATCTGTGGGAACCCAGAAATCCCAGCACTTTGGGAGGCCGAGGCACCAGATCATGAGGTCAGGAGTTCGAGACCAGCCTGGCCAACATGGTGAAACTCCGTCTCTACTAAAAATACAAAAATTCGCCGGGCGTGGTGGCGGGCGCCTGTAATCCCAGCTACTCGGGAGGCTGAGGCAGGAGAATCGCTTGAACCTGGGAGACGGAGGTTGCAGTGAGTAGAGATCACGCCACTGCACTTCAGCCTGGGCGACAAGAGTGAAACTCCGTGTCAAAAAGCAAACAAACAAACAAAAAATGTGGGAACATAGGATTAACTCCCTCACACTGATCATTTCTCTGCACTCCCACACTCAGCCATTAGAGAACTGCGGGGCCATACGCTAATCACTGAATCCCCAACACTCACCACAGTCCCCACCCAGCACATAGTATGAAGAGCATTTTGGCCTTATTTTAGCTCCTCTCCACATCAAAACTGCCAGTTCAGTATTAAAAATGAGTGCCTTGAGTGAAGAAATGTTAAAAGCTGCAGAGATGGAAAAATATCCACTAGGCTTTCTGCCCTTGAACCATTGCTGAGACAGTCAGTTCTCATTACTCAGGGCAGTTATGCCATGTAAAGCCGTCACGAACACTGAACTAGCAAATACTGAGCCACTGCTCCGAGGGGAAAGACAGTTACTCAACAGGCCAATACATAACCTTGTTTTATGTGTGCTTCTGTTTAAAGATATCTTATTTAATACATATTGTTGATGCATTAACATGAACTCACAGCCAACAACAAAAGTGATGCCTGAACAAAGCTAATCTAAAAGCTTATCTTTTCTCTATAAGATATATCACAGCCTTCAACTTGGAAATGCTAGACAGCACTTCTACTCTTGGAGGCCGCTGTAAACAGCAAAATCACCAAAAGCACAAAAATACAAAAAAAAATGGCACTACGTATACAGCCAAAAGAACACTTATGAACAGTTTTAGAGCTGAAACAGGAAGGCAGAGTGTCACCTTATTTGAACACAGCTGGGAAAGCGTACAGTGGATGACTCAAAATTTTTCACAACTACTCTCTCCCACAGCTAGCTCAGTTACATTTTTCATACACTCATCTCCAACTACACCGTTTATACAACAAGATAACACGTTTTGGTGTACATTACACAACAGCAATCTCTGACGGTTTCTGCCTCCCTGAGAAGACCAGCACACAAACATTTCTCTGCTTGATACCACTATAATTAACGGCCTGCTAAGTGTTGAACAGAGAATAGAACACTCTAAAAAACACTCCCAGAGGGGCGCAGTGGCTCACGCCTGTAATCCCAACACTTTGGGAGGCCAAGGCGGGAAGATGATCACCTGAGGTAGGGAGTTCGAGACCAGCGTGACAAACATGGAGAGAAACCCCTTCTCTACTAAAAATACAAAATTAGCCGGGTGTGGTGGCGGGCGCCTGTAATCCCAGCTACTCAGGAGGCTGAGGCAGGAGAATCGCTTGAACCTGGGAGACGAAGGTTGCAGTGAGTCAAGATCTCGCCACTGCACTCCAGCCTGGGCAGCAAGAATGAAACTCTGTCCCCCAAAAAACAACAGACAAACAAAAAAACAAAACTCCCGCCCAGGCGCGGTGGCTCACACCTGTAATCCCAGCACTTTGGGGGGCCGAGGCGGGTGGATCACCTAAGGTCAGGAGTTCGAGACCAGCATGGCCAACATGGTGAAACCCAGTCTCTATTAAAAATACCAAAAATTAGCCAGGCATAGTGGCATGCGCCTGTAAGCCCAGTTACTGAGGAGGCTGAGACAGGAGAATCGCTTGAACCCAGGAGGTGAGGTTGCAGTGAGCCCAGATACACCATTGCACTCCACCCTGGGCAACAAGAGTGAAACTCCATCTCAAAAAAAAAAAAAAAAAAAAACAAACTCCCCTAAACGATACCAGACCTGAGGCCTCTGAATTACTTGACCCAACCCAAGAGTTAAATGCTAGTTTCCAAAAACTTAAGTTTTAAATGTCTGTGCCTCAGACTGCGAGTTCTGTGGAGGACTAGACCTAGAAAGCCTAGAAAACCACCAATATCCATCAAAAATGGAGAAACAAAATGTGGTATATCCACACAATAAATAATTCAGTTATTTAAAAAATGAAGTTGATACATGCTACATACAACATAGATGGACTTTGAATCATTAAGTGAAATAAACCAAACACAAAAGAACAAATACTGTATAATACATTACTGAGAATGGGTAAATTCATAGACTAGTGCTGCTGGGAGTAGGAGGAAATAATGGGTGTCTGCTAATGGTGTTAAGGTTTCCTTTAGGGATGATAAAAATGTTCTGGAATTAGGTAATGGTGGTGATTGCACAACCTTGTGAATATACTAAAACCACTGAATTGCACACTTTAAAAGGGTGAATTTAGACTGGGTGTGGTGGCTCACACCTGTAATCCCTGAACTTTGGAAGGCCGAAGAGTTCGAGACCAGCCTAACCAACATGGTGAAAAATACAAAGTAGCTGGGTGTGGTGGCATGCGCCTGTAATTCCAGCTACTTGGGAGGCTAAAGCAAAGAATCGCTTGAACCCAGGAGGCGGAGGTTGCAGTGAGCCGAGACGGCGCCACTGTACTCCAGCCTGGGCAACAGAGCGAGACTACGTCTCCACTTTTTTTTAAAAAAGGGAGTTAATTTAATTGTATGTGAATTATAACTTTTTTTTTTTTGAGATGGAGTCTCGCTCTGTCCCCCAGGCTGGAGTGCAGTGGTGCGATGTCGGCTCATCGGCACACCTCCCTCCTGGGTTCAAGCGATTCTCATGCCTCCGCCTCCCGCGTAGCTGGGATTACAGGCGCCCGCCACCAGGCCTGCCTAGTTTTGTATTTTTAGTAGAGACGGGGTTTCACTATGTTAGCCAAGCTGGCGTAGAACTCCTGGCCTCAAGCGATCCTCCCGCGTCAGCCTTCCAAAGTTCCAGGATTACAGGTGTGAGACACCGCGCCAGACCTCTATCTCAATTTTATAACAAGGCTCAATACTCACCTAAACTGAGCGTCAAATTTTTATTTTTATTTTTTTCCCCCGTGACAGGGTCTCGCTCTGTCGCCTGGGACGCAGTGTCGTGGTACGGGTGCGATCTCGGCTCACTGTAGGCTTGACCTCCCGGGAACATGGGGGCATGCCGCCACCGTGCCCGGCGTCAAATTCCTTTTAAATCAATCATTTCTTCCCAGCGTCCCCCGCTCCCTGCAACTCAACTTCGTTTAGCTATTAACACAAACTTCAGATTCCCCACGCCTGTCTACAGGCAGCATCTCCAAGGAAGCGCCACCATGGACACCTGGCTGTCCGCACCGCGGTGGGGTCCCGGCGCGCTGGTGCCAAGTTTCCTGTACCCCGCCTTCCTACCCACCTCTCGGGAAGCCCCGATACTGAGACCCTCACTGCACTGGTGAACTACAACAGGCCTCTGGACTCAGCATCTCTACGCTGAGTGAGACCTCAGGACGCTGAGTGAGACCTCAGGATCAGGTCCACCGCAGCCCCAGGTTCTCGACCCGGAAGCTGAGCCTTCCCACGCTCCACACCCACGGCTAGAAGCACGCCGGGGGAAGCCGCTCTCCTCCCCCACTTACGCGCCTCGGGCAGCGCGCGGTGCACACAGGGAGCTCGATCTAGGCTATGGACAAGGGGAAGAGAGCTTAGATGGAGGCCGCGCAGAGGAGAATGGGAAGAGTGTGCGAGCGTCTCTGGGAAGAAGGTCCGAACCCACGCCCAGCGCCGGAGGGGAAAAAAAAACAGACCAGAGAAGGAACCGTAAATCAAGTCGGAAGGGAAAAGAGCCGCAAAGCCTTCTGCGGCAGCCGTAAAGCAACCTGGAGGCGCGGTGCTGGCGTTTACGTTCTGAGCCGCTCGCCCTGCCGCTTCTCTGCGCGCCCTTTGCCTCCTACTTCCCTCCGGCTTCTCTCGGTCCGCGGCCGTCGGATCTCTGCTGCCCCCTGGTGGGCCTGGCGGTTTCGTCAGGCCTTCAGGGGCTAGTTAGGCCCGGGTGGTTCACACTTCACATGCCCAGCGCTCATTAGGATGCGGGGCCCGCCCACCCAGGCACAATTGGGAAAATCTTAGGAAGAATGGTTGTCAGAGACCTTCCCAGATTCCGCCCGGGCCGAGGCAGCGGTGGACCTGGTGGTTCTCGAGGCCCCTCACCACCGCCGCGCACATCCAGTCGTCACCGGATGGCGCCTTCGGTTAGCGACGACCGCAGGGAAATGGAGAAGTGCGGCTTGGGGGGCGAAGTCCCCTCTAGAATGTCCCCTGGGGCCGGGCGTGGTGGCTCAGGCCTGTAATCCCACCACTTTGGGAGGCCGAGGCGGGCTGATCACGAGGTCAAGAGTTCGAGACCAGTCTGGCTAATATGGGGAAACCCGTCTCTACTAAAAATACAAAAAATTAGCCGGGCTGGTGGTGGGCGCCTGCAGTCCCAGCTACTCGGGAGGCTGAGGCAGGAAAATGGCGGGAACCCGGGGGGCGGAGCCTGCAGTGAGCCGAGATCGCGCCACTGCACTCCAGCCTGGGCGACAGAGCGAGACTCCGTCTCAAAAAAAAAAAAAAAAAATTTTTGTAGCGACAGGGTCTTGCTATGTTACCCAGGCTGGTCTTGAACTCCTCGCCTCAAGTGATCCTCTTGCCTCAGCCTCCCAAAGTGCTAGGATTACAGGTATGAGCCACTGCACCTAGCCCACTTATCATTGTTTTTGTGGCGAGATATTTTCAACTTACTCTCTTAGAAATTTTGAAATATACAATAAATTATTATTAACTGTAGTCACTATGCTGTGCAATAAATCTCAAAATTGTATTCCTCCTGTTTAACTGTAACTTTGTACCCTGAGACCAACATCTTCATCTCCCCATTCTCTCCCCCACCCCCTTATTCCCCAGCCTCTGGGGAATTTTTAGTAGAGACAGGGTTTCTCCAGGTTGGTCAGGCACGTCTCGAACTCCCAACCTCAGGTGATCTGCCCACCTCAGCCTCCCAAAGTGCTGGGATTACAGGCGTGAGCCACTGTACCCGGCCAATATTGAGCATTTTTATGAACCTGTTGATCATTTGTATGTCATCTTTTGATAAATGATTTTTTTTTTTTAAGAGTCAGGGTCTCAAGCTATCAAGCTGTTGCCCAGACTGTACTGCAGTGCTGCAGTCATGGCTCACTGCAACCGCTAACTCCTGGGCTCAAGTGATCCTCCCACCTCAGCTTCCCAGGCAGCTGGGACTACAAGCATATGCCACCACACCTGGCTAATTTAAAATTTTTTTGTAGAGACAAGGTCTTTCTATGTTGTCCAGGCTTTTCACAACTCCTGGCCTCAAGCAATTCTCCTGTCTCAGCCTTCCAAAGCACTGGGATTACAGGTGTAAACCAGTGCACCTGGTGCCCTTTGCCCCCTTTTTAGTCGTGTGATCTGATTTTCCTATGAGTTGTTTGTTTTCTTTACATATTTAGAATAGGATAGTAACCCCTTATTGGATATATGGTTTGCAAATATTTTCTCTCACTCTGTTAATTGTTTTCTTCATTGTGTCCTTTCGTTTCTGATTTTGGTAATTTGTGTCCTCTCCTTTTTTCACTAGTCCAGCTAGATGTTTATTAATTTTACCTATCTTTTCAAAGAACCAGCTCATGGTTTTATTAATTACTACAATTGTTTTTCCATTTGTTTGTTTCACTGATTTTCATCATTATCTTCATCACTTCCTTTCTTCTGCTCACTTTAGGTTTAATTTACTTTTCTTTCTTTTTGTTTCTTATGGTGGAAGCTAAACCTATGATTTTAACCTTTTTTGTTTTAAGTAAAGGCATTCAAACTATTAAACTATAAATTTTCCTCTAAGAACTCCTTTAGCTGAATTTTATAAATTCTGAAACATAATTTTTGGGGTAAATGTATTTTAAAGTTACCTACCTGCATGTTATTGAATATAATATATTGTTTTCTTTTTTTTTTTTATGAAAAACATTTTTTCTAAGAGACAGCACCTCACTCTGTTGCCCAGGCTATAGTGCAGTGGCACGATCATAGCTCACTATAACCTCAAATGCCTGGGCTCAAGTGATCCTCCTGCTTCAGTTTCCTAAGTAGCTAGGATTACAGGGGCTACATGCCCAGCTAAGTAAAAAAACATTTTTTTGGTAGAGGCAGGGTCTTGCTATGTTGCCCAGGATGGTCTTGAACTCCTAGCCTCAAGCAGTTCTCCCACCTTGGCCTCCCAAAGTGCTGGGACTGCAGGTGCATGACACTATGCCTGGCTAATTAAAAAAATTTTTTTTAGAGAGGGGTTCTTACTATGTTTCTCAGGCTTGTCTTAAACTCCAGGGCTCAAGCAATCCTCCTGCCTCAGCCTCCTGAGTAGCTGGGACTACAGGTGCTCACCACCATGCTCAGCTCTAAAAACTACATTTTAAAAATAGTTCCTGCTATTCTTTGTTGTGGGTTGAATTGTGTTCCTCAAAAAGACAGGTAGAAATTATAACCTCCAGTACTTGTGAATGTGACTTTAATTAGAGTGGGGTCTTTGTAGATGTAATCAAGTAGGATGAGGTCATACTCAATTCAGGATAGACCCTCTTCAATATAATTGCTGTTATAAGAAAACAGGCTGGGTTCGGTGGCTCACACCTGTAATGCCAACACTTTGGGAGGTCAAGGCGGGCAGATCGCCAGAGGTCAGGAGTTCGAGACCAGCCTGGCCAACATGGTAAAACGCCATCTCTACTAAAAATACAAAAATTAGCTGGGCATGGTGGTGGGTGCCTGTAATCCCAGCTACCTGGGAGGCTGAGGCAGGAGAACTGCTTGAACCTGGGAGGTGGAGTTTGCAGTGAGCCGAGATCAAGTCATTGCACTTGAGCCTGGGTGACAAGAACAAAACTGTCTCAAAAGAAAGGGAACGGAAGAGAAGGGAAGGGAAGGGAAGGGGAGGGGAGGGGAGGGGAAGGGGGAAGGGGGAAGGGAAGAGGGGAAGGGGAAGGGAGGGGAGTGGGGAGAGGGGGAAGGGAGGGGAGTGGGGAGAGGGGGAAGGGAGGGGAGAGGAGGTGAAGGGGAGGAGGAGGGGGAGAGGGGGAAGGGAGGGGGTGGGGGGAGAGGGGAAACGGAGGGGGTGGGGGGAGAGGGGAAAGGGAGGGGGTGGGGGGAGGGGGGAGGTGAGGGGTGGGGAGGGAAGGGAGACGCCCAGGCCAGGTGGCTCACACCTGTAATCCCAGCACTTTGGGAGGGGTGCGGATCACTTGAGGTCAGGAGTTTGAGACCACCCTGGCCAGCATGTTGAAACCCGTCTTTACTAAAAATACCAACATTAGCTGGGCATGGTGGCACACACCTTTAATCTCAGCTACTCGGGAGGCTGAGGCAAGAGAATTGCTTGAACCTGGAAGTGGAGGTTGCAGTGAGCCAAGATTGTGCCATTGCACTCCAGCCTGGGCGACAGAGTGAGACTCAGTCTCAAAAAAAATAAAAATACAAATAAGAAAAGAGAGACAAAGACAGAAGGAAGGCAGCCCTCTGAAGATGGAGGCAGAGATTGCAGTCATTATGCCAGAAGCCAAAGAACATGAGGCCACCGGAAACTGGAAGAGGCAAGGAAGTATCCTCCCCTGCTGGGAGAGCAAGCCGTCATTACTTAATCAAATAAGGTGTATGTCTATGACCCAGTGATTCCCCTCCTGTGTACAAAAAGGCCTCATACAATTCACGAAGGGACATATATGAACATATTCACTGTAGTATTAACTTCATAACATGGCCATGCCAGTTCTTTAATCTTGGACTTAGAGCCTCAAGAACTGAGAGAAACTAAATTTCTGATGTTTTAAGCCACCCATTGGTGGTAATTTGTTATGACGGCTTTAGGAAACTAACACAATGTTATTTCTAATCCATTGTGCTTGCCTGTCACACAATTTCCCACGGTGTACATCCACCATATTTCCCCCATCTACCTTCCCCACTGTGAACATCATAAATAATACTACAGTGAACATATTCCTCCATGTTCCTTTATAAACTGTGAGAACTTTCCGTACACACAGCAGTGGAACCGTTGGGTGACAGACGTCTGTTTTATTTGCCTAAGTAATGACAGCTTGCTCTCCACAGCCCTTGCATGAGGCTTCCTGTATCTCCACATCCCTGCCAATTCTTGACATCATGCTGATTTATATATATAACCTTTGGCAGTGTAATGAGTGTAAAACGTTATCTTTTTTAAAAAATTATATTTCTGATTACTAATGATTTTAAGCACTTCCTGTGCATGCTCTGTTTTTTAATTGGCTGTTCATATTCACTCATTTCTGTATGTGGTCATTACCTTTTTCTTGTTGATTTGAAGGTATTCTTTGAAATTCTAGATATTAATCTCTTGTCAGATTTTGCCTTTGTAAATATCTTCTCTTACTCCGTTAGCTGCTTATTAACTTTGTCCATAGTGTCATTTCCTGAACAGAAATCCTTAAATTTTATATAATAACAGGCTGGGCACGGTGGCTCATGCCTGTAATCCCAGCACTTTGGGAGGCCGAGGCGGGTGGATCACTTGAGGTCAGGAGTTTGAGACCAGCCTGGCCAACATGACAAAACCCTGTCTCTACAAAAAATACAAAAATTAGCCAGGTGTGGTGACACACGCCTGTAATCCCAGCTACTCGGGAGGCTGAGAGGCATGACAATCCCTTGAACCCGGGTGGTGGAGGTTGCATTGAGCTGAGATCGTGCTACTGCACTACAGCTTGGGCGACAGAGCAAGACTTCACCCCCCGCCGCCAAAAAAAGTAATAACAGTCATAGATATTTTTCCTTATTGATTAATCCTTTTAAAATTGTATTTAAAATCTCTTTCTGGTTGTAGGTTGCAAAAATACTGACTTACATTTTTCTATTAAAATTCTAAATTAAACCTTGATAGACTGCTCTTTTTAATTAGATCTTTCATTTAGAATTTTCCTTGATACATGGCATTGGTTAGGGATACATTAGGGACATATCTAAAGCATTCCAGTTATGCAACTTTTTAATTCTGTGACCAGTGAGGAAAGGGGATTCTTTTCCCTAGATCCAATTTGAAAAATTACAGGGAAAGACTCTGACTCACTGGATTGGGGTGCATGCCCATTATTATGGCCCAATTAGCAAGATGCCTTACTAAGTGCTAGGCAGACAAAACAGTATTCACTACAGGGGTGATAAGGTCAATAAACACATTAATTAGAATTTAAAGGTAAATATTCTTAAGGATTTATGAGGTGGGACAATTGCACCCTATTGGGGGAA
The DNA here is from genome assembly GCF_028885655.2 of Pongo abelii. Lineage (NCBI taxonomy): Eukaryota > Metazoa > Chordata > Mammalia > Primates > Hominidae > Pongo > Pongo abelii. Next base: position 983,467 of record NC_071995.2, read on the forward strand.
CCAGATAATTCTTCATGACAGAAATGACATTTTCAATAGACTGCCAAGTATGGGTAAGATTTATATGCATACAAAATCCTATGTATGATGACTTCTAAATAGAGGATAAAGCATAAGTAAGAAGGCAAGGGCAAGAAATTAAGAGTATGTTTACAGTATAACCCAATGTGGCTGAACCACAGGATATAGGAAGGTTTAGTGTGTGCTGACTGTGTAAAGATATTTGTAGAAGACACAGTGATTGCTTAGTCAATGACCATGGCCCTAACCCATTATCTTGCTAATAGAACCCTGATTTGGGACAGCAATGTACTGTTCTTCTTTTTTTTTTTGAGACGGAGTCTCACTCTGTCGCTCAGGCCATAGTGCAGTGGCGCAATCTCAGCTCACTGCAACCTCTGCCTCCCAGGTTCAAGCAATTCTCCAGCCTCAGCCTCCCGAGTAACTGGGACTACAGGCACACGCCACCACGCCCATCTAATTTTTTGTATTTTTATTAGAGACGGGGTTCACCATATTGGCCAGGCTGGTCTCCAGCTCCTGACCTTGTGATCCGCCCGCCTCGGCCTCCCAAAATGCTGGGGTTACAGGTGTGAGCCACTGCGCCTGGGCATTTTTTTTTTTTTTGAGATGGAGTCTTGCTCTGTTGCGCCCAGGCTGGAGTCCAGAGGCGCCATCTCAGCTCACCGCAACAACCACCTCCCAGGTTCAAGCAATTCTCCTGTCTTAGCCTCCCTAGTAGCTGGGATTACAGGCATGCGCCACCATGCCCAGCTAATTTTTGTATTTTTAGTAGAGAGAGGGTTTCACCATGTTGGCTGCCCAGCCCAATGTACTCTTCTGTAGAGCCTAAATCTGGATTGATCTAAGTTCACTGCGGCAGTTTACTTCCCTTTGCCTGCTACTCCCCTTCCTATACTCCCTTGAACAGGGGGCAGCCACGTGACTCAGCTCTGGCCAACAGAAGGCAAGTGGAAATCTTCTGGGAACTTTTCCGTTCATCCTCTTCTGTTTAGCACTACAACAGCCATCTTCCAATGCAATAAGCAGGGACAAGAAAATTTCAGAAGCCAACCCATAATTCTGGCGTCATTAGAACCAGGTTCAGCCTCTGAACCTGTCGTATAGGCCTCAGCACTTAGAACAACTCTGTGCTTGGTTTAATGTTCTATGCTGCTGTAAGTTATTAATCATTTTTAACAAGGGGCCCTGTTTTATTATTTTGCATTGGGCCCCACAAATTGTATAGCTACTCCTGATAGGAACCACAGTGCAAATTCTGGAATCTCTTATTTCTAATCCTTTTGTTAACAGTAAATATCCTTATGGATGAAAACACTGTTGATTGGGTTTTCTGTTACTTATAGCTAAACACATTCTGTTTTGTTTTGTTTTGAGACAGAATCTTGCTCCTTGACTCAGGCTGGAGTGCAGTGGTGCGATATTGGCTCACTGCAACCTCCGTCTCCCGGGCTCAAGCAATCCTCCTGCCTCAGCCTCCCAAGTAGCTGGGACTACAGAGGTGTGCCACCACACCCGGCTAATTTTTTTATATTCTTGATAGAGATGGGGTTTGACCATGTTGCCCAGGCTGGTATTGAACTCCTGAGCTCAAGTGATCTGCCCACCTTGGCCTCCCAAAATGCTGGGATTACAGGCATGAGCCACTGCACCAGGCCCAAACACATTCTGATATGGTATTTAAACTTGAGGCAAGACTCACCTATAGTAATATTTCCTGGAGTCTCCAGGGGGAAAAAGCCTGAAATTGTGTAAAGAGCATGAATTTTGGATTTCAGAAGCTCTAAACCTCTGAAACCATTTCCTTCTTCTCTTTTTTTTTTTTTTTTTTGAGACAGTCTCGCTCTGTCGCCCAGGCTGGAGTACAGTGGCGTGATCTTGGCTCACTCTAACCTCCACCTCCTGGGTTCAAGTGATTCTCCTGCCTCAGCCTCCCAGGTAGCTGGGATTACAGGCACCCGCCACCACACCTGGCTAATTTTTGTATTTTTAGTAGCGACAGGGTTTCACCATGTTGGCCAGGCTGGTCTTGAACTCCTGACCTCAGGTGATCTGCCTACCTCGGCCTCCCAAAGTGCTGGGATTACAGGTGTGAGCCACCGCGCCCGGCCCCATTTCCTTATTCTTAAAGTGAGAATAAATAACATCTACTAGTTAGAGTTGTGGGAAGATTAGATGAGTTATAAGATTATAGTTATAAGATTAGATGAGATATAAAGCACACACTTAATATCTGACATTTAACAGATGTTTCTGTAATGTTAATTGCATTCTTTTTCATTTCCACACCTTACAATGAACCCACCTGATGAAAGGAGAGAAGCATAAAAATTCCATGCAGACGAAAGTCCTTATCTGGGCCAACTACCTTCAGATCTCAGTTGTTTAAAAAAGCCAAATCTTTAAGGAGTGGATAAATTGAATAATTAAAAGAAAAGAAGGAAATAAAATTTTCACTTATTAAGAATTACCATTTTGAGGCTGGGCGCAGTGGCTCATGCCTATAGTCCCAGCACTTTGGGAGGCCGAGGTGGGTGGATCACCTGAGGTCAGGAGTTTGAGACTAGCCTGGCCAACATGGTGAAACCCCGTCTCTACTAAAAATACAAAAAACCAATTAGCTGGGCATGGTGGTGGGCGCCTGTAATCCCAACTACTCAGGAGGCTGAGGCAGGAGAATCGCTTGAATCTGGGAGGCGGAGGAGGTTGCAGTGAGCCAAGATCGTGCCATTGCGCTCCAGCCTAGGCAACAAGAGTAAAACTTCGTCTCAAAAAAAAAAAAAAAAAAAAAGAATTGTCGTTTTGGATGGGCATGGTGGCTCATGCCTGTAATCTCAGCAGTTTGGGAGGCCAAGGCGGGTGAATCACTTGAGTCCAGGAGTTCGAGATCATCCTGGGCAACATAGTGAGAACCCATCTCTGCTAAAAATACAAAAAAATTTTAGCTGGGTGTGGTGGCACACATGTGTGATCCCAGCTACTTCGGAGGCTGAGGCACAAGAATCACTTGAGCCCAGGAGGCGGAGGTTGCAGTGAGTGGAGATCGCGCCACTGCACTCCAGCCTGGGCAATAGAGTGAGGCCCTATCTCAAAAATAAATAAATAATAAAAAACAATAAAAGAATTGCCATTTGGCTTAGGCATTAGCCAAAATGGGCTTTATGCATATTAATTGTATACTTTGTTACCAGGAATATTTTTCTGGAGACGGAATCATCATTTGTTTTGCTGAATCTCGTTTTGGGCAGTGCTCACCAGGGCAGTGTCGTCCCTGTACCTGTGGCAAGAGCTGGTGTCTTGACTGGGGGCTGCAGGATCTGCCCTTCAGGATGGCTCACTCCCATGGCCAGCAAGGAGGTGCTGGCTCCCAGCCCAGAGTTCAGGGGGCTCAGGGGCTGGGAGGAACATGGGGTTCCTCTCCATGTGGGCCTCTCCACAGACGGGATTTCTCAGGGTGCATGACTGGGTTTTAAGAGTGAGCATTCCAGGAGAATGTCAGAAAGCTGTATTGCCTTCTATTTTATTTTATTTTTTGAGACAGGGTTTCGCTTTTGTTGCCCAGGCTGGAGTGCAATGGCCAGATCTTGGCTCACTGCAAACTCGGCCTCCTGGGTTCAAGCCATTCTCCCGCCTCAGCCTCCCAAGTAGCTGGGATTACAGGTGCCTGCCACCATGCCCGGCTAATTTTTGTATTTTTAGTAGAGACGGGGTTTCACCATGTTGGCCAGGCTGGTCTTGAACTCCTGACCTCAAGTGATCCGCCTGCCTCGGCCTTCCAATGTGCTGGGATTACAGGCATGAGCCACTGCGCCCGGCCCGTATTGCCTTTTATGACCTAGCCTGAGAAGAAGACACAGCCTCACCTCTCACTGGGAGACCATTGAAGAAGAACATGCGGAACGGGTGCTGTTGTTACAGCCGTTTTTGGAAAATGCTGCTGGCCACAGAATCCTGACGGTCTGGGCCAGGAAATGAAGTGTCTGGCAGCCTATGGTGTGCTTCACGTGGAACACAGGCTGAAATGGGAAGGATCTGGGTCCTGCAGGGTGGATGTGGTGATTCAGAGGCCCTTCTACAAGTGGCGGTGGGTGGGGCACTCAGCTAGGATGGAGGCTGACTTGAGGAGGTTGGGGGCATTTTCCTCAAGCACCCTATGGTGGTATTAGTAACTCGGCCAGCTTCCAATTCTAGTCATAACATTGTGTGTCTTTGAATTCCCCTGCGATCCTCAGGGGATAAAGTATTCTTTCTGTTTCCTGTCCTTGGCTATTGTGTGATAGCAGCTGTACTGCTGATCCAGGCGCTGTCACTCCGCCCACCAGAGAAAGGTGCATTTAGGCATATGACTTAATACTTTCACAGGAGAATTCTAAAAAAATAAGAATAATGCTAACATTAACTGTTTACTCAACCAAGTGCTGAGGGCTTCCTATGCATTATCTCATTTAGTTCTCAAAAGGATTCTAAGAACCGGCACTAGTAGCATCTCTATTTCACAGTTAGAAAACTGCATTTTAGAGATGTGAAGTAATTGGCAAGGTTAGGGAGTCTCAAATCTAAGGCTGATTGCAGTGCCTCTTAGCTATATGGTAAAATCTATAATTTTATTCACTTAATGCACATTTATTAGCCCCTATCAGGAGTGAGCATTGTTCTAAGCACTAAGAATACATTTGTGAATGAAGGAGATAAAGTCTATACTGTCACAAAGCTTACAATAAAATAGCAGGTCACATGTTATGATGACATTAAATGAGAGTGATGTTTGACAATGACTTTATTTCGATAACTGAGTGACAAGAAAAAGCCAATCATGGCTAAGGCTGGGGGAAGAGCAGTTCTGGCTGGTGTTCAGATAAACTTACGTACATTTAAATTTTCAAAAGTGTATTTCAGCAGACAGTGGTTCATGAATCAGGGGGCACCAGAGTCCAAGAAGTCCAGTGCTCCACTAGGGTAATGGGCAAGAGCAAAACCTTCATAAGGTGTTCTCAGAAGCAAGACAAAGACAATATATCTGAATGGTTGCATTGGAAAGTCTCTAGTTAAAGGTGAGTTGGAAGTTTCTGATCAGTCAAGTCCCTAGTTAGGGTTGGTTGCTGGCTTCTGGGTGGTTCAGCTGAAGTGTGACCCCTTACACGGGCTTTAGTTTGCTTGCTGAGAAACCCGTGGCCCTGAAGCTGCTTCAGTCTGATGTTCTCCAAATTCAATTCTTTTAACACTAGGCACAGCAGATACAAAGGTCCAGAGGTGGGAAGGAGTTTGGGTAATGGGTCAAAGGGAGATTTGTACAAGATGTAGGGAGGGAGGGGACAGGCCTTATAAGCCAGGGTGAAGATTTGGGGGTTTAAGTTTATGGGACCCCTATAAGGTGGACCATCCATAAAGGACCAAGGGCACTTTCGAGATTTCAAGCAGGGAAATGCCCTGATCTGAATAGAAACATCACTCTGGTTGTTGTACAGAGAATGGATTGTAGGGAAATGTGTGGATGCAGGGGCACCAGCTAGGAGCTGAGAGATGGTAGCTTAGTGAAGTTGGAGAGAAAATAACAGATATGGAAAATGTGTTCATAGACAATCTATAGAGGATCCAAACTGTTGGACTTGACCATAGTTTGGATAATGGTGGTAAAGAAAGGAATCAAGGATAATACCTGGGTTTTTCACTTGAGTAACCGAGTAAATGTTGGTGTTATTTACTGAAGTAGGAAAGACAGAGGCAGGAGCAGGTTTAGAGGAAATGGAGAGGTCTGATTTTCTTGGATTTGTTTGCTTGCTCTGACGCCCAGGCTGGAGCTGCACTCCATCATAGCAAACTGCAGCCTCGAACTCCTGGGCTCAAGCAGTCCTCTTACCTCAGCCTTCTGAGTAGCTAGGACTATAGGCACATGCCACCACACCCTATTTTTGTTGTTGTTGTTGTTGTTTGTAAAGACAGGGTCTTGCTATGTTGCCCAGGCTGGTCTTGAACTCTTGACCTCAAGCGATCCCCCCTTCTTAGCCTCCCAAAGTGTTGGGATTATAAATGTGAGCCACCTCACCCAACCAAAGTTCTGTTTCAAATATGTTAATATGTTACCTGTTAGGCATCCAGATGAAAATGTCAACTTAATATGTGAATCAGAAGTCAGGACAAAGAGCAGAGCAGAGCTAGAAATACACATAAAGAGTCATTGGCACATAGATACTATTTGAAGCCATGGGAGGAGATAAGAGTAAAGTATAAAGAGAAGGAGCCCCAACAGAGTCCTGAGCACTCCAACACATAGAGGCAAGACAGAGAAGAAATAAGCAAAGAAAAGTGAAAAAGAGGGGCCGGGCGCGGTAGCTCACACCTGTAATCCCAGCACTTTGGGAGGCAGAGGCGGGCCGATCATTAGGTCAGATCGAGACCATACTGGGTAACACGGTGACACCCCATCTCTACTAAAAAATATAAAAAATTAGCTGGGCGTGGTGGCACGTGCCTGTAATCCCAGCTACTCGGGAGGCTGAGGCAGGAGAATGGCGTGAACCCGCAAGGCGGAGCTTGCAGTGAACCGAGATTGCAGCACTGCACTCCAGCCTGGGCGACAGAGCAAGACTTCGTCTCAAAAAAAAAAAAAAAAAAAAAAAAAAAATGACCGGGCGCGGTGGCTCATGCCTATAATCCCAGCACTTTGGGAGGCCAAGGCGGGCAGATCACAAGGCAGGAGATCAAGACCAGCCTGGCTAACACGGTGAAACCTTGTCTCTACTAAAAATACAAAAATTAGCCGGGCGTGGTGGCGGGCGTCTGTAGTCCCAGCTACTCAGGAGGCTGAGGCAGGAGAATGGCGTGAACCCGGGAGGCGGAGTTTGCAGTGAGCCGAGATCGCACCACTGCACTCCAGCCTGGGCGACAGAGCAAGACTCCGTCTCCAAAAAAAAAAAAACAAACAAACAAAAAGAAAATTGAAAAAGAACGGCCAGGCCAGGTGCAGTGGCTCACACCTGTAATCCTAGCACTTTGGGAGGCTGAGGCAGAAGAACTGCTTGAACCCAGAAGTTCAAGACCAGCCTGGGCAACAGTGAGAACTCATCTCTACAAAAAATTTTAAAAATTAGCCAGGCACAGTGGCGCACACTTATAGTCCCAGCTACTCAGCAGGCAGGAGGATCACTTGAGCCCAGGAATTTGAGGGTGCAGTGAGCTATGATTGCATCACTGCACTCCAGCCTAGGTGACAGAGTTAGATCCTGCCTCTAAAAAAAAACAAAAACAAAAACTCTGGGCATGATGGCTCACGCCTAAAATCTCAGCACTTTGGGAGGCAGAGGTGGGCAGATCACCTGAGGTCAGGAGTTCAAGACCAGCCTGGCCAACATGGCGAAACCCTGTACTAAAAGTACAAAAATTAGCTGGGCATGGTGGCAGGCGCCTGTAATCCCAGCTACTTGGGAGGCTGAGGCAGGAGAATCGCTTGAACCTGGGAGGCACAGGTTGCAGTGAGACGAGATAGTGCCACTGCACTCCAGCCTGGGCGACAGAGTGAGACTCCATCTCAAAAAAAAAAAAAAAAAAGGGGGCCAGTGAGGTAAAGAAGAAAGCCAGGAAGTTACTTGTTATGGGCTGAATTATGTTCCTCCCAAATTCATGTGCTGAACCCCTAATGTCCAATACCTCAGAATGTGACCATATTTGGAAATAGAGCATTTGAAGCCATAATTAAGTTGAAATGTTGAAATGAAGCATTAGGGTGGGCCCTAATCTAACCTGACTGGTGTCCTTAAAGGAGGAGGAAATTTTGTCACAAAGAGAGACCCGATGGCTGGGCACGGTGGTGGCTCATGCCTGTATTCCCAGCACTTTGGGAGGCTGAGGTGGGTAGATTACTTGTTGCCAGGAGTTCGAGACCAGCGTGGCCCACATAGCGAAACTCTGTCTTTACTAAAAATACAAAAAAAATTAGCAGGGTTTGGTGGCATGCACCTGTAATCCCAGCTACTCGGGAGGTTGGAGCAGTAGACTCGGTTGAGCCCAGGACGCAGAGGTTGCAGTGAGCCAAGATCGAGCCACTGCACTGCAGCCTGGGTGACAGAGTGAGACCCTGTATCTAAAAAAGAAAGAAAAAGAGAGAGAGAGAGAGAGAGAGACACTAGAGGGATGTGCCCACACAGTGGAAAAGCTACGTGAGAACCCAGTGAGAAGGTGGCTATCTGTAAGCCAAGGAGAGATGCCTCAGGAGAAACCAAACCTGCTGACACCTTGATCTTAGACTCTAGCCTCTAGAACAAATTTCTGTTCTTAAAGCCACCCAGTCTATAGTATTTAGTTATGGCAGCCCTAGCAAACTACTACAGTATTTTACTCCAGAAGCAGAGAGAAGAAAATGTTTCAAGTAAGATAAATGGTCTACTGTGTAGGACATTGACAAGAGGCAGGGCAAATAAAGATGGAGAAGTGACCACCAGTAAGGACACAAGATTATCTTACCAACTCTAGTAAGAGCAGTTTCCTGGAAGCATGAGTAGAATCGAGAGAATGCGCAATGAGGAGTTACAGGTGGCCCCTATATGCCACGCTTTCTTTCTTTTTTTTTTTTTGAGACGGAGTCTTGCTCTGTCGCCCAGGCTGGAGTGCAGTGGCCTGATCTCAGCTCACTGCAAGCTCCATCTCCTGGGTTCACGCCATTCTCCTGCCTCAGCCTCCCGAGTAGCTGGGACTACAGGTGCCCACCACCACGCCTGGCTAATTTTTTTTTTTTTTTTGTATTTTTAGTAGAGACAGAGTTTCATCTTGTTAGCCAGGATGGTCTCGATCTCCTGACCTTGTGATCCACCCGCCTCGGCCTCCCAAAGTGCTGGAATTACAGGCGTGAGCCACCGCACCTGGCCCAAGGAAGACATTTTTTAAGACAGATATTTGAGTATGTTTGCATGCCTTATTTATTTATTTATTTATCTATCTATTTATTTATTTTCCTGAGACAGGGTCTGGCTCTGTCACCCAGGCTGGAGTGCAGTGGCGTGACTCAGTTTCCTGCAACCTCTGCCTCCCTGGCTCTAGCCATCCTCCCACCTCAGCCTCCTGAGTAGCTGGGATCACAGGCATGTGCCACCACGCCTGGCTCATTTTTTTGTACTTTTCACTTTTTACATTTTAACTCTGTCGGAATTTTTTAAACTTTTTATAGAGATGAGGTTTTGCCATGTTGCACAGGATGGTCTTGAACTCTTGGCTTCAAACAATCCTTCTGCCTTGGCCTCCCAGAGTGGTGGGATTATAAGTATGAGCCACTGTGCCTGGCTGCCTAATTCTTACTAGATTTAAGGAGTGTAAATGAAATACTGAAACAAAAGTAGAAGAGTAATTTTTTTTTTTTGAAAAAAGTTTTCATTTATTTAGTTAAAACTGTCTTATGCTTCCATGTAAAAAGTACGGGTGGTTTTCGTTTTGCATGGAGTGTTCTATAGCTTACTGGTTCTCAATCTTTTTAGCCAAGGACTCTTGTAGCAGAGTAAACAGTGTTAATATCTCTCATTCATTCGTTTATTCATCCTTCATTAAATAAATATTTATTAATCCACTCCCATGTGAAAGGTACTGATCTAGGAACTGAGAATAGAGCAAGAAACAAAACAAATTCCAGGCTTGGGGCTCGTATTCTAGGAGACAGAGGCATGATAGACATGAGAAGCAAGTAAACAAATTTAGAGTGTGGCTGGTAGAAGTAAATGCTATAAAGAAAAATGGAGGATATCAAATTAATGATTTTTAATTATCCCATCCATAAACATGGTATAGCTTTCCACTGATTCCTTTCAATAAGGATTTATAATTTTCTTTATGAATACTTTACATGTTTTTAATTATATTTTCTATCAGGAATTTAAAAGTTTTTGTTGATACTGTAAATAGAATTTTTATAAAATTATATATTCTAACCATTGGCTTCTGGCATAGAAGAAGGCAACTCATTTTTATGTATGGATTATGTACCAAATAATTTTCTGAAACTTTGGGGGTTCTATTTATCATTAAATACTCTTGGATGTTCTATGTAAGCAATAAAATTATCTGGAAGTAAAAAAAAAAAAAGAAAGAAAAGAAAAATGCAGCAGAACTACAGAGTGATGAGGGCAGCGGTACTATTTCAGATGAAGCGATTGCTTAGGGAAGGCCTCTCTGATCGGGTGACATCTGCAAAGAACTGAATGAAATGAGTGGGAAGGACATAGTGCAGTGGGGGAAGAGTGTTCCAGACAGAGGGAACAGCATGGAGCGCGTCTGGAGTGTTGGAGGTGCAACATGAGTAGGAAATGGCTTGAGACAAGGGCACCAGGAGGCAAGCACAGGTGAGATCAGGAAGTTTTGGGGTTCAGACAAAGCATTTAGGCTATGCGACTTTGGTTTTACTCTGAGAAGGAAGGCCACTGAGGGGTTTTGAGCAGAAGAGGGATGTTTATCTATGTAAGTTTTAAGAGGATTTTGCTGGCTGCTATGTTGAAAAGAAAGGTGGGGGGAAAGATGTTAAACAAGAAGACTAATTATGTGGGGGTGGTGGCTCATGCCTGTAATCTCAGCATTTTGGGAAGCCGAGTCAGGCAGATCACCTGAGGTCAGGAGTTCGAGACCAGCCTGGCCAACGTGGCGAAACCCTGTCCCTACTAAAAATACAAAAATTAGCCAGGTGTGGTGGTGTGTGCCTGTAATCCTAGCTACTCAGGAGGCTGAGGTAGGAGAATCACTTGAACCCAGGAAATGGAGGTTGCGGTGATCTGAGATCGCACCACTGCGCTCTGTCTGAAAACAACAACACAAAAAAACCAACTAGATTCCTACTGCAATAATCTGAGTGAGACAGTAGTGGCTCTGTTGCCCAGGCTGGAGTGCAGTGGCACAGTCACAGCTCACTGCAGCTTCAACCTTCTGAACCCAAGAGATCCTCTCACCTCAGCTTCCCAAAAAGCTGGAACGACAGGCGCATCCACTATGCCCAGCTAATTTTTTTATTTTTATAGAAATGATGTCTCCTTATGTTGCCCAGGCTGGTCTCAAATTCCTGGGCTCAAGTGTTCCTCCTGCCTGGAACTCCCAAAGTGCTGAGGCTACAGATGTGACCTACCTCCCCAGCCTCTATTTGCTCTAAGTTTCAAATATTCAATATTTTTCAATATTTTGGATATACTTCCTCAGAAAATGTATTATACTCATCCCTTCCTTCCTTTCCTTCCTTCCTTCCCCCCCTCCCTCCCTCCTTCCTTCTTTTTTGTTGTTTTGTTTTGTTTTTAGACGAAGTCTCGCTCTCTTGCTCAGGGTGGAGTGCAATGGCACCATCTCGGCTCACTGCAATCTCCGCCTCCTGGGTTCAAATGATTCTCCTGCCTTAGCCTCCCAAGTAGCTGAGAGTACAGGTGCACGCCACCATGCCCGGCTAATTTTTGTATTTTTAGTAGAGATGGGGTTTCTCCATGTTGGCCAGGTTGGTCTCGATCTCCTGACTTCCTGATCCACCCACCTCGACTCCCAAAGTGCTGGGATTACAGGCATGAGCCACCGCGCCCGGCCACATCTTTGCTTTCTTTACAGAAGACTGGTACACGTAATTTAATATTTTTCTTGATGTCTCAATCTGCATTATTAACATGTATGATTGCTTTGTATTGTTATGTATTAGAGTTATGCTGTACTCAGAATCTCTTGATGCATACAGGTTCATCTATTTGCTTTCTGATTAAATTCTCCCTGTGGCAGAGACTAATACTGCCTACCAAATCTAATCTGTCCTCCTCCCTAGTGAACAGAATCCCAAGTATTGGCTGCCCTGATAAGAGACTGTATTTCCCTACTCTCCTCATATCTACATTTGAACAGGTGACTACGTTCTGGCCAATAAGATGTATTTGGGGTTTTTTTATTTCTGTAGTTGTTGTTTTTTTTTTTTTTTCGAGACAGAGTCTCACTCTATTGCCTAGGCTGGAGTGCAGTGTCTCCATCTCGGATCACTGCAATCTCCGCCTTCCAGGTTCAAGGGATTCTCATGCCTCAGCCTCCTGAGTAGCTGGGATTACACATACGCGCCACCACACCTGGCTAATTTTTGTATTTTTAGTAGAGATGGGGTTCCACCTGTTGGCCAGGCTGATTTCGAACGGCTGACCTCATGATCTGCCTGCCTTGGCCTCCCAAAGTGCTGGGATTACAGGAGTGAGCCACTGTGCCTGGCTGTTTGTTTTTTGAGTCAGGATCTCCCTCTGTCACCCAGGCTGGAGTGCAGTGGCACGATCATAGCTCACTGCAGCCTCGACCTCCTGGGCTCAAGCCATCCTCCCAACTCAGCCTCTGGACGGGCATGTGCCACCACAACTGGTTAATTTTTAAAAATTTTTTAGTATAGTCGAGGTCTTGTTGTGTTGTCCAGACTGGTCTTGAACTCCTGGCCTCAAGAGATCCTCCCACTCCAGCCTCCCTAAGTGCTGGGATTACATGTGTGAGCCACCGCGATGTAAATAGGGGTGTTGTATGGAACGTCTGGAAATCACCTTAATATGTTGTGCTCCCCTTTACTTTGACTTCCTCATTCCTGGATATAATAATGGAATATTCATGGCCATCTTGGACCCTGAGGTGACCTCGAGACTAGAAACCATGAACTGAGGATGGTCAAGCAGAAAGATGGGAGCCTGGGCTCCTGATAATACAAAAGTCTGCCATGCCACCTCCATTTTTTTATACGACAAAAGATAACTTGTTTAAGCCATTACTCCATTCTAATGCTCATGGTTTTCTATTTGTTTTTGCCTTTTATTGGCTTTTTTTTTTTCCATTCCTGACTTACAGTCAGTGCACTTGCTTACATCAACTTTTCCCCTTTTTTCCTAATTTGCTGTCAGTCATTCTTGATTTAATGATTATGGAGCACTTACAATCGGCTAGGTGCTAGGGATGCTATTGTAAGCAAAACAGACATGGATCTGTCCTAGGAGCTCAAATAATATTGAGGAGTTTACTGTCTACTGAGGAAACAGAAGACCAAGTATGTTGGACATTAATAAAAATAAATAGCCTTTAAATAAGGCCGGCGAGGCTCTCCTTTGAACGTGTAGATATTATAACATCTATTTTACTGTTGCATCACAAGGTAAAAAAATATATATATTTTGGCTACACTTCCTTATTTTTCCCTGTGCTGTAGTTAAATATGATGGCATACAACTGAGTTCTGTGTGGGTGGAATGTGTTCACTTCCTGCTTGGTGCAAATTATAAATGAAGTACCTATTTAATTTTAAAATGTTTTATTGTGAAATATAATACACATAAAGAAATGTGGTCTGGGCACAGTGGCTCATGCCTATAATCCCAGCACTTGGGAAGGCCGAGGTGGGCAGATCATTTAAGGTAGGGAGTTCCAGATCAGCCTGGCCAACATGGTGAAACCCTGTTTCTACTGAAAATATAAAAATTAGCTGGGCATGGTGGCGCCTGCCTGTAGTCACAGCTACTTGGGAGGCTGAGGTGGGAGGATCCCTTGAGCCCAGGAGGCGGAGGTTGTAGTGAGCTGAGATTGTACCACTGCAGTCATCCAGCCTGGGTGACAGAGCAAGACCTTGTCTCAAAAAAAAAAAAAAAGTTCACAAAACATATAAGTACAATTTAACAAATAGGTGTGAAATTACTGCCTATGTAACCATCACCTAGCTCACTAGGTGGCTATTAGGTACCCCTTCCCAATCCTCCTCTGCAGCCCTAGAGGGCTAGTGGGTACCCCTTCCCAATCCTCAAGAAGCACCATCCTGGATTTTACGGTTATCGTCTTCTTCATTTTCTTTAGCATTTTATCACCTATATGCACATCCCTGCCTATGTCGTTTAGTTTTACCTATTTTTGAACTTGTGTGTGTGTGTGTGTGTGAGAGCCTGTGTGACACAGGCCGAAGTTCAGTGGCGCAACCAAAGTTCACCGAAGCCTCGACTTCCCTGGCTCCAACGATCCTCCCTCCTCAACCTCCTGAGTAGCTGTGACTACAGATGCAGGCCACCATGCTCAGCTAATTAAAAAAACTTTTTGAGGCTGGGTGTGGTGGTACACGTCCGTAGTCCCAGCTATTTGAGAGGCTGGGGTGGGAGGATCACCTGAGCCCAGGAGGGGGAGGTTGCAGTGAGCCGAGATCGCACCTCTGCTCTTCAGCCTGGGCTCAAGCTGTCCTCCCACCTCGGCCTCCCAAAGTGCTGGGATTACTGGTGTGAGCCACTGTGTCTGGCCTATTTTTGAGCTTTATATTCATGGAATTATGCCCTATGTACTATTTTATGCCTTTCCCATTTCACTGCATGGCATTAAGTTTGTAAGATTCATCCCTATGAGTGTTAGCAGTGAAAATGACAAAGAAACCCCCACAATTCTTTCCTCCATAAAAGCAAGTAGAAAACTGACAAAAATTGATAGTATTAAGTTTATCAGAACTCTGGAAATTAACAAAAGGCTTGCTTGCAGCAATCTGGGAAGCGTTTATCAAGACAAATGGTTGAATCTTAGTAAAAACAAAGGTTTGTGGCATTTTAACTATCCTATTTCCATCCCCTTTTCTCCAGCTCCCTGGCAGCCTTGGAAACCAACAGTCCACGATCCTGGTGACCCCAGGAACCTGGCAGCCACTGGATAAGGCAGAATGGGGTTAGAGCACCTTCAAAGCTTCATTCTCATGGTACTGTAGTTATTTGTCTGTCTGGTGCTTCCCGGGAAGACCCCACTTGCAAGGCTGCCTTTATTTAACCTAACTAGGATCTTATCCAGGGCTAAAAAAATAAAAACCCTTTTCTCCAGAGGCGTTTACTGAAAATATTTCAAGACAATTGTTTGACTTCATTCCTGCCTGAGTAGTGGGTGATATTAGGGGAAACAAGAGGCTAACCTAAAGCTCAAAAGGAAAAGCCAGAGGATGGTATATCCCTAGGAGCTTTGAAAAGCTTCAACTCATTCTGGGAATCTACAAAGCAGCATATGCATAGGGCCGTGTGCAGGCCCAGCAAAGATCTGAGGAGGCCCTGAACCTGCCCTTCCCCATAGGAATGTGAGCTCAATAAGGCAAGGAACTTGTCTACTATATTCCCAGGATCGTGAACTATGCTTCACACATAGTAGAAATTCAATAAATATTTGTTGAATAAAGAATTGGTGAGTATACACACACACACACACACACACACACACACACAGAGTCAGCTCTCCGTATCCGTGGTTTCTGCATCAATGGATTCAACCAACTGGAGATAAAAAATATTTGGACAAGAAAATGGATGGCTGCATCTGTACTGAACATGTATAGACTTTTTTTTTCTTGGCATTATTCCCTAAACAATACAGTATAACAATATATGTAGCATTTACTTTGTATTAGATATTACAATAATCTAGAGGTGATTTAAAGTATATAGGAGGATGTACGTAGTTTATATGCAAATACTATGACATTTCATATCAGCAACTGTATCTGCAGATTTTGGTTTTGAAAGGGGGTGCTGGAACCAATCCACCACAGATACTGAGGAATAACTACATATATTTGCATCCCAGGAACACCAGTCAAAGAATTCTTTAACATTCTCACAATAAGAACTGATTCATACCAAAAGTATAATAGTCAATAATTTTATTTAAATGAGACTTTGGTGAGGCTGCACTAATTGTATTATATTTGTCATATAAATTATATGAAATATACATTTTACTTATTTTATTATATATATAATCACAATTTATTACATTTGACCATAGTTGTTCTCATTACAAGAATTTTAAGCTGGGCATGGTGGCTCAAGCCTGTAATTCCAACACCTTGGGAGGCTGAGGCAGGAGGATCACTTGAGCCCAAAAGTTTGAGACCAGCCTGGGCAACATAGGGAGCCCCTGTCTCTACAAAAATAAAATTTAAAAATTAGCCAGGCATGCTGTCATGCTCCTGTAGTCCCAGCTACTTGGGAGGCTGAGGTGGGAGGATATCTTGAGCCCAGGAGTTGAGGCTACAGTGAGCTATGATCACACCACTGCACTCCAGCCTGGGCAACAGAGCAAGACCCTGACTCTTAAAAAAAAAAAAAGATTTTAGTATGTGTATACGATATTAAGAGTGAAGTACAAAATCTGGGAAAAGTAAAATGAAGAAACTATGTAAAGAGGTTTATCAGACAGCATTCCATATATACTGGTGATAACTTAATTCAGGAATTCTTGCTTCTGTTCTGTTGACAGACTGCGTCAGTGTGAAGTGAGACACATTGTCTTCATATATCCCACTCCATTTCTGGTGATATAATCATAATTTAGGGCCGGGCGCGGTGACTCACGCCTGTAATCCCAGCACTTTGGGAGGCGGAGGTGGGCGGATCATCTGAGGTCAGGAGTTCGAGACCAGCCTGTCCAACATGCAAAACCCGGTCTCTACTAAAAACACAAAAATTAGCCGGGTGTGGTGGCAGGTGCCTGTAATCCCAGCTACCTGGGTGGGGCAGGGGGGTGCTGAGGCAGGAGAATCAATCACTTGAACCCAGGAGGTGGAGGTTGCAGTAAGTCGAGATGGCACCACTGCACTCCAGCCTGGGCAACAGAACAAGACATCGTCTCAAAAAAAAAAAAAAAAAAAAAGTCATAATTTAGTCCTACTCACATTCCTTTTGGGATTGTTTTATTATCTCATTTTGCTGATTAGGGTGGTTACTGGATTTTTATGTAGCACAATCTTAGGCAGTCAAGAAGCTATCCATAGTTTAAAATAAAAAACAAAATACTAATAACCAAAAATAAGGGAACGTTTCTTTTTACCAAAAGACTTCCTAAGATTCTTTTTTCAGTTTGAAAGTTTGGCCTATTCGGAAAGGTGTTTGGCAAAGATAATTAGCTCTTAGGTTAAAATGACAACTGCAAATAACAGTAAGAAATTAGGACAGTGAAACATTGATTTAGAAAGGCAGTTGGGAGAGGGCATTTGGGAGAAGGTGGTTACAAATGGTTGTTCAGAATGGCATTTGGGAGTAAGTAGGCGGTTCATGAGACAAGGAGGTATCTGAAGAAAGTGAACTAACAACTGAGCTATTTTAGGTAGGGTATCATGCAAACTGAATGTTCTATTAAGTACTTTTCTCATCAATAACCAAAGCCAGGTACGTCCCTTGCTGAGACTTTGAACCAAATATATATATTTTGAACCAAATATATACGTAGAGAGAGAGAGACAGGCAATAAATCGATACTTGATTGTGTTATATAGTAGCTGTTTCTAAGAGTCAAAGTGTATGTATATAGAAGTGGATTTACGTGCATATGTCACCATTTTTTCCATGGAATTTTATCATTGCATATGCAAAGATAAAATATAGAAAATCCATATGCAAAATATAGATTTTGAAATCTGAGCAGCAAGCTCCTTTGGTTGGAGAAGAAAAGGAACCTATGTCTTTACTTTCATTGGGGCCTAATATTCCCTTGCGGTGACTATGATGCAACCAATATATATGTTCATTTAATCAACCTTTTGTTTCATATTATTAGAGGACACAGAAAACATTGTGGGGAAGGGCATGGTATTTTTTTTTTTTTTTAAAAGACATAGTCATTGAGCCAGAAAAGACTGCCTTTTCCTCTAGTGTGAGAATTATATAACTAAGATATAAAGATAAGCTAATATATAGGACTTAGAGTCGTGAACTGGGGAGGCAGGTATTGCACTTAACGGAGGAAAAGAAGCAGCAGTGTGCAGAGCAGGGTTAGTAAGTTCACCTTTGGTTGCAGGCAGCCATGGTCAGATCACAGCCAAAAAGGTGAATAAACCTGAGAAAGCCTTTGGTCAAGATTTCAGTTTTTTAAATACTTTTTAAAAAATTACATTATTTATTCAAAAGTACTATTATTGGTTGTAAATAAATATGGAAAGATAATAAATTTTGCTAGTCTTTTCTATAAAATTTGTGAAAAAGTTTAAAAGTACAATGCTTAACAAGAACATCATATAACTCATATGATACTCTCTACATAATTGCTTTGTTTTTGAAAGCTATTTGGTAATTTTTTTAAATTTTTGAGACGGAGTCTTGCTGTCACCGAGGCTGGAGTGCAGTGGCGCGATCTCAGCCCACTGCAGGCTCCGTCCCCCGGGGTTCACGCCATTCTCCTGCCTCAGCCTCCCGAGTAGCTGGGACCACAGGCGCCCGCCATCATGCCTGGCTAATTTTTTGTATTTTTAGTAGAGACGGGGTTTCACCATGTTAGCCAAGATGGTCTCGATCTCCTGACCTCGTGATCCGCCCGTCTCAGCCTCCCAAAGTACCTTTACCTTTTGATTTAATAATCTCATTTTGGGAGTAGGTAGAGGGGAATTAATCACAAAATATGGAAGGAATAAGCACAAATCTCGAGGCAACCCTAATACTCAATATTGTTTGTTTATGTATTCATTCAGGAAACGCTTTTCAAGTGCCTATTACGTTCCAAGCACTAGGCGTGAAACAGGTAATACAAGAAAGTCTTCTCTCATTGGAACTTACATTTCAGTGGGGAAGACTGAAGATAAGCAAGCATAGTACACACACATATACATATATAAATACACATACAGTATATCAGGTGGAGAAAAATAAAACAGGATATGGGGACAGAAAGTACATGAGGAAATGGCTGTTTCACATAGGGGCACCAGGAAAGGCTCAGGGATGGTGACATCTGAGACCTGAAGGAAGTAAGGAAGCAAGCCTTGAGGCAACCTGGCAGAAAACTGTGCCCATTAGAAGGGCCGCTCTTAGGCCTGGCGCGGTGGCTCACGCCTGTAATCCCAACACTTTGGGAGGCCGAGGCGGGCAGATCACGAGGTCAGGAGATCGAGACCATCTTGGCTAACACGGTGAAACCCCGTCTCTACTAAAAACACAAAAAATTAGCCGGGCGCGGTGGCGGGCACCTGTAGTCCCAGCTACTCAGGAGGCCGAGGCAGGAGAATGGCGTGAACCCGGGAGGCGGAGCCTGCAGTGAGCCGAGATCGCACCACTGCAGTCCGGCCTGGGTGAAAGAGCGAGACTCCATCTCAAGAAAAAATAAAAATAAGGGCCACTCTTGGGGTGGGGGCACACCTGGCATGGTTGGGGGAACAGTAGGGAAGTTGGGGCAACTGCAGCAGAATGAGCTAGGAGACTAGCAGATGAGGTCAAAGAGTCAACGAGGGGCAAATTTTGTAGGACGTTATAGGCCATCCTAGGAATTTGGATTTTACTCTGAGTGAGATTGGAAGCCACTGGAGAATTTTGCGCAAGAAAGTGACAGAATATAACCCAGCTTTTAAATCAATGGGGGGAAAGGGGAAGAAAACACAAAACCAGTTAGGAAACTTTTCTTTTTTTTTTGAGACGGAGTCTCGCTCTGTTGCCCAGGCTGGAGTGCAGTGGCGCAATCTCGGCTCACTGTAAGCTCCCCATCCCGGGTTCACGCCATTCTCCTGCCTCAGCCTCCCAAGTAGCTGGGACTACAGGTGCCCGCCACCGCACCCGGCTAATTTTTTGTATTTTTAGTAGAAACAGGGTTTCACTATGTTAGCCAGGATGGTCTCGATCTCCTGACCTCGTGATCCGCCCTCGTTGGCCTCCCAAAGTGCTGGGATTACAGGTGTGAGCCACCACACCTGGCCAGAAATTTTAAATAATACAGGCAAGAAATGTTGGTGGATTGGGTCAGTGCAGTAATGATACAGATGATGAAAGTGGTTGAATTCTGGACATAATCTGAAGGTAGATCTGACAGGATTTTTTTTTTTTTTCAAAAAAGTCTGGCTCTGTTGTGCAGGCTGGAGTGCAGTGGTGTGATCTCGGCTCACTGCAGTCTCCAACTCCCTGGCTCAAGAGATCCTGCTGCCCCAGCCTCCCGAGTAGCTGGGACTACAGGCATGCACCACCATGCCCAGCTAAATTTTGTAATTTTTTGTAGAGACAGGGGTCTCACCATATTGCGCAGACCGGTCTCAAACTCCTGGGCTCAAGTGATCTGCCCGTCTCGGCCTCCCAAAATGTTCGGATTACAGGCAGAGCCACCATGCCCAGTCCTCCTTTTTTTTTTTTTTTTTTTTTTAAGAAATGTGCTCTCGCTGTCACCCAGGCTGGAGTGCAGTGGTGTGATCATAGCTCTCTGTAGCCTCAACTCCTGGGCTCAACTGATCCCCACCCTCAGCTTCTTGAGTAACTGGGGACCACAGGCACGCACCACCACACCTGGCTTATTTATTTATTTTGTGAGATGGATTCTTGCCATATTGCCCAGGCTGTCAACAGGATTTATTAATAAACTGAATGTGAAGCATGAGAGAGAGGAAATGAAGGAGGACTCTAATATTTGGTCTGAGTAACTGGACAAATAGAGTTGCCATCTACTGAGATGGGGAAGATGTGGGAAGAGCAGGTTTGGGAGTAGAAATCAGAAGTTTATTTTTGAACGCATAAGACTTCCAATGCCTGTTAGACAGCAGTAGCAGCAAATTGGTGCCTCGGCCATATTCCTTGCCTGTGCCACATCAGTGCACCATGGACAGACAGCCTGATCTCCAGCTGCCAGCACCTCCATTTCTTGGCCTGAGGACTTTCTCAAACGAAGACAGTCAGGAGAAAACAAGACAAAAGAACACATAAAAGGCAGGCTTTTTTCTTCTCTAATAAGACGGAGGCTCATGAAGAGAAACTCTCTGCCCTTCCTTGTTCCCAGCTGTCTGCCTTGAATGCCTTTGAGAATGTGATGATTGGTGGTGTGGCAAACAACAGGGGGAGTCCAAGGGAGCTGAAGAGTGGCCAGCTCAGAGCCCTGGAGCTGTAGAAAGGAACCAGTTTCAGCAGCTGCCTACCTCTGCAGTGCCTGCTCTGTGAGAGAAATAAAGGCTTCTTATTGAAGCCACTGTCAATCACTAATCTCCTCCTTGTAGCCGAAAGCATTCCCAACTGATTCACTGCCCAATAACAATAGTAACTAACCTCATCAAATACTTACTACATACTAAGTAAGTGATGACCTGTGCTACTCTAAGCGTTTTACATGTATTTTCTCATTTAATCCTTATAATAACTTTACAAATGAGTTACTACTATTATCTCCACATTAGATAAGAAAATTGAGGCATGGAGAGTTTATGTCATAATATGAACCTAGGCAGTCTTCCTCCACAGTCCTGACCCTAACTACTCTGCTATGCTGCCTTCCAATACCTGTGGTTACAGTAGTCCCCTGCCTTATGTGCAGTTTCAGTCACCCACAGACAACCATGGACCAAAGATAGGAGAGTACAGTAAGATATTTTGAGAGGGAGAAACCACATTCATGTAGCTTTTATTATAGTATATTGTTATAACTGTTCTATTTCATTATTAGTTGTTGTTAATCTCTTACTCTGCCTAATTTAGAAATTAAACATCATAGGTATGTATGTATAGGAAAAACATAATATAAATATATAGGGTTTGGTACTATCCATGGTTTCAATCACCCACTGGGAGGGGGGGTCCTGGAACTACTGTAGATAGTTCCAAGTGGAGGATAAAGATGAGAGGGGACTACTATAAAGAACTTGACATAAAACTACAACTGTAAACCTTCATGTGGCAAATTCTTGTTCAACTACACAATACAAACATTTATCAGATATCAAAAACTTCAAATGCAGAAGGTAAGACAATATTGTATATGGCTAAACGATGACCAAAAACCACTCTCATATTCCTCTCTCCAATTTTGAATTTAAAACGCTTTAAGAGATATTTAAAGCAAGTTTAGTTATTGTCCGGTTATGCAAATAAAACAGGTAATAAAGGAGGATCCAAAACTATTCCTTCACCTATACATCTCAAACCAGAAGTAACCAGAAGTGGATGATATCCAGTGGAATTTGGGCATAAGAAAAAGCTACACAGGAAATAATGTTGACCTCATTTCTCCCATTAGCTCCTGATACATCCTCCTGTTCCCATTTATAGCAGAAATTCTCTAAATAATTGCTAGCACTCACGAACTATCTTTCCACTCATTCCATTCTCTCTTGAACCAATCAAACTTTCAACTCAACTACCCCCAGTAAACTGCTCTTGTCAAGGTCCCCAATTATGTCTACATCACTGAAGCCAATGTCAATTCTTAGTTATCATTATCATCTTATTGGCTTATCAGCAGAATATGATATAGTTCTGAGTCTCTGTTGCTGGTTCTTTATCTCACTGGTCTCTAAACATTGAAAGTTTCAGTGCTTGGACTTCCACATTCATACCTCTGGCATTCTCATCCTGGCTCACAGCTTTGCAATGTTGTAGTGGATTAAAGACAGCCTCAGGGCTGGGCGCAGTGGCTCATGTCTGTAATCCCAGCACTTTGGGAGGCCGAGGCGGGTGAATCACAAGGTCAGGAGTTCGAGACCAGCCTGGCCAATATGGTGAAACCCTGTCTCTACTAAAAATACCAAAAAATTAGCCGAGTGTGGTGATGCACGCCTGTAATCCCAGCTACTTGGGAGGCCAAGGCAGGAGAATTGCTTGAATCTGGGATGCGGAGGTTGCAGTGAGCCGAGATCTTGCCACTGCACTCCAGCCTGGGAGACAGAGCAAGACTCCGTCTCAAAAAAAAAAAAAAAAATGCCCCAAACTCTTTGACATACTTCCCAGTGAGAAGTGAGGGTCTGTGTTTCCTCTTGGAAGGCTCTGTGACTGCTTTGACCAATGGCAGGAATGAAATTGTACCATTTCCGGGTCTTAAGAAACCAGCAGCTTCTACTTCCTGTCTCTTGGTAGCTCCGAGCAGCCATTTAAGAAGCCATGCTGAAGAGGCCATTTGTAGGTACTATGGTCAGCAGTCCCAGCTGAGCCCAGGCTTCCAGTCATCCCTGCCAAGGTGCCAGATATGAGCGTGAATGAATACTTGGATACTCCAGATGAGTTCGTCTGGTAGCTGAATATCATGGAGTGACCTCATGGTGATGCCATGGGGAACAGAAGAGTTGCCCAGATGAGACAGGCTCTAATTCCCAATTCACAAAATTGTAAGCTACAATAAAATATAGTTGTTTTCAGCCACTAAATTTTAGGGTAATCTGTCTTCCTGCAGTAGATAACCAGAACAAATGACATCTTTTTGATGATGACTCACAAATTGCATGAACCTTTTCTCTGAATTCCAGATTCATATCTAACTGCATTATCTGACATTTCTACTCGCAGATTGTCTTATCTGGGGTTCTTCCAGCAGTCAACTCTGAGATAAGGGTTCAAGTACAAGCAGTTTATTTGGGAGGCGATCCCAGGAAACATTGTTAGCCGTGGCAAGTCTGGGTTGGCTCCACAGTCCTCGATCCTTGTCTTCTTGGGAGAATGAATTTGGCTGAGACAGAAGTAGATTTAAGGCAGAAACAAGAATTCATTGAAGCAAAGAAAAGCACACATGCAAGGAACCAAGCAGGCAACTCAAAGATTCAGTACTCTGCCTGATTGCTGGCTCAGGACTCACAGATTTGCTATTTTCTGATTTTTTCCCCGTCTCTTCCTCTTGTCCCTCCCCCTCGGCAGGCTGTTGGCTAATTGCTGCATGTGCAATGTCTTGCTAGTATCTGAGAGGGGCACATGTGCCATACTGAAGTTATGTGCATGCTCTTTTAGGGCAATTTTCCCTTATTGGTCTAGTGCCCCCAGAGGAAGGTCACATATGGGTCAAACGCTGCCATTTTGCACCTTACTGTACTTGCCTGGCCATGTCCCCTGAGGAAGGTCAAACTCCACCATTTTAAGTTCTTACCAAGAAGCTGCTGCCCACAAGCTCAAGATGTCTCCTGTTTATAAGGAAAATTTCCCCTTCCCTTTGACCAGCTGCCTGACATTTGCCTGGCAGTCACCTGATAGTTGTCTGACATTCTTTGGGACCCTAACCTGCCCTGCTCATATCTGCCTATCTACCCACTCTAACAACACCAGTAGGTAATGGGGAAGTGAGACAGGGAAAGAAAGCAGACAATAGCATGTGTTATCAAGCCAGTCACCACTGAACACTGCTTTGGGAATGTTGGGGAGCTCAGGGAACTAGTGTAACCATATATTTCAGAGTTATCTCACTCAGAGGGTGAGGGAGCTGGAATATTTATACACTGACTTTCATCAGTCACTAATTGAGGGTTGCCCCTGGGAGGGTATTAATTCTCTGCTTTAGACATGGGTTTAGGGAAAAAGTCCTTGAGCAAAGAAATGCAAAGCCTATGAGTGGGACATCAGCTGTGAATGGGACATTGAAATGATCAAGTTGAGTGAATATGGGCAGAACACTGACAACGTTTCCTACAATGACAGTGACATTGACACTGATTGATATTTTTAATGATTCCAGGCCAGTTGTCTTATAGAATGTCCCACAGACTGGCTACTGAAATACAGTTCTCCATGGTCTCATGTTTCTTCAATCCCTGTGAGTAGAGGCACCAACTGTCCTTTTGTTCTGGACTATCTTTCCAAAGACATTCAGATAATGCCACCATGCCCGGCTAATTTTTCTTTTTTTTTGTATTTTTAGTAGACACAGGGTTTCACCATGTTGGTCAGGCTGGTCTCGAACTCCTGACCTCGTGATCTGCCCGCCTTGGCCTCCCAAAGTGCAGGGATCAGGTGTGAGCCACCATGCCTGGCGGTTTGTAGTTCTTAAACTACATAAAATTAAGGATGTGCAGTCAGAATACTATGTTCAAATGTAACTTGAATAAAAATTTTTTCAGTGTGGCTATAGTATCAATTTTATATAACTAGGTTCATTTGCTTCATCATTTTTGAATTAAGTTCTTAAAAATATATAAACTGGCTGGGTGAGGTGGCTCAGGCCCGTAATCCTAGCACTTTGGGAGTCCAAGGCAGACGGATTGCCTGAGCTCAGGAGTTCGAGACCAGTCTGGGCAACACAGTGAAACCCCATCTCCACTAAAATACAAAAGAAGTTAGCCAGGCATGGTGGCGTGCACCTGTAGTCCCAGATACTCAGAAGGCTGAGGCAGGAGAATTACTGGAACCCAGGAGGCGGTGGTGCATACCTGTAATCCAAACTACTCAGGAGGCTGAGGCAGGAGAATTGCTTGAACCCAGGAGGCAGAGGTTGCAGTGAGCTGAGATTGCACTACTGCACTCCAGCCTGGGTGACAGAGACCCTGTCTCTTAAAAAAAAAATAGACAGACAGATAGATAGATAGATAGACAGATAGATAGATGGATGGACAGATAGATATAGATATAAGCCATGTATATGATTCAAAATGTAAAACTTTAAAAAAACAGGTGTGCTCAGGGAAATCTCATTCCCATTCCCATCCATTCCACCCACCCCCACAGGTAATTGTTATGAACTGAAATTGTGCTCACCCCAAATTTATAGATTTTAGCCCTAACCTCCAATGTACCTGTATTTGGAGAAGGGCCTTTAAAGAGGTAAGTAAGGTTAAATGATGCGGCCAGGCACGGTGGCTAATCCTAGCACTTTGGGAGGCTGAGGTGGGTGGACTGTCTGAGCTTAGGAGTTCAAGAACAACCAGGGCAACATGGCGAAACCCCATCTCTACTAAAAATACAAAGAATTAGCATGGCGTGGTGATACACGCCTGTAATACCAGCTACTTGGGAGGCTGAGGCATAAGAATCGCTTGAACCTGGGAGGTAGAGGTTGCAGTGAGCCAAGATCATGCCACTGCACTCCAGCCTGGGCAACAGAGTGAGACTCTGTCTCACGAAAAGAAAAAAGAAAGGTTAATTGAGATGGTAAGAATGGGGCTCTTAACAGATAGGACTAGTGTCCTTGTCAGAAGAAGAGACACCAGAGCACATGTGCTGTCTCTCTCTCTCTCTCTGAGCATGTGTGTATACACAGAGAATATGCCATGTCAGGACACAGTGAGAAGGTGGCTGTCTGCAATCAGGAAGAGAGGCCTCACAATAAACCAAATTTCCAGCACCTTGATCTTGGACTTCTAGCCTCTAAAGCTGTGAGAAAATAAATTTCTGTTATGTAAGCCACCCACTCTGCAGTATTTTATTATGGCAGCTCTTGGCCGGGCGCGGTGGCTCCTGCCTGTAATCCCAGCACTTTGGGAGGCCGAGGCAGGCGGATCACGAGGTTAGGAGATCGAGACCATCCTGGCTAACACGGTGAAACCTCGTCTCTACTAAAAATACAAAAAATTAGCCGGGCGTGGTGGCAGGCGCCTGTAGTCCCAGCTACTCGGGAGGCCGAGGCAGGAGAATGGCATGAACCTGGGAGGCAGAGCTTGCAGTGAGCCGAGATCATGCCACTGCACTCCAGCCTGGGCGACAGAGCAAGACTCCATCTCAAAAAAAAAAAAAAAATAGTCTTTTTTGTAATTTATTCATGATTTAATTTTTTAATTGTCTAGCTATTATGAATAATGCTGCTATAACATTCATGTACAAGTTTGTGTGTGGACATGTGTTTTCCATTTTCTTGGCTATACACCTAGGCATGGAATTACTGGATCATATGGTAACTCTACATTTAACTCCTCAAGGGACTAGCAGATGTTTTACAAAGTGGCTACATAATTTTACATTCTCCTCAGCAATCAATGTATGAGTTCCAATTCTTTGTTTTTGAGATGGAGTCTCGCTCTGCGACCCAGGCTGGAGTGCAATGGCACGATCTCAGCTCACTGCAACCTCTGCCTCCCGGGTTCAAGTGATTCTCCTATCTCAGCCTACCAAGTAGCTGGGACTACAGGCATGCACCACCACGCTCGGCTAGTTTTTTGTATTTCTAGTAGAGATGGGGTTTCACCACGTTGGCCAGGCTGGTCTTGAACTCCTGACCTGAAGTGACCCACCCGCCTCGGCCTCCCAAAGTGCTGGGATTACACTGGGATTACAGTGGTAAGCCATCACACTCAGCCAAGTTCCAATTCTTCACACTCTCACCAATACTTGTTATTATCAGTGTTTTTGATTTTAGTCATCATAGTGGGTGTGATATCTCCTTTTTTTTTTTTTTTTTTGAGACAAGATCTCAATCTGCCACCCAGGCTGGAGTGCAGTGGCACAATTTCAGCACGCTGCAGCCTCGACGTCCCTGGCTCAAGGAATCCTTCCACCTCAGCCTCCCAAATAGCTGGGACTACAGGCATGTGCTACCACACCTAATTTTTGTATTTTCTTATAGAGATGGAGCTTTGCTACAATGCCCAGGCTAGTCATTGTGATTTTGATTTGCATTTCCTTAATGAGTTATGATGTTGAGCATCTTTTCAATGTGCTTATTGGCTATTTGTATATCTTTGGAAAAATATCTCTTCAGATCCTTTACCCACTTTTAAATGGGGCTGCCTTTTTATTGCTGAGTTTTAAGAGATATTTATATAGTCTACTTCTGGGCATGGTGGCTCACGCCTGTAATCCCAGCACTTTGGGCAGCTGAGGCGGGCGGATCATGAGGTCAGGAGTTCGAGACCAGCCTGGCCAACGTGATGAAACCCCATCTCTATTAAAAATATGAAAATTTGCTGGGCGTGGTGGCGGTACCTGTAATCCCATCTACTCGGGAGGCTAAGGCAAGGAAAATTGCTTGAACCCGAGAGGTGGAGGTTGCAGTGAGCCGAGATTGTACCACTGCACTCCAGCCTGGGCGACAGAGTAAGACTCCATCTTGGCCAGCAGGGGGTGGAAGGGGAGGGGAAAGAGTTATTTACATAGGCTAGAAAAAAATATATCGGATATGTGGTTTGCAAAATGTCTCCTATTCTGCGTTGTCTTTCCTTTTTTTTTTTTTTTTTTTTGAGACGAAGTCTCGCTCTTGTCCCCCAGGCTGGAGTGCAATGGTGTGATCTCAGCTCACTGCAACCTCTGCCTCCCGGGTTCAAGCTGTTCTCCTGCCTCAGCCTCCCAAATAGCTGGGATTACAGGTGCCTGCCACCATGCCTGGCTAATTTTTTTATTTTTAGTAGAGACGGGGTTTCACCATGTGGGCCAGGCTGGTCTCGAACTCCTGACCTCAAGTGATCCACCTGTCTCGGCCTCCCAAAGTGCTAGGATTACAGGCATGAGCCACCATACCCAGCCTCTTTCTTTTTTTTTTTTTTTTCCTGAGACGGAGTCTTGCTCTGTTGCCCAGGCTGGAGTGCAGTGCCGTGATCTCAGCTCACTGCAACCTCCACCTCCTGGGTTCAGGCCTCCTGCCTCAGCCTCTTGAGTAGCTAGGATTACAGGCATGCACCACCATGTGACCGCACCTGGGTGCCTTTTCACTTTCTTGACAGTGTCTATATTAGTTGGCTAGGGCTGCCATACCAAAATACCACAGACTGGGTATGACCTCACTGGGGATTAGGACTTCAACATGAGTTTTGGGGGAATACAGTTCAATCCATAATATTCTGTCCTCTGGACCCCCAAAATTCATGTCCTTCTCACATATAAAATGCATTTATCCTGATCCCAAGAGCCGCAAAAGTCTTAACTCATTTCAGCATCAACTCCAAGTCCAGAGGCTCATTTAAATATCATCTAAATCATAGCCAGGTGTGGTAGCTGGTAGCTCACAGCTGTAATCTCAGTATTTTGGGAGGCTGAGGTGGGCAGATAGCCTGAGGTCATCAGTTCAAGACCAGCCTGGGCAACATGGTGAAACCCTGTCTCCACCAAAAAAAAAAAAAATTAGCCAGGTGTCGGGGCAAGTGGCTGTAGTCCCAGCTACTTGGAAAGCTGAGGTGGGAGGATCACTCGAGCTAGGGAGGCGGAGGTTCCAGTGAGCCAAGATTGTGCCACTGCACTCCAGCCTGGGCGACAGAGTGCAACCCGTCTCAAAACGACAACAACCACAACCACCACCACAACAATAATAAAACCCTAAAATAAATATTATCTAAATCAGGTGTGGGTGAGACTTGAGATATGAGTCATTCTGCGGCAAAGTTCCTTTCTGACTGTGAATGTATGAAACCAGGCCAGTTATGTACTTCCTGAGTATAATAGTGGGACAAGCATAGAACAGACATTCCCATTCCAAAGGCAAAAAATGGAAAGAAGACAGGGACATGTGGACATAGGTCCCAAGCAAGTTCAAAACCTAGTAAGACTTTAGCCGGGCATGGTGGTGTGTGCCTGTAATCCCAGCTACTCAGGAGGCTGAGGCAGGATAATCGCTTGAACCCGGGAGGCGGAGGTTGCAGTGAACTGAAACTGAGCCACTGCACTCTAGCCTGGGCGACAGAGTGAGTGAGACTCTGTCTCAGTAAATAAAAAATAAAATAAAATAAAATAATAAAATAATAAAATAAAATAAAATAAAAATAGAATAAAATAAAATAAAATAAAACCTAGCAAGGCAAATTCTGTTGAACTTTAAGGCTCAAGAATAATTGTCTTTGACTTGACGCTCTGCCCTCCTGGCCCAGTGGATTAGCAGCTTGCCTTCTAGGGCCATTGGGGAGGCAGCATCACCACGTTGGCCCTATTGGTCCTGGGTAGCAGCCATGCCTCTGAGGCACTGGATGGCAACAGCTTGACTCTCTGGAACTGGGGAGACATCTTAGCTCCCCAGACCTGTATCTTCTGGGCCTGCAGTTTGAATAGCAGCCTTGTTGCTAACTGAATCTCCTTTGGGATCAGTCTTCCCTTTTCTTAAAGGGTAACGTGTTCACAGCCAGATAACTCTGTTGCCTCATCCTTTAGGATCCCAGAAGTACGACAGCCTTCTTTCCTTCTGTCCTATCTGTGTCCCCTTTAGTCCAAGATGACAGTGTTTATGCTGGTATAATCTCATCTCTCCTTCCTGGCTTGCGCTGAGAAAGCTGAATAAATTTGTAAGTTGTACCTATAATCTCTATGAAATGATGAGAATTTTTCAAATCTTCAAGTTCTGTTTTTGCTTAATAATTCCCTCAGTTTATCTTTCTTCCCACATTTTACTAAAGCAACCAAAAGAAGCTAGGCCATACCTTCAACAGTTTGGTTAGAAATCTCCTCAGCTAAATAACCAAATTTATCACTTTGAACCTGCACTTTCCACAGAACTCTAGAACACCATTTGGCCAAATTCTTTGTGGAAGAAAGGATGGCCTTTCCCGCACTTTCCAATAATGTGTTCCTAATTTCCATCTGAGACCTCACCAGAATCACCTTTATTCCTTACTCCTACCAACAATCTCTTCAAGACAATCTAGACTTTTTCTTTTTTTCTTTGGGGGGTGGGGGGGGACAGGGTCTTGTTCTGTCACATAGGCTGGAGTGCAGTGGTGGGATCATGGCTCATTGCAGCCTCGACCTCCCAGTCTCAAGTGATCCTCCCACCTCAGCCCCACACCCTGCCCGCCCCTGCCCTGAGTAGCTAGGACTACAGGTGCGCACCACCATGCCTGCTAATTTTTGTTCTATTTTGAGACAGAGTCTTACTCCATCATGCAAGCTGGAGTGCAGTGGCGTGATCTTGGCTCACTGCAACCTCCACCTCCTGGGTTCAAGCGATTCTCTTGCCTCAGCCTCCCCAGTAGTTGGGGTTACAGGCGTGTGCCACCAGGCCTGGGTAATTTTTGTATTTTTAGTGGAGACAAGGTTTCGCCATGTTGGCCAGGCTGGTCTCGAACTCTTGATCTCAAGTGATCCACCCACCTCAGCCTCCCAAAGTGCTGAGATTACAGGTGTGAGCAATCTAGGCTTTTTCCAGCATGTACCTCAAAACTCTTTCACTCTCTACCCATTATCCAGTTCCTGAGTTACTTCCACATTTATAAAGTATGTATTACAGCAGCACTCCACTTCTTGGCATAAAAATCTACATTATTCTGCTAGGGATACCATAATAAAATAATACAGTTTAGGTGGTTTAAATAACAGAAATTTCTTTGCTATAATTTTGGAACCTGGAAGTCCAAGATCAAGGTGTCAGCAGGTTGTTTTTTCCTGAAGTCTTTTTTTTTTTTTTTGAGACGGAGCTTCCCTTGTTGCCCAGGCTGGAGAGCAATGGTGTGATCTCAGCTCACTGCAACCTCTACCTCTCAGATTCAAGTGATGATTCTCCTGCCCCAGCCTCTCGAGTAGCTAGGATTACAGGTGCCTGCCATCATGCCCAGCTAATTTTTGTATTTTTAGTAGAGACAGGGTTTCTCCATGTTGGCCAGGCTGGTCTTGAACTCCTGACCTCAGGTGATCCACCTGCCTTGGCCTCCCAAAGTGCTAGGATTACAGGCATGAGCCGTCGCACCTGGCCGGCCACATTTCTTGGATCTGCACATGACCTTTTCTCTGATGTGTGTCCCTGGTATCTCTTCCTCTTCTTATAAGGACACCCGTCCTACTGGATTAGATACCATTCTTATGACTTATTTAACCTTCATTATCTTTTCAGGGCCTCATCTCCAAATACAGTCACACTGGGAGTTAGCGCTTCAACATATGAATTTTGGAGGAATATAATTCAGTCCTTAACAGTGTAATGGATGCACACAAGTTTTAAAATATTTATTTATTGTGGTAAAATGTAAGTAACATAACACTTACTATTTTAACTATTTTTCAGTATATAGTTCTGTGGCATTAAGTACATTCACAATGATCTGCGGCCATCACCCTTATCTTCTCCAGAAATGTTTCTTCTTCCCAAACTGAAACTCTATACCCATTAAACACTCCCTCTTCCCCCTCCCCCTATCCTCTGGCAGTCACCATTACGCTTTCTGTCTCTATGAATTTTTTTGAGACAGAGTTTTGCCCTTTTGCCCAGGCTGGTATGAAGTTGCACAATCTCGGCCCACTGCAATCTCCGCCTCCCGGGTTCAAGCGATTTTCCTGCCTCAGCCTCCCAAGTAGCTGGGATTATAGGTGCCTGACACCACGCCCAGCTAATTTTTTTGTATTGTTAGTAGAGATGGGGTTTCGCCATATTGGCCAGGTTGGTCTCGAACTCCTGACCTCAGGTGATCCACCCGACTCAGGCTCCCAAAGTGCTGGGATTACACGTGTGAGCCACTGTGCC
This sequence comes from Pongo abelii, assembly GCF_028885655.2. NCBI lineage: Eukaryota > Metazoa > Chordata > Mammalia > Primates > Hominidae > Pongo > Pongo abelii. The sequence goes on from NC_071995.2 coordinate 1,015,450, forward strand.
TGGCCCTGTCTCTATAAATTTGACTACTTTAGGTACCTCATATGAATGTAATCATATAAGATCTATACTTTTATGATTGGCTTATTTTACTTAGAAGGTCTTTAAGGTTCATCCACAGGGTAGCATATGTCAGAATTTCCTTCCTTTTTAAGGCTGAATAATACAAAAGTTTTTTTTTTTTTTTTTTTTTTTGAGATGGAGTCTTGCTCTGTCGCCCAGGCTGGAGTGCGTGGTGCGATCTCGGCTCACTGCAAGCTCCGCCTCCCGGCTTCACGCCATTCTCCTGCCTCAGCCTCCCAAGTAGCTGGGACTACAGGCGCCCACCACCATGCCTGGCTAATTTTTTTTTTTTTTTTGAGACGGAGTCTCGCTCTGTCACCCAGGCTGGAGTGCACTGGCACGGTCTCGGCTCACTGCAAGCTCCGCCTCCCAGGTTCACACCATTCTCCTGCCTCAGCCTCCGGAGTAGCTGGGACTCCAGGCGCCTGCCGCCATGCCCGGCTAATTTTTTGTATTTTTCAGTAGAGACGGGGTTTCACCGTGTTAGCCGGGATGGTCTCGATCTCCTGACCTCGTGATCCGCCTGCCTTGGCCTCCCAAAGTGCTGGGATTACAAGCATGAGCCACCGTGCCTGGCCAATACAGAAGTTTCATATTTTGATGAAGTCCAATTAATTTTATTTTTTTGGAGACAGGATCTTGGTCTGTCACCCAGGCTAAAGTACAGTGGCACAATCATGGTTCACCACAGCCTTGATCTCCTGGGCTCGAGGAATCCTTCTGTCTCAGCCTCACAAGTAGCTGGGACTATGGGTGCATGCCAACAAACCCAGCTAATCTTTCAAACTTTTTACAGACATGGTGGGGGGGTGTCTCTTTATGTTGCCCAGGCTGGTCGTGAACTCCTGGGCTCAAGTGAGCCTCCTGCCTTGGCCCCACCAAAGTGCTGAGATTACAGGCTTGAAGCCACCGCACCTGGTCTCAATTTTTTTCTTTTGTTACTTGTCCTTTGGTCTCACAGCTAAGAAACTATTGCCTAATCCAAAGTCACGAAGATTTATACCTACATTTTCTTCTATGAGTATTTTAGCTTTAGCTTTACCTTTAGGTCTTTGATTCATTTTGAACTAATTTTCATATATGTGAGGTATAGGTTCAACTTCATTCTTTTGCATGTGATATTCAATTGTTCAAGCACCATTTTTTTTTAATTAATTAATTTATTTATTTTGAGATGGAGTCTTGCTCTGTTGCCCAGGCTAGAGTGCAATGGCACAATTTTGGCTCATTGCAACCTCCAGCTCCCAGGTCCAAGCGATTCTCCTGCCTCAGCCTCCCGAGTAGTTGGGATTACAGGCGTCCACCACCACGCCCAACTAATTTTTGTATTTTAGTATTTCACCATCTTGGGCAGGCTGGTTTCGAACTCCTAACCTGGTGATCCACCCGCCTTGGCCTCCCAAAGTGCTGGATTATAGGCGTGAGCTAACGCACCCGGCCTTTTTTTTTTTTTTTTTTTTGAGACAGAGTTTCACTCTTGTTGCCCAGGATGGAGTGCAATGGCACAATCTCGGCTCACTGCAACCTCTGCCTCCCAGGTTCAAGTGATTCTCCTGCCTCAGCCTCCCGAGTAGCTGGGATTACAGGCACGTGCTACCATGTCTGGCTAATTTTGTATTTTTAGTAGAGATGGGGTTTCTCCATGTTGGTCAGGCTGGTCTTGAACTCCCGACCTCAGGTGATCCACCTGCCTCGGCCTCCCAAAGTGCTGGGATTACAGGTGTGAGCCACCGCACCTGGCCTTGTTTTTAAAATAGAGAAAGGGTCTCATTATGTTGCCCAGGTTGGCTTCGAACTCCTGGGCTGAAGCAATCCTCCTGCCTCAGCTTCCCAAAGTGCTGGGATTACAGGAGTGAACCACCACAACCAGCCTGCTTTTGTTTTTATTTCTGAGACAGGGTCTCATCCTGTTGCCCAGGCTGGAGAGTGGTACCATTATAGTGCACTGCAGCCTTGAACTCCTGGGCTCAAGGGATCCTCTTGCCTTAGCCTCCCAAGTAGCTAAGGACTGCAGGTGTGTGCCACCATTCCCAGCTAATTTTTAAAATTTCTTTGTAGAGACAGGGTCTTGCTGTGTTGCCTGGGGTGGTCTCTGACTCCTGTCCTCAAGTGTCTTCTTGTCACAGCCTCCAAAAGTGCTGGGATTACAGATGTGAGCTACTGTGCCTGGCCTAAGCTATTTTAACGATAGCAAGACTATGCTTCATTAATAGGTTGGGTGTAAAAGTTGAAACCCCTAAAAGCAGCATCTTCTAAGCTTTTTTTTTTTTTTATCATAGTAACTAATTATTCTGTTTAATTTTCTCTTTTCCAGGAGTTTTCTCTCCCAGAACTCCTACCCTTCTGTTCCAATCTAACTAAGTTCCTGGGACTTCCCTTTACTGTTTTCCTGAATTGGATCTAGTGATTACTGGATGTTGTCAGATACCCTGATTTCTCCCTCATTTTGCTTGAGCACACGTTTAAGTAACTCTTTTTTTAAATTTATTTTTATTTTTTGAGATGGAGTTTTGCTCATTGCCCAGGCTGGAGCGCAATAGCACAATCTCGTATGACTGCAACCTCCACCTCCCAGATTCAAGCGATTCTCCTGCCTCGGCCTCCTGAGTAGCTGGGATTACAGGTGCCCACCATCATGCCTGGCTAATTCTTTTGTATTTTTAGTAGAGATGAGGTTTCACCATGTTGGCCAGGCTGGTCTCAAACTCCTGACGTCGTGATCCACCTGCCTCAGCCTCCCAAAGTGCTGGGATTACAGGTGTGAGCCACCATGCCCGGCCCGCCAGTTTGATTTTTGTCCTTTTATGGGCTCCTTTTTTTCCTCTTTGGAAACTTAGAATCTTCTTTATATTTAGAGTTCAAACATTTCACATGGTTGAATTTTTTTTTTCTTTTAGTTCTGTACTAGTGGATTCTTTCAGTTCTAGGAAATTTTCTTGCATTATTTTTTCAATAATTTTCTGTCCTTCATTTACTTTGTTTTCTCTCTCACATAATATTAGTCCTGTTGAACTAATTCTTTATCTTATTTTCTCTCACAATAAATTCTCTCACAATAAATTTCTCTCACAATAAATTCTCTCACAATTTCCACCTCTTTGTATATTTATTCTGTTTTCTTTCTTTTTTTTTTTTTTCCCCTGAGACAGGGTCTGGCTCTGTTGCCCAGGCTAGAGTGCAGTGGTGTTATTTCAGCTCACTGCAACCTCTGCCTCCTGGGCTTAAGCCATCCTCCCACCTCAGCCACCTGAGTAGCTGGGATTACAGGCATATGCCACCATACTTGGCTTATTTTTGTATTTTTTTTGTAGAGAAAGGGTTTTGCCATGTTGCCCAGGCTGGTCTTGAACTCCTGGGCTCAAACGATCTGCCTACCTTGGCCTCCTAAAGTGTTGGGATTATAAGCGCAAGCCAACGCACCCGGCCCTATTTTCTTTTTTCTTTTTTGAAATAAGGTCTCTTGCTGTGTCACCCAGACTGGGGTGCAGCTTCCTAAAGTGTTGGGATTACAGGCATGAGCCACCACACCCAGCCCTATTTTCTTTTTCTCTTCTTTTTTGAAGTAAGGTATCTTGCTCTGCCACCCAGGCCGGGGTGCAGCACCACCATCCTGGCTCGCTGCTCCCTTGACCTCCCAGGATCAGGCAATACTTACACCTCAGCCTCCTGAGTAGCTAGGACCACAGGTGCGCATCACCATACCCGGCTAAGTTTTAAAACATTTTTAAAGAGATGGGGTCTCACTATGTTGCCCAGGCTTCTTCTATTTTCTTTAAAAGTTCAGTGACTTTATCTTTCGATATTTTAATTAAATTTATAATTTGGCAATTTATTTTAAATTTCAAGATCTACTTTTAAACCTTGGATTGTTACTTCATCTGAGTATCCTAGTATACTAATTAGGTTTTCCTTTCTAAATTCTCTTAAGTTTCTGTTTATCTGCCCCCACACTTCATGTTGGAGACTTTTCTTAAATCTCTAATAACGCTTAGTTGTCTGTTCATACATAAGATGAGGCAGTTGGAATGCTGATGGGTAGTCTTGTGAACTTGGGAGGTGTCTTAGTCTATCTTATGTTGCTATAAAGGCATGCCTGCGGCTGGGTAATTTATAAAGAAAACGGGTTTATTTAGCTCGCAGTTCTGCAGGCTGTACAAGAAGCAAGGCACTAGCATCTGCTCAGTTCTGGTGAGGGTTTTTGTGCTGCATCAAAACATGGCGGAGAAGGTCAAGGAAAAGTGTCTGTGCAGATGCAAAGAGAAATCAAACCCGAGGTGAGTCCTGGCTTTACAACAAACCACTTCTCGAAGGAACAAATCCATTCTCCTGATAACCAATGTAGTTTCGCAAGTGTGAGAACTCACTACAGTAAGAATGACACCAAGTCCTTCATGAAGAATCTGCCCCCATGAGCCAAACACCTCCCATCAGGACCCACCTCCCAATACTATCACACTGGGAATCAAATTTCAACATGAGATTTGGTAGAGACAAAAAAAACCACATCCAAACCATAGCAGGAAGTTCCTGCCAACTTGCCCAACTACACTTTAAAGTGGGTGGGTAGGAAACCAGCTATTGTGCTAGAATAAAGAATACTTTACTCTTAGGCCATTCAATACTCAGTTAGCCCAAATCTCCCCAGATTATCAGAATGCTTAATTTTAGCCTGGATAAATGCCTAGATATTGTATCTGAGATATAGGGAGGGTTCTGCTCTTCCTTATGTAGACCTTCATTTAGTCTCCCTGTTCTCAGCCTTGCTTCTCACTCTTGCTCTGTCTGGTAGTTATCTCCAAATCTCGGTCTCCCTAAAGCACTTCTGGGCTGACAGGCCCCCTTCCTTTCTGCAGCACCCTCTACACCCATTCTACATTATGCTTTTCTCCATTTTATTTTGTCAGACCACACTTACTTTTTGCATGTCAAATAAAAAAAAAATTATCTTCCGATGTCCCCCTTCTCATTTTCTATTTTGTGTCACTTTTATTTATCATCATTTTATGGGGTCTCAAGAAGAAGAGGCAGTAAATACATGTGCTCGGTTAGCTAGGTTTAATCAAAAATCCTAAATGTAAGTTTTAAAAAAGATATCTGGAGCAGGGCAGGAACTAATATTTTTTGCCTGTGTGGTGGCAAGAAATAAAAACTAAAAATCTGAATCTGTGTTAGGACAGTATTTCCGTGTATAACATAGCGCTTAGCAACTTAATTCTCCAGATCCACATATTTCAAGGACATGAGGCATCTCAGACACCTACTTCAAACCTCACTTTATAGTTAAGACCACAAGTAGAATGATTTGCCCGAGGCCATACAAGTAAACAGTGGAAGAATGAGAACAGAAAGATCTATTGACTCCTAGTTGAATTTTCTCTTACCTTACCACACTGCTAGGGAGTAACAAGACGGGCAGATCACGAGTCAGATGAGAAAGGTCATGGACAATAGTCAAAGGATGACTTTTCCTGGGTAAATAGCCGGATGTCCAAGAAATGAAATGCTGGTCTGGCAGCACATCGTCTAACAGTTGGTAGTCATATGTGGGAAGTACTGAAGTGGGAGATGACAGCAGGCCCAGGAACTGCAATGATCCAAGTGCATGTCGATCCTGGGAGGGAACAATTAGAGAGTCTGGGCAGGATGAAACAGTAGAAACTGGTAAGTGAATGAATGTGAACGCTGAGGAGCGACTGGAATTTGTTAATGGGATTATGAGGCAGTATAAAGTGGTTAATTACGGTGGCGGAGGCAAGCAGGAGTAAAATGATGGCTTTTAACTCCTCTCAAGGACACCGAAAATTATTTTAATAAACACTGGAAGGCTGGGAATAAATATAATTCACACCATTCTTACTTTGTTGGTTTAGAGATAGCTTATCTACATCCTTAAATTAATGGCTGTAGCTACCCTCTGCATGGCTCCAAAAAAAAAACAAAACCAAAATCGGCTGCGAGTCTGCACGAGAAAATCGGGTTGCACCAGGCCCTAGCCGCCCGCCGACTCGCTTAGCTGTCGGAGGCTAAATAAACAGCTCCCGAAGCAGTGTTTGGCACAGCGCAGGGTCGGAACGTGGACACTAATTTCCGCCCACGCTCCCCGCGTCCTGGCGGGATCACCACAGAACACGACGTCCATTGCTGGGGTCCTCGGCGATGCCCGTGTGCGCAGCCCCGCGAGTCTCAGGTCAGATGACCACTAATTTCGCGGCCACGTTCCGCGAAGCTAAGGGGCAAAAAACCAGCTTTCTAGGGACAAAGCGTCCCCCCAGCAGCCAGGGTCGATCCCGGCGCTGCTCCCGCGGCGCTTGGCTGCCCCGGGCGTAACGGGCCACGAGAAGAAGGGGGTGGGGCGCCGCTTAGGTTTGGGAAGACACGAAGCGGCTCCTCGGGCTTCCAGCGTCCACTTCCTACGGCAAGCAGGAAGAGACAAGCGCCACCCTGCGCTCGCGGAGCCGACCCCGGCTCTCCCCTCCCGTGGCCGCAGGGGTCGTGTGTGCGTCTGTGAGAGAGTGTGTGTGTGTGTGTGTGTATGCAGGGACGCTCCGCGCCCATCACTCTGTTTCGGTGCTAATCGACCGCCGTGGCGCCGAATTTCCTCCGCTTCCCAGTTCCTCACCGGCGTGCCCCGGAAGGCGCCCGGAGGCCCCCGGGCCGCCGCGTCACGCTCCCGGGAGGCTGAGGGAAAGGGAGGCAGCCGAGCCGGGAGCCCAGAGAGGCGCGCTGCGCCCCGCGGCGGGGCTGGGGGCGGGGCTAGGTGTCTCGCGCAGGGGGCGGGGCGTGGTGACGTCGCGGGCGCCTGGGCCGTGCTGTGGCGGCGGCGGTGGTAGTGGCGGCGGCGGTGGTAGTGGCGGCGGCGGTGGTAGTGGCGGCGGCGGCGGCGGCGGCGCCCGGGCGGCAGCGGCAGCAGTAGCGGCAGCCCTGAGGACGGTGAGACGGCGGCGGCGGCGGCGGCGGCAGCGCGGAAGTCGCGCGGGACCCAGAGCTTCCCCCCTGTCGCTAGTGCTGAGGCTTTCGCCTTTCCTACCCAGCTTCTTGCTCACGGCCCGGGCTGGGCTGGGCAGGGCAACGCGCCCCCGGGGAGGGGCGGAGCTGTAGGTGAGGCTTCGCGACCCCCTCCCCCTCCTCGCCAGCCCGGGGGGTGGGGAGGGGCGGGCCCCACCCAGACCACCGGCGCCCACCCGCGGGCTCCACCCAGCCGGGCTCCGGGATTGGGCGGGAGCCGAGGCGGTCGATGTGGGGATCCTGGGGCGGGAGGTGGGGTACTGGGGACTGGGGCTCTGGGCACTTGGGGGAACGGAGGGTGGGAGGCTTAGGACTAGTGAAGCTGCGGACGAGGTAGTGGGGAGACGGAGAAATTGGGGAGCCATGAGGTTGGGGTGCGGTCAGGGTGGATCTTTGGGTTAGGTGAGTGATGTAAAATGCTGAAGATGATTCTTTTCTTTTTGATGAAATGGTGAGATAAAAGATGAAGCGTTGTATTTCAAAAGGACGATGAGCTGTGCGTGTTGCCTTTGAGGCAGTTGGAGAACCTATTTTATTGCACTAGATCTCACGTTTCTACTTTAGGGTTCGATTCTTCTTCTTCTGGCGGGGTGGGTGGGGGGGTCGGAGAGGGAAGAGAATCCCCTTACTTTGGCTCAGGTAAATTGTGAGCGTGGATGTATCTGAAAGTTTTACACCCAAGAAGAGGGAGATCTTCGGCTTAGACAACTTCGTTCTGGCAGCCACCATTTGGGTCGCATTACACTTAGCTCCTTCAAGGTGGTGTCTTCCAGTTTTTTTTGCCCTCTATGCCTAAAAGATCTCATACCACCCTTTTACAGGCTTTATCCTGGCCCCTTGAGAGAAGGCCCTAGACTCAGGTGGTTGCTTTGGAAGGCACATTGCCGAATAATAGTTGCAGGTAGTTGTGGTTGACTGCTTTGGGTGGATAAAGTGAACAATTGGAATAGTTCTGTTGGAGCTAATTATATGAAAAATGCTTAAATGTTTTAAAGTACAACCGTCTTTTACAGCGTGTTGCTTGCTCAGTACACCTTGACTTTTAGACGTTTTGTGTTCAATGCTAAATTGTTGAAATTTTATTTCTCATTTGCAGTTATATTTCTTGCGGTCTTTATTAAAACACTTTAAAATGAAATGGAACTCTTTTTTTTTTTTGGTAGGCTCCTCAATTTCTGAGAAATGTTCTTGGAGTCAAGTGCTTTAAAAACATTTTGGGGGCAGGCGTCTCACTTTGTATGGAAATATTACTAAGAGTAAGCAGTGTTCAGTGTTCTTCACATCACTCTTTCACAACTTAGCACTGTAAATCAGAATCTTCTTTTCTGGATTCCTGCTCCCTATTAGATTACGGTATTCACTGGCCCTACTTATCAGTTCCTGTCCTTTAAGCTATTTCTTGTTCAGAAAACAGGTCCCATGATGGACGTGTATTATGTAATGGATGGAAGTAGACTCACAATAATTCATTTATGGAGGAAGAGAAGCTGTCAGAAAGTGGGATTTAAGCAGTGACTTCCCAAGGCTTACCCAGTTTATTTGGGAAAATAGCCAGAGAAGTGCTTTCTTGTAACCCAGAAGAGAAATATACAGATAAGAATTTCAGTAGTTGCAGATCGTTGCTTTTTCTAAGTGCCTACTTAATGAGCAGATTACTGTCTTCCAGCAAATACTTCTACTTTGTAGAGAGGTATGGGAAACAGGACATAATAGGTATTAAGTGAGAAAGTGTGTGTTCCAATTTATAATTATAAATAAAAGATTTAATTAACAGTATTCAGTTAATTCATTTGGTAAAGTGAATAGTTTTGACTTTGGATTACTTAGAAGGAAAACAAAATTGACATATCTAGTTTTCGCTTTTAAATTATACATAGACTTAATTAATTGGGACAAATGTGAACTAAGATACTGGGTAAAACGTGTGTGTACTCCTAAAATGACATTTGCATGGCTGGTAGTAAGCTGTGATTCTTGTCCTTGTAGGAATGACATCACATAATTTGGGGAAAGTCTAAGGTAAAAGTAAGCTATTTCGTTTAGCATTTCTTGTGCCTGAAACTATGCCTACATTTTATTTTTCAAAAAATGTTGCTTGCTAGTCATTACTTGTGATATCCTTGTTGAGTCTACTGAGGTGTTCTTTTTTTTTTTCCTTCATTACCTGTGTCATAGATAAGTATGCCAGTCTGTTAATTCAGCATTAATACTGCAAACTTAAAAGTGAAGGTTCTTGGCCGGGCGTCGTGGCTCACGCCTGCAATCCCAGCATTTTGGGAGGCCGAGGCGGGCGGATCACGAGGTCAGGAGATCGAGACCATCCTGGCTAACACGGTGAAACCCCGTCTCTACTAAAAATACAAAAAATTAGCCGGGCTTGGTGGCGGGTGCCTGTAGTCCCATCTACTCCGGAGGCTGAGGCAGGAGAATGGCGTGAACCCGGGAGGCGGAGATTGCAGTGAGCCGAGATCATGCCACTGCCCTCCAGCCTGGGCGACAGAGCAAGACTTCGTCTCAAAAAAAAAAAAAAAAAAGTGAAGGTTCTCGGCTGCGCGCGGTGGCTCATGCCTGTAATCCCAGCACTTTGGGAGGCCGAGGCAGGCAGATCACAAGATCAGAAGTTCGAGACTAGCCTGGCCAACATGGTGAAACTCCATCTCTACTAAAAATACAAAAATTAGTCCGGGCACGGTGGCTCACGCCTGTAGTCCGAGCACTTTGGGAGGCTGAGGTGGGTGGATCACGAGGTCAGGAGTTCGAGACCAGCCTGACCAACATGGCGAAACCCTGTCTCTACTAAAAATATAAAAATTAGCCGGGTGTGGTGGCGCACGCCTGTAATCCCAGCTACTCAGGAGGCTGAGGCAGAAGAATTCCTTGAGCCTGGGAGGCAGAGGCTGCAGTGAGCCGAGATCATGCCACTGCACTCCAGTCTGGGCTACAGAGCGAGATTCCATCTCAAAAAAATAAAATAAAATAAAAATAAAAATTAGCTGGGTGTGCTGGTGCACACCTGTAACCCCAGCTACTCAGGAGGCTGAGGCAGGAGAATCGCTTGAACCTGGGAGGTGGAGCTTGCAGTGAGCCGAGATTGCGCTACTGCACTCCAGCCTGAGTCACAGAGCGAGACTTCGTCTCAAAAAAAAAAAGAAGGTTTTCATAGCAACAGCTGCTCGGTTTTACACTATGTTTACATTTAGAAGTATGAGAGTTGTTAAATGTGTGTTTTACACATATTTCATTAGAAACATTAATGGAGAAAGATCAAGAAATGAAGTATCTTGGTTTAAGAATCAGTACATTGATTATCAATTTTCAGAGATATATAGTAAAATAAACTTAGCATACAGATTATGTGGAATATAATTTTTTTTTCTTATTTTTTGTGTGTGGAATATAATTGAAATCTGTTGCTCATGAAGTCTTTCAGTGTATTAAGAGTGTGGGTTCTGGGGTCAGAGTGCCTGAGTTCAAATCCTGGCTTTGCCATGGTATGATGTAGGGCAAACTGCTTAATGTTATTTCCTAACCTTAACCTGTGCCTTAATTTCTTCATCTGCAAAATAGAAATAATAACAGTAGTACCTAACCTCTTAAGCTGGTCAGATGAATTAATTCATGTATTTAGAACAGTTTGGGCACGTAATTAGCTGGTTCACTAACATCATTGGAAGTTTTACTGTGAATACTGTTTTTACTTAATAAGTATATATTAAATACGTATTATGTACCACATATTCTAGATGCTGGTACCATAGTAGTGAACACGTCTCCCAGCACTTTGGGAGGCCAAGGCTCAGATCGTGAGGTCAGGAGATCGAGACCAGCCTGGCCAGCATGGTGAAACCCCGTCTCTACTGAAAATACAAAAAATTAGCTGGGGGTGGTGGCGCATGCTTGGAATCCTGGCTACTCGCGGGGCTAAGGCGGGAAAATCTCTTGAACCCAGGAGGTGGAGGTTGCAGTGAGTGGAGATCATGCTATTGCACTCCAGCCTGGGTGACAGAGCAAGACTGTGTCTCAAAAAAAAAAAAAAATTAGCGTGGCAGTATGTGCCTATAGTCTCAGCTACTCAGGAGACTGAAGCAGGAGGATCACTTGAACCTAGGGGTTCAAGGTTGCAGTGAGCTGTCATTCCGTCGTTGCACTCCAGCCTGGGCAACAGTGAGGGAGGCTATCTCAAATACATAATAAATAAATAAAAGTAAGGGCAGTAGTCAGGAGCTTATGTTGTATTGTTCCAGGTGAGGGTATCTCTGAACAAGGGGAAATGGTGAGAAGGGGTTGGATTTTGTATATATTTTGAGGGTAGACCTATAGAATTTGTTGGTGATTGTTTGTGGGATGTGGGCCAAATAGAAGAATAAACAATAAGGTTTTTGGCCTGAATAACTAGAAGAATAAAGTTGCCAGTAACTGAATTGGAGATGGTAATTCATGGAGCATGTTTGTGGAGAAACCAGAAGTTCAGGGTGATGTCCAGGAAGAGTGAGCAATGTGGCTGTTTTCAGCTTCTTTGTAGTATTTATGATTATGAGATAGGCGAGATCATCAGGGGGGTGAATTTTGGTAGAGAAGAGATCCGAACATCTGAGCCTTGGGGACTGATTCATTCACTTATTCATTCATAAGTTACTTAGTGAGTATGGTTCTTCTAGGTACCTTTTTAGGCACTGGGGATATAAACCTGACAAAAGTTTTCACCTTCATGGAACTGGCCTTCTAGATAGGTGAGGGGAATCAAGAGGAACCAGTAAAGGAGAGAGATAAGAAATCATTGAGTTAGGGGAAGACCAGGCGGGTATGATATTCCAGAAATGAAGGAGAGGAAGCTTTCAAGAAGGAGGGAATGGTCAACTGTGTCATTGTTTAAAGTTGTGTCAGAATGTTGAGTAAGAGAGAATTCTGCTTGATTATAATGTCTAATAACAGGGAAATGACTAAATACGTTTTAGTGTGAGATAGATGAGACAAATATAAGAGTCCTTTGGTTTTTTACTTCTCTGGGGGTTTTTTTTTTTTTTTTTTGAGACGGAGTCTTGCTCTGTTGCCCAGGCTGGAATGCAGTGGCGCGATCTCTGCTCACTGCAAGCTCCGCCTCCTGGGTCCACGCCATTCTCCTGCCTCAGCCTCCGGAGTAGCTGGGACTACAGGTGCCCGCCACCACGCCTGGCTTTTTTTTTTTTTTTTTTTGTATTTTTAGTAGAGACGGGGTTTCACCGTGTTAGCCAGGATGGTCTCAATCTCCTGACCTCGTCATCCACCCGCCTCAGCTCTCAAACTGCTGGGATTACAGGCGTGAGCCACCGCACCCGGCCTCATTCTCCGGGTTGATTTTTAAGAAATATTTCAGCCAGGCACAGTGTCACATGCCTGTAGTTCCAGCTGCTCTGGAGGCTGAGGCAGGAGGATTGCTTGAGTCCAGGAGATCAAAGCTGTAGTGTGCTATAATGCAGATGTGTGTAGCCACTGCACTCCAGCCAGGGCAACATAGTGAGACCCCATCTCTAAAGTAAAAAAAATTCATTCTTTTCAGAACAAAATAGGCAACCAGGGGAGTGCTAAGGAAAGGTACATGACTTTTTATTGTTGTTGTTAATTTTATGTACACTTATTTTAAGAAATAGGTAATATATGTACTAAATTAGAAGGTATAGGAGAATACACAGTTAAAAGTCTCTCCTATCCCATCTAATTCTTTCTGAAGGCACTGTTTGCAGTTTCTTGTTTTTTCTTTTTAACCAGTGAAATTTTGTGTAATACGACATTACCTATTCTAAAATTGCATAAATATAAGAAACATTTTATCTTCCACTTTGATATTGAACACTGGCAATATTTTATACTTCTCGAGAAGGGTCTTGGTCTGTTATTCAGTCTGGAATGCAATGGTGTGGTTATAGCTTACTGCAGCCTTGAATTCCTGGGCTCAAGCGATCTTCCCACCTCAGCCTCCAGAGTAGTTGGGACTGTAGCCGTGTGCCACCATGCCTGGCTAATTAAAAAAAATTTGTGGCGAGACAAGGTGTCATTATGTTGCCCAGGCACTATTTTAGAATAGATTATTTAAAAGATAGTTTTAGAAGCTTGTCAAGGGAAATAGTGACTGCTAGGATCAAACATGGATTCACTAAGTCACATCAGACAGTCGTTGCCTAGAATTGACTTGGTTACTTGACTGATAAATAAAGGAAATGCAGTAGTTGGAATTTATGTATACGTCAGCTAGGTTTTTTCATGCCATCTTTGTGGAAAGTATGAACATATGTGTCCTAGATTTCTTGAGGACAGGAACTATCTATTAGATACTTATTAAATACTTGATGAATGAATGGATGCTAGCATAATAATGTGAATTCACAACCTGTTGAATGGCTATCCCCAGGAAATAAAGAGGTGCTTATTGAGGATCTTGGGTTTGAGGAACTTGGTGTTAGACAACTCATCCATACATTTATTGAAATGACACAGGATGGTAGCAAGACTGGTGGCATAGAGGATAATGGCAGCTGTGAACTAGTTGCCAGCATGTCCTCACTGAGTATGGGGGATGTCCAGGTGGTCATTAGCTGATAGTGAAGAGGTCGAGGTTGAAGACTATGCTGCTGAATAGCATGAGAACTAGACGAAGATTTTACGTAAGGGTTTGGGAGTAGTGGTCTGGAACTGGCACTGGCAGAAGGGAAGGTACCAGCCTCATTTCCCAGTATTGGGTGTGGAGTGTAAGAGACTGAGTAGCTTTCACTTAAAAGGACTATATGAGAAGAGGTGTCCTGATTGGAAAGTCAGGTTTCAGTTAAGGCAGAGAGCTAGCAAGAACATTTCCCAAGGAAGCTGAGGACTTTTAGAGGAGTTTCTTGATAAAAGAATGAAGTTCCATGAGAGTGTATTTTTCCACCCTATTGGCTTCATGTTATCATCATTTAAACTTTAAAATTATGTCTCTTCATCTTAATAAAAAACTCCAGATTCATACTTTATTGCTTTAAGTTGCTCTCTGCTTTACAGACTTAGAGTTGTCTGCATTTGCTATGTATCTCCATTTCTTCACCTGTGACTTCTCAACCTATTTCTGTCTTGTTTCTATCACCATCATTTCAGTGAAACTGAAAATAGCTAGTGAAAATATGTATGAAAATAGCCAATGTCTATTTTACTATCTTCTTATTTAACCTCTTAGCAGCTGTGCTAGTTTCTGTTGGCTGTATAACAAATTACCCCCTAACTTAAGAAACATTTATTGTTTCACAGATTTTGTAGATCAGGAATGTCGGTGCAGTTGGCACCTATGATTCAGGGTCTCTTACAAGGCTGCAGTCATCTCAGAGCGCTACCTGGGGAGGCTGTTTCCAGGCTCACTCGTGCAGCAATGGGCAGGCCTTGGGTCCTTGTTGGCTGCTTGCTGGAGAAATGAGTCCCTTGCCATTTGGGTTTCTGCGTACGATTACTTAAAATATGATATCTCACTGCTTCTGTCCTCAAAAGAGGACAGCTATTAGCCAGAATCTTTTTGTGACCTTATCTTGGAAGTGATGTGCTATCACTTTTGTTGTATCCTGTTATCAGCCAGTCACTAGGTCCAGTGCACTCAAGGCGGGATTTCACAATGGCATGAATACTGAGAGGCAGGGATCATTCATAGTCATTTCAGGACTGTATACCACAGCAGCATTTGACAGAGTGGACACCTCTCCTTCCTTTGTAAAGCTCTCTCTTCTCTTGAGGTCTTCAGAGCACTTTTCTGTTTTTCTTGCTGGTTCTCTGGGCTCTTTTTCTGTCACTTTTTTTTTTTTTTTTTTTTGAGGCAGAGTCTTGCTCTTTCGCCCAGGCTGGGGTGCAGTGGCACAATCTTGGCTCACTGCAACCTCCACCTCCTGGGTTCAAGTGATTCTCCTGCCTTAGCCTCTTGAGTAGCTGGGATTACAGGTGTGCACCACCACACCCAGCTAATTTTTGTATTTTTAGTAGAGATGGGGTTTCACCGTGTTGGCCAGGCTGGTCTTGAACTCCTGGCCTCAGGTGATCTGTCCGCCTCGGCCTCCCAAAGTGTTGGGATTACAGGCGTGAGCCACCGTGCCTGGCCTCTCAGTCACCTTTTGAGTCTTTCTATGCTTATTTATTAAATGTTTGAATTTCTTTGGGCTTTCTCATCATTTTCTATTTCATTTTTCATCTGTGTGCTGAGTATTCATTTTTATGTCTTAAGTTTTTACCTCTCTCCTGAGTCTGAGGACCACTATATCTAATTGCTACTGAATGTTTCCATTTGGATGCTCCTTAAACTGAACACATCCAGAACGGAATGTATGATTCCTGCACTTCCTCTGGTGTTTCTTAATTTGTTAAATGACACCACTGGGTGCCTAAGCTGGAAATGTGTGTGGTGTTCTTGATTTCTCCCTCCCCTCCACCTTCCATTTTACTATTCCTTTTTATTTTTTTAAAGCCATGGCTGTTTAGTGATGGTGTGAATGTTTTTATGAGGTAGTGCATCCTCTGCCAGGTTGCAAGCATTGAACCTGGTGCTAGGTGATTTTTTTTTTTTGTTTTTTCGAGATGGAGTTTCTCTCTGTCGCCCAGCTGGAGTGCAATGGTGCGCTTTCAGCTCACTGCAACCTCCATCTCCTGGGTTCAAGCGATTCTCCTGCCTCAGCCTCCTGAGTAGATGGGATTACAGGCATGTGCCACCACGCCCAGCTAATTTTATATTTTCAGTAGAGACGGGATTTCTCCATGTTGGTCAAGCTGGTCTCGAACTTCTGACCTCAGGTGATCCGCTTGTCTTGGCCTCCCAGAGTTCTAGGATTACAGGCGTGAGCTGCTGTGCCTGGCCTGCTAGGTGATTTTTAAGGTTCCTTCCAACTTGAGATACTGCGTGTGTAGCTATTGAAGATTTTTGAGTAGGAGACGCATGATCAGGGCTGTGCTTCAGAAAGGTGGCAACTCTTGAACAGTCATTTTTAGTTGTCCACCGAAGAATGAAACTAAACACCTGTATTCTTTTTAACTTTTTTTATTATGGTGTGCTAGGTGATGAATAGATAATTTTTATGTGACAGCCCTTTTGTATATATTATTTTCATTTTTTCCTCATTTTTATGCATTTATGTTTGGAAGCCCTTTTGCATGGAAATAAGATAATCAGGCCAGGTGCAGTGGCTCACGCCTGTAATCCCAGAACTTTGGCAGACTGAGGTGGGTGGATCACTTGAGACCAGGAGTTCAAGACCAGCCTGAGCAACATGGCGAAACCCCATCTCTACTAAAAAATAAAAAAATTAGCTGGGTGTGGTGGTGCACGCCTGTAATCCCAGCTACTCTGGAGGCTGAGGCACGAGAATTGCTTGAACCCTGGAGGCGGAGGTTGCAGTGAAGCGGGATTGCACCACTGCACTGCAGTCTGGGTGACAGAGCGAGACCCTGTCTCAGAAAAAAAAAAAAAAAAAGATAACCCAATGGGATGAAAATTTGTGTGAAGTTAAATTAAGTGTCTCTGCCATCCTGGCCAACGTGGTGAAACCCCGTCTCTACTAAAAATACAAAAATTAGCTGGGTGTGGTGCTGTGTGCCTGTAGTCCCAGCTATTTGGGAAGCTGAGGCGAGAGAATTGTTTGAACCTGGGACACAGAGGTTGCAGTGAGCCGAGATCACGCCATTGCACCCAGCCTGGTGACAGGGCGAGATTCTGTCTCTAAACAAACAAAAAAAAGTGTCCGAAATTGTAAAAACTTCTCAAGAAATAAACGTTCAGACCCTAAACATAATTTTACTGTAGGAATATAACTTCCCTTTTGAAGGAATTCTTTCTTGAAGCCATTATTTATGTATTTATTTGTTTTTAATTAATTAACTTTTTTTTTTTTTTTGAGATGGAGTTTTGCCCAGACTGGAGTGCAATGACGTGATCTCGTCTCACGGCACCTCCCAGGTTCAAGCAATTCTGCCCACCCCAGCCTCCCAAGTAGCTGGGATTACAGGCATGGGCAACTATGCCCGGCTAGTTTTTGTTTTTAGTAGAGATGGAGTTTCACCATGTTGGCTAAACTGGTCTCAAACTCCTGACCTCAGGTGATCTGCTCACCTCGGCCTCCCAAAGTGCTGGGATTATAGGCGTGAGCCACACTGCTGGTGATTGCCACCTTGCCTGGCTAATTTTAAAACTTATTTTTGTAGATATTGAGTTTTGGTTTTTTGCCCGGGCTGGTATCGAATTCATAGCTTCAAATGATCCTCCTTTCTTGGCCTCCCAAAATGCTGGGATTACAGGCATGAGCCACTGCGCCCAGCCTTGAAGCCCTTCTTGAATGTAACACATATGTAGAAAAGTATGTAAAACAAAAGTAAAGCTTTACAATTTATGAATCAGATACTTGTATAACTATGATGTAGGTCAAGCACTAGGACCTTACTGGCATTCCACAAGCTTCCCTTGAAGCTTCCCAATCACAACCCAGTCCTTCTCTCATAAAGGTAATTTCTGTCCAGATTGTAGGGGAATCACCTTCTTGCTTTTTTTGTATGTGTAGACCTTTTTAGTTTTGGCTTAGTTTTGATTGTTTTGCATCTTTATATGCATGGAATCATATTGTATGTATTCATGTCTGGCTTTGACTCAACATTTTGTTTGTAAGATTTAGATTTGTATGTAGCTGTTTGTTCATTTTCATTGCTGAATAGTATTCCATTGTATAAATATACTACAGTTTATTGTATTATTGATGGATATTTAGGTTGTTTCTAGTTTTGGGCTATTATGGATTATGCCACTATGACTATTCTTGTAAAGTTTTTTTTTTTTTTCCTGAGACGGAGTCTCGCTGTGTTGCCCAGGCTGGAGTGCAGTGGCGTGATCTCTGCTTACTGCAACCGCTGTCTACTGGGTTCAAGTGATTCTCCTGCCCCAGCCTCCCGAGTAGCTGGGATTACAGGTGCCCACCATCACACCCAGCTGTTTTTTTGTATTTTAAGTAGAGACGGGGTTTTGTCATGTTGACCAGGCTGGTCTTGAACTCCTGGCTTCAAATGATCCACCTGCCTCAGCCTCTCAAAGTGCTGGGGTTACAGGTGTGAGCCACTGTGCCTGGCGTTTTTTGTTTTTTTTTTTTTTTTTGAGACAGTTTCGCTCTTGTCACCCAGACTGGAGTGCAGTGTTGTGATCATGGCTCACTGCAACCTTGACCTTCTGGGCTCAAGTGATCCTCCCACCTCGGCCTCCCAAGTAACTGGGACTACAGGTGCATACCACCATGCTTGGCTAATTTTTTTTTTTTTTTTGATACTTTTTTGTAGAGATGGAGTTTTACCATGTTGCTCAGGCTGGTCTTGAACTCCTGAGCTCAAGTGATCTGCCCACCTTGGCCTCCCAAAGTGCTGGGACTACAGGTGTGAGCCACTGCACCTTGCCTTGTGCAAGTCTTTTAGTGCATATGTGTATGTAATTCTTTTGTGGATTTAGCCAGGAGTGAAAGTCCTGGGTCGTAGGATATGCATATGTACACTTTTAGATATCTGCCAAACAGTATCCCTCCCCTGTGGTTGTACAGATTACACGCCCCAAAGCGTGTCTGAGAGTTCATTTTGTTCCACGTCTTTGCCAGTACTTAGTATTGTCAATATTATTAACTTCAGCCGTTCTGGTGGATTTATAGTAGTATCTCTTGGTTTTAATCTGCATTTCACTTATTACTAATGAGGTTGAATAATTTTATATTGGTTACTTAGGAAACCTTTTGTGAAATGCTTATTCAAATGTTTTGCCCAATTTTGTTTATCTTTTTTTCTTACTATATCCTTATATATTTTGAATATGACCCCTTCTTTGGTTATTTGTGTTGCAAATATTTCCACCTTACTCTGTGGCTTGCCATTTAAGACTTCTTAAGGAGGCCAGGCACCGTGGCTCATGCCTGTAATCCCAGCACTTTGGGATGCTGAAGAGAGTGGATTGCTTGAGTCCAGGAGTTCGAGACCAGCCTGGGCAACATAGTGAAACCCTATCTCTATGAAAAATACAAAAAAAAAAAAAAAAAGAGACTCGAAAAAAAAAAGGAGAAAAGAAATATGTTAGGACCCTGATTGGAGTTTAATTGGATTTGTAGATTAATTTGGGTAGAATTACTTTTTTGTAATGAGGAATCTTTGACTAATTGAATATGATATCCCTGTTATTTATGTTGTATTTCATATCTCTCAGTAATGTTTTATAGTTTTCTGTGCAGTATTACACATCTTTTGTTAAATTTAGTCCTAGGTATCTGATGGTATTATAAATAGAATTCTAAGATCAATGTTATTTTCCGTTTCTTGTTGGTATATTGAAATAAAACTGAATTTTGAGTACTGACTCTGTATTTTGCTAATCAAGCCTTATAATAATTTTATCTGTAGATCCTTTTGGCTTTCCAACTTATATAACCATATCATTTGTGAATAATTACTGTTTTCTGTTTTTCTTCGCAATTCTTACACCTTTTTCTTTTCTTCACTGGCTAGGATTTCTGGCATGTTGTTGAATAGAGATAGGAGACGTCATTGTCTTTTCCCATCTCAAAGGGAAATCGTTCAACTTTTCATTGTTAGGCATGATGTTGTCAAGCACACTTACACAAGACAAGGCAAGGCTAAGACCTTGTCTGTCTGATTTGACTGGGAAAGACACAGCGAGCCTCTTTAGACTCAGACAGTTTATCTGTTACATAGTCAGCAGAAAGAAGAATAAGCCAAAGGTGCCTGCTCCCTGTGATCTTTGTCCCACATACCAAAAAGGATAACACCACAACAAAAGGGGCTGATGCCTACAGTGTGAGCTGGGGGATACTCTATTAATGAGGAGCCTATTCTAGGCTGCTGCTAAGTGGTTTTGTATTCTACAGCACTGTTCTAAGTTAGGCAGGGCTGAAGGTTCTATGCCTTGTCAGGACCCAGGATGCCATGAGAAACTGTCTCATGACAGCTTCTAAGAAGATAGGGAAGAGGTGACCTGGGAGAGCTCCATATAGGCTTTCCACCATCTCCTGTTCTAGGAGGATCACAGGGCATTCCTCCAAGACTCAGATAAGCTGCAGGTCACCAGAACACCATGGTGGAACTGTTTCCCTACAGATGTTTGTTATAGTTGCTTTTGCACATGTCCTTTATTAGATTAAGAAAGTTTCCTCCTATACCTACATTTTTATTCATTAGTAAATGTTAAAATCCGTCCAGTGTGTTTCATATCTGTTGGATGCTTCCCCCCCACCCCTTTCAACCCATTATTATGGCCAATTTCATGGATTTAAACATACATTCATTTCTGCTGGTTAACAAATTTCTTTCTTTCTTTTTTTTTGGAGACCGAGTCTTGCACCCTCGCCCAGGCTGGAATGCAATGACGTGATCTCGGCTCACTGCAACCTCCGCCTCCTGGGTTCAGACGATTCTCCTGCCTCAGCCTCCCGAGTAGCTGGGATTACAGGTGCCCACCACCACGCCCAGCTGATTTTTGTATTTTTGGTAGAGACGGGGTTTCACCATGTTGGCCAGGATGGTCTCGAACTCCTGACCTTGTGATCCCCCTGCCTTGGCCCCCCAAAGTGCTTGGATTACAGGTGTGAGCCACCACACTCAGCTGGTTAACACATTTCTAAGCATTTTTTTCCTTTGAAAGATTTTACTTACTTGAAAAAAAATTACTGTTGATGACTTTCTTCTCTCTGGCTGCCTGCCTTTTTCTGTGTGTGTGTGTGTATAAAGTTTTATTTTTTCTCATTGTTCATATAGAATTCAGGTTGCTGAACTTTTCAAGGAAAGAAAGACGATATTTAACTTCTGATTCATCATTAAGAAGTTATTATTAATGGTCCGAGAGACTCATAGGGGTTTCTTCTGAAGTAAGAAGAAGCCATGTTTTACATCTTCAGATGCCACGTAGGTGACTTTTCTGCCTTCATGGTAGTATTTGCTTTACTTTCATTAAAGGCAAGTAATTTTGAGTACTTCAAATTAGTTCCCATCCCTTTTCTAAACTTAAAACATTTTTAAAGAAATCTTTCTTTCTTTATTTTCACCCGGGGTCTCACTCTGTCACCCAGGCTGGAGTGCGGCTGTGCTGTCGTGGCTTACTACAGCCTCGACCTCCCAGGCTCAAGCGATCCTCTTGCATCAGCCTTCGAGTAGCTGGGACTGCAGGAGTGCACCACCACACCCAGCTAATTTTTTGTATTTTTTGTAGAGATGGGGTTTTGCCATGTTGCCCAGGCTGGTCTCAAATTCCTGAGCTTAAGTGATCTACCCACCTTGGCCTCCCAGTGTTGGGATTACAGGCATGAGCCACCATACCTGGCCTCTTTTCTAAACTTTTATATGAAATTTAGGCTGAACTTTTGCTTGACGTTGTTCTCCCTTGCATTTAGATATAAAGTTATTAAACAGAAAAAGTTACTGAAGGTAGGTAATTATTGGCTATTTCATGTGATTTTTCTGGTGGTTACTGTAGTCAATTTTATAGTATTGCCAAGTTTCTGAATCCATTCTGAATAATGTTCTTGTTTATTCTTATGCTTTGGGCCTGATAATTTTTGTAGAGCAGCAGTTCTTATCTGGTTTCCTGTTATTTTTAAAATAAATTAATTGAAAATGGGCATAAATTATTTGTTAAGTTTGAACTTGACAAATGCAGGTAAAGTATAATGATATTATATTTCTTCTTACAGCAAGTATATACATATGTATTTTAAATCATCAATCAGGATTTCCTTCCAAAGTTCAGAATTAGGTTTTGATTCTTAACAGTTTATATTAAAATTCTTATTATTAATACTTTTTTTTGAGATTCTTAACAGTTTATATTAAAATTCTTACTACCTTTTTTTTTTTTTTTTTGAGACAGAGTCTTGCTCTGTTGCCCAGGCTGGAGTGCAGTGGTGCGATCTTGGCTCACTGCAACCTCTGCCTCCTGGGTTCAAGCAGTTCTCTGCCTCAGCCTCCCGAGTAGCTGGGATTACAGGCGCCTGCCACCACACCCAGCTTATTTTTGTATTTTTAGTAGAGACGGGGTTTCAGCATCTTGGCCAGGCTGGTCTTGAACTCCTGACCTCATGATTCACCCACCTTGGCCTCCCAAAGTGCTGGGATTACAGGCATGAACCACTGCACCTGGCCAGTATTATTACTATTTTTTGAGACAGATTTTTCTCGCTCAGGCTGGAGCTCATTGCAGCCTCGGATTCTTAGGCTTAAGCAGTCCTTCTGCCTCAACCTTCCAAGTAGCCGGGACTGTAGGCACGCACCAGCATGCCTGGCAAATTTTTTTTTTTTTTGAGACAGAGTGTTACTCTGTCACCTAGGCGCAATTTCAGCTTACTGTAGTCTTGACCTTCCACTCTTAAGTGATCTACCCACCTTGCCTCCTGCATAGCTGGGACTGTGGGGGCGTGCCACCATGCCCAGCTCATTTATGTAATTTTTTTGTTTTGTTTTTAAGAGATGGGGTTTTGCATGTTGCTCAGGTTGGTCTCAAAACCCTGGGCTCAAGTGATCCCCTCACCTCGGCCTCCCAAAGTGTTGGTATTGCAGGCATGTATCAGTGTATCTGGCCTTTTCTTTTTTTATTAGAGACAGGGTCTTGCAGTCCAGGCTGGTCTTGAACTCTTTGGCCTCAGGTGATCTTCTGCCTTGGCCTCCGAAAGCCCTAGGATACTGTACTTGTAAATAGTATAGCAAAAATGTCTGCTTTACAAATTTTTTATTTTTATAGTTGTTCAAGAGTACACATGTATTTCCTTTTTTCTTTTTCTCGTTCCTCATTCAAAAAATATTTATGGAAAATCTAATATACTATATATGTGTGTATATAGAGTATATATAATATATATGGTATATAGTATATGTGTAGTGTATATATAGTATAATGTGTATATGTGACTCTGTATTGTGTTCCATCTTGGCAGTACAGTGTTTGAGGCACAGTCTCCGCCCTCAGGATGCTGGTGACCAGGGAGGGAGACAGTAAACAGGCAATTACAGTAGAGTGTGATAAGTGTTAATGATACGGGCAAGAACTGGAAGGTTTAAGAGGTGGCCAAAGAGGCTGGAGATTGGGTTTGGATCATGAAGGGCTTTGTAAACCCTGTTAAAATCTGACTTTTACCTTGGAGCAGTGGCAAGACTTTGGAGACTTTCGAGTAAAGGAAATAACAGGTGTATATTTGTATTTTACAACAAATGGATAAGAGGAGGCTAAGTGAGGAAGCCAACTAGGAGGCTGTGGACCTGTTCCCACTAAAACCTAAAAACTAAAGTAGTGACAGTGGGGATAGAGATGCATACAGAGTTGAAAGCTTTAACAGGACTGGGTAATTCATTCTCTCTTTCTCTCTCTCTCACTGGGTAATTCTCTTTCTCTCTCTGTGTGTGTGTGTGTGTGTGTACACACTTTGTGGGGAAAGGACAGTTGATGGGGAGGAAGAAGACTAAGGTGACTCCCAGATTTTCAGATGGAACCCCTAGGCTAGGAACAGTGCTGTTGGGTACAGTAGCCACTAGCCACGTATGGCCATTAAAGTATGTCTAAACTAATTTAAATAAAATAAGATTTAAAATTCAGTTATTCAGTTGCATTAGCCACACAAATATAGAATTACAGACTCTTAAATTCTGTAGATTTAGTCCGGAGTACTATGAAGTTATAAATTCAAGAGTATCCACAGAGATTCAACAGAAAATAATATCTGGCTACATGTGTTTAACAGCAGTATGGGACTGATGGCCTCTGTATTGGACAGTGCAGATATAGAACATTCCTGTTACAGAAAGTTCAGTAGGACAGCAATGGTCTGCAGTTTTTGGTTTCTACTTTCTTTTCCCCCCCAGAGGAGAGTCAGAATAACAGGTGGTTTTCTCTCGTCTCCTAAGAACTTTGGTTCCACAGTATTCTGTTGTGTGATATTGTTACCCAGGGATTCTGCTAGATACCGTCTTACTAATGTCAACCACCATCACCCAGTCATCAGATATAGGACGTTTCTGTAATCAGAGAAGGTTCTTTTGGACGGCACTGAGCTAGAGAGATGGTGATGTCATTCATTGAGCTATTAATGGTTGTGGTGGGGGACAACAGTAGCCGCTAGAAAGCACTGTTTATTAGAAATATGAGCCACATATGTAATTAAAAAATTTTTAGTAGCCACATTAAAGAGTAAAAAGAAACAATTGGATTTTATAACTTATTTAACACAGTATGTCCAAAATATGATTTACAATACATTAAAACATTTAAAAATTATTGATCTATTTACATAAATTTTTTTTATTTTTTTGAGACAGGGTCTTGCTATGTTGCCCAGGCTGGTCTTGAACTCCTGGGCTCAAGTGATCTGCCCGCTTCAGCCTCCCAAAGTGCTGGGATTACAGGTGTGAGCCACCGCGCCCGGCCACATTATTTTTTAATACTAGATCTTTGAAATCAATTGTATACTTTCATAGTATATCTTAATTGAAATGCTAATTTTTTTGTTCTGTCATTATTTTCAAATGCTAAGTTTTATCAGAAATATTTCATCTGTATTTATATCTGTAAATCATAAAATTTACAGTTGAAAAAGTAGATTTATATGCCCAGATTATTCCAAACATGCTTAAAACTTTTCCAGTAATGGAATTAAGTATCGGTTTTTAAAGTTTCAATTCCTATGAAATAGGAATAAAAATTCAGTTCCTCGGTCTCACTAGCCACCTTTCAAGTGCTCAGCACTCAGCAGCTGCGTATGGCTAGTGGCTACCATATTGGACAACACAGCTTTGGAATAACCGCTCACTGGATGGTTGGAAATTCAGGTCTGGAGTTTAGGAAAGAGGTAGCAAGACAGAAGTTAGAAGGGAGGAGCTGTGAGGAACATGGGGATTTAAAAAAAAAAATTTGTGACTTTGAGCAAACTAATTTTAACCTTGGTGCTCCATTTAAAACAAAATCGATAAAAGCATCTTGGTGAGAGTATAATAATAATAGTAGATGAATATGTAGTATCTTGTGGTGGTAAAGATTTTGACTTTAGAGTTTGATGGAGCTGTGTGATCTTGAGCAACTTACTGGGCCTAATAAAATCTTTCTCCTTGAAAGGGGTTTGCTGTTGGGATTACATGAAATGTTGTGACAAGTGTTTACTGCATATAATAGCATATTTCTTTACTTTAAAGTTGCCATTTCTTTTTGGTGAGGTGTACCATCAACTTAATCATTCATTCTTTTTAGGAAAAAAGAAACATAATTTAGTTATACATGTTAATTATAAGCTGCATTCCAATTCAGAAACTTTAAAATATGAAAAACTGTTTATCTTAAAATATTAATATTGATGAGTGTTCATTATAAACTAGATACTGTGTTAAATGCTTTATATGGTGATGTAAAAGGTTTGATTTTTATAAATATGCAATGTAATATGATATTTCTGTTATAAAGTTTCATTTAAGTAGATTCTGCAATATAAATCTCTTATACTTCTGGAAACTTTAAAATGCATGATGGTATAACTCCTTTTTTTAGTTATTTCAGGAACCACTGAATTCTGCTTGAATCTCTTTGGATACTTTTAAATTTATGATTTCTCCAGGCTAAATCTGCAGAATTTGAGTCTGTAATTCTACCTTAGTGAGTACACATATAAAGAATTACTATTTAAAAAACTGCCTTGGTAGAGTTTATTCAGAGAAGCATGGTAACCGAGGGGAGGAAAATGGACTTTTCCAGGTCGAAGAGAAAGGAAATATTGGCTGGGTGCCGTGGCTCATGCCTGTAATCCCAGCACTTTGGGAGGCCGAGGTGGGCAGATCACTTGAGGTCAGGAGTTCGAGACCAGCCTGGCAAACATGGTAAAAACTCATCTCTACTAAAAATACAAAAATTAGCTGGGTGTGGTGGCGGGTGCCTGTAATCCCAGCTATTTGGGAAGCCGAGGCAGGAGAATCGCTTGAACGTGGGTGGAGTGGTTGCAGTGAGCCAAGATCATGCCACTGCATTCCAGCCTGGGTGACAGAGGAAGACTCTGTCTCAAAAAAAAAAAAAAAAAGAGAAAGAAAATATGATTTTTTTTTTTTTTGAGACAGAGTTTCATTCTTGTCGCCCAGGCTGTAGTGCAATGGCACCATCTCATGTCACTGCAACCTCTGCCTCCCAGGTTCAAGTGATTCTCCTGCCTCAGCCTCCTGAGTAGCTGGGATTACAGGTGTGTACCAGCACACCTGGCTAATTTTTTTTTATTATTAGTAGAGACAGGTTTTCACCATGTTGGCCAGGCTGGTCTTGAACTCCTGACCTCAGGTGATCCATCCACCTTGGCCTCCGAAAGTGCTGGGATTACTGAGCCTGGCCGGCTATATGATTTTTAATGCTCTGCAAATTCTTTTCTGAGGTTTTTTTCTTAAGTCTCATCTTCTGGCAGTGTGCCATTCCACCAGTTTCTTGGAGAAGACAAGAAACATGTTTATAATGCGTACCCATGCATTATATACACAGTGTGTACTAGGAAACCTTACTGCCTTATTTGTGGTAGTTTCAGTATACCCACTCAGGTCTGAAATAGTATTAGGCATTTTACATCTGTATTATTGGAAATAATGAAAAATTTTATATGTGCCAACTACGTTTGGTGACAGCAACTGCAAGTGCTGTGTTGAAAATGACTTTGAGACTAGGTACAAAAGGACGAAATGTTCACCCTGGAATTACAGTGGCTTTCCTTTTGTTTCTGTTTAAGTCTTCTTAACATTTTTCCTTTTTTTTGTTTTTTGAGACAGGGTCTCACTCCGTCACCCAGGCTGGAGTGCGGTGGTGTCATCACCGCTCACTCTCACAGCAGCCTTGACCTTTTGGGCTCAAGCTATCCTCCTACCTCAGCTCCCAAGTAGCTGGGACTACAGGCATGCACCACCACGCCCGGCTAATTAAAAAAGTTTTTTTGTAGAGACAGGGTCTCTCCATATTGCCCAGGTTGGTCTCAAACTCCTAGGCTCAAGCGATCTGTCTGCCTTGGCCTCCCAAACTGCCGGGATTACAGGTGTGAGCCACCTTGTTTGGCCAACATTTTCCTTTTTAAATAAGTAGTGTTTACCTGTTTGGAAAATTTTGACAACTATTAAGAAAAAACTAGGTTTCATCTCATCTTTTGGCTGTGCTTATATTTGCAAAATTGAGAGTATACTGTAGATTAAAATATATTCTCGAAGGCTGGGCACAGTGGCTCATGCCTGTAATCCTAGCAGTTTGGGAGGCCAAGTTGGGCGGATCACCTGAGATCAGTAGTTCGAGACCAGCCTGGCTGGTTAGCCTGGCTAACATGGTGAAATCCTGTCTCCCCTAAAAATGCAAAAATTAACTGGGTGTGGTTGCGAATGCCTGTAGTTCCAGTTACTTGGGAGGCTGAGGCACGAGAATTGCTTGAACCCAGGAGCGGAGGTTGCAATGAGCGGAGATCACGCCACTGCACTCCAGCATGGGTGACAGAGTGAGACTCTGAAAAAAAAAAAAAAAAGCATATCCTTTTTCATTATTGTATTATAAACATTTTTTAAATGGCAGACATTGGTTTGTAAATGGTTTCTGTAGGCTTCATGTTAAGTCATAAAGATTTCACTTAAACATTTTTCAATGAAATGAGTACTAATAAAGCTGGTATATCTTTATAAACTTTTGTCTACATTTTGGATCATTGGAGTAGATTGGTTTTTCCTGTTCATAGAATTACTGGATCAAAAGATATGTTTTTAAGACCCTTACCGTAACCATTTTCAAACTTGCTGCTTCTCAGATACTTTTATTATTTTTGGGAAGAAACAAATACTTACTGGGTACCTATAATTTTTCACTGAAACCCTTTTAAACTTATGATATGTTTCAGACATGCAAAAAGATATAGAGAATTATGTAATTAATATCTGTGTACCTACCACCTAGCTTAAGAAATAAACAGTTACAGAGTTAAAATTCCTGTGCAGCTCTTCCTGATTATAAATGTCTGTATTTACCAACAGTGATGTGGATATTTAATCTTTTTTTTTTTTTTTGGGAGACAGAATCTTGCTCTGTCACCAGGCTGAAGTGCAATGGCCTGATCTTGGCTCACTGCAACCTCCACCTCCTAGGTTCAAGCTATTCTCCTGCCTCAGCCTCCCGCGTAGCTGGGACTACAGGCCTAGCTAATTGTATTTTTAGTAGAGACGGGGTTTCACCATGTTGGCCAGGATGGTCTTGATCTCTTGACCTCGTGGTCTGCCTGCCTTGGCCTCCCAAAGTGTTGGGATTACAGGCGTGAGCCACTGCTCCCGGCTGATATTTAATCTTAACCATTAATTCAGGTCTGCATCCAAGATCTTTTGGACCAGAATTCAGAATTTTTTTCAGATTTTTAGACAGGTGATGTGCATATATTATATATAATCTAACTTTTCAAGCATGTTTTGGGAATGGTCCCTAATTTCTTCATCAAACACTTTGGGATTACTAACCCAGTCCAGGTCTGGTTTTACTACCATATTAGTTACACATTTTTGGATTTTTAGACATTTTTGTTATTCAGACTTGTGAATAGAGGTTTGTGAACAGGTACATCTGTTTTACTTTGTTCAGCTTAATCACTGGTAGAATTTGTTGAACTTTGTGTTGAGCTGGTCACGATGTAGTATGAGATGTATAAAATGCAAGATGACATAATTTTATGTCCAAACAATTTAATATTTTAGGATTTTATGAAATCAGGTTATCAGTGAGCACTAGAGTCATTGGGGAAGGCTACACAACCTAGAACTTGACTTGTTTCAACTAAGTGGAGCAGATTGCTGTTATAACTAGAGAACAACTATGATTAACAACCTTATGTTTATTTCTAGGTATCTAGCTTGACAAAATACTTGTCATGATGAGAACTTTGAGAGAACTTATAATTAACTTGATTAACTGATAAAAATTATTAAAAACTGCAGTTAACTTGATTGTAAACTGAGTTACCCTTCCATTAAAAAAAGGCGAAATAGTAACTGATAAGTGTTAAGATTGCTCCTTTACAATTGATGTGTCATTGCTGCTCCAAGCAGAGGTGGCCTTTCAGATAGGTATGCCCTGACACAGTGCTGCTGTAGCCACACTGTTGTATAGTTTTAGTCTCTAGTCAGTATTGGAGAATCAGATTAAAGTTATACAACTAGATGCATAGTGTTAGCAAACTTAAAATTTTAGTTACATGCTGAGTGTAGAAGCAGAGAAATCTGTGCCTTCATTAACTTGTAGATTTATTTTCTTTCTGTCTGTCTGTCTGTCTGTCTGTGTCCGTCTATCTATCTGTCTGTCTGTCTTTGGGTCTTTGGGTCTGTCTGTCTGCCTTTGTCACCCAGGCTGGAGTATAGTGATGTGATCATAGGTCGCTGCAGCCTTGAACTCCTGGGCTCAAGCTGTCTTACTGCTACAGCCTCCCAAGTAGCTAGGGCTAAAGATGTGCGCCACCACACCTGGCTAATTAAAAAAAATTTTTTTGTAGAGACGAGGTCTTGCTGTGTTGCCCAGGCTGATCTGAAGTGATCCTTTCGCCTTGGCTTCCCGAAGTTTTGGGATTATAGGCATAAGCCATGTGCCTGGTGATTTTTTTTTTTTTTTTAACTTCCTGCTACTTACAGAGATATTAGCAATCTGTTTGTGCCTGGCCCATTAATTACTGTGTAAATTAGTGCTGAATGGTTGTGGAGGTCTTTATTTAAACCTGTAGTTTATAATGAGACTTAAAAAAATACAAGTTTTTTTTTGTTTGTTTTTGAGACAGGGCTTCACTCTGTTGCCCATGCTGGGATGCAGTGGTGTGTTCTTGGCTCACTGTAGCCTCTGCCTCTGGAGTTCAAGCAATTCTTATGACTCAGCCTCCTGAGTAGCTGAGATCATAGGCGTGTGCCATCATGCCTGGCTAATTTTGGTATTTTTGGTAGAGACGGGGTTTCACCATGTTGCCCAGGCTGGTCTCGAACTCCTGAGCTCAGGAGATCCACCCATCTTGACCTCTCAAAATGTTGGGATTACAGGCCTGAGCCACTGTACCAGGCCAAAAAAAAAAGTAAAAAATACACACTCACTATAAAAAGAAAATGGAACAGAGAAGAAAAGTATGTAAGTAAGGAAAAAGGTGATTCCATCTGGTCTTTCATAAATAGGCTGTTACCATACAAATCATTTCTGTGTATATACAAACATACGTGTATATATCCTTTGTACACAAATGAGATTGCCTTGTAAGCATTCTTCTGTAACCTGGTTTTTTTCCCACTTCACAATATGTTTTTGCATGTCAGATATAGATATTTACTTAATTTTTTTTTGTTTTTGTTTCTTTTTCCTTTTTTTGAAATGAAATCTCGCTCTGTCACCCAGGCTGGAGTGCAGTGGTGCAATCTCAGCTCACTGCAACCTCCGTCTCCCAGGTTGAAGCAATTCTCCTGCCTCAGCCTCCCAAGTAGCTGGGATCACAGGTGTGTGCCACCATGCCTGGCTAATTTTTGTATTTTTAGTAGAGATGGGGTTTCACCATGTTGGCTAGGCTGGTCCCTAACTCCTGACCACAAGTGATCTGCCCTCGTTGGCCTCCCATAGTGTTGGGATTACAGGCATGACCTACTGTGCCCGGCCTCTTTTTCTTTCTTTCTTTCTTTCTTTTCTTTTTTTTTTTTTTTTTGAGACAGTCTTGCTCTGTTGCCCAGGCTGGAGTGCAGTGGCATGATCTTGGCTCACTGCAACCTCTGCCTCCGGAGTTCAACCAATCCTCTCACCTGAGTAACTGGTAGTACAGGCACACACCACCTTGCCCAGGTAAGTTTTGTATTTTGGTAGAGACAGGACTTCACCATGTTGGCCAGGCTGGTCTTGAACTCCTGACCTCAAGTGATCTGCCCGCCTCAGCCTTTTAAAGTGCTGGGATTACAGGTATGAGCCACCATGCCTGGCCATTGTTTTTCTTTTTTTTTTTTTTTAAATTAGGATTGTCTGAAAGCAATTTTTTTTAAACAGCAGCATTGTCTTTTATGGTTGAGAGATACATAAACTTATTCAGCTAATCTCGTTGGAAATTTAAGCTGTCTCCTTGCTGGTACAAACAATGCAGTAATTGAATATCATTGCACATTATGTCCTTGAACCTGTGAAAATATATTTTATGGAGAATATTTTTTAAAGTGAAACTTCTAGTTCAACAATGTGCACATTTTAAATTTTGATAGATTATGCCAAATTGTACTTCAGTGGGATTTTAAAATTTTGGTCTATTGTTCATCTTTTCACAGGGAGCCTAGGATAGCAGCATATTTCTCGTCCCTAGTCATGTTTATAACCCTTTAAGAAAATGAACAGGATCTTTAAACATGTTGAAATACAGTATTAAAAATATTTGACTCGATGAGCATAACCCCATTACATCAGGTTGGACTAGTAATTTTGAGATTTATGTCAGAATTTCACATATAATTATTTAAATAGCTAATGGGTGGTATATTAAATTTTCTGGTTCAACTTACAAATATCATAGCACATCTATGTCAGCCTAGTCAATTGTAGTTAATTTGAAGTAAGCTACTGTGTTGCTATTAAATAATTTTTTTGCTTTCATTTGTCTTAAGAATATTTGGTGTTCCTTTGGAGACTCAGTTCATAAAGAGCTATTATTATTTTTCTAATCTATGAGGAGAGTGAGAGATTACTGTCTGCAGTTGCATGTTATGCTTGTAGCTATTTGTGGGAAGAGTGAGAATTAAAGGCTAACATACAATCATTGTGGGTAGAAGTATTTTTATTTTTAGACTTCTGAGTATAATGGATTTCTGTGGGGTGAGGCGAGACTGGGGCTGTTTTTCTCTCACAGTATGTATATAACCATTGGGATCAATGCTTTTCTTTTTCTTTTTTTTTTTATTTTTATTTTTTTCGATACACTGTTTCACTCTGTCACCCAGGCTGGAGTGCAGTGGTGCGATGTCGATCTCGGCTCACTGCAACCTCCGCCTCCTGGGTTCAGGCAATTCTCCTGCCTCAGCCTCCCAAGTGGCTGGGTTTACAGGCATGTACCACCATGCCTGGCTAAGTTTTGTATTATTAGTAGAGATGGGGTTTCACCATGTTAGCCAGGCTGGTCTCAAACTCCTGACCTCAAGTGATCTGCCTGCCTTGGCCTCCCAAATTGTTGGGATTATAGGCGTGAGCCACCGTGCCCGGCTTCCATGCTTTTCTTAGGGAAAAATGATTCTGGAATTTTTGAATATTTTTATTTATTATTTTTTGAGATGGAGTCTCGCTCTGTCACCCAGGCTGGAGTGCAGTGGCATGATCTCGGCTCACTGCAACCTCCACATCCTGGGTTCAAGCGATTCTCCTGCCTCAGCCTCCTGAGTAGGTGGGACTACAGGCATGCGCCACCACGCCCAGCTAATTTTTGTATTTTTAGTAGAGACAGGGTTTCACCCTGTTGGTCAGGCTGATCTCAAACTCCTGACCTCAGGTGATCCACCCGCCTCGGCCTCCCAAAGTGCTGGGATTACAAGCGTGAGCCACCATGCTCGTCCTGAATATTCTTTGTGTTTTTTTCTGACGGGCTTTGTGATGTGAATAGTAGTGAATTGATAGTGAAACTGTGTTGTTAATAAACACATAATTTAAGATAAGCCAGATTTCTGGTAATATTCTTCTCAGAATTAGATTTTAGAAAATTTCTGTAAATGTAAATCCTGGAAGGCTTGCAGAGATTTAAATGCTGTTCTGGTATTTTTTTTTTTTTTTTTTTTTTTGGAGACGGTGTCTTGCCCTGTCACCCAGGCTGGAGCACAGTGGCACAGTATCTGCTCACTGCAAGCTCCGCCTCCCAGATTCAAGCGATTCTCATGCCTCAGCCTCCCAAGTAGCTGGAACTAGAGGCGTGTGCTATCACACCCTGCTAATTTTTGTATTTTTCGTAGAGATGGAGTTTCACCATATTGGCCAGGCTGGCCTCGAACTCTCGGTCTCAGGTGATCTGCCCGCCTCAGCCTCCCAAAGTGCTAGGATTACAGGCGTGAGCCACCACGCCCAGCCCATCTGGTATTTTTAAAAAACTCAAAATATAGGGTACAAAATTCATCTTAAGTGCTTGGTACATCTTTAGCTTGGTAGGTCTCTGACATAGAGTTTAATAGAGATTTTTTTAGTACTGAGAACCCATTTGTCCCCACAGACATGATATTTTCTGCATGTGATTGCTCTGTGTGTACGTGAATTTTTAATTTCTTTCTTAGATGAGAGGCATTAGTCTGTTTTTGAGCTTATGCCATCTTCTTGGAATTAAGATTTAGCTACAGAAGTTTGTATTTTTATTAATGCAGGAAGAACAGTTTTTTAAAAAATTGAAATCTTGCCAATTTAGTTTATTATTTTCAGGGGATAGATGACAAAAATAAATAGCAAGACATGTACAGAAGGAGGTTGTCAGTTCATGGAATTTGTTTTATTTATTTATTTTTATTCAGAGTCTCACTCTGTTGCCCAGGCTGGAATGCAGTGGCATGGTCTCAGCTCACTGCAACTTCCACCTCCCGGGTTCAAGCGATTCTCCTCCCTTAGCCTGTGGAGTTGCTGGGAGTACAGGTGTGCGCCACCACGCCTGGCTAATTTTTGTATTTTTAGTAGAGATGGGGTTTCGCCATGTTGGCCAGGCTGGTCTCGAACTCCTGACCTCAAGTGATCTGCCCGCCTCAGCCTCCCAAAGTGTTGGGGTTACAGGCGTGAGCCACCACACCCAGCCTAATAAAATTTGGATACCGTTTAAAGATAGACAAAACTTTCTTAACTTGAGGAAGATGTTAAAAATTGCTTTCGTGATATTTGTTTTAGATTACATTTAGTTGCAGGTTCCATAAACTACATTCAAGATTAGTACTACTTTTATATGTATATGAACTGTCTAATGGTTTTTACGTGGATTTAGGTTAAATGTGGCATTGGCAAACACTTATTGCCTGCTTGATTTGTATTAGACACTGTGCTAGGTTTTGGAGATGGAGTAAGACATTCCTTCACTTTTAAGGAAGTGATTAACTAAAACAATAATTACATTATTTTAAAAGCCCCTGGTTACCTCAGAGGAGCACCTAAATTAGCCTGAGGGGCATGAAGGTTTGTGTAGGATTGTGACTGTTGAACTTAGTTTGGAAAAATGAGCAGTAGTTAGCCAGTTGATGGCGCAGAAGAAGGTCATGGAAAACAGAGACAGCTTGGTATTTCAGGGAATTGCATAGACCTGATTATGGTTGTCACGTGGAGAGGGACAGTGGATAAGAAGTAGCTTCACAGAGATAGGCAGGGCCAAATGATGAAAAACCTCATATGCACTACCAAGGAATTCAGATTTTAAAAAAGTATTTTTTGAGACAAGGTCTGGCTCTGTCTCCCAAGCTGGAGTGCAGTGGCGTGATCTCTGCTCACTGCAACCTCCGCCTCTTGGGCTGAAGTTATCCTCCCACCTCAGTTGGGATTACAGGTGTATGCCACCTGGCCCAGCTAATTTTTTGTATTTTTAGTAGAAACGGGATTTCGCCATGTTGCCCAGGCCAGTCTTGAACTCCTGAGCTCAAGTGATCGTCCTGCCTCGGGTTCCCAAAGTGCTGGGGTTATAGGTATGAGCCACCGTGCCCAGCCAAGACATTTTTAAAATGTGAGAATACACAAGCACACTTTCCATTAGCTGTCAGTGGGATATTATCACATGTCATGTAGCTCTGGAAAACACTATTATGCACTTGTGAGAGAATCCCAGTGAAAAAGGCCAATAACATCATCCTGTTATGAAAATAGTTTTGCCCTCATGGACCTCCTGCAAAGGTCTTGAGCACCCCTGGAATCCCTTACCCATTTGGAGAATCATATTAGAAGATCATTATGGCACTGGTGTTGAGAATTGTTTAGAACCTATAAAAAGAATCACATTTATTTTTGCTTTTTTGAGACAGGGTCTTGCCATGTCATCCACGCTGCAGTGCAGTGGCACTATCATGGCTCACTGTAGCCATGAACTCTTGGGTTCAAGCAATCTTCCTGCCTCAGCTTCCTGAGTAGCTGAGACTACAGACATGAACCACTATGCTGGGCTATTTTTTTTTTTTTTTTTTTAATTTTTTTGCAGAGATAGGATTTTGCTGTGTTGTCCAGGCTGGTCTTGAACTCCTAGACTCAAGCAATTCTCCTGCCTTGGTCTCCCAAAGTGCTAGGATTACAGGCATGGGCCACTGTGTCAGGCCTAGAAGGACATTTCATATTGTGATCCAATATGCACACCTTAAGCATTGCAGAAAACAAGACTGTATTATCTCTTGCTGCTTTACAAATTACTTCAAAACTTACTGGATTTAAAGAACGAACATCCGGCTGGGCACAGTGGCTCATGCTTGTAACCCCAGCACTTTGAGAGACCAAGGCAGATGGATCACCTGATATCAGGAGTTTGAGACGAGCCTGGCCAATATGGCAAAACCCCATCTCTACTAAAAATACAGAAGTTAGCAGGGCCTGGTGGCACATGCCTGTAATCCCAGCTACTTGGGAGGCTGAGGCAGGAGAATCGCTTGAACCTGAGAGACGGAGGTTGCAATGAGCCAAGATTGTGCTACTGCACTCCAGCTTGGGCAACCGGGTGAGACTCCTTCTCAACAAAACAAAAAGAAACAAACATCTCAGATTTTATGAAGAGTATGTATTGGGTGATTCTGACTCAGGGTATCTAGTGAGGTTGCAGTCAAGATGTTGACTGCTGAGTTTACACTCATTTCAATTCTTGACTGGGATTGGAGGATCTTTGAAGCCATCTCACGTGGCTGTTGGCAGGACACTTCAGTTCCTGAATATGTGACTCTCTTCACAGGGTAGTTTGAAGTTTGAGTATCCTCACGACATGGCAGCTGGATTCCTGAGAGAGAGAGTGATTTGAGAGAGTGACGAAGACAGAAGCTCCAGTGTCTTTTAAGAGTTAGTCATGAAAGTACCTCATTGGAAGCAAGTCATTAAGTCCAGTCCACACTCAAGGAGAGGAAATTTACTCTCCCTCTTGAAGGGAGGAGCATTAAATAATTTATGAACATACTTTAAAACTACCACAAATAATTGTCAGGAGGATGAATCTTCCATGAGCTTCTTATTTCTTTTTTTTGAGACGGAGTCCCGCTCTTTCACCCAGGCAGGAGTGCAGTGGCGCAGTCTGGGCTCACTGTAACCTCCACCTCCCGGTTTCAAGCGATTCTTCTGCCTCAGCCTCCTGAATAGCTGGGATTATAGGCACGTGCCACCATGCCCGGCTAATTTTGTATTTTTAGTAGAGACGGGGTTTCACCATGTTGGCCAGACTGGTCTCAAACTCCTGACCTCAAGTGATCCGCCTGTCTCAGCCTCCCAAAGTGCTGGGGTTACAGGCATGGGCCACCGTGCCCAGCCGAGACTCTTATTTCATATACACCCTGTTGAGTATGCCAGGAATGCAAGCAAGGCCTTGACTGTTCCTAACCCAGGCCATTCTTCAGGACTGTGTTTGCAGCGGGCCACTTTGCGGGAGGAGGTAATGTCTTCCATTGGGACAAAGAGCAGGCCTACTTATTACTTACTATAAAAGTGGTGGATTCCGGCCGGGCGCGGTGGCTCATGCCTGTAATCGCAGCACTTTGAGAGGCTGAGGCGGGCGGATCACGAGGTCAGGAGATCGGGACCATCCTGGCTAACACGGTGAAACCCCGTCTCTACTAAAAAATACAAAAAATTAGCCGGGCGTGGCAGCAGGCGCCAGTAGTTCCAGCTACTCGGGAGGCTGAGGCAGGAGAATGGCGTGAACCCGGGAGGCGGAGCTTGCAGTGAGCCGAGATAGCGCCGTTGCACTCCAGCCTGGGCGACAGAACAAGACTCCGTCTCAAAAAAAAAAAAAAAAAGTGGTGGATTCCCTAAGCCCAATGTTCCTTAGCTGTGATGCAAACCCACTGCCTGTGTAGCATCCATCTGAGCCCCTCCATGTCACCTTATGGGACTTGGGGGTAACAGGGAGACACTGCAAACATGTTCATGCTTGCTGTGCTGTGAGTAATAAAGTTCTTTGTGTTTGACCCAGGAGACTCATGTATTCTGTCAGTATCCATGAAATGGTCATAGGCTAATGTATTAACCTGTAAGTAGGGTTAAATAAAATCCTAGTTCCTTCTCAGTTCTCAACAATGCTTATGTTTACTTTGGTGTGATACGCTGTGAAAATAAGCTATACATTTTATTTTCTGTTCTATTTATCTGTTTATTTTAGAGATCTTATCTCTATTCTCCTATAGATAGGATCTTGCTATGTTGTCCAGGCTGGTCTTGAATTCCTGGACTCAAGCAATCCTACCTCCTTGGTCTCCCAAAGTGCTGGTATTACAGGCACGGGCTGCTGTGCCTGGCCAAGAAGTACATTTTATATTGTGATCCAGCATGCACGTGTGCACACATATGCACACCTGAAACATTGCAGAAAACAACACTGTTATCTCTTGTTGCATTACAATTACTTCAGAACTTACTGGATTTGAAAAACAAACATCTCAAATTTCATGAAGAGTGTGTTGAGTGATTCTGGCTCAGGGCATCTAGTGATTTTATTTCATTTAAAACAAACAAGAAAACAAGCTTGGTTGCAGCTTATCAAGATGATTTCACAACCTACTATTGGGTCATAATTCTAAGTTTGAAAAACACTGATTGGGGACTGATTCGGTTTGGCTGTGTCCCCAGCAATCTCACCTTGAATTGTAGTTCCCATAATCCCTACATGTTGTGGAGGGACCTGGTGGTAGCTGAATCGTGGGGTCGGTTACCCCATACTGTTCTGATAGTGAGTGCCCACGAGATCGATTTTTTTTTTCTTTTTTGAGACAGAGTCTTGCTCTGTCACCCAGGCTTGAGTGCAGTGGCATAATCTTGGCTCACTGAAACCTTTGCCTCCTGGGTTCGAGTGAGCACGTCTGGGTAATATTTGTATTTTTAGTAGAGACAGGGTTTCACCATGTTGGCCAGGCTGGTCTTGAACTCCTGACCTCAAGTGATCCACCGACCTTGGCCTCCCAAATTGTTGGGATTACAGGCATGAGCCACCACGCCCAGCCTAGATCTGATGGTTTTGTAAGGGGCTCGTCCCCCTTTGCTTGGGACTTCTTCCTGCTGCCATATGAAGAAGGATGTGTTTGCTTCCCCTTCTGCCATGATTGTAAGCTTCTTGAGGCCTCCCCAGCCGTGCAGAACTGAGTCAATTAAACCTCTTTCTTTTATAAATTACCCAGTCTTGTGGGTAGTTCTACATAGAGCTTGAGAATGGACTAATACAGGACTCTCCCCAGCCGTGCAGAACTGAGTCAATTAAACCTCTTTCTTTTATAAATTACCCAGTCTTGTGGGTAGTTCTACATAGAGCTTGAGAATGGACTAATACAGGACTCTCCCCAGCCGTGCAGAACTGAGTCAATTAAACCTCTTTCTTTTATAAATTACCCAGTCTTGTGGGTAGTTCTACATAGAGCTTGAGAATGGACTAATACAGGACTCTCCCCAGCCGTGCAGAACTGAGTCAATTAAACCTCTCTCTTTTATAAATTACCCAGTCTTGTGGGTAGTTCTACATAGAGCTTGAGAATGGACTAATACAGGACTCTGAGGCTAGAGGCAGGCAGTCAGGTTAGAAAGTTGTTTTAATTCAGGTAGGATAGGATGGCATAAACCGAGGTAATAATTGTGGGAATGGAGGAAGAGGATCAATTTAAGAGGTACCTAGAAATCAATGCAACAGGAATTGTATTGTTTTTATAATATGTATAGATATGGAGTATGAAGATTTCCTAGAAATCAAAGAAACAGGAGTTGTATTGTTTTGATAATATGTATAGATATGGAGTATGAAGATTTCCTAGAAATCAAAGCAACAGGAATTTTATTGTTTTGATAATATGTGTATATATGGAGTATGAAGATTTTGGGAGGACTCTCAGGCTCTGGCTTGAGCAGCTGATGTTATTCATTTGAATAGACGTTGTCCACTGCCATGTTCTTTTTTTGATTTTTTTTTTTTTTTTTTTTCCCTGCAGCAGCAGATTTGGTTTTGGAATGGGGAGACCTTGATGTGGAGTTCAGTTTGGGGGCATGGTGTATTTGAGGTGCATGTGAGGAGTATAAGTGAAGATGTCCAGAGGTGGGATACATAGTTCTGATTCTCAAAGGAGAAGTAAAAAAGTACTGGAGAAGTAGTAAATTTGGAGTCTTTGTTGTACATATGTTATTTTAAGCTGGTAGAGGCAGGGAGAAAGGATTTCTTAAGGATGATATTGTAGTGTGAGAATAACACAGGGATGAAGATCAGAAACATTTAAGGGAGGAACGAACAAAGAAGGAGGAGGGTTAGAAGAAAAGAGCATATGATATAGAGAAACCAAGAGAGGAGAGTGTCAAAAAATTGGGAGTGCTTAAAAAACAAGATGTATTATAGACAGAAGTTAAAAAGGCATTAGAGAGGAAAAGTGATCATTAACTAAGGTCTGGAGAAGCCAGAGGGAATGGAGACTAAAGTACCCAGTGGAAGGATTAGCTGAAGCCCACTTCCATCAGAATAGAGGAAGTTAAGGATGGTTGTTGCTGTCAATGAACATGTGGTGAGAGGAAGTTGAGATAGTTCCTGTTTGATTTCTCTGTTTCTCTCTAATGTAGGAGGTGAGATACATACATTTGGTAGGGCTGCTGTAAGAAAGTACCATCAGCTGGGCGCGGTGGCTCACGCCTGTAATCCCAGTACTTTGGGAGGCTGAGGCAGGCGAATCCGTTGGGCCCAAGAGTTCGAGACCAGCCTGGGCAACATGGTGAAACCCCACCTCTACCAAAAATACAAAAATTAGCTGGGTGTGCTGATGCTTGCCTGTAGTCTCAGCTACTCGGGTGGCTGAGGTGGGAGAAGTGCTTGAGCCTCGGAGGTTGAGGCCACGGTGAGCTGTGATTGTACCACTGCACTCCAGCCTGGGTGACAGAGGAGATCCTGTCTCAACAAACAAAAACACAAAACATCTCCCGCACCTCCACCCCGCGCCCCCACAAGACCACTGACGATGTGGCTTAACAACAGTTTCTTTTCTTCTTTTTCTGTTCCGAGACAGAGTCTTGCTCTGTCGCCTAGGTTGGAGTGCAGTGGCGCCATCTCTGTTCACTGCAACCTCCGCCTCCCGGGTTCAAGCGATTCTCCTGCCTCAGCCTCCAGAGTAGCTAGGACTACAGGCACTCGCCACCATGCCCAGTTAATTTTTGTATTTTTAGTAGAGACAGGGTTTCACCATGTTGGCCAGACTGGTCTTGAACTTCTGACCTCAGGTGATCCGCCCACTATGGCCTCCCAAAGTGCTGGGATTATGGGCGTGAGCCATCGTGTCCGGCACAAGAATGTATTTTCTCATAATTCTGGAAGCTGGAATTCTGAGACGAAGGTGTTGGCATGGTTGGTTTCTTCTGGAGGCCTATCTCTTTGGGTTGTACATGGCCATTTTCTGGTGTCTTTACATGGTCTTTCCTCTGTGCTTGCCTGTGTCCTAATCTGTTTTTATAAGGATACTAGTTATATTGGATTAGGGCCCACCTCAGTACCCTCCTTGAACCTTAATTACTTCTTTAAGGACCCTATCTAAAATATAGTCACATTCTGAGGTATAGGGGTTAAGACTTCAATTTAGGAATTTTGGATTAGGGGACACAATTCATCCCGTAATATGAAGTCATTTGCTGAAAGTGAGAGGCAGAAGGCCAAGATTTGAAATAACCCACCACAACAAATATTGCATAGGAAGCTAATTAAGGGACTTGTGGGGCTCTGGGGGAGAAACATGGGTACAGCTGAGGTAGGAAATCAAACTGAACAGCTGCATGATTTTCTCTAGCAGCAATCGGGACTCTAGGTATATAAATCACTAAAGGTGTTTCTTTTGGCTTAATTTAGAGAAAGAGTTTAAAATACATGCAATTTTCCCCAAACTCTTGTGGTATAATTTATATACAGTAATTGCACATATTTATACAGTTTGATCAGTTTTGACATACATATATGCCTGTGGAACCATCATCCCAAACACAATGGAGAACATTTTAATCACCCCCAAAAGTTTCCCCCTGCTCCTTTATGAACCATGCCTCCCTCTACCCAGCCCCTAGTCATGTACTTAGTAGCTTTCTGTCATAATAAATCTAGAATTTTACATAAATTGAGTCATACTGTGTGACTTATTTGGTCATATTTTTGGTCAAATTGTTTAAAGTGCAAGAATTATTATTTTGTGGCTTTCTTCCATAGTTTAGTAAGAATTTTTTAAAAACACTGTCTTCCCTGAAGCTCATGAGATTAAAAAGCTGATATGAGGGCTTCCTTCAGATAGAGCTGGTGAATTCCTTCCCTCGTCATATAAATGAATATAGTTCTGAAAATAACAGACTCCACTTGGAAATACGATTTTGGATTTGAAAGTGACTTGAATATTAGAGTGCGCACCTGCTAATGTTGAAAACAATGTGAATTTTTGTTACTGGATCTTAGCCTATTTAGTGTGATTTAGTTACTCCACTACGTGAAAATAGAGTTCCGCACAGCAGCACAGTTGGGATATTTGTGTGTGTGTGTGAATGTGGCAGTTTATAGTTCTCATGGTGTGATTCTTGAAACTCTTGAATTTCTGTATTATTTTATTGTTTTACTTATTTTATTCTGCCTACCATCTTTTAAAAAAGACTTTCTCCTACTTAATAGAAAGATATAAGTGATTGTTGAAGTTTTGCACCTGGGAAAATCTAAGATGTAACATAAAGTTTAGAGTGGTAAATTAGTAGGATACACTACCTTAAACTTGTGAGAACCTTTACTATCCTATGGACACTTGAGATGTTACATCAGCAGATGATAGTTAACAGCCTCCAGGGATCTGGAATTAGGCTGTGACCCTACCATTGAATAGCTGTGTGTCTTTAGATAAGTCACTTAAGCCCTCTAAGCCTCAACTTTCTTTATCTGTAAAATGGAAATAATGACAGGACCCATCTTACTTATTCATACGAAATATTAAATTATAAATGAATATTGAATATATTTAATATAAATATTAAATCTTATAAAACTCATAGTACAGTGCCTGGCATATGAAACACTCACTCACTAAATGTTGGCTTTTGTTATTCAAAGGATTCCAGATAATTAATGGCTCTCTTATTTTAAGCAATATTCAAATTACTTAAAAAAAGAAAAAACTTTGTATCCCTCTTCGATCTTGAAATAGAATTCATCTTAAGTAGTGATTTGTAGATTACTACCTGTCACCCACTTTACAGTCCAGATTACTCATGAAAAGGAATTTTTACTTCATGAGCTAGGTTAGTCCTGGAAAGGAATTTCCTAACATTACTAGCAAAATATTGCAATTTCTGAACTTGGTGTGCCATAGCAGTTTCTGA
Source organism: Pongo abelii (assembly GCF_028885655.2). Classification (NCBI taxonomy): domain Eukaryota; kingdom Metazoa; phylum Chordata; class Mammalia; order Primates; family Hominidae; genus Pongo; species Pongo abelii. The sequence goes on from NC_071995.2 coordinate 1,058,003, forward strand.
GATGGAGGGAGATTGGAGTCTTTCCTTAAAGGGTCAGGTTCTGTGTATTTCCTGTCTTGTTTGTTGAGATTTCTTTACTGGTTCACTAATGTAGAGATGAGACCACCTGTGTGTTCACATTTTTGAGGATTTTTAACCTGTTTGAGTTTGACCAGAATAGATACTGTCTTTAGAATCTTATTTTTGACAATATGATTTACTTGGGTACTATTTTCAATGAAGAAACACTTACAAGAATCAATTTACATAATAATGGATTTTGGGAAAATATTGTTTAATATGCTGAAGCCTGTTGTTACTTGACCTAAGCCAATTCTTTGAAATGATGCTAGGAAATCAGAGAGATCTAGTTTAGATCTGTATTGTCTTTGAAGGAAGTGTATAAAGTTGATAGCTATAGTATAGTGGGTTCTGCATCCACAGATCAAACCAACTGTGGACCAAAAATATTTGGGAAGGAATCTTAAAGTCACCTTGAAATAAAAAGTGGAAAAAAAAAAAAAAAGAAAATACTTGGGAAAAAATAATACAACATGGAAAAATAATACAAATAAAAAACACAATAACAACGATTTACATAGCATCTACATTGTATTAAGTATTATAAGTAATTTAGAGATGATTTAAAGTATACTGGAGAATATCCATAGGTTTTATGCGATTACTATGTCATTTTGAATCAGGGACTTGAGCATCCTGGGATTTTTGTTGTCTGTGGGGGTCTTGGATATCTGGATACTTTCCGCTGGAGCCAGTCCCCAGCAGATATCAAGGGGACAACTGCCTGTGGTTTTAAAATTTGTTTTAATTATACTTGTAGAGTATGAACATGTTTTCTTTTTTGAAACAAAAATTCAGGTGCTTTATGGTAGTTTGAGTGTAGAGCTTTATACGTTGAGCTAAAGCCTCCACAAACATTTTTCCCCTTTATAACACAAGTTTCCTTCCCTCTAATTATTGCTGTTTCAAAATTGGCATTTCCCATGTAGGAATTCTTTACATACTCTGTTTACAGATCATTATGCTTATGTTGACTGTATTTTTCACCTAGCTTTTGGTTTATCTTCTAATTTTATTTACAGCATTTTTTGGTATAATACTTTGTCATTTTGACATAATTAAGTGTGTTGGTTGTTTTTCTTTATGGTTTTTGCTTCTGGTTTTTTATTTAAGCCTTTTCCTAACTCAAGTTCACAAGGATATTCTTCAAAATTTTCTTCTAGTATTTTTAATGGTTTAAAAAATTTATATATTTAACGTATATGGAATTTATTTTGGTGTACTATGTGAAGACGAATATACTTTATGTTTCTCAAAGAGCAACAAGTATTTAAACTTCATTTATTGAGTGATTTTTCATTTCCTCACTGTATTAGTCTGTTCTCATGCTGCTAATACAGACATACCCAAGACTAGGTAATTTAAAAAGGAAAGTTTTTTTTTTTTTTGAGACGGAGTCTCACTCTTCTCACCCAGGCTAGAGTGCAGTGGCGCAATCTCGGCTCACTGCAATGTCTGCCGCCTGGGTTCAAGCTTCTCATGCCTCAGCCTCCTGAGTAGCTGGGATTACAGACACCTGCCACCATGCTCGGTTAATTTTTGTACTTTTAGTGAGATTGGGTTTCACCGTGTTAGTCAGGCTGGTCTCGAACTCTTGATGTCAGGTGATCCGCCCGCCTTGGTCTCCCAAATTGCTGAAATTACAGGTGTGAGCCACTGCACCCTGCCAGGAAAAAGGTTTAATGGACTCTCAGTTCCACATGGCTGGGGAGACCTCACAATCATGGCAGAAGGTGAATGAGGAGCAAAATTATATCTTACATGGCGACAGACAAGAGAACTTGTGCAAGGGAACTCCCATTTATAAAACTATCACATCTGATGAGACTTATTCACTACCACAAGAACAGTAGAGGGGAAACCGCTCCCATGATTCAGTTAAGTACACCTGGCCCCACCCTTGATACGTGAAGATTATTACCATTCAAGGTGAGATTTGAGTGGGGACACAGCCAAACCATGTCACTCACTGTTTTGAAATGTTACTTTTAACATATATTAAATTCCCGTATATAATTTAGACCCTGTTCTTGGGCTAGTACTATACAGTTTTCATTATTATAGTTTTACAAGGCTACAATACTTTATGAGAAACCTCGCAGGTCAGATGTGGTTTTGTTGTCAGGAATTTTTTCCAGTAATACTTAGTGGACATTAGGTAGTATCCAGTAATCACACACATTGTTTTCTTGATGAAATATATGAAGTCACACTATGTGGGATACATATAAACAGTAAGTAAGCTCAGATCAGGTCAAGTTTTGCTGCTAGATGAGTTAAAAGGAAAAACATTTTCAGAGGTTTTTGGATTTTTGCAGTACAAATGAAGAATTATGGATTTGTAATTTATCTTGCTGTTGAGGGCTGTCTTCCTTCTTTGTTCATCTATTTTAAATTGTTTGGTTACTCTTGTATCTTTACTCTCCATTTGAATTTTAGAGTCAGCTTGTTGAGTTACTTGAAAAACCCTTCAACACCTGTGAAAGGAAGTGATCTATAGCTGGTTAGCAAAATCCTGTAGAGATTTTTCACTGGGATTGTGCTAAGTAGTTGGGGAAGAACTGAATCTTAGCAGTGTTCGTCTTCTCATCCATGAACACGGATAACTTTTGTTTAGGTGTTCTTTCATGTCTCTCAGTAAAATGTTATAGTTTTTTTCCCCCAAAATGCTTGCACATTTTTGTTGATTTACATCAAAGTACTTTTATGGTTTTGTTGCTGTTGTGAATGGGATTTAAAATTTCTTTTAAATTAAAAACTACATTTTCTAGTTGTTACTACTGATGTATACATTGATATTTATATATTGATATTGAGTTTGACCAATTTGTTGAGTTCTGTTATTCTAATAACTTGTCAGTTGATTATCTTGGGTTTTCAGTTAGAAAATCATACATTCAGACATTGAGTTTAATCTTTTCCTTGTCAATCTTTATACTTCTTGTTTTTTTTTTTTTTGTTTTTTGTAGACAGGGTCTTGCTGTGTATCCCAGGTTGGTCTTGAACTCCTGGCCTCAAGCGATCTCCCTACCTTGGCCTCCCAAAGCACTGGGATTATAGACATGAGCCATTGCACCTGGCACTTTTTTTTTTCCCCAGTTGCGTGGTATGTTTTCAGCATTCAGTTTTGAGACATCTAAAATATCTCTAAAATATTGCTTACTATGAGTACATTATGCTGTAATCACATTCTGAATGCATGAGTAAATACATGGTAGAAGGGCTAGATCTTCTTTAAGTGGGGGTAATGGAAAGTTTCTGAGAAGGGAAATATTTATTATTGGAGGATTTAATGTGTGATCTTTTCATTACAGATATGGTGTAAGATACTTCTTCGAGATTGGACAGCTGGGGACCTTCTTCTGATTAACCTTAAAACAACTTATAGCCATAGAGACACCTCACAAAGTTCCCATTTTGTTGTTGTTGTTGTTGTTGATTTTCTGCTTTACACCTTTTCTGACCTTGCAACCATGTATGGAAGTGCTCGCTCTGTTGGGAAGGTGGAACCGAGCAGCCAGAGCCCTGGGCGTTCACCCAGGCTTCCACGTTCCCCTCGCTTGGGTCATCGTCGAACCAATAGTACAGGAGGGAGTTCGGGAAGCAGTGTTGGAGGTGGCAGTGGGAAAACCCTTTCAATGGAAAATATACAATCTTTAAATGCTGCCTATGCCACCTCTGGCCCTATGTATCTAAGTGACCATGAAAATGTGGGTTCAGAAACACCTAAAAGCACCATGACACTTGGCCGTTCTGGGGGACGTCTGCCTTACGGTGTTCGGATGACTGCTATGGGTAGTAGCCCCAATATAGCTAGCAGTGGGGTTGCTAGTGACACCATAGCATTTGGAGAGCATCACCTCCCTCCTGTGAGTATGGCATCCACTGTACCTCACTCCCTTCGTCAGGCGAGAGATAACACAATCATGGATCTGCAGACACAGCTGAAGGAAGTATTAAGGGAAAATGATCTCTTGCGGAAAGATGTGGAAGTAAAGGAGAGCAAATTGAGTTCTTCAATGAATAGCATCAAGACCTTCTGGAGCCCAGAGCTGAAGAAAGAACGAGCCCTGAGAAAAGACGAAGCTTCCAAAATCACTATTTGGAAGGAACAGTACAGAGTTGTACAGGAGGAAAACCAGGTAAGTTCTACATGTGTGTTTACCTTTATTGGCTGAATTCATGTATATAAATGAAATAGCCTTTTTTTTCCCCCTTTCCTAGATTTTTCCCTTCGTAGTATATGTATCTTCCTTTTTCCTATTGATTTTACTATTTTGTGTCCTCCATTTCTCAGCGCTTTCCAAATTTGGTCCTGTGCCCTGTTTTTTTCTAGTTGCCCATGTCTCCTTGCTCCAATTCTTGCTTGGTTCTTTTCTCTGGTTTCTCTTTCTCTTCGTGTCTTTCCTTTCAGCATATGTTATCTTTTTTTTTTTTCAATTCTTCTGAGAGTATAATTTTGCCACACACTCTAATATCTATTACCAAATGTATTTAGACAAGGTAACTTTAAAGTATACCATTAAGATTTGTCATAATGTCAAAAAGTCATTCTTAAAAACAAAACAAAATGACTATCACAAGGTAAATCAGTGTTGTCAGCTGAGAACAGAAATTACTTTTAAAAAGTTAATGTTAGCCGGGTGCGGTGGCTCACACTTGTAATCCCAGCATTTGGGAGGCCGAGTTGTGCGGATCATTGAGGTCAGGAGTTCGAGACCAGCCTGGCAACATGGCGAAACCCTGACTCTACTAAAAATACAAAAATTAGCTAGGTGTGATGGTGTGTGCCTGTAATTCCAGCATCTAAGGAGGCTGAGGCAGGAGTATCACATAAACCTGGGAGGCGGAGGTTGCAGTGAGCTGAGATCCCGCCACTGCACTCCAGTCTGGGGTGACGGAGTGAGACTGTCTCAAAAAAGAAAAAAAAGTTTAATGTTGATGATGTATTTATTAAGTACGAACAATAAGTAACTGTTCTTTTTGTTGCCATTCATGGAAGTTTAACATCAGGATGCTTTTGTAGCTTTTTGTTCTGTAATTCTTTACATTTAAGGTGGAGGAAAGGCAACTTGGTGTGATTGTTTACTTGTAGAAAATAAATGAGATGACTGGGCATTATAATTATGGGGCTTTGCAATTGGAGAGCTAAGTGCTGTCACATTAGCTACAGGAAATATCCACTTATTTTTTTTGCTCCTCCAGGTTATAGTTGATGTTTGCTGATAGCCATGTCACATTCAGTGAGGAAGCTGATGACTCCAAAGATGTGAACAAATCATATTCAGGCTCTACTAGTTAAAATGTTAAACGTACTTTTTTTTTTTTTTTTTTTTTTTTTCGAGACGGAGTCTTGGTCTGTCTCCCAGGCTGAAGTACAGTGATGCAATCTCAGCTCATTGCAACCTCCACCTCCCAGGTTCAAGTGATTCTCCTGTCTCAGCCTCCTGGGTAGCTGGAATTACAGGTGCCTGCTACCACGCCCGGCTAATATTTGTATTTTTAGTAGAGACGGGGTTTCACCGAGTTGGCCAGGCTGGTCTCAAACTCCTGACCTCAGGTGGTTCACCTGCCTTGGCCTCCCGAAGTGCTGGGATTATAGGCGTGAGCCACCATGCCCAGCCCATACTTTTTGTTTAAAAGACTTTTAGAATTTTTCTCTTTTCACATTTTTTTCCCCCATGGCCCAAGTTGTCTGTACTTTTAGAAGTTTTCTTAAACTTGCAAGCTTGAATTTTTTTCCTCCTTAAAAAAGCTATCTCATACTCTTAAAGGAGAATATGTAATTAGCTACCTCATTGTTGGTATTACACTTTATTTTTGGATTAGGTTAATAAAAATTATAAAGAAAGCAACTGATATCAATTTCTGCAGTGTTCTTAAATGATACTAAGAACTAAAGAAGCAATCAGAAATGATCTGTGTCTCTGATGAAGAAGTCATCTGCCACACAAAGATGTTTAGGTCAATGATGGACCTCATGTATTACTATGGTCCCATAAGATTACAATATAGTGTTAGCCAGGTGTGGTAGCTCGCACCTGTACTCCCAGCACTTTGTGAGGCTGAGAGGGTGTGGATTGGTTGAGGCCAGGAGTTTGAGACCAGCCTGGGCAAAATGGTGAAACCCTGTCTCTGCAAAAAATAGAAAAAAATTTAGCGGGGTTTGGTGGTGGGCGCCTGTACTACTTGGGAGACTGAGGCAGGAGGATCACCTGAACCTGGGAGGTCGAGGCCAGTCAGCTGAGATTGGGCCACTGTACTCCAGCCTGTGTGAGAGTGAGACCCTGTCTCTAAAAACAAAACAAAAAACAAAGATTATAATACAGTGTTTTCACTGTATCTTTTCTATGCTTAGATGTGTTTAGATACACAGATATTTACCATTGTGTTACAGTTGCCTACAGTATTCAATACAGTAACATGCTGTACAGTTTGTAGCCTAGAAGCAGTAGGCTCTATCCTATATCCTAGGTGTGTGGTAGGCCGTACCAGATGGGTTTGTATAAGTCCACTTGATGATCTTTGCACAATGATGAAATCGCCTTTCTCAGAACATATCTGTCATTAAGCAACATATGACTGTAAATCTAATTTAAGATTTCTGTTGATTGTCTTACCATTCTTACTAATATGCACTCCAGATATTCAGATCTACTGTTTTGGCTACTTGAAGATCTCTAGTTACATTACATTTTGTATGTTAAAGCTCCAGACACATTTTCAGCAATAAAAATAGCTCAATTTTTCTGTTCATAAATATAAAACAGAAAAGCATAGATATGAAAGCAAAATATATTCCAGATCCTCCCATCTACTGACAACTTTGCTATTCCACTGTTAACATTTTGACATTTCTCTTTACTGAAATATCTCTATGCATATACACATAACAGATTTACCTGAATGGAATACTGTTGGTATTATGCTGTGACCTTTTTTTAGCTAACAACATTTCTACTGTATACTAAAGGTCTCTAATATATATCTAAATTATTATTTTTAATGCCTCCTACTATTCTATTGTGTCTATTCTAGTTAATATCACAGGGCCAAAATTCTTCGAATTTACTTGGTAGTACAACGCAAATTAAAAACCTTGAATTCATTTGAATCAGATTTCTAAGTAATTAGAAATTATGATAATTTTATTCTTTCTCAGATACATTATAACTTCAAACTACTTTGCTTTTACTTTTTCATCAGTTATTAAAGTTGTCACTACTCAAAATTTGAGTGTTTTAATATATTTAAATCTCTTTCTTAGAGACTTAGCTGCTTTAAAGAAGAGAAATTGTCCTTTAAAAAATATTCCTTAGGAAGTTCTTTGAGTTTGAGTCATTAAGACTTTAAGAATGTGTAAAGAAAGAAAAAAAGCTAAAATAGACCCCACTGATGGAGTCTAAAATTAAGGACAGGGTTCTTAAATGCTGGCTCAGAAACATCAACATCAACAGGCATATTTGGTTAAAACAGATTGCCAGGCCTTCCTTCATACCAGCTAAGTACAATCTCTGGAGATGGGGTCCAGGAACTTATGTTTTGAACAAGCTTCTCTGGTGGTTCTGATGAGAAACCACTCTTGGGATCTTTAGAATTTAGTAAATCTAATGTAATTCTTTTTTTTTTTTTTTTGGAGACGGAGTCTTGCTCTGTAGCCCAGGCTGGAGTACAGTGATGCGATCTTGGCTCACTGCAACCTCTGCCTCCTGGGTCCCGGTTCAAGCAGTTCTCCTGCCTCAGCCTCCTTAGTAGCTGGGATTACAGGTGCCCCCCACCACACCTGGCTAATTTTTGTATTTTAGTAAAGATGGGGCTTCACTGTGTTGGCCAGGCTGGTCTTGAACTCCTGACCTCGTGATCCGTCCGCCTTGGCCTCCCAAAGTGCTGGGATTATAGGCATGAGCCACTGCGCCGAATGTAAATCTAAGTCTTAAACTTGTCTGTTGCCTGTTTGTCAATTTGTGATGGTTCTATTGTGGCACTTTTGAGCTCAACCATAAAAGAAAGGAAAAGAAACAAGGGACCATTTGCTCAGTGTGTCTCATCCTTTATTCTACCACTTTACATCTCAGGGATGTGACCTACTCTTGTTCATAATGATCATTAACTGTGACAGGGACCCTCAGTGGATGGGGCGTGTGTAGGGGAAAAGGGTGTTTAAAATTTTAGATATGTTTAGTTAAAAAGAGCCCTCCAGGTGATGTTGATGTCTCCTCACCTTGTGAATCACTGATGCACCAGATAAATGTTCACATGATACATGACGGCAGAACAGTGAAGTACATTTTCTTCAGTTGACATTTTTGAGTTGTCAGTACAGTACTGACTTTAGTTTTTAATTTGCATTGCACTACAAAGTAAATTGGTTGGATTTGTCAGTTGAAGTACAACACCAAAAAAAATCATTCCTAAACATAAAATGATAGTACATTCTCAGTTTTTTTTTTTAATTGTTTTTGAGACAGAGCCTCACTGTGTCACCCAGGCTGGAGTGCAGTGGCGTAACCTTGGCTCACTGCAACCTCCATCTCCAGGGTTCAAGTGACTCTCCTGCCTCAGCCTCTGGAGTAGCTGGGATTACAGGTGTGTGCCACCACGCCTGGCTAATTTTTTGTATTTTTTGTATTTTTTTTTTTTTTTTTTTTGAGACAGAGTCTCGCTCTGTTGCTCAGGCTGGAGTGTGGTGGCGTGATCTCAGCTCACTGCAAGCTCTGCCTCCCGGATTAATGCCATTCTCCTGCCTCAGCCTCCTGAGTAGCTGGGACTACAGGTGCCTGCCACCACGCCCAGCTAATTTTTTGTATTTTCAGTAGAGATGGAGTTTCACTGTGTTAGCCAGGATGGTCTCAATCTCCTGACCTCATGATCCTCCCACCTCAGCCTCCCAAAGTGCTGGGATTATAGGTGTGAGCCACCGTGCCTGGCCAATTTTTTGTATTTTTAGTAGAGACAGTTTTCACCATGTTGACCAGACTGGTCTTGAACTCTCGACCTCAGGTAATCCATCTGCCTTGGCCTCCCAAAGTGTTGGGATCACAGGCATGAGCCACCGCACCCGGCCGTTTTTTTTTGAGCTGGAGTCTCAGTGTTGCCCAGGCTGGAGTGCAATGGCACAATCTCAGCTTACTGGAACCTCTGCCTCCCAGGTTTAAGCGATTCTTCTGCCTCAGCCTCCCGAGTGGCCAGGATTACAGGCATGTGCCACCATGCCCGGCTAATTTCTGTATTTTTTTTTTTTTTTGAGTCGGAGTCTTGCTCTGTCACCAGGCTGGAGTGCAGTGGCACAATCTCAGCTCACTGCAACCTCCGCCTCCTGAGTTCGAGCGATTCCCCTGCCTCAGCCTCCCAAGTAGCTGGGATTACAGGCACGTGCCACCACGCCTGGCTAATTTTTTGTATTTTAGTAGAGACGGGATTTTGCCATGTTGGCCAAGCTGGTCTCGAACTCCTGACCTCAGGTGATCTGCCTGCCTCAGCCTCCCAAAGTGTTGGGATTACAGGCATGAGTCACCATGCCCGGCTTAAATTCTGTTTTTATAGTTTGGTATTGAATTGTAAATATCAGGGGAAAAAAATGAGTTTGCTTTCTTTAGTTTTGTGGTTAAGTATCAATATAACCTAGGTCTTGGAAACTGTATTCTTAGGGGTTGTATTGGGTTCTTTTTTTTTTTTCTTGGTAAAAATGAGATTGGTAAATTTGGAGTATGTAATGGTGTATACTAGTGCCCAAATATGAGATTCTTTATATGTATTTAGATAATTCTCATAGTGTATCATATTTGAATATTATACAATTTCAAATGTATTGTTAATAAAAAAAAATCACAGTTTGATTTAATTGAAAAGTGGCTGAGACATAATTTTTTATTATAAGAAGTATTGTGAGCTGGGTATGGTAGTGTATGCCGGTAGTCTTAGCTACTCAGGAGGCTGAGGCAGGAGAATCCCTCGAGTCCAGGAGTTTGAGTCCAGCCTGGGCAACATAGTGAGACCTTGTCTCTTAAAAAGAAATAAAAAATAAAAATTTAAAAGAATTAAGAAATATTGTGGAAAAATTGCCTATGAATAAACACTTCTTTTTAAAGGCTCTACTTTTCAAGAATGGATTGACAGCATATGTGTGTGTAAGATTATACGTGTGTGTATGTGTGTGTATCAAATTTAGAGTAGATTTGAAGTTACTGGATTTATCACCATTATACCTGGAATTAGCTAGTCACCATTATACCTTGTTGATGATGCTGAAACTATGCCCCTCACTAAGATGGTTTTTATTATGAAGTGACTCAGAAATGTCAATTTTAATGAAAAACGTTATTGGCGTACTTGTTCATTTTGAAATAATTGAAGCAGTTGTTTATGCTTGTACTTCAGAAGCTGTGTGGAAAATACGTAATATCCTTTCTAAGTATCAGTCTACATTCAAAGACAAAATATTTGAATCTTCTGAATACTTCAGTTCAGTTCCAGTGAAACAGTCCACAGGATTTTCATGCCAAAAAACCCATATGTGCTGAAGAATGGTGAACACCGCCTTATCTAGATTCCACCCCTTGCCCTAATTAAACACCAGTGCTGGCAGGGATATATTCTCCGTATACCCACTGTAATTACTACACAATCCTAAAATTGTATAACTTTGGTCCAAAAAACGAAGGGTGCAATTTTAAAGTAAAGTGAAACACTGCAATGAGATACAGAGACACAGAATGCTAATTAATAGATTATAGTCAGCCAGCAGTGGGGCCTAATTAAACTCTGCATTCATTATACCCTCCATAGCCCTCAGAGGTCAGGCATCTTCCACTTGATAAAGAAGATTGGTTTAATAGGATTTACAGTAATTAAATAGTTTTCCCATTTCGGTTTGAGACTGGGGATTTAGGTCCATTCTAAATATTTGATCTGATTGGACCATAGAGATCTTGTTCTAGGATCCTATCAGATGTAAAGACACATTTGCTTAGAATTGCTTGATATGTGTGGTTCTTTATTATGGAGTTCTTTTAGAAGATGTTTCTAATATAAATACTCAGCAATTTTTATGTCTCATCCTTCTTTTGTTACTGAACTTTCAAATACTGCTGGTTGGAGAGTTAGAATAGTAATGTAACAGGGAAGGCTTTTTTTCTTTTTTAAAATTGGGAGTAAGGAAGGTTTTTAGTGTACATTTGACGAAGAATGAAAATCTAGCTGTGAGCTTGGTGGAACTGCAGAGCTACTAAGACTTTGGATGGGGCCGGGCGCAGTGGCTCGCGCCTGTAATCCCAGCACTTTGGGAGGCTGAGGCGGGCGGACCACGAGGTCAGGAGATCGAGACCATCCTGGCTAACAAGGTGAAACCCCATCTCTACTAAAAATACAAAAAATTAGCTGGGTGTGGTGGTGGGCACCTGTAGTCCCAGCTACTTGGGAGGCTGAGGCAGGAGAATGGCATGAACCCGAGAGGCGGAGCTTGCAGTCAGCTGAGATCGCACCACTGCACTCCAGCCTGGGAGACAGAGCGTGACTCCATCTCAAAAAAAAAAAAAAAAAAAAAGACTTCGGATGATTTATATTTTTTTTATTCTAAACAGCATTTAACCAGATTATCGTCATACTTCTTTTTTGATTATGCCTTGAAATAATTCTGTGTGTTGAATTTAGTTGGAAGCTTATTTTAAAAATATTTAAAGCACTGTCATTGAAATATTTCATGAACAAAATACTGTTTAATATTATAGGATGGCAGGTGAATTTAATGTTTTTTGCCTTGTGTGTTTCTTTTCTTTTTGGAGTCTGATTTTTATGATTCTCATTTACTTAGGAATCAAGAGAATTTCTAGTTCAGAAATGCAAAAAGATAACCTTGTGTAATTCTTTGTCATTTTTTTCTCATTATTTGGAGACTTTTGACTATTAACATTTATATAATTTTAGGTCGTACCTTGATTTGCCGCATGATAAAAGCTATTTTTTTCTTTATTCTTTTTTTTTTTTTAATTTATGAAGTATTTATTGATCATTCTTGGGTGTTTCTCGGAGAGGGGGATATGGCAGGGTCATAGGATAATAGTAGAGAGAAGGTCAGGAGATAAACACATGAACAAAGGTCTCTGGTTTTCCTAGGCAGAGGTCCCTGCGGCCTTCTGCAGTGTTTGTGTCCCTGGGTACTTGAGATTAGGGAGTGGTGATGACTCTTAAAGAGCATGCTGCCTTCAAGCATCTGTTTAACAAAGCACATCTTGCACCGCCCTTAATCCATTTAACCGTGAGTTGACACAGCACATGTTTCAGAGAGCAAGGGGCTGGGGGAAAGGCCATAGATCAACAGCATCCCAAGGCAGAAGAATTTCTCCTAGTCAGAACAAAATGGAGTCTCCTATGCCCACCTCTTTCGACACAGACACAGCAACAGTCTGATCTCTCCTTCCTTTCCCCACACTTCCCCCCCTTCTCTTCAACAAAACCGCCATCGTCCTCATGGCCCGCTCCCGATGGTCGCTGTCTCTTCGGAGCTGTTGGGTACACCTCCCAGACAGGGCGGCCGGGCAGAGGCGCTCCTCACCTCCCAGATGGGGTGGCCAGGCAGAGGCGCTCCTCACTTCCTCCCAGACGGGGTGGCGGCCAGGCAGAGGCGCTCCTCGCTTCCCAGACGTGGCGGCCAGGCAGAGGCGCTCCTCGCTTCCAGATGGGGTGGCGGCCGGGCAGAGGCGCTCCTCGCTTCCAGATGGGGTGGCGGCCGGGCAGAGGCGCTCCTCACTTCCCAGACGGGGCAGCCGGGCAGAGGCGCTCCTCACTTCCCATATGGGGTGGCGGCTGGGCAGAGGCGCTCCTCACTTCCCAGACGGGGCAGCCGGGCAGAGGCGCTCCTCACTTCCCATATGGGGTGGCGGCTGGGCAGAGGCGCTCCTCACTTCCCAGATGGGGCAGCCGGGCAGAGGCGCTCCTCACTTCCTCCCAGACGGGGTGGCGGCCGGGCAGAGGCGCTCCTCACCTCCCAGACGGGGCGGCCGGGCAGAGGTGCTCCTCATCTCCCAGATGGGGCAGCTGGGCAGAGGTGCTCCTCACTTCCTCCCAGACGGGGTGGCGGCCGGGCAGAGGCACTTCTCACCTCCCAGACGGGGCGGCCGGGCAGAGGCGCTCCTCACCTCCCAGACGGGGTGGCCAGGCAGAGGCGCTCCTCACTTCCCATATGGGGTGGCGGCCGGGCAGAGGCGCTCCTCACTTCCTCCCAGACGGGGGGTGGTGGCCAGGCAGAGGCGCTCCTCACCTCCCAGACGGGGTGGCAGCCGGGCAGAGGCGCTCCTCATCTCCCAGACGGGGCAGTCAGGCAGAGATGCTCCTCACTTCCTCCCAGACGGGGTGGCAGCCGGGCAGAGGCGCTCCTCACCTCCCAGACGGGGTGGCCGGGCAGAGGCGTTCCTCACTTCCCAGACGGGGCGGCCGGGCAGAGGCGCTCCTCACTTCCCAGACGTTGGGCAACTGGGCAGAGGCGCTCCTCACTTCCCAGACGGGTCAGCTGGGCAGAGGCGCTCCTCACATCCCAGACGATGGGCAGCTGGGCAGAGACGTTCCTCACATCCTATACGGGATGGCGGCCGGGCAGAGGCGCTCCTCACTTCCCAGATGGGGCAGCCGGGCAGAGGGGCTCCTCACATCCCAGACGATGGGCGGCCAGGCAGAGACGCTCCTCACCTCCTAGACGGGGTGGCGGCGGGGCAGAGGCTGTAATCTTAGCACTTTAAGAGGCCAAGGCAGGAGGCTGGTAGGTGGAGGTTGTAGCGAGCCGAGATCACGCCACTGCACTCCAGCCTGAGCACCATTGAGCATTGAGTGAGCGAGGCTCTGTCTGCAATCCCAGCACCTCGGGAGGCCGAGGCAGGCAGATCACTCGAGGCCAGGAGCTGGAGACCAGCCCGGTCAACACGGCGAAACCCCGTCTCCACCAAAAATACAAAAACCATTCAGGCGTGGCGGCGCGCGCCTGCAATCCCAGGCACTCGGCAGGCCGAGGCAGGAGAGTCACAGGAGCCCGAGGCATGGAGGTTGCAGCGAGCCGAGATCACGGCAGCACAGTCCAGCTTCGGCAACAGAGGGAGACCGAAAAAAGAAGGAGAGGGAGACCGAAGAAAGGGGAGAGGGAGAGGGGGAGGGGGAGGGAGAGGAGAGGGAGAGGGAGAGCTATTATTATTTGCCATTAAATAAACTTTTTTTTTTTTTTTTTTTTGAGACAGAGTTTTGCTCTTGTTGCCCAGCCTGGAGTGCAATGGTGCGATCTTGGCTCAGTGCAGCCTCCACCTCCCAGGTTCAAGCGATTCTCCTGCCTCAGCCTCCTGAGTAGCTGGAATTGCAGGTGCACGCCACCACACCCAGCCAATTTTTTGTTTTTTTAGTAGAGATGGTGTTTCGCCATGTTGGGCAGGCTGGTCTCAAACTCCTGGCCTCAGGTGATCTGCTGACCTCGGCCTCCCAAAGTGTTGGGATTACAGGTGTGAGCCACTGCTCCTGGCCTTAAATAAACTTTTTCATGAGGTTGCTAGTTGTTTCACTGTCATTTAAAGTCTGATCTTAAAATTTGGGATCTATGTCTTAGATTATTGTTTTAATTTTCTTTTTGATAATTTTGTTTTAACAAGAAAATGTAGATAAATTGGTATTCTTGTTTATTGCCCAGGTAAGTTTACTCTTTTTTGTTGTTTCAGAAGGGGAATGTGTTAAAGGCATTATGCAGAGTGCCATGAGAAAATGAAATCAAATGTAAAATGCATAATGTTCCTTTTGGGGAGTTTACAATCATTTTGAGAAGCAAAATTTGTACATGTATGGCTTACAGACATTTGAACTATGCATTTATCAGGTCTTGATCATATGTGAAGGTATTTAAATCAGTATGGGAAATTTGCTTCTTTTACAGTTGGTAAGTTTGCTTATCTGGAATGTAGTGAAGTATGAAAAATAATTAAGCAGAGCTAATAAAAATGTCGCACAAATATGAGATAGGGCTTATATGAAGAAATAAGGGCAGAGTTTGCCAGATAATTGCAGTCTCTCTCTCACTTTTTATTTTCCTCTGCCTTTTTGGATTTCACACTGCAGTGTAGTGTGTGATCTCATCTCAGTGAAATAAAATTGTTTTTGGAGATTTGCTAATTTACAGCAAATTTGCAGATAGCATCTTAAATATAATTTGGGGGTCCTTTTTATTGTGCAAAAGCAATCAGAAAATGGGTTTAGTTTTTAGTTACATTAATGTTAATCAGTGGAGGTCATAGTTTCATTTTTTAACATTTAAAATCGTACCACCGTCTGGAACTTGACATCTGTTATGAGTGCTCTGTTATGTCCAGAAGAGTATAGGAGGTGCCTAGAAACCACACTTTATAAGAAATGGCTGAAGGAACTCAAGAAGAGAAGACTTGCAACATTTTAATTATACTCTTAAGTATTTGATGGACAGCCATGTTGAAGGAGATTTTTCCTTTTTTCTTTCTTTGTGAGTATTGTTTTTGGAGAACAAACACTGGAAAATGAGCACAAATATTAAGGTTTTAAATTTTGGCTACAAGGAGGAATGGATTTTTGAAAAAAGCTATATCCGGCCGGGCGCGGTGGCTCACGCCTGTCATCCCAGCACTTTGGGAGGCCGAGGTGGGTGGATCACGAGGTCAGGAGATCAAGACCATCCTGGCTAACGTGGTGAAACCCCGTCTCTACTAAAAATACAAAAAATTAGCTGGGCGTGGTGGCGGGCGCCTGTGGTCCCAGCTACTCGGGAGGCTGAGGCAGGAGAATGGCGTGAACCCGGGAGGCGGCGCTTGCAGTGAGCCGAGATCATGCCACTGCACTCCAGCCTGGGCGACAGAGCGAGACTCCGTCTCAAAAAAAAGAGAAAGAAAAAAGAAAAAAGCTATTTCCATTTCATGAAAGAACAGTTTCACAAAGTAATGCTTCATCATCACTAGAAGTGGTCACTGGGAGGTCAGACTGCCTTCTGACAGCTGCGTGGGTGCTCTAAGTCATTGAACTTTTCACAATGCCCAAGGGGGTATGGAATAAAGTAGTACTTTGTGGAGAAACATTTAGGGAGTTTACCCCATCCTCCCAGGTCCTTTTGTCCTTTTTCTCCCTCCCTGTCTCCTTTCCTTCTTTTATGACAATTTTGTTGAGATATAATTGAATTCACCCTTTAAAGTATAGTTTTTTTCTTTTGTTTTTGAGACGGAGTCTCGCTCTGTTGCCCAGGCTAGAGTGCAGTGATGGGATCTCGGCTCACTGCAGCCTCCGCCTCCTGGATTCAAGCAGTTCTCTGCCTCAGCCTCCCAAGCAGCTGGGATTACAGGCACACGCCACCGCGCCCTGCTAATTTTTGTATTTTTAGTAGAGACAGGGTTTCACCATCTTGGCCAGACTGGTCTTGAATTCCTGACCTGGTGATCTATCTGCTTCGGCCTCCCAAAGTGCTAGGATTACAGGTGAGAGCCACTGTGCCCAGCCTTTTCTTTCTTAATCTGATTTACTCAATGAAGATTTTGAAGAAAGTAATAGTAAGTTGCCCTAGGGAGTTCTTGAACGAGAGTATAAATGATGTAATAAAAAATACTGTTTAGGAGCAGCTTTTACTGCTGTCAGCAGAGTGGATTGAAAAAAAGGTGGGGAAAGGAAATGAGTTTCTTGTAGAAGGCCTGAATTAAACAGGGTAATAGGAATGGAGAAGAAGGTGCACATCCATGAGATTTTCAAAGAAATATTTGGATATAGGCAGGGAACGATGGCTCGTGCCTGTAGTCCCAGCACTTTGGGAGGCCAAGGTGGGCAGGTTACTTGAGCCCAGGAGTTCAAGACCAGCCTGGGCAAAATAGTGAGACCACATCTCTTGAAAAATTAGCTGGCATGGTGGTATGCGCCTGTAGCCCCAGCTACTTGGGAGGCTAGGGCAGGAGGATGGCTTGAGCGCGGGAGGTGGAAGCTGCAATGAGCTGTGAGTGCACTACTACACTTCCGCCTGGGTGACAGAGCAAGAGGCTGTCAAAAAAAAAAAAGAAAAGAAATATTTGGATATAGACGGCAAGAGAGAAGAATACAACGAACCATGGTATTGAGATTGGGGAACTCTTTTCCCAACGATTAACAACGGAAATGGATTAGAAAGTGGAACTAAATTTAGAGTAAGGAATGATGAATTTCATTTTAATTATTTGAATAAAAGTTTTTCATATGAATTTGGAGATAAGAGACTAGTGACTGTGACCTCAGGTACATGCATATAGATGTTACAAAGGTGTGCTTGTTAATGTTGGGGAACTCACTTTTCTAGTTAATTCAGTATCAGCTACATGCCTTTGCTTATGGGAGTAAGAAGTGGAGAGGGAGAAGCCATTAGAAGATACAGTTTTATATATATTTTCTCATCCAGCTCGATTTGTGTTTTGGTTCTATGTCTTTATTGTGGTATTTTTGTTTGACGGCAGATATCTCGAGTGATTCTCTCAATTCCTGAAAGTTATTATTTATTAAAAAAAGTTAATACTGATTTATGATTTTTTCACAAACTTCTACTGTTAGATGTCCCTTATTTTGTTTTAGTTAACAACAAGTTTATTGGAGATCATGTACCTACCTCTGTTTGATAAATTAGGAGTGACTTTGGGAAAAAGAGAAATATTACAAAAAATGTGCTTTCAGTGAGGAAATGATAAATTTTGTTTTTGAAAATGTTCTGTTCTTCCCTTATGGACAAGATTAGGAATGCTTTTATGAACTGTTTTTGTGCTGCCATACACATTTCTAAAAATACTCATTTTTCTTTTTTTTTTTTTTTTTTTGAGATGGAGTCTCGGTCTGTTGACCAGGCTGGAGTGCAGTGGCGCGATGCTCCGCCTCCCGAGTTCATGTCATTCTCCTATCTCAGCCTCCCGAGTGGCTGGGACTACAGGCACCCACCACCATGCCCAGCTAATTTTTTGTATTTTTAGTGGAGACGGGGTTTCACCATGTTAGCCAGGATGGTCTCCATCTCCTGACCTCGTGATCCGCCCACCTTGGCCTCCCAAAGTCCTGGGATTACAGGCGTGAGCCACCGCGCCCGGCTTAAAAATACTCATTTTTCTTTCCAGATTTGGAAAGTTAGTCTTTAACGTAGATCTTTTCCTTTGATTTTTCCATATATTAACAATACTTACTGAACCCTCTCCCCCTTTATTTTGCCAGTCTTTTCTACCTAATCGGCTTTCCTTCCTAATACTGAATTGCAGTGACACTTGCTTAATTTCGTATGTGGTGACTGTATAGGCAGAGAAAGTGAGCTAGTTCAGCCTTAATGTACACAGTGTACCATCTCTTACCAGTGGCTGGTGGCTTATGTACTTTCAGAGAATGTGGTATGCAAAGATCTGTTTAGCTTTGAAGTCAACCTGAGATAACTGCTCTGATCTTAAATGATCCTCAGATACTTGAATAGTCCTCTGTAGCAGTAATTCTTAAACTTGTTGGCCACAGGACCTCTGTGTATTGTAAAAATTAGTAAGGACCCCAAGCAGCTTTTGTTTATGTAGGTTATATCTACCAATATTTGTCATATTAGATACTAAAATAAAAAAAAATTAATACATTTAGAAACAATAAACCTAATAAATGTTATCATAAGTAACGTTTTAAAATGAAAAACAGATTTGCAAGGCTCTCTTTCTTTTTTTTTTCTTCTTTTTTTGAGACAGAGCCTTTGCACTGTTTCCTAGGCTGGAGTGCAGTGGCATGATCTTGGCTCACTGCAGCCTCCGCCTCCTGGGTTCAAGTGATTCTCCTGCCTCAGCCTCTCAAGTAGGTGGGACTACAGGCATCCACCACCATGCCTGGCTACTTTTTGTATTTTTAGTAGAGACAAGGTATTGCCATGTTGGCCGGACTGGTCTCAAACTCCTGACCTCAGGTGATCCACCTGCGTCAGCCTCCCAAAGTGCTGGGATTACAGGTGTGAGCCACCGCACCTGGCCTAGTTTTGCATGTCTCTTTAAGGAAAGGAGGACTACAAATCTAAATGCCTTATGTGGGTCTTCTGCCTCTGGTAAGAGGCTGCCACTAGAGTCCTCACTAGGTCACTCTTTAGCTACGATCTCTGTTATTTGTTCAGTATTGTAATAAAATATTATGACTTGTGACAGCAACATGGATTAACAAGTATCTGGCTTCTTGGTCAAGGGTTAGGAAGTTACACTGTTCTTTAGGAACAGTGAGTAATGTGAAAATGCTCTGAGTAACGGTGAGGAATGGTAACTTTGTTGATTTGTTGTTGATAGCATGTATTTCTTGACCCTTAGAGAGGTTCTTTGGGTGGGCTGTCTTAAGGAAGCCCTTATATTGTAGTTGGCTAACCAACAGGCCCGCGCCATCACGCCCAGCTAATTTTTGTATTTTTAGTAGAGACGGGGTGTTGCCATGGTGGCCAGGCTGGTCTCAATCTCCAGACCTCAGGTGATCCACCCGCCTCGGCCTCCCAAAGTGCTGGCATTACAGGCGTGAGCCACTGCATCTGGCCTACCAGTACGCTCCTTTTTTTTTTCGAGACAGAGTCTGGCCCTGTCGCCCAGGCTGGAGTGTGCAGTGGCGCGATCTCGGCTCACTGCAAGCTCCACCTCCTGGGTTCACGCCATTCTCCTGCCTCAGCCTCCCGAGTAGCTAGGACTACAGGCGCCCACCACCACGCCCAGCTATTTTTTTGTATTTTTAGTAGAGACGGGGTTTCACCGTGTTAGCCAGGATGGTCTTGATCTCCTGACCTCGTGATCTGCCCGCCTCAGCTTCCCAAAGTGCTGGGATTACAGATGTGAGCCACCACGCCCGGCCTGTTTTTTTTTTTTTTTTTTGAGATGGAGTCTAGCTGTGTTGCCCAGGCTGGAGTGCAGTGACATGATCTTGGCTCACTGTAACCTCCACCTCCCAGGTTCAACCAGTTCTCTTGCTTTAGCCTCCAGAGTAGCTGGGATTACAGGCACCTGCCACTATGCTCAGCTAATTTTGGAATTTTTAGTAGAGACAGGGTTTCACTATGCCAGGTCTCAAACTCCTGACCTCAAGTGATCCACCCACCTTGGCCTCCCAAAGTGCTGGGATTACAGGTGTGAGCCACCATGCTTGACCTAGTACTTTTAATTTTTTTTTTTTTTTAAACACAGTTGCATTGTATTTATGTGATAAACCTACAGCATTTGTTGTATTTCAAAGAACATTTTTGGGAACTAAGTTTGTTTTATAGGACTTAAAATCTGAAAAATTGAGAGAATCATTCAAAAAATATTCTTTTGATTATCTTTCATGGATTTGATAACCTGCATAATAAGTAATTTCTTCTTTTCACGTGACTCCTCTTCATGGGCATAGGAACTTAAAGTAGGTGCTACATTCTTAGGAGAGAAGCATATTGTAGTGAGTGTTTCTAGCCTTTCCTATCTTGTAATTTTACGAGGGTCTATTTCTTATTTTTGTATGAAAACATGTTATCTATGGTACAGAGTATTTTCTTTTTCTTAATTTTTTTTTTTTTTTAGACAGAGCCTTGCTCTCTCGCCCAGGCTGGAGTGCAGTGGCACGATCTTGGCTCATTGCAACCTCTGCCTCCCGGGTTCAAGCGATTCTTCTACCTCAGCCTCCCGAGTAGCTGGGACTACAGACGCCTGCTACCACGCCTGGCTAATTTTTGTATTTTTTAGTAGAGACGGGGTTTCACCATATTGGTCAGGCTGGTCTCGAACTCCTGACCTTGTGATCTGCCTGCCTCGGCCTCCCAAAGTGCTGGGATTACACGCATGAGCCACTGCGCCTGGCCTGTACAGAGTATTTTCAAGAGATGAAGCAGGTAAAAGGTTATTTACTTAAATGGTAGCAGATAAATTTTTAGATTTCTCTTGGTATTTCTGATGAAAGATACTTATTTTAAAGGGACAGTGTATTGGGTCTCAATTGTTGGAAAGTTGTGGAAACATGGGCTGTTAGAATAACTGGGAGCAGAAGGTGTTTCTAGGATTTAGGGTGGAGAGGGCTTAAAGTTACCACATTCCCCTCACTGCTTAGGACAGGTCTGCATACTGAAAAGCTTTCCCTCATACCATATGATTTTCATATGTCTTGCTAGGAATTTGATAGGTAAAAAAAATCGGCTTATAGTCATTTGAGCCAAGATCCTGTAACTAAATAAATGTGTGTAAGTGCATTAGCATCGTTTGACTGAGGACGAAGTTGATAGAAGATTATACTTCATTTTGTTTGTAACTTTACCTAGAGCTTTTGCCATTTTGGAAAACCACTTCAACAGCAACATTGCATTGTTGCTAATGCTACTGTCTCTTTAGCCTCTGTTTGCATAGTCTTTTGGTGTAGTTGTGCCCTAGCATTTACATGCTAACATACATAACTATTTTATTGTAAATTCTTTCTTTTCATTTTTCCTTCACACAGCATTATATAATTTTTTTTTGAAACCATATGTGGGAGTGGGCTTATTATCTGTGCATTTCAGGATAGTGAAGGGCATATTTACAAAATGTTTGTTATAAAATGGGAGAGTATTAAGTCTGATAAGCCTGAAATTCACTGGTGTAATAGATGGAACACTGAATCAGGAGATCTGCATTCTAGTTCTATCCTGGCTTTGCCAGGTGTGTAGCCATGGCAATATTTAAGCGTTTTGGATGCCAGTTTCCTCATCTTTAAAACCCAGAGAGTTGGACTAGGTGATCTTTAGCAAGTCTTTCTTCTGAAATTACTTGATTTTGTTTTTGTCAGTTATCCTAGTGGAATTCTCTAAGAGTCTGTTCACTTTGATCATAATGCCCAAATTCAAAACTGATTCATTTAACCAAGTTGAGTGCTTCTGGGAAGGAGAAATACGTGACTAATGAAGTTCTTTTCAAGATAGGTAGCAGAAAATCAGTGTTTACATCTAAAGGGCAAAGAGCCTTCATGTGAATTTCATCAGTTGACAAATGGGGATAATAATACTTGTTGTGATATTTAAGTGAGATTGAAGAAGATAATATTTATAAATTATGGACAAGACTACCTGACGTAATAGGTATGCAGTATAATAAAAGTTGAATTAAAATTAAGTCAAACATTTCTTAAATACAAAAACATTTTATAATATATTTTGAAGTATGAGATATGCCTTACATGATCTGCTACCAGAGGCAAACAGTAGCACGGGACCTATAAAACTTTTTTAGAAAGTGAGTCACAGTGGATAATAAGTTTCATTTGGATAACTAATCACTACCCGCCCAGCCTTAATATTCCTGTAGGAGTTATCAGGAACTTTGAATAGGGTAATTAGCTCTCAGGATTTTCAGTTACAGTCATATTCATTATTTAACATTTTTATTTCCACAATGAGTCGTCCATGAATTATGGAGTGCTTTCCCAAAAGGAATGTAGTATTGCTGGAAATAAATTTTTTATTGCTCTGTTTTCTTTCTGTGGTAAGGGGTCCCTGCTTGGTTAGTTGGGCCCAAAACTCTCCACAAATAATTTAAAATACGTGCTTTTGTATGAAGATGACTGAACCTTAACAAGGCAGTGGAGATTTATCTTAAATGGGCAACATAGAATGCTTATATTTTCTTATTCTGCTTATTTTAAATTACTAATTTTTGTACTGTGGTCCTGTACTGTGCTTTTTAAATTCTTACATGATAAGTGTATGTCACTAAAAGGTGTACTTTGCTCACAATATCCCTATTATTTACTCCACTGACATTAAAATTGTAGCATTACATCTGAGGTTCCCTTTGGTTTTTATGTATCATTTGTTGTTGTATCCTTTAAAAAATAGTGGAATAGATTTGTCAGTGAAAATGATGCTGTTATCAAATGCATCTCTGAGTACTTATGATAGAGAACTAGTGAAGGGGTTAATATCTATTGTAGATATAGATGCTAATATATCTAGACTATTATAGATGCTAGTAATAATTATTATAGAACATTTATAGATACCATCCTAGATGCTTTCATATACATGGCTTCTAATCCTTACTAACAGTTCTGTAAGTAAGCAATGTTGTCCTCATTTATAGGTGAGGAAATTGAAAATTAAGAGAGGAATTTGTTCAGGTTTCACATCTAGCAAGTGACAGATATTGGTCCGTCTGGCTACAAAGCCAAATGTCATTGTGTTTTTGACTAGGGACAGATGAATGAAGTGTACATACTTGTTTAAAATATTTATTGAAAAATTAATATTCAGTCATTTATTAAACGTAAAAGATGGCATTAAAATTCCTGTGTGTTTTTGTTGGAGGAGGAAATACAAGAATAGGTGTATCATAGGATCCAAAGGCTCCTGAGAAGGGGTTAACATTGAGAGAAGGGTAAAGAAAAGAGATAATAGGTGATCAGTTGAGAAGATGATACGTATAATTTGATTACTTTAAATAATCAGTCAACATCAGCAGGTGTAAATGACATACGTCAGTACTTTTCTTGTTTTGATTAGGCAGAAAGCAGTGGAGTAATGATTCCCAGACTTGCATTTCACACACTAGCAAAATAAAAAATAAATAACAAAAAAAAAGTGGGGGAGACTGGCATAGGATTGTCAGATAAAAACAAAAAATGATAAATGACTACATAGTATTACTGTTGTTTTATAAGGGGAAAGTCAATCTAACACCAAAGGAATTGTGCATCATTCCACAATAAGAGACAGTTCTTTCAAGAACATACAGATTTTAACTTTGTAGTGACAGTTTTATTAAGGCAACTTGGTCATGGACTGGCTTTGAGAAGCATTAGTTTATAATAGGGATCACCATATTATATCCAAATCCTTCCTACAGGAGTTGTACATCCTATAAGCAAAGAATGGCTTTTACGTTTTTAAATGATTAAAAAATTAATATATTGTGATATGTGAAAATTATATGAAATTCAAAATTCAGTGTGCATAAATAAAGTTTTATTGGGACACAGCTATGTTTATTTTTGTATTATGTATGGCTGCTTTCACACCAGTGGTAGATAGAGTAGTTGTGATAGAGTCTGTATGACTTACTAGACCTGAAATACAGTGTCTACTCTCTGGCCTTTTACAAAGTTTTTCAATAGTTTGTTTAGATAACAGAGTAAATAATAATAGCTAACACTTGTGTAGTGTTTACTAAGAAACAGGCCCTGTTTTATGTGCTCTATGTTATTAACCATCATAACAATTTTATGAGGTAGGTACTGTTAATTTTATTGAAGTGGAAACTGAGGCTGAGAGTAAGTTGCCCAAGGTCACATGGCTGTTAGGTGGCAGAGGCAGCCTTCCACCCAGATGGTGCCACTCCACGGTACGTGCTTTATCACTGCGCTTGGCTGGCAGAGAAGGGAATCAGAGACTGGGATGTGACGCACCCTTCACATTTGCCTTAGTTGTTTTAGGAAAAGAGGAAAGTAGCCTTATTCTATAGTTGCCCCAAGTGTTATCACTGAGTAGTTGAATGAGGAATTCAGCATTAATTACTTCATGATGCATGAACATTTGGTGTATTTTTATGTGACCCAGTGGATTTTCCCCAGAGGTCTGTTGATTGAAATGTCCTACTTATTGATGTCCTACTTATTGAACTTTTGAACAAATAAATCTGCTATTTCTGAACTATTGAGTTCATTTTTGGTATAATTAGAATAATAAATTACACTATTAACTTGGTGGAGGGTAACTGTTTCTCTATCATAAATATTTATTGTGTTGTTCTTAAGGAGCATGAGGCATAACCCCCCCGTCATTGATTTAATTTAAAAATAAAACATTTATTGACACATACAGAAATATTTTAATTAAAAATTGTTAAATGGCTTTTTTTGGGGGGTAGAATATATATGTCTATATATATGTATATATGTCTACATATATTCTACCCAAAAAAAAAAAAAAAGCCATTGTATGCCAAAGCCTGAAAGAAGAATTACATTACTAGTAGTTGGATTTTTGGCTGAATCTATTCAAGGGGAAATCACTATTTTCGTTTTAGAGATGGCTTTGGGTGGAGGAGGTAAGGTTTCAAAAACTGGTTGAATGAAAGAATATTGACAAGTAAGTGAATAAACTAGAATTAGTGTGACCACTTCTGATTTCACGAATAATGTGTTTATGAACAGTGTCCCTACATTGTAATGGCAGTATAAAATGCTGATTTAAATAAATAGAAGTTTAGTGGCTATACTTTTTCTTAGTTAAACCTCACTATATTCTGGATTTAAAAATGACAGTAACTAATGTTAGTTTTGTGCTCCTCTGAAGGTTAGAAACCTGTTATATATGTCTAAAATGGGTTTTAATGGGTTTAAGACCACAGAGAAGATAGGACTGACACTTTAGTAAGATTCCTTTTTTCAATCTATTTAATTGTTCTATGATTTTACCTTATTCAAGGTGATGGAGGGTGAATTAGGGTGGGTAAAGGGTAGGGGGAATTGAGACAGTGGTAAAGGTTGATTTTTGACTTGTAGTTCGCTTTCGTCTTTAAATTTTGGAAGTCGCCTTCTTTTGTTCATTTTGAAGTTTTGGGCAATGTTCTTAGGCTAGATGCAGATAATGCAGGTTACAACGGCCAGCGCTTCCCATACTAGAGGGCATTGAATTTCTCAAAGTGTTGACTTGTTTCTGATTTTTTTGCATTTGTTTGGTTTCTATTTGCTGCTATATTGTTGCTCTTCCCAGTATGAGATAGGGTTATGGTATTAGTAGAATTACAGTGTTAGTGGTTTTTCTTCCTCTTCCCATTCCATCCATAACCTTGACGCTAATAATTTTGAAACCTATCGTTCATTACAAGGGTTAAAATCTAAAATGTGACGGTGCAGGTTGAGGTGGCATGTTACAGCTCCTGCCACCTCTTTTTCTTGTGACAGATGGCTTCCCCTCCTGGTTGTAATCCACTGCTGATTTTTTTCAAAGAATGAATACCATGTGTTCCCCATTTTGGCTCTGGTTGTGTTCTGCCCACTCATTGGCTTCAGAGGAACTTGAAATAGGATGTACTTGCTGCTGGCATTTATGGCAGGAAGTGGATACAATTGCGATACTTTGTGCCAAGTGTTCATTTATTAGAAAAATTGTGCTTCCTAAAATTAAACATTATTTCTCTGTCACATCAAGGGCAAAGCTAAATTTTATTACTTTTTAGAATATGCTTTTCCCTTAATGTTGTATTATAAAAATTTTTTGGTGGCAAATTTATTACAAAATAGATTTTTAAATCTGAATTTCACATACTCAAAGATTTATAGTCTGTGCAAGACATTGAATGAGTAGCTCTAATTGCACTAGTATAATATAATTATGAAAGGGATCTGTATCACAGAGACTTCTGTATCACAGAAACAGTTGGAATTGTGATGTGTGGTATGAACTTGTGATTGCATATGCTTTGTGGTACCTATAGACAGTAGTATTTGTCTATTTTAACTCTCTTGCTTTGGATCTCCCCTTGAGTAGATTCAGCTAAATAATTTATAAATTTCACCATCTTAGGCCTTGTTGAAAATTATAAGTATCTGAGACAGCTTAATTTCATAAAGCTACTGTGCATATTTGGAGGTATGGTGTTTGGTTTTTAAAAAAACCTGGGAGGCCAGAGTAAGCAAATTTTTTTAATGTTTTTGTCAAGAAATACCCCAAGATAAATGTAAACAAATATTTGCACATTACCCTCATTGATACTGGAATTTGACATTTCTGTCCTTAGATGTCACTGTTCTGTCAGCGTCTCCTGTACTTGCCTGAGTGAATAGTGCAGGATTGGCAAAAATGTTGCCTGCTCATGGCAGATCATCTCTAAATCTCTCTTGACAACATCTCTAGCTGAACCCAGGTCAGTGGTTCTCAACCTTGGCTGCGTATTGGTATCACCGAGAAACTTAAAAAGCAAACAAACCAAAACCCGATGCCTGAGTCTCACCCAAACCCTCAGCTAATTTGATTTGATTGGGCTTGGGGGTGGTCTTGCTGGGAGATTTTAAAAATCTCCGCAGGTGATTCTAAGGTGAGATCAAGGTTGGTTGAGAACCTCTGGCGACTGCAGATGGGTAAGAGCTGGTGGTATGAACTGAAATGTATTTGCCATCCTCAGTCTGGTGAGGGCATTTTCTAACCATGCCACAATATATAAACAATTTGCAATTTGAATGGATAGAGGTTGGTTATCATTGGAATTTGAGAGGACAAATGACAAGTAACATGGGATGATTTACCAGTGTTTTGTGACCTTTTTTTTTTTTTTAAGATGGAGTCTCACTGTTGTTGCCCAGGCTGGAGTGCAATGGTGCGATCTCAGCTCACTGCAACCTCCACCTCCCGGGTTCAAGCGATTCTCCTGTCTCAGTCTCCTGATTTACAGGCGCGTGCCACCATGCCTGGCTAATTTTGTGTTTTTAGTAGAGACAGGGTTTTACCATGTTGGCCAGGCTGGTCTCAAACTCCTGACCTCAGGTGATCTGCCCGCCTCGGCCTCCCAAAGTGCTGGGATTACAGACATGAGCCACTGTACCCAGCCAATGACATTTTAAAAGAATTGCCTTCAGAGGGTAGCTGGAAAAGCAAATGGATGTGGGTCAAGAGGTTGTCCCTTGACAACCTGGGGTGGGGATACCCACTCTGTGATGATGTTAAGGAGAATGAAAGGGGTGAGAAGAGAGCAAAATGATAAGCCCTGGATTTTGGGACTTGGTCAAAAAAGAAAGGATGGAACAGGACTTCAGGATAAAACTCTACTTCTTCCTGACCCAGGAGGTGTGAGACAGGGAAGTGGTGGCAGCAAACAGCATAGAATGAGAGGTTCCCTTTTACACCCAAACTTGTTCTTTGCTTAGTGGCAGAAGGCTCAAATTTTTCTTTATTAGAGCATTTTCTTTATGACAGCACTATGAGCTTTACATATGTGAATCACTTGTGAGCACTTGTTAAAAATTAAAATTTCTGGACCCCCTCCCAAAATTTCTGGTTTAGGACTGCTGGGGGAGGGCTCAGGAATCTATATTTGTGAAGGTTAACTGAACCTTTTTTGTTTGCTTACCATCTATTCAATGTTTTCCCTATTCTTTGTTCTATTTATTTAGTAATTAAAAAAATTAACTCATTTTAAAAAACTGAATCTTATTTTAAAATGTAACTGTCACTACTACACGTGGAAAACATTTGCCAAAAAATAAAAAATGAAAGTGTAAATACATAACTATTAAGAAAAAGGTCAGGCCAAGCACTTTGGGAGGCTGAGGTGGGTTGATCACGAGGTCAAGGGATTGAGACCATCCTGGTCAACGTGGTGAAACCCCATCTCTACAAAAAAATGCAAAAATTAGCTGAGCGTGGTGGCGCGTTCCTGTAATCCCAGCTACTAGAGAGGGTGAGGCAGGAGAATCGCTTGAACCCGGGAGGCGGAGGTTGCAGTGAGCCAAGATTGTGCCACTGCACTCCAGCCTGGCAACAGAGTGAGACTCCATCCCCCCCCAAAAAAAGTCATATATGTACCACTCTGAAGATTATTTTTAATATCATTTTGGGAACTATACTTCTAGCGATTCTGATACAGATAGTTTTGTCATCATACTTGGAGAAATACTGAACTAGAGACAAAAAGTTTCACTTAGATTGCATCATTTTCAGCTACTGTTGCACACTTGGAATCTGGGGCACTTTTAAAATACTTTTGGTCAGCCCCCATCCCCCGATTTAATTGGTGTGGGCTACATCCTGGACATCAGGATTTTTAAAACACTCTCCTAAGGTAATCGTAATGTATATTCTGGGTTGAGGATTTAGAGGTTAAAAAGCGTATAATGCAGTTAGACTAAGAAGCATAAATTCATGAATACCAAAATAAATTTATCTGGGTGTAATTAGAAATAAAGAAGACTGGCTGGGCATGGTGGCTTATGCCTGTAATCCCAGTGGTTTGGGAGGCTGAGGCAGGAGGATCGCTTGAGGCGAGGAGTTTGAGACCAGCAAGGGCTACATAGCAAGACCTCATCTCTACCAAAAAAAAAAAAAAAAAAAAAAAGGCAGAAGAAGAATTAGCCAGGTGCAGTGGTACGTGCCTGTAAATCCCAGCTACTCAGGAGGCTAAGGTGGGAGGATTGCTGGAGCCCAGGAGGTTGAGGCTGCAGTGAGTCCTGATCCTGTCACTGCACTGCAGCCTGGGTGACAGAGCGAGACCCTGTCTCTTATAACAAGAATGAAAAACACCACAGTGACCACCTGGGGGATGTGGGCAGGGGGAGGGGAAAAGAAGGTGAATTAATAAAGCACTAAGGCACCTTGTCCTTCTGATCTCCTCTGCTCCTGCCTGCTTCTCTTGTTTTCTGTTCTTGATGAATAGCAAGATCTTTTAAATTGTCAGCTAGTCCCCGAACTTAAGTGTGCATCAGAATTAACCGGAGGGTTTGTTAAAACACAGATTGCTGGGACTCATCCTCAGAATTTCTGATCGAGTAGGTCTGGGGTGGAGCACAAGATTTAATTTCCCAGGTGATGCTTATGCTGCTGGTCAGGGAACCACACTTGAAACACTCATCTAGTTAACCAAGCTGAAAACTTTAGAACATTAGCCTGACATTTATTGTCTCTATGTATTTTATATATATCCAGTGAACTTTAAAAATAATTACGTAAACACAAACCTGTGTTTCCATCACCTAGAATTAGTAAATGTTAATGGGTGTGTGGATAAATATTAATTATGAATAAATATTCCCTTTTTGGTGATAATAAACTGCTGTATTTTATTTCACACTTTTGAGTACAAGGAATTAAAAAATACGACTTTTCTGGGCTTGAGATAAGTGCTCTTTAGGTTAAGCTGTAACACCGAAGAGAAAATAGTGCTCCATTAACTTGTTTCATCAGTCTTTTAGGCAACCAAATGAGATAAGCAAAGAAAAACAGTACAGTCTAGATTGTATACTCCATCTGAGAAAAAACATTAAAAAGTATTATGTATCTGAAAATGAAATTGTCGGACAGGCGCGCTGGCTCATGCCTATAATCCCAGCATTTTGGGAGGCAGAGGAGGGCGGATCACCTGAGGTCGGGAGTTCAAGATCAGCCTGGCCAACATGGTAAAACCCCGTCTCCACTAAAAATACAAAAATTAGCTGGACATGGTGGCAGGTGCCTGCAATCCCAGCTACTCAGGAGGCTGAGGCAGGAGAATTGCTTGAACCCAGGAGGTGGAGGTTGCGGTGAGCCAAGATGGTGCCATTGCACTCCAGTCTGGGCAACAAGAGTGAAACTATGTCTCAAAAAAAAAAAAAAAAAATTGTCAGCTGCAATCATTTTATCCTGTTTTTCTGTTTGAATAGTTTATTTGAATAGTTCATAGGATTAATAAGTTGAATTTATTTCTATATCTAGAAACTTGGGAGAGGAAGGGTAAACTGTTATGTATGGTATAAAAAATTTAAAAGTGTTGTGAAAATATTATTTTCAATTCTAAAACACTTGTTCAATTCTAAAATGACTTGTTTCCCCTATGCTTGATATAGTTCAAGAGGGAAAAAGTATTAATGGGTATTATTTATTCAGCAAACATTGAGTTTATATTCAGGACTGTCAACTTGATTATGGAACAGTTCAAGTAGTTTTCATCAGTCTTGCCTAGCTTTTTATTATGCATTAAATATGTACTTCATTCAGGAAGAGATCACCCCAGCCAGGTTAGTTTTGTCAGATAGAAATAATGCTGTTTTTATATTCTCATGAAGAATGTATGTATTTTTTCATCGTGGAGCTAATGCTAGGATTCCCTCAACTTTCTAGCTTCTGTAAATCCTCCTCACCATTCTTTGAAGCAAGGGCTTTGGAAAGTATGGACTTACTGTCTCATGAAAATCCTTGTATAGCTTCAATTGTCCTCCCTCCTATGTATTTATTTTTCATGAAATTATTCTCTTGACACACTTGTTTATTTTCTATTTAGTCTTACTAGACTCTTCTATTTGCTTCCTTCTTGGACTATTTGTTCCCTCTTGCTAGAACTGTTTATCTTCACTCATTAACTAAACTTAAGAAAAGAGTTCTTCCCATGTTTCCTTTACAGGGAGGCCAGCTTGTTTCTACAGCTCATATAATATATGCAGGTAGTAGAAGACAGATGAAAGCAAATACTTTGCAAATTATGGTATGTTTGCTTCAGTTTTCAAAAAGTCTGGGAGCTTGGTCTCTTTTCCCTGGAAACCACCTCTGTTTTGTCTTTCAGGTGAGAATGTGATCTTTAAGCTAGCCTTGACCTTTTGGGTGGTCTGTGCTTATCTTGCAAGTGTTTGCAGTAATTGGGATCAGTATATCAAAAAAAGCACGCCGCGTATGTTATTTGTATTGTCCTGATCTTCTACATTCAGAAAAAAAAGAGGTTATTATTTTTATAACTGGATTTTCTATATTTATGGGTAAGAATTCCAAAACTAACAGAGAAAATTATCTTAACTGTTATGTGCTGTAAAAATCATGTATTCAAAGTTTGTACTATCACAATTCTGGATTCATGAGGATTTGCCAGACATTCAAACTAAAGCCTAATCAATAACTTTCTTCTTCGCAGAGGGCCATTCTAAGGCCAGTGCTTTCCCAGGGCCTGGGTATATTATATAGTACGATGAATATCACAGAGCAATTGCCCTTGTTTAGGAACTGCGTATCAGGATTCCTTTAAGATTTTTGTTTTAACATACTTACATTTCACTAGGATTCTTCCCCACCGCACCCCCAGCTCTTTTTAAAAAATTTACCTAGTTTGTCCCTTGCCTGTTTGGCTAGTAGATAGATTTAACTGACCTTAGACAGTGCTGCAGTCAGAGTTCAGCATTTAGGCAAAATGGATGGCCGTGTTAGCTGTTTTTCTCCTGGCATGTCACTGTACGTTATCTGGGATGGCATGCTTTGTGAGTGTCTGTGGTTTCCCAGTGAGAGAAGGGGGGGTCTGGCTGCATTGACGCTCACAAGGTGACCTTTGTTTCTACACATTTTCTGCTTTAACAAGGCATTGTCTAATCAGTCTATCAATACATATTTATTAGTGCCTACTGTGAATGCCCAGTAGTATGCTGTGTACTTTGAGAGATTTTTTTCAAAAGGGGGCAGAGTAGAAAGAAAGAGAAACATGCATTTGAGTTTAGAATAATGTTAACATGAAATATGTATACCGTGTGTGGTTTTATAAACATGAATTTCTGGAGGAGCAGAATTCTAGAGTATTTTGGCCCACATTAGCTTCAAGAATGGAATTATTCTGAAGAGTAAAATCACTTAAGCTAGAAGTTCCAGGCTGCTGTGAGCGGTGCCTCTACACTCCAGCCTTAGTGACAGGAGACCCCTACCTAAAACAAAACAAAACAAAAACAAAAACAAAACAAAAAAAAAGAAAAAGAATGAATTGTTTCCTCATTGAGGTGCAGCTTATTCATGTAAGAGAGATGTTTAATGTTAAGGATTTCCTTTCCTTTCCTTTTTTCTTTTCTTTTTCTTTCTTCTTTCCTTCCTTTTCTTTGACAGAGTCTCACTTTATCACCCAGGCTGGATGGAGTGCAGTGGCGCGATCTCTGTTCACTGCAACCTCCGCCTCCTGGCTTCAAGTGATTCTCCTGCCTCAGCCTCCCCAGTAGCTGGGACTACAGGCATGCACCACTATGCCCGGCTAATTTTTGTATTTTTAGTAGAGATGGGGTTTTGCCATGTTGCCCAGGCTGGTCTCGAACTCCTGACCTCAAATAATCTGCCCACCTCAGCCTCCCAAGGTGCTGGGATTACAGGCGTGAGCCACCATACTTGGCCTGTTAAGGATTTCTTTAAATGTGGTATTTGATATATAGACTTATACAATTAGTATATCTTAAAATATGTAATGAATTTCCCACAATCTCAGCATTTAAAAAATGTGTGGAATAGGAAGATGCTCATAGTGTTTTAGGGGAAGTGTATGTATATAGTATATATACAATGATCAATTTTTGGAAGCAGTACAGTGTAAAAAGCGCAGGCTATGGAGTCATTGCTGGACGGTTCTGCCACTTACTCTCCAACTGACCTAGGGACAGGTCGATTTTATTATTTGTTCCTTTTTTGTAAAATGAAAATAATGGTACGTCATGCGTGAGATGTAAAGTTTAAATGAGTTAGAATGCATAAAGCGTTCAGAAAAGGAGCTGGCTGGGCACGGTGGCTCATGGCTGTAATCCCAGCACTTTGGGAGGCCCATGGCGGGAGAATTGCTTGAGCCCAGGAATTTGAGACCAGCCTGGGCAACATAATGAGACCCCCACCTCTAAAAAATAAAATAAAAAAATGAAAATAAAAATAAAAATAGAACATGGTCTGGCCTGTGGTAAACATTAATTATTACTTTTATTGTAGCCTTTCTTTTTTTTAAAAAAAGGTGAATGTCAGCAGAGAAAAACTGTTTTAAAGGATATCCATAAAATTTTTTGTGATTTTTCTCAGATTCATAGGATTATTAATTTTTCTTTTTATCTGTAATTCCGTTTTCCCCCTGTAACGAACACGTGTTTCTAGTGTAATAAAGTAGAAGATAATGAAGAATAAGATTTAGTCTGAATATTTATATGAATCCTTATGAAGAAGTGTCGTTGTCGGTCGTTGATACCCAGGATTCGTTGTCTCACGGCCATGGAAAACTAGGACGCGGACACACGAAGAGTGAGGTTCAGAGTGGAAGTTTAATAGGCAAAAGAAAGAGAAGCGCTCTCTGCGACAGAGATGGGTCCTGGAGAGGCTGGTTGCTGGTTCTGTGGGAATGCAAGGCGTTTTATAGATCAGCTTGAGGAGGTGGTGTCATGATCTACATAGGACATGAGAGATCGGTTGGACCAGGTGTGCCATTCTGGAAAACTGGTTAGCGCTAGGTGTTCCATTTGCCTAGGGTGCAAAAATCTGGCCACCCCCACCCTAATCTTTTATTATGCAGATGGGTTCTCTGTGTGCCCGGCACAGTGTCTGTTTCTTTACACGTGGTGACAAAGAAAAGGGAAGGTGGAGCCTCCATGTTGAACACACCCGGCCCCCAGGTAGCCGTTTTCTGTTAGCATAGCTGCTGACATTCACCCATGCGAGCTTCCAGCTTGCTTTTTTATGTTGGATTTTTCAGGCTGCTCTTCGTTAGAAAAGAAATTCTTTTGGGGCTGCTTTTTGTTAAAAGGGGAAATTCTGCCGAGGACTCTATTGCCCTTATTATCTGCCTAAGTAATTTCTTTCTACCTCCTGTATCAATGATACAACAAAATCTAGAATTTGTTGCTAGGAAATTAGTAAATATTTGAATGATATTGAATGGTCTACATAGATGATGTTATTTTATCTTGAAGCTGTTCATAATTTAGCATAGGAAACATGGCAAACATGGCAGAAATACCATGGATCCTAGGCTTGTTTTATTTTGAGGTTTTTTTTATTTTTTATTTTTATTTTTAGCATCTGATTATGAACTTATATTTATTTCAGTTCTGTATTTTATCTTTCAGTTTTAAGTTTTGTAGTTGAAAATATGGAACTATAGGCGTGTGCCACCACACCCAGCTAGTTTTTGTATTTTTTGTAGATAACGGGGTTTTGCCATGTTGCCCGGACTGGTCTCGAACTCTTGGGCTCAAGCAATCTGCCTGCCTCCACCTCCCAAAGTGCTGGAATTACAGGTGTGAGCCTCTGTGCCTGGCCAAAACATAAGTTTTATGATATAACACTTGCTCTATGGGCGATGTTAGATGTTTTAAGTTTTATTTTCTTTTAATGAAAAAAGATTGGCAACCACTAATTGTTTTTACAACTCATTTTATAACAAGCCAGGTCGAAAAGTTTTTAGTGTAAAATGCCGTGTTTCTGCTATCCGATGAAGAGCATCAGGTTCTACAAAATTTTACTATTGGAAAGTTAGGGTTTGGGGAAGACTATTCTAAATATATGTAACTTTGTAATCATAACACAAACAGAAGTAATGTTAATAAATGGTACCTCAGGAGATTACTTGGATAGCCCTAGGATGCCAGGCCATAGTAGCCAGAGAATGCTTCAACATATGTTGAAAACTCACAGAAGTAATTGAGTAGAAATGCTTGCTTACAGTGCTGAGAAAATGCTGATGGCAGTGGATCTCTGAGCACAGGAGAAAGTGCAGCCTGTCTTGAGCAGAGGGCCATGAGTGCTCAGGGGTGTGCCCCTGTAGGAAGGGAGCCCTGGATGCAGGTGCTCTTTTTTAGTTTTCTCAAAATAGAGCTGAAAGGATTACTATTTATTCAGCAGCCAAGCTGAGGGCATTTTCCTTTCCTGCTGAAGGCTGTAATTCTGCCTCTCTTTGTAGTTCTTTTGCGTAGGAAAAGGTACGTATGAATCAGCACAGCTTTGTTATAATGATAGTTCTCTATTTACCATGATCATGTATGAGCTAATTTATATTGTAAAAAATACATTTAGAGCAAAACTGTGTGTGTCCAGTGTAGTTTGCAATTTTACTGTATTTCATTTTAGCCACTGCTTTTTCTTTTTTCTTTTTTTTTTTTTTTGAGACAGAGTCTCGCTCTGTCGCCCAGGCTGGAGTGCAGCAGCGCGATCTCAGCTCACTGCAGCATCCGCCTCCCGAGTTCAAGTGATTCTCCTGCCTCAGCCTCCCAAGTAGCTGGGACTATAGGTGCCCACCACCAAGCCCAGCTGATTTTTGTATTTTTAGTAGAGGCGGGTTTTCACCATCTTGGCCAGGCTGGTCTCGAACTCCTGGCTTTGTGATCTGCCCGCCTCGGCCTCCCAAAGTACTGGGATTACAGGCATGAGCCACTGCGGCCGGCCTAGCCACTGCTTTTTAGAGTAATTGCCATAGCTGGTTGTGTCAGTTTGACATTTTGATTTCAAAGATTGTGTTATAGTCATTTGCCAAATGTCAAACAGTGAATTCAGGGTTCTTGAATGGTAGGCATAAACTCACTGGTGCTTTGTTTGTTAAGAGTATTATATAAGGTGATTTTATAATTTTTTTTTTTTTTTTTTTTTGAGATGGAGTCTTGCTCTGTCCCCCAGGTGGAGTGCAGTGGCGCCATCTCGGCTCACCGCGAGCTCCGCATCCCAGGTTCCTGCCATTCTCCTGCCTCAGCCTCCCCAGTAGCTGGGACTACAGGCACCTACCACTAAGCCCAGCTAATTTTTTGTATTTTTAGTAGAGACAGGGTTTCACCATGATAGCCAGGATGGTCTTGATCTCCTGATCTTGTGATCCGCCCACCTTGGCCTCCCAAAGTGCTGGGATTACAGGCGTGAGCCCCTGTGCCCGGCCTCTTTTTTTTTTTTTTTTGAGATGAAGTCTCACTCTGTCACCCAGGTTGGAGTGCAGTGGCATGGTCTCAGCTCACTGCAACCTCTGCCTCCTGAATTCAAGCGATTCTCCCTCCTCAACCTCCTGAGTAGCCAGAATTACAGGCAGGCACCACCATGCCCGGCTAATTTTTGTATTTTTAGTAGAGTCGGGGTTTCTCCATGTTGGTCAGGCTGGTCTCGAACTCCTGACCTTGTGATCCGCCTGCCTCGGCCTCCCAAAGTGCTGGGATTACAGACGTGAGGCACCGTGCCCAGCTTATAATTTCTTCTTTTGTCTGTAAACTCTGTGTATAGTGCTTAAATGAGAGTTTCCCTTGACTCTAAAGAGTATATTTATATTGCCTAATGAAGCTTTTATGTATTGATTTCAGGCTATTCGCTGCCTAACTTTAATACTTACGTGAACTTATAACTTGATTAGAACCTTGATGATACTAGGTAGGTAAGGGATTTTCAAAAAGCAGGCGGATTTTACTTACACGCCAAAGTCTCAAGGACAACTATTGCTTTCTAGCTTTAAAATGTCCCTCATTAGTGTACATTTGAAGGTCTGGCAAATTTCTTAGTTTTAGTGTTCATTATTTCTTGACTGGAGACTAACTTTGGAACTGACTTTGGAGTATGTGGAAGAGTGTATTGTTAGGGTAGCACTGTTAAGATTCTTGATCCATGTATTTTTTGTTTTTGAGACAGGGTATCACTCTATAGTCCAGGCTGGAGTGTGGTGGTGTGATCATGGATCATTGTACCCTTGACCACCCCAGCTCAAGTGATCCCCCAACCTCAGCCTCCTGAGTAGCTGAGACCACAAGCGCGTGCCACCATGCCAGGCTGATTTTTAATTTTTTTTGTAGAGACAGGGCCCCGCCATGTTGCCTAGGCTGGTCTTTACCTCCTGGGCTCAAGCAGTTCATCCTCCTCAGCCTCCCAAAGTACTGAGATTGCAGGCGTGAGCTACTGCGTCTGGCCTGATCTCTGTATTCTTTAAGAAGAATATTCTATTCACCCTCCTCTACTTTATAAGCACAATTGTACCATCTTCAGGAAGCATTCATTATCTTTTAGCAATGTTACTTCTCTCTAAACGCAGAGTAGATAACATAGTACTTTGTAGAGTTATTTCTTTAATATTTTTTCCTCATTACAAAGTAATATTAACATATGATAAAAAATGTTTAAGAATACTAAAGGGTATGTGGGGAAAAAAACCTTCTATACTCCTATGTGTCATAGACATACCCAGTTGGGTTTATGCATGCATGTGTACACATACCACACACATTTCTTTCGTTCTTTTAGAGAGACAGGGTCTCACTGTGTTGCCCAGGCTGGAGTGCAGTGGCACAATCATAGCTAACTGAGCCTCAAACTTCTGGGCTCCAGTGATAGTCCTGCCTCAGCTGCCTGAGTAGCTAGGACGACAGATGTGAACCAATAGCCCTGGCTAATTTTTAAAAAATTTTTTGTAGAGACAGGGTGTCGCTCTGTTGCCTGGGCTGGTCTCGAATTCCTAGCCTTAAGCAATCCTCCCTCCTCAGCCTCCCAAAGTGCTGGGATTATAGGTGTTAGCCACTACACCTGGCCCACACACTCTTTATATGACTTTAAAGAACTGATTTAAAAACTTTAGAGCATCTGCCCTATGTTACTAAATATTCTTCAGGAAGGTTATTTTAAATGACTATATGAAATGATGCCATTTTTAGCGGTTCTTTTATTGTTGGATAGTTAGGATATTCCTTCTTTTTATTATAATACTGTTATGGCTATCTTTGTTAATGTATTTTCACATTTTCTGATTATTTTCCTAAGGTAGATTGCTAAATAATTGAACCTATTTGTCAAAGATGATCAAAGGAATTACAGGAGAGTCCTTTTTTCTCCTGTATACATTATATATTCTTAAAGTGTTTAACATAGTATTCATTACTTTGCAATGAAAAAAATGTTACAAAAATGAGTCCACAGATTATTATATTATCTACCTTGTGTTTGGAGAGAAAAGCAACATTGCTAAAATACAGTCTTTACTTCTTGATGATGACACAATTGTGCTTATAAAATGAAAGGTGTTTTATAATATTCTTAAAGAATACATCTTTTTAAAGTAGCTCTTGATCAGCCCTTCTCAATTCGGTCCTTGAGGACATTAAGCTCCAATGCCCTGAGGTATCTACTATGTGTAGTGAAATTAACGTATTTCCTGTGCATCTTGAACTCTACTGGCTTGAATTATCCTTGAGAGAACTGAGAAAACAGTCATGAAATTATTTTATGTAGGGCTTAATTCTTTAGCAGAATACAGTACTGGTTTAGAAAGGGTGTTCTGGATATACCTATTGACAAATTGTTTTCCATAAAGATTAGACCATCTCACTAGCAGTGTGTAATAATGCCTGTCTCACTTCCCATCTTAATGTTATCTTTAAAGATCTTTTCCCTGAAAAAAAATCTTGCCTGTTTTATAGGTTAAAAAGTATTATTTTGTTTTAATTTGCATTTTTTGGTTTACATTTTTCATGTGTTTACTGGCTATTTGGGTATTATCTGTGAGTTGTGTATTTTTTGTTAATTTTTCTTGGGGAAGGGAAGAGCTTAATATTTAATTTATATGGGCTCTATATAGTGGGGATAAAGCTTTTCCTCTCACATTTGTTATAAATCATTTTCAGTGTTTGTCATTTGCTCTTTAGTCTTTATATTTTTGATGTATACACATTTTATATTGGCAAGCAGTAAAATGTACCACACTTTTTTTTTTTTTTTTTTTTTTTGCAATTCCTTACATTTCTTTTTTGCTTGGAAAGGCCTTCTTTATCTGAATGAATATCATTAAATGTGTATATATATTTTTTATTTTCTAATTAATTTGCATTTTACTCTTAGTTCTTTAATCTTCCTTAAGAATTTATTTTGTATTTTTGTGTGAGGAGACAAACTTATTTTGATGTTTTCCTAATAACTGAAGAACGTTCTACACATTGTATGGTAGATGATCAGTCCCTTTCCTTTTGGTTTGTGGCAATTTTTTGTTGTTGCTGTTAAGTGCTTATATATTATAAGATCTACTTTTCTGTTTGTTATCCTTTTTTCTAGTACTTCTTGATAGTACTAGATTGATTTAATTATTACAGGCTTATAATTTTGTATTAATGGCCGGTTGGGCATTAAAAAAATTTCCCTCCCATGTCTGTATTTTTGCCATTCTCTTTATTCTTAGGTGCTGCCAGATACTCTTACCCAACTCTTTTTATATCCCAGCTGCCTCAGGGCTCAGCTCAGATGCTGTTTCTTCAAAGGGCCCTCCTGAACCCAACACTATCTAAAGTAGAAAATCCTATACCCAATCTGCTATATTAGCCTGTCTCTTCAATATCATTTATCACAATCTGTAAATAACATTCTTGACAGTTTGTCTACTCTCTTTTTCATTGGAATTTCAGTTCCATGAGGGTAAAGATCTTATTTTTCTTGCTTATTGCTGTATCCCTTGTACCTGACACATAGTAAATAATAAATATATTTTGGATCACTGAATAAATTAAAAATGAACTTTAGAACTGTTCTTTTTCTCAGTCAGCCACAATCAGGGTTGTGTTAAACCTACAAATTATTTTTCAAGGGTGGCTTGGGCCAGGTATGGTGGTTCATGTCTCTAATCCCGGCACCTTGGGAGGCTGAGGTGGGCAGATTGCTTGAGCCGAGGACTTCATGACCTGCCTGGGCAACATGGTGAAACCTCATCTGTAAAAAAAATAAAGAAGTTAGCCAAGTGTTGTGGCATACACTTGTGGTCTCAGCTACTGTGGAGGCCGAGGTGGGTGGATTACTCGAGCCCAGGAGGTTGAGGCTGCAGTCAGCCAGGATTGCATCACTGCACTTCAGCCTGGGTGAGAGAGCGAGACCCTGTGTCAAAAGAATAAAAATAAAAGTATGGCTTTTTTTTTTATTGATTAAAAGTTTATTTACTTGTTCCAGCAGTGTTGTAGTTTTCTTCATTTAAGTGTTGCACATTTCTTGTCAAGGTTACTACTATGTAATTTGTAAAATTTTTTTTCCTACTTTGAATGGATTTTTTCCCTATCATATTTTTTGAGTAATTAAAAATTGAAACAATCTCAAATTTAGAGAAAATTTCCAAATACGGTAAAAATAACTTTTTTGCCTCTGTAACCATTTGAGGATAAATTGCCAACCTATATGTCATCATACCTCTCCCCTTCATACAGTGTATGTTTCCCACAAAAAGGGACCTTTGGCATAACCGTCACATTCAGGAATTTAAATTTTTTTTAGGAATTTAAATTTAAATTTTAAATTCAAGTTTCATTTGTTGTTCTAATAAACAAAAATAATCTTTGTAAATAAAAAAGATTGAGTTTAGAATCACAGGTTTCATGTCTCTCATCTCCTTCAGTCCACAGGTTGCATATCTCTTTCATCTCCTTCAATTTGGGACACTTTCTGTCTGTTTTTGGCTTCATGACCTGGATACTTTCAAGGATTACAGACTAGTAGGTTTATAGAATATACTT
This sequence comes from Pongo abelii, assembly GCF_028885655.2. Lineage (NCBI taxonomy): Eukaryota > Metazoa > Chordata > Mammalia > Primates > Hominidae > Pongo > Pongo abelii. The sequence goes on from NC_071995.2 coordinate 1,098,920, forward strand.
CTATTTGGATTGTCCTGTGTTTCTTCATTATATGCTTAGGTTGTATATCACTGAAAAGAATATCACAGAAGGGATGCTGCGTTCCTGTCATCGTTCCCTGGCAGATGGCACATGATTGTCAGGCTGTCTTATTACTGAAGATGATCACTTTGATTGCTTGAGCAAGGTGATAATATCTTTCCAGCTTCTCCACTGGGCAGTTACTCTCCTTTTGTAATTAATACTTATTTTGTGAGGCGATACCTTGAGACTATATAAATATCTCATTCTTCATCAACTGTTCAATTTATTTATGTCATATCTGTATGGATTTATAGATCCCTGTTTTTTTCAGTAGTTTGTATGTAACCACCATTATTGAATTTGATGCTCAATCTGTCCAAGAGTTGGCCAGTAGGAGCCCATTCAAGCTCACTCCTGTGTCTGTTAGACATGTTCCTGTTATTCTTTGAGTACTTCCTTTCTTTCTGGCATGAAAATTTTAGGTTCACTAAAGTTATTTAATATTCTTGTGTGAATATTTCATTTAAGTTTTCTTGTTTTTGTATAGAAACCTTAAGGTTAAACAAGTAGCTTTATTTGAAATGTCAATTACCCCTGTAATATGGGGACCAAAAATTTTGTTAAAAACTGTCAGAAAAAGCTGTGCATGGTGGCGTGCATGCCTGCAGTCCCAACTACTCAGGAGAGGCTGAGGTGGGAGGATTGCTTGAGCTCAGGAATTTGAGATCAAACCTGGGTAGTAAAGCGAAACCCCCGTCTCTCTATTAAACACACATGCGCACACACACACTCACAGGAAATTGTCAGAATAAAGACATGTATAAGCATCTATCCCAGCTCATATATTTGGATTAAAAAAAATGCTAAGCATCAGTAAAGAATCGGGTATCGCTGTGTGCTGATTTTTTTTAAATTCCTAAAGTGAAAAGTAATTGTTTTTGTATGCAATAAATAAGAAAGGACCAGAAGAGAACCGGATCTTTTAAGCCTTTAGGTTCCTTATCTCCAAGATAATTTTATAGGGATTTTTGAGATCAAGATTTTGGCACCTTAGGCATACAAGTACAACAGTACTTGGCATTTTGTAGGGATTCTCAGGCAAATATGTTATTTTATGATGTTAGGTAAAGGAGGAGAGAAATTAGTATTCCCAATCTTTTCTCTTCCCTCTCTCTTTCCTTCTTTGAGAGAGATTATAGTTGAAAAGAGGAAGCAGCAAGGTGGGAAGGAACATAGATGGAGAGAGATGTTTAAGTTTTTGAAGAGATGATGATGAGATGAGTTTTTTTTTTTTTTTTTCTTTTGAGACGGAGTCTCACTCCATCACCTAGGCTGGAGTGCAGTGGCACAATCTCAGCTCACTGCCGCCTCCGCTTCCCGGGTTCAAGCGATTCTCCTGCTTCAGCCTCCTGAGTAGCTGGGATTACAGGCGCCCGCCACCACGCCCGGCTAATTTTTGTATTTTTAGTAGAGACGGGGTTTCACCATGTTGGTTAGGCTGGTGTCAAACTCCTGACCTTGTGATCTGCCTGCCTCGGCCTCCCAAAGTGCTGGGATTATAGGCGTGAGCCACCGTGCCTGGCGATGATGAGATCTTAATTAAGACTCTCAGTTTTGGAGAGAGATGTTCAAGTTTTTCATCTTCCCCTGAGAATCCCTACAAAATGCCAAATAGTGTACTTGTACACTAAGTTGCCAAAATTTTGATCTCAAAGATCCCTATGAAATTATCTTGGAGATAAGGAATCTGAAGGCTTAAAAGATGCAAGAATCAAGTTTCTCCTCTGGCTCTTTCTTATTTATTACATACAAAAATAATTACTTTTCCCTTTAGGAATTAAAAAAAAAAGTAGTCACACAGTGATACCTGATTCTTTACTGATGCTTAGCATTTTTTTGTGGAATAATTTTTATCCCTCTAACAGTAACATGATGTTAAAAGCCCTTGAAAAAAATGAAAATTAATTCCATTTCATACCCTTGAAGCTCTGATTTTATTGATAATTTTGTTTTTTAAGTGAACAAAACCTCAAAATATACCAGCAAGGTAAATTTATTGATTTCTCCTCTTATGCCCGATTGCTTATCAGTTTGGTTCTTTTGTCTAAAAATGATCCAATTAGCAGACTAATTTTTTTTCAACAGGGAACTTTCACCTTCTTACACTGTGTTCTCATTGGAGCATTGCATAGTCTCTGCATATGTAGAGCGTGAAGATGGCGTCTTTGTGTATACCTTCTTAAGTAAGCTAAACTGCCTTGAAAATGGCAGTAAGTAGCACATTAAGACATAAAAGGTCATTTCTTTTTTGGCGAATGGTTCTTTGTTTAAATGGAGAAACATAAGGTCTTATATTGAGAGGCAGATTTATTTAATATTCCATAGATGTAATTTTAAAAATATTTCTCCTGTCTCAGAATGAAGTGAGGGTTCTGCTAAGACAGCTTTGTAATTCACAGCTTTCTTTGAAAATGCTGTGCCTTTATTCCTTATCGATGGACTTGAATGCTCAGTCATTTGTGGGGTTTTTTTGTTTTGTTTTTATGAAATAACAATTTGATCATTTATACCAAAAGTTAGTGCTATATGATTAGATATAAAAGTTCCTTAGATAGAAACATTCCAGGCTGGATATCTGACTCCTTTTATCATCTGCATGATGTACTTAGCTGTATATAAAATGGAAAAGTAGAAAGTTTAAATGACTGGTAAAGTTGGAGGAACACTCTGCTACCCAGAGGTTATATTTCTGTGTCTTCTTGAGAGAAACTTTTACCCATGTGCTCAAGGATCTAGATAGATGGAGGTGTAATTTATTATAATAGTGATCTAGATAGGATCTAGATAGATGGAGGTGTATTTATTATAATAGTGAATAAGTACAAAAATACTTAACTGTTCCTCAGTAAGTGAATGGATACATTGATATTATTCTTATAGTGGAATTCAAATAAACAATCCTTTTCTCCAGAATACTTAGGGCAGATGTATTTTGGAATTTAGGAATTTTTAAACTTTAAAGGTAATTCAGTATGTATACCATTTATTGTATAACACTCCCATTGGGATTTGGGAAACACCTCATAATCAAACATACTAATTTTTCTGTAGCAAAATTTATGAATATTCATATTAAGTGGGATAAATAGATTTTAAATGGCTTCATACTATTTGGGTTAATTACATTTTTAAATTAAGTTATGGGAAAACTTAAGAGCTTTTTGGATTTTAGATTTTTGGATAAAGAATTGTGAACCCGTATTATACAGTTCATAAAATGAATGAAATAGATCTACATGTATCGATGTGGATAAATCTGAAGCATATTATGTAAAGTAACAAAAGGAAGTTGCAGAGATAACCTTGTGCAAATGACATCATTTATGTGAATTGTTAAATAAGCAACAGTGAGAGAGAGAGCTCTGAAGCAAATAAGGCAAATTATTGGTAGTGGTTTTCTTACTTTGTTGTATGTTTGAATGTGTCTTTATAACCTCAAACTTTAGCTTTTAAACCTTCTGTTTTATCTTAAGAATGTAAGGTTACATTGAGTTAGGCAATAAGAGTATGCTACAAAGCATGTCAGAACTGGAAGAGTTCTTTAAAATCATTTAAATTATCATCTCTTTCTTTCTTTCTTTTTTTTTTTTTTTTTTTTTTTTTGGAGACAGGGTCTCACTCTGCCGCCCAGGCTGGAATATAGTGGCATTATCATGGTTCACTGCAGCCTCAGACTCCTGGGCTTGGGGGAACCTCCTGAGTGTCTGGGACTATAGATGCATGCCACTGTGCCCGGCTAATTTTTTACTTTTTTTGTAGAGACAGTGTCTGTGTTGCCCAGGCTGGTCTTGAACTCCTGAGCTCAAGCAGTCCTTCCTCCTCAGCTTCTCAAAGTGCTGGGATTATAGGTGTGAGTCACTGTGCCTGGTCTACTCTTCTTTCTTCTAATCCAAGTCATTCCTACTTGTTAAGACGTTCTCTTGAATATTTATTTATTTTCCCTTTTTAAACCTTAGACCTTTTACTTCTTTTCAAAACGTATTTTGGTTGAGATATAGTTTCCATACAGTGAAATGCACACACCTTAAGTATCTTGTTTCCATGAGTTTTGACAAATGCCAACACCCGTGTAATCCACAATTCTGTCAAGATATAGAACATTTCCATCATCCCACAAAGTTCCCTTGCGTCTCTCCCCAGTTAGGGTCATCCCTGCCTACCAGTACAGGTAGTGTTCTGATTCCTTTCACTTTAATTTTACGTGTTCTAGAACTTCATCTAAATGGAGTCATACAGTCTGTACCCTGTTGTGTCTGGCTTTTTTTGCTCAGCATGTTGTTTTTTACATTTATCCATGTTGTTGCATGTATCCATAGTTATCCTTTTATATACTGAGTAACACTTCATTGTGTGAATGTGGTACTATCAGTTTATGCAATCTTCTGTTGATGGACATTTGTGTTGTTTCCAGTTTTTGGCTCTTATGGATAAAACCACTGTAAACATTTTTATATGGTTGTGTTTATTGGTACATGTTTTCATTTCTCTTGGAGTAATACCTAAGGGTGGAATTCCTGGGTCCTAGGGTGGGTGCATACTGAACTTTATGAGAAACTACCAGACCAGTTTTCAGTGTTGGTTCTGGCTGCTTCACATTCTTGCCAGCATTTGGTATTGTTAGTTGTCTAAATTTTAGCCATTCTAGTGGGTATGTAGTGGTATCTTATTGTGGTTTTGATTTTCATTTCCCCAGTTGCTAAAGATACTAGTCACTTTTTCCTTTGCTTATTGGTTAGTTAGTTCAATTGCTTATTGTCCTTAGAAGAACGTTCATCTTCCCCAGGAATGTATTTTTCTTTCTGAAGTATCTAAGTCTTTTACCCACTTTTAAAAAGTTTTTTTTTTTTTAATTGAGTTGTAGAAGTAGTTTATATATTCTGGATACAAGTCCTTTAACAGTTATATGTGGCATGCCAATTTTATTTTTATAGTGGTCTCTTTCTTTTTAAAATTCTTCTCATCACCCTTTCCATATGATATAATGTTCTCTTTTGATAAGCAGAAATTAAAAATTTTGAAGTCTAATTTGTGAATTTAAAATTTTATCATTAGTACTTCCTAAGATAACCATCCAAATATCTTTCCCTTAAAAGTATAAAGTCTGAGGCTGGGCATGGTGGCTCACACCTGTAATCCCAGCACTTTGGGAGGCCAAGGCTGGCAGATCACCTGAGGTCAGGAGTTTGAGACCAGCCTGGCCAACATGGCAAAACCCTGTCTCTACTAAAAATACAAAAACTAGCTAGGCTTGGTGGTGGGCACCTGTAATCTCAGCTACTTGGGAGGCTGAGGTATGAGAATCGCTTGACCCTAGGAGGCGGAGGTTGCAATGAGCCAAGATCGCGCCACTACACTCCAGCCTGGGCAGCAGAGCAAGACTCTGTCTCAAGAAAAATAAAATAAAATAAAAATAAAGTCAGCTGAAGTGATATGAAAGCTTTTGTGATCATAGATCTAAGCATTTGAATTACAAATATAACTTGGTGTGTAAAAGCTCTGCAGTATGCATGCAGGAATTAAAAGTCTGTCTGGAAATAATGGTAACAAATGTATTTATTGGGGTTTGTGTGATAGAATTGGCAGATAACCAGGAAAGCAAATTTATTTTCCTTTTAAATATGAAGGAAAATTTATGAAGGAAAAGCAAATTTATTTTCCTTTTAAATACGAAAACATGAAGTAATCTTTTGTGATGTTTACCACCTACATTGATTGCCTTTCTCTGCATTAATTTCTCAAAAATTTTCTTCATTAATTTTCTCGAGGAGCTCTTTTATCTACTTAATGTCTTTACAAACACATGTGCAAAAGAGTCTCAGACACATCTTATTTGATGATTGTCATGGAAAATATTAAGGGTTTGTGTACAAATGTTTATATTTATACTGCGGTGTTTTGCTTCCAAGAAAAATGTATGGTCTTCTCTATGCAAGTTTTATCATTTTTGTTGTTAGTTGTTTTTATTTCCAAGTCCTTTCTGTGTTTTCTTTAATTTTTATTTTTACTTTTATTTTTGAGACAGAGTCTCGCTCTGTCACCCTGGCTGGAGTGCAGTGGTGCAATCTCGGCTCACTGCAAGCTCTGCTTCCTGGGTTCAAGCAGTTCTCGTGCCTCAGCTTCCCTAGTAGCTGGGATTGCAGGCATGCACCACCATGCCCGGCTAATTTTTGTATTTTTAGTAGAGATGGGGTTTTACCATGTTGGTTATGCTGGTCTCTAACTCCTGACCTTACATGATCTGTGTGCCTCGGCCTCCCAAAGTGCTCGGATTACAGGCGTGAGCCACTGTGTCCAGCCAATAAATACTTTAAAAATAAATTTTCAGGCCAGGCACGGTGGCTCATGCCTGTAATGCCAGCACTTTGGGAGGCTGAAGCGGGTGGATCATGAGGTCAAGAGATCGAGACCATCCTGGCCAATATGATGAAACCCCATCTCTACTAAAAATACAAAAATTAGCTACGCATGGTGGCTGTGCGCTTGTAGTCCTAGCTACTTGGGAGGCTGAGGCAGGAGAATCGCTTGAACCCAGAAGGCGGAGGTTGCAGTGAGCCAAGATCACACCACTGCACTCCAGCCTAGCGACAGAGCAAGACTCCTTCTCAAAAAAAAAAAAAAAAAAAAAAAATTTTTTTTTTCAGCAATATGTGGAAAATATACATAAGATATAAGACCAATAAAATGCTACTGTCTAAGAGATGAGGTGGCTCATACCTGAATCCAGCACCGAGGTGGGCGGATAACCTGAGGTCAGGAGTTTGAGACCAGCCTGGCCAGTATGGTGAAACTCCATCTCTACTAAAAATACAAAAATTAGGGGGTGGTGGCGTACACCTGTAATCCCAGCTACTTGGGAGGCTGAGGCACGAGAATGGCTTGAACCCTGAAGGTGGAGGTTGCAGTGAGCCGAGATCACACCACTGCACTCCAGCCTGGGCGACAGAGCGAGACTCTGTCTCAAAACAGAAAGGACTTGGAAGTAAAAACAGCTAACAACAAAAACCCGTAACATAGTCATTTATTATCATTATCAAGTATTATGTACTATATATAATTGTATGTACCACACTTTTATATGACTGTCAACGCAGTAGGTTTATTTACACTAACATCATTGCAAACACATGGGTAAGGCATGTGTTACAACATTATGATGGCTATGACAATGTGATAGGAATTCCCCACCCTCCCACCCGAGATGGAGTCTTGCTGTGTCGCGAGGCTGGAGTGCAGTGGTGTGATCTCCACTAACTGCAACCTCTGCCTCCCGGGTAAGCGATTCTCCTGCCTTAGCCTCCTTAGTAGCTGGGATTACAGGCGTGCACCACTACACCCAGCTAATTTTTGCATTTTTAGTAGAGACGGGCTTTCACCATGATGGTCAGGATGGTCTTGATCTCTTGACCTCGTGATCTGCCCGCCTCTGCCTTCCAAACTGCTGGGATTACAGGTGTGAGCCACCGTACCTGGCCTGTGATAGGAATTTTTTAGCTCCATTGTAATGTTATGGGACCACCATGATACATGCAGTCTCTTGTTGACTGAAACGTCATTATGTGGTGTATATAGAATGCATTTATGACAGTAGGACTTCCCCATTTTGATAGTGTTTTCATTTATTCCTTTTTCTTTTTCTTCCGAGACAGAGCTTTGCTCTGTCACCCAGGCTGGAGTGCAGTGGCGTGATCTTGGCATCCTCCAACTCCTGGGTGCAAGCGATTTTCCTGCCTCAGCCTCCCAAATAGCTGGGATTATAGGACGCCACCATGTCCAGCTAAGGTCTGTAGTTTTAGAGATGAGGTTTCACCATGTTGGTCAAACTAGTCTCAAACTCCCCCACCCCAAGTGATCTACCCACTTCGGCCTCCCAAAGTGCTGGGATTACAGGCATGAGCCACTGCACCCGACCACATTTTCATTTATTCTTTAACTTCTATTCTGGGTTGTGGTAGCATAAAGATGGATTATGTTTATTGCTGAAATAAACCTGTTGTCCAAATTTTGATGTTCCCCAGCGATTGTCTTGTTACTTAGATTTATGTACAGCATTCGCAGAGCAAAAAGATAGATGATCTTATTTTTCCTGGATTCCGAGGCAGAGAGTAGTTGTTAGAATTCTAGTGTAATTGCTTGTTATTTTCTTGACTCGGACATCTTTTTTTAGAGGAAAATAACTTTGGTTAGTAAGTAAGCTCCAGATAATGGGTGAGAATGTTAAACAATTTAATCCATCCATTTAAGTTCTAGTGCGGGTCTTTTTTGCATTTTGGTGAGTCTCCTGCTTGTGTTTAGATTAGTCTGAAAACTTTGATTTGGTTTAATATTTGAGGGCTTTCAGTGTGCTTTGCTGTACAGGAAATAAATCTCTGTCATTAACTCAAAGAATACTAAACTAACAATAAGGAGGAGTAAATTACCTTGGAGGCTCTTCCCCTGTCTCATTCTCTGCGGTTCAGACTCATTAAATTAGTTTCTTCTTTTAAAATGTTTCTTTTTTTAAAATGATGGAAATTAGAATTCAGTTGACGTTTGTACCAAGTGGGGTTATATCTGTGTATAAGTTTTGACTCCCCCCAAATTTAACTATTAATAGCCTACTGTTGACCAGGGGCCTGATAACATTGTTGATTAACACATATTTTGTATGTTATATGTTAACATGTATTTTATGTATATACTGCATTCTTTAAAGCAAGCTAGAGAAAATGTTATTAAGAAAATCGTCTGGGTGTGGTGCCTCATGCCTGTAATCCCAGCTCTTTGGGAGGCCGAGGTGGGTGGATCATGCGGTCAAGAGATCAAGACCATCCTGACCAATATGGTGAAACCCCGTCTCTACTAAAAATACAAACATTAGCCAGGCGTGGTGGCGCTCACCTGTAATCCCAGCTACTCTGGAGGCAGAGGCAGGAGAATCGCTTGAACCCGGGAGGCGGAGGTTGCAGTGAGCTGAGATCACGCCATTGCACTCCAGCTCTTAGAAACAGAGCAAGACTCTGTCTCAGGGGGAAAAGAAAAAGAAAATCACAAGGAAGAGAAAATACACTTACTATTCATTAAGTAGAAGTGGACCTGATATCACGAAGATATTCATCCTCATCATTTTTGTGTTGAGTAGGCTGAGGAAGGGGAAGAAGAAAAGGGGTTGATATTGCTGTCTCAGAGATGGCAGAGGCAGAAGAAAATCCATGTGTTAGCAGACCCTCAGAGTTCAAACCTGTGTGGTACAAGGGTCAACTGTACTTTGTTTTCATAGAGATATATTAAAGTTTTATGAGTTTAGCTCATAGTGATCTTATCGGTTCTAAGCTTCATTTGAATATATTGCATGTAAAATAAGTGCTTTATCTGTGTTCCTTTTGTCTTTCTTGAATGTTGTTGTTAATTTAAAATTTGTAATAGGTTATAACTCTTATGTTTTACCCATTTGTGAGCTTTATTTTTGGATAAGAACTTTATCCTGTACTTTTGCTGTGCTTTGTATAGTACTACAACTATGAAAGATTCTTGTTGACTGTTGATTATCTGAAAATGCTTCTTTTTGCTTCAGGTCAAATATTGAATAAACCTAGAACATATAATTAACATTTTTATTAGGACTATGGTTTGTATTTTCGCCAGTTTGGATTTAAGAATTACTTGTATTGGTTGGTGTAGAACTGATTTTTTTTTTCTTTTTCTATTTTTTTTGGAGATGGAGTCTCACTCTGTTGCCCAGGCTGGAGTGCAGTGGCAGGATCTCAGCTCACTGCAACCTCTGCCTCCTGGGTTCTAGCAGTTCTCCTGCCTCAGCCCCCTGAGTAGCTGGGATTACAGGCGCGCACCACCATGCCTGGCTAATTCTTGTATTTTTGGTAGAAACGGGGTTTCACCATGGTGGTCAGGCTGATCTTGAACTCCTGACCTTGTGATCCGCTTGCCTTGGTCTCCCAAAGTGCTGGGATTATAGGCATGAGTGATTTTTTTGGAATAAGAGTAATTCACTGCATTTTTTTTTAAGGAAGAGGTATAACTTCCCAGATACTTGAAATGCAGCTAACATACAGTAGCCATTTACTTTCAACATAATTTCTCAACATTTAATTTTTGTCAGTTTTTCATCAAAAATTTATTGAGGACTGATAGTAGTCAAGTACTGTGCTGTGCCCAGGGTAAAAAGATGACAGTCCTAAGTCCTAGGAAGTTTATTGATGATAAATACAAATAATTAAATTGCAGATCAGTCTGATAAGTGCTATTCTATGGATAAGCATTTCGCCCTGGGCAGCACAGACAGGAACATCAGATAGCCCAACCAAACCGGAAGCTTGAGTTGGTTGACTTAAGAATTATTTAAAACTCTTTTGCATGTTACATTAATAAAGTTTATTTAATACATGTATTTATATGTTTCAGAAAAAATTGTTCTTAATTTAACATTTATAAAAGGGTACAATACTGGTGTTTTCTCTGACTCTGATCTTCTTAATAAACAGTGTACTGAGTTCTCTGTGATGTATTTTGTTTGTAATCATGACCATTTCACGTATCCATCATTTTTTTTTCTCTAAAAATATCTCTAGACTACATAGTTCTGTTATTTTAGGAATGAGAATAAACGGAATCAAAGTGTACTCTTGTTCTAAGAAACTAATGACAGTTTATTTGTTGGAAGTTCTGCCTCAGAAGAGCTTCTGATATTTATCTAAAATATATGAATAGTAGTTGTGATCTGTCATTGTTTTTGCAGATATCTTATTGTTGTAATAAAAGTCATAGGCCCTGTCAGATAGTTAAGAATTTTCATTATTGTTGTTCACAATATCTTACCATTTCATTGAGATATAGCTTGGTGTAATAATAGTACAGTCCTTGGAGTAAATTTTAGACAAATACTTTCCCAGCGTTTCAAAATCAAGCTGAGTGTTAGAGTGAGAAGTAGACTAGTGGGTGTTGCTATAAAATTTGGAGTGTGAGATCATTTTGCAGTGTGTCGGGAACAGACTTCCCAAATAGACATTCTAGTATTATCTTACAACTAGATCTTTCCTTAAACTCAATGTATCTGTTTTTGGTTGATCATTATAGATGTCTGTGATGTGTGAATATGCCCATTTTATCTTATGTATGAATATGCTGGAGAAAGAGTAGCCTTGCTTGTAGTCTGCTTTTTTCCTTCTTCTAAAGGAGTTGGCAGGAATTTTTATAAAATAAAGCTAGACTGATTGTAGCCAAAAGAGGAAATGTTGGTTTATATTTTAGTGGAGAAAACTGCTGTATAGACTTCTAGGCTACCAGTAAGAGCATTGTTTTGTTTTTATACTATAGTAAAATGGGTGCAGGCGGAGCTGAAGAACCAGACACACTAGTAGTTAACGTTTTCCTTCTTTACCAAAATAGTAATTGCCATGCTACATTTAGCCATATGTGCCAAAGCGTATGTGAAACTATTAACTGTAGCCAACATATATTTCTCCTGACTTGAATGAATTGATGATGAATGGTCAAAAAAGGAGGAACAGTCATACCTAGAAATCAGCTTCCCTGTTGAATTTCACTTCTGGTATTTCCATTTGGGATATATTCACTCAGGAGTGTCAGGATTTTTTTTGACTTCCAAGGGAAAGAAACTAGGCTTCAGAGAATTAGCGTTTTGATACGTCTTTTTATTGAGGGTTTTTTGAACTCCAGCAACTGTTAATCTTTAAAAGATGATGCTGGTAGTGAAATGCATTTTTAAATTTATATTCATGAATTTAAATTCCTGATTTTTTTTTTTTTGGTGAGTTTATTCTTCGAAAGAAATAGCAGTGCTTTTCAAGTGTTTGAAGACTACCAGAATTGAAAGTTCACTGCTTGCTAAAAGCATAATACCCAAACCAGAAATGATAAAGGAAAATGTCATTGTCTTTGTATTAAAAAAGAAAATATCTATTAAAAGTCATCATAAACAATGTTAGAAGAAAAATGGCAGACTTGGAAAAATATTTGTAACATACATAGCAGGTGAAAGGTTATTTTCCTAATATGAAGAGCTCTTAAAATGGATTAGGAAAAAATGTTCAATAACAAAAAGGGCAAAGAACAAGAAGAGAGGAGTCACAAAAGTCGATTTACAAAGATACAGATAGAAAGGATTTGTAATATGACACAAGTCGATATGCAAAGATACATATAGAAATGATTTGTAATATGACACAAGTCGATATACAAAGATACATATAGAAATGATTTGTAATATGACAAAAGTCGATATACAAAGATACAGATAGAAATGATTTTAATATGACAAAAGTCGATATACAAAGATACATATAGAAATGATTTGTAATATGACAAAAGTCGATATACAAAGATACATATAGAAATGATTTGTAATATGACAAAAGTCGATATACAAAGATACAGACAGAAATGATTTGTAATATGACAAAAGTGGATATGCAAAAGATACGTATAGAAATGATTTGTAATATGACAAAAGTGGATATCAAAGATACGTATAGAAATGATTTGTAATATGACAAAAGTCGATATACAAAGATACATATAGAAATGATTTGTAATATGACAAAAGTTGATATACAAAGATACAGATAGAAATGATTTGTAATATAAGTCGATATACAAAGATACATATAGAAATGATTTGTAATATGACAAGTTGATATACAAAGATACATATAGAAATGATTTGTAATATGACAAGTCGATATACAAAGATACATAGAGATGATTTGTAATATGACAAAAGTCGATATACAAAGATACAGATAGAAATGATTTGTAATATGTATCAGAATTATAATTGTGCATACTTTGTGATCCAGCAATTCCATCTTTGAGAATTCCCAAGAAAAATGTGGATTCATGTGTAAAGATACATATGTGAAGGTGCCTCTTACAATAGTGAAAAATGAGAACTAACCTAAAATATCCATAAGTGGAATTTTATGACCAACATCTTCTCTCCAACCAATTTTTTTATTATGGTAAAATATATATAACATAAAATTTACCGTCTTAACCATTTTGAAGTGTACAGTTTAGTGGCATTCAGTATATCCCATCTATCTCCAGAACTCTTTTCATCTTCACAGACTGAAACTCTACCCATTAAACAATAACTCCTCGTTCTGTCCCACTCCTACGTCCTGGCAACCACTGTTCTAGTTCCTTTTTTATCAATTCGACTGCTCTAGATACCTCACGTCAATGGATACATACAGTGTTTGTCTTTTTGTGATTGGCTTATTTCACTTAGCACAACGTCTTGAAGGTTCATCCGTGTTGTAGCATGTGTAAGAATTTCTTTCCTTTTTAAGGCTGAAAATCATAGCAGGTGATATGGTTTGGCTGTGTCTCCATTCAAATCTCGACTGGAATTGTATCTCTCAGAATTCCCACATATTGTGGGAGGGCCATAGGAGGAGGTAATTGAATCATGGGGGCCGGTCTTTCCCATGCTATTCTCGTGATAGTGAATAAGTCTCACGAGATCTGATGGGTTTATCAGGGGGTTCCGTTTTTGCTTCTGCCTGATTTTCTCTTGCTGCCGCCATGTAAGAAGTGCCTTTTGCCTCACGCCGTGATTCTGAGGCTTCCTCAGCCATGTGGAACTGTAAGTCCAGTTAAACTTCTTTTTATTTCCAGTTTTGGGTATGTCTTTATCAGCAGCGTGAAAACGAACTAATAGAGCAGGCACCTTGTTTCCAAAAAAAAAAAAGATTTTTTCAACGGATAATGCAGGTATTTATACCCTCATTTAAAGTATGAGGAATCTGAAACCCAGAAAGATGGTGACATGTCTAAATGTCATAACTAGTCAGTGTGAGAGTCAGAACTAAAACTCATGTTTTCTCATCACATTTAGTGTTCTTCCCAGTATGGTACACTGCTAGGCCTTGAATACAAGGAATGACCTTTTATTGTTGCTTCTTCATTCCTAAAAATAAGATTTTTGATGTAACAGCCTTTTGGAATTCATTGTATAATGTGCTGGAATTTACGTAACCATTCAGATTAAAGGTTCATATACCTTCTTTAGGGATACAAGCTAAAGATATGCCCTCTCAAACATTTTTAGTAGTTTATCTGCATTAATACCTTTATTTAATTAGTCACCCATGTTGTCATCGTCCCCTGTATAAAAAGCTTTGCATATTCTAATTTTAAAAAACTTTGCTATATTATTATCTTTGGGTATTACCAGTTTTGATTTCTGCAGTCTGCTCTGTTTTTGCTACTAGAGGAGGAAAGCTGATTTGGAGTTTTCTTTTTTCCTTGGTTCTAGTTTTAGTGGGCTGCAAGGATTGCTTTGAATGCCAGCTCTATCACTTACTCTGTGATCTTGGACGAGTGCTTAAACCTCTAAGCCTCGTGCCCTCATCTATAAAATTAAATAATAGTACATGTGTTGGGTATCTAAAATAGTCAAATTCAGAGAATCAAAGCGTGTAATGGTAGTTGCCGGGGTGAGGGGAAATGGAGAGTTACTAATCAACAGGAATATAAACTTTTGGTTGAGATGAATAAGCTCTACAGATTTGATGTATAACATTGTACCTGTAGTCAGCAGTAATGCATTGTACACTTAAAATTTGTTAGGAAAGTAGATGTCATGTTAAGGGTTTTTACTACAGTAAAATAAAAAAAGAGTCCATGTGTCATAATGAAGATTAAATAACATAAAAAATGTGTGGCATAATCTGGCATATACAAACTACTTGTTAAATGTTAATATTTATTATTTAATGTTTATAATACTTAAAAGTCATTTTGTATTTCGCTGTTCTTTGGTTTTGTTTGTTTGTTTGTTTTGACACGGAGCCTTGCTCTGTCACCCAGGCTGGAGTACAGTGGTGTGATCTTGACTTACTGCAAACTCCACCTCCCAGTTCAAGCAATTCTCCTGCCTCAGCCTCCTGAGTAGCTGGGATTACAGGTTCGTGCCACCATGCCGGCTAATTTTTGTATTTTTAGTAGAGACGGAGTTTTACCATGTTGGCCAGGCTGGTCTTGAACTCCTGACCTCGTGATATGCCCGACTCGGCCTCCCAAAGTGCTAGGATTACAGGCGTGAACCACCATGCCTGGCCAATTTTTGTATTTTTAGTAGAGATGGGGTTTTATCATGTTGGCCAGGCTGGTCTTGAACTCCTGGTGATCCGCCTGCCTCGGCCTCCCAAAGTTCTGGGCTTATAGGTGTGAGCCCCCGCGCCTGGCCATCCTTTGTATTTTTTGATGAAATTTTTTTTTTTTTTTTTTTTTTTAAGACAGAGTTTCACTCTTGTTGCCCAGGCTGGAGTGCAATGAGTACGATCTTGGCTCACTGCAATCCCCACCTCTCAAGTTCAAGCGATTCTCCTTTCTCAGCCTCCCGAGTAGCTCGGATTACCGGCGCATGCCACCATGCCTGGCTAACTTTTGTATTTTAGTAGAGACAGGGTTTCATCGTATTGGTCAGACTGGTCTTGAACTCCTGACCTTAGCTGATTCGCCCACCTCGGCCTCCCAAAGTGCTGGAATTACAGGCGTGAGCCACTACGCCCAGCCGTTTTGATGAAATTTTTTGAAGGAATGTATTCATATTCCTATAGATTTCCCATTTCCCACATTCCCTCAACTTTAGTTTCTGTGTAATATCTTCTATTAATTTTGAACAGTGTCTTTATTATAGTTTGTGCAAAGTGTGGAGTGAGTGCCATACTTATTTTGCGTCCTGTTGGGAATAAACTGAAGTTAAATTACTGACATTTTGCATATTATCTCAAATCATTTTTTAAGGACCTGTAAAACAGAATAAGGTGAATCCTAATTTGCTAGATGCAGATTTCTTGTAGCTATTTTTGATTCCTGCAGGCTGCTCTGATTTGCTACTTGAGGAGGAAAGCTGATTTGGGGGTTTTCTTTTTGTCTTGGTTCTAGCACATGCAGATGACGATCCAGGCTCTCCAGGATGAATTGCGGATCCAGAGGGACCTGAATCAGCTGTTTCAGCAGGATAGTAGCAGTAGGACTGGCGAACCTTGTGTAGCAGAGCTGACAGAGGAGAACTTTCAGAGGCTTCATGCTGAGCATGAGCGGCAGGCCAAAGAGCTGTTTCTTCTTCGAAAGACATTGGAGGAAATGGAGCTGCGTATTGAGACTCAAAAGCAGACCCTAAATGCTCGGGATGAATCCATTAAGAAGCTTCTGGAAATGTTGCAGAGCAAAGGACTTTCTGCCAAGGCTACCGAGGAAGACCATGAGAGAACAAGACGACTGGCAGAGGCAGAGATGCACGTTCATCACCTAGAAAGCCTTTTGGAGCAGAAGGAAAAAGAGAACAATATGTTGAGAGAGGTATGTGACTACATTTTTAGTTTTATGATTTATTGGTAATCTTTTTTTTCCCTGATTAATCAGCATCTTGGCCCCAGTGAATCTACGTGCTCTGCTGTGGTAGTGAAAGAGAATTTCATCTTTTGTATTTAAGTGCGTCACTGATTTCTATTCTGATTTGCCCTGTTGTATGGAATGACATTGTCTGGTATGTATGCTGGCTCAATGACTTTCTGGGTCTTTTCTCTCCTGCTCCCCTGATTTTGAGAGTTCATTTGTTGTTAAAGGGGTAAAAAATTACTTGATTTTTCACTCATCTCTAGATCTGTTCGTAGAGACAACAAACACAACAAAACCAGAATCAGAGTAGCTAACCATTGCTCAATTTAAAAATATTAATAAAAGAGAGTAAGCGGTTATCTCAGCTTATGTGTGCTTATAAAAGTCCTTGGCAGCAATAATGGATATTTGCCCTGTGGTTGCCATGGAAACTGTTGCCTTGCTGTAAAAGATACGTGATAAAAATCATTGGCTGCCATGGAGGCATAGCTGGAGAGAGTGATGTAGAGACACAGTGTTACTTATTTTTAGCTGACCTAGGTGACTACTGATAATTTTTTACTCTTCTAAATAATGTATCATTTTAAGAAGGCGTAAAGGAAGAAACCATCTTATATTGAATTAAAAAATTAATAGCCATAATAACTTTTCTATATATAGTTGGACTTCAGATAGTTTTCACTTTTGGGCAGGGGAAAATAAATCCCCAACCTGTGTTAGTGTGAGTCTGAATAATTCCTTTTTAAATGAAATGTGAGGAAGGAGGTTAAAAAAATGGCATATTCCCAAAGCAGCAAAATAATAATTTTAAAAAATACTTCTAAATTTGTAGGTTGTTCTGTAATTTTTCCTTTTGTAAAAAGTCTGAAATCTTTATTAACAGTGAGGACATTTTTATTTTTGAAGTAGAACATCATTGTTTTTTAAAAAACATGATGTTATTACACTGGAAATCCGTTGTAGTAAAATTAGGAAATAGATTAACAAAAACTTATAACTCAAGGTATTGTTACCTAGTAATAATTATTAACTTATGTACATGCTTCCAGTCATTTTTTTTAATTTTAAATTTTTATTATTTTTATTTTTAGAGATAGGGTCTCACTCTGTCACTCAGGCTGGAGTGCAGTGGCATGATCATGGCTCACTGCAGCCTTGAAATCCTGGGCTTAGGTGAGCCTTGTGCCTTAGCCTCCCTAATAGGTAGGTCTACAGGTGCATGCCACCATCCATTGTTAATTTTTAAATTAAAATATTTTGTAGAGACAGAGTCTCCCTATGTTGCCTAGGCTGGTCTTGAACTCCTGGCCTCAAGCAATCCTCCCTCCTTGGCTTCTGAAAGTGCTGAGATTACAGGCAATATGCCTATGCCTGGCCCATTATTATTACTATTGTTGTTATTATTATTATTATTATTATTATTTGTGACAGAGTTTTGCTCTGTCCCAGGCTGGAGTGCAGTGGCGTGGTCTTGGCTCATTGTAACCTCTGCCTCCCGGGTTCAAGCTATTCTCCTGCCTCAGCTTCATGAGTAGCTGGGACAACAGGTGTGCACAAGCTAATTTTTGTATTTTTGGTAGAGACAGGGTTTCGCCATGTTGGCCAGGCTGGTCTCGAACTCCTCACCTCAGGTGATCCACTTGCCTCTGCCTTCCAGAGTGCTGGGATTACAGGCGTAAGCTACTGCACCCAGCCCCATTTTTATTATTTATACATTCCTTCATTATTTCTGTTTCTTTTTTTATCTTACAAGGATGGAATACTGTGCATCAGCACTGTTCAGTAAGACTTTCTGGGTGGAGTGCTAATTAAGTTGGGAAGGGGATTTTATAACAGGGTAAGTGTCCTTTAGGAGGTGCCCTTTCAGTGGAGATCTGAAGAGAAGAAGCCAGCTTTGCCAAGTAAAATAATTTCATGAAGAAGCATTAACAGTTTTAAAGATCTCATAGGAAGGAGTTTTGAGGAAACAGGAGGGAGGCTGGAGGGCAAGAACATACTGTATAAGGGGAAGACTTAATAAGATGTGAAATTGGAGAGGTAGCCAGAGTCAGATTCACCCATCACATATTTATTGGACACCAACCATGTGCACAGCACTAAGGATATAGCAGCAAACAAATCCATGCTGTCTTTGAGAAAAAGTACCTGCCTTTATGATCCTTGCAGATAATGCAACAATTTTATTCAACATGGGAGAGAAAACCATTCCACTGTTGAATCAAGGGAGTGACACAATCTGATTTAGCTTTTAAAATTTACTTTGGTTGTGCTGAGAATAAATGGAGGAAGGAGAGAAGAGTGAACAAGGGAATATAGTAAGGAATTTAACTGCTATAATCTAGGTTAGGGGAATGGGGACTTGAAATGATTGCTGGAGATGTATAGAATATCACTAGCATATCAGGAAGCACAAAGAATTATGGGCTGGCAATGCTAGGGTATCCAAAAATTTCATTAGTTATTGAATTGTTGTCCATCTTTTAAAAAAACTGGCATTTAATCAATTCTTTTTTTTTTTTTTTTTTTTGAGATGGAGTCTCCCTCTGTTGCCCAGGCTGGAGTGCAATGGTGTGATCTCGGCTCACTGCAACCTCTGCCCCTTGGGTTCAGGCGATTCTCCTGCTTCAGCCTCCCGAGTAGCTGGGATTACAGGCACCCATCACCAGGCCCAGCTAATTTTTGTATTTTTAGTGGAGACGAGGGTTCACCATGTTGGTCAGGCTGGTCTTGAACTCCTGACCTCGTGATCCACCCGCCTCAGCCTCCTAAAGTGCTGGGATTACAGGTGTGAGCCACCGCACCCGGCCCGCATTTAATCAGTTCTAAAAGTCAAAACTTTCCCTGTTTTAACAATGAAATTGAGTTAAGTGTTAAGACTTGGTGTCGTGTTAACAGTCTCTATCAGCAAAGCAGCAGTCCAGGTATATTTGTTTGCCCATGTATTCACAAATATAATCATGTCCATTCATTTTATCATCATTTCAGCTGAGGTATGAGCATTGTTGGCATTTCCCATGTTAACTTTGTTGTTCAGTGTTTCTGCATAAATATTCTGTGAATCAGCATTGAAACAAAATTACTGGGTATGGAGAAGGTTATGAAAACAGTTTATGATGGTATGTGATTAAACTTTGTTTAAATAAGTTTAAAAAAACTAACTCTTGCAATCAGTATTAAGTAAAAATTCTAGGGCAGGTGCAATGGCTCACGCCTGTAATCCCAGCACTTTGGGAGGCCAAGGCGGGCGGATCACCTGAGGCGAGGAGTTCGAGACCAGCCTGGGCAATATGGCAAAACCCTGTCTCTACTAAAAATACAAAAATTAGCTGGGTGTGGTGATGCACGCCTGTAATCCCAGCTCTTTGTGTGAGGCTGACACATGATAATCGCTTCAACCCAGGAGGCAGAGGTTGCAGTGAGCCAGGATTGCACCACTGCACTCCAGCCTGGGCAACAGAGTGACACTCTGCCTCAAAAACAAACAAACAAACAAAACCCTAAATTTATGATAAAGTTTTGTGTCATGATTTATTTGGAGGCATTTCCACTATTTCTTTTCAGCATGTACAACAGTGGTGTGTCTTATAATCAGTGGCATCTTAGATTTGATGAAATAAGATAGCATTAAAATGGCATTTGTAGCTATTAATAACATTTGTCATTAGTTTTACATTTTCTTTATTAACATGATTTTGTAGATAGCAGGTAAATAATTCTCCCCCTAAAAAGCCGAAAGGTAAAAAGTAAGATTTCAATGAAGCATTATATTTTCTGTTTGTACTCAAATCACCTTGTTGTGTGACTGCTTATTCTTAGATTTTGTATTATTTTGCTGTAGCTCCCTTCATTTGATTGATAGAAGAGTGGGGACATCTCTTGGACAAATGCTGAATTACAGGCAAGACTTGGTTAGTGCTGGGGGCTTGACAGGTGATTCTGTTATACACCAACATTTGAGGCCCCAACTTTGGTTTTCAGTCTGCTAGCAGAGGATACCTAAGTTGGCTGTGGAATTTTTGGGTCTTCAATCCATATGCATACCAAACATTGTCTATAGGCCAACTAAATAATATATTTCAGCATGTGCTCCTACTTATTTAAATGCTGGTAGATGCTATTGTGATTAATAAACTACAACTTTGTTTTAAAACATTATTGCAGCCTACTAGTTTTTTGTCTGTATTTTAATCAACAAACCGTATTAGTACAACTGCTATCGTGTTAGGTTTGCGGAAATCTTTGAGGTTAAAAGTGCTAATATTTGAATATGTTCTAGGCTAGGGAATTCTGAATCTAACTAGCATATCTGAGGACTGCTTGTCAGTTTGTCAGTATTACTGGCAGTTAGAAGGTATAAGCAGAGGAGATTAGAGAAAAAAAGAAACGTATGTATATGTTTATGTATATCTAAATATATATATTTTTCTATATATAAATGTATATTTTTCTATATAAATAAATATATAAGTTTTTCTATATATATAATATATAAACATATATATTATATATTTTCCATATATATAGAAAAACATATTTATATATATATATATATAGAGAGAGAGAGAGAGAGAGAGAGAGAGAAACATAGAAAACGAATAGGAATTTAAATTTTTTTTTTTTTTTTTTTTTGAGACAGAGTCTGGCTCTTTCGCCCAGGCTGGGGTGCAGTGGTGCGATCTCGGCTCACTGCAACCTCCGCCTCCTGGGTTCAAGCAATTCTTCTGCCTTGGCCTCCTGAGTAGCTGGGACTACAGGTGCCTGCCACCATGCCCGGCTAATTTTTGTATTTTTAATAGAGATGAGGTTTCACCATGTTGGTCAGGCTGGTCTCAAACTCTTGACCTCAAGTGATCCTCCCGGCTCGGCCTCCCAAAGTGCTGGGACAACAGGCATAAGCCACCACGCCTGGCCAAAAAAGAAAAAGAAATTCTTAGTTTGTCTTTTGTAGCAATTTTGGAAGATGAGAACAATTACATACCTTACTTATTTAAGTTATTCCTCCTCTCTTTTTTTTTTTTTTTTTTTTTTGCAACGGAGTCTTGCTCTATCGCCCAGGCTGGAGTGCAGTGGTGCGATCTCGGCTCACTGCAACCTCCGCTACCTGGGTTCAAGTGATTCTCCTGCCTCAGCCTCCCAAATAGCTGGGATTACAGACGTGTGCCACCACACCTGGGCTAATTTTGTATTTTTAGTAGAAATGGGGTTTCACTGTATTGGTCAGGCTGGTCTCGAACACTCCTGACCTCAAGTGATCTGCTGGTCTTGGCTTCCCAAATGCTAGGATTACAGACGTGAGCCACCGTGCCTGGCCCTTCCTCTCCTTTTTAAATTACATCATTTGTCCTTCATTTCCATTTTGACAAGGTGACATTTTCTCAGCACACTGCTATTACCAGAGATGGTAATGGGTTCAGGTACAATGGTGTGTGACACTGGGCAAGTTAAGATACGAAAAAGTGGTAACAGTTCTTTCCATTTACCCTCCCTTCTTTTTTATTTCTGTCTCTGCTGTGTTGTGAGTATGATAAATTCAGAAATTGAATCTGTGAAGGGACTTCCCAAACAATGTGGAGCTTTCTATCCTTGAACCAAGGGTGCTGAGGGCTAAGATTTGAAACTTGAAAAAAAATTTTCAGACATAAGTTTTACTTTTTAGTCACACATACTTTCTCTCAGGTGTGCAAGTAAAAGTTGACTTACGAAGAAACAACTAGGGAAAAGGAGAATTATTAAATTTTGTTTCTCAGGCATGGTGGCTCATACCTGTAATCCCAGCACTTTGGGAGGCTTAGGTGGGCAGATCACTTGAGGTCAGGAGTTCAAGATCAGCCTGGCCAACATGCTGAAACGCCGTCTCTACTAAAAATGCAAATATTAGCCAGGCATGGTGGTGCATGCCTGCGGTCCTAGCTACTTGGGAGGCTGAGGCAGGAGAATTGCTTGAACTCGGGAGGTGGAGGTTGCAGTGAGCCGAGATTGTGCCACTGCACCAAAAAAAAAAAAAAAAAAAAAATTGCTTCTAACTTGTTTATTTTCTAACTATAAATTAGTCATTATTCTTTAGTTATTTAATGAGAGAAAATGAACATATTTCCTATGGTCTACCACAGTTGAAAGTATATTATAGCAACATTAAATGGACTAAGACAAAAAAAGACAAATAGATATAACAAGATTCAGATAATTGTACCTCTAATTTTTTCAAATGAAAATTTTCAGCCCAAAAGGAGTGAAATAAAGTGACCAAATAGCATATTCTACTTCTTACACTTCTTTGAATAGTACTTCTATTTCCAGTCTTCTCTCTTTATTGACAATGCGGGAGGCATAGGCTTGATGTGCCTGATGGGAAAGGGGAGCTTATCAGCTCACTGACTGGAAGATGTGTTCAGAGTGAACTGTAAGGTGCAGGCTTCTGAATGGGAGTTTGTTTTGAGCAATGGGTTTTAAAACATCTTTGTAGAAAAGCTTTATGCCTATGGATGGTTTAAAATACACCCCAATTCTTTATTGTATGCAGGGAAGGATTTTTTTTTTTTTTTTTGAGATAGGGTCTGACTTTGTCACCTAGAGTGCAGTGGCGTGATCTTGGCTCACTGCGGCCTCCACCTCCCAGGCTCAAGCAGTCCTCCTGCCTCAGCCCCCCCAGGAAGCTGGGACTACACATGAGCACCACCACACCCAGCTAGTTTTATGTATTTTTCATAGAGATGGGGTTTCACCGTGTTGCCCAGGCTGGTCTCGAACTACTGAGCTCAAGTGATCTGCCTGCCTTGGCTTCCCAAAGTGTTTGGATTACAGGCATGAGCCACCGCACCCAGTCAGGACTTTTTATTCAAATAGATTTTTCTGTTTTCTTTACATTTTGCTTGTGTGCTTGCTAGGGCGTAGAAATGAAATTACAGTAGTTTCACCTTAAAGTGAATCAGTTTGGAATTACCGAATTACCGATTTGGAATTAGGTAATGCTCAAGAGGAGAAATCAGATGAAATAAGTTGAAAATCTAAATTGTGTGTTATTTTTTAAAAAATGCAGTTTTAATATTTTCAAGTAGATATAGAAATGCCAAATAAAAATGTTGTAAAGTATAGGTTATAAAATTTTGTTAATAAATGAAGATTGTTTACAGTTAGCAGAGTTCATTTTATTTTTACTCAGACAATTTAAAGTTTGACACTCATTTATTGAACAAATACTATTAAATATCTACTGTGTGCCCCATCGATCACCTTGTAGTGTGCAGAACAGATTCAACGTGGACAAAGTAGGCTGGGAGGAGGCTGTGACGAGTTTGTCGTTTTAAGGCAGGCGAGAGATTATTATGGCCTAAACTAATTAATGTGTTAGGTGTTG
This sequence comes from Pongo abelii, assembly GCF_028885655.2. Classification (NCBI taxonomy): domain Eukaryota; kingdom Metazoa; phylum Chordata; class Mammalia; order Primates; family Hominidae; genus Pongo; species Pongo abelii. Next base: position 1,122,699 of record NC_071995.2, read on the forward strand.
GGATGGAAGAAAACAAATAATTTTAAGAGATTTTAAAAACTCTTTTTTGATACAATATGGAACACGTGTAAAAAATAGAATAAAACAGGTGTATAGTTAAGTAAGTTACAAAGTAAGCACCCTCATGAACACTACCTAGGTCTAGAAATAGAACTTTCACAGCCACCCAGAAGTCCTGTACGTGAACCAACCCAGCCAGAACTCTCCCTTCCCTCTAAAAGCAACCAGTATTCTGGATTTTGTAGTTATCATGCCTTTGCTTATTATACTTATCACATCTGATCCTTAATGTCACAGTATTGTTATATTGTATTATATGTTAATATCATTCCTAGGTATCATCCCTAAGAATTATGACTTTGTTCTGTTTTTCAAAAATATGCTTTAAATCTCTTAATTACAGATTTGCCCTTAATTCCTCCTTTTTTTTTCTCATGCAGTTTGAGCATTTCTTGGTTTATTAGCTGGAATGACAATTCCATCATCTTTGTAATATCCATGTTTATTTCAGTGGAATGACTTGTCTCCTGCTTATAGGTCATATTTTCCTACTTCGGGTGTATAGAATTTGTTGTATGATGGACATTATGGACACAAGGTGATTGAGTATCTGGATTTCAGTATCTTCCTTAATGAAGGGTTGTTTTGTCTGGCAAGAGTTAATTTACTTGGGGATTAACTTGATCCTTTCAAGACTTGCTTTTAAACTCTGTTAGGGCTGGTTTAGAATAGCCTTTTCTCTAGGCTACATCAGCTCTACTCCTAAGCTTGACCTTTTAGTGTCTCTACTAAATGCCTCTGCTGTTCTCCCCACTATTTGGAACTTGAATTTTTCCCAGCCCTATGGGGTTCAGGTAGTTGCTCAACTCATGGCTAGAGAGCTGATAGTTGCTCTTTCTCCAGTAGCTCTTGATCTTACCTTGTGGAGGCTTGCCCTATACATGCATGACTTAGTATTTGGCCAAAGACTCAAGGGGACCCTTGTCAGGTTAGACAGTGCTGCTTTTCTGGTGAGCTTCCTTCTCTGTGTTTTTTTTTTTTGTTTGTTTGTTTTTTTTGAGACACAGTCTCACTCTGTTGCCCAGGCTGGAGTGCAGTGTCGCGATCTCGGCTCGCTGCAACCTCTGCCCACCAGGTTCAAGCGATTCTCCTTCCTCAGCCTCCCGAGTAGCCAGGATTGCAGGTGCCCGCCACCGTGCTCAGCTAACTTTTGTATTTTTGGTAGAGACAGGGTTTTGCCATGTTTGCCAGGCTGGTCTCGAACTCCTGGCCTCAAGTGATCTGCCCGCCTTGTCCTCCCACAGTGCTGGGGTTACAGGCGTGAGTCATGGTGCCCAGACCTCTGGTATTTTGCAAATTTTCACACATTAATGGGAACCTTACTCATTAAACTGTCTTTGGAGCTTTGCAAGACTGTTGTTCTTTGTTTGGGCGTCCACTCCCTACGCCACCTACTGGACATATCTGGGCCATCACCTTGTTTATTTTCTCTCAAGGATCATAGTTCTGTACTGCTTGTTATCCAGGGTCTGAAAACAGTTATTTCATGCATTTTGTTTAATTTTATGATAGTTTATGACAGGAGGGCCCGTCTCACCTTATGGTCAAAGTGAGAAGTATAATGGTAAATTTATTGAAAGATTTAAAGCAGATTAATGCCATGATTTGTGGATATTTTATCAAGATCACCCTGGTGCTCTCTTGAAAATAAACAAAGGAGGTGGAAGAAAGCTAACTAGAGGCTGTTGCAAACTAGACTGGAAATGGGGTGAAATGGTTAGACTCAAGAAATACTTTCGCACAAGAACAATTAGGACCTGCTGTTGACTTGGTTATGGGAAATGGAGATCAGGAGGAGGAAAAGGAGAGCTCTGGTGTTTGGCTTGAGCCACTGGAATGGCAGTGCTATTTACTGAGACAGAGAAGACTCATCTCTCATCAGAGTCACCAGATGAGGGGTGAGATTGAAGAAGAGGAAATCAAGAATTTTTTTTGATAAAATGTGAGTTGCCTGTTAGACATCTAAATAGAGATGCCAAATGGGCAGTTGGATGTATGAGTCCTGAAATCAGAGCAGAGGGCAGGCCTAGAAATTCATCAGCATTTCCATTGTATTTTAAACCATGTAGTAGATTAGAGAGTTTAGATGGAAAAGAGAAAAAGGTTAGAATTGATCACCTGGTCACTGGTCTAATCTACACCCGGAGGTCTAATTTAGAAGGAAGAACCTGTGAAGGAAACAGAGAAGGTGCAATTGGAGAGCGAGAACTAAAAACAGGAGAGTGTGATGTCATAATAGTCAAGAGAAAACAAGTATCTAGGAGGGATTGGACCGTTGCTTTGAATGCTTCGGAGAGTTCCAGGGAGATGAGGACAGAAATGTGTTCATTAGAGTTGGTAACTTAGAATTCGTTGGTAGTCTTGATGAGTTGTTTCAATGGAGGGGTAGAGAAAGAAGCCAGATTAGGCTGCTTTTATGAGGTAAAGGGATCTTGTATGTCTGAAATATTTTAAAATTAATTAAAATAAAAAGTGAATGGGAGAGGGAGAGGAAGAAGGAGAGATAGCAGGTGTGGACCAGCTGTCTTCAGGGTAGGTATTTGAATGCGTTGGAGTTCACAAAGACTCTGCAGTGGTGTGTGGGCAATGCGCAGGGCAGTTTCAGATTCTCAACGCCCACATGTCATTCTCTGGATTTTAGTTGGCCGAAAACATACCTGTGAGATCATCTTTCCCCTCCCTTTTTATGGTTGCACTTTGCCCACTCTAACTCCTGGTCGCCCTTCAGCTCTCAGGTGTTGCTTAGGAAACTTTACAAGATCCCAAGACTACGTCAGGATCTCCTCATTACTCTTTTATAGTATTGTGGATATTTTCTTTATAACACTTTTTACATATGAATTATACAGTTACTTAAAAATTATTTTCTTCATTTATTTGACAAATATTTGAGTACTATCATTGTACTGTGTATTGTTCTGGGTGCTGATATACATCAGATAATAAAAAAGAAAAATCCCTGGGATAGGAGAGACAAACAATAAACATAAAAAAGGAATATGCTAATAAGCAGTTATAAATACTAAGAAAAAAGTAGATCTGGGTTAGGGAGATTGGGAGTGTATATTAGAGTCAAATCGTAATTAAAAATGGTGTAGTAAGGATGAGCCTGCTTGAGACTTTGATTTTTTTTTTTTTAGACAGAGGCTTGCTCTGTCACCCAGGCAGGACTGCAGTGGCACCATCTGGGTTCACTGCAACCTCCACCTCCTGGGTTCAAGCCATTCTCCTGCCTCAGCCTCCCCAGTAGCTGGGATTACAGGTGCGCACCACCAGGCCCCGCTAATTTTTTTGTATTTTTAGTAGAGATAAGATTTTACCATGTTGGCCAGGCTGGTCTTGAACTCCTGACCTCGTGATCCACCCGCCTTGGCCTCCCAAAGTGCTGGGATTACAGGCATGAACCACCGCTCCCGGCTGAGACTTTGACTTTTGAACAGACTTCAACAGTTAAGGGAAGGAGAGAGCCTGTCAAAGGAAGCAGTGAGTGAAAGGCCTTAAGTCAAGAGGGTGACTGACATGTTGAGGAAAAGCAAAGGGGCGAGTCTGGCTGGAGCCGACTGGATGAGAGAGAGGAGTATAAGAGATGAGGCCAGAGAGGTAACAGGGCCGGATCATGTAGCGCCTTCTAGGTCAGCATAAGGACTGTGACTTTTACTGTGAGTAAAACGAGAAGCTTTTGATAATTGCCAGCATGTTTTGACTTCTGTTTTAAAAAGATCACTCTAGATGCTCTATTGTGAATGGTGAGATAGATTTGGGAGACTGTTGGTGTAATCCAGGCAAAAGATAATGGTGACTTAGAGCAGTGTGACAGTGGAGGTGGTTAAGTTTCAGGATATATTTTGAAAATGGGAAGAGCAGGATTTCCTGATGAGTTGGATATGGGTGTAAGAAAATAGAGACTCCTATGTTTTTGGTTTGAACAACTGGCTGGATGCATACCATGAATCAAGGCAGGATGAATGAAGCAAGTTTAGAGGGGAGGGCCAGGAGGTCACTTGTAGATGTGTTAACAGTGGGGCAGATATTCGATACTCCAGGAAAGCAAAGGTACATACAAGTATGGATTTCAGTAGGAGGTAAACATTTCAGAGTTATCAGTATGTGCATGATACTGAACGGTAAATACCAAGGGAATGAGTATAGGTGGAGAAGAGAAGACTACAAAGGACTGATGCTTGGGACACTCCTGAGGAGTTGGGAAGAAAAGGAACCAGTAAGATGGGAGGAAAAGCTTAGAGTGGAAGAGAGTAGAATAAGGAAGAGGGATTGAGCAGTTGTGTAAAATGCTGCTGATAGATCAAGTACAGTGACTGAGGATGCATCATGGGTGCTAGCAATGTGGAGGTGGTCAGTGACCCTGATTAATTGCGTAGATGATTATTTGATTAAACTCTATTTTTCCTATTAAAGCTTCCATGATAAAAGGGACCAAATACGTTATTTCTCATTATTATATCTCCAAAACTTAGTTCCTGGAGTGCATAAATGGGATAAATACATAGGTCCCAGAGCCTCTGGGAGGACTAGAGAACTGGGCTCCGAAGTTATGTAGACAAGAATAATGCCTCGAATCAATCATACTCCTATATTGGTTTAGTGATGACACTGCTGCGTGGCACAGGCATGTTAGTGTGTTTCGCCGACATCACTGACACTGCTCACCACCACTGGAGCCTCTGCTGTTGGTGTGTCTGGAAGCCTGAGATAGCTGCTGCCTCTGCCACCCATTGCTGGAATTGTCTGTAAATATTCATGTCCTGGCTTCTTCATGTCGCAAGATTCTGTTTCAAAGTACGTGACGAATGTGTCTGAGGTGATTAGGTCGTGTACCTGGGCTTTAATCACAAGAAAGGCTGGGCAACAAATATGTGGCATTTTCAGTTTCTGTTGTGGGAGGTAGACTCTGCTTTAAAATGTGGAGTTCCCACACATACTAAGGAGGTCAGATATCACACGGTGAGGAAGAGTGCTGGATGCCTGCCACAGTGCAAGATAAATAGATTTTGTGGGGTATACGTGAAAAGGTAATAGTTGAAACCACAGGATTAGGGAAGGGCTATTTTGCATGGTTATTTGTACAGGTTGTTCACCAAACAAGAGCTTCCTGCTGATGGAGCATGTAGGCCCTAAAATTCAGCCTGTGCTTCATGGTGATGTTGCATCTACCCAAGAAGGGTTGCTTTTTTTCTAATTCACATAAAGTTACTCTGTGGATTAGTGAAGGCTTTGGATTCAGGCTATAGAATCCAGATGTTCCGAGGACAGGAATTTAGAAAATGTCTGCAGGTAGGAAAGGAAAAGGGTGGAGAATAAGAATTTAGAGCTAGGATAATTCTTTAATGGAAGCCAGGTGAAAATTTTAAAGATGTTCCTTCTTTAACTTAAATTTTTTTTTTTTCCGGTACCAGCTAGAGTTTGCAAAGGAGGTGAACTGACAATAGCCATTAGGTTTAGAAAGAAGGAGGTTTTTTATTTGCTATTTTAGATCGTGTGGTTCAGTGGAGAGGTGAGGATAGAAACTGGCTGATCATTCATTCATTTATCATTCATTCCTTCATCTAACAAAAGAGGAACAGATAGAGAGGAGAAGTAATATTTAATGACTGCTTACATATCAGACAGTGCCTGAGGAATACAGAAGACAGTTTCTATCCTTAAAGAGTTCACAGTATGGTATATTAGAGAAGAAAAATTATTGCTAATACAGTGGGGTAAGTGCTAATGGAGCTATGTAAGCTGTGTAGCATGCTGTATGAGAAATAGGAGGTGTACAAAATTCAGCACAGGAGTAGGAAGGGACTAAAATATTTCCTTTCTAGCTAATTCTTGAACGTTTGGTAGCCATTTCATTCATTCAGTATTCATTCCTTAAATGTCTATTAAGCGCTTACCAGTGTGGCAGCTACTGTTGTAGGTGCTTTGGATCCATCAGTGAATGAATGAAACAAAGATCTTAGCTTTTGTGGAGCGTACATTCTCGTAGAGAATAATAAGTAAACATAATAAATCATAAAATGTGTTAGAGGTTAAGTGCTATATACAAGAAGAAGGAGAGCGAAGTAAAGGGGAAAGGACACATGCATTCTTTTTTGGCTGTGTTAAATTTTAAAATAAGGTGTAGATTATACTGAAAACATGGAACATTCATTTTGTTATGAAAAATTTCAAACCTACACAAAAGCAGTAAGAACTGCATAATGAATCTCAGATACTAATCACTCAGATACACCAGTTTCGAAAATTTTGTCACACTTCCTCCATGTATCCTTTTTTCTTTTTCCTCTTTTCTTTACCAAAGATTTTAAAGCCAGTCCCTGGCATGACGTCATTTTCCTCTGCAGACTTTAATATGCATCTCTAAAATATATGGACATTTTTCTTGCATAATGACAATGGCATTATCACAACAACTAAACCTAATACTAATACAAAAGAGGCATTTGAGCCAAGACTGAAAGGAAGTGAAGTCTTCCCCTAGCAGCTTGTGCAAAGGGCTTAAGGATCAGGAGCATGCTTAGCATATTTGAGGAGCAGCAAAGAGTCCAGAGTGGCTAAAGCATGGAGACCCAGGGAAGGACGATGAGATGAGGCCTTTGCAGGCTACCGAGAGGACTTGGACTCTACTTTGAGTCGAATGGGGAGCCATGACAGGGTTTTCAGCAGAGGACTGACAAGGACAACTTTATGTTTAAAAGGGTCACTTGAAGTGTTCCATTAAGAATACACGGTAGTGGAGCAAGATGAAGCAGAGCTCAGTTAGAAGGTTGTTATGGATTAAAAGGTATATTTCTGTTTAGTGGTTCATTCCAGGTGGTGGCCGTGGAGATGGCAAGAAGTGCTTGGATTTGGGGTATGTTTTGAAGCTAGAGCTAACTGGATTTTCTGACTGCAGCCTGAGAGCAAAAGGAAGGCATTAAGAAGACTCATAGGTTTGTGGCCTGAGTAACAGGAAGGATGGAGCAGGTTTGGGGGCACCATCAGGAGTAGAGATGACATCTTGCCATGTTGCCCAGGCTGGTCTTGAACCCCTGGGCCAAAGTGACCCTCCTGCCTTGGCCTCCCAAAGTGCTGCGATTACAGGTGTGAGCCATCACGCTTGGTCAGGAGTTGAGTTTTGAGCACGTAGAGTTTGAAATGTTTGTTGGACATGAAAGTGGGATGACTAGGTGGATAGTTAAAGCTGGAAGTAGGGAGAGAGGCAGCAGAAAGCATTCATCTCTGTATTCCCTGGATTCCCAAGAGCCTGTCCCCAGGGTACTTCGAAGTACTGACTGATTTATTTAGGGACATTCACAGAGTCTGACAAGAAAATCACTGAGGTGGTTCAGTAACCCGGAAGGCTCTGATATCCCTTCCTTCCTTTTCTATCCTGAACTCAGTAAAATTTGGGTAAAAAAAAAAAAAAAAAAAAGCTATGTTTTTCTGACATTTTCTGAACCTGAACTACTCAGGAAACTTGTTCAACAGTGTCATCTTTTTCTTCCTAACTGTAGCACCACTAGAGAGAGAGCTTCATCGTAGGTAACCAGGTGGTTGTTATTCTGGGGGTGGGTGCCGTGGAAAGGATGTTGTCAGTACAGATTGCTTTCCATAGCTGCAGTCAGCAATGCAGACTGATTGTGATGGTGTTTATTTCTCCTTTTAAAAGGGAGCATTTCTAATCCCCTTTTTGGATCATTTGGAATTCTGATTACGTTTCTCGGAGTTATGTGGAAGATTGACACACAACCTGAGGATGTGAAATCATAGTTTCAACTGTTATGGTAGCTGGCGTCTGTGTGACTGATTGTAAATAACTAGGTGTTCAGAGATAGGGATCCTCCTATGCCTGCATGGTTGAGTGAGCCTGAATGCAGTCTGTGGATTGCATGATTCACAGGGAAAGGTTGGTAACACAGAAGGGGTCCGTGTCTCATAAGGCTGTAGTGATCTTTTGCGTACATCGGCTCTCGCTCCTCTTTGAAAAAAATGAGAGTGAACAGGAGAGCACTGAATCTCTTTTTGCCTCTTTTCTACAGGAGATGCATCGAAGGTTTGAGAATGCTCCTGATTCTGCCAAAACAAAAGCTCTGCAAACTGTTATTGAGATGAAGGTAAGTGAGAATCTAGTAAAGAATCTTATGAATCACCTTATACTTTTAAGTGATCAAAAACTTCCATGTGTGAGTGTTAGGAAATGGCATGTAATAATATTTCACTTATTTGGAGATTAAGAGTGAGAATCAATGAAAATGACATCTTAAAAGAATTTCAATTTTATTTCCTTTCACTTGTAGACCATAATTCAAATTGGACCAAAAAGAGTTGAACAGAATTTCTTTAAATCAGCTATTCGCAAATGTCTTGGTCTCAGGAGCCCTTTATTCTCTTAAAGTGACAGACTCACTTCCTTCATTTTAAGAAAATGTCTGCCAGATACCAGATCTGGGTAACCATAGCTTGTCAATTGTTCTTTCAAGTAAAAATAGTGTTCTGTGAAGAAAATAACTGAATTCAGTTTACATCTCAAAGCAACACACGAGTCCTGTGCTTAGGGACAGCCATCGTATTTCAGTATGCAGCTTCATTCCATTTGTCACACACAATATTAAAAGTATGTGTTGAGATTTATTATTTTTATTTTTTATTATTTTTTATTTTTTATGTTTATTTTTTGAGACGGAGTCTCGCTCTGTCGCCCAGGCTGGAGTGCAGGGGCACAATCTTGGCTCAGTGCAAGCTCCGTCTCCCGGGTTCACGCCATTCTCCTGCCTCAGCCTCCCAAGTAGCTGGGACTACAGGCGCCTGCCACCACGCCTGGCTAATTTTTTGTATTTTTAGTAGAGATGGGGTTTCACCATGTTAGCCAAGATGGTCTCAATCTCCTGACCTCATTATCCGCCCGTCTCGGCCTCCCAAAGTGCTGGGATTACAGGCGTGAGCCACCGCGCCTGGCCGAGATTTATTAAAAGTAATGCTTTTTACTGCTTCTTCAAGGACAGTCTTAAATGAAGTAGTCTTTTAAAAATTTTATTTCTTATTTTTCATTTTTTTCCTACAAGTACTTGACGTGACAAATATTAATATAATGACTACAAGTATGGTTTGATGCCATTGCCTTGATTTATGTTAAGGCACTAGCAGTTTTGCCCATCATTGCTTTATATCTTTAGTGCACACGGTGGAAAAGTCAGGTGACATCATGGTATTATTATAAAATAGTTTTGATCATACATACTTTGTGAAAGGGTTGAGGGTACCCTGAGGGTTCCATAGACCATCCTTTGAAAACCTCTGCCTTAAGTTAATGAATATTTAGAAATCTTTAGGCTGTTCAGTATAGTGATTAAGAACTTGCTTTCTAAGTTAAACTCCCTGGATTCAAAATCTTGCTTCATTTAACCAACTGTAAGATATGGAGCAAATTGCCTATGCCTCAGTTTCTTTATCAACAAATGGTGATAGTAATAGTACTCATCCAGTGGGTCGTTTTGAGGTTTAAATTAGTTAAAACATGTAAAAACACTTTGAACAGGACCTAGCACATAGTAAACATTCAATCCATACTAGCTGTTGCTGCTGTTATTTTTGTTAACAATCTATTCTTTCTCATAAAAGCTCTTGTAGTTAGGGACCTCCCCTCACAACTACTTCTTCATATCCTCTAGAAAGCTCAATACTGTGTTTTGCATTGTGGGCCTTCATTTAATATTTGTTGATATGACAAGAATATTTAGTTAATGGCATATAAATAATTTTATGTAAATAGATACTTCTGAAGTAGTTATGGAAACTGTTGTCTTAATTTGGATGATTTCCTCTTAAAACTTTATATTGTATACATCTTTATTCTCGGTGGGGAAAGGATTTACCAAACAAATTCCGGATTAGTGGATTCTGGGTTCTTTGTAGTTAATTGGTAGTCTTGAGTATAATCTTGTAAAGGGACTTTAGAATCGTTCAGTTGCATGGTTTTACCCTTTTCACATTCACCACAAGTTTGTCGTGTTATTTCCTGATCCCTGTTAACACCTAAGAATAAAACACATGAATGTACCTATGTTCACAAAATTATTTGTTTAACCACCTTTTGACCGAATGAGGACGAGTAATAGTATTACTTGCTGGCAGTGGATGCATTTTAAGTTGTGTGAACCTTCAGCCATTCTGCTAAGGAGAAAGATTCTGGTGGCCCAGTGGGGTCAAGAGGATGTGATGCTGAAATCACAACAGAAATAGCTGTGTTGCTGAGAATGTGGCATGCGCTTGAGAGAATTACGAAAATCTAGAGTAGTCTTTAGGGAAAATAGGGAAGAAAGATGATTGAAGTAAAAGAGCCCAGTAATCTTGAAGGTGAAGCAATTTTCTTTGCCCTCTCCTCTTTCGCCTCTTCTTCCTCCTCCTCTTCTTCCTCCTCCTCTTCTTCCTCCTCCTCTTCTTCCTCCTCCTCTTCTTCCTCCTCCTCTTCTTCCTCCTCCTCTTCTTCCTCCTCCTCTTCTTCCTCCTCCTCTTCTTCCTCCTCCTCTTCTTCCTCCTCCTCTTCTTCCTCCTCCTCTTCTTCCTCCTCCTCTTCTTCCTCCTCCTCTTCTTCCTCCTCCTCTTCTTCCTCCTCCTCTTCTTCCTCCTCCTCTTCTTCCTCCTCCTCTTCTTCCTCCTCCTCTTCTTCCTCCTCCTCTTCTTCCTCCTCCTCTTCTTCCTCCTCCTCTTCTTCCTCCTCCTCTTCTTCCTCTCTTTCCTCTTCTCATCCCTTCTCCCACCATTTTCCCTCATTCCAGCCTTTCCTCCTTTTCTCTTTCTCTTCCTCCCCTGTCTCTACTATTTGTTTGTTTGTTTGTTTGTTTTTCCTTGACCAGTGGAGGAACAGGGAAGAATTACTGTACTGCTCTAGGGTTAGAGTTTTGCTGAGATAGATAAAGCAGAGTGAGTGATTGGGATGCAAATGAATTGAGGGTGATGATGACAGAGGAGTTTGGAGGTTGGTCCTGGACTGTACCCTGGATATGGAAAGAATAAAATTCAGGTGGACTGACAGGTTGGGAGAAAATGTAAAAGTTAGGAAAGTGGAATTCTCTGTGAGGTTGAACAGGAAATCATCAGAGTGAGGGTGTGACAGGCCAGAGGAAGAGAGTTCTGGATGATGATAGGATCCAAAGGACAGTCCTAGAAACTGGGTCACCGAAATGGACTGGAGGATGAGATCATTGCAATTAAGGGCGTCAAGGAATTCTGACGTTGCAGTCCTCAGATTATCGTAGGAAGGTGATTGAAGGGGATATTGTAAGCCAGGTGCCAAAGACTTCCAGAAATGGGCAGGAGTGATTGAGAAGTCCCTGGATGGCAGCAATGGGGAGGGTAGAGTGAAAAGGAGCATGGGCTTTCCATAAAGGGAAACAGCCTTGAGGAACTGGGAGAACGTCAGCCCTTTCCCCTGCTCCTTTGTGGTGTTGGGGTGTTATTGGCCTTCACTGGAGGGAGTTCATGGGGAAAAGGTTGAGAATTTGGGCAATTTGACAAAGGGCAGAGGATTTCAGTAAGTCCAGTGGGACTGGTTGGTCAATGATGGAAGGGCCAGGGCTGGGGAAGTACAGAGTAGTAAAGTGAAAAGGAATTTATTTATTTAAATATTACACATTCTAGGAATAAGAAACCTGATTGGAATGACTCTCCTCAAACCCAGCATTGGTACCTGTTGGGTTGGTGCTAGAACTAGTTGAGAGTATCAGGCCTTAATTTTGTGGCCCGATTTCCTTGGTAGGTTCTTTTTCTGGTCAGTCAGTACCTGCCTCCTGGTGTTCAGAGCTGGAGTCATGATCCCTTTTTGGGAAGAAGGTTTTATGGCTCATGATTTGGTAGTGAGGGTGCTAATTTGTCAAAAGCTGCCTTTGTCTGTGTTTAGGGTAGGAGAGAAGATAGATAATATTTTTTAAGGGCCTTGTAGAGACTTTCTAGAGGCTCTGTACAGGTTCAGGCTGCCATGTGATGTACAGAGTTGGAGTTCTTACCTGGGACTAAATTGTCTTGAGTGGAGCCCCAGTGCTGTGGAGATACACTTCCCTCTTTCAGCTGGTCCAGTTTCATTACCACTCAGGCTAATGACAGAGGAGAACTTACATTTAACTTCCACTTTCTTTCATTTGTAGGCTAGTCATATGCTTATGCCTAGTATTTTAGTCTTTTTTAAGGGGCTGTGTTCTGATATTTCCAGAGAAATTTTATAGCAATCTTAAAAGTGAATTTTCAGGTAGTGCAATTGAAGTAGTACTTTTTATGGGTCAGTCATTCCACATGAGTAAATAAAAATCCTGGTTTAGGTATAGAATGACTCTGATTGTGTTAATTCAGTACGATGGCTTTTGAACAGATACATTTTAAGTTTAATTTGAATGAATTTATAAAAGACAGTTTTCGTTGGGATATTTTTAAAGGTCATGTGATGAGAAAGACAGAGGAACACATCCTCTCTTCTCCCCTCCCTTGAACCTGAAAATAGCTAGGTGTAGTTTTCTCAGTATAAAGCCTTAATCTCTCTTATCTTCATGCTCTGAGAATTAAGGAGACTTAATCAAGAAATTATTGAGGTAAAGTAGAAAAGGAGTTAATTTCAAAATAGCTTCCAAAGGAATGGTTTATCTAAAACTCCAAGTGAAATAAAGCTACACTTAATTTATGCTCTTTAAGGTCTCTATTTCTTTGGTGAGTAAGCATATGCAGCTACAGATACATAAAACTATTTATTCCATGTAGGAGTCTTTCTGTAATTCATGACATGTAAAGTAGTCTGGGAAGAAACTAGGTACTGCGACAAACAAAATCAAGAAATCGAATATGAAATAATGTTCTATTGGAAGGTGATATTTGTGGTAGAGATGATGATTTATAAGGACAGTGATTTAAAACATTATGAATTATTTTAAATGTATGAAGTATAGACAATAAGGATTTCTAACATGATAAATAACTTAATTATTCCCCCATTTTTCTGCAGTGGGATGTTATGTAATTTTTATTATTACACATATAGCTATACACGTTACTGTATAAATCTTTGAAACCCTCTTACTTTGTTCCCCTCCTTTGGGGCATAATATGTTTTTTAGGGGTCACCAAGTAAAATGATAAAATATTAGAACTAGAAAAAGCTTTACTATTAATATTGGAAATTTTTTTCACCAGAAATTTGTAATTTCTGATGTGAAGAAATTTTAACCAGTTTTTCATTGCATTTACTTCTTCAGTAATTTAGTAATCATTTTCAACTTTAATTTAAAGGATGCAGAACTGGAGGCAGTCATAGAGGAAAAATCATACTGTGGATATGAGTGCTTCTGCTCCTACTCAAATGGTAAAGGACGTATTTTAGAAGGAAGGCACTGGCCGGGCATGGTGGCTCACGCCCATTAGCCCACCACTTTTGGAGGCCGAGGCAGGTGGATCACGTGAGGTCAGGAGTTTGAGACCAGCCTGGCCAACATGGCAAAACCCTGTCTCTACTAAAAATACAAAAATTAGCTGGGCGTGGTGGTGCACACTTGTAATCCCAGCTACTTGGGAGGCTGAGGCAGGAGAACTGCTTGAACCCAGAGGCAGACGTTGCAGTGAGCTAAGATTGCGTCACTGCACTAGAGCCTGGGCGACAGACTCTGTCTCAAAAAAAGGAAGCAAGGCACCAATTGCCAGACAGCATTTTTTCTGTATATTTGTCTATCTTTATTAAATGTAACTTCTTTAAATATCATGTTATTCAGCTTTTCTGGGTTTTTGTGAATACTTCAATCACTAAATCTTCCATTGTCTTCAGGATTCAAAAATTTCCTCTATGGAGCGTGGGCTCCGAGACCTGGAAGAGGAAATTCAGATGCTGAAATCGAATGGGGCTTTGAGTACTGAGGAAAGGGAAGAAGAAATGAAGCAGATGGAAGTGTATCGGAGCCATTCTAAATTTATGAAAAATAAGGTAATGGCGTGTGAGACTTTTGATTCTTAAAAGGGGTTTGAAAAATCGATGCATATTTTTTACTTCTCTAGTGATGATAAAGCCATATTTTACACTATTTTATCAGGTTTCAGGGAAGAATACTTTTAGTACACTTCTTTCAAATGAAACTTCTCCAGAATTAAAGTCAGAATTACTGACATAGATAGTTATTACAAGTTTTTACTTACAAAGACAGTTCTCTGTATGAGGCTACATACGTATTGTCACGGTTTAACTTTTCATATCTATTAGTACTTCCGAAAAACTTCCAGATGAGTTTTTCTCACTATATGAAACATCAAGTTCTTTACCTCTTGTGAATTATTTAAAAAGTCAAAACCCTAAGAGGCTTGAGATGGAGTTTCGCTCTTGTCACCCAGGCTAGAGTGCAGTGGTGTGATCTCAGCTCACTGCAGCCTCTGCCTCCATGTTCAAGTGATTCTCCTGCCTCAGCCTCCCGAGTAGCTGGGATTACAGGTGCGTACCACCACGCCTGGCTAATTTTTTGTATTTTTTGTAGAGATGGGGTTTCACCATGTTAGCCTGGCTGGTCTTGAACTCCTGACCTCAGGTGATCCACCCACTTCGATCTCCCAAAGTGCTGGGATTACAGGCGTGAGCCACCATGCCCAGCCCTAAGAGGCTTTTTAATGAAATGGGTTAAATGAAGTTATGTTTCCCCTCCAAATACAGTTCTGTAAAGGAAAGCCCTTTCTTTGCCCTATCCTGTGGGGAAGATCCACTTGCTGTCAGGTTTATTGCTTCCCACGTGCACTTCAGGTGTAATATGACAAAGATGGAAACCACCAAGACCTATCAGTCTGTGTTTATAATCAGTCACAGTGTTCCTTCCTTGTATCCAAAGTCATTTAGTTTGATTCTGTAAACTATTTAGGCAAGTTGGAGGATTTAGTTTATCACAATTATCAATTTACCCGTTTTGTTGTGGTTTAATTAAACATTATGGTTGTAATTATAAAGTTTTAGCCAGAAAATAAGTGTTTTCCCCCTTTATTTGCCAGTTGTATTCTCCAAGTTCTTAGAAATGAAAACTGAAACATCCCAGTAGTGTGAAGGAATGATAACATCACTTCCCCTCCAGTTTCTGGCTTCTTGCCATGGTGCCCATACCTGGCATATAAGTCTACAGAATACTCCTCTGCTACCTTCAGACTCTATTATGAATTATTTCTACTACTTTCATTTCAGTTTTAGAAGTTAAAAACTCACATACGCAACTTTTTTTTTTCTTTTTTGAGACGGAGGTATGCTTTGTCGACCAGGCTGAATGGAGTGCAGTGGTGTGATCTCGGTTCACTGCAACCTCCGTCTCCAGGGTTCAAGCTTCAGCCTGCTGAGTAGCTGGGATTACAGGCGCCCGCCACCATGCCCAGTTAGTTTTTGTAGTTTTAGTAGAGACGGGTTTCACTATGATGGCCAGGCGGGTCTCGAACTCCTGACCTCAAGTGATCCTCCTGCCTCGACCTCCCAAAGTGCTGGGATATAATCATAGGTGGGAGCTGCTGCGCCTGGCCTCACATAACCAACTTTCTATTAGTTTGGGTTTTTCACCCTAATTTGAGAACAAGACATAGTGCAGTATGATCTGTGTTTATGTTTTTCATTTGTTGATTAGCACATTCCAGTCCACTGTGGGGTAAAAAAAAACCTGTGAACTTAGAGAAACTACCTATGGCTCTTTGAAGAGGGAATGAGGGGAACAGATTTGATTGTATTATATAAGTTATTGTTATTTCCAGTTACCATTCTGCCTCAAAAGTAGATAAGAAGAAGACCTAAGTTGACACATAAGTGAAAAAGAATAATAATGTCGTAACAGGTAGAACAACTGAAGGAGGAACTAAGTTCGAAAGAGGCTCAATGGGAGGAGCTGAAAAAGAGAGCGGCTGGTCTTCAGGCTGAGGTCTTTGCCGTAAGATTTACCTCTTTGTGTGCAGTGACCCCACAGTGGGACCCTGCTAGCTCTATGGCTTCTGGGCGGCTTACCCTTTCATTCTCTGTGGTTGGCAGCTTTGCCCATTACTAGCACTAACCAGCCTGCTCTGCTCTTTAACTGACTCCTGTTCACTAGTTTGACCCACATGTCACTTTGTGTGCAGTGAGCCTTCACATGTTCTGGAAGCCTTGTACCTGGTACTTTATTGTTGCTTTTGTCACTCTATGGATGGTATTTCAAAGCCTGTTTTTTTCTCAACCCCTTATTGTTGGTTTATATGAATGGCGGCCTTCTTTTCTTCCTAGGTACAAGAATATATGCAGTTGTTCTAGGTCCATCACCTAGAGTTTATTTGAATTTGAAACTCTTGAGTAAAGTGCTTTACCTTCTTATGTAGACATTATCTTTAAGTCTCCAGTGAGTGATTTTGCCACAAATGTTACTTTCTTTAGGACAGATGTATAGAAAGTATTTATCTAGTAAATTAAAATTACTAAGAGACTTATTTCAGGTATCTAAATCTAGTTCAGTATTCTAATGGACTTAAAATTTCAATTCAGAACATAATAAAATACAGTTGGCCCTCCATATCTGTGGATTTGCATCTGTGGGTTTAACCAACTGTTTTTTATTTTCAGGGTAAAAAAATGGATGTTGTGTCTGTATTGAACATGTACAGGCTTTTTTCCCATGTCATTATTCCCTAAACAATACAGTATGACAACTATTTACATAGCATTTACATTGTATTAGGTATTACAAGTAATCTAGAGATGATTTAAAGTATACTGGAGGATGTGCATAGGTTATATGCAAATTCTACATCATTTTGTATCAGGGACTTCAGCACTCATTAATTTTGGTATCCAAGGTGTGTCTTGGAACCAGTCCCCCATGGACCCATTGTTACCGAGGGATGGCTGAATAATAAAGTAGCTAACACTTGCACACTTACTATAAACATTTTATAACGTGCTGAGTTAGACATATTATCAACTCCAAATTATAGATGAGGAAACTGAGGTAACAGAATGGTGCCTAGGAAAACACAGCTAGTAAGAGGCAGGATTTGGTTTTATACAAGCAGTCTTCTTCCACATACTGCTTACAAGTTCTTTACTGACCTATACTAGGCTGTGCACACATTTGTCAAAGTGTCAGCAAAAACTGCTTCTGAAAATAATTGTGGCTAAGACTAGAATAAAAAAATATAGCATTTAAAAAACCAAACTTGGGCTACTTTGGTAGATTTGCTATTTATGGTCCACTTTATAGTAGATATTAAAAAGGGAAATATTTTGGTGGAAAGGGTCTAATTTGGTTTATGGAAACCATATATTGGCTAGAGGGAAGGTTGATCGATAACTTCCTTTTTAAAATAGCTGCTATTAGTAATTTCTGCATTGAATCAGACAACAGGCTAAGCACATTTCACGCTTTATTTTATTGAATCCATAAACAGTACAGTGGCATTCATATAATTTCTCCTTATTACTGATTAGGAAACTGATTAGGAAAGTAATTATTCAGGGACACAGAGCTAGCTTAGTTCTGATGTGTGATTGTCTGCAAAGCCTTGTGCTCCTAAGCTTTGTATTATATTTGCTTCCCCTTTATAATCTCTTCCCTTCTCAGTCTTTAAGGAAAATTTGTGCTTCTAAACTCTGCTTTTCTTTTCTTTTTTTTTTTTGAGACAGAGTCTTGCTCTGTTGCCAGGCTGGAGTGCAGTGGCGAGATCTCGGCTCACTGCAACCTCTGACTCCCTGGTTCAAGCGATTCTCCTGCCTCAGCCTCCTGAGTAGCTGGAATAACACGCATGCCCCACCATGCCCAGCTGATTTTTGTATTTTCAGTAGAGATGGGTTTCACCGTGTTGGCCAGGCTGGTCTTGATCTCCTGACCTTGTGATCCACCTGCCTTGGCCTCCCAAAGTGCTATGATTATGGGCATGAGCCACTGCACCCCGGCCTAAACCCTGCTTTTCATTTCTTTCTTTCTTAGTCTTTAAGGTCAATATAGCGTGATTTGAAGCTTACTTAATAATGCAGATGATGACGAAACAGATTTTTATATTTATTTTTGACCACATGATTGGAGATAGCTGGAAATTTGAATAATCTTTAAGTCATTGTTCTTTAGCTGAGAAAATGGTAACACTTCGAACATCCCCAAAATATTAATTCATATAACAAATGTGTTTTTGTTACAATCAGTGTGTTAGGGAGTGGAATAGTATTAATGGGTTGTTTTTATTGGTGAAGGGATATCATAAAAGACTCCACGTTGTTACAGTGTGTGGTAACTCTTGGGTACATACTATTTTGCAGGATGAATATAGCCACCGTTTAAAATTATCTTCCACTGATGTTTTTAGTATCCTCAGGTACTTTGTATACAGTAAGCATACAGAAATATTTGTTGAATGAATGAATATATTTCTAAGAAGAGATTTTTTTTTTTTTTTTTTTTTTTTTTTTGAGACAGAGTCTCGCTCTGTCGCCCAGGCTGGAGTGCAGTGGCTCAATCTCGGCTCACTGCAAGCTCCGCCTCCCGGGTTCACGCCATTCTCCTGCCTCAGCCTCCTGAGTAGCTGGTACTACAGGTGCCCGCCACCGCACCCGGCTAATTTTTTGTATTTTTAGTAGAGACGGAGTTTCACCGTGGTCTCGATCTCCTGACCTCGTGATCCGCCCGCCTCGGCCTCCCAAAGTGCTGGGATTACAGGCTTGAGCCACCGCGCCCGACCAGAAGAGATTTTATGCATATGAGAAAAATAATCTTTTTTGAAACAGAAGGCTAAATTGGAAATTTATTTTTGGTGTTCCTCAAAGGTCTAATTTTAATTAATGTGAAATTTATTTCTTCATTGGAAATTGTTCTCAAAAGCTTTATCCCTTATACCTAAGATTATTACAATTACAATACTTTAGATACATTCAGTTACAATACTTTAGATACAAGTTTTTGAAAATGAAAAGATAACTTTTTGTTTCATCAGTGACACCAAAATTACTGGGTTGTCAATGTATACTTCCAATAATTAGTATCTTTTTTAGTTCCTTGTTAGGTGGTAGACATAATGTAAAAGCAGATGTAATTTCTGTTTACATGGCTTACATTTAGGGTAAAAAACTATTTTTAAAATTCTTAGAAAACAGGAATGTAAAGAAGGTGTTTGAAAGAAAATACTTTCAATGTTAAGAGAGAAATTAATCAATATACATAACATCAAATTATAGGATTTTACAAAACCACGTTATGTATAACATTAAAAGTGGCTTTTTAAGATAAGAATTTTATGCAGACTTTTGAGAATGAAAAAGATAACAATGAAAAATAAGCACAACAGCAGCAGATTTTGAATTTTAAATAGTACTAGGAGGTTTCTAAAACCTTTTGTGTTATATCTGCCCTCATCCTGCATTTGATCCATCGTGTTCTGAAGAGGTCTCACCTAGAAAAATGAAAGCCATTTCATCAGTACAGTGGTGTTCAGTTGCTTACTGCTATCTCATAGTCATCTAATTGAATTGGAATTTCCTTTCCCTCCATTCCCTTTCTAAGAGGTTTCAAAGACTATTTAGAAGACACAATAAATGAAAACTGGACATTTCCCTATTGGTTGAATAAGTTTAGTGTGTTTTTTTTGGCTCAGGGTTGGGGGAGATCCAAGATTATGTGATGCAAAAAGATGAATATGACCTATCACACAATTCGTGCTGCATTTAATTTCATATTTTGTGACTCAGATCTGTCAAAGATCCAGATAAGAGGTGTTTGTTTTATTTCTTTTTTCCTTAAAGTGTTTTACTTCTTTTCTAGATTGGCCAGGTGAAACAGGAGCTGTCCAGAAAGGACACAGAACTACTCGCCCTGCAGACAAAGCTAGAAACACTCACAAACCAGTTCTCAGATAGTAAACAGCACATTGAAGTGTTGAAGGAGTCCTTGACTGCTAAGGAGCAGAGGGCTGCCATCCTGCAGACTGAGGTAGAAAGAATTCTGGGAATTGTGGGGAGTTGGTTTCTTGGCACCTTTTCATAAGCGTTACCTGTGCTGTTTTTGTTATGTTTAGAATTGGGAAATATGAGTAATGTTATGATTAATTCTTTAGCAGCGTGATCAGTTACTGTGCTAAAATATAACCATCTTGTTTCAGTTGTTCTTAGATCTAACAAGTTAAAACAGGTGCAGTTTATGTTTTTAATTCTTTAAACTTTCACCAAGTCTGTACTTCAAAGTATACTCTAACAGTATTAAAAATGAAAGGATAATTTTAAAAGAGAAATCATTGATTTAGAAGCTTCAGTTCAACCCCTGGTGAATTTTCTAGTCATGAATGACAATGAACTTGGTTACACTGTGTTTGGAGTACATTTAAGTGTTTTTAAGTTGTGATATTATGAATATATAGGAAACTGGAATCTGTTAAAGTTCTAGATAGTTTAATTTTAAACCACAGATTATTAGACAATGTGTCTACATATCCTGTTTGAAAATAAAGTTAGTGTTTTTAGAATTTTTTTTTTTTTTTTTTTTTTGAGATAGCGTCTCGCTCTGTCGCCCAGGCTGGAGTGCAGTGGCATGATCTCGGCTCACCACTACCTCCGTCTCCTGGGTTCAGGTGATTCTCCTGCCTCAGCCTTCTGAGTAGCTGGGATTACAGGCGCACTCCACCAGGCCCTGCTAATTTTTGTATTTTTAGTAGAGACGGGATTTCACCATATTGGTCAGGCTGGTCTTGAACTCCTGACCTCTTGATCCGCCCACCTTGGCCTCCCAAAGTGCTGGGATTACAGGCATGAGCCACCATGCCTGGGCAGTGTTTTTAGAAATCTTGGAAGATGATCTAGACTATTGGCTATGACTTCAGTTAGGTATTGACCATCTTCAGATAGGTATGTGTCTTCAGATAGATATTTAGTGTATTGCTAAATAATCCCAGATCGATTCTTATCTATCTTATTTTCAATGATCGAAGAGAAAGAGTTGATGATGCCATGTGGATGTACTGTCTTAATATAAATATTTTTTAAAGGTTGCAGTGAAATAGGTAATTTAAGAATAGATAAGTAGGTTTGCTTTATAGAAGAAACATAAAGCATATGATGTAGATTAGCTTTTTTTCTTTAAAGAAAAATAAGAACATAATTTGGTGGAAAAAAGGAATGAGGAGGAAAAGAAAGAATAAAAACATCGTAGTCCTAGAAGACAAGAATCTTCAAGTAAGGACGAATGAAGAAGGAACCTAAACTGTATCATGTAATATTTTTATCTGTACAATTTGGGGCTTTGTTAAAAGTGGGAGATTTTAGCTGACATATTTGTCATTTTTCTTATAACTTACACTTTTTCTATTTTAATTATGTTTCATTTTGTTATGATATCAGCTCCATTCTACCTCACAGAGATATTTTGGGTATAAAATCATGAGATGCAGTAGTGGCTAAGGCTTTGGCTCTAGAGTCATGTTTACTGAGTTTGGACTTCCATCTTTACCCCTTACTATGAGTCGCGTGATCCTGGGAACGTATTGAACTTCCTTACGCTTCACTTTTCACGTCTGTAAGGTGCAGAGAATAGTAGTGCTTAACTCATAAGTTTGTTGTTAGAATTAAACTCGTTTATTTACTGCCAGTGTTTGGCACATAGTAAAGTCTTTGTACATTTGTCATTGTTATCATTTTATAATTCTTCTAATAAAATCAACTAATGCATATACTGTTGAGATGTTAAGAGAACATAGTATTTAGATGATCTGCATTTTCTTACTTTTATTAAGCTAAACTTAGGTTTATTCAGGGAATTATAAATATGAAATCATCTAGGTAATGTTACCTGCAAAGTTATTCATTTATAGCTTTATTTTAAAAATTTTCTGTGGTTACATAGTAGGTATATATATTTATGGGGTATGTGAGATATTTAATACAGGCATGCAATGTGAAAATAAATTATGGAGAATGGCGGTATCCATCCCCTCAGTCGTGTATCCTTTGAGTCACAAACAATCCAATTACAGTCTTTAAGTTATTTTAAAATGTAATAGCTTTATTAATCGTTTTTCACTTCAGTAGCTTGAGTGCATGCAATACAGCAAAAGGGTCAGAAGAGGGCGCCAGTGTTCTAGAGGTCAGCCGCACTTCCAAGTTTGCTACTGTAATAGCTTTGGATGGAGGTGGCAGGTGTACAAACCAGAGAACCAAGCAGTTGGTTAATGATAATGCAAACATTTAAAAGCTTGTCACAGTCTAATAAATGACTTTTCTCTCTTGGCAATTCATGCTTCTCTTTGTACCCCCCTCAAATAATGTTCTTATTAGCCAGGTCTCACCCAGATGGGCTTGTGATTGGTTTCTTGTACCATAGAGAATAGATTGTATTTGTTGTCATTCATGAATGGTTTTTAGTTTTTAGCCATTGCAGGAGTAGCTGAGTCTCAGTGATTATTTCTGTAAGTTACTAGGGCCACTGCTCAAATAGAACCATCTCATCATAAAAGATAAAAGAATGAAAGCTAACTTTCTTTGGAATTTGGGATGATTTTAAGAATGTAATATGTCTATTTATTAGCATTACTTAAAAAATTACTCTGGTGACACTTGACAGGAGTCACCTTTTCCAATGCAACTTGCCAGTGTTAGAGCCCAGTAAAAGGCAGTTTATACCAGCTCTTTGAAAGTTTTCATGTGTTTCTATAATTTGCTCTTAGTCGATTTCATCTTCTTTTCTGCAGCTATCCTAGACTTCAATCTAACACTCAGATTACTAAATTAAGTATATATGAAAAAAGAACATGGATCATGGAGTTCTTCTTTCATTTTTACTTTTAGAGATAGAATCTTACTCTGTCACCCAAGCTGGAGTGCAGTGGCACGATTATATTAATAGTTCACTGCAGCCTGGAACTCCTGGGATCAAACACTTCTCCTGCCTCAGCCTCCTGAGTAGTCAGGACTTATAGGCATGTTCCACCACACCTGGCTAATTTTTAAAACTTTTTGCAGAGACAGAGTCTCACTATGTTGCCTAGGCTGGTCTAGGACTCCTGAGCTCAAGCAATCCTCTTGCCTCTGCCTCCCAAAGTGCTGGGATTACACGCATGAGCCACTGTGCCTAGCCTGGAGTTTAAAAAATCTTAAAAATCCTTTAAGGAAAACAGTTACATGTGAAAAGATCTGTTTTTTTCCCCCCATTCAGGGTGCATGGAATGAGGCCCTCTGGTGTTATACAAGGTACAGTATACATGGAATCGCTCCCGTTTTGTAACCATCTCTTTTAATCTGATGACTTTCACGGAGGTGGTCTGGATTTAGTAATATAGTGGTTAAAAGCATGGTCTTTGGAGTCAGACATAGGCTTGAAAACCAGCCCTCTACCTTTACTAGTTGTGTGACCTTAGAGGAGTGACTTGACTTCTTTTTGTGTGTGTGTGTGAGATGGAGTTTTGCTCTTGTTGCCCAGGCTGGAGTGCAATAGCGCAATCTTGGCTCACCGCAGCCTCTGCCTCCTGGGTTCAAGCGATTCTCCTGCCACAGCCTCCTGAGTAGCTGCGATTACAGGCATGTGCCACCACACCTGGCTAATTTTGTATTTTTAGTAGAGATGGGGTTTCTCCCTGGTGGTCAGGCTGGTCTGGAACTCCCAATCTCAGGTGATCCACCCTCCTCGGCCACCCAAAGTGCTGGGATTACAGGCGTGAGCCACCGCGTCCATCCAGGAGTTACTTTACTTCTTTAAGCCTCCATTTCCTCATCTATAAAATGAGGATAATGATAATAACAACTTCCTAAGGTTTTTATGACTAGATGTTTAATTCTGTTCTCATCTGAATATGGAGGGACATTTATTAATTAAATTATTTTTTTTTTTGCGACAAGGTTTCACTTTGTCATTCAGGCTGTAGTGCAGTGCCTTGATCATAGCTCACTGTAACCTTGAACTTCTGGGCTCAGGTGATCCTCCCACCTCAGCATCTTGAGTAGCTAGGACTACAGATGCAGGCCACCACTCCTGGCTAATTTTTTAATTTGTATTTTTTGTAGAGACGGGATCTCACTATGTGGCCCAGGATGTTCTTGAACTCCTGGCTTCAAGCGGTCCTCCCACCTCAGCCCCCAAAGCACAGGAATTATAGGCAAGGGCCACTGTGCCCAGCCATGAGGGAAATTTAAATTCAGTGGGTTAAAAAAATTTTGAAACACCTTACAGTTTATAACACTTTGATTTGATTTGATCTTTATTGTTTTGTTTGCTCTTCATAGTAATGGCATGGGTTAGACAAGATAAGTATTGTTGTTTTTCTTTTATAATTGAGAATTTTGTGAACTGCTTATTAGCATACCACTTTTGATTGGCACTTGAGGCTACTCTCACTAGTAACCCTGGGACTTTTGATATATCAGTTACAGTATTCTCAAGAATTAAAGTTCTTTTCTTGTTCCAAAATCGTGATGCTATACTAGGGACCTACCATTAAATGTATTTTCAGGATGAATTCTCAATGTGCAGAGCAGAGCTGGTTTTATCAATAAGCCAAAATAATGTAGACCTTACTGCTTCAAAGTAGTACAGTTTTTTCCCCTTTTCCAGGAAATTGTGTTTAGGAATTCTGTTTATTATAGGTAAGGAATATAATCTATATCTTAGTAATAGTAAGAGGAAGTGGTTCTTTTTTTCAGAAGTGCTCAGGAGATCAGCATCTAGCACAAGGTGAGGGACTGCCCTTGCTCTAGGATGTTTAGGCACTAGGCACTAGAGCTAGGATGCTGTTGTTTGACCTGCACTCTCTGCTTGCAGTCCCAGCCCAGTGCCACTTGAAGCTAGAGTTCTGACTTCTTCAGCACACTAAGAGTTAGTAATACATTCTTAGAACTAGAGGGCATTTTTAGAGATCATCCAGTCTTTCCATAATTTAAAGAATATGTATGATAATATCTAACCTGAGTGCTTTCTGTGTGCCATGGAGGGTCTGTATACTTTCATTTTCCCAGTTAATTCTTAGAGTAACCTTCTAAGAAATAAGAATTGCTGCAACATTTTACAGATGGGTTAAAACTTAGAGAGACTGAAGTTACATGACCTGGTGCCCGATCGATTCAAACCCCCAAACTTACGTTCTTGATCATAATGCTGCAATTCCTCCCTGTGCAGAGAGAATATAGTGACATGCTGAAGGCCTATACAACTACTTGGTATTAGTTTTGGGACTGGAATTCATCATTTCTGACTTTGCTAATTATGATGTGCATAGACGACCATGACTCTTGTTTGATTGGTAGGTTGAGGACTAGCCACAAAGAAAGATGGGGAGAGGAAGAAACAATTCATCTTGGTAGAGAGGAGAAAAGGATTTAGGTTGTTGGAATCATACAGCCTCAGAAAGAGATAGGCATCTTTTGTGACGAGATTGTGAAAGAAGAGAAAGATGTATTGATTGATCTCTTCATTCAACATGGTTTTGGGAGTACCTGCTGCGAACTCTTCTGAGCACTGGGGATACAGTGGCAAATAAAACAGAAAGGCTGATGATCTATATCTATATCTCTATCTGTATCTATTAATATATCTGTATATATCTATCTATATCTCTGAAATAGCTGCTCAGAATAAAAGAGGACTGGGTACTATGAACAGAGATAGGGCTTAGAATCCTTTTCAGATGAATGTGTTTCTCTCTTACTGTTGTAGGTGGATTGTATGAGTTATGGGGTAGGGGTTTGGGGTGGGTGCTGCAGGGTGACATGGCATGATATTCATGTCTGCTTGTGAAGGTAGACTGGCTTTGGAGCGCTCCTTCCCCTTTCAGCATCCTCTCTATACCTGGGGCAGAGCATTTGTTGTAGCAGAGGTACAGATGATCATACCAGAGGCGTTCTGATCTGGGAGGCTTGCTTCCTGCCACAACCACTCCCCCAGCTCCAGTTGGTGAGATGGCACTGCTTACGGTGGTGATGGGGTACTGTCTTGTTTGCAGGAAGATGTAGATAATGATAAGCTTAAGAAGTTACATCAAGTTACTTAAGAAGATAATGATAAGCTTAAGAAAATACAAGCATAAGTATGGCTCTTAATACACTAGAAAAATCAAAATGGAATGTATAAGTTTCAAACCGTCAGAGTAAAACTCAGTTTACCCAGTGAAAAATAGAGAAGAATGGGGAGGGGAGAGAAAGAAATGTGATAGCATGTGGACACCATGAAAAAGAAGGCTGAGATAAGTACAAATCATGGGAAAGTCAATAAATACAAATAAGTACTTGGATCAAAATGAAAATATAAATCTCAGTTGGGCTAAAAAGATACAGAAATATACTGTCAACAAGAGTTAAACAGAGACAAAAAGTAACAGCAAAGTTAAAAATACAGAGAGAGAAAAAAATTTAACAATAAAAGTTATATCAGGAAAATAGGCCTTCCCAAATATGATTTATTTTAATATTGGTTATCTTTTAAGAGCAATGTTATATGCTGATAAAAGAAACAGTAGACCAAGAAAATATAATTGTGTCAATTGATGCATCTAACAACATGGCATTTAAATATATATACATTTATATATATATAAAATATATAAATATATATAAATTTATATAATATATATAATATATAATATATATAAATTATATAAATTTATATATATTATATAAATTATATAAATTTATATATATTATATAAATTATATATTATATAATATATATATTTATATAATATATATAAATAAATATATAAATATATATAGCAGGCTGGGCACAGTGGCTCACGCCTGTAATCCCAGCACTTTGGGAGGCCAAGTTGGGTAGATCACCTGAGTTCAGGAGTTTGAGACCAGCCTGGCCAACATAGTGAAACCTTGTCTCTACTGAAAATACAAAAATTAGCTGGGCATGGTGGCACGCACCTGTAGTTTCAGCTACTTGAGAGTCTGAGGCAGGAGAATAGCATGAACCCAGGAGGTGGAGGTTGCAGTGAGCCAAGATCATGCCCCTGGGTGACAGAGAGAGATTCTGTCTATAAATAAATAAATAAATAAATGTATATCTAGCAGCAATGAGGTGAAATAGATAAATCAACAATTGTAGTTGGTCATTTGGATGTGCTCCTGTCAGAATTTGATCAAATAAACAAAGAAGCATCAACATAAAGTTTTAATAACATTAACAAGCTCAAGTTCATAGATGTGTATATAGAATTTTGTACTAACATAGAGAATAAACATTGTTTTCAAGAACTTACCGAACAGTCGTAAAAACTAACCATGTACTGGGTCATAAAGGAAACTTTAAAATTCCCAAGAGTCAAAGTCCCATGACTTTGCACTCCTAATGCAGCAAAATTAGAAATCAGGAGTAAAGATAGTAAAGTAGTAATAAAGATAGTAAAGAACAGCAGCAGAAAACCAAAATAAATCTACAATATTGAAACATACTACCGAAATGACCTGTGGGTTAAAGGAGAAATATAAACATTTAAAAATGAGTGGCAGTAAAAGCTCTCTATATAAAAATTTGTGGAACATAATTAGAAAAAACTCTGTGGGGTATAACTAAAGCAGTATTTAGAGGGAAATGTCTGGTTTTTAAGACATTTATCAGAAAAAAAGAAAAGCAAGTAATCTAGGTGTTCAAATCAGGAAACTTAGAAAAAACAGAGTTAATCCAAAAACAATAAAGAGTAATAAATATAAGATGAGAAATTAATAGAGAATAAAACAACACCAAGAGGTAGTTATTTGAAAAAGGTTAATAGGACAGGAACAGCTCTTACAGATGATAAAGGAAAAGTAACTACTAGTACTACAGAGTTTAAAAATAATATAAGACAACTCTAAACAATGATATTCGAATAAGCTTGAAAAACAAGAAGAAATAAATTTCTGGAAAAATATAAAATGACAGAAGAAATTCAAGAGGTAAGAGAAAACATGAACAACAGTCGTTATAGAAATTGAAATGGTAATCAGCCTCATCCCTTTTTCCCTCCCAAATCCTAAGGCCCAGATGGCTTTCGAGGAGAAAATACTTGATATTTTCTTTCTTTTTTTTTTTTTTTGGAGACAGATTCTTGCTGTGTCGCCTAGGCTGGAGTGCAGTGGCATGATCTTGGCTCACTGCAACCTCCACCTCTCAAGTTCATGTGATTCTCCTGTCTCAGCCTCCCGAGTAGCTGGGACTACAGGCGCATGCCACCACGCCCAGCTAATTTTTTGTATTTTTAGTAGAAATGGGGTTTTACCATGTTAGCCAGGCTGGTCTCAATCTCCTGACCTTGTGATCCGCCCACCTTGGCCTCCCAAAGTGCTGGGATTACAGGCGTGAGCCACTGCGCCCAGCCCAATATTTGATATTTTCTATCAAATATTTAAAAATAGTCATTTTCATCCTCAAGTTGTTCCCCACTCCCCAAGAAAAAACAAGAAAGCCTAATACTCTACCCAAAGATATGAGGAAAAATAAATAAATTAAAAGATACTCCATATCAATAGATGATATAATTTAATCCTGCAGGGATATCAGTTTTCCTGAAGTTAATGTATATATTCTTTTGCATTTCCAATTAAAACACCAAGCAGTAGGCCGGGCACGGTGGCTCACACCTATAATCCCAGCACTTTGGGAGGCTGAGGCAGGTGGATTATCTGAGGTCAGGAGTTCAAGACCAGCCTGGCCAACATAGTGAAAACCCGTCTCTACTAAAAATACAAAATTAGCCGGGCACAGTGGTGCGCGCCTGTAATCTCAGCTACTCAGAAGGCTGAGGCAGGAGAATCACTTGAACCCGGGAGGCGGAGGTTACAGTGAGCTGAGATCGCGCCACTGCACTCCAGCCTGGGTGACAAGAGCGAGACTCCGTCTCAAAACAAAACAAAAAAAAACCAAACAGTATTTTTTAGGAATTCATTTTATTTTAAATTTTGTAAGGAGTTACAAAAAGACAAATGCTATATATGATTCCACTAGTCATACCTAGAGTCAAATTCACGGAGACAGAAAGTAGAAAGGTGGTTACCAGCGGCTGGGAAGGAGAGAATGTGGAGTTTAATGGGTATAGAATTTTAGTTTTGTAAGATGAAATGAGTTCTGGAGATTGGTTGTACAACAGTGTGAATATACTCAACACTACTGAACTGTAGACTTAAAATGATTGAGATAGCAAATTTTATGTCTGTATATCTTACCACTATTAAATTTTTAAAAATGTATATGGATGAATAAAGCTATTCTAACATTAAACAAAAAGAGAAGAGAAGATGGGAGAACCCTGCCCTGTGAGACATGAAAACACAGAGTCGTAAACCAAACAAAACCAAACAGTGCGCCTCAGAACAGTGCGGTAACTAGCACAGGAAGGAGCAGATAGTGAAAAGAACAGGGAATGTGAAATCAGAAACATTTATGTGGAGAGAGAGTCAGTCATAAACTAGTGCAAAATCAAGCAAGTATGAGAAAACTGACATACCATATGGAGAATAAAGTTGGCCACCTACTTCATGCTAGATGAAACAGTGAACTCTAGATGGATTAAAGACCTCAGTGTTAAAGAGAAACTATAAAGCTAATCAATGAAAATGTTTAGTAGGAATATATTGGGTAAGATAACTTAAATGACTCCATCAAATTTAAGCATTTCTGTTCAAGAAAGAAAACCATTGGCAAAGCTAACAGATGAGATTGGGAGAAGAGTTTTTTTTAGAGCCTCTTAAAATAGTAAGGATTCAGATAAAGAATAAAAAAGAGATGCGTGAGGCCAGGCGTGGTGGCTCATGCCTGTAATCCCAGCACTTTGGGAGGCTGAAGCGGGCGGATCATGAGGTCAAGAGATCGACACCATTCTGGCCAACATCGTGAAACCCCGTCTCTACTAAAAATAAAAAAATTAGCTGGGCGTAGTGGCACGTGCCTGTAGTCCCAGCTACTCAGGAGGGAGGCAGGAGAATTGCTTGAACCCAGGAGGTGGAGGTTGCAGTGAGCTGAGATCATGCCACTGCACTCCAGCCTGGCGACAGAGCAAGACTCTGTCTCAAAAAAAAAAAAAAAAAGCTTGAAAATCATTAAGAAATAGAGACTATAGGGAGAGTGAAGGATTTGAATAGACAATTAACAGATAAAGAAACCTAAGTGGTTAACAACTATGCCATGATGTCATCAATCTCACTAGTAAATAAAGAAATGCAAATTTCAAAGATGATGAAATACTATATTTTGTTCATCAAATTGATAAAAATTAGAATATGAGATAACATTCAGTGCTTGTGAGGATTTGGGCAAACAGTAACACAGATGACATAGGTGGTTTCAGTAATCCCATTCCTTGGTATATTTCCCAGAAAAACTTTCCTACTGGTCCACAAAAGGACATGCATAAGGATGTTCACCACAGTATTATTTGTGGGAAGAAGGAATTAAAAGCAACGTAAGTGTTTATTACTAGGGGGTTGGATAAATAAAGTATTGTGGATATGTACCATGGAATACTGTACCAAAGTCAAAAGCAGTGATGCAGAAGCAGGGATCGATATAAGTACTATCTATGTTTACTTTTTTTTTTTTTTTTTGAGCGGAGTTTTGCTCTTGTTGCCCAGGCTTGAGTGCGATGGCGCAGTCTCGGCTCACTTTACAGTACTTGTTACAAGTAGTGTATTATTTAAAAAACAGCTTCCATGCTGTTTTTTAAAAGTAAAAAACAGGTTGAGGTATATAGCATTAATATAAATTGAAAACATGTATGAATATAAAAATCACCCTCTGTGTTTCTAAGATACATATTCAGGAACATATTAAAACGTATTAGAATAGCTGCATATTGAAGGAGGGATGGGTATTGGACATAAATGGAAAAAGAGTAAAACAAAACCAGAGTAGAACTTTACATGAATCAACGATAACACGTGGACAGCAGACAGACCTTGGTCCTAAGTGAGATAGGGATCTGAAGCCAAGACCTCTGCATAAATCTAGTACTCTCCTGAGAAAGGTCAGACGAGAAAAAAATGCCTCCTACCAGTATTAGTGGCAATATGAGAGACTGACGTATTCTCCTTGGCTTTGATTTTGTGGAGAAAGGTCTCTCATCATGCAGGTTTGAGTTTGAATAGACATAACTGCTCTGAAGGGACATTCTCTCAACTTAGTACATGTAGATTCCCACAGATAAAAGCATTGCTTAGAATGAATTTACAATTCCACATTAGTTAATCACTTGTGGATTGTAATCTCCCCTGAACCAATAATGGGAGTAAGAACAAATGGAGTGATCAGACTCTTAGGAATGTTGGATAATAGAACGAGAGTATAAACTAAATGATTAAAGGATGGACTAGGAGGCATGGGAACACTCTCCAGAATAGATGATCAGATATAACTTGTTGGGATGTTGTTTCATGACTATTGAGAGCAAAAGCTGAAGTAGCACTAGGTATTTAATTTTTATTTTCTTAATTTTTAATTTTTATAGAGACAGAACCTCCTTATGTTGCCCATGCTGGTCTTCAGCTCCTGGACTCAAGTGATCCTCCCACCTCAGCCTCCCATAGTGTTAGGATTATAGGCGTGAGGCACTGTGCCCAGCTAGCACTAGCTGTTTAGTATAGCGTCTTTGAATCTTGGCTCTGCCACTTGCTGTATGAGTGTATACTTTTTTGCCTCAGTTTTCTCATCTGTGAGAAGAATAATAGCCTTACCTCATAACGTTGTGAGAATTAAATGTTAATTAGCTATATAGTAACACTCAGTAAATATTAGCTATTATAATTAATAAATGCATAAAGGAACGATTTAAAACATGAGGAAAAAAACAGAGGCACTGTAAATAAAACCAACCGGGTTATAAAAGATCAAAACAGGATTTTAGACATGAAATATATAGTAACTAAAATGGAAAACTCAGTGTGTTAGTGTAGTTGCAGATTATAGAGAGTTGCAGGAACAGTTAGTGAATTGGAACATAGATCTGATGAGATATTACCCAGCAAACAATAGGAAAAATAGGAAGATAGAAATTATTAAAAAGAACTCTATGGAAATTGAGCCCAACTTATATGTAGGAGTTTCAGGAGCGGATAAAGAGAATGGGAGGCAATCTTGAGAGAGAGAATTGCTGAGAATTTTTCTGATTTTGATGATAGGAATGGATCCTTCAATTCAGGAACAAATTATTCTTGAGCAGGAAAATATCTACACCTCCATACAGCTTAGTGGAACCATAGATAAACTAATCTTAAAAACTGGCAGGTAGACCGGGCATGATGGCTCACGCCTGTAATCCTAGTACTTTAGGAGGTCAAGGCAGGCGGATCACTTGAGACCAGGAGTTTCAGACCAGCCAGGGCAACATAGTGAGACCGCGTCTCCACAAACAACAACAACAACAAAAAACTAACCAGGCATGGTGGTGTGTACATGTAGTCCTGGCTACTCAGAAGTCTGAGGCGAGAGTATCCCTTGAGCCTAAGGGCTTCAGGGCAGTAGTGAGCTATGATTGTGCCACTGCACTCCAGCTTGGGCAACAGAGTGAGACCCTGTCTCTAAAAAAGAAAACAAACAACCTGCTGGGGAGAAAAAATAGATTACCTATAAAGGATTAACAATTAGGCCAACATCAGACTTTTCAGTTGCAACAACAGTAGTGAGAATATGGTAGCGTAAAATCTTCAAAGTTTAGTGAAAAACATTGGCAACTCAGAATTCTGTACCAAGCTGAACTCTCATTCTTCAGTAAAGATAGCAGAAAGACTTTTTCTTTCAGATTAATACAAATGAGAGTTGACTACCCAGGATCCCTATGGAAAGAACTGTTAAAAGATGTATGTTAGAAAGAAGGAAAGAATGAGATGCAAGAAAAAAACAGGAGGCAAAAAGGCATTAATGTAACAGGAAAAACTAATCTAATATCAATATAATAGTATGGCATAGACCTTACAGTAATAGTGCCATTACAGCCAAAACTCGCAAATCAATTGAGGTTTATTCAGTAAAGGTGAAGAATTTCAGAGAAAGATCACAAAAGGAAGAGCTTGTCTGTTGCTTCTCCTTGTTGGTATAATGTTGCTAAATAATAGAGCAGGTGGAATTCTGCATCTAGATTGTTTCTATCTTCCCTGTCAAGAGCATAGGAATAAAATAAATGGATTATATATTTCAACAGTGGCAAAATGAAGCTCAAGGTGTGTGAAGACAGAAATTGTAAGAAAGCATAAAGACCTCTGCAGTGGCCGGGCAGAGTGACTCATGCCTATAATTTCAGCACTTTGGAAGGCCGAGACAGGAGGATCACTTGAGCCCAGGAGGGTTTTCACATGGAGAAAGCTATAAGGAATTCTCCCTTTCTGTGAGCGTTTTCACATAGAGTTATAAGGCTTTGTTGATCTTAGTTCTGATACCAGAATGAGGAAATGTTATGTTATGTGTTGGCTTAAAGGGGCCAAAGTAAGTTGGCTGACTGCCATGCTTTTATCAGGTTTGCAGAGGCCAAGAGTTTCTCGGGGCTGCATACCTGAATACCACTTATTGCAGTATACTTTGTGTAGCCGATACTGTGTCTTCTTTGTCTGCTAGGAGTTTTCAAGGGAAAGTGAGTGAAGGTATCAACATTAATTTTTCAGAATATAAATTTGCAAAACATATAGTCTTTTTTTTTTTTTTTTTTTTTTGAAAAACTGTGTGCTGTGGAATGACTCATTTCTACCTTGACTATTTTGATATCTGAGCTTTTCATCTTTCTATGAAGTATGGGGTATCAAACAGAGCTCAATGCAGTTTGTTGAAACAGTACTCTAAAAAGGTTCACTTCCGTGTGGTCTGTAGTGCTGACAGCCCCATGGCTCAGTGCCCTTCACCCAGCATTCAGCCTCCCGTCTAGGTGGGAACAATGGGAAATGCGGTCATAGGATGTATCATTTAGAGTGGACTTGAGCAAGTCACTTAATTAGTTTGGGCCTTGATTTTTCTCAGCTTTAAAGTTGGGAGTTTAAATTCAGTTATTTAACTGTTAAATTTATGAAATACTGCAGAATACAGGAAAACTGTAGAAAATATAATAGATACCAGTCAGATTTAATATACATTAAAATAAAAAGTTCTTTAAAATGTCTCATTCTAAACTAATCAATGGAAGATGTGGTTTAAATAAAAGTTATTAGAATTTTAGGTTTTTAGAACTAGTTGGGGCCAGGAATAAAGATTTGGAAGCTGTGGAGGTGGTGGTTAAAGCCTTAGAATTGGATTAGTTTCTCCAGAGGAGGTTCCATGCAGTGAGATGTGAGGAGGAGGAAATGACAGAGGATAGAGAACACCGAAAAGGTGTGATCACAGAGTTCGAAAGGGAAAGCATCATGTTGGCAAAGCCAAGAGAGGAATGATAGGGAACAAGCCACATATCCGTGCCACTAATTATTACTAGTAATTTGCCTTTAGATAGATCTATTTGTTGATTTAAAACAGGAAAGTTGAGGTAGGTTGAGAGAATTAATTGTTTTTTTGTTTGTTTGTTTTTTGCTTTTTTGAGACGGAGTCTCCCTCTGTCGCCCAGGCTGGAGTGCAGTGGCGCGATCTCGGCTCACTGCAAGCTCCGCCTCCCGGGTTCACACCATTCTCCTGCCTCAGCCTCCTGAGTAGCTGGAATTACAGGCACCCGCCACCACACCCAGCTAATTGTTTTGTATTTTTTTAGTAGAGACGGGGCTTCACCGTGTTAGCCAGGATGGTCTCGATCTCCTGACCTTGTGATCTGCCCACCTTGGCCTCCCAAAGTGCTGGGATTACAGATGTGAGCCACCACGCCCGGCCAGAATTGTTTTTTGATCAGAAGTGAAAGGCCAAAACAGTAGGGTAGCCATTTTCTGTTCATTTCCATTGGTAGAGAAAACCTTGTAGACAAAAGCCTTCTGTTTTTATTGAAGTTGGCATGACCTGTTTGCCACAGACAAACTTGGCAAGTTGGGTGAATGCTGTTCCTGCAGCTCCACTGATGTGAATAAACAAGGTTTTATTCCTCCTGCCAGGATTGGTGTTAGGGCAATGACTGTGTGTCCTGCTGGTCTTTGAGGGGTTTTCCTGAATATGTTTTTTGTGGTTTGTAAAATATGGACCTCATACAAAATTATACTATAAATTTAGTTCACTCCAAACCAAAAGATGAGTGTAGAATTCAGAGCAATTAATCTAGTAGTAGCAAAGTGGTTTTTGTGGTGGCTTTTATCTCAAATCTCTAGACTAGCATATTTGAATTCTGTACTGCACAAAAAAGCAGACTAAGACAAAGTGTACACAGGTGATTTGAATTGAATACTTAGTAAATAAAAGATGATTTAGTAATTAGGGGTATGGACTTGGGCAGTTTCTGTTCCT
Source organism: Pongo abelii (assembly GCF_028885655.2). Taxonomy (NCBI): domain Eukaryota; kingdom Metazoa; phylum Chordata; class Mammalia; order Primates; family Hominidae; genus Pongo; species Pongo abelii. The sequence goes on from NC_071995.2 coordinate 1,158,019, forward strand.
AATATTTATAATATGAAATTTTTTTGTATCAAAGCCTGTGTTTCCAGCCACACTTATACTAAAGTTTGTATGTTTATAACAAGAGTTCTTATTCTTTCCCTTTTCAGTCACCTTTTTCAGTCACCAATTCATACTTGACACTCTCTCAGTGCCGTGTGGGTATTTATGTCCAGTCAGCATTGACACGTTTCCAGGTCACTTAACTGAATCATGGATCCAATATAAAGTGCAGCCTTGGCATCTGGGTGCCTTTCATAAAGAGGCAGCAATGCGGGGTCTCACAAATGTTGTCCTGTGTGATGGTGGTGCCATCAGAATGAAAAACACTTAGAAGTGATGAGGGATGTGTTCGTACATACAGATTCATGTCCCACAGATGGAAAGGCTTTTATTTTTCTGAAATTAATGCTTAGAAGAACTGAGAGACAAGAAAATTAGGCAGTTGAGACTTTAGGTTTGAATGCCTTAGGTTTTTGCCTTTATAGTAAGAATTTGTGTATTTAGGAGATACAGGATAAAATAATGTGGGTTTTTTTTTTTTTTTAAATTGAGACAGAGTTTCGCTCTTGTCGCCCAGGCTGGAGTGCAGTGGCACAGTCTTGGCTCACTGCAACCTCCGCCTCCTGGGTTCAAGTGATTCTCCTGCTTCAGCCTCCCGAGTAGCTGGGATTACAGGCACCCACCACCACGCCTGGCTAATTTTTCTGTATTTTTAGTAGAGAGGGGATTTCACATTGTTGGCCAGGCTGGTCTTGAACTCCTGACCTCAAGTGATCCACCCGCCTCAGCCTCCCAAAGTGCTGGGATTACAGGTGTGAGCCACCACACCTGGCCGGTTTTTTTTTTTTTTTTTTTTAAATGAGTTGCTTTGTTTTTTGCTTTTGGTAGAATATAGTATACAAAATACAGATTAGCGTGTAGTAATTAGATGCAAATGATTATGTGATTTATTTATTTTTCAAATTTCTGACATGTATACTTTTCTAAGGCTTTGACCTCCTTAACTGTGTAGAAGGGTCCCCAGATTCAGTAAGCACCTTCACCATGACTGATGCCCTGTAATGGGTTCAGCTAATAGGAACCAAACCTGATACTGTCAAATAGGGTTAGTAGTGACACTGGCTGGCTTGAGCTGCGCCTGAATGCCAGTGGATAAGGGTCAGTGGGTTCTTTGGCATCTTGAGCAGCCTGGTTGTTGAATTTCCTATTCCACTAAGGTCTTTACTCTGTGGTTGCAGTCCTTTTCTTCTAACTGAATCAATATTCAGTCTGTTCTGACACTTCCCTTTTGGAACTTTTTTTGTTTGCATGGTGGGGTGTTGTGATTTTTACTCTCTTGGCAAATTTCAGGTATGTAATACAGCATTATTAATTGCACGCTGCTGTATATTAGATCCCCAGAACTTCCTCATTTCATAACTGAGGGTTTGTACCCTTTGATCAGCATCTCCCTATTCCTCTCCCTGTTCCTATCCCCAGCCCCTGGTAGCCACCATTCTCTTCTCTGTTTCTTTGAGTTCATCTTTTTTCAGATTCCATATGTAAGTGAGATCATACCGTGATCTGTGTTATTTCTGATCTCAGTTTTCACTGAATGCTTTTTGTCCTTGTATTATGAATTGTGTTTTTCTGCTTCTTTGCTTGTCTGGTGAGTTTGGATTGGATGCCAGGCATTGTGAGTTTACCTTGTTGGATGCTAGGCATTTTGTGTTCCTGTGAATATTACTGAACTTTTGTTTTGTGATGCTGGTAAAATACTTGGAAATAGTTTCATTCTTTTGGGTCTTTCATTTAAGCTTTGTTAGATGGTACCAAAATTGCATTTATTCTAAAGCTAGTCTCCTCGTGCACTCCCCCCTTGATTATAAGCCAGATATTGAAGAGATTTGCAAAAATTTAAAACAATTATATTCTTCTTACTATTTTAGGGGGAAAATGTAGGTTTTGGAAATTAAAATGTTACTTTGATTAACATAATGGGCTTATTGTTATTTAAAAGCTGTTCTAATTTTTTTTTTTTTTTTTTAAAGATACAGTGTCTTGCTTGGTACCAAGGCTGAAGTACAGTGGTGTGATCATAGCTCACTGCAGCCTTGAACTCCTGGGCTCAAGTGATCTTCCTGCTTCAGCCCCCTGAGTAGCTAGAACTATAGATGTGTGCCACCACGCTTGGCTAATTTAAAAAAATTTTTTTTTGTAGAGATAGTGTCTTGCTATGTTGCCCAGGGAGGTCTTGAACTTTTGGCCTTAAGTGATCCTTCTGCCTCAGCCTCCCAAAGTGTTGGGATTACAGGTGTGAGCCACCGCACCTGGCCCTAATTTTGAGTATAGCAAATATTGATAGATATAACTCACATAAATAAAAACTCAATTGGGGTCCTCAGTAATTTTTTTTTTTTTTGAGACATAGTTTTGCTCTTGTTGCCCAGGCTGGAGTGCAATGGTGTGATCTCAGCTCACTACAACCTCGCCTCCCGGGTTCAAGTGATTCTCCTGCCTCAGCCTCCTGAGTAGCTGGGATTACAGGCATGCACTACCATGCCTGACTAATTTTGTATTTTTAGTAGAGACGGGGTTTCTCCCTGTTGGTCAGGCTGGTCTTGAACTCCCAACCTCTGGTGATCTGGCCACCTTGGTCTTCCAAAGTGCTGGGATTACAGGTCTAAGCCACTGTGCCCTGCCGGTCCTCAGTAATTTTTAAGAGTGCTGAGGAGTCCTGAGACCAAAGGGTCTGAGAATGGTAATGTAAGGGAACATTCAGAACATTTGTGTGCCTGAGGCTTCTCTAGAGCAGGGCACTTGCCCAGAGGGGGCTTGGGATTTTGCGTCCTGTTCCAACCTAACCTTTGTGTTGCCCTGACATCTTATTTTCTGTTACTGGAGGCATCTTCCAAACTCAGTTCTGTAGGTCACAGAAACAAGTAAATGAAAAAGCAGGACAGGCGTCACTTCTGTTGTAAGCTTACCACTTTGGGCTTCTAGTCTCTGTTTTCAACATTTTAGTGATTTTGTCTCTTTCTCTATGTGTACACTTTTGAATATGCTTATATGCGTGCTGATCTATGAATTTGAATAGAAGTTTGTTGTGCTTTACCTAGCGTTTCTGGGTGTTTTGTAGTAGTAGATGTGGTGGGTTGAATAGTATCCTCCATAAATCTGTGTCTACCTGGTACTCAGAATGTGACCATATTTGGAAATAGGGTCTTTGAAGCTATAATTAGTTAAGGTTTGAGATAAGATCATGATGGGGTGGGCTCTAAATCCAATGACTGGCGTCCTTATGGAAGAGAGAGGACATATAAAGATACGAAGAAGAGGGTGAAGTGAAGGTGGAAGCAGAGATTGGAGTGATGCATCGTCTACAAGACAAGCAGCCAGGAGCCACCTGGCTACAAGACAGCAAGAGGCAAGGAAGGTTCTTTCTCAGAGCCCTCATAGAGAGCAAGGCCCTGCTGACACCTTTATGTCAGACTTCTAAACTCCAGGACTTTGAGAGAGAAAAAAAAATCTGTTGTTTAAAGCCACCTGGTTTGTCGTCCTTTGTTAGGGCAGTCCTGAGAAAGTAAAACAGTTAGGTTTTTCTGGATTTCTAGTTCATATTCAGGTCATTATCAGACATTTTCAGGTTATTATCAAAGCATTTCAGGTGTTATCAGGGAGGCTGTTAAGATATATGTCATGTCAGAAATAACACACCAAAAATAAGGTTCTTATTCTCTCTCAAAGCTAAAACCCATTTAGTCTTCTTCATCAGAAACCTGGGAACCCATGTTTGACTTATCTCTCTTTTATCCCTTATATACAACCAATAAAAGTCAAGCTCCTAGACATGACACTAATGCTTTCCGTGGCTAAGGCCTTGTCTACTGCTGCACTTCACATAACTTACCACCTATTCTATGCTTTAGCAATTCTCTATTCATAGCTCTCGGAGAAGTTAACATCCTTTCTAATCTTCATTATTTGTGGTATCTCTGCTCAAAGGTTCTTCCATTATCTTCCTCACCAGCCATCTGTTCATCTTTACCTGCTTTGAGGTATCTCCAAGCAAGCTGAGTGCTTCTTTTCTGTACTTTAAGAAAATATTCTCTACACTTCTGTTGCAGCACTTTCTATAATACATTTATGTGATCTATTTTGGCAACATTCTTCTCCATTAGGTTGTAACTTCAGCAGAAGACAGGGAATATCTTAGTTATCTTTGTGTCTCCAGTAACCAGCCCAGTATAATTTTTCCGATATATGAATACCATGACTTTCTCCTGCTTAAAAATCTTCACTGACTTCCATTTTGCAAGTAGGATAAAATTTAAGTATCTTATTTTGTCAGGCAAGGATTTATGATCTGCTGTCTTTTCAGGCTTGTCTCTTGTCCTTCTGTTACTTTACGCTAAGCAATACCAAATGAATTTATAAGTATGTCATGCTGTTTCATGTTTCTAGATTTTTAAATATTCTATTTCCTCTTCCTAGATATCCATGCATTTCTCTCTGCCTTCCCCTTTGTATCTAGTGATGTTCTCTTCATCATTAAAAAACCAATTCAGACATTTATTCTTTTAGAAAACTTTTCTGACTCTTTTGACATACTGTTCGTAGGAGAGATTTCCCTGCCTGCCTGTGTTCACCTGTGTTCCTTTATGCTGGTATTCTTTGGTATGTGATAACAGATTATAATCTTTGATGTCATATCTAGTCTTTGAGTTCCAGTCCTTCTACTCACCAGTTCTTTTTTTTTTTTTTTTTTGTGGTTCTTTAAGAAGATTTTTTTTTTCTTTTATTATTATTATTATTATTATACTTTAGGTTTTATGGTACATGTGCGCAATGTGCAGGTAAGTTACATATGTATACATGTGCCATGCTGGTGCACTGCACCCACCAACTCGTCATCTAGCATTAGGTATATCTCCCAATGCTGTCCCTCAGTCTCGCTCTGTTGACAGGCTGGAGTACAGTGGCACAATCTCGGCTTGCCGCAACCTCCGACTCCCTGGTTCAAGCAATTCTCCTGCCTCAGCCTCCGGAGTAGCTGGGATTACAGGCATGCCACCACGCCCAGCTAATTTTTGTATTTTTAGTAGAGACGGGGTTTCACCATGTTGGCCAGGATGGTCTCCATCTCCTGACCTCGTGATCCGCCCATCCTGGCCTCCCAAAGTGCTGGGATTACAGGTGTGAGCCACCGCGCCCGGCCATAACCCTTCTACTCATCAGTTCTTTAGTGTAATATGAGGTAAATTATTTAACTCCCCTGAGTCACAGTTTTATCATCTTTTGAAACAGGGAGATAATGTTAGCTACTTTACAGTGCTGTATGTTTTAAGTGAGATAGGATTACTGAGGATAAAAGGGTGGGCAAAATATGGGCCAGGCGTGGTGGCTCATGCCTGTAATCCCAGCACTTTGGGAGGCCAAGACAGGCAGATCACCTGAGGTCAGGAGTTGGAGACCAGCCTGACCAACATGGCGAAACCCCGTCTCTACTAAAAATACAAAAAAAATTAGCTGGGCGTGGTGGCCCATTCCTGTAGTCCCAGCTACCAGGGAGGCTGAGGCAGGAGAATCGCTTGAACCCGGGAGGCAGAGGTTGCAGTGAGCCAAGATTGTGCCACTGCACTCCAGCCTGGGTGACAGAGCAAGACTCTGTCTCAAAAAAAAAAAAAAAAAAAAAAAAAAAAATATATATATATATATATATGTAAGTTCTGTATGATAATGTTACTAAGTTCTATAAGTAGAAAAAAAAGTGTTAAATTCTATTACAAAATACCCTGAGAAAGGATGGATGAGGGAGATAGTACTTGTCTGTTGGGGGTTTGGAAAATATTTATTAAAATGGTAGCATAGAAAGAGGGCCTTGAAAAATGTGTTCAGTGGGCAGATTTTTTTTTTTAAGTGGTAGGGGTTAAGGATATTACAAGCATAGGACAAAATGTGAACAATGACAAGAAAGAAAGTATAGTATTTATTCAGAGAATGGCAGTTACTGCTGCAATGCAGAGCCACTGGAAATGAGGCAAGGAGGCATATGGCAAAGGTTAGGCCGTGCTGGTACATTGGGACCGTCTGACCGTGGAGGACCTTGAATTCCCTGCTGGGATCCTGTGGGTTAGGGTGGTGGTAGAGAACTAGTGGCTTAGAGTGTGGGGTCTGGGGGCAAGACCACGTAATCTTAAATCTCTGCTCCACTGCTCATTTGTAGCTGTGAGATCTTGCGCCTGCTGTCTCCTCTAAGGCCCAGTTTCCCACATTCCGTGAGAGAGTGTGAAGTTTTCCACAGGGAGAATGCAAGGGAAGAAAATACAATACCTGAGAACAGAACTGTGAGGATTTTAATGTATACCCAGTAGTCCTCCCTTAACTGCTTTTTTGCTTTCCTTGGTTTCTGTTACCTGTGGTCACCTGTGGTCCGAAAATATTAAATGGAAAATTCCAGAAAGGAACAGCTCCCAGGTTTTAAGTTAAGCTTTTTTTCTAAGTAGTGTGATGAAATCTTGTGCCATTCTGCTGTATTCCACCCTGGAGGTGAATCTTCCTTTTGTCCAGTGTATCCACGTATCCACACTACCTGCCCCTTAGTCACTTAGTAGCTGTCTCGGTTATTAGATCGACTGTTGCAGTATTAGTGCTTGTGTTCACATAACCCTTATTTTATTTAATAATGGCCCCAAAGCATAAGAGTAATGATGCTGGCATATTGTTATAATTGTTCTATTTTGTTACTAATTATTGTTGTTAATCTCTTACTGTGACTAATTTGTAAACTAAATTTTATTATGTAATAGGTATGTATATAGAGGAAAAACATAGTGTGTATAGGGTTTGATACTGTCTGTGGTTTCAGGCATCCACTGGGGGTCTTGGATTATATTCCTTGATGATAAGGGGAGATTACTGAATATGGTGACAAAAATATACATGAACACATGCAGGAAGGCCCAGAAAACTGTTTAATTCAGAAATAAAGTAGTAAAGTAAAACAGGTATTTTTTTTTTTTTTAAGGAGTTGATATGAGACTGAAATCATTGATTAAGCTGGGAGGAAAACAAAACAAAAAACAGAATAGAGATGAATGACAAAAAAAGAAGGATGATAGATCAGAGGTCATGCTATGGACAAAGGGTAGATTTAGTAGGTGTAGGAGAAGGAAAAAAATAGTATTTGTGATTCAGAAAAACAAATTTAGAGTTTGAAAGTTCTTAGGTAGATCTTTCCAGATTATAATTAGGTTAACTGTATATTTATTAAAGCAGAATAGAGGTAAATTACAGATGAAAGACTTTTGAAGGAGCATGGTAGAACTTGTGGTGAATAATGACAAATGGGAGCTCAAATGATTGTTCCCTACTTTCTGGCTTGGTGAGACTGGTCGCATAGAAGTAGTTGGTAGAAATGTAGTTTAGCAGAGTGAAATATGGTTTATCTACATGTTTTTCCTTTCCAGTATGGTCCAACACAATTTGTAAGTACTTACAGTAGTAGCAAGTACTTATTATAGCAGTCTCCAATGAGACTAGTCTTGTTAAGAAATTTTCCATACTACTTAACTGAACAAGAAGTACCACCACACACACAGTATTGGTTCTCAGATACCTTGTAGTTTAGATATTCTACACGTTGGACATCCCTTACCTAAAATGCACAGGACTAGAAGTGTTTCAGAGTTTGAGTTTGGGAATATTTGCATGATACTTATGCTTACTGGTTGAGCATTCCTAATCCGAAAATCTAAAATGTTCCATTGAGCATTTCCTTTAAGTGTCGTGTCAGTGCTCAAAAAGTTCTGGAGTTTGGAGCATTTTGGATTTTCAGATTTTGGGATGGCCAACCTGTGATTAGATCTTCCTGAGTGCTTTGATGTACTCTAAATATGAAACATTATTCATATTTTCTTTGTGGTTTAATCCACATTCAGATAGGAAAAATAAGACAAGTTAAAGATGAGAGACCATAGAACCATACTTGATTTCTTAGATTTGCACTGTTCAGTGTGGTAGCCACCAGCCATTTGTGGCTATTAAGTACTTGCAATGTGGCTAGCCCAAATTGAGATGTGATATAAAGGTGAAATATACATTAGATATCAGAGAGTTAGTATGAAAAAATATAAAATTGCTCATTAATAGTTTTTTATATGGGTTATATGTTTGAAATGACAATAATGAAAAAATGTAAAACAGCTTATTAACAATTTCTGGCTTGAAAATATGACTCATTATTTTCCTGTTGAACAGCACTGAATCTATGTATGGGGTGATAAAAGCTTAATAAAATTTTCTGTGAATGGATTCTAAAATAAATATCATTAGATTTCTTGTTATTTTAAAGTTATATCTAATGAAAGGCATTCAACTTCAGGGATAAAGGTAACTAGTTACCAAACTTTAGCTGGTTAGTCTTGCCGTCTAAAAGTAGACCTTTGCTTTTGCTTTGTATGGATATCTAAGTGCATTATGGGGTTGTTTTTCATAAAAGCCTCATAGCCTATGGCTAGATTGTATTATCTGATATAGCCAGTGTTATGCTTGGTGATGCTTTTTTTCCCTTTTCCTAGTTTTAGATTTTCTAAAGCAATGTAGCTTCACTTGGAAACTTGTTAGAAATACTAATTTTGAACCCTAACCCTGTTGAATCAGAAACTAGGGGCTTGATTTAGCCCTCCAGATGTTTCTGATGCGCGTGAAGTTTGAGAAACATAGTTGTAGAGGTTCCATTGTGTAACGGTGAGCACACTGGACCCTGAATCCAGAGAAACATAGATGTAGCTAATACTACTTTTATAGAATAACAAAACTCAACCTCTTTATAACCTTTATAACATATCTATTTGAAAGGAATTACATTCTTTTCTTTTTAATTCATCACTTGTAAAACTCTTACATTCTTAGGTGGATGCTCTCCGATTGCGTTTGGAAGAGAAGGAAACCATGTTGAATAAAAAGACAAAACAAATTCAGGATATGGCTGAAGAGAAGGGGACACAAGCTGGAGAGATACATGACCTCAAGGACATGTTGGATGTGAAGGAGCGGAAGGTTAATGTTCTTCAGAAGAAGGTAAGGTGCAGGTGTTTTGAGTTCAGTGGCCCATTCCTCATACATCTGCACTCCTACCACTAAGTTATTTCTAAATGCTGTCAGAGTTTCTTGCTCATTCTTCAGTTTATATTTTTGTGATTAGTAATTTGGAACTGTTGTTGTAGTAGGTAGATTGTTAAGACTGCTCTACATATTCAGTTTTTAAAAATTTAAACACTGTTAGTATCTTCCAGTAGTGCTTTTCATGCTGTTTCTCAAAAGTGCCTTGTAAATTGCCAAAGTGTTTGAACTGACATTCTTTTGCCCCTTCTGTCTTTTATTGAAACTGTACTAAATTGGTTTAGTACATGGACTTGGAAAGGTACAACTTCATTTATGTGTTTAATAAGATGACAGTTTTAAGCCAAGACCGGTAGCATCCAGACAAACACATAATTCATATATGAGCAAAAAAAAGTGTGTGCTTGTGTATTTCAATACAAATCTTACTGTTCCTTAGTGCTTGTTCTTTCCCCTTTTTTCAGTTAATATATTTTGGTATTCTTTCCAAGGGTTTCTTCATTGTTGTTACTAATAGCATTGTATGGATATACTATATTTAGCAAAATTTCTACTGATGGACATTTATTTTGCTAAAAATTTCTTCCTTTACATAAAATGATTAATAGTAAAAAATGTTGTACATGTTTAGTTTATACATATGTCAAGTCAAGTATATTTCTAGGATAAAGTCCTTGAAGTTGAACTGCTGAGTGAAAGGATGTGCATTTATAATTTTGATGGATCTTGCCAATTAGCCTTAAAGAGACTGTACCAAGTTTCATTTCTACTATCCGTGATGAAAGTGTTATATTCCCACATACTTGTCTACAGAGTGTGTTAAAAGACTTTTTTACTTTTTGGCAATCTGATAGGTGAGCAAACAATATCAGTGTAGTTGTAGTTCTTTCATTATAAGTAAAGTTGAACATACTTTTATATTTAAAATCCTTTGTATTTTCTGTTATTTGTTTATATGCTTTACCCATTTTTATTTTGAGTTCTTTCCTGCTTTTTTAAAAGTTGATTTGTAGAAATCCCTTCCCAATTTAAAAATTAGTTCTTTTGTCTGATGTGAGTTCTAAACATTTCTTCTTGTTTGGCTTATTTATTGAGATGGAGTCTCACTTTGTCGCCCAGACTGGAGTGCAGTGGCACGATCTCGGCCCAGTGCAACCTCTGCCTCCTGGGTTCAAGTGATTCCCCTGCCTCAGCCTCCCAAGTAGCTGGGACTACAGGTGCCTACCACCACATCTGGTTAATTTTTTGTATTTTTAGTAGAGACGGGGTTTTACCACCATGTTGGCCAGGCTGGTTTTGAAGCCCATGGCCTCACGTGAGCCACCCACCTTGGCCTCCTAAAGTACTGGGATTACAGGCGTGAGCCACTGCACCAGCCCCGCTTTTTTAAAAATAAAAATAAAAAATAAAAAAGATGTTGTCCAGGCTGGTCTCAAACTCCTGGGCCTAAGCCATCTTCCCATCTCAGCCTCCCAAGGCCACTGCTCCTAGCTCTGTTTGGCTTTTGACTCACGTGTGTGTGTGTGTGTGTGTGTGTGTGTGTATGTGTTCAGACTTCTTAAAGTGAATGTTTTAAGGCTTCTGGATTTTGTGACATATTACAAAAGTTATATTTTAGAATATTTCTTATTTTCCAGTGATATTGATCTGTCTGTATCCAGTAACATTGTTTAAATTTTTGTGGTTTTGTGATATATGTTAATAGCTAATTCCTTCTAAGGTACTTCTCTTTTTCAAAAGTGCCCTAGCTTTTTTTTTTCTTGGCTATTTTTTCATTTGAAATTTAGAATCAGCTTTTATCATCTCCTGCCTTTAATTCTTTCCATTGTGTTTTTTATTGGGATTACATAAAATTTGTAGTTAGTAATTTATAGAGAATTGACAAGAATGGGGTATATCTTTCCATGAATTCATTTTTTGTTTCTTGGAAATGTTTTAATGTTTCCTTCATAATAGATTTTATACATTTGTTAAGCTTATTCCTAGGTTTTCTGTTTGTTATAAAGTGTTATATTTTTCATTATGTCTTCTAACTGCTTGTTTTTTTGTACACATGAAGGCTTATAATTTCTCTATATCAGTTTTGTACTTAGTCGTCATACTGAATTCTCTTAAAGGTTTGGATTTTTTTTTTTTTTTTTTTTTTTTTTTTTAGTTTATTCTTTTGGCTTTTCCAAATATGTAGTGTTATCCTTTCTAAATAATGATGATTTTCCTGTGTTCAATTTTAATGTATGTGCCCCATTTCCTTCTCCTTTCTACTTATGTGTACCCCACTGCATGACAGTGGGCATCTTCACATTATACCTGATCTGAATGAGAACGCTTTTAGTTCCCTCCCACTCAAGTACAATGCTTGCTTTTGTGTTAGAATTGATAGATACATTAAGAAAGTATCCGTCTAAATAAAATGAGTTAAAAAGTAAAAATTTTTTTTATTATCTTTTGTTTCAGTAGTTTTTGGAGAACAGGTGGTGTTTGGTGACATGGATAAGTTCTTGAGAGGTGGTTTTTGAGATGTTGGTGCACCCATCACCTGAACAGTGGACACTGTACCCAATGTGTAGTCTTTTATCCCTCACCCACTCCCACTTCCCCTTGACTCCCCAAAGTTCACTGTATCTTTTTTATGCCTTTGCATCCTCATAGCTTAGCTCCCACTTGTGAGTGAGAACATGCAGTGTTTGGTTTTCCATTCCTGAGTTACTTCACTTAGAATAATGGTCTTCAACTCCATCCAGGTTGTTGCAAATGCCATTATTTTGTTCCTTTTTATGGCTGAGTAGAATTTTGTGGTATATATATATACCACATTTTCTTTATCCACTTGTTGATTGATGGGCATTTGGGCTGGTTCCGTATTTTTTGGAATTGCAAATTGTGCTATTATAAACATGCCTGTGCAAGTGTCTTTTTCGTATAATGCCTTCTTTTCCTCTGGGTAGATACCAATAGTGGGATTGTTGGATCAAATGGTAGGTCCACTTTTAGTTAAGGAATCTCTATACTGTTTTCCATGTGGTTTTACTAGTTTACATTCCCACCAGCATGTAAAAATGTTCCCTTTTCACCACATCCATGCCAATATCTATTTTTTATTTTTAAATTATATCGCATTGTGGTTTTGATTTGCATTTCCCTGATAATTAGTGATGCTGAGCTGTTTTTTTTTTTGAGGTGGAATCTTGTTCTGTCACCCAGGCTGGAGTGCAGTGGCGCAGTCTCGGCTCACTGCAACCTCCGTCTCCCGGGTTCAAGCAATTCTTCTACCTCAGCCTCCTGAGTAGCTGGGATTACGGGTGCTCGCCACCATGCTCCACTAATTTTTGCATTTTTAGTCAAGACGGGGTTTCACCATGTTGGCCAGGCTGGTCTTGAACTCCTGATCTCAGGCGATCTGCCCGCCTCAGCCTCCCAAAGTGCTGGGATTACAGGCGTGAGCCACTGCACCCAGCCCTTGTTGAGCTTTAATATGTTTGTTGGCCATTTGTATATCTTCTTTTGAGAACTGTCTGTTCCTTTGAGAATTGTCTATTCATGTCCTTAGCCCACTTTTTGATGGGATTATTTGTTTTTTACTTGATGATTTGAATTCCTTGTAGATTCTGGATATTAGTCCTTTGTCAGATGCAGAGTTTGTGAATATTTTCTCCAATTCTGTAGGTTGTCTGTTTACTCTTCTGATTATTTCTTTTGCTGTGCAGAAACTTTTTAGTTTAATTAAGTCCCATCTATTTATCTTTTTGTTGCATTTGCTTTGGGGTTCTTGTTCATGAAGTCTTTGCCTAAGCCGACATCTAGAAGTTTTTCCAGTGTTATCTTCTAGAATTTTTATGGTTTCAAGTCTTAGATTTAAGTCTTTGATCCATCTTGAGTTGATTTTTGTATAAGGTGAGAGATGAAGATCCAGTTTCATTTTTCACATGTGGCTTGCCAGTTATCCCAGCACCATTTGTTGAATAGGGTGTCCTTTCCCTGCTTTATGTTTTTGTTTACTTTGTCGAAGATCAGTTGGCTGTAAGTATCTGGCTTCATTTCTGGGTTCTCTATTCTGTTCCATTGGTCTGTGTGCCTATTTTTGTACCAATACCGTGACTGGTTTTGGCGACTATAGCCTTGTAGTATAGTTTGAAGTTGGGTAATGTGATGCCTCCACATTTGTTCTTATTGCTTAGTCTTGCCTTGGCCATGCAGGTTCTTTTTTGCTTCCATATGAATTTTAGGATTGTTTTTTCTAGTTCTGTGAAGAATGATGATGGTATTTTGATGGCAATTTCGTTGAGTGTGTAGATTGCTTTTGGCAGTGTGGTCATTTTCACAATATTGATTCTACCCATCCATGAGCATGGGATGTGTTTCCATTTGTTTGTGTCATCTGTGATTTCTTACAGCAGTTTTGTAGTTTTCCTTGTAGAGGTCTTTCATTTCCTTGTTTAGGTATTTTATTGGTTTTTTTGCAGTTATTGTAAAAGGGGTTGAGTTCTTGATTTGATTCTCAGCTTGGTAACTGTTGGTTTATAGTAGTGCTGCTGATTTGTGTACATTAATTTTGCATCCTGAAACTTAACTGAATTCATTTGTCAGATCTAGGAGCTTTTGGATGAGTCTTTAGGGCTTTCTAGGTGTATGACCTTATCATCAGCGAACAATGATAGTTTGACTTCCTCTTTACTGATTTGGATGTCCTTGAGTTCTTTCTCTTGTTTGCTCTGACAAGGACTTCCAGTACTGTTGAATAGAAGTGGTAAAAGTGGGCATCCTTATCTTGTTCCAGTTCTCAGGGGAAATGCTTTCAACTTTCCCCCGTTCAGCGTAATGTTGGCTGTGGCTTTGTCATAGATGGCTTAAGGTATGTCCCTTGTATGCCAATTTTGCTGAGGGTTTTAATCATAAAGGATGCTGGATTTTGTTAACTGCTTTTTTGGGGTCTATTGAGAAGATCGTCTGATTTTTGTTTTATTTTGTTTGTGTTAGTTTTGATCTTTCAATAGTAATATTTTTAAGTAATAGACTTAATAGTTTCAAAACATTTTTCACTTCTCATGCACTTGATCATTGTATATTTTTCTCCCATTGTGCTTCTCTTGCATTTACTTCTTCCTAGGCACAATAGCATGTTGGTAAGAAATATGACCAGACAACTTTTAGTGGATTAGAAGTTATTTGTAATTTTTACTATGATTAATAATGCGTAAGCCTTTTGGGTTCCATTTCCTATTAAACTTTTCTTTAAGTGTAGGATATTATTAGTAAAATATGAATTTTTTAAATTTCACTGGTTATTGCAGTTGTGGAGTTTGTGAGGAGGGGAGTGATTTAATTATTTGGTTTCAGTGCAAGTTTCTGAAGGCATCTGGATGCACAAAGACTTGATTCACCACTGTGCCAGCAGCGTGTTTGTTGCTCTAGGCTGATTATACCAAAAATGTTGGTGACATGATGGATTATCACTTTCATTAGGTCATAAGTGTTAGGGGCATATATTTTACTTTTATAACATTTATTTTTCAGCTCCTATTTTCTTCGCTCTCGTTCTGTAAGGATTACTTCATTTAAAACCAAAGTGTTGAAAGATTGTGTGGGTCTTCAGTCATTAAACTTTGCCTTTCAGATCATAAGAACATGACAGCAAGCTACTAAAAAAGCCTTAGATGATTAATGTTACTGGAAGGAAAGATATACTGGTTAGAATTCAAAGGTTGTTTGGAAGTAATGCATTTCTTATTTTTAACTAGGTAAAAATTTTTAGAAAAGTTTTTGTATTAGTCCATTTTCACACTGCTATAAAGATACTACCTGAGACTAAGTAATTTATGAAGAAAAGAGGTTTAATTGACTCACATTTCCATATCTGAGTCGCTAGGGAAGCTTCGGGAAACTTACAATCATGCCAGAAGGTGAAGGGGGAAGCAAGGCACGTCTTACATGGCAACAGGAGAGAGACAGACACACACACACACACACACACCATGCAAATCTTGTATATATTTTCTTTGTCCTTCCTCTTCATCCTTCACAGGAGGCAGCAGAGCAGAGGACCAGTAATTGTGCTCTCTTAGTACACTACAATGCCCCAATAATTTATCATGTTACAAACTTTTATGTGTCTTAAAACTTACCAGATATTTAGTACAACTATTTTCAAAATTGGTTTATGTTATTAGTGCTTCTTTTTTATTTTATTTAATTAATTAATTTATTTTTTTGAGACTGAGTCTCACTCTGTCACCCAGGCCGGAGTGCAGTGGCGTGATCTTGGCTCCCTGCAACCTCCGCCTCCTGGGTTCAAGTGATTCTCCTGCCTCAGCCTCCTGAGTAGCTGGGATTACAGGCGCCTGCCACCTCACCCAGCTAATTTTTGTATTTTTAGTAAAGACAGGGTTTCGTCATGTTGGTCAGGCTGGTCTCAAACTTCTGACCTCAGATGATCCTCCTGCCTTGGCCTCCCAAAGTGCAGGGATTACAGGCATGAGCCACCGAGTTTGGCCTAGTACTGCTTTGTAGACAATTACCTTTATGCCTGTTATTTTCAGTGCTTAGATCCTTCCCATTCTGTGTACTTTTTTTTGTTGACGTTACTGTATTAATGTGGTCAGAATCAACATTTGTGATGTATTTCCAGCACTATTGTTGGCTGATAAAATAGAGATAGCTTTAAATTTAGTATCCATAAAAAATAAAATGAATACAGTAGGTTTAGAGACAGTTTAAAGTTCTCAAGGGATCTATATATTTTTTAAAAACTATATAAAAATAACTTTAAAATAAGTAATTTTTTTTCTTGATAAAACATGCACTTTTATGTATTTTTAGGCAGGAGTAACAACTTTTTCCACACTTCCATCCAGAGAACAAAGGTCAAAACAGCATTTATTATTCTAGCCATAGTTTTACTGTTTAAACTTTTGAAATTTTGTGTAGGACCATGGAGAGAAGAGTAGTGCTTACAGCTGAAACTTAGTTTCAATACAGTATCATATATACATATATATTGGTTGATTTGTTTGTTTTTGAGACAGGGTCTCACTGTGTTGCCCAGGCTGTAATGCAGTGGTGCAATTATGGCTCACTGCAACCCTTGTGTCTGGGGCTCAAGCAGTCCTCCTACCTCACTTCTTAAGTAGCTGGGACTACAGGCACATGCCACCATGCCCAGCTAATTTTTTGTATTTTTTGTAGAGATGGGGTTTCACCATGTTGGCCAGGCGGGTCTCGAACTCTTGGACTGAAGTGATCTGCCCGCCTTGGCCTCCCAAAGTGCTAGGATTACAGGCATGAGACACCATGCCAGACATCTTTTTTTCATTTTGTATTGTCATTTATTTCTGAAACTCAGCCAATATGATGTATAGAGACAAATACATAGATACTGACAGGCAAAAAGTCATGGAGATAAAGTGTATTACTTGAACAAGACTTCAGATTGAATATTATTATTCTTTAATTTTCATTCATTTGCCTGCTTTGTGAGGTATTAGGAATGACATGGGTGGTGGTGGATACAACATAGAAAAATTTCACCTGCTTAATATTACTTGAACTAATCTCTGGGACCATAGTCCCTTGGCCATCACCAAGACTGAGAAGAATCGAATCAAGATTTTGCATCAGGGGAAGGTTGTTTTGAATATCTTAGGGGAATTTACAGTGCACTCTCCTGCAGCTTACATTGTAAAGCATTTTGGCATGGGATAAAATATTCATAACTCTGTGTGTTATCTCTAAACAGAGTCTTTGAAGCAGTTCCGTCAGACAGCACAGGACATTTTCCTACTGAAGGAACTCAGATGCAGTTTAGGCATACTTATATGTGGAAACTATCCATCTCATAGTTTACTACTGAACCCTGAATTAGCTGGTAGCAACAACCCACTATCCTCTCTCCCCCAGTCAGAGGCTTCTCCTAATAGCCATGGCAGTAAAAATAGAACAGTAGAACTAAAATATTTTCCAGAAGGAGAACGTATTCATAGGGAAAGGATAAATTCAAAGTTATTCACAACTCTTTTATCTTCAAACCATTACTTATAAATTGATCAAATAAAAATAGCTAGTCTAATGTGTTTTGAGCAGTTATTACCATTTTTATTTATTATTTATATTGCTTATTTTTGGATCATATTTCAGGCTTTTTATTTGATGAGTCAACATCTTAAGATTCCTAATGAGAGTGGGATATAAAAAGTAACTGGGTCGTTGTTAACAATGATAAGTCATTTTAACAGTATGTGCACTTGATATGGTCAATGATGCTTCACCTCTGTGGTTCTCTTCCCCGAAATGCAAAACCCCAGTCCAATTATGAACAAAACAGTAGACAAATCCTAGTTAAGAAACATTCCACCAAAGACCTGACTAGTAGTATTCAAAACTGCCAAGCCTCCAAAAACTAGGAAAGTCCAAGAAGCTGTCACAGCCAAGAAGAGGCCAAGGAGACATGCTATCCAAACATAATGACATATCCTAGGCAGTGTCTGGGAACAGAAAAATGACAGCAGACAGAAACTAAGGAAATGTGAATAAAGCACAGACTCTTGTTAAGAATAATGTGTCCGTGTTGATTAATTATGACAAATGTGTCATACTAATGTAAGATGTTAACAGTATGGGAATCTGGCCTCTGGGTTCTCAGGAACTCTCTGTATCACTTTCTCTGTACCATCCTTACCTCTCTGCAAATCCAAAACTATTCTAAACAAAAAGTGCATTTAAAAAATCAATTCAAATTTGGCAGTGTATTAGAGTTAAGAATAATAAAGTAACAGTGATTTTGAGAGAGCTCAAAACTAAAAAAATCGGAATGGCATTCTTTTCAAAGCTTGGTGGACCCAAAACCTATAAATACTCCAGTGGGGGAGATCAGGGATTTTACCTTTGGAACATTAAGGTTGTATGAATTTATTGGGGAAGAAGGAAGGCTACAAAGTAGTCAACCTAATTCTATTTGTCTTCTTTGCCCCTGGCTTCCGGATCTCTCTCCAAGTCACCATAGACCATGTGCACCCCAATATTGAATATCTCATGAACAACCAGGACAGATTTGATCTAAGAAAGACTCAATGCAAGAAATCCCTGTTATATTCCAGTGGAGAGTGTTATGTGGAATGGACCCCTCCATTTGAACTCTTAAATTCTGTTTCAATTCAGGTCATTATTCTCCTCTGCTTTCCTTGGAGGTTTATAGAAATCTTAGGTACACCAGGAAACTTTGAGCCGGGGTTCTTTCTCAGTGCCAGGCACTTTTCTATGTGAATTATATCAACAGGTAACCCTGTGAGCCATGTTTCTACCTAACGCTGTTGACAAGTTTCAATCCTCTTTCATTTCACACAACTGCCCAACTTTTGGTGGCTCAGAAGACAACAGGTAAAGATAACCAAGTAGCCACCAAATAAGACTGGGAGGCTTTCCTCAAAAAAGACAACTTTCTGAAATACTTGGTGAAACTGTTCATTAGACAGAATATACATCACTGGATTGATGATGGAGTTTAAAAATAGCTCAGCAAGGCTGGGCGCAGTGGCCCACGCCTGTAATCCAGCACTTTGGGAGACTGAGGCGGGCAAATCACGTGAGGTCAGGAGTTCGAGACCAGCCTGGCCAACATGGTGAAACCCTGTCTCTACTGAAAATACAAAAATTAGCTGGGAGTAGTGGCAGGTGCCTGTAATCCCAGCTACTCGGGAGGCTAAGGCAGGAGACTCGCTTGAACCTGGGAGGCGGAGGTTGCAGTGAGCTAAGATTGTACCATTGCATTCTAGCCTGGGAGACAAGAGTGAGACTTGGTATTAAAAAAAAAAAAAAAAAAAAAAAGCTCAGCAAGATGAAGATGTTTAATATGGTTGGGTATCTTGGCTGGCAGAGACAGAATAAAGAGAGGCAGCTAGCAGATGATAAAAGCCCCTAAAATGATCCCCAGGGTTTCTATGGCTTTCCTTGTTTGAAAGTGAATTTCCTGTTGTTCTAGGACACTATAAGCATGCTTGATTTTCACATGGTTAACAAGCAGAGGAAAGCCAGTTAAGCGCCTTTGCCTCTCATGGAGGCTGGGGTTGAGGGAGCAGAGTGAGCTGTGATGACCTGGGCAGTGGTGCTGTGATGATGGCTTCTGGATGTTCGTGTTGGGCAATGTGTGAAGATGATGAACAACACAGCCAGAATGTAGAAGGTCTTACATGTGGAGTAGGTGGTGCAAGAGATCTAGGAGAAGAGCACTGGGATAGAGATACAGTTTGAGATGGCCCATTTACTATACTGCAGGGCATTGGTGATGGCCCAGTAACTGGTCAGAGCAACAGACAGAAATATAGGTTGGAGGCCATGTAGCACGTGATGCTAGAAGACAGCCAGATGTTGCATAGGAGTTGGCCAAATTTCCAGGTGTGTGTGATGGTATATATGATGCTCATGGATATGAACAAGGAGCCAGTGAGATAGTTGGCTGGTGTATGTAGCTTCCTGGTGAGGAAGATGGTGGTAAGCAGAAAGGTGTTGGAGAGAGCTGTTGTCAGTGTGATGATGGAAAGGACCACAGCAAGAGATCTCTAGCCCCTGGAAGTTCCCAACTCCTAAGCCTCCGGTATTTTTGTAGTATCAAGGGATCCGCTGGAGGCCTCCTGGAGGATGTCTTCCATTGATGGTTTTGTGAGGGCATTCTAGGGAGCTTTCTCTTCCACAGTCATAGCTTCTCCTTTCACAGTTGTCTGTAAAAGGTCATGTTTCCATTTCCTACTTCTGGGAACTGTACATCAGAAGAGCAAACCACAACAGAAAATCTCCAAGGCTTGATTACATGAAGAACACTGAGGTGACTCCTAGCTACAGTTAAAGGCTTTTCCCAAATCAGATGAATCCCAAGATGTCTCTCTGTTCTAGAACTCTGATAGACACATGCTGAATATGTTAGACAATTGCAGGTTATCACACCACTGTGGGCAAAGCTCCACAATTTCTTGGCTTTGGTATTTTGACTCTTTTTAAGGCTTGAGACTTATACGTGTTTAACTGTGCCTTCAGAATATTTCCCATCCTATTCCAAAGAGATTGTGGATTTCAGGTTGCTGCCTGGGAGCTTTTAAAATTAGAGACAAAAGGGAGTACCAGCTTATTCAGAGAAGCAGTCCAGTCAACAGCTCACAGTTTTCCTAGGTGAATCCTGACATATGATTGGTACTTAATTTTGGTTCCTTTTCTACTGACTGTTTTTGAGCGTGAAAAGACAAACATTCCAGTTACCAAAGCTTGAAGAATGCATGAACTCGGAGAAGGTAAAACAAACGGATCACTGTGAGTTTGCCAAGCGGGGCAGGTGTTTGAAGCCCTTCTCTGGCAGTGCGTGTGGAATGCTGGGCTTGCCCTCCTGGGCCCTCCTTTCTTCACATGGTCGGATTTTGGCCTACATGATCACAGCCCCCAGCCCTGCGCCTTCCCCTGGCCCTTTCCCTTCCTGGACTTTTGGGATACTCCATTTCTCTTTTTGTTAATTAATAACTTTATTCGTTTGGAGTAGTTTGGGAAGTTCCCAAGTGTACCTGAATAACGTACGTTGTATCCAATAGGTAATTTTTCATTTCTCCCCTGCCTGCCTCCCCCTGCTCTGAGTCTCCAGTGTCCATTATACCACTCTGTATGCCTTTGGGTACTCAGCACTGCCTCCCTCTTATGAGTGAGAACATGCAGTATTTGGTTTTCCATTCCTGAGTTACTTCACTTAGGATGATGGCCTCCAGTTCCATCCAGGTTGCTGTAAAAGACATGATTTCATTCTTTTTTTCATGGCCGAGTAGTATTCCATGGTGTGTGTGTGTGTATACACACGTATACGTATATGTGTGTGTGTACACACATACACGTGTGTACACACACACATACACGTATGTGTGTATACACACGTGTATGTGTATATGTGTATATATGTATGTATACACATACACATACCCATGTGTATTTATATACACACACACACACACACACACACACACACTTTCTGTCTCTTGCCATATACAAAAATTAACCTAGGTGGATTAAAGACTTAATCTAAGACCCGAAACCATAAAAATTCTGGAAGATAACACAGGGAAAACTCCTCTGAACATTGGCTTAGGGGAAGGATTTATGACAAGGATCTCAAAAGCACAACAAAATGAAAATGAATAAATGGGACTTAATGGACTTAATTAAACTGAAAAGCTTCTGTACAGCAAAATAAATAATCAAAAGAGTAAATAGACTACCTACCGAATGGGAGAAAATATTTGCATTATATTCAACAAAATACTAATATCCACAGTCTACAAGGAACTTAAATCAACAAGAAAAAAAAAAATAATCCCATAAAAAATGGGCAAATAGCATGAATAGACATTTCTCAAAAGAAGATATACAAATGCCCAAAAATGTATGAAAAAATGCTGAACATCACTAATCATCAGGGAAATGCAAATTAAAATCACAATGAGATACCACCCTACCCCATCCAGAAGGGCTGTTATTAAAAAGTTAAAAAATAATAGCTGGTATCATGGATGTGCTGAAAAGGGAAGTCTTACACACTGTTGGAGCAAATGTAAATTAGTACAACCTTTATGGAAAACTTATGGATATTTCTCAAATAACTAAAAGTAGATTTATCATTTCAGGCTGGGCGTGGTGGCTCACAGCTGTAGTCCCAGCACTTTGGGAGGCCGAGGCAGACGGATCACCTGTGGTCAGGAGTTCGAGACAAACCTGGCAACATGGCCAAGGTGGCGAAACCCCGTATCTACTAAAAATAAAAAAATTTGATGGGCATATTGGTGCGTGCCTGTAGTCTCAGCTACTTGGGAGGCTGAGGCACGAGAATTGCTTGAACCTGGGAGGCGGAGGTTGCAGTGAGCCTGGATTGTGCCACTGCACTCACAGGGCAAGACTTCATCTCAAAAAAAAAAAAAAAAAAAATTTAACATTTTATCCAGCAGTCCTACTACTAGGTGTCTACCCAAAGGAAAAGAAGTCATTCTGAAAAAAAAAAAAGACATCCGTGATGTGGAATCAACCTAAGTGCCCATCAACCAATGAATGGATAAAGAAAATTAAACTTTTTTTTTTTGAGATGGAGTCTCGCTCTGTCGCCCAGGCTGGAGTGCAGTGGCGCTATCTTGGCTCACTGCAAGCTCTGCCTCCCGGGTTGACACCATTCTCCTGCCTCAGCTTCCTGAGTAGCTGGGACTACAGGCACATGACACCACGCCTGGCTAATTTTTTGTATTTTTAGTAGAGACGGGGTTTCACCGTGTTAGATGGTCTCGATCTCCTGACCTCGTGATCTGCCCACCTCAGCCTCCCAAAGTGCTGGGATTACATATGTGAGCCACCGCACCCTGCTGATAAGTATTTTTTTAAAAGCCCTGAGAAATGACAATGTAGGATTTTAAAAATGACTAGTATTAACATTATGAGAGTAATATGTGTTCGAGGTAAAAAAAAAAAAAAAAAAGAATTACCAGAACATATGGAGTGAAATTGAAGTTCCTTCTCCCATCCTTTGCTCCTCTCAGTGCAGTTCTTTAGGGATATTAACTGTTGTTAACAGTTCTTTGTGTGCTGTTTCATAAAGTTTCTATGCATATTCAAGCATTTATGTGTTATATACCTTTTAAAAAACAACTGGAATCATACTTTTTATTAATTTAAAAATAAACATTTTAATATCATCTTATATGCAGCTTTATCTCATCTTAAAAAGTATCTACATGGTTTTCTGAATCATACTTCTACCATAATTTAACTAAATTTAACCTAAGCTTTACAGGTAGATGAAGATAGGGGTTTTTCTTATTTTATTTTATTTTATTTATTTTATTTTTTTGAGACAGAGTCTCACTCTGTCGCCCAGGCTGGAGTGCAGTGGTGCAATCTTAGCTCACTACAACCTCTGCCTCCCGGGTTCAAACAATTCTCTCCTGCCTCAGCCCCCTGAGTAGCTGGGATTACAGGCGCGCGCCACCACACCTGGCTCATTTTTGTTTTATTAGTAGAGGCGGGATTTCACCTTGTTGGCCAGGCTGGTCTCGAACTCCTGACCTCATGATCTGCTCACCTCGGCCTCTCAAAGTGCAGGGATTACAGTTGTGAGCCACCACGCCCGGCCTCTTGTTTATTATAGTACTATAACGCATAATGACATAACCATCTTATTCCTGAGTTAATATTATATGCATCTAAAATATTGATAGCTGTTTAATTATCCACCAAAAGTCTTTCACTGATTTACACTGAGAATGTTTTTCTGCACAGTTTCATTAAACATTTGTTATCAAACCTTTTTAAATTTCCACTGACTTGGTAGGCAATTCTGAAGTATCTCTTTTCTTGCTTAGTATTTATTTAAAGTTGAGTTCTCATTGAGCATTTTTTCATAGGTTTTTGTTTTAATTGGGAGGTATATGTTCATTTCTTTTCCATATTTTTCTGTTTGATGATGTATTTTTTCTTGTTGATTTACAGGAAGTTTTTCCTCTAGTAAATATATTGGTCTGTTTCCTTTTATGTTTTACAAATACATTTTCCTGTTTTGTTTGTTTGTTTGTTTGTTTTTTACTTCATTTATGTATTTATTTTGGGGTTTATGTCACCCAGTTTAATAGTACTTTTCTTTATGTCCTCTCAGTTTTAGGTCACACTTTGAAAGTCTTTATACATACCAAAGTCATTTTTATTTTTATATTTTTTTGAGGAAGGGTCTCGCTCTGTCACCCAGGCTGGGGTGCAATGTCGCAGTCTCGGCCCACTGCAACCTCTACCTCCCAGGCTCCAAGCCAACCTCCCACCTCAGACTCGAGTAGCTGGGCTACAGCCGCACACACCACCATGTCCAGCTAATTTTTTAGCTTTCCATAGAGACAGGGTTTTGCCATGTTGCCCAGGCTGGCCTTGAACTGCTGGGCTCAAGCAGTCTGCCCTTGCCAAGGTTATTATATAATTCATACATGCTTTTCTCTGGTACTTTTAAAGTTTCTTTTTTTACACCTAAAAATTGGTTTATAAAATTTATATATTGCTGTAATGATTCAGTTTTATGTTTTTACATGTGGCTGGCCAGTTGTCATTATAGTATTTATTAAATAATGCACCCCTTCTCTTCTGATTTGAAATGCCACAAGTAAATTATCAGATTAGTAGATTGTTTTGCTATATTAATTTTATTTTTGCAGGAATTTCTCACTCTTCTCACTCGTTTACTTTTTCAGATGAACTTCATTATGATTTTGTCAAATTTTCCTCTTTCCAAAAATGACCTTGTTACTTTTTTTATTGAATGTGGTATCTCAGAAGTCAAGTGAAGAAAGGGTTTCAAAGAGGAGAGGATGATCAGCTTTTTCAAATACTGCTGATGAGTTACAAAAAATGAAAATTGACCATTGATTTTAATAAAGTGAAGATCCAAATATCTAAAAAAACATCATGCAGAAGAAAGATTAGACTTGTTCAATATGGCCCCACATTACCTCAATCAGCAGATACTCTAAGGAGTCAATTCTAAAGAGGGTCAAACTGTCCGAAACTGATAACACACTACCAGGGAGGAAATCAATTCATTCATTATAAGTGGACATACAGCAAAATTAAAGTGTAATCCATCACTTTATCTAATTTTGCTATATGTGCAATAGAGTGGGCAAAGTTGATAGTTTGTGCCTAGTTTCTCCTGTGATTATCTATTACTTTAAACAATATTTTAAAACTTTCTGTGTCTTGATTTAACACATTTAAAAATGAAGCCACGTTTATTGACTACTTTTTATTAAAAATAGTTTATTTATATTACCAATCCCCCTTCTTGATTTTTGTTGGTAAACTTTTGTTATATTTTGCTGAGTTCATAGTACTTTTCAGTTTTATATTGTGTTGTTTTTTGTAAAGGAGAAACATTGCTTACTGTAATTATGATTCATATTTAGCTTTTATTTCTGAATTTCAGTATATTTAATGCTCATCACTAGTCGTTAAAAACAGCTTAACTGTTCCCAATTATTTTATTTTATTTATTTTTTTTTTTTGAGAAGGAGTTTTGCTCTTGTCGCCCAGGCTGGAGTGCAGTGGCATGATCTCGGCTCACCGCAGCCCTGCCTCCTGGGTTCAAGCGATTCTCCTGCCTCAGCCTCCCAAGTAGCTGGGATTACAGGCATGCACCACCACGTCCAGCTAATTTTTTTTTTTTTTTTTTTTGTATTTTTAGTAGAGATGGAGTTTCTGCATGTTGGTCAGGCTGGTCTCGAACTCCCGTCCTCAAGTGATTTGCCCGCCTTGGCCTCCCAAAATGCTGGGATTACAGATGTGAGCCCCTGGGCCCGGCTGTTCCCAAGTTTTAAACTTTAATTTTTGGTTGCCCAGGAACTTCTCTGAATTGTATTGTATGAAGGGTTATGGGTGCTATCCCAGTTCCTTGTTTGTTGACCATGTGTTTATGTTATCTTTTTATATTTTAAAAACCATTTCAGAGATACAAAAATGTATAGAGAATAATATACTGAGTATAATCACTCAAGTTAAATAAACATTTCAAATATTGTTGAAGTTCATTGGTATATCTCTCATTGATAGTATTCCTTTTTATTCTATCCCAGAGATTAGTACTTGATTTTAGTATTTATACATGTTCAACAAGAGGAAGTACATATGGCAAATAAATAGGAGAAATATGTCTAACTACGATGAATGAATTGATTTCCTCTCAGGTAGCATGTATCAGTTTTGGACAGTTTTGACCCTATTTTGTTTAACCAGAATTGATTCCTTAGAGCCTTTGGCACCAGGGACCAGTTTTGTGGAATACAATTTTTCCACAGGCCATGCTGCAGGGGACAGTTTTGGGATGAAACTGTCCCACGTCAGATCATCAGGCATTAGAATCTCATAAGGAACATGCCACCTAGATCCCTCAAATGCACGGTTCACAGTAGGATTCATGGTCCTGTGAGAATCTAATGCTGCCACTGATCTGACAGGAGGTGGAGCTCAGGCGATCATGCTCACTTGTCTCACCGCTTACTTCCTGCTGTGTGGCCCAGTTCCTAACAGGCCACAGACCGGCACTGGTCCATGGCCTGGGGGTTGGGGACCCCTGCCTTAGAGTGTTTACTGATTGAGATTAACTTGGGGCCATAGTGAGTAAGTCAGATCTTTTTTCTGCGTGATATTTAGATATTTGGAGCTTACTCTTTGGCAGCCCCCAAATCTTAATATCCTACGTGAAGTATTTTTATTCCTCTCATTGTTCTTATTTCCTTTGGTTATTTTTTCTGATGACTTTTATGTGTCTAAACTGATTTTTCTTCCATCTTGACTTGTTTAGTTAGAATTTTGGATCTAATTGCAAGAGAGATGATTAAAATGGGATTCATGTTCCGTTCATGGCCCTTAACTGAAATGTGGGCTACTCAGTGAAACTCACTAACGTTCAGTTTCTTCATCTGTAGAGTGGATATAATAGCTACGTAAGGAGGTTCTTGTTGAACGATGTGATGTGTATGAAATCATGTACCTTGGAACCTGTAAAGTGATATATACTCAGGATATGAGGTATCAATATAATTTATTCTCATTAAATTTAATTCAGCCAATTACTCTGAATTTAGAATCATGGAGAATCTTTTGACTCTTGATTTGATTGTTTAGTCTAACAGTTATTTAGTCTAACAATCAAATCTTGATTTGACTAACAAATTGTTTAGTCTTGATTTGATTGAAGGATTGTCAGTCCTTCAATGTCATGCCTTCTACCCATTTATAAACGTGCTCTTTATACTTTCATATAGGCAATAAAATGTTGAAAAGGCCCCAAAAGATTTAGGTTATACATTGTAAGAAACTGCTGATCAGATTGATATATACATCACAACAATTCTAAAAGCTTTTTTCGTTGCTTGTAGAATTTTTTTTTGTAAGCTCACTTTGTTTGCAGGTCCAGACTTTTATAAATCTATATTCCTATTTGTCCTTCATGTATGTTCGTCAATAAGACCCTTAAAAATCTAAGATCAGGCTGAGCGTGGTGGCTCACACCTGTAATCCCAGCGCTTTGGGAGGCTGAGGAGGGTGGATCACCTGAGGTCAGGAGCTTGACCCTGTCTCTACTAAAAATACAAAAAATTAACTGGGCATGGTGGTGCCCACCTGTAATCCCAGCTCCTGGGGAGGCTGAGGCAGTAGAATTTCTGGAACCCAGGAGGTAGAGGTTGCAGTGAGCTGAGATCACGCCACTGCACTCCAGCCTGGGCGAAAGAACAAGACTCTGCCAAAAAAAAATCAAATCTAAGATCAGCCTGTAAAATTCCTTCTTCTTTAAATTTTCTTTTTCTTTTTGTAGAGACAGGGTCTCACTGTGTTGCCCAGGCTGGTATCCAAACTCCTGGTCTTAAGCAATCCTCCTGCCTTGGCCTCCCAAAGTACTGAGATTACAGGCATGAGTCACTGTGCCCAGCCTGAAATTCCTTCTAATGATGATACCTTGATAGTGAACCACCAGCATACCCAACCATTTTGGCTTTTTCAGGACCACCACCTACACATATTTTCCTAGCATTCTAAGCAATGTATGCACTGGAATAGTCTTTGGTGTTTCTTCTTCTTTTTCCTTAATGAGTACATTTATAGTTGTACAGTCCAAATTATGTTCTTGTGGGTCTCCCAGTCTTCCCAGTCTTTCTAAACTGTCCTCATTCCGCATAGTATTTTCCACTATGTGCTAGGCACTGTGTTAAGTGCAAAGACATACAGATGTGGTCTCTGCTCTCAGGAGTCCCAGAATTATGGGAGGTTAGAAAGTTATGATACGAATGATATATGGTGGGGCAAAAAAACAAGAATTTTAGATTTAGCCCTGTATGAAAGGAGTCTAAGGAAGTCTTAGGAGCTGAGCCTTGAAAGTTTGCAAGGTAGATGGAGAAGGGGGCGTCTAAGCCTAGAGAGCGGTGTGAATAAAAACAAGGAGGGGTGTTCTTTTCCACTGTGTCATGCCCTGGCATTTCACTTCTGCTCTTTAACATTTGTAATATACGCTCTTAAAAATTTCTGGTAGAACTCTGCATATGAAGCCATTTCTGTCTTATTACGAACTCTGAAATCACTTGCTCCATGGGAAAATTATACCCAATTTTTACATAATGAGAAAGATTTCAGTGAATGTAGTCATCTTTATTGACCTGTTAATTTAGGAAGCAGTTGAGTTGAGTTTTTCTTTCCTCTGTCCCAGAAGATTTTCAATCAAAAACTTTAGAAATTTATCTTCAGTGGGATATTGTGGTATAACTTTTAAGGTAGAACTTTAGGTATCCCTGTAGAGATGCCTTAATTCTGTACAAAAAAGCCTTAAATTCTGTACTTTGCTTCTTGATTCAGACACTTGTTCCCTAAGGAAGAAGAATAAGGTAACACTACATTTATTCTTTTCTTGTTCTTTGGTGTCTGCATTCTCTAATCATTTCTTTCATGAATATTATAATTGTATATTTAAGTAATATTTAAATATTGTAATATTTAGGGAGCAGTACTGAAAAACTATGTTATTTTGGCATTTATCTAGATATACTTAAAAGAAATTTTTTCTTCTGAGCACAATGGCAGTTATGGTAATCGCTGGGTTATAAGTTAGTCACATACTGTGGACTGTCTGTGGTTCTGTCCGGGCCACCACTGTCCACCCATAGTCTTCCTTGCTTTCTAGGTAGTATACATATTTGTATGCATTAGGGTAACCCTGTGCTTAGAGAATGAAATGAGACAATAGCAGATGGCCAAGCGTGCTGTACAATGGGATTAGTATTGGGCTCCTCCTTCCCAGGGTTCTCCCCTAGGGTTTAAAGTAGTTTTGTGTTACAGTAAATTTCTTATCTTTATAATAAATCATTGACCTGGAAAATGTAATTGAGCATTTGAATCTGAGCTGCATTCAAAATCTGTGTTAAAATTATACAGCTTCTTGCTTGATTGATTATAAATGATAATGTAGCTTGGAGTTTAATTTGCTTACACAGATGCTATCAACATTCCCTTCCATGCTTCTGTAACTTCTGTTTATTTCGTTTTGCTTGCATCTCCAGTTTCCTAGGTTTTGATATTTAGAGTTTTAGATTTAGCAGGAGCAGAAAGCCAATTGATATATAGGTGTTTTTTTTTTTTTTTTTTTTTTTTTTGTCCTAGTTGGTTCTTTAAGTCTCTTCTATTTTGTTTTGGGTAGGAGGTCAGAAAGAATACGTCCTTTGTATGTTCTGTTTGTTTTCTGTGAAGTCTTGGATAAGACAGTTGTTAGTTTCTTCACTTTTTCCATATCATAAAATCGGATAGGAGAGTAAGGTTGTTGTTTTTTTAATTAAAGACAGTATTTACTAATATATTCTGAGAAAATATTTAATTTTTAAAATTGTGCCTTTTTATTTTTAATAAGGATCAATTCCTATATTTTCTGAATGTTATTATTTTAAATCTTAACCCAGCTGTGAAACACGCTAAGTTTAGAGAAGACTGTGTCAGGCCTAATTGAACTTTACGTCTGAAACATAATTTAGTTAGATATTAGAATTTTTTCCTTTTCTTTCCTTTACTTATAATTGTCTAATAGAACTCACTTTGCAGCTCTTTGTTGATGGAGAATATGTATAGTTAAACTCTTGAAATGTCATTTTATTGCAAAAATGCACAGTAAATGAAGTTTGATTTGATGATTATATTTTTACTGGTAGCTAAGGAAATATACTCTGTGTAAATTTATTTGCTTCATACAACTTTTTTCCCCTCCCTTTTTAAAAGTAAACCTTAAGGAAGTGGAGAGTTTAACTTGCAAAGTATGATTTAACTTCTATATGTCAACAGGTTTCTGGTTATAAATGATGCTGATCCTATAGAAGTGATATTTTATAATTATTGAATAATTATTCTCTTAGAAAGGGAGGGGTTTTTTTTACCTTGTTATAATGTAAATCTTTTAATTATATGTTCCTTAGCAGTATTCCTTCCACTTCCAGAACACTGTCTTCAAAAAATACTACAAAACAACAAAATACCCCCTCATCCCTACATTGTGATAATCTAGAAATAATAAACTTCAGACATAAGTGATTAAAACAACAATAAAAATTGATGTATTATGATAGATCTAGCAAACTCTATTGCTGCATAATAACTGCCCTAAAATGCAGTGGCATAAACAACCATTTTATTTTGCTTATTTATTTGTGAATCAGGAATTCCAGAATGGCTCACATAGGTAGTTTGTTCTTGATTTGTGTGTTTTCACCTGGAAGTGTCTATGATTGGATGATCTCCTACCAAGATGGCCAATTCACTTGCATATATTCTATCTTTGCTGCTTAGCCTCTGTCTACATGGTGGTTTTTATTTTTATTTTCTTTATTTTTATTTTTTGAGATAGAGTCTCACTCTGTCACCCCGGCTGGAGTGCACTGGCACAATCTCAGCTCACTGCAATCTCCACCTCCTGGGTTCAAGCAATTCTCATGCCTCAGCCTCCCTAGTAGCTGAGATTACGGGCGTGCACCACCACACCTGGCTAATTTTTTTATTTTTAGTAGAGACGGGGTTTTGCCATGTTGATCAGGCTAGTCTCAAACTCCTGGCCTCAAGTGATCCGCCCGTCGTGGCCTCCTGAAGTGCTGGATTACGGGCCTGAGCCACCATGTCTGGCCTACATGGTGTCTTTTGCCCCAGCTACTGCAGGTGCCTTGGGTTCCTTGTGGCATGGGGAGAGTAGTCACACTTCTAATATGGAAGCTGCTTCCAGATTTATAGATGTTAGAAGCAGAAGCTGCTTGGTCAGTGAAGGGTTATTCTTGAAAGTGGCTTGGAAGTAGCAGGTCGCTTCTGTTGTATTCTGTTGGTCATAGTAGTCACAGAACCTGCCCTTGTTATGTTATGTTATGTTATGTTATGTTATGTTATGTTATGTTATGTTATGTTATGTTATGTTATGTTAATTTCTGAGGTGGAGTCTTGCTCTGTCGCCCAGGCTGGAGTGCAGTGGCACCATCTCAGCTCACTGCAAGCTCCGTCTCCCGGGTTCCTGCCATTCTCCTGCCTCAGCCTCCCGAGTAGCTGGGACTACAGGCGCCCGCCACCACGCCTGGCTAATTTTTTGTATTTTTAGTAGAGACGGGGTTTCACCATGTTAGCCAAGATGGTCTTGATCTCCTGATCTCGTAATCCGCCCGTCTCGGCCTTCCAAAGTGCTGGGATTACAGGCGTGAGCCACTGTGCCTGGCGAGAATTTTTAAGAACATTAAGAAGAAATAAACATGGCTAAACTCTTTTGTGTTATTTGAGGGGGATAAAGCAAGATACATCTCAGAACTTAGAGTGTTTTCACACTTCGTTGATGGATACTGCTTTGACCTAGCACTGAGGGGTTAATTTGGATGGAATTTTTTTCCAATCGAGATAGAATTCACAGATCATAAAAACTAGTTCAACCATCGTGGAAGTCAGTGTGGCGATTCCTCAGGGATCTAGAACTAGAAATACCATTTGACCTAGCCATCCCATTACTGGATATATACCCAAAGGACTATAAATCATGCTGCTATAAAGACACATGCACATGTATGTTTATTGCGGCACTATTCACAATAGCAAAGACTTGGAACCAACCCAAATGTCCAACAGTGATAGACTGGATTAAGAAAATGTGGCACATATACACCATGGAATACTATGCAGCCATAAAAAATGATGAGTTCATGTCCTTTATAGGGACATGGATGAAATTGGAAATCATCATTCTCAGTAAACTAACGCAAGGATGAAAAACCAAACACCGCATGTTCTCACTCATAGATGGGAATTGAACAATGAGAACACATGGACACAGGAAGGGGAACATCACACTCTGGGGACTGTTGTGGGGTAGGGGGAGGGGGGTGGGATAGCATTAGGAGATATACCTAATGCTAAATGACGAGTTAATGGGTGCAGCACACCAGCATGGCACATGTATACATATGTAACAAACCTGCACGTTGTGCACATGTACCCTGAAACTTAAAGTATTATAATAATAATAATAATAATAATAATAAAAGAAAAATTAAAAAAACAAAAAACATAGATTTCACTTTTATTTCTGTATTTTTGCATTCTGCTAGAATCATTAAAGCCTATTTTCTGTAAAAAAAAAAAAAAATTTACCATTTTAAACTATATGATTCAGTGGTTTTCAGAATATTTACAATGTTGTGCAACCATCATCACTGTCCAATTTTCATCACTTCAGAAAGAAACTCACACCTGCTGGCAATTACAACCCCTCATCCTCTGACAACCGCTAACCTCCTTTTTGTCTCTATGGATTTGCCTATACTGGATGAGACCTTTGACTGTGAACTTTTGAGCTAATGCTGAAATGAGTTAAGGCTTTGGGGGACTGTTGGGAAGGCATGATTGGTTTTGAAATGTGAAGACATGAGATTTGGGAGGGGCTGGGTCGGAATGATGTGGTTTGGCTGTGTCCCCACCCATATCTCATCTTGAATTGTAATAACCACAATTCCCCTGTATTGTGGGAAGGACCCAGTGGGAGGCAATTGCATCATGGGGTGGGTCTTTCTCGTACTGTTCTTGCAATAGTGGATAAGTCTCGCGAGATCTGATGGTTTTATAAAGAGGAGTTCCCCTGCACCAGCTGTCTCTGTCTTTGCCTGGTGCCTTCCAAGCAAGTCACATGGTGGCTTGCCTTCCACCATGATTGTGAGGCCTCCCGTTTCATGTGCGACTGTAAGTCCATTAAACCTCTTTTTCTTCCCAGTCTCAGATATGTCTTTATCAGCAGCATGAAAATGGACAAATGCAGAAGGCTTTCAGTCTTCTCCTTGAAGTAT
Organism: Pongo abelii; assembly: GCF_028885655.2. Lineage (NCBI taxonomy): Eukaryota > Metazoa > Chordata > Mammalia > Primates > Hominidae > Pongo > Pongo abelii. The sequence goes on from NC_071995.2 coordinate 1,190,985, forward strand.
GATGTTGACTGTGGGTTTTTCATAGATGCTGGTTATCAGGTTGAGAATTCCCTCCCATTCCTAGCTTGTTGCATGTTTTTATCATAAAAAGATGTTGGATTTTATAAAATTCTTTTTCTGTATCTATTGAGATGATCGTTTGGTTTTTCTCCTGTATTCTGTTAATGTGGTACATTATATTGATTGATTTTTGTATTTTGAAACTAGCCTTGCATTGCTGGGTAAAGATAGATGTGTTTTTAAATAGCTTTGTGTTTTTCAGCTGGATGAATGTAGAAACTTGTTCTATCAGCATTATTATGGAGACAATAGAAGTGGACCTGAGAGAATATAGCCTTTGGATAAATGCTTAATTTTCAGGTGCTAAGGTGTAATATAAATGGACATATGCAAAGGCTTATATTGTAATATTTTTACATCATGGAAATAATTTTGACTTATTAAACATTATTTATTTGGGCTTAAATATTATTTATATGGGCTTTTAAGTAACTTAGTGAATAATTTGAGGATCTGTGCTTATCTGTGTCCTTTCTCATCTGTTGTAGTACACCACATTAATGTTCTCAGAGTCTTGCAAGTTCTAGTTGAGTGTTTTGACCGAGCACACATTTTAAACTTGAAAAATGATAATTAACAAGTCAATAAGTAAGAGTCAGATCCCCCTTCTGACGAAGATTGTTCTTAGTTGTTTCTCAGGAGATCCTGTAGCAGGAACTTGTCAGAGTAATAAATATACAGACACATATCTAGAAAAAGACAAAGGATTTAGGGAAAAGTGCCTGCTCACAGTTTTAAAGCAGAGTCAATATTTTCTTCTGCTTAAAAAGTGCTTATAACTTGACATTAATTCTCTTACATTGCATTCTCATCTGTGGGAATGGCTGTTTGATTAGATGCCCAGGTATCTGTCAACTCTAGTTGAGAAATTGAAGTAACTAACCACGTGAAGAAGTTACTAAATCAGACTCTGATGAAGCAGCCTTTTGTGCTCTTCCTTTTTCCTGCTACACCAGTATGTATATCCTAACCAGAAAATAGCTTCAAGAATCAGACATGTATTTTGTTCTTTATCTGTTTTATCTTCCTGTAATTGTCAGACTTCCTCAATTTTTTCTCCTAATGATTTTTTTTTCCTAATGGAGTTTTTCAGGTTAGAAAAATCATGTAATTTTACAGAGAAAAATTTGCAAAATTCTATAAGATCTTTGGGCTTCTTTTTTCTTTTCTTTTCTTTTTTTTTTTTTTTTTTTTTTTTTTGAGATCTCGCTCTGTTGCCCAGGATGGACTGCAGTGGTGTGATCTCAGCTCACTGCAACCTCTGCCTCTTGGGTTCAAGCAGTTCTCCTGCCTCAGCCTCCTTAGTACCCAGGACTACAGGCGCACGCCACCACACCCTGCTAATTTTTGTATTTTTAGTACAGACAGGGTTTCACCATGTTGGCCAGGATGTTCCTGATCTCCTGACCTCGTGATCCACCCACCTTGGCCACCCCAAGTGCTGGGATTGCAGGCGTGAGTCACCGCACCCTGTCAGCCTTTGGGCTTCTTATATACATTGCATATAGGTAAGGAACTGACATTTGGATTTGTTTCCTTGCATCCCATTCAGGCTGCACTCTGCCTTATACACAGCAAATTTGGTATTTTTATTTTTTTTGAGACGGTCTCATTCTGTTGCCCAGGCTGCCGTGTAGTGGTGCGATCATGGCTCACTGCAGCCTCAACTTCCTGGGCTCAGGTGATCCTCCTACCTCAGTGCTGCAAGGAACTAAGACTACAGTTGTACACCACCATGCCTGGCTGATTGTTAATACTTTTTGTAGTAGAGATGGGTTTTGCCGTATTACTTAGGCTGGTCTCAAACTCCTGGCATCAAGTGATCTACCCGCCTCAGCCTCCTGAAGTGCTGGGATTACAGGTGTGAGCCACTGCACTGGCCAAATTTGGCACTTTTATAAAGCAGCTAAGCAAACAACTTTAAATGAAGTGACTGGTCTTTTTTTTTTTTTTGGAGGAGGAGTCTCGCTTTTGTCGCCCAGGCTGGAGTGCAGTGGCACAATCTTAGCTCACTGCAGGCTTCGCCTCCCAGGTTCAAGCTATTCTCCTGCCTCAGCCTCCCGAGTAGCTGGGATTACAGGTGCCCACCACCACACCTAGCAAATTTTTTTGTATTTTTAGTAGAGATGGGGTTTTGCCATGTTGGCCAGGCTGCTCTCAAACTCCTGACCTCAGATAATCTGCCCACCTCGGCCTCCCAAAGTGCTGGGATTACAGGCGTGAGCCATCGCACCGGCTGTGACTGGTCATTTTAAACAACATTCTGGATTCTTGAAAAGAATGCCACCAATTAATGATTTGTAACTTCTCTTATGCTTTTGACAGTCTGATGAAAGCTATGGGCTTTCCCCAGGTAAAAGTGTGCATAGTTCATTTGTATGAACTGGGATATAATATACACCTTAAAGTTTATCCATGAACTTCTGATTAAAACACCCACCTTTCACCATGACATGGTGAAGAAAAAAATAAATAAAAACACTCACCATCTATGGAACAACCAAGTTGGTGATATACACTGTTTTCTAGGTTTTACAAAATCATAAAATGTGTATATGGTTCAAATACAACAGAAATTCATGGCAACTACAATTTCATGTTAATTATAATTTAACTAGAAAGAGTATAACTGTTGGGTATGGTGGATGCTGCGATGATCGATGCAACCTAGATCTCTCCTGAGTGTTGAAGGACTTATTCCCCCAGATCACTGGAAGTGTTATCAACAGAAAGCCCTCAACTTTCCCTAGAGATTGTCTTGGCTAAAGACATGACCTTGCCCGAGGGCATGCCCCCTCCCATGGACATCCAGTGATTGATCCTTATGAGGTGCCGTGGTTTGAATTCCTTCCCCCTACTTGGGACAACAGCTTCAGAGCTCCTCATGGGGTTGTCAGAATCCTTTGGGACTTCATGGCAGCTGAATTGCTCCCTCTGTACAATCCTGATTTTTCTCTTCCTTTCTACTGACACTGATCCCAAAGAGCACCCTCTAATAAACTTCTTGCATAATAATGTCTATCTCGGGGTCTGCTTTCTGGGAAACCCAGTCTTGGGTAGAATATAGGGTAGGATATTAGTACATGTTAGCATCTTTCAACCCATAAAAGTAGACCTGGCGAAAATAAAAATTCAATGAGGTGAACTTGAATTTAAATTAAAAATAAGTGAAACATCTCATCATATTTCCTTCAGACCTTATATTCAAGTAGTTTTTGAAAGTCTTGGTTTCTTTGAATTTATTTGTGTCTCTCAGTCTTTCTTTGGCATTGAAGAAAACTCCCCAAATCTCTGAAAGCTTGATTTGTTTGGTTACACATTATGAACTTGTGAAAGGTATGGGTTAAATAATACAGTTGGCTTACATGCCCCAGAGAAACCCCTAGAGATTTTCTATGTTGACAAGTGAATATGATAAGAGAGTCTCCTTTTGCTAAGATTTCTTGGACTGTATTTAGAAAATATTTGGTTTTGTCATTATCATTAAAATTATAGATGTCTATTCTAAATATATGAAAAGTATGGAAAAGCTATAAAAAGAAAAAAATCTATGTAAAAATAAACTTCTCACTTGAAATTGGTATAATATTACACATACTTTTTGGTGACCTGTCTTATTCATGTAATAGTATATAATAATAAACAAGTTTTTGTATCCTTAATTCTCAAGAATATGAGCTGTAATGGTATAATATTCTTTCCACCCAGTGGATAGACCATATTTAATTTGGCTAGCCTTTTATTGTTATGTGTTTAATTATTCCCAATTTTTAAATTATTACAATACAATGGATTTTTTAAAAAATTAAGCCTCTTGTGCCTGCTTTAGTTTTTAAAAAAATATTGGATCTCTCATCACTAAAATGTAGTGAACTGAGACTAGGCTACCTAGACAGCCACTGTACAACTGAACAACTTCGAGGGAAGCCATTCACATCGATGATGTGAATTGAGGGCCTCAGTGAAATCTCATCCTTGCTACTGCCACAGAAGGATTGCCATTGTGGATTTATGTGCCCTCTTTGTCTTTTGAGCAATTTTAGCACAGGGAGGTCTGTCAATTTTTTATATATGCCGACTAGATATAAAAAGAAGGGTTTGAGCTATTTTCCATAATTATCTACCAGGCAGATCTTGACTGGCAGTGACCTTTGGTCTTACCAGCTTTTGTGTCATTTTATCCAGTTGTTCTAATGCAGGAGGCCCCTAGTTCCATGATCTGTACCATCAGCAAATCTGTCAAGGAACTTTCTTTCCTACCAGCAATTAATAAAATCTACCTGGAGCAGTGGACTCTGAAAATATATTTTCTTAAGGGCTATACCATTCCTGTATAATTAAATTTGAACAGTTTTATAGATAAAATATAGTAGTATTCTGGTGAAGTTTATTACTTTTTAAATGTTCTCATCTTCCTTAGAAGAATATTGTTATATTTTATAATTGAAAGAGATATTACTAGTCTTTTGTTTCACAGTTAAAGTGATGAGAAAGATTAAGCAATTTGTTCAATGCCACGTAACTAGTCATCCATTGCAATAATTCACTCCATAATCTGTGCTATGAGAGAACAGCACAACTGACAGGGAAACCCAACCAAGGAAATGTTAGTTGCTGCCCGACATCTTTGCTGGGCTTACTGAGGACCAGCAGTAATTGAGAATACTGATATGAAAACTTTTAAAAACCCAAACTGAATTTAAAACATTGCTTAGAGTGTCTTATAGTTTTGTCAGTCTTGCAGCTTCTCATCACTGGAAGCAAGTGGAGAAGCAAAATTTAGATGTCAACAAAATAGTCTGGGCAAAACACTCTTTTTTTTGGCGGGGGGTGGGGGGGGGGTAAATTATAGTTTTGCCTTGTTTGTACATTTTGTCCGAGTGTCTGATGGTGGACAAACTGTTGACTAGAAATCAGGGGACTTAGAACCTGAAAAGGAAAAATTCACTATTAATTACTATAGATCCCTCTTTGCCAACTGATTATGACCAGTTCATCCAGACTGTGTTTCTGCCATCAATACTGAAAGGTATTATTAACCAAGAAAGTAAAGATCAGAGCCTTTTTGAATAACTGACTTCATACAATAAATTTGATGCTGATGGCTACTTAAAAGAGCGGTGGAGGCACCCTGAAAAATGTTCCTTTCCTTTAAATGATATTTAAAGTGAGCCAGGTGATTGATTGCAAGAAGTGTTTTGAGCTGTCTTGTCCTCAGAACCGTGTCCTAGAGGAAGTCTCTTCTGCGTTTGCCCAGTGATTTGGGCCTCAAAGGCACAGTAATGAGTTCCACTTGACTAGAAATAAATCACCCAGACCGAAACATGATAGCTCCCGACAACTGGGCAGTGCTGATAAAAGATATCAATAAATCTGTGCCAACGTGGAATTAGTATACAGATTTGATGAATTCACTGTGTAGCATTGCAGTCAGCATTAGACTTCCTCTGATTTTATCAGTTTTTCTTTCTTGTTAAAATAAAAATTGTATGAGGACAAGAAAGCCTCTATATAAAATAACTATTTTATTTCTGTTTCTTTCCACCCTAGTAAACAGAACTGTACCATGATTACAGAGGTCATTTTAAGGAATAATGTCGTCTTTCTCCAAACAGTTAATTTAAAAATATTTCTTCCTTGGGCTGGGTACAGTGACTCACATCTGTAATCCCAATGCTTTGAGAGGCCAAGGTGGGAGCATCACTTGAGGCCGGGAGTTTGACACCAGCCTGGGCAATGTTGCAATACTTCATCTCTACAAAAATTAAAAATTGGCTGGGTGTGGTGGCATGCATGTGTAGTCTCAGCTACTCCGGAGGCTGAGACTGGAGGATTACTCGTGCTCAGGAGTTCAAGGATGCAGTGAGCAGCAATTACACTGTCACACTTCAGCCTTGGTGACAGAGCAAGACCCTGTCTCAAAAACAGAACAAACAAATATGTATTTCTTGAGTTTACTACTCAATAATGATAATTATCTATGATAGTAAACTGTATATATAAACCTGTTTGATATCACCCCCCTTCTATTATCATTGACGGCACAGATGTGTAGAATAAATGCCAGTTCCTTTGATCACTATGAAATTTTGCTTGTACAGAAATTGAATACGTGCTAATAGGTAGTGATTTCGTTCTATGTCAGGGAGAGTTTATACAAAAAAAATCCCATGGGATTATAAAATGTATCCTTTTCTGTAACAATTATTAATTTTCAATTTTAAAACTAATTTATGTAACAGAAGAAAAACCTTTTAAGTGTTTTATTGTCAGGTCCTCCTTGGTCCATCTGTCTGTAAATAAACTAGCTTCCTTTAACCTTGAAAGTTAGGCTAAACAGATTATTTTAATAACGTCGTGGTCCTGAAATCCTTAACGTCAAGCATCTTTGGCTCTGCCCAGTAGCTTTAGTGTATGGTGATTAGATACATGTTTCATCCATGAAGGATGTACTTTTCCATTTGCAGTGGTTTGGTACCTCATTCTTTGGGGGTTTGTTTTATTCTTTGCTTCAGTAGGGGGTACATTTTAAGTACATGATCGTAGTAATGATATAGTATATTAATAAACACTATAATCATAAGAAATCATTTATGGAAAGATGCTTTATGTGATTACTTTTTCAGTTTTTCACCATAGAACATATTATTTATAGGGTGGTAATTTAGAGTAGATTCTGGAGCTAGACTGCCTAGTGATTTTCCCATAGTCCTGTAGTGATGCTTAAATCATTGTTACATATAAAGTCCTTGCATCAGCATCTGGCATGTTTTTAAGTGTTGGCTGCTCCTGTAATCTACCTCCCCACCACCACTGTTAGAATTGTTGTTCTTGTTATTCTATTTTAGGGGTTCTGTGGTTTGTAGTCCTAAACAATGGAGAGTTTTTAAGTGTTGGCTGCTCCTGTAATCTACCTCCCCACCACCACTGTTAGAATTGTTATTCTTGTTACTGTATTTTAGGTGTTCTGTGGTTTGTAGTCCTAAACAATGGAGAGTTTTTAAAAACTGGATATTCCGAGCATATTTAAAAGGGTATTTTTCTGCTAACGTGATTCTGAACAATCATTTTTATCTTTATGTTCTAGTATGTGCATAATGGATCCAGTTTTTCTCTTGGCTGTTCAAAGCTGCTTATAAATCTTATATTTCAGATCCTATGGGTACTTGAACTTAGTATAGAATAGGATCTCTGCTGAATATTTTATAAAAATGGCATAATACATACTGAAATAATATGATATGGGACTATCATAGTAAACAACATTTATAACCTCAACATTAGCTTGGTGAAAAAGAAGAGAATAATGACAAGAATAATGTGGTAACATTCATTCTTCAGCTGGTTAGTGACACATATAAACCGAGGTCCTTGATCACAACGAAAGTGAGGATATGTCACGGGAGCCTTCAGTGGGGCTCAGCTGTTATCCATCATGATGCTGGATTCAGTGGGGCTCACCTGTTATCCATCATGATGCTGGATTCAATGTGGCTCAGCTGTTATCCATCATGATGCTGGATTCAGTGGGGCTCAGCTGTTACCCATCATGATGCTGGATAAACGGAAAGAGAAGTATTTTTATGGGCACACATTTCACCTGACACACCCACCTCCCACCCCCTGCGTGTTTTGGGTTTGTTCGGTGCTTACACAGCTGGTTTGCACCCATCTGTGTCTATTTCAGGTCTTCCTCACTGATGGCAGCTTGCCCAGAGGAGGTAATATTAGTGTCCACTATTCTTTTTTTATTTTGTGAGATCCTTTCACTATGGAATGTTTGTTTCTCCTCTTTTAGAAGTAAATAAGAGTCTAAGAATAGCCATCCCTTTTCACTCCGACTCAACAGTCAGTCTGTCTAGAGTGGGTAATTGAAAAAGAAAGTAGCTTGCCGAGAACTTGCTGACGGGATTTTACCTGTTTCAGCAGCTTCTGCACCTGAGTATATCAGCAGAAGTGTTTACTAGCAAAGAATAATGGATTCCTTTAATAGTTTAACTACATATAAGGTATAAAAGTGAAGTTGTTAACATTTTAATTCCTTAATTTCTCCGTAGATGCAGATGATGGAGTAGAAAGAAGGGTATTATCCTTATTATGTATGTAAGGGGTGTTTGTGTATTAGGTAGGCTCATAAAACAAATCTGTCTTCTTGTATGTAAAACTTGGTTGGTTCTGTGAAATTTCATTTTAAATAATGTTTCTTGTATTGCCCTTTCTTGACAAGAAAGTCTAATCAACAGCATGACCATAGCTTTTCTTTGTATAAGACCTATATGTTAGCAACTGGAATGACCTGCACAGCTGGTTAAACATGTAAACACCAAGACATTGTGTTCTGTGTATACAGGTATACCTTGGAGATATTGCAGATTCAGTTCCAGACCACCACAATAAAACGAGTCACACAAATTTTTTGGCGTCCCAGAGCATATAAAAAGTTATGTTTATACTATATTGTAGTTTATTAAGTATGCAATAGCATTATATCTGAAAATGTACATAATTTAATTTAAAAATACTTTATTGCAAAATATGCTAATGATTTTCCGAGCCTTCAGCAACTCATAATATTCTTGCTAGTGGAATATCTTGCCTCTGTGTTGGTGGCTGCTGACTGATCAGGGTGGTAGTTGCTGAAGGTTGGGGTGGCTGTGGCAGTTTCTTAAAGTAAGACATCAATGAAGTTTGCTGCATCAGTTGACTTGTCCTTTCAAAAAAGATTTCTCTGAATCATGCAGTGCTATTTGATAGCATTTTACCCACAGTAGAATTTCTTTCAAAATTAGAGTCAATCCTCTCAACCCTTGGCACTGCTTTATCAACTAAGTTTATTAATATTCTACATATTTTGTTGTCATTTCAGCAGTGTTCACAGCATCTTCACCAAGAGTAGATTCTGTCTCAAAAAAAAAAAAAAAAACCAAAACCACTCTTATTACTCATTCAGAAGAAGCAGCTCCACATCTGTTCAAATTTTTTTTATTTATTTTTTATTTTTTTTGAGACAGAGTTTTGCTATTGTTGCCCGGGCTGGAGTGCAATGGCGTGATCTTGGTTCACTGCAACCTCTGCCTCCCAGGTTCAAGTGATTCTTCTGCCTGAGCCTCCCGAGTAGCTGGAGTTACAGGTGCCCACCACCACGCCTGGCTAACTTTTTGTGTTTTCAGTAGAGATGGCGTTTTTCCTTGTTGGCCAGGCTGGTCTTGAACTCCTGACCTCAAGTGATCTGCCTGCCTCGGCCTCCCAAAGTGCTGGGATTACAGGTGTGAGCCACTGCTCCTGGCCCATCTGTTCAAATTTTTTCATGAAGTTGCAGCAGTTCAGTCACAGCATCAGGCTCCACTTCTAATTCTGGTTCTCTTGCTATTTCCACATCTTTAGTGACTACTTCTACTGAAGTCTTGAGTCTGTCAAAGTTATCCGTGAGGATTGGAATCAACTTCTTCCAATCTCCTGTTAATGTTGATATTTTGACCTCCTCTTGTGAATCACAAATGTTCTTAATGACATCAGGAATGGTGAATCCTTTCCAAAAAGTTTTCAATTTACTTTGCCCAGATCCATCAGAGGAATCACCAACTATGGCCTTACAAAATGTATTTCTTAACTAGTAAGACTAGAAATCAAAATGACTCCTTGATCCATGAGGTGCAGAATGGATGTTGTATTAGCAGGCATAAGAAAAACATGAATCTCCTTGTACCTCTCTATCAGAGCTCTAGGGTGACCAGATGCATTGTCAGTGAGCAGTAATATTTTGAAAGGAATCTTTTTTTCTGAGCAGTAGGTCTCCACAGTGGGTTTAATACACCAAGTACACCATGTTGTAAACAGATGGGCTGTGATCGAGGCTTCATTGTTCCGTTTATAAAGCATAGGCAGAGTAGATTTACCATAATTCTTACGGGCCCTAGGATTTTCAGAATGATAAATGAACACTGGCCTCAACTTTCAGTCACCAGCTGCATTATCCCCTAACAAGAGAGTCATCCTCTTCTTTGAAGCTTTGTTTTCTTTGTTTTTTTTTTTTTTTCTTTTCTTTTCTTTTTTTGTTTTTGAGACGGAGTCTTGCTTCGTTGCCCAGGCTGGAGTGCAGTGGCATGAACTTGGCTCACTGCAACCTCTGCCTTTCAGGTTCAAGCAGTTCTCCCGTCTCAGCCTCCTGAATAGCTGGGATTACAGGCATGGACCACCACACCCAGCTAATGTTTGAAGCTTTGAAGCCAGACATTGACTTATCCTCTCTAGCTATGAAAGTTCTAGATGGCATCTTTTGCCAATAAAAGGCTGTTTCATCTATTAGGTTGGTGCAGAAGTAACTTCAATGGCAAAACTGCCGTTACTTTTGCACCAACCAAATACATTGAAAATTCATTGTTGTAGCCATCTTCATTGATTGTCTTAGCTAGACCTGGATAACATGCTGCAGCTTCTCCATCAGCACTTGCTGCTTTACTTTATACTTTAATATTATGGAGACGGCTTCTTTCCTTAAACCTCATGAACCAACCTCTGCTAGCTTGAAACTTTTCTCCTTTAGCTTCTTCACCTCTCCCAATCTTCATTGAAATGAAGAGAGTTAGGGCCTTGCTCTGGATTAGGCTTTGGCTTGAGTCATGCTGTGGCTGGTTTGATCCTGTATCCAAACCAGCAAACTTTTTCCATATCAGCAATAAGGTTGATTTCTTTTTTTGTGTGTTCACTGGAGTGGCACTTTTGATTTCCTTCAGTAACTTAACTGTTTGGTTCCAGAGACCTAGCTTTCAGCCTGTCTTGGCTTTTGACATGCCTTCCTCACTAAGCTTAATCTTTTTTACTTTTCAAACTCTGCATGTAGCATTTGACTTAATCATTTCTAAATTTTGACCAAAAGTGAGAGACGTGCGACTTTTCCTTCTCCTTGACTATTTAGAGGCCATTGTTGGGTTATGAATTGGCCTAATTTCAATGTAGTTGTGTTTCAAGGAATAGGAAGGCTGACACAGAGGGAGAGAGAAGAGAGAATGACTGATCAGTGGAACAGTCAGAACACATGCAACATTTCTTAAGTTCACCATCTCATACGGGCAGAGTTCATGGCACCCCAGATAAATTACAATAATATCATCAAAGATCACTGATCACAGATCACCATAATAGATAAAATAATAATGAAAAAGAAATATTGCAGGAATTACCAAAATGTGACAGAGACACCAAGTTAGAAAGCTCTTGAAAAGTAGTGCTGATAGACTTGCTCGACGCAGGGTTCCCACAAACCTTCAGTTAGTAAAAAACCAGTATCTGTGAAGAGCAATAAAGCAAAGCGTAAGAAATCCAGGTATACCTGTATATGGAGTACTGAATTTTTGAGTGGCAAAATTCTCTTTAATGGTTATGAGTTTACCTAAGTGTTGATCCGTATGAGATTTCAATAGTAGTGTCTGATTAAATCAAGGGAAGACTAATGCTTTCCATCTCGGATGAACTCGGTTCTTACAATAGGCTTTGGTCTCTTACTGGGCAATTCAGTGGTTCACCCATATGATTATTTCTTTGTTAACAAGTGAAAACGTAAGCTTCAGCATATTCACGTACCCTATTCTAAACTTACCAAATCTCTTTCTTAGCTCTTTTGTTCTGCCTGTCGAGTTCTTCTCGACTCTAGAGAGGTTCCTAAAGAGCTTGTACTAAGTTTATTAATGTAAGAAACTACCTGACAATTGGATCCAGGATTGTTTTGTAATTCCGTTATTGGCAGGAGTTTTTGTGAATCCCTGAATATAGTTTATGGAAGCCCAAACTTATATTTTATTCATTTATTTATTAATGTTTACTATGATCTGAGATGTACCATATAGGAAGGTACAAAACAGGTGGAGGGGCAGGATCCATGTCTACTTGTGGAGACATGTATAAAACAAAGAATTACATATGGTTACATACACTAATCAGTGCTATAATGATTGATAGAGGAATGGAGATGTGTGATCGATATATAGATAAATGGAATAATGGAGGAGTGTGTATTTATATGTAATATATACATGTATATGTATCATTAATGGAGTACAGACAATGATCAGGTTTTTCTCATGAAGGTGAGGGCAACAAACTATTCCTAGAGGAGATAACGTTTATCTTGCATTTTGAAAACCATGTAGAAAAATCAGGTAGTTCTAATATCAGCTCAAGAGGAGATGGTGATTATATTCTCTTGCTTCATTTTTCTCCATAGAACTTATCTCTGCCGTATGCTATATTGATTCATTCATTTGTTCAATCACTCATTCCCTCCCTGCATCATTCATTTGTCTACCTTACTAGAATGTAAGCTCCATGAAGGCAGGGATTTGGTCTGTTTTCATTACTCGGTTTCCTCAGCAACTGAAAAGTGCCTGATCTATGGTGGGAATTTGAACTCGTGTGTATATAGTGAATGAATGAACTTTGTGAGTAGTTGGTTTATTTATAATTTTCCTTTAGCTTATTAAGGATAGCTCCTTAGAATTTCCTCATAGTTTGCTTGATTTTTTTTATTATACTTGAATAATAATTTTTTATTGTACTTGAGTCTCCTTGTACTTGAGTGATAACATGCTGCTTGTTGTACTTGAGTGATAACATGCTATTTCCACAGTGTTATCTCATAGTATGTTGAGTCCCCATAACCTTACCTGAACTGATACAAACCCTAATGGTTTTCCATGTCTATATGCGAGTCCTCTTAAATTTTCATTGAAAGAATGGGTCAAATCCTTGCACGCTGATACTGCCAACGCTGGCACTGTTATTTATTTAAAGTACAGGACTGGCCAGACCATTTCTGTGCTTAAAAATCTCTAATGGCTTCCATCTCTCTAGAATAAAATCTGTGCTCCTTAGGTTGGCACACAAACTGTTTTATAGCTTGGCTTCAGCTGTATAATGATGCATTTTCTTACCATCTCATAGTAGAATAAAAATGAGTCTATTCATTTTTCTTTATATCCGTAGTGTCTGGCATGTAATACAGAATTCAACAAATGTTTTTTGAGTAAATGAATGCATGTAAGTGTATATGAATGAATGGCCACAAAAATGTTTGCTGCTTAGATAAAAGATGATATAAGTAAGTGAATGCATGTAAGTATATATGAACGAATGGCTAAGAAAATGTTTGCTGCGTAGATAAAAGATGGTGTAAAACTAACATAACACTAGCCTTTAAGAACAGCCTTTTCTTTATATAGTTGATTTGTCTTTCTCACTGTTTAGCTGCTCTATCCTCTGTCCTCCCTTTATTCTTTGTGAAGAAATCCCTCTTGGCATTTACAATGTCATTTTAGAAGTAATCCTAGTCCTCATGACTTTCCTCTCTACATGGCCATCTCTATACTGGATCTTTTCTGCTAGCTACTTTTCTTATTTTGTTAGGGATTTGTGTATGTGTGTGTGTGTGTGTGTGTGTGTGTGTGTGTGTGTCCATACATGTGTGTACCTTTTTTTTGTTTTGCCTACAAATTCCTACAAATTTAATTTGCCTACAAATTTAAGGTTTTGCATGTAATTCTGAAACTCTTAGGATTAAATGATTTCTACAGAATGCACACACAGACAACCCTGAGCTATCTGTTTTCAAATTGAAATGATTTTGATTGTGCTATTTTTTTTTTTATAAACGTCCTCTCTTTTCCCTTAAATATTTATGTACATTTAGATTGAAAATCTTCAAGAGCAGCTTAGAGACAAGGAAAAGCAGATGAGCAGCTTGAAAGAACGGGTCAAATCCTTGCAGGCTGACACCACCAACACTGACACTGCCTTGACAACTTTGGAGGAGGCCCTTGCAGAGAAAGTGAGTGGCTGGCCCCGACTCTCCACACACGTTTTCTGCTTTCTCATTAATCTAAGACTGGATATAGAATACCAAAGAAATCCCTGTGGGCACAAGGGAAAAGAGCTGCTGTGTGCTATTGCTGACATATGTAGTGTGAAGGGAAACATTTTTTTTAGATGGAGTCTCACTCTGTGCCCGGGCTGGAGTGCAGTGGCGTGATCTTGTCTCACTGCAAATTCCACCTCCCAAGTTCAAGCGATTCTCCTGCCTCAGCCTCCCGAGTAGCTGGGATTACAAGCATGAGCCACCGTGCCCAACTAATTTTTTGTATTTTTTGTAGAGATGGGGTTTTGCCATGTTGGCCAGACTGGTTTTGAACTCCTGACCTCAAGTGATCCACCCACCTCGGCCTCCCAGAGTGTTGGGATTACAGGCATGAGCCCCTGCACCTGGCTAAATTGCTCTGATTTTCAAACTTCTTGAGTATCTGTTGACAGAAAGTTTTGATGATTTCTCTTTTCTTTACCTTCCTTTATATTTTAAGCTCAATATATCAAAATCTTTCCCATTCCCCCCTTTTTTGGTGTGTGAGTTGTGAGTTGTTTCCATTGCCTTGTGGGCAACATGTGAATAATATATAGAGAAGAAATATTTGTTAGTTATTGTCCTTAGGGTGTATATATAAGCTTTTAGTTACCCGGAAATTGAATAAACGGAAATACTCCAAAAGAATACTTTAGTGATATCAAATACTAGTTGAGATTATAAGAAAAGAAACCTTGGGATTCAAATGAATGAACCTACATCCTTGTTATGGCAAGACGAATAAGAAGGATGAATTATTTAAAAAGTGTATTCTGGCCAGGCACAATGGCTCACACCTGTAATCCCAGCACTTTGGGAGGCCGAGGCGGGTGGATCATCTGAGGTCGGGAGTTCAAGACCAGCCTGACCAACATGGAGAAACCCTGTCTCTACTAAAAATACAAAATTAGCCAGGCGTGGTGGCGCATGCCTGTAATCCAAGCTAATTGGGAGGCTGAGGCAGGAGAAACGCTTGAACCCGAGAGGCAGAGGTTGTGGTGAGCCAAGATCGTGCCATTGCACTCCAGCCTAGGCAACAAGAGCGAAACTCTGTCTCAAAAAAAAAAAGGTGGATTCTTTAAAAACTTACCATTGTCTTTTGAATATAGAAGTTTGGAATTCTGCTAAAAGCAGAGTTACAGTCATATAAGTGCAAAAAGGAATTTCTTTACATGTTGATATATTCTCTCATCAGGAGCGGACAATTGAACGCTTAAAGGAGCAGAGGGACAGAGATGAGCGAGAGAAGCAAGAGGAAATTGATAACTACAAAAAAGATCTTAAAGACTTGAAGGAAAAAGTCAGCCTGTTGCAAGGCGACCTTTCAGAGAAAGAGGTTAAGCTCCCTAAAATGGAATTAGTTTGTTTGCTTAATCATTGCGTGTGTCTGTATGTTGTTGGTGTTTACATAATGCATGTAAAAAAGTATTCGATGGAAAATTTTCTTAATATTCTTTTAGCAGGCTTTTGTGAATACCTTAAAGAATATTTCAGAAAGCTTTGCAGAGACATAGCGGATTGGTTCATTCATTTTCTAAGTATTACTCACTTTGTTTTATGTTGGTTTTTTACTTACTAATATTTTTATAGACCTAAAGTAACTGAAGCTCAGTTACATTTGGAGAAATAGTGTGCTAAAGATAAGAAAGTTGACAGATAAAAGGAATATGCAAAAGGAGGAAATTTTATGTATAGCAACTATCAAAGAACACAACAGCTATTAAATTAGGTGACTTAATATACTTTGATCTTGTTTTTGGAGAGTCCTGTTAATATGACCTAAATAGCAAAGATGCCTCATGCTATGTAATCAGATGATGATAATGCATGAGCTTTAGCATCTTTCTCTGGATTTTCTTTCTAATATCTTTAGGCAATGTTATTGAAGTTTAAATTCCTAATAGAATTTTTCTTTTAATAGGGAAAAATGTGATTTTTTTTTTCTTTTAAGAGACTGTGTCTCACTCTGTTGTCCAGGCTGGAGTGCAGTGGCATTATCATAGCTCACTGCAGTCTTGAACTCCTGGGCCCAAGGGATCTTCCTATTTCAGTCTTCCACGTAGCTAGGACTATACGTGTGCACTACCATGCCCAGCTAAGTTAAAAAAATTTTTTTTGTGAAGACAGGGTCTTGCTATGTTGCCCAGGCTGATCTTGAACTCCTGGCCTCAAGTGATCCCCCTGTCTCAGCCTCCCAAAATGCTGGGTTTACAGGTATCTGGCCGAAAAATGTTTTCTGTTTAAGTTAATGTAGCTACTGAGGTTTGACTACTTACATTCACAAAGCTTGATCTACTTTGGTTTATTTTGTATTGACAGAACTCTTTACATCACTGTTGAATGGGTATTTCTTGAGAATCCATCTTATTTGTTAAGAGTTGAAAGCTAGAGCTAATATTGTTTTATATTTCATGAATGAATTTCCTTGAAATGAAAATATGTCAGCATTTGGTAATGGAAAGGAAATTACAGCTACCACGATAAATTTAAAATTTTAAACCTCTATTTTGTTTATAATTATTTATTCTAGATGTGTGTTCCTTCTTTTAGGCTTCACTTTTGGATCTGAAAGAGCATGCTTCTTCTCTGGCATCCTCAGGACTGAAAAAGGACTCACGGCTTAAGACACTAGAGATTGCTTTGGAGCAGAAGAAGGAGGAGTGTCTGAAAATGGAATCACAATTGAAAAAGGTTAAAGAAAAATTTTCACATTTTTTTGCTTTGCTTTAAATAAGAGCGTAGTAGATAACCTTAGCATGTTTATAGGGAATAATTTACCAATGGAATAATAATCCCCCAAACTTTAAAATACCATGTATACCTGAATTAATTATCTTAGCATTCTTATCCTACTTTATTTTATTCAAGATAATCCCTAAATCTTTGAAAATTGACAGTTCAGAGAAAGATTAAAATATGCAACTCCCTTGTGGGTAAAATATGAGACCAGAGTGTAAAAATCTCAGTTACCTGATATTTTTCTTCCATTAGAATCAGACTTCTGCCAGGTGCGGTAACTCGTGCCTGTAATTCCAGCTACTTGGGAGGTTGAGGTGGGAGGATTACTTGATCAGGAGTTGGACATCAGCCTGTGCCACAGAGTGAGACCCCATCTCTTAAAAAAAGAAAAAACGGTGGCTCACGCCTGTAATCCCAGCACTTTGGGAGGCCGAGGCGGGCAGATCACGAGGTCAGGAGTTCGAGACCAGCTTGACCAACATGGCAAAACCCCATCTCTACTAAAAGCACAAAAAAATTAGCCAGGCTTGATGGCGCAGGCCTGTAATCCCAGCTACTCAGGAGGCTGAGGCAGGAGAATCACTTGAACCCAGGAGGCGGAGGTTGCATTGAGCCAAGATCGTGCCACTGCACTCCAGCCTGGGCGACAGAGCAAGACTCCATCTCACAAAAAAAAAAAAGAATAAGTGGGAGCATATTTTCTAATTTAACATATGTAGTAAGATCGGAGACTCAGAACAATTGTTAAATATCCCGTTTCAGATTTTATCTCATTTTGGAGAATGTTAATTTCCTAGCATTTTTTGAAAAGACAGGGCACATATTGTCAGAAAGTTTTTTTAATTTGTTATATTTTTAATTTTTCTTAGCAACTTATTGGGCCTAGAATTTTGTTATCTTTACCTTCTACATTAGGGTCTATTTTTTGGTTTATAGCTTATGTGTAGATTTACATGAAGGATTATTTGGCATATTTTCTTCTTGGAAACTATTACTGGTATATTATTAGTGTTCTAATTTACATTTATTCAAAAGCCTGTGCTTATCATTGAAATTTTTAAAGTAGATTTCTTCTCTGTTTTGTTTGGAGTAGGAAATGACTGGTCTTGAGGTAATGATAATTGGAGTCATTTTTGACCTATTTATAGCTTAAGAATGTATATCCTGTATCTGAATATTGGCATTCCATGTCTTCAGCATGAGACAATAGCCTCAGAATTTATTAAGGAAAGGATCGAAACTCAACTTTTGAGATATCAGATTTTTTTGTCTTTTTTTCTTTGTTTTTTAGAGACAGGGTCTTGCTCTGTCGTCCAGGCTGGAGTGCAGTGGCGTAATCGTAGTTTACTGTGACTTCAAACTTCTAGGTTTAAGTGATCTTCCTGCCTCATCCTCTCGAAGAGCTGGGACTACAGACCCATGCCACAACACCTGGCTAAGTTAATTTTGAGGTGGAGTCTCACTCTGTTGCCCAGGTTGGAGTGCAGTGGCGCAGTCTCGGCTCACTGCAACCTCTGCCTCCTGGGCTCAGGTGATTCTCCTGCCTCAGCCTCCAGAGTAGCTGGGTTTACAGGCACATGCCGCTGCGCCCGGCTAATTTTTGTATTTTTAGTAGAGATGGAGTTCACTATTTTGACCAGGCTGGTCGCGAACTCCTGACTTCATGATCCACCCGCCTCGGCCTCCCAAAGTGCTGGGATTACAGGCATGAGCCAGCACACCTGGCCTTTTGTTTTTTTTTAAATAGAGGGGTCTTGCCATGTTGCCTAGGCTGGTCTCAAACCCCTGCCTCAAGAGATCCTTCTGCAATGGCCTCCCAAACTGCTGGGAGCAAGGCCACTATGCTCAGCCTTGAGTTATCAGAATTTAAAAAATGTGTAATTCTTTTTTTTTCCTTGTAGAGTGAAATATTTATTTCTGTACTCTGATTTTTTTATTGAAGCTGTTTTTTTCACCATTTTTTTTTTAACCGTTAATTCTCTTTCTCTTGATTATCCTACTCTTAAAACCATTTTCTGTACTTTTCTTTCTTCTTTTCTCCCTGATGCTTCTTACTGTCTTTAGCATCCTGGAATAGTCCGGAGCCACTCATCCAAGCCAGTGAGTGACCTAGCCAAGTGTTGCCAGAAAGTCCCAGTTGATAGTTTTTTTTCTGGCTTTTGTGTGAATGACATTTTTATCACCCTATAGATAAATGAATATACTTAACCTTCTCATCTCTCCCTTCCCGAAATAGGCACTCTAGGTTGTTTTTTTTTTTTTTTAAATGATTCCTCTCTAAAGTATATTGAGATGACTACAAAACAGAAAGGCTTATTTAAGACCAAAATTTTTCCTGAGACTTTGGAAAGTGTTTGCATTTCTGCTGCTTTTACCTTGTTTTGTTCCTAG
This sequence comes from Pongo abelii, assembly GCF_028885655.2. Lineage (NCBI taxonomy): Eukaryota > Metazoa > Chordata > Mammalia > Primates > Hominidae > Pongo > Pongo abelii. The sequence goes on from NC_071995.2 coordinate 1,210,060, forward strand.
TGAGTTAATTCATTCATGACTTCTTCTCTTTGCTTTTATTTCCACCATGGTGTGGCTTTTAGCCGCACCAGTTTAGGGTACAGTTTTGCTAACACATTAAAATATGTATCTGCCAATAGAGTCTTTTGTAAAGGCCATGCTTAGTAACTGAATTTTGACAACTGATGAAACCTGAAACAAAAGAAATTGGTAGAGGACTTAATCTCTAAAGTACCTCTGTTTCTTCCACAAAGCATTTAACAAAATTTACATAAACGTTTCTCTTTTGCTCAAGGTACTTTGAATCAGAGCTTTCCTAAGTATGTGTGTTTGCCCCTTTAATATTTTTTGAAACCATTTTAAGGGACTAAATATGTTTTGTTGCTTATTGAATAAGGAAAAAAACTTGTCTTAGTCTTTACTTTCTCATTAAATAGGTTATGTGGTGAAAATGTTGATTTCTATAGGAATATGATTATCTGCATGGTTTTGTAATCTTACATGTTTTACTATGACATGTATGAAATACAAAATAACAAAATCTTTGCCTCCAGTGTATGAGTACTGAGGTTTTAATAATGTTAAAGGTAGGTGTTTTTCAGCAGAACAAGGCCTGTGGATGGAGCGCTTAACCTTTAACTCAGTATTTTAAGGAAGATTATTCACTGTTAGGTCAGCTTCTCTTGTCCAAAGGTGATATTTTATACAAATATTGTTATTTCACTAAAGTTTGCAGCTTTTGCTTCTGAATGTTCTTGACTTTTTCACATTCTAAAAGCAAGGTGTATGGAGTATCTGCATTTTTAAAGCATAGGTTAACATATAGTTAGAACTTAATGGGTAAGAAACGGGAGAAGAAAATGAAGGCATGAAATTAAACACCTTCATCCAGAAAATACCTTTCATATTGATACCATGATAATTGACTCTATGGACAGAAGAAATGCTTGCATCTTGAATTAAATGTCATATTCCACAATTTAGAAATCCATTTTATCTTCATTTATTTTTTTGTGACAGAGTCTCACTCTGTTGCCCAGGCTGGAGTGCAGTGGCACAATCTCGACTGAATGCAGCCTCTACCTCCCGGGTTCAAGCAATTCTCGTGCCACAGCCTCCCAAGTAGTTGGGAATACAGGTGTGCGCCACCACCCCTGGCTAATTTTTGTACTTTTAGTGGAGATGGGGTTTTGCCATGTTGGCCAGGCTAGTCTTAAACTCCTGGCCTCAGGTGATCCACCCACCTCGGCCTCCCAAAGTGATGGGGTGACAGGCGTGAGCCACTCACTGCACCTGGCTTAGAAGTCCCTTTTAAAGGGATGTTTATAACACTGATTTGAAAAATATGCCTTTTTTGGAGTTTGTATTATAATTTATAAAGTTGTGAAGGTCTTTAAGGTGGTTTAAAAATCTTAGAATTTTATTTTAAAGTACAAATTAACTCAGCAAGAGTTTAGATGTAAACTACTCTGATACCGAATTTGTTGTCATAAGGGAAGGGAAGGTTTATAGTATCTTTGATTTTTTGTTTCCTAGCTTGATTTATTTTGTCTTTAAAGATTGTCATTTAGTATTCTTTAATTATCTTTATCATTATTATTTTATTATTTTTTTTGTAGAGGCGAGGTCCCATTGTGTTTCCCTGGCAGGTCTTGAACTCCTGGGCTCAAGGAATTCTCCTAGCTTAGTCTCCCAAAGTGCTGGGATTAGAGACGTGAACCACTGCACCTGGCCTCATTTGATATTCTCAATAATCTTCCAGCTACATTTAATCTTTCACTTATATTTAATTACTGATTAATTTCTCTTCTTCCCAATCATTTTTCTTTTCCTACCATTTCGGCCTGTGGGCTGTTTTAAATCAAATGGAAACTAGCCCACTGCTTTTGCATATTCATTTTTTCTACAAATAATTGAGTTTTTACTGTCAGTTACCACACTGTGCACTGAGGATATATAGTGGTGGACAAGACAGACCTGTCCCTTGACTCATATAATTTATAGCCCCTATCAGGAAGGTAGACACTTAAAAAGGTAATTGTAGTAAATCACATGGTGTGAGGGAAGCTTATATCAAGGAGAACTAACTTAGGTCAGGGTCATGGATCCTAACAAAAGTGACACTTTCTAAGCTGAGACCTCAAAGTAAGGACTCACCAGCATGTGTGAAGGCCCAGAATGCCGATATGCAGTAGTTATATTTATATTTGTGGAGTTATAATAAATAATTTATAATAAATTATTAGAATTATCTCAGTGACATTAAATGGCAGCTGGCCTTCACTTTTGTTTACACAGTCATCTTTTGTGCCCCTACATCAAGCTGCCTCCTATTGCCTATTTCGTTACCTTCTTTCTTTGTGGATACTAAGAATTTTCTCAGTTACTTGTGCTTTTGTTTGCATCTTCAATCTCTTCCCCTTTGTTGTCCCCTCTCTTTATGTGTAATATGATCAGCTTTCTATTGAAATATCTCCTGGTCTTGGTACTCCTTATACTCTTCTTCCCTCTCTCCTTTTCTATTAGATACATTTATAGCCTTCTGCCCATGAAGGATTGACTGCTGCAGGAATTTCCCTCCTACAATTAACAACTCCAAAACTGGGAAACCATGTGAAACAACTGATTTTAGACATTGGACAACATTCAGTGCAGAACAGTGCTCTCTTCTTACCTTCCAAACTTACATGATTTTTGTTTCTTAAAATATACTTCATATGTGTATCAAGGTTAAGGGTTAGGGAAGCCTATATTTAAGACAGATAAAAGATTTTTTTCTACACGTGTGAAGCCTTAAACAAATGAACTTGGGAAAGGACTTATCTTAAAAGTATAGCTGTTACTTTCACCAAGTGTTTAATACAATTATATAAACATTTCTCATTTACTCAAGGTACTTTGCTTCAGAGCTTTCTGAAATATTTCCTAAGAATATATATATTTTCTCCTTTAATATTTTTTCAAACCATTTTAAGGGACTAAATATATTCTGTTGTCTGTTGAATAAGAAAAAACGTCTAAGCTTTTGTCTTCTCGTTAAACACATTATACATACATGGCTTTAGAGATTCCAGAAGACAGCTAAGGACTTGAAAATTAGTTTGTAATTATGGAAACTGTTTTGTATTCCAAAATGCATAAACAATATTAGTTGACTTTTGTAGGATCCTGAATAAAAATTTTTTTCTCAGATCTTAGTGTGGTTCTTTTAAAAAAATTTTTCTTAAACAATTTTTTTTTCCAATAGAGATGGGGCCTTGCTGTGTTGCCCAGGCTGGTCTTCAACTTATGGCCGCAAGCAATCCCCCTGCTTGGGCCTCCTGTAGTGCTGGGATTACAGGCTCAAGCCACTGAGCCCATCCTTAAGTGTGGTTATCGATTTCTGAATTCATTTGTTTGTCCCATATTATTTTGTAAATTCTCTAATCCTTGCATGAGGGAGGTACCTGTGTGATGGTAGCAGCTATTTTCTTAACCTAACTCACATTTTTGTGGCATCACACTCACAGTATCTGTATGATTCTACATGCCCAAGGCTGTGTGATTCACACGTTAGGTAAAGCAGCATATAGGAAATGGAAATGGAAATGGAAGTTAGCGTCTAGTGGGAATTAGGTCTCTGCACTGGTCCGGCTATACGATCAGCAGTGAGTCCCTGGTGTTTGCCTTTTGATATTCCCTTGGAGAGATCAATAACAACAGTTCAATGACTTGTTAGTTTGTCTCACTAAACTCTGAAGCATCTTTTGGCTTGTGATGATTTTTGATTTAATAATATTCAGAGATGTATTATTTAAAACAACTAATCTACTTGGAACCTAACAATTCTCCATTTATTACTAATATTTGTCTATATAATACTTAAGTAGATAAAAACCTTATAAATTACAAACTGTTAGATATTTGATAATTCTGTACTTAAATTGGAATATAACTCATTGTTTGGGACATGGTTTGCCCATTGCCACCTGTGTGGATCTGATAGGATTGAAATGCTTTTCTTTGTAGGCACATGAGGCAGCATTGGAAGCCAGAGCCAGTCCAGAGATGAGTGACCGAATACAGCACTTGGAGAGAGAGATCACCAGGTACAAAGATGAGTCTAGCAAGGCCCAGGCAGAAGTTGATCGACTCTTAGAGATCTTGAAGGAGGTGGAAAATGAGAAGAATGACAAAGATAAGAAGATAGCTGAGTTGGAAAGGTAAGAAAGTGAAGCTGATTGGGGCTCATGAGGTTAAAGTATGGTTTTAAAAGTATGCTTTTGGGGACACACTTTTTCAATATATCTGACTCTGAATTTAGGTTCTCAAATTCTTGCTATTACTGTATTAGCTGCCTTTTTTCTAGGTCAGTGTACGTTCTTTGTTGCGGTATCTCGAAGGCAACATAGAATGGGAATAAATTGGGAAGCTATGGGCTGTAACATTGGCAAAAAAGAGAGTATTCATTAATTTAAAATTAAAGTTTTTTTACTGGCAAATCAAGAGAGGACAAATGTCTACTTTTTAATTTCTCTATATACTGAGCAAATGATCCTCAAGCAAAGGAGTTAATCTTTTATCACTGGTTTAGACCTTTGTTGTTGAGCTAATGCTCTGTTGGGCTATAAATTTTTAGACTTTTCACAGTTTTTATTGTTGAAAAACAAGCTGTTACTTCAGTGCATTAGATCAAAATTAGGAGGAGAGACACTTTGAGGACAATTTAGGAGCCACGGATATGTTTTTTATGAAGCTGTCTCTGACTTGGAATTCTTCAAAATATTCTGTGTTTGAACAGATCTAGGCAGACAGGTCTCCTAGAATTTTTTTGGTGTATTTTCTTATTATTTTATGCTAGAGGTCAAGCATGTGCCTCTTGACCTCTTCTTTTACACCACATATTTAACATAAATGTAAAACTGTGCAGAAACAACTCTGCCAGTAGAACTTTGTTAATTACCTATATTCTGAACAGCCAGAAAGACTGACAGTGACAGAGTGGGGTCACTAATCTACTTGGCCTTTTGGGGACTGATCCTTAAGAATAATTTTTTTTTTTTTTATGATCTCGAAGGCTGAGAAGTGTTAGAGTACTTCCATAAATTTTTTACTAAGTTTTAACGTTTTGGGGTTAGTGGTAGACTTGATACTGTCCTCTGAATGTATTATTTTTTCCTATTCTATAGTCATAGAATTTTAATTTTCAAGAAACCAAAACTATGAAGTCTAACCTTCACAGTTCTCCTTCACTGTACTGAAAGTGTAAAAACACGGGCTGATTACCTGCTCACTTATTTCCTCTTATTTTGGTATTAACTCTACTCTTTTTTTCAGTTCTGGATAGGATATATGGATAAAATTCTTTAAGTCAGAATTTTAAAATTACCATAGCCTCAAGATTAGATTATGTACATTTTTTATGTCTTCATTTTTGCACTGTACCCTTCCCCACAACACACACATGCACACATGTGTATATACCCCCTCACCCATTACGTCCTTACATGAATACATGCCTCTCTTTGCTTTTGGAAAGGCCTGAAATCTGCAACAGTACTGCATAGATATAAAAATGTGGTGCTTTTGATTGATTAGTGACTTCCCACTAAATATATTTCAGAAAAGAAATTCCTTGAATAAGTTTTATTTTATGGTTTGATTTCTTATTAGAAATCTACATTTGAAATTATTGCTTGCTATTCCAGGCAGTTGCTTGAAAACGTTTTTGATTCATTTTTGGCGCCAATATTGATTTTGGGAGATGGATGTGAACTGAAGGAGAGTAAGAAATAAGACTAAGTCTGTATTTGATATCCAGAGCACACCAAAGAGCAGCTTTTATTAGACACTATATTTCTCACATCTTGAGAAAGAGTTGTAAATGATCTACTCTTTCCATAGAATGTAACTCTTATAAAAGTTGGAAAAAGCACTGTACAATTCTGTCCTCTGGCCCTATAGCATTATAATTTTGTTTTAGGATTTAACACAGTTTCTTGGCTACTGGGAAAAAAAAGGGAACAGCCTTCATAACTCAGCTTTTGCTACCAGCTTTGTAGTTTGTTACTTGGTAACATAGTTTAAGATTTTTATAAACAGTAGAATCATGGAATTTGTGAAAGTGATCTAGCATGGCATTTTATGGAAGAGGAAACCGAGGCCCGGAGAAGTTATTGCTGAAGTGACACGGTGGTTGAGCCAGAGCTAATAGAATGGGGTTTGTAAATTCCAAATCAATTTTCTTTCTGTTCTGCCAAGGCTAGTTCTGTTCTTTTTGGACTTCCTGGCAACTGTTATTTGAAGGCTGCCTACCCTTAGGTGATTTATTCTTTTACCCCATCTGGACCCAATGTCTTAAGTAGAAGTGGTTATATTTAGTATGGCTTGCTTACAAACTAAGGTAGATTTTAGTTTCACTTATGCCCTTGAATGCCATTTTTATAAACTGAGCTCTGCTTATTTTAGGAGATAATCAGTGCATTCTTTGTCAAAGACAGTTGGGATTATGTTATGCCTCTTGTTCCCAGATTTAGTTCTGATTTGCATGTGTGTGGCTGCTGTGTTTCTTACTAATCATTTGCTGCTTATGTTGCCATTCCACTATTTCCTCTGCGTTGTCTGTCTCCCTGTAATTTATCATTTGAGTTTCTTCATTCTTCTTTTTGTCTTACCATGGTCCTGTTCCATTGGGGTTTTTGGTGTCTATGTGTTTATATGTGTATGCTCCTCCTGCCCCTTGGCCATGGCTGTTTCTCGTGCAAATTGTACCCTCCATGCCAGGTTTCTGTCCCTGTACCATCAGGGTTTTGTTTGGGACTTCCTGGGAAAGTGAGCATTAAATAAGGCTACAGTCTTGTACTAGAGTGAATTGCTGCTGCTGCTCTTGCTACTGCTGGGGCTTGTTTGGAATTTTGCTTGATCAGAGTTAAAGAACAGCTGATTATATGTCAAGTTGAACTATACCTCTTTAGGTACCCTGCTTTTTGATAAAGTCTGTGTTCGTTCTGGTAAAGTTCTGATACTGTTAGTTGTGATTGTTTTAGTCTTTGTTTTACTCTTTAAATAGTTCGTCAACTAATGTAACTGTAGTGCCACACTGTAGATTCAGCATGTAGAATTAATTTATTAAGGGTGTTCAGCAACCCACTAAGTGCAGAAATAGAAGGAGACTGTTACAATAATTGAACTCAAGAAAATCCTTAGTATTCTTTGCATTTTATAGTGCTCCTTATAAAAGGATCTCCAATATTAAATGGTTCAGATTGTATTATGAAGGATTCCCAGGCCTGTTCTTTGTGATCTAAAGAAATAAATGAGTAGTTCCTTCCCATGTTGTCTGTTACAGAAAATAATGGTTCTTGTCAGAAGATGATTTAGTGGTGTACCACTCTGTTGACCCACTGCAATTTTAAAAAGAGGATTGGATAAGCCCATTAATACATCTATAAATATAAAAGATTTTCCCCAAGTAAATCTAAGAAGTAGTGCTTCTAAATTCACGTTCCATACTGTGGTGCATATTAGTTGGAATTCAGTGAGAAGCAGAATTAGTAGGATATATATATATATATATGTATATACACACACAGACACACACACACATTGAGAGAGATAAATACATATATACACACACACACACACACACACACACATTGAGAGATAAATACATATATACACACACACACACACACACACACACATTGAGAGAGATAAATACATATATACACACACTCATATATAAACACACACAGAAGCATACATATATGATGAGATTTATACGTATATTTATATAAATATATGCCTACATATATTAAGAGATTTATTACAGAGGATAGTCTTGTAAAATCATGGGGCTGGCTAAGCAAGACTGAAATCCCTGTGGCAGGCTATCAGGAAGAGAAGATCATGAGCAGGATGGAACCTGTTGCAGGCACAAGCCAAAGCTGTGGTCCACCGGCAGAATTTCTTTTCTCTCCTGGGAAACCTCAGCCTGTTTTAAAATCTTTCCAAAGGATTCATTTATGCCCATTGGGATTATCTAGGATAGTCTTTTTTACTGAAATTGATTAGAGGCTTTAATTATGTCAGCAAACTACCTTCACAAGCACCATCTAGATTAATATTTGATGGAGTAACTGGGCACTGTAACATAGACAAGTTAATATTTCAAAAAAGTCATCATCTGATGGTTCTGGATAGTATACAAAAAACAAACAAACCAGAGCTTGAAAAGTCATTAGATAAGTAGATAAATTTAGAGTAGCCTCAGGAACCCTGAATGTAACTGAGAATTTCTCTCCTAAAGTAAGCACATCAGAGTTTCTATTTAGATTAATAGTGAGTAGGCTTTTCTTTGCTATAATGTTTAAAATACTTGGAGTGGCCGGGCGCAGTGGCTCACGCCTGTAATCCCAGCACTTTGAGAGGCCTGAGGCAGGCGGATCACCTGAGGTCAGGAGTTTGAGACCAGCCTGGCCAACATGGAGAAACCCCGTCTCTACTAAAAACACAAAAATTAGCCAGGCATGATGGCACATGCCTGTAGTCCCAGCTACTTGGGAGGCTGAGGCAGGAGAATCACTTGAACTCAGGAGGCGGAGGTTGCAGTGAGCCGAGATTGTGCCACTGCACTCCAGCCTGGGTGACAGAGCAAGACTCTGTCTCAAAAAATAAATAAAATAAAATAAAGTAAATTAAATCAAGTATTTAGAAGCGTACTGGAGGCTGATACAGGATTGTTTGCTGTCTGCTTTTTCACTCACGCTGTCCCTCTTAGTGAATGTGCCCATGTTATAGCACCACTGTGGGAACATTATCCCCTGTGCCATATATTGTATTGTGCCTTATAATTTTGCTTTTTAATGTGCTTTGTTACCTTTTTTCTAATACCATGACTAATGGATTCACAGAGTTTAGTGTTTGCAGCAGAAATCCTCAATTTTACTCTAATATGAGATTGTTAGATTCAATATGCCATTCAAAACTTGTATTCAGAGAATGGCAACCATCTGATTTTCATATAATTTAGATAACAAAGGTTGCCTTTGGTTTTTCAAAGTTAGAAGTTTTCAGTGATCCAAAGAATAATAGAGTCTATTATTGTGTGATCTAAAGATTAATAGGAATTGTGGATTTACTATATTTCCTGATTTGAGGGAATATAAGAACCGGGATTTTAACGGATATAGATTTTTTTTGGGGGGGGGATGTTTTGAAATTCAGCCAAGTGATTATTTATGGGATAGTCGAGAAAGACCTGTCTGATAAAGTTATTGATATATGAGCAGCGATTTGAAGGAGGGGCTCTATAAGAAGTCCACAGAAGCCCCTAAAAAAACTTCAACAACTTTGAGGTATAATTTACATACAATAAAATGCACCCATTTTAAGCTGGTTGTTTGAGGTTTGACAAATCTATACACTTACATGACTGCCACCATGATCAAGATATATAGAAATTTCCTCATCCCCAAAAGTTCCCTTTTGTCCCTTTACAGCAAATCTCTTCCCAACCCTAGTCCCAGCCTCTGCAGATCTGAGCCCTACTTTTAAAATTAATTTTATACATTAAACTTCAGTTTCTCCCTTTTGCCTTAACATTTAATTTTCTACTTTCCCATTCTAACACAACCGCAAGTATGTGTAATTCCCTATTTCCTCAGCTCCAGAAGTAGATTCTGATCTTTTAAAGCCAATCAGGATAATGGCATTGTCTTTCTTAGTGGCTAGTTACGAATTGAGCACATATGCATTAGTGATTGGAAGGAAAAACCACAGGGAGGCTTCTGGGAATGATTTTCTTATAAGACAGACTTGCAAGAAGAAAGATGACCCCTTTCTCCTGAACATTATCTTGTCGGGATGTGATACCCATAATTGCTGCAGCTACTTCTGCCAACCTAAGATGAAGCCAGTGTCCAGAGAGTGACAGTTAACAAAATCTCAGCAAAGCAGAGTTGGAACTGAAATGGACTATTCCTGAAACTGCCTCTGTGCTGCTTGTTATGTGAGATAGGACAATTTCTGATTGTTTAAGCCAGTTTGAATCAGGATTCTCCGTTACTTGTAATCCAGTGCATTCAAATGGATATAATTACGTACTTATTCCCCCCTCCCTTTTTTTTTTAATGGAAGCAATCATTTTGAAAAGAGTTAAAGTTTTTTGGTAAGTCAAATAAGGATCAATGCTGCTGAAAGCCGGGGCAACACAGGGGCCCTGACCAAATTGGGGTTTCTTTGTCTACCTAATACCTTCCAAATCAAAAGATAATTTCCCTAGTATTTTAATTACTCCCCCAGATCAGGAATAACTTCCTCACTGTGCTGATTTTGGTTCTTTTAAAATAAGGTGGTAATTTGAGGGTAATAGTTAAACCAGTCATAGATTATTCTATGCCATTCTTTTCAAATCAGCCCACTCAGGTGGTGTCAGTCCTACTTTTCCTTTGTTGTAGTCCTCTTTATTCTCCTTTGTCTCTGCCTCCACCTCATCCCCCACCCAAATGCCTGGAACAGATCTCACCCTTTCATCTTTTGAGAGGAATACATTTAGCAGATTGTTGCCTCCGACTAGGCAACTACTTTAAAGGAGGATGTATTTTGAATCTAAGAAAGATATCCAAGAATTTTAATGCAATTTGTTTAGTTATATTTGTTCATTTTAGCTGCCCTGTCTACGTCATGACTTTTTGGGTTGTGGGGGTATGTGTTGGAAAGGTTTCATATGTAGGTTTTTTTTTTTTGACAGAATCTCACTCTGTTGCTCAGGCTGGAGTGTAGTGGCGTGATGACAGCTCACAGACTGTAGCCTAGACCTCCCAGACTGTAGCCTAGACCTCCCACCTCAGTGTCCTGTGTGGGTGGGACCACAGGCGCCGCCATGCCCAGCTAGTTGTTTAATTGTTTTATAGGGCTGGCGCCCACTATGCTGTCCAGGCCGGTCTTGAACTCCTGGGCTCAAGAGATCCCCTTGACCTCCCAAAGTGCTGGGATTACAGGCATGAGCCACCACACCGGGTGCGTGCGCGTGTGCTATTTCTCGCTCTCTCTCTTTCTGTCTGTCTGTCTCCCTCTCTCTCTCTCTATATATATATATAATATATATATAATATATATAATATTAATATAATATATATAATAATATATATAATATAATATATTTATATAATATATTATATAATATTAATATATGAAATATATTAATATTAATATATGAAATATATATTATATATGATATATATTATATATCATATATATGAAATATATGATATATATAATATATATCATATATATGAAATATATATTATATATAAAAATATATATGAGATATATATATATATTTTTTATTAAGACGGATTTTCCCTCTGTCACCCAGGCTGGAGTGCAGTGGTATGATCTCAGCTCTCTGCAACCTCCACCTCCTGGGCTCAAGTGATTCTTGTGCCTCAGCTTTCCAAGTAGCTGGGAATACAGGCATACACCACCAGGCCCAGCTAATTTTTGTATTTTTAGTAGAGATGGGGTTTCACCATGTTAACCAGGGTGGTCTCGAACTCCTGGCCTCAAGTGATCCACCCGCCTTGGCCTCCAGAAGTGCTGGGGTTACAGGAATGAACCATTGTGCCTGGCCTAGATTTTTGTTACACAGATGTTTGAGGTTAAACGACTGGTCCTATATTACCTAAGTAGGTAGCGGAGTCATGCCTAACAATTCCAGTGTCTGTCTCTCCTTCCTGAAAAGAAATCCTTTTCAGGTGTTCAGTTTTCATTAATGACCTCACCTCCTAGAAGAGGAGGCTGTAGACAGCTAGACGATTCAGAGTCTGTTCACTTGAGGATCTTACTGAGGCCAAAGTCTTTCCCATATGCTGGAATGCCCACTTACAGGACAGGTACTGTGGAAATGGCACGTGGGTTGTTTTGCTGCTAGGGTCCAGTTTTTCTACACATGTACTTTTTAGTGCTTGTCTCAGTCTGGACTCAGTTAAAGGGATACGTCTGGCTCAAAGAGACTAAGACTCCATCAATACAGAAGCTATTGTCATTTCATTTATAGATTATGCTAGCATTGGCATTTGTCTATAGCTGGTCCAATAGCTAGAAATTCCAGTAATGAAATTTTAGTTCCTTAAGGTCTGGTTGAGCTCTACTGGAAGGTATCACTTAACATACTGCAGAGGCTGGTCATCCCAGTTATCATGTGCCCAGAATGTAGTAGTATCAGAAAGAAAGGACTTGTTGACCTTTGGGCTCTTTTTTTTTTTTTTTTTTGAGACAGGGTCTCTGTCTTCCAGGCTGGAGTGCAGCGGCACTATCACGGCTCACTACAGCCTTGACCTCTTGAGCTCAGGTGATCCGCCCACCTCAGCCTCCTGGGTAGCTGAGACTAGAGGCTCATGCCACCACGCCCAACTAATTTTTGTATTTTTTTTGTAGAGATGGGTTTTTGCCATATAGCCTAGGCTGGTCTCGAACTCCTGGGCTCAAGTGATCCATCTGCCTCTGCATCCCAAAGTGATACGATGACAGAGGTGAGACACTGCACCCATTACAGAGGTGAGACACTGCACCCATTACAGAGGTGAGGCACTGCACCCATTACAGAGGTGAGACACTGCACCCAGCCCTGAAATTTGGACTCTTAAGTCTTTGGTCATTCCATTTTTGAAGCCAATATTAAATGATAGTAGCTTGGGAGGTTATTTGGTTGGAAGGCTAATAAGTAATTTTGGATCCTAAACTATTAATATTAATTTCAGGTCCTCCAGCTCTAGTAGAGAGATACAGAATACAGAGGGAAAGCTAAGATATTGCACTGCTACAATTATTCTGAGAAAGATAGGAGAACTGGAGATCAGTTTTGTTGTTCATATATATATAAAATTCTTAGGGCTAGCCTTGTGAGTAGTTATGATGGAGGTAACTTTGTTTTTCTACTTTGTGGTGATTAGTTTTATCTTCTTTGCTAACCATCTTTTCCATACCTCATTGTATTAGTTCGTTCTCATGCTGCTATAAAGACATACTTGAGACTGGGTAATTTATAAAGAAAATAGTTGGCTCATGTTTCTGCGGGCTGTACAGGCTTCTGCTTCTGGAGTAGCCTCAGGAAACTTACTGTCATAGCAGAAGGTGAAGGGGAAGCAGGCACATTTACATGGCCGGCAGGAGAGAGCGAGCCAGCAAAGGGGGAGGTGCTACACACTTTCAAACAACCAGATCTCATGAGAACTCTATCACAAGACAGCACTAGGGGGATGATGCTAAACCATTAGAAACCACCCTCATGATCCAGTCACTTCCCACCAGGCCCCACCTCCAACACTGGGGATCACAATTCAACATGAGATTTGGGTGGGGACACAGCCAGACCGTGTCATTCATCTGGAACTATTAGCTCTTGGCTTTTACATCATGATTAAACTTTAATTTTGTGGACTACCAAGACAACCTAGTGTGTATTTATAGTATTGTTTTTAAGGGAGCTATATTTTGATTTATAAACAACTGACTTTGTTAAAAAAAATGTTATGGCCAGGCGCGGTGGTTCACGCCTGTAATCCCAGCACTTTGGGAGGCTGAGGAGGGTGGATCACCTGAGGTCAGGAGTTTGAGACCAGCCTGACCAACATGGTGAACCCCTGTCTCTACTAAAAAATACAAAAAAAGATTAGCTGGGCACCTGTAATCCCAGCTACTTGGTAGGCTGAGGCACAAGAATTGCTTGAACCTGGGAGGCAGGGGTTGCAGTGAGCTGCGACCGTGCCATTGCACTCCAGCCTGGGCAACAAGAATGAAACTCCCATCTCAAAAAAAAAAAAGTTATGTAATCTGTTCATAGGATTTGGGCTAAATTCTGAGCATACTAAGAACACCCTTGATTAAAAACAAAAATCAACAAGATTAGCCCAAATCCTATGAACAGATTACATAACTTTTTTTTGGAACACAAAGAATGAAGGAGGTCATTTTCCTATCATGCCGGTAGTGATTTTTAATCTGGGAGTGTTATTTGCACGTGTGTATGTGTAAAAGAAAGAGAACTTTTCTGATGGCATTTGGGAAAATAGCTGCTAGGCTTCAACTTAATGCCTAAAGATTATTGCCTTTTGAGATTTTAAATTTTCTTTTAAAGATTTTACAAGTAGTTTCTAAAATTTTTATGCAATGAAAATGGAGGTTTTTATTTTTCATAAATCTTCTAAAATATGTTGGCAAACTTGAACTAGTTTATAGGATATTACCAATTTTTGGCTTGATAGTCTGAGAAGAATTTGCTGTTTTCTTAGAAAATAGAAGTCAAATTTTGAAGAAGAATGCTTTTTTTCTTATCTGTCTTTTCTTATTCTTTTCTCTTTGACTAAAAGTTTTGTTCCCTTTATTTGTTTGTGGGAATCCGACCCATTTTAACTGTTACTTTTTTTGAAAAAGAAAACTTTACTGACCTCCTTTCGCTAGTAATCTCTCTTTCCTTTACTTGTGCTTTTCCAGTAGTACCTATCACATTCTGTCCTGTGACTGTACATTAGAGAGACCAATGTATATATGTTAAAAAAGAGAAGTAGCACTCTTTTCTCATTCTGCTATCTAATCATCTCACATTTCCTTTTCTTTTCTTTCTTTTTTTTTTTTTGAGACGGAGTCTCTCTCTGTCACCCAGCGCTATCGTGGCTGACTGCAAGCTCCACCTCCCGGGTTCGCACCATTCTCCTGCCTCACCCTCCCGAGTGGCTGGGACTACAGGTGCCCGCCACCATGCCTGGCTAGTTTTTTGTATTTTTAGTAGAGATGGGGTTTCACCATGTTAGCCAGAATGGTCTCAATCTCCTGACCTCGTGATCCGCCCGCCTTGGCCTCCCAAAGTGCTGGGATTTCAGGCGTGAGCCACTGCGCCCGGCCCACATTTCCTTTTCTTACCATCGCCCATAATATTCAGACCCTTTAGAAATTAAAAAGAGATTCAGTAGTCTCCCATACCTTGACATTATATTGAAAATATTTTTATATTTCTTTTATATGTACATAGTATGTTTACACATGTACATGTTTATATATGCATGCATATGTATTTACACGTTTTTCCTTCTGTAAAAATGTAAGTACATTCATATGCCTATATTCTTATACAATTTAATATAATTCAGTTGAATTTCTTTTAGATTTGTAGATTAAGCAAAAGTGTAGATAACTTTCCCTTTCTCCTTTTTGTCGCAATGAAATGCCATTTCTGACCTTGTTTTTGTATTTTAACATCTCTGAAATTTGGATACACATACAAGTAAATGGCATGGTATAATCTAATTGGTATAACTTTTTTTCTTTCTCAGTAATATAAAATACTTTTTACTATGATGTGTCTTCTATCCTTGGTGAATTGATGTTAAGAATGCATTCAAAGAGTGAATAAAATTGTTTTGTTGAATGTGGGAGTAGGAGAAAGTAGTATTTCTAAATTAATATTATTTTGTCATATATTTCATTTTAAATGTACGTGTAGTAACTAAGTGAATGTATTTACTAGTATAAATTGTCAATTAGATATTTGACGGGTTTACCTATATGCTGAGTTTGTTTATTTAGGTTGACCCAAAACGGTTTCTTTTGGACCATCTCAATGGCGAAATGGGCTTTATGATATTACTTTATGTTAGTATCACATTATATTCGGGCATCTATTGCATAGTGTAACCTGAAAATGTAAACCTAGGTATTTAGTCTTTATTCTTGTAAATATTTTTCCTTAAATTTTGAATTGATATTCATTTACTGTGTCTTCAAAGATACCATATAGAAATTAAGCCGTATGCAAGTTTGACATAAACTGCTATATAATCCATGAGGAAAGTGTCTGTTTAGAGAAAAATAGTCTTACTTTTAAATTTATGGATATGCACCTTCAATCCATGAAGTATAGTGTCAGAGAATATGCTGTTAATGTGGTTAGAGTGGAAGAGAGATGACTGGGGCTGCGGATGGTGGCTCAGAGTAATTATTTAATGTGTGTTCTTGCTTGAGGGAGAATGGTCTGTGTTTAAAAAATGAAAAAACTAAAAAGGAAAAGAAAGATGCCAGCATATTACAACTGAAGATGACTGGTTCTTTATCTGATCCTGCTTGCTTCAGCTTGCTTTCTGGGGAAGCTGCTTGTTTCTTTCTTCTTCCTCCTTGATGAATATCGTAGATTTCCTTTAAAAGGAGAATAAGTTACAAAGGTTTTTGTAGTCAGTCCTGTTAGGTTATCTTCCCAAAGTTTCCTGTGGGCACAGCACCTTATAATTTGTTACTGTGGTCTTATAGGAATCTGTGTTTAATGGCTACTGTAATGTTTTACCTAAAAGTACAAACATTAGGATTACATATAATTCGATGTACAGATTTTTTCTCCTAAAGTTATTTCCCAAGAGTTACAGTTTAGCTGGACGTGGTGGCTCATGCCTCTAATCCTAGCACTTTGGGAGGTCAAAGTGGGTGGATTGCTTGAGCCCAGGAGTTCGAGACCAGCTTAGGCACATGGCGAAACCTCATCTCTACAAAAAATACAAATATTAGCCAGGTGTGGTGGTGTATGCCTATAGTCCCAGCTATTTGGGAGGCTGAGGTGGGAGGATCACTTGAGTCTGGGAAGTAGAGTTTGCAGTGAGCCAAGATTGCGCCACTGCACTCTAGCCTAGGTGACAGGTGAAACCCTGTCTCAAAAAGAAAAAAAAAAAGAGTTGTAATTTGACACTAAAGTGAAATATGATTCATGAATAATAAAGTAGGTAAAAATTAAATTAATAATTAAAGTTGCTCTCTGGCAGGAATACATTCAATTTTTTCCCATGGATTTACCCATGTGTTATATAAAAACTTGCATACAAAGAAGATTCAGTTAATGTCCTTGTTCATCTAAAATTATTTTGACTTCCTGTTTCACGACCAATGAAATAAAAGGATCGTTGGGAACAATCATTTAGAGATTGGCTTCTTTCTGCCTTTGAACATTGTCTGCATTTTACACTGCGTTATAGATGCTAAAGGTTCATGGAGTTTTATAGATTCCTAAGGAAGCATCATAAAACATATAAATTGTGCCCAGGTGAGATGTCAGCAGACCTACATTCTTACTCTTTTTGAGACGGAGTCTTGCTCTGTTGTCCAGGCTGGAGTGCAGTGGCACAGTCTTGGCTCACTGCAACCTCCACCTCCCGGGTTCAACCGATTCTTGTGCCTCAGCCTCCTGAGTACCTGGGACTACAGACGTGTGCCACCACGCCTGGCTAATTTTTGTATTTTTAATAGAGATGGGGTTTCACCATGTTGGCTAGGCTGGTCTCGAACTCCTGACCTCAGGTGATCTGCATGCCTCAGCCTCCCAAAGTGCTGGGATTACAGGCGTGAGCCACCATGCCTGCCCGGCTGCTACATTCTTATTCTGTATCTGCCACTCACGCACCATGTGATTGAGAGCAAGTCGTTTTGTTTCTGTTTTTCATCTCTTCATGTTACAAGGTAACAAATCTTGTCCTTCTTATCTTTTTTTATTCTCACAATGACTTTTTAAAACTTGTAAGTACTGAATTATACTTTTGCAAGAAATCACTAAGTTTTAGAAGACATTAAAGTATAAATGGAAATGGTGCTTGCGTTCAAGAAATAAATATTTTGTTTCAGATTCTGAAGGTAAAATTTAGACCATGAAGATAATCCAGATGATACTGGTCATTAGAAGCCCTAACTATTTGGAGGATCATACTAATTTCAGTGAAACTGATTACTTTTTAAAAAAGAGAAAAACTGCTTGTTGTTGTAAAAGGCAGTAATGAACTGTAAGGGCCACATGCTATGAGGGAATATTAAGCATGACTGCTTTAAATCTCCTACTGCTAAGCAGCATTGGAACTGAATTACTGTAAACAAGCCTGTGTATTCTTGTTCATTATTGCTTTTAGATTGCACCATTTGAGGATTTTGGTAGATTTGGAGTGAGAAATACTAGTTGTTGTTAGGAGAAAATTATGTTTTAACATTTGAGAAAATTATTTCAAGTAAATTAAAGTTCTGTATTCTACAGAAGCTGTGTTTTTCTGCTTTTGCTTTTAGATAACTTGGATCCTCTTAATGGAGTGGGGTGGTTAAGGCATAGTTAGTTATAAGGTGGGTGTCTATAAAACTAAGCAGACTAAAATTGTGCAGTTACTTAAAGCCAGCTCTGACTACTTAAATGAGAATGAGATGGCTAACCTTCTCTATTTTTCTTGGTGTTTAAGAAATTGTTTTTTTTCCTGCCCAGGAAATGGCAAATTTTGGACAAATTTTTTTTTTTAGAAACTTTCATTAAAATACAATGGTGTAATCTAATAAGAAAGTAAATTTGTTGAGTTGAAAATCTGAAATAATTCTTCTTTAGTGCCTGTAAAGAATTTGTGACTCCTTCCCTTCTCTAATCCTGCATTTTATGATGTCCATGAATAATATTTCTGAATATTGTCCTTATTAATTCTTTCTAACTTTCTTTTTCACATTTTCTTCCTGGATTTGCTGTTTCCTTCAGTCTCACCTCAAGGTCAGTATGCTTGCACTAAAACAAAGATTATGTGATTGAGCATTGTTTGCAAACATTATCTTGAATTCATACAGGGAACTGAACATATTTCAGGAGAGAGGGATCTAGAAATCTAGCTGTGAGGATAAAATGTCAAGGGTATTGGGTTTATCAGAAGAGTGCGTTTAGATTTTTGTGCTTTGAAAAGGTAGTTTGAGTAGTCAGAGAGCAAGAACCAGATGGCCAGGTTTTGACTGAGAGAGAAGTGGAGATGAAAAGACGATTACGAGGAAAGAGGAGGGGAAAAGAATTGTGTTAATTTAATTGAACATTCAATAGAGACATTCTGGCTATTAAATGGGATAAAGTGCAGCAAAAATGATGGAGGGAAAGTCACAACTGTCTATAGCTTTATAGAAGAAACCTTGAATTATTTACTGAGACAAACTTTCAGACACACACATACCCACATCCTTTAAATTTTGGTTTCTTTTTGTGAATCTGATAGGTGGTAGAACTAGTGATAACAAAAACAGCAACCATTACTGCTATTTATATGTGCCAGAGGCACTGTAGCAGAACATATTTTGTTTCAGTTGATCTTAGCAACTATGAAGAGAGATTTATTATTTTGATTTTTTAGGTGAAAAAGCACGTTAAGTAACTTGCCCATCTTCATTAGTAAGTAAATAGTAAGAGAAGCGGCACAAAACAATCATAAATCTGCATTTAAAAAGTTACTTATTTTGCATATGAGCCATGGCAATATAAAGTGTGAGGGTTTCTGATAGGATTCAGAAATGAGCCTGTTAATATCATATGTGTTTTACCTAGCAACTACCTAATAATAATAGCGATTATATATGTGTGTGTATATATAGGTGTGTGTGTGTGTAGATATATATTTGCTGTTTATAAAAGCACCTCTTTGACTCTCAACAGCTAGCATATGGGTTACACTGGGATAAGTGTTATTAAAGAGTTAGCCCCCCAAAAAAGAAAATAAATTGAAAAAAATTTATGCCCCCTGCCCATTTTGAGTCAGCTGTATTCATTACAGAAGGAATCTTAAAGTGTTTGTAATAAAAATAGCAAACACAAATACTGCATTTAAAAAATAGATTTTCCCATTTCTACTCTAAACATTTTCTCCACATATTGTAGTAGAACAGTATGGATACCACTTAAGTAATTCCAATTAGGTGGCAAAATCTGAAAGCAGTTGAGTTTTAGTATAAAAATTTCATGAAGTGTTTTGCCTTGTGTTTAGAGAACTTTCATCTCTAACTTAAGCTTCAAGCTGACTCATATTTTAGTGGGAAGTTTTATCATTTGTCCCATAGTTGGTCCTTTGCATGACTGGTTTTGCTCTCAGTCTCTCTAAATGAAACCCTGGGAAAAGCTTCAGAAGAATTTGACCGTGAAGCCATTGGTATATACATAATTCACTGAGTTACAGATTATATTAATTATAATATTGTTAGCTGGTTTATTTTAGTTCACTTTTACCCAGCAGCAAATGCCATTTAATCATACTTATTTCTAAATAAGTTTATTTTCCAAGGAATACAAAATAAAAGTCATTGTTTTTTCAGTGGCAAAGATCATCTTAACTGTAGTATGCAAAAGAAGTTTAAAGTCTCTCTTCATTCCAGATTATGATTTAGTGCAGTATTTTTTTTTAGATAGAAACATTTTACAATTTTAATTATGGTTTTGCCAAGTCCAGTTGAATAGGTCATAAAGAGAGTGTAATTTATTACTGCTTTGATACCGGATTGTTTGGGTGACTTCATTATATGACCTTGGGCAAGATACTTAACCTTTCAGTGTTTATTTTAACCGCTTGTTTTGTATTAATAGTGATGCTTAGCTGTAGTATTTGTATTTTAGTGTCTCCACTAAACATTTCTGTTTTGCAGAGGTTTGTTTTTATTCCTCTCTTCTCCCTTGTCTTCTTCCCCTGCTCTCCTCTGTCTTCCTTTGCATTCAGTACAGAGTAGTGAGATCTTATTTAGAGTGATACTGACTGAAGACTCACATTTTCTATCTTCAGACATACACATCTTTTTATTTCGTGTTCAATGACATTAGCACCAGAGAGTGAATACCAAGAAATTATTCTATGTGTAGATGAAAATATATGATTTGGTTCAGAATTCTTCTTTTGGCTAATGGTCATTCAGAGGTGAGAGCTATAAATGTCATCTCTTTATTCTCATTAACACTTAGGTTTAAAATTGAGCTCAATGTTATTAATATCTATGTTTTAATTATCAGTTACCATTGTAGACTTGTTTTTAAAACAAGCGTTTGGAATATGTGTGATAGTTCCTACCAACTTCATTAACCCATTTATACCAGAGGTTGCACATTTTCTGCGTGTGAAAAATCAGAGCTTTGTGATGACCTTGAGCAGTAGGATATAAATAACTCCCACAAGCTTAGCATTCTAATAATAGAACACTAGGCATAAATGGGTTAAGACCAGAGTCCCTATGTTGTTAAAAGTTAAAATACTTTTATACTTTGCCCCCCAAAAAATCCCATTGTTATAGTCTCTTTTATGTAGTTTGATGAAAACATTTCACATTAATTTCAAAAATCTAACTCAAGTAGTTATTTCTCTGATTACACACTTTAAAAAGATTTTTTACATTATTGTCTGATTTCATTAAGAAAAGGCACTAGTTGCTAAAACCTCATCATAAGATATATCACTCACAAAACTAGATGTAATTGTATTTTTGAAAGGGTTAGTTTCTTATTTTTTTAGCTTAAGCTTTTTTTTTTTGTAGGCCCTAGAAAATTTCTGACCCCATAAAATCTGTTTACAAGGAGTTTGACTTATGGGCAAGAGTTTATAACCCAGGAGAATGATCTGTTATTATTTGCATTTTTAGCTTCCACTTTTCATTCTTTTAGCTTTCTTAAGCAACTCTATTGTTCAAGAGTGTACTTATTATTATTTTTCTTTCAAATAATAGTGCCTGGTGTTTTTGTAATAGTCTGCACAAGCAAGTGTAGCATCTTCTCTGTTAAATAACATCTGCTGGTGTAGTAGTGTACTCTTTTGAATAACTCATTGGTAGGAAAAAAAAATATGTGAATGCAGACTTGTGCTGATCTTCCTAACTCTTCTACTGAAAATGATAGTTTTATACTATCATGCATTGATAAATGGTAAATGTTTTTCTAGATAGCAATTGTAGATCACCACGGTTGTAGATCACCACAAATTCTGTAAATCAGCTGAAGATGGCAAATTCAACAGAGAAGGGAAGAAAGAATAATTTTAAAATTAGCCAAAATTTGAGTTTTTTTAGAGTTGCCAGATTTAGCAAATAAAAATATGGATGCCCAGTTAAATTTCATGTAAACCACAAATCATCTTTTAGTATGTCTTATAAGAACTATTGGGCCATACTTACTCTGGCACCCTCACCCCCACCCCCTGCCATCTCAATAAAACCACAGAAACACGTCTAATTTCTAATTACAGTTTGACACTGTTAAAAATGCTATCACATTCTTTATCTCACTTCAACTCATAACAACTATATGAATTGGATGACATTTTCCCGTTTCACAGATCAGAAAATTGAGTCTAGAGAGATTAGATGATTTACTTAGGGTCATAGCTACTAAGTGGCAGAATCTAGGGTACAAAACTAGTTTGTCTAATTTCAAGTTTACTTCACACTTTACTTTCCTCTGTATCAAGCTTGTCCAACCCATGGCACATAGCCCATGGGCTGCATGCAGCTCAGCTCAGCTTTGACTGTGGCCCAACACAAATTTGTAAACTTTCTTAAAACACTATCAGCCTTTTTTTGCGTTTTTTTAAGCTCATCAACTATTGTTAGTGTATTTTATGTGTGGGCCAAGACAATTCTTACTCTTCCAGTGTGGGCAGGGAAGCAAAAAGATTAGACACCCCTGCTCTGTACCTTGTTCTGTTACGTCGTTGTGACATCTAGAGATGACATGTAGGTTGTAACACCTTTTTAAATTTGTGCTTTTTAGACCCGTGGAGCATGGGGTGGAGGGTTGGATTACTTGTATTATTTGGTATACAGTGTCCAGAGAAGCAGAATGCGTGGTCTTGGAATGGAAACTGCATGCAGCTCTATCTCTTATTTGGCAGCTGTTGGCAACTGGTGTTCAGTTGTGTCTTCTTTTGATTATACTAAGCCTATCTTGTATGGGAAATTGATTAATTCTGAATAAAATAATGATATTGCAATCAGCAATTAAACTGTTTTTTGTTTTGTTCTGTTTTGAGACAGTCTTTCTCTTGTTACCCAGGCTGGAGTGCAGTGGCGCAATCTCAGCTCACTGGTTTCAAGCAACCTCCGCCTCTCGGGTTCAAGTGATTCTCCTGCCTGCCTTAGCCTCCTGAGTAGCTGGGATTACAGGCACTTGCCACCACGCCCAGCTAATTTTTTTTTTTTTTTTTTTTTTTTTTTTTGAGATGGAGTCTTGCCCTATCTCCCAGGCTAGAGTGCAGTGACGTGATCTCAGCTCAGTGCAACCTCTACCTCCCAGGTTCAAGCTATTCCCCTCTCTCAGCCTCCTGAGTACCTGGGATTACAGGGGTGCGCCACCACGCCTGGCCAATTTTTGTATTTTTAGTAGAGACAGGGTTTCGCCATGTTGCTCAGGCTGGTCTGGAACTCCTGACCTCGTGATCCACCCGTCAGGGTTTCACCATGTTGGCCAGGCTGGTCTTGAACTCCTGACCTCAGATGATCCACCCGCCTCGGCCTCCCAAAGTGCTGGGATTACAGACGTGATAAACTGTTTCTAAAGCAGTCTTATGATGGCTTATTTTCAAGGGGGCTATTGGTATGTATTGTTCCCTATGATTATCAATACATTTGGAATTCACACAGTTAAACAAACTTATGGTTTCATGTAGCAATGTTTGGGATTTCTTCATAGCATTTTTTTTTTGCTCTAATTCTTAGATGAGACTGGCTAGTCTGTCACCATTCATAGCCTGTTGTATGAGATGTTCCTATAGTATTGACTAGTTCATTCATTTATGTTGTCCTATTTATCAACATTTTCTGCCTTGCTCAAGAAATGCTGTGTAACACAACTTGTATTTCAGATATTGGGTAATTTGATTATTTTATGAGATCCTTTAGAACACTGCTTCTCAAACTTAAGTGTCATGCAAATTGGATGGGAGCTTGTTAAAATACAGTTCTTATTTGATGGATTTGGTTGAATTTTTCTACCTTTCCAAAAGCTCCCAGTTGGTACTGATACTGTTGGTCTGTTGAGTGTGCTTTGACTCACAAGACTTTAGTGAGTTAACGTTTTTGGAATAGATTTTTCTCCTTTTTTAAAAAATTCACAAACATTTAACAATATCTCTGTTGATTTATTTATACTAGCTCATATTTTAACTTGTTATAAAAATCAACCTTTCCTTGGGTTTAGGATATCAAGGTGACCATTTGCCTTTGTTAAAGGACGTCTGAGGTTTTCTATTGGCATGGGTACAAGAGTCAGGTTAAGATTTCAGGATGTTAGAGCAAAAGCACTGTTTTCGCTGGCACCTGTTGCCTTGTTGCTTTAAATGTATAAAAGCATATTGAGCAGTGGAACATAGTGACAAGTAATTTAGGGTGAGGCAGCTGGAGAAAAGAGTCACAAACTTCAGAACTATTGAGTTGGCTTCTTGGGTGTGGCTTATGCTTTCACAGAAACCTTCCTTCCAAACTCCAGATTCTGTTGTCCATGTATGTGTCTTTGAGGCCTCAGAATTTGAGACTGTGCTTTGGGAGAAACAGACGAGGAAATCAGTGGTCTTCACTGGCACCTGGCAGACCTGTAAGTGATTTGGTTTAATTGTGTGTACATCGGGATTGCTCTGTCTTTAAGACGGTCTTTTTAAGCTAGAGTGTTTATCCACTGTTGGCATTTTCTTTGTTGGTGAAGTTGTATTCTTCAGTTTTAACCTTCCAGCTCTTGTCTGGGTTGTCAGATGTTTGAGCATGATAGCAAAGATTGCAAAACTAGTTCTTTTTGCAAGCAGATCTCATCTTTTAGGTATAGTGTAATGGGATTCAGAAACTTGACTTCTGTCATAGGCAAGAGGGAAATGTATGTTTAATTTTTCTTTACTTCGTTTTCCTTCATTGATATGGGATTGTTATTGTTATTATTATTATTATCTTCTGGTGTGTTTGGGATAGTTGCTCTCAATGGCTACAAAAGACAGTTTTAAGATTCTTTAGCTAGGGCTGGGCATGGTGGCTCACGCCTGTAATCCCAGCATTTTGGGAGGCCGAGGCACACCGATCACGAGGTCAAGAGATCCAGACCAGTCTGGCCAACACGGTGAAACCCCGTCTCTACTAAAAAATACAAAAATTAGTTGGGTGTGGTGGCACACGCCTGTAGTCCCAGCTACTCAGGAGGCTGAGGCAGGAGAATCTCTTGAACCCGGGAGGTGGAGGTTGCAGTGAGCTGAGATTGTGCCATGCCTGGCAACAGAGTGAGACTCTGTCTCAAAAAAAAAAAAAAAAAATGTAGCTAGCTGTTTGGCCTAGGTATTACAAATTTCAATGTTAGTTATTGTAAGTTTCTATATTCAAAAATCACTTAAGTATGTTACACAACTATATTCAAAGTGTTAGGGAAAAATAATCCCCTTCAAATGCAGTCTCTTAAATTGAGAATTTTTCTTTTCTTGAGACAGAGTTTCGCTCTTATTGCCCAGGCTGGAGTGCAATGGTGCAATCTCTGCTCACCGCAACCTCCACCTCCCGGGTTCAAGCGATTCTCCTGCCTCAGCCTCTGGAGTAGCTAGGATTACAGGCATGCACCCCCATGCCTGGCTAATTTTGTATTTTTAGGAGAGACAGGGTCTCTCCAAAGTGCTGGAATTACAGGCGTGAGCCACCACGCCTGACCTAAGTTGAGATGTTAAAAGGAAAGTACTTTCCAGATGACTTTCCAAGAAAACTAGAAGGAACAATTGGCTTGGGGAAGTGATCATAATGATATAGCTTGGATATAATCAGAACTTTTTTCTTTTTTCTGAGATGGAGTTTCGCTCTTGTCACCCAGGCTGGAGTGCAATGGCACCATCTCAGCTCACTGCAACCTCTGCCTCCAGGGTTCAAGCAATTCTTTTGCCTCAGCCTCTCTAGTAGCTGGGATTACAGGCACTTACCACCATGCCCAGGTTTCTTTTTTTTTTTTTTTTTTTGTATTTTTAGTAGAGACATGGTTTCATCATGTTGGCCAGGCTGGTCTCAAACTCCTGACCTCAGGTGATCCACCCTCCTTGGCCTCCCAAAGTGCTGGGATTACAGGTGTGAGCCTCTGTGCCCGGCCATAATCAGAAGTTTTATACAATGTGTTGTGAGAGGAAAATTCACCACAGGCTCTTTACCTTATTTAAAGGAGGTCAATTAAATATAAACCATAGTAGCTTGCTTATTGTCATTATTAGTTTATTGATGCAACAGTAGAGTAAGTTGATTCTTTCCTACATTACTGCTAAAGCTATCTAATGGTTCCTCCTGTCCACTCTCATTATGTTTCCCTTTCAGCTTGTTCCAAATTTTGGGAAATCTGATTATATCACTTCTTTATATAAGTCCTATCTACTTTGGGTAAGCTACAGATTCCTTGCTTAGCGTATAATTGTTTGGCTTTGCTTACCTTTAGCTTCCTTTTTCTCTACTCTCTCCTCCAACTTTAAGCTATAGACATTCTGAACTGTGAGGTTTTCCCCAAGATAACACATTCTCCTTTTCCTCAGGTTTTTGTTCATAGTTCTTCTCTGCCTAGCACTGGATCACCTGCCTAGTAACTTGGACTTAATCCCTTAGGAAAGTTCAGATACTGTTTTTCCAGGAAGCCTTTCCTGATCATCACCACCACCTCTACCTCCAGACTAGCTTAGGTCTCTTTCCTGTCCACTCTAATAGCACTTATTATATACTGTATTTCCTTAGATGCCTGGGAAGTATTTGAGAACACGAACAATTTTTATTCATGAAATTGTTGCAGGAATTTTTCTTAGTTCAGCTAAAGACGGGGTCCTTGTCACTCGGCCACGAAAATTTATGCTTGCGTACGATTCGAATGGTGAGTAGGACAGGGTTTTATGGGGTGAAAAGGAAGAGGGGGAAACAGGGCCTCTCTGCAGGCCAGATTCCTTGCTAGAGTGCTACCCGCCTTGCAGATTGAATCCCAGGTTACACCCGTGAAAAGGAGGGGCCAGGCTCCTCCCTGCTGCACAAGGTGCAGATTTCTGTAGCTCCATCCCAGTGTGCTCTCCTCCCAGTGCTCCGCTGGCTGGGATTTCTGTGGCTCCATCCCAGTGTGCTCTCCTCCCAGTGCACCACTGGCTGGGATTTCTGTAGCTCCATCCCAGTGTGCTCTCCTCCCAGTGCACCACTGGCTGGGATTTCTGTAGCTCCATCCCAGTGTGCTCTCCTCCCAGGGCACCACTGGCTGGGATTTCTGTGGGGACCCCTTCCTACCTGGCTCTCTCAAAATTATATCCTCAGTGTTTGATATATAATGGTAGTATTTAATTAAATATTTGTCTATTTAATGAGTAGTGAATATGTAAAAAACTTAGCAGGCTGTCAAAGCTTCGATAAAGGTGATCCTCTTACATCCCAGAGCCTATTTTCTCCTGGGCAGTGCCTAAAGCATATTTTTTGGTTGTCTAGTAATCCTGATTCTGCCCTTTGTGAGGTTAGTCTTCTTCACCTTTACCTGTAACCTAGCATTTAGTCTAGTTTTCTGACTTACCAGTAGTTTTTTCTAGACGTAAAATTATTTCCTGACTCTTTCTGCCTAAATCCTTTGGCTTCCATTTTGACTATTCACATAAAGAGCGGAAAAAAACCCATAGTGTCTTACATTTATTTAGTACCTAGTAGCTTAAAGTGCACTTTCACATTCACCATCTAATGTGAGTGAAGAGATAAATTCTGTGGAAGAACTAAACTCATCTGGTCATACTCATCATTTCAAGTGGAAAGAAAGTGGTAGCTTTTAAAAGGAAGAGTGCATAGAAATACTGTTTTAGAGTCGAAGCTTGCTTTCAGAGGAGTTGAGTTTTAAGACTGGGTGCGATGGCTCATGCCTGTAATGCCAGCACTTTGGGGACATCGAGGTGAGCAGATCACTCAAGCTCAGGAGTTTGAGACTAGCAGGGCCAACATGGTGAAACCCTATCTCTACTAAAAATACAGAAACTGCCTGGTTGTGTTGGTGGCCACCTGTGGTCCTAGCTACTTGGGAGGCTGAGGCAG
The DNA here is from genome assembly GCF_028885655.2 of Pongo abelii. Taxonomy (NCBI): domain Eukaryota; kingdom Metazoa; phylum Chordata; class Mammalia; order Primates; family Hominidae; genus Pongo; species Pongo abelii. The sequence continues at coordinate 1,237,840 of NC_071995.2, forward strand.
GAGAATCTCATGAACCCAGGAGGCAGAGGTTGCAGTGAGCCGAGATCGCTGCCACTGCACTCCACCCTAGGCGACATAGCAAGACTCCATCTCAAAAAAAAAAAAAAAAAAAAAAAAATTGCCCGGCATGGTGGTGCATTTCTGTAATCCCAGCTACTTGGGAGACAGAGGCACAAGAGTCACTTGAACCCAGGAGGCGGAGGTTGCTGTGAGCCGAGATCGCTGCCACTGCACTCCACCCTAGGTGACACAGTGAGACTCCGTCTCAAAAAAAAAAAAAGCTGGGTATGGTGGTGCATGCCTGTAGTCCCAGCTGCTTGGGAGGCTGAGGCACAAGAATCGGTTGAACCCAGAAGGTGGACGTTGCAGTGAGCCGAGATCACACCACTGCACTCAGCCTTGATGACAGAATGAGACTCCATCTCTAAAAAAAAAGAAAAAGGAAAAGTTGAGTTTTTAAAAAAGGAAATGAATCCATATGAGAATGCCAGGGTACTTACATCATTGGGTATGCTGCGCTTTTGGAAAGAAAAAAGACACTGAAAGATGAAATTTCCTAAGATCAGAGGAATACATGCTGTTAACCATGGCGATAGAGTCCTGGTAAGGTAACAACCCTGTAGAGCAGTGGGTTTCTGCCTTCTGATTTATGCGCTGTGTACGCCATCTTCATTTAATATTTGGTGTCAGAGATCTCCCAGGTAAACAGTATTTGCTCATAATTTCTATAGTAGAGAGGTTAAAATTATCGTAGTTACAGTCAGACAGACCTGAGTTTGAGTACAGTTCTAGGAAGTTTAAAACTGATTTTGGGTAATGATTAAATTTTATGGAAGGTTTGCTCTTTTCATTTTTAATGTGGAGTTAATAAAACCTTATAAAACATTTTGAATAAGATGATAAATATGCTGCGATAAACATTAAGGTGCTTGGTATATAATAAGTACTTAGAAGGGTTATTATAGTATTATATTTAACATAGCGCTAGAGTTAGATATAAACATATAACACATAACTTCAATAGTATCCTCCTTCCCTCCACTCTCCCCCTCCCTGCCTCCCCTCAAAGAGTGAAGAAGAAGCATATTCCATGTTTCTTTGGATCTTAATGTAAGGGCAAATTTAGATATTTAAATTTATATATTAACATATAAAACAGATAAATATGTCTGTGTGTGTATGTATACACACATACACACACACACACACACATATATGTTTGGGGTAAGGAGAGAAAGGATATGTTAGTAACCTCTCGCAGTGTGCCAAATCTTATGCTAAGCATTTTTCATGCATTATTTTATTTACTTCTCACAATTCTATAAGAGATGGGCATTATTCCCATGTCATAAATAAAAAAGATAAGAACACTCTGAAGCTTAGAGAGGCTAAAGATCATATAGATAATGAATAGTGAACCAATATTTAACCTAGAGCTCTTTAGCCCTTAAAACTTTTGCTTTTAACCACTCTACCATTTGTATTCCTGTTAGGGGTCCTCACATCCCTTGGGAGACCTTGAACACATTCTGAGATTTACAAGTTACCATGTAAATTTTATGATTTTGTATTTTCATTTCAATGACAATAAAAAAGTTTATATACATATTCTGGATCACCTGGGTGAATATCTTACAATGAAATACCCTATGTAGTTTCATTTATATTTATGGATATCATCTCATTGTAATTGTCATGGGCCAATGAGAAAAGAACAGTGGTGGGCCTAATCCATACTGTTGCTTTTTAACCAAGCAGAGTTCAAATGATGTCATAATGTACTATAAGCAGCAAACTTTTTTTAAAAAGTAATTTGACAAAATTTCTGAGACAGTTGGATCATCTTAAGGCTCAAAACAAAACAACGTGGACCATGGTAATAAGTACCATGAGTGCACTGTTAGCAGCAATTTAACAGCATATTCAATTAATACTGGTACTTTGCATTATGTCTTTTGGTTTGAATTGCATTGAATTTGGGAACTCTAGATCTAATATTTGCATTTTTTACAGTATTACAGTTTATCAGTGGATCTAGAAAATACTTTCTTTTACAATTATACTCTATTATACTATAATCTAGATACAGAGCCTTTAGCTCATGGAGATGAAGGAAATAGTTCTGTTTAGGGGAGTGCTGGAAAGCTTTGCCAAGATGCTGCCCTTTAAGCTTCTTCTTGCAGAATGAGTGTGTGTGTGCTCCTACGCTCGGCAAAGACAGGGTAAGGGAAAGGGCACGACATGAAGACATCTGAAAAGGCAAAAAAACAAAAGAGTTTTTTCCTCATGCTTACTGCATAAGGGAATATTAAAAATGTAGGTGATTGTTAAAGACCTTTAGCACTAATTAAGGGAATATGGATTTTATTATGTAGTTAGTATGAATCCAAAAAAAGCAAAAAGTATGGGAATATAAACAACTTTTATAATTCAATTGCGTGCATATGGAATCTTTGTAAATTGTCATGTTTTACATAAAACCAGGATCTTATTGGTTAAAGACTATTTGGAAATGGAATGTAAATGTTTTTGTATGAAAATAAATTGTCCCCAAATTTTCAGATTTATAAGTTACCCTTTTTTTGGTCTCCCCCTCTCCTTCCTTCTTTCCATTCATCCCTTTTTTCCTTCTTTTCCTCTAGGCGCATCCTTTAATAATGAAATCAGAAACTCGTAACTTTATTCTTCTCTCCCATCTCACTGGGATAGTCTTCTACCCATTTGATTTAATGATTTTTATTTTATTTTAACTAACATTTATTGAGAAAACTACATATGAGATTTTCTGATCACTAATATTTATTTGCACAGAAAAAGGTGTTACTATTATTTACTTAATAGATCTGCTTTTATTAATGATTTTATGCCTTGATTTCCCACAACCTCCAGCTGTTACTTCTGTATTACGCACGTTAGAGTGAAATGTCCAAATTAAATTAGTTTTTAAGCTGAGCCCTGTGAAATCACCAGGTGGAGAAATATGGATGGCATATTATTCCTGCATATACATTTTCGTATGCTGTTGCTGCAGTGTAATTCAACTGTATATGTTTTCGTATGCTGTTGCTGCAGTGTAATTCAGCTGTATACATTTTCGTATGCTGTTGCTGCAGTGTAATTCAACTGTATACGTCTTCGCATGCTGTTGCTGCAGTGTAATTCAGCTGTATACATTTTCGTATGCTGTTGCTGCAGTGTAATTCAGCTGTATACGTCTTCGCATGCTGTTGCTGCAGTGTAATACGTCTTCGCATGCTGTTGCTGCAGTGTAATTCAGCTGTATACGTCTTCGCATGCTGTTGCTACAGTGTAATTCAGCTGTATACGTCTTCGCATGCTGTTGCTGCAGTGTAATTCAGCTGTATACGTCTTCGCATGCTGTTGCTACAGTGTAATTCAGCTGTATACGTCTTCGCATGCTGTTGCTGCAGTGTAATTCAGCTGTATACGTCTTCGCATGCTGTTGCTGCAGTGTAATACGTCTTCGCATGCTGTTGCTGCAGTGTAATTCAGCTGTATACGTCTTCGCATGCTGTTGCTACAGTGTAATTCAGCTGTATACGTCTTCGCATGCTGTTGCTGCAGTGTAATTCAGCTGTATACGTTTTCGTATGCTGTTGCTGCAGTGTAATTCAGCTGTATACGTTTTCGTATGCTGTTGCTGCAGTGTAATTCAACTGTAGCATTCACAGCTTTCATCACTGACATAGCCTTGGTGGGGACGGTGGGGCGGGGGTGGGAGTAAATGAAATGATATCTACAAAAACACTTTTCAGCTGGGAAGAGTGAAACAAGATAACAGGAAATAAAAGGCCATATTGTCTATTCAGACTAGTACGTTACTTTTCCAAAGTCATGGGGCTAGCAACCACTATATGTCTGACTTCTACCAAGAAGGGTTGAATCCCTGGTTGATCCTGTGAGCCCTGAGGCATATAAACAAGAAACATGAAAGGGAGAGGAAAATTAAATGAAGTAGGAGTGTTGGAGAATAATAATACAATTAAGGGAGAAAATAATAGAGGTAGAGGAAGAGGTTATATACGCTTATTTCTCTTACTATGAACATTTTACTCAGAAGTGTAAGGTTGCATGTCTTGTTTTATACAGTGATAAAAATTATGATAATGCTTAACAAAAATGGGTGCTTGGCTCCATAAAAGTGCTCAGTGCTTTCCTCTGTCATTATGAATTAATCAGCAAGAAATCCAGAAGTGAGCAACATAAAAGTATTCCCTCTCCTCCTTTTTTTAAACAGTGAAACAAGTTGACAATATATTTATTCTGCCATAGATCCAAAAAGCCAAGTCTGCATTTTAAGGCAGGGTTTTCTTTGGTTTTCTATTTCTCAACCACACCTTCAAATTTCTTGGCACAGTACAGTCATAGCATTGTGTCATATCCTTGGTCTGTTTTATCAGACTTTATAAATTGATTCTGACTGTACCAGCAGTACTAGATTCTTATCTTTACACAGTTTGGGAAATGGACAATGACTGTTTTGGAAAAACAGCTCTATAAATTGTGCTGTGGTATGTGAGAGTGAGTTCTCTGCTTTCCTTTTCCTCTAGTCTGCTGCCATTCCTAGACAGTGTCATTTCTCTGATTTAGGGCATTGTGTAGCTGTTCTGGGTAGAGTAAACCTGCCTCTAAGTGTGGAGTAGATTGTTACCCGTTAGAATTCTCCACCTTGGAATGGTGATGCTGAAAGATACAGTTCAGCTCTGGCCAACACCTCCTGTCTTCCCAGCTCACTTACTCTCGTCTCCACTCCAATTATTCCGTCTAATTAGGACCTTGAAACAACAACCTACTACTTTTGTTTGTTTGTTTTGAACCTCGTATGGCCTCACACTTCCTTCCTTACCTGGGTCAGATTTCATGGTCCAGCACTACAATCACTCCCTTCTAAATCTCCTTGACTTACTTGCTTTTCTCTTCCGTGACACTTGCTTGCAAAACCTCAATCCTGACTTAAAACAAGCGTCTTCCTACACTGCCTCTGCCCTGAGCAGCTGCATGTTACCGGGCAAGAAGAGTCACAAAGCTTTGCAGACTGGTCTCACATTGAATTTATGGCCGCAGATGTCAAATTGCTCCTAATTCTGCACGCAGTCCTAATTAAGAGGACTGTTAGATTTGATTTCCCATTCTCAGAGGTGACTGTATCATTCTCTTCTCTTATCAAATCTGCAAATCCTTCGCCTCCACTCAAAGTTTCTGGCTTCACTTGATATTACTTTGAGAAAATTAAAATAATTGGATGCTACCCAGTGTGTCTCCTCATCAAATCTACCAGCCTATTTGCATCTATACCTGTATCCTTTGCCTGAATAGTGCCACTATTCCTAAATTCACCTCTGCTGCCATTTCTCTTAATCCTGTCCCAGTTGCCCAACCTAAAGATGCTTCTCCCTCATTATCCTTCTCCCTCCTTTCAAATTTTTGCTTTCTCTTGGTTCACAAGTGTACTAACCTGCCTTTAGAGTTTCACTTAACGTCTTAAAAAAAAAATTGTTCTCTTGACATGATGTCTTATTCTAGTTGCCAGCCTGTTTCTCTCTTCCCTTCTCAGCAAATCTTATTTAAAAAATTCACTGTCATTGCTCTCTGCCTTTCCTTACGTTTGTTTAATCAGGCTCCTATTTTTAGTACTCCTACGAAACTGCTCTTGTCAAGTTATCATGAATATCCATGTTACCAAATACAAAAATCACTTCCATGGCCCCATCTTAACTTTACCTTTCAGCATCATTCTACGCATTTCCTTCCTTGAAACACTGTTTTCTTCTGGTATCTCTGATACCAGTGTCTCCTTATTTTCTCCCTCTTTCACCTGTCATTCCTTTTGTGGTGTTTCTGATTCTGCCACTTACTTTCCTCTAGACCTCTAAAAGGCTCCACTCTCAGTCCTATTCTCTTTTATATATATATATTCTCAGACTTCTTTTCTTTTTTTTTTGAGATGGAGTCTCACTCTCTCGGCCGTGCTAGAGGGTAATGGTGCCATCTCAGTTCACTGCAACCTCTGCCTCCCAGGTTCAAGCAATTCTCCTGCCTCAGCCTCCTGAGTAGCTGGGATTACAGGCGTGTACCACCACGCCCGGCTCATTTTTATATTTTTAGTGGAGACAGGATTTCACCATGTTGGCCAGGCTGTTCTTGAGCTACCGACCTCAGGTGATCCACCCGCCTTGGCCTCCCAAAGTGCTGGAATTACAGGCGTGAGCCACCATGCGTGGCCTCAGACTTCTTCAAGTCTAAGGCATTCATTATCAAAAACACAGCAATAACTACCAAATTAATAATATACAAGGTGCTCTAGAATACTCTACTTATTACCTACACAATGTCTTTAGTTAAATAACAAATTTAGTTTTACTCAGAACAGATCTCTTGATCTGGCCCACCGTTTTCAAAACCTCTTCTTCCCCAGTTTCCCACCCTCAGTAAACGATACTACCATTCACTCATTGTGCAGGCAGTAAATCACCAAGCAGCCTTGATTTCTCTTACTCCCTACATTAAATCTATTAGTAAGCCCGATCACACCTCAAAAATGTATCTTTAATTCAATGATTCCATTCTGTTCTCTCTATGAACCATTATCTCTTGCTCAAACTACTGCAGCCGTTTTCCAATGGCTGTCTGCTTCTATATCTTACTTCTGTACTTGTCCCATCTCTGTGGCAATCAGACTGAACTCTTTTTTTTTTTTTTTCTTTTTTGAGACAGGGTCTCACTGTTACCCAGGCTAGAGTACCCTGGTGAAATCTTGGCTCACTGCAACCTCTACCTCCCAGGCTCAAGCCATCCTCCCACCTCAGCCTCCCAAGTAGCTGGGACTACAGGTGCACGCCACCATGCCTGGCTAATTTTTGTGTTTTTTGTAGAGACAAGGTTTTGCTAAAGTGCTGGGAGTACAGGCATGAGCCACCGCACCTGGCCTGAACTGAACTCTTAGACATTGTCACTCCTTGATTAAAACCTTCCTGTGTTCTCCCATCATACACAGTAAAACCCAGGCTCCTTCCACAGCTTAGGCTCTGCATCCTCTGGCTTCTTGCCACCTCTAGAACCCCACCGCAACCTCCCCTTCCGTATACTCCACCTATCAGCTTTTTTGTTGTTGTTAAAACAAGCTAAGCATTTTCTATCCTCAAAGGCTTTGTAGTTATGATTCTCTGTACCTCTTCTCCTAGATCATTATATGTCTCTTCGCTGACCATTGTAGATGAAATACACTGTTTGTCACATCCAATGTCTCCATTACATTGCCTGTTTTAATTTTTTTCCTAGCACATGTCACTGTGCTATGACATAGTTTTTTGTTAGTTTATGTTCCCGCCTCCCCCTTTTAAAAATAAGTTCAATATGTTTGTTGAGGGCGGGGACATTGTATTTTTTTCTTCCTGTATTTAACTCTTGGCAGGCATTCAGTAAATATTTGCTGAATAGATGAGCGAGGGCTGGCTCTTTTCTGAAAAAGTTGACGGTTGAGAATGCATGCTAGTTTTAAATTATGGACAAATATGCAGCTTTACATCAGTTGAGAGAAACTTGAATGTTTATTAGGTTACTGTTATTTTTATTCGTGTTTTTGAGCAATTCTTTTGTACTTTGTGATAACAAGTAATTGCTTCCAAATGAAAAAGACTTTTCCAGTGACCTGCAAAGCTCTTCAGCAGGGATTGGCAAACTACAGCTCATCTGGCACCTATTTTTGTAAAACCTGCAAGCTAAGAATGGGTTTTACATTTTTCAAGGGTAACAAAAAAAAAAGAAAAATATATAAGACAGATTTTACATGATTCACAAAATGTAAAATATTTGCTCTCTGATCCTTTACAAGGAAAGTTTGCTAACCCTTGCTGGAGGCGGTGGCCCTCATTACCTGCCTTCCTCATTAGCGGCCTGCTGCTCCCGTCTGCTTCACCTGGGCCTCGTGCCCGTTCGCATTTGCTGTTTCCTTCGTGAGGAACACTGAGGCTCACTCCCTTACTTCCTTCACATCTTTGCTTAGCTGTTGCCTTTGCAGTGGAGCCTTTCCTGAGCACTTGATTTAAATTCCAATCCCACCACCCATTCCTACACACCTTATCTCCTTTCTTCTTTTATTTTTCCCATTGGACATATCACTGTCTGACATACCGTGTATTTTTCTTATGTTCTCTTTCTTTCCAGTGGACAGTAAACTCAATGAGGGCTGAGATTTTTGTCTGTTTTGTTCACGGCCATATTTTCAAAGATAGCACCTGGCCCATAGAAGCTTTTATTAAATGTTTGTTGAATTAATGGTCATAGATTAAAGTTATCTTGAGAACCAGCATTAAAAAAAGTCAAAACACTTCAGTAAACATTGATTAATTGCCATAAGACAGTCCTCATCTCAGGTCTATGGAGTTGTATAAAATCGGGTCCTTGTCTTCAAAGAAATCCGTGTAGTAGTGAGAACAAGTGTAGAAATAAAAGACACTACATGTAAAATGAGACTAATTATCATGCAGTTTCCTTGCTGATTAGAAAAATGTTGAATTGATCATTTAAAATATTTTTGCAGAATTTAAAAGTGTTTATGTAAAACTCCAAGTAATTAACAGTTTTATGTTCTGTATTGATATCTTTTCTCCTTTTCATTATGACTTATTTTCTTTAGACAATTAGGGATATGGTTCCATGAAAATAAAACCCACATTTAAAATGGCTTTGAAATAGTCAAAAGCATTTTAATTAGACAGATAACAAGTGAAACTATTAGCATTTTATTTTTAGTTTTTTGGTTACTCTTTGGGCAGGTATTTTTTAAAGCTACAATTAGGTATTTAGGTAGTATAAAATTTTATGTCTTAATTTTTATGTTAACTGTGAGTGGAGCTCTTTGGAGGAAAGTAAAATGAGAGAGAGGGTATGTGTATGTGTGTCCATGTGTGCAATATATATAGTCATGAGTCATTGAACAATGGGGATGATAGGTTCTGAGAAACACATCGCTATGTGGTATCATTGAACAAATATCATAGTGTATACTAACACAAACATAGATGGTCTAGCCTACTGCACAGCTAGGCTGTAAGGTATAGACTGTTGCTCCTAGGCTATAATCCTGTACAGCATGTTACTGTACTGAATACTGTAGGCAGCATAACACGGTGGCATTTGTGTACCTAAACATGTAAACATCAGTAACAATACAGTATTATAATCTTATATGCATCTGCATATAAGATGCAGTCTATTATTGACCAAAGCATTATCATTATGTGCTGTATGACTATTATGAGTGTACATATTCTCTTTTTTTTTTCTTTTTTGAGGAGACAGGATCTGGCTCTGTCACCCAGACTGGAGAGCAGTGGCGTGATCTTGGCTCACTGCAAACTCCGTTTCCGGGATTCAAGCAATTCTTGTGCCTTAGACTCCTGAGTAGCTGGGATTACAGGTGCCACCATGCCCAGCTAATTTTTGTATTTTTGGTAGATAAGGGGTTTTGAGGCTGGTCTCAAACTCTTGACCTCAAGTGATCCACCCATCTTGTCCCCCCAAAGTGCTGGGATTACAGGCATGAGCTACCACATCTGGCCCATATTCTCTGCATGTAACATTTCATAAATATTATAGATGTTTATATGTAATATATGTGGTGCTTTAGCAATGTCATTTTATTTTTAATTATTGTATATTTAAGCCCTAGCTTAAGCTTCTCTTCTTGAGTGAAAACACGAATACCTGAGTGAAATTTGATTGATAATATTTTTTTAAATTTGACAATAGAAGCATCCTATTTTTTCTTAAATTTGTGTGGGAGATTTTATGATATAGTAACGTATAACACTAACTATATGTAACTTTCTTTTTGGTAAAGCAAAACAGCCAGTAGAAGTGTAGCCTCTGACAAATGTTGTTAGTTTCTTAATAGGAAGGAGTAAGTTAAAGACAGATAATAAAAATTCCTTTACCAATTAATTTTGCTAGGTGTTTAAGATACAAGGAAGATATTTATTTTTTAGTAATTCCATTGTTTTAGAGCTTCAAACAAACTGTATTTTCCCTCAGAGTTTTGTTTTGGGTGGATTGTCAGTAGGGTATGATTAGTTTCCTTTTTATGCATTTGTTCAACAAATGTTTAATGAGCACCCATGTACCACAAGGAACTGTGCTAGGAATTGTGGATTTTGAAAATATATCAGAGGAGGACTTTAACCTCTAGGAAGGCATGTTCATAAAGTACAGTAAGACAGGTATGTAGATTCCCTCCCCTAATATGGAGAACAAGTCAACATGTCATAAGATAGATACAGTTAAAGTGGCATTGGAGTTAGGAGCATCCATAATAGTTGTGATCTAATAGATTTACCTAAATTTGAGTTTGGATTTTAAGAGACAGAGGCTTAGGGTGGCAATAACAAAGTAAATATGGCCAAAGCCTGCCTGGCATAGTCTGCATTGACTGTTGTTTCTTAACATTGTGCATTTAGTGTGTATTCGTATCCCCTGGGAACCTTGTTAAAGCGCAGATTCTGATTTAATAGGTCTGGCATCAACCTGAGATTGGGTGTTTCTACCAAGCACTAAGGTGACACTCATGATATAAGTTCATGGATCACACTTTAAATAGCAAGATAGTGGACCACATTTTGTAAAACTTCTGGTGGCAGAGACCAGTAAACATTCAACTACTGTTTTCTTTCCCATCTTTGTTTTTCTGTCTTCTTACGCTTTTGTTTGCTTACATGGTGGAGAGAGTTAAATCTTTTATTCATCATTTCACGGTTTATTATAATAGTTGGGAGCTTAGCAATTGTGAATCTAATTTTAAAGCATTAATTTATTTATGAATTGCTCTAATTTCTCCTCTTCCTGCTTGAAGAATGATAAAACATCTACGTTCACTTTGAATTAAATTCAGATTAGTTCAGGCAAAACAGCAGTTGAGAGAGTTTTAATAAATTTACGAAGCCATTAAATCCATGGCACCTCACGATAGGAATTTACTAACATCTGGGTTTTCTTGAGAATTTAGATTCAAATCAAACTAGATGTTAATCTATTTATAAGGAAAAAGAAGGAAATTCCTCATTTCACAAGTTCTGTTATGTCTCAGAATGTTTTTTCCTAAATATACATTCCAGAAATACCCTCCTTTTACTCTTTTAATGTATATTTAGATGATATTCCCTCCTATACCTCTTCCCAGAGAAACAATATTGAAAAGGATAATAATGAGGCAAGAAAATCATTGTGTGTTTTCATCTTTTCTAGTTAATTCATGAATTCAGAACTATACCTACATTCATAAAAACGTGCATGCACACACATATGTGCACAGACAGACACGCATACACAAGACAAGAAGGTGGGGGTAGGCGAGAGATTGATTTAATTATCTCACAATTTTCTATACTTTCCTTGGTTGCCTATCGTAGATAAAACCATTTTATCTTGATAGTCATCCTTTAGCCTGTAGAGTGAAGGTAAAGAAATAATAGTGGTAAAACTAAAGATAGGAGATTTAAAATATGAAAAGAAAATGGATTAAGAAAATCAAAGACCAAAAAAAGAAAAGAATCAAAGACCAAAAAAATGTGCCATACTGTACTACTTTGTATATCTTGTCTGATATAGGCAAAGAACCTTTTTTGAGATACAACCATATCTGTTTTTAAAAACAACTTTTAAAGAAAATTTTAAAATATTTTATGTCTAAAGTAGAAAATTTAGAAACTATAAAAAAATGATAAAAAAGAAAAAAAAATAGGCTGGGCGCTGTAGCTCACTCCTGTGATCCCAGCACTTTGGGAGGCCGAGGCTGGAGGATTGCTTGAGCCCAGGAGTTTGAGACCAGCCTGGGCAACATAGTGAGACCTCATCTCTACAAAAAATAAACAACAATAACAAAATTAGCCAGGCATGGTGGCATATGTCTATAGTCTCAGCTACTTGGGAGGCTGACATGGGACGATCACTTGAGCCTGGGAAGTGAGCTATGATTGTGCCACTGCAGTTTAGCCTAGGTTAGTAAGTGAGACCTTGTCTTAAAAAAAAATAAATAAATAAGAAAAGAAAAAAATGAATTTTCAAAAACCAAAAAGAAAAAAAAATGCTTAATTTGTCCATTTTAATATTCTTCGTTATATGTGTGTATATACATACATTTGGGGTCATGCTCTGTATTCTTTAGTTAGCATTTTATTATGTCTTTTTGGAGTTAATGGAGGTAGTCGTTAGTATGTCTGTGAGCCAGGTGGAATGCTCACACCTGTAATCTCAGCAGCTCAGGAGTCTGAGACGAGAGGATCACTTGGGGCTAGGAGTTTAAGACCAGCCTGGGCAACATAGCAAGGTGCTGTCTCTACAAAAATTAACTGAGCATGGTGGTGTGTGCCTATTAGTCCCAGCTACTTGGGAGGCTGAGGCAGGAGGATCACTTGAGCCCAGGAGTTCAAGGCTGTAGTGAGGTATGAGCATGCCACTATACTACAGCCAGGACAACAAAATGAGGCTGTCTCTTAAAAAACAGACACACACACACACACACACACACACACACACACACACACACACACACACGTAGTGGTTGATTGGATAGGATGAGGGTAATGAATTTCTTAAATTGTTTTTTCTGAAACACGACTAAAAACACCATAACCTAGTTTTATGATTTGTAGGTAAAGTAGGATTTTTAAAATCACTTACTCTTCGATATAATTGTGATGAAAAGTGCTGAGGAATGAAATTGGCTTTGATTGGATTACATATCTGCCTTCTGACCAAAACATAGTCTAGTAGTTTTAATTCAGTTATTTATTCCATGTGTCATAATGCCCCAAATAACCAGGCTACTGCTATTGGCATTAAAGGTTGCCAGCACCATCTGGAATAATTCACAAGTGCAAGGTGAAAGGAATTTCTGCACCGTTTAAATTTTTTTCTCTCTCTTAAAACAGAGCAAAATTTTTGCATCTAGTAAATGAATGTTACGAGGAACTTAATTTTGAGAAAAAGCAATTTGATTCATATAAACAGAATTTTTCTCCATTTGTTTGTCTTCTCTAATGCCAGGAGCCAGTCTGCTTTTTCCATTAGTTAATATGATTGATATCAGATTGTTAAAATGAGAAATAAAAAATTATAGAGTAAGGAGAATAAATATAAACACTATTTTTCTTTTTATTTCCTCTAGTGATAGCTGATTTTATTATGTCTGTGGCTGAATTCTTCTGTAGACATTGAAGATGGCCAAAAGTGGAGATCCAAAATGTAACTTCTTAGTGTGCATTTTCAATGGAGAATGAATTTTTATCTTATCATCTGTGTCATTAATTCATGATTTTATCTTGCATAATTTTTCCCAGCTTTATTGAGATAAAAATTGATAAAATAGTGTGCATTTAAGTAAGGTGTACAACATGATTTGATATATGTATACATTGTGAAGGATTACTATTAACACATCCATCACCTCACATAGTTACCACTTTTTTTGTGTGTTGTTAGAACCCTTAAGCTCTGCTCTTAGCAAATTTCAAGTGTACCGTACAGTATTATTAATTATAATCTACCATGCTATACATTGAATCTTCGGAACTTACTCATCTTATATAACTGAAGGTTTATGCCCTTTGACAAACATCCTCCATGATCCCCCCCTTTTCCAGCCCTCTGGAAACCACCATTCTATTCTCTATGAGTTCTGTGAGTTTGATGTTTTTAGGTTCATTCGTATCACAAGTGGCAGTATTTCCCTTTTGTTGTTGTTTCAAAACAGTCTCACTCTGTCACCCAGGCTGGAGTGCAGTGGCATAGTCTCGGCTCGCTGCGGCCTCCACCTCCTGAGCTCAAGCAATTTTTGTGCCTCAGCCTCTTGAGTAGCTGGGATTACAGGTGTGTACCACGAGGCCTGGCTAATTTTTCTATTTTTAGTAGAGATGGGGTTGCGCCATTTTGGCCAGGCTGACCTCGAACTTCTGGCCTCAAGTGATCCACCCGCCTCAGCCTCCCAAAGTGTAGGGATTACAGGCTTGAGCCACTGTGCCTGGCCTCCTTTTTGTTTTATGGCTGATAAATATTCCATTTGATTATATATGCCACATTTTCTTTATCCATTCATCTGATGCACACTTACACTGTTTTCACATTTTGGCTATCGTGACTAATACTGCAGTGAGATGGGAGTGCAGATCCTGATTTCAGTTGTTTGATATGTAGCAGAGTGACATTGCAGAGTCATATGGTAGTTCTGTTTTTAACGTTTAGAGGAACCTTCTTACTGTTTTCCGTAATGGCTGTACCAATTTACATTCCCACCAACAGTGTACCAGGATTCTCTTTTCTCCACATCCTTGCCAATACTTGTTATCTTTTGTCTTTTTCAGAGTATCCATTCTAACTGGTATGAGGTGATATCTCATTGTGGTTTTGATTTGCATCTTCCTGTGATGTTGGGCATATTTTCATATTTAGCTATCCTTCGGTCTGTTAAGCATTTTTCCATGTACCTGGTGGTCATTTGGCCATTTAAAGTCTTCTTTCAAGAAATGTCTATTCAGATCCTTCTCCTGTTTTAAAATCAGGTTGTTTTCTTGCTATTGAGTTATCTAGACATTTTGAATATTAACTCCTTATCAGATAAGTTTGCAAGCATTCTTTCCCATTCTGTAAGTTGTCTCTTTACTCTGTTGATTGCTTGCATTGCTGTGCAGAAGCCTTTTAGTTTGACGCAGTCCCATTTGTCTGCTCTTGCTTTTGTTGCCTGTGCTTTTGGGGTCATGTCCAAAAAATCATTGTGCAGACCAACGTCAGGAAGCTTTCTTTCCCCAGTGTTTTCTTCTACTAGTTTTAAAGTTTCAGGTCTTATGTTTAAGTCTAATCCATTTTGAGTCAATTTCTGTATATGGTCAGGGATAAGGGTCCAGTTTCATTCTCCTGCATGTAGATATCCAGTTTCCCCAACACCATTTATTGAAGAGATTATACTTTCCCCAATGTGTATTCTTGTTATCTTTATCAAAGATCAATTAACTGTAAATGCATGGATTTATTTCTGGGCTTTCTATTCTGTTCCATTGGTATAGAAGTCTGTTTTTATGGTTGTACCATAGTGTTTAGATTTGTAACATAGTTTGAAATCGGTAAGTGCGATGACTCCAGCTTTGTTCTTCTTACTCACAATTGGCTATTTACGGTCTATTATGGTTCCATACGAAGTTTAGGATTATTTGTTCTGTTTTTGTGAAACAATGCCATTGGTATTTTGATAGAGGCTGCATTGAATCCATAGATTGCTTTGAGTAGTATGGACCTTTTAACAACATTAATTGTTTCAATTCATGAACAGATTATCTTTCCATTTGTATGTATCTTTTTCAATTCCTTTGTCTTCTAGTTTTTAGTGTACAGATCTTTCAGCCACTTAAGATTAAGTTTATTCCTGTGAACTTCTTGATGCTATTGTAAATAAGATTTTTTTAAATTTCTTTTTAGTTCATTGTTAGTGTATAGAAACAACTAATTTTTGTATATTTTATATTCTGCAACTTTACTGAACTTACTATAATAGTTTTTAACAATTGTTTTATGCAGGCTTTAGGGTTTTCTATGTATGAGGTCATGTCATCTGCAAATAGAGACAGTTTTTCTTTTTATTTTCCAGTTTGTGTGCCATTTAGTTCTTTTTCTTGCCTAATTGACTAGGACTTCGAATATTCTGTTGAAGGGGTGGTGAGAGTGGACTCCCTTTTCTTGTTCCTGAGGTTAGGGGAAAAGCTTTCAACTTTTCACCATTAGGTATATCAGCTGTGGACTAATCATATATGGCCTTTATTGTTGTGTTGAGGTACATTCCTTCTTTACCTAATTTATTGAGAGTCTTTATGATGAAAGGATATTTAAGTTTGTCAAATACTTTTTCAGATGATTGTGTGGATTTTTATCATTCATTCTGTTAGTGTGGTGTATGACATTTATTAATTTGTATATTTTGAACTATCCTTGCAAATACCACTTGATTATAGTGAATGATCCTTTTAATGTGCCGTTGAATTCAGTTTCCTAGTATTTTGTTGGAACTTTTGCATCTAGTTTCATCAGGCATATATTGACCTGTAATTTTCTTTTCTTATAGTATCCTTATCTGGCCTCGGTATAAGGGCAATACTGGCCTTTTAAAATGAGTTTGGAAGTGTTCCTGCCTCTTTAATTCTTTGGATGAATTTGAGAAGAATTGATACTAGCTTGTGCTTAAGTGTTTGGTGGAAATCACCTATGAAGCCATCTGGTCCTCAGCTTTTCTTTGTTGGGAGGTTTTTGACTACTGCTTTAGTCTTCTTACTTGTTATTGGTCTGTTCAGCTATTAATATTTCTTCAGTTGTCCGGGTGCAGTGGCTGTAATCCCAGCACTTTGGGAGGCTAAGGTGGGAGGATCACTTTAGGCCAGGAGTTAGAGACCAGACTGGGCAACATAGCAAGACTGGTCTCTACAAAAAAATAAAAAATTAACTAGTTGCAGCGGTGCATGCCTGTAGTTGTAGCAACTGGAGAGGCTGAGGCAGGAGTATCCCTTGACCCCAGAATTTTGATGAACTATGATGGTGCCACTGTGTCCCAGCCTGGACAACAAAGCAAGAATGAATCTCTTAAAAAAAAAAAAAAAAAAAAAAGTCTTCATTTGTTGTTGTTTTAATGATTCAGTCTTGTTAGGGTATATGTTTCTAGAAATTTATTCATTTCTTCTAGGTTATCCAAGTTGTTGGTGTATTAATTTTCATAATATTCTCCTTGTATTCCTGTGGATCAGTTGTAATGTCTTCTCTTTCATGTCTGATTTTCTTTATTTGAATTCTCTTTCTCAGTTATTCCAGCTCAAAGCTTCTCAATTTTGATTATCTTTCGACAAACAACTATTATGTTGATTTTTTACAATTTTCTTTCTGGTCTCTCATTTATTTCTTCTCTTTATTATTTCCTTACCTTAGCTAACTTTGGGCTTAGTTTGTTCTTTTTTCTATTTTTTTGACATGTAAGGTTAAGTTGTTTGAGATCTTTTTTTTCTTAAAGTTTATTGCCATAAACTTGTCTCTTTGAACTGCTGCTTTGCTGTATTCTATAGGTTTTAGAATGCTGTGTTTTCATTTTATTTGCCTGAAGATACTTTTTGACTCTTTTTTTTTTTTTTTTTTTTTTGAGTTGGAGTCTCGCTCTGTCACCCAGGCTAGAGTGCAATGGCACAATCTTGGCTCACTGCAACCTCCGCCTCCCGGGTTCAAGCGATTCTCCTGCCTCAGCCTCCTGAGTAGCTGGGATTACAGGCATGTGCCACCACACCCGGCTAATTCTTAGTATAGATGGGGTTTCACCATGTTGGCCAGGCTGGTCTCAAACCCCTGACCTCAAGTGATCCACCTGCCTTGGTCTCCCAAAGTGCTGGGATTAAAGGCGTGAGCCACCACGCCCAGCCTGACTTTTTGACTCTGCTTTTGATTTCTTCTTTGACCCATTGGTTTTGTCAGGAGTATATTGTTTACTTTCCATGTATTTGTGAATTTTTAAATTTCCCTCCTATTATTGATTTCTAATTTTGTACCATTGTAGTTGGAAAACATACTTGATATGATTTTAACATAGTTGGATTTAACACTTAATTTTGTGTCCCAACATATGATATATTCTGGGGAATGCTCTGTGTGTACTTGAGAAGGATATGTTTTCTGCTGCTGTTGGATGGATGTTTCAGATAGTCTGTTATTTGCTCTATACTCTTATTCAGGTCTAATGTTTTCTTATTGATAGACTCTTTGACTTATGCGTTGTTAAAAGTGGGGTAGTAAAGTCCTCTCTTGTGATTGTATTGCTGTCTGTTTCTCCCTTCAGTTCTGTTAGTATTTGCTTTATATTTTTAGGTGCTCTAAGGTTGGATGCATATATATTAATACATTTACAATTGTAATATTCTCTTGATGAATTGACCCATTTATTGTTGTATAATAACCTTCTTTGTCTCTTGTGACTGAAAGTCTATTGTGTCTGGTATAAGTAAGCCCATTTCTGTTCTTTTTTGGTTACCATTTCCATAGAATATCTTTTTCTATCCTTTTATTTTCAGCCTGTGTGTGTTCTTACAGCTAAAGTGAGTCTCTTGTAGGCAACATATTGTTGGATACTTAAAAAAATCTGTTAGCCACTCTATATCTTTTGATTGGAGAATTTAATCCATTTAAAGTAATTATTGATAGTTAAGGCCATTTTGTTGTTCTCTGTTTTGTAGGTCCTTTGTTCCTTTCTCTCTTGCTGCCTTCCTTTGTGGTTTGATGATTTTTTTTTTTTTGTAATTGTATGCTTAATTCCCTTCTATCTTTTATATGTTACTGGAGGTTAGTTTTCTTTGTGGTTACTATGAGGGTTACATAAGACATCTTAGGCTGTTTTAAGGTTATAATAACTAAACTTTAATTACCCACAAAAATTCTACAATTTTATGTCTCCCTCCTTCACAGTTTATGCTGTTGATGTCACACTTTACATCTTTTTATATTTGTGTACCCATTGACAAATTATTGTAGCTAGTTATTTTTATACTTTTGTCTTTTAACTTTTATACTAGTTAAAATCGATTTATGTACCATGATTACAGCATTACAGTATTCTGAATTTGACTGTATATTTATTTTTACCAGTGAGTTTTATACTTTAATGTGTTTTCATGTTTTTATTTAGTGTCCTTTAGTTTTAACTCAACTCCCTTTAGCATTTCTTATAAGGCAGTTCTAGTGCGATGAACTCTCTCAGCTTTTGTTTGTCTGGAAATGTCTTTATCTCATCTTTATTTCTGAAGGGCAACTTTTTTTTTTTTTTCCCACTCTGATGGCACCTCTGACTCCTTGACATTGTATTATTTGTTTCTCAGAGAAGTAAAGCAATTTTTTTTTTTGAGACGGAGTCTCGCTTTGTTACCCAGGCAGGAGTGCAGTGGCATGTTCTCAGCTCACTGCAGTCTCCGCCTCCTGGGTTCTAGCATTTCTCCTGCCTCAGCCTCCCGGGTAGCTGGAACTACAGGTGCATGCCACCACGCCCGGCTAATTTTGGTATTTTTAGTACAGATGGGGTTTCACCGTGTTAGCCAGGATAGTCTCGATCTCTTGACCTCGTGATCCACCCACCTCGGCCTC